>NC_090388.1:80310378-81600789 GCF_036365525.1 Heterodontus francisci
TAAGGCTCAGTGCTAGGACACTAACATTTCAAACTTACATTAGACATTATAGAGGGAGATGGTGGCGTAGTGGTAATGTCACTGAACTAGTCTGACCCACCCCCTTCTGATCTGACCCTTGCCGTGTATTCACTATACCCTCTGACCTCCCCCTCTCTGATGCTGAGCGTTCTGTACTCAGCAAAGGTCTCAGTTTTATCCCCTTACGCCCCCACCTCAATGAATTTCGCGCTCGGCATGACGTTGAGCTCTTCTTCCGTCGCCTCCGCCTCCGGGCTCACTTCTTCGACCAGGAGCCCTCCCCCGACCAGCAGACCCATTCACCCGCCTCCAGCATTCTCCCTCTACCTGGACCCCTCACCCTGGCCTCTTACCCGCTCTTGATCTCTTCATTGAAAACTGTCGGCGAGACATTGGTCGTCTCAATTTCTCTGCCCCCCTCACTCACTCTAACCTGTCCCCTCTGAACTTGAGGCACTCCGTTCACTCAGGTCTAACCCCGACATGGTCATCAAACCTTGCAGACAAGGGTGGTGCTGTTGTTGTATGGCGTACCGACCTCTACCTTGCAGAAGCTCAACGCCAACTCACAGACACCTCTTCCTACCTCCCTCTGGACCATGACCCACCACCGAACATCAAGCCACCGTCCAAAGGACTGTCACTGACCTCATCTCCTCTGGAGATCTTCCCTCTACAGCTTCCAACCTCATAGTCCCGCAACCCCGGACAGCCCGCTTCTACCTCCTTCCCAAAATCCAGCAAACGGGACTGTCCCGGCAGACCTATTGTGTCAGCCTGCTCCTGCCCACTGAACTTATTTCTTCCTATCTAGACTCTATCTTTTCTCCGCTGGTCCAGTCTCTTCCCACCTACATCCGTGACTCTTCTGACGCCCTACGTCATTTTGACAATTTCCAGTTTCCTGGTCCCAACCGCCTCCTCTTCACTATGGACGTCCAATCGCTCTACACCTCCATCCCCCACCAGGATGGTTTGAGGGCTCTCCGCTTCTTCCTGGAACAGAGGCCCAACCAGTCCCATCCACCAACACCCTCCTCCGCCTGGCTGAACTTGTTCTCACATTGAACAACTTCTCCTTCAACTCCATGCATTTCCTTCAAGTAAAAGGTGTCGCTATGGGTACCCGCATGGGTCCTAGTTATGCCTGTCTTTTTGTGGGATATGTCGAGCATTCTTTGTTCCAGTCCTACTCAGGCCCCCTCCCCCAACTCTTTTTCCGGTACATTGATGACTGTATTGGTGCCGTTTCCTGCTCCCGCCCCGAACTAGAAAACTTTATCAACTTTGCTTCCAATTTCCACCCTTCTCTCACCTTTACATGGTCCATCTCTGACACTTCCCTTCCCTTCCTCGACTTCTCTGTCTCCATCTCTGGGGATAGGTTGTCTACCAATATCCATTATAAGCCCACTGACTCCCACAGCTACCTCGACTACACTTCTTCACACCCTACCTCCTGTAAGGACTCCATTCCATTCTCCCAATTTCTCCGTCTCCGACGCATCTGCTCTGATGATGCTACCTTCCATGACGGTGCTTCTGATATGACCTCCTTTTTCCTCAACCGAGGATTTCCCTCCACTGTGGTTGACAGGGCCCTCAACCGTGTCCGACCCATTCCCCGCACCTCTACCCTCACCCCTTCCCCTCCCCTCCCAGAACCGTGACAGGGTTCCCCTTGTCCTCACTTTTCATCCCACCAGCCTCCATATCCAAAGGATCATCCTCCGCATTTTCGCCACCTCCAGCGTGATGCCACTACCAGTCGCATCTTCCCCTCCCTTCCCCTGTCAGCATTCCAAAGGGATCGTTCCCTCCGCGACACCTGGTCCACTCCTCCATTACCCCCACCACCTCGTCCCCGTCCCAGGGCACCTTCCCTTGCAATCGCAGGAGGTGTAATACCTGCCCATTTACCTCCTCTCTCCTCACTATCCCAGGCCCCAAACACTCCTTTCAGGTGAAGCAGCGATTTACTTGTACTTCTTTCAATGTAGTATATTGTATTCGCTGCTCACAGTGTGGTCTCCTCTACATTGGGGAGACCAAGCGCAGACTGGGTGACCGCTTTGCGGAACATCTCCGTTCAGTCCGCAAGCAGGACCCTGAGCTTCCGGTTGCTTGCCATTTCAACACTCCCCCCTGCTCTCATGCTCACATCTCTGTCCTGGGATTGCTGCAGTGTTCCAGTGAACATCAACGCAAGCTTGAGGAACAGCATCTCATCTACCGATTAGGCACACTACAGCCTGCCGGACTGAACATTGAGTTCAATAATTTCAGAGCATGACAGCCCCCCACTTTACTTTCATTTTCAGTCATTTTTAGTTATTTTTTCTTCCTTCCCTTTTTTTTTTACATTTTTTACATTTTTTACAATCTTTTTTTGCATTTATTTCATTTCATCTTAGTTTGTTCAGTTTGCTCACCCACTGTTTTTTTCAGGTTGTTTTTCTTCAGGTTTGCACTTGCTGCTGTTCAATATTCAGTATATTCACACCTAATCTGTACTAATGCTTTGTCTTTCAACACACCATTAACATATTGTTTGCCTTTGCTCCGTGACCTTTTGGTCAGCTATGTCGCCTGGTCCAATCTGCACCTTCTCCTTGTTATCTCTTGCCCAACCCCCACCTCACTTGGTTTATAATCTGTGACCTTTTCTAATATTTGTCAGTTCCGAAGAAGGGTCACTGACCTGAAACGTTAACTCTGCTTCTCTTTCCACAGATGCTGCCAGACCTGCTGAGTGAATCCAGCATTTCTTGTTTTTGTTTCAGATTTCCAGCATCCGCAGTATTTGCTTTTATTATAGTAATCCAGAGGCCCAGGCTAATTCCCTGGGGACATGGGTTCAAATCCCATCATGGCAACTGGTGGAATTTAAATTCAATTAATTAATTTTTAAAAATCTGGATTTGAAAGCTAGTCTCAGTAACTGTGCCATGAAACTATCATCAATTATTGTAAAAACTCATCTGGTTCACTAATGTCCTTTAGGGAAGGAAATCTGCCATCCTTACCTGGTGTGGCCTACCTCACAGCAATGTGGTTGACTCTTAACTGGTCTCTGAAAAGACCTAGCAAGCCACTCAGTTGTCAAGGGCAATTAGGGATGGGCAGCAAATGCTGGCCGTGCTAGTGACGCCCTCATCCATGAATGAATTAAAAAATGTTCTTCAGCTCAATGGCACTATCACCTCCACTTTGTTCCCAGTAAAACCCTCACTCTCTGTCACTCTGGTCATTTCCCCTGGCATGGTCACCATCTCTGCTCCCATTATTCCTAGGGACACAGAATTGAATAGATATTGCGGACAACTGGTTTAGCCATTCAATGCTGGACCACATAAAGCTCTATCATGCCCTGCTTTCCTCTACTAAAACTACTCACTATTCCAGAATCGCCCTGGAATGCAAAGTTAAATCTCGACTACAATCTGTCTTCTTAAAACCTCCTCCTCAGCCTCCTCCACCTTCACCATTAACAACAAATGTGAGAAACTTATGGACTTCTTTGTCATTAAGATTGAGACTATTTATTCAGCTGTCTCTGACACTTCTCTCACTATCCCTATTCCACTGGACCAAATTTCCTTTATTAATATTCTAAATAAGTAAATACTTTTTATTTATCGCAGTCTTCGAGCAGTAGAGTAGAACCAAGCAACCATCGGGAATCTGGCGAGCAACCCTCAAAGAGGGCAAAATTTGATCGTAATGGCACTAGGCAGGCAGCAAAGGGAAAATCAAAAGTCCTTAGCGAGGTCGGCACCTTTACATGAGGTGACCAAAGCGAGCGAAAAGAGGCTGCAAATACTCGACAATCTAAGTGAAGCGAGTGAAAAGAATATAGCAGAAATGCTACAAAATTACATGTAAAACAAGGAATAAATAAATCCAAAGTCGTGCAGCGAGATTTCACAGGGGCAAACGGTGACCAAAGCAGGAGTCAGCACGGGGCTGAAAAGCATAGGCAACTTCCGATACTGGATGGAAAATTTTAAAAGAGAAAGTAAATAAAATAGAAAGCCATGGATCTTAAATTCACAATGCCAGAGAGTTTGGACACATGGAAGGACCAAATCAAGCTCAAAATTGGTCACTCTCGCAAAAAATATTTTTGAGATATAGAATTGATTCCAAATTAGACAGCCAGTCTGAAGCAGAGCAAGTTAACGCATTGCTGTATTCCATTGGGGTAATAGCAGACAATGTTATTGCAAGACAAGGCATTAATGAGACATCAGACAAATTTGATGAAGTTTTAAACGTCTTTGATAGTTATTTCAACCTGAGGAGCAATAACATTCTGGAAAGGGCAAGATTTAACAGAAGGGTCCAGGTAAAACAGTTGATGCTTTTATGAAAGACCTTTACAGCCTTGCTGAAGGGTGTGAATATGGAGACCTAAAAGCAGAATTAATAAGAGACGTCATTGTAGTAGTTATTGCTGATGAATCCCTATCAGATTTATTGCAGTCTAAAGAAGAGCCCAACCTTGGCAAAGCAATTCAGCTGATGAGACAAGCAGAGGTCCAGAAGAACAACAGAGCAATCCTGAGAGGTGGAAAAAGACCTTGGTTCAGGAAACCTCCAGCTAATGTACGGTTCCTTAATCAGAGAGCTGTAAAAGAAGTACCGGAAAAGAAGTGTTGGAGAAAATCCAGATTGTGCCCAATTGCTGAACAAATTCTCCGGACTCAGACGTTGAGAACAAACACTTTATTGCATGATATCATGGGGGATAACACCTTACCTAAATGCGGTTCAGTGCTACTCCCAAAGAGCTACAGATCGCCGTGGACTTATATAGTATAAAAAAGGCAGAGCTAACAGTTTCACAATTAGATAAGCACCCACAAGACTGCCTTCGTAACGGTGCACCATGCAGGGTCCGAGGTCAGCAAAACATCAGTTTCAACAATAACAAGCTAGTTCCTTAATTCAATGCCCACTCCAGACACCATATCTGGCCGTAATGTGTGATTGTGGTTAGCTGCTCTGTCTACAATTTATGACCGTTGGTTGTGGTTAGATTAGCTACAAGCTGAGTCCTGTTTTTCTGCTTCTACAAAGTTAAGTAATAATTAGCAAAGCTAAGAAAATTTCTCCAACAATCCCTCCTTTTATCATACCATGATAACACAGCATCATCATGAGTAGAGGGAGAGGCAGGGGCTTAAAGTAATCATTGAAGCATAATATCTTTTTCTGCCATCATGCTGTAGCAGCCGCAAGGCCAAGTTAGCAATACATAATTGATTAATCTCAGCTTAAATGTCCCCATAATATTCTGTTCTTAAAATTCTAAAATTCCGTTCTCACAGTCCCCTCTTGACTCTTCTACAACCCTTTTAAGAATCCTTCCCTTGATCCCACCTAGGTGCCTTTAATGGTCTCTATTTGTCTAGAAACAGCCTTCAACACCCGGAGGGGTCGCACTCAATACGTTGTCTGCTTATATCTCAAGGGGGCAGCGGGAACTCTGTAAAGGCATAAGTTTTGCGGGGGCTTCAAATACTTGCTTACAAAATAAAAGGTGGTACATTTGTACAATTACAAATTCATTTAAACATCACTGTTACATTATCGATTGTATAAACATAATACAATTTCATAAAGTGCATTGATCATTCATTTGCTCACTTTAAGTATATGGGAAAAGGTTATACAATCACCCTTTTTATGGCATAACTAATTGTCCCTCCTTTTACAGAGCAAGTTCAAACACTAATTGCTTTTCGGGTAGCTGTCCAACCTGTGTTCATACATCCTCTTGCATTGCCTAATTAATTTCTTAAGTTGCCAAATTAAGTATGTCATCTAACACCATGATACCCAAAACCACTATCAGGACATGGGAGATAATTCTAAACCAGGGGTGTATCTGCACCACTGACCCCCAGTTCCATAAGTCCTCCTGCCAGGTAGAATCATTTATCTTGTCAATCTCATCTTGTAGCATCTTTGACTGTTGTTCCAGCTTGCAATGGCTTCTAGCTGCTGTCTATCTTTACCCAAGCGTGTGGGCAATGGTTGAATAGTATATTCATATTCTCGGAGGTAATTTGTCAAATCCTCCTTAATACTTTCTGTCACAGTTATCGTTTCTGTCTTTTGCTCATGTATCTGTACCAACTCCATCTTCCCTACTCGGGTTGGTATTTGTGGGTTGAACCAAAATGTACTGTTGCTCATCGGACAAGTCCGTTTATGTCCATACTGGTACTCCTTCGCTGTGGTGGTTAAGCAATATCTCCCCTTTCCCATATAGGCCACATGGGTTAGTCCTGACAATGCTTTCCCAGCCTCCCTGGTGCAATTTACAGTGGCATTAAATCCACATTTTGATTCTGCCGTTTTATATATAGGACGAGGACATATGATCACCTGGTTTTCCAGACTACACTCAGACAATGGACAATGTTGTTCCAATACCTCTTTTCCAATTTCCACAACATATGGTAAAATATCATTGTATTTTATGTAATCTTTTCCCCTTATCACTCCTATATTTTCTACTTCATGTAATTGTATCCCTAACTTATCTCTCAGAATTACAGGTATTCCCAACACTACTCCAATACTCATAGATCCTGTATTTACTCACTCCTGACCTTTCCATACCTTAAGTTTTCTGAGTTGGCACCTGATAATTTTATCATTTGTGTGACTAGCTAAGTCCTCCAACTGGGTGTAATTGATCCAAACTGGTACCTGTCCAATCAATTTGCCTCCAATTTTCCTTCGTTTGTTCTAACATCCACGGACCATATGTACTACAAACACTTTCATTATTTGAAATATCGTGGACCTCCTTTACCTTTTCTATGATATCATTAATAGTATGAGCATGACCTTCCCGTACTCTCACCAGTCCTGTCACTGTTTTTGACAGATCCTGTCCTACTTTAGCTACACCACTTCTGTGCCTTTTGTTCCTTTTTAAAAAAAATATCCTTGACTAGCTGACTGAGAGTTCTAACCTTCTGGTCCACATTTTCCAAATCTATAGTATTGACAATTGAAGTTCCTGTATTAAGGACTGTGGCTGCGTCATTCACTAAACTATGTTTATGGCTCTTTCCCTTTATTATTTTCTCATTACCAAATTCCTGTCTCAACAATTGTTACAGTAATACCTTGTACAACTCTCGGGTCTTCTCAGGGCACCAGCCAGGTAGCTGGATATCTGAGAAAATCAATATTACCGGTACCAACTCAAGATTTATATTATCATATACAATTTTATTAGGTTTTATTATCGCAAGTCTATTTTCTAGTCCTGTAGTCAAGACCGGGCAAAGGAGACCAGTCACTTGTGGCTGTTGGGTCGTAACCTTACTCGTCAGTAATTCGGATGTGAGGTTAACCGTGGGGGTTGGCGCTTCTTGTCTGTTTAATCTCACAACCTGAAATAGGAACTGTCCTTTTTTTTTTATCTTGGAGCTTTAATATCTTGCGCTAGGGGGAGTTCGAGGATTGTCTGCACTCACTTTTGCTCTGTCTCGTGCTTTCCCTGTGTTATTATTATTCCCAAATAAGAAACCTTTTCCTTCATTATCTGTGCCATTTTCAGCTTAACTTTCACTCTGACCTTCTGAAGGAAGGTGGAATATCGATGGATTATTATAAAATCCCTGGGAGAGACACGTCCAGATGTACTGTTGTCCCTTGAACGTAAATGCAAATTTATATTGACTCTTGTGCCAACTGTATGGACCAGAACCCATTGCTAATGTCCAACACAGTAAACCACTGATTTGTTATTTTCTAAAACTTTGATTGTCCTCTTAAATATCAGATAAATTTCCCTTTTAGTGCTTTAAAATAACTGCTCATATCAATGAAATGTTGTTTATTGATTCCAATTTCTTATGCCCAGACTTGGTTGTACTTTTTGTACGTTAAGGACAGAAATGCTTGCAACTATCTTTCCTTCTCAAGCATTTTGTCTTATTGATAAAGATGCTATGATATTTGATGTCTGCAATTAAGTTTTAAATTCTCAAAGCTGCTGGAACTCTTGTTGTGGCATCAGTTCTCATGTGGCCTTGGAACCTGTCGTCACCTGCTTAAAAAGAATCCATTGTGGCTCTGCCCCTGAGCCCAATGGGTTAGTTTGTCCAATTCTATCTGTTAACTTAGAAACGTAAAATTTAACAATGTCCAATATGTATAAATTTGACTCTCAGCAATGCAAAAAACTGCAGCGAGTTAAGTTCTTTGTTTGTCTCCAAGGGGGCGGAGCAAAACATTCTCAGCTACGTCACTTTACGAAACCTTTCTTTTCTGATCGAAAAGAACTATCCATTTAAAAATTTTTTCAATCTTTTTGGTATCCTTAGGGTTTAAAAACAACAAAATCAAATGTAACATTTTTCAACTTCAAAGGAAAGCATCTCCATCAGGAAAGACAGCATTTTAGATTAAACTCCAATTGTTTCCAAACTTTTTGTATCTCTTGTAAGAGGTTCCTAATCCAAGGAATTTTACGACAAAGATGATTCCAATTCCAATTCACTGCAATAATATTTAAAAATCAAAACTGCTGATGTTATATGAGTGAGTCTTGTGTCCGGAACTTAAGACTCCTCCAAAACTCGACATAATAAACTTGGAAGTTCATTGTGGTTGCAAATGACATTTCCAGTTCTTCAACTTAAATAGGTCAATTAACCTTAACAGTATTAATTCAATTCAGACTTATTAACTTATAATACTTATTAACTACACACAGAACAGAATAGCGCGTGCTTATTCTAAAAGATAGGTAAATTACATCATTTTCTTGCTTTTTCTTCAGGCGCCTTTTCAAATGACTGTAATAAAACCAAAAACTAAAGAAAAAGTTATTTAACATTCTTACAACAAAAGACTTAACACTAGGTCCTTGCACAAACTTTAATCTTTTTAAACAGACAGAATCTTTCCTATATCTCCTTTTCTATCCTTTCTTTCCCTTAAAACAATATAACAGTCAGTAAAACATGTCTTCAAATTTAGACTGTAACATAAAACAATAGCTGAGTTTCCAATTAAAAAAATGTTCCAAACCCCAAATTAGATTTCTGCCAGACATCTTCAGACCTTCAAGGCTGAAGCTTATCCCTCAGAAAATTGTTCATTGCCTTTTCACAGTTGCAAAACCAACTAAAAATAAAACTTTAACTTAAAATATAATTCAATTTTATATCCCATTCCTGGGTGCACAATCTTAAATCGAAATGAACACACTCAACAATCACTTTTCACACTCATTCAATTCCAAACAACTTAATAGACTTCAATTTTCAACATTAAAGCCAGACAACAAAGAGTTAACGACAGTCAGTTTTACAGAACACAAACTGTACATCCCAGATATTCAATTCATTCGTGGAAGCTTCCAACATTCTCACAATTGAATCAAAGACACCGTAACTTGTTTTTACTTTGAAACATACCTATCTTTAAAACACATATTTACCGTGACACTTCTGCGTCTCCTTCGAGGGGGCAAACGGACATGAGTCGCCTTTCTCCAGAGGACATGGTTTACTCATCTCCGGGGGCGACCCTTCCTTCTTGGAAGCCGTTGAGTCCATTCTTACTTCTACTTTCTCAAAACCTTCTAATTTTACGAGTTCTTTTCTATGGAGTAAACAACATTAACACAAACAAAAGACAAAACCACACACAAGGAGACGAACAGGCGCAGTTAATGTTAAATTCTCAAGGTCAGCTAACCGGCTCTTCCCTGTCTCTTCAGGGCAACGGTATTTTCGTTCTCCAACTCTTGTCACCCGCATCTTTCTCTAGGGCCAGATCAGCGGGTGTACTCAGGAGCCCCGAAAACGTGCCTGTTGGGTCAATTTGGTAATTTAGTTACAGCCCCAGTCATCTCTGTCCCATATCTTGTCACCGTATTTTACTCACTTCCCATGTGTGAGAGTTAACTTCGTATACTCAATGGGATCAGGTATTCGGCCCAGCCGACTATGCCAGATTCCTAAATTTACTGGATTTTCCACTTATCTACTTTTCAACTTCCCTTCGCAGAATTACTCACTTCCCATGTGTGAGCTTAACTTACTCAATTCTAGAACTTTTCTGATCAGGTTTCAGCCAATTCTTCCTTGACCCCTTTGTTCCCTTCGCCCATTTAATTCCTGGCCTTCACGTGGGACCCAATTGTCCTCTTAATTCCGGCTCAGGCTGGGTGATTGGGATATCAGGGTCGTAGAAAAGTTGACTTACCCCTGATCCTGTTGATTATTTTTTCACTAGGTTCTTTTGGATCCCGTGAACTCAGGGATCCTGCCGACTACGCCAAACTGTTGGAGAAAATCCAGATTGTACCCAATTGCTGAACAAATTCTCCGGACTCAGACGTTGAGAACAAACACTTTATTGCATGATATCATGGGGGATAACAGCTTACCTAAATGCGGTTCAGTACTACTCCCAAAGAGCTACAGATCGCCGTGGACTTATATAGTATAAAAAAGGCAGAGCTAACAGTTTCACAATTAGATAAGCACCCACAAGACTGCCTTCCTAACGGTGCACCATGCAGGGTCCGAGGTCAGCAAGACATCAGTTTCAACAATAACAAGCTAGTTCCTTAATTCAATGTCCACTCCAGACACCATATCTGGCCGTAATGTCTGATTGTGGTTAGCTGCTCTGTCTACAATTTATGACCGTTGGTTGTGGTTAGATTAGCTACAAGCTGTGTCCTGTTTTTCTGCTTCTACAAAGTTAAGTAATAATTAGCAAAGCTAAGAAAATTTCTCCAACAAGAAGGTACACTTGTGTGAGTGGGGGGGGGGGGGGGGGGTGGGGGCAGTGGTGGGGTGGGGGGGTGGGGGCCGGTAGCAGGGAGTGAAAACCTGCCAGCGGTTTGGTGCCAAAAAGACCCACAGGCGCGAACAGTGTCCTACAAACAAAGCAGAATGCTTCCATTGTAAGAAAATAGGGCATTTTGGGAAAATGTGCCAAAGTAAAATCTCTACTCCCACAAGTTCAAAAGGAAAGTCTTCAAGCATAGAGTTGTTAATGAGGTTGAACAATTTCCATCCGGAGAGAAATCAGAAAATTTTCTTGGTGAGATCAATGATCCTAAACAGGCACCTGCAACCAACAGAAACTCAGTTACATGGCCCAGGTTGGATTGAACTGAAAGTTAAGGGGAAGCTACAGGAAACACTCCAGTACAAGGGAAAGCAGATATTGGAGACACTGTATGTTTATAAGGAATCGGGAATTATCTCTCTGAAGTAGAAGAGCTTGTATTGACCTTCATCTTATAAGAAAAGTGGAAGAAGTTAAGCAACAAGAATCCATGAGTCACTTCCAAGAAGACTTCCTGAAATTATTTTACTGGTCTTGGAAGACTGAAGACCGAATATAGTATTACTTTGCAAAAAGATGCTAAACCAGTGTGTCTTTTCACGCCAAGGAAGATACCACACCCACTAATGAAGCAAGTCCAACTTCAGCTTGAAGCAATGAACAGGATGGGAATTTTTTTTCATGTCACTGAGCCTACAGAGTGGTGTTCGGGAATGGTCCCAGTTCCTAAACCTAACGGTGATCTTCGCATTTGTGTAGACTTAACTCAACTTAATAAGGCTGTAACAAGTGTCATGCAGGTCCCCACCTGCCAAGAATGAGGCATATTAATTTTGCCACATGGACATTAAATTTTAAATTGTTGCTGGGAAGAAGAGAAGGCCTGTTACAAGGACTACCAGACATTGGCTGGAGAAAAATATTTACATACGAACAGACATTGAAGGCAGGGAAGCATATTCCATTCCCTGCTAAGATGATATAATACACAGAGCCAAGATGTGGTCAGACCAATTAGTCACATGACTAACCTGCTTGGAAACCTGGGGGGGTTCTGAACTGTACAGTTTGAACTGAGAGCCTGCTGAAAGTTGTTTGATCCTGGATTGAAAAAACCTCTCCTGGCTGGCTCACCACAGACTCTCCTTTCTGCTCCCATCTCATTCTCACGGATCACCAAAATCCACTGAAGACACATGAACCCCAAGAGAGAAAAGTCCCCTTCAGTGAACAAGGTTTAATAAGAACACTGGGCCCCAACAAAAAGCAAGATCTACCTATCCTACGAGCTTAGAGTTTAAAAATAGGGAAGTCGCGTTCCAACTGTACAGGGTGTTGGTGAGGCCACACCTGGAGTACTGTGTACAGTTTTGGTCCCCGTATTTAAGGAAGGATATACTAGCAATGGGAGGCAGTTCAGAAAAGGTTCATTAGGCTGATCCCTGGGATAAAGGGGCTGTCTTATCAAGAATGGCTAAACAGGTTAGGCCTTTATTCATTGGAGTTTAGAAGAATGAGAGGTGATCTTATAGAAACATATAAGATTCTAAGGGGGCTTGACAGGGTAGATGTTGAGAAGATGTTTCCACTGGTGGGGGAATCTTGAACTAGGGGACATAGTTACAGAATAAGGGGACACACATTTAAAACTGAGATGTGAAGGAATTTCTTCTCTCAGAGGGTGGTGAATCTCTGGAATTCTCTACCTCAGAGAGTTGTGGAGGCTAGGTCACTAAATGTATTTAAGGAGGAGTTAGATAGATTTTTGAAATCTCGGGTTGAGGGTTATAAGAAACTGGCATGAAAGAGGAGTTGAGGCCTGGGACAGATCAGCCATGATCTTATTGAATGGCGGGGCAGGCTTGAGGGGCTGAATGGCCTACTTCTGCTTCTATTTCTTATGTACAATCAAGGGCTCTACAGTGAGCTCGAAGACCCCTAACAAAAACTCTTCAGATATTGCCTCAAACTTTTCCACTTTATTTCTTCTGCTCACATCTGTCTCTGTTTGCATGCGTGTATCGCATATGCATGCTAGCATGGGCGCGTCGTGTATCCTTAGGCATCAACCAAATTAGAGTTTAAGTTAAAAGTTTAATAAAATTTCACATTTGTTCTTTAAACCTAAGAAAGCCTGTTTGTGCTGGTTTCTTTGCTTTATAATTGGAAAGCAGTGAACAAGGATTCACCAAGGGGGAGCTAAAAACACAGTGTGTTTAAAAATAAAACCCTGTTACAGTAAGACCAGGTGACCGGCTGAAAGGGAACCCTAGACCTCTTTCTCACCTGGTCGTAACGCAAGAGAAGTTCACCCGATGTCCTCAGTGGACGAAAGCTTGGCAAAGTTATCCAAAAGTCCCGTGTTCACAAAGCTTGACACGAATAGTGGCTTTTGGCAAGTGCCACTGGATAAGAAGTCAAGAGTATTGACAATGTTTATTACTCCATTCGGAAGATTGTGTTTTAATCGTTTACCATTTGGTATAGCATCTGCACCGGAAATATTGCCAAGAACTATATCGAACATTCTGCAGTACCTTAAAGGAGTAATATGCCATATGGACAACATCATAGTCCATGGTGAATCCATTGAAGAACATGACCTGTGGGTTAGAGTGGCTTTGAATCGTCTACAAGAAGGCAGCCTGACACTTAATGAAAAGTGTGAATTTTCGAAAACGTCTATTTGTTTTTTAAGACATACTGTCAATGGTATAATGACAGACCCACAAAAGACGATAGCTTTTAGTGACTTCCCACTTCCTACTTCTGTCCAAGATCTTCAACAATTCCTTGGAATGGTCAATCAGTTGACAAAACTTTTACCCAATCTAGTGCAAGCTACTGAACATTTATGACAACTATTAAGGAAAGCTTAAGCATGGTGTTGGGATGCACATCAGGAGCAGGCATTTCAAAGGACCAAGGAGATGCTGATTTCACCAGATATCTTAAAGAATTATAATCTCTCACTGACAACCACAATTGCAGCTGATGCCTCATCGACAGGGATAGGGGCAGTCCTTTTTCAAGAACAGCCAGATGGAAGTTGAAGACCTGTTTATTATGCATCATGAGCATTGTCTAACGCTGAGATGAGGTACATTGTCATAGAGAAAGAATCTCTCGCAATCACGTGAGCTTGTGAGAAGTTCTCATTAGATCATTGATTTAAAGGTTCTCATAGAGGCAGATCACAAACCCCTAGTTTCCTTACGTGATGAAAAGGAACTCGCTAGGTGTTACAAGCACACAGGACACCAGTCTGGTGTGCACTGTGTCTTTAATGAAACTGCTTGTAATGGCTGCCTGCAGTCAGAGTGCTGCATGGTTGAGGTCACATGACTACAACAAGCCAGCAGGCACATTGGTACAGTGTTGCATTTCTATCCCAAACATTCCCCTTTTCATACAAAAAAACCCACAAAAAAAACATTTGCACGCATTATCATTGATACTGTGAGTTGCCCAAGTTACCCACTATGCACACAACTGTTCTCATGCATTAATAGTTCGTGATTCTTGACAGTCTCTGCACATGCATTGCACACATAGTCTTAAATCGTGCCAGTCTCTTAATGGTGCGCGTTGTCATTGGTTGTTCAACTGGTTGATTTCCTTCTCCGGCGAGTGTTGTTCCCTTGTCACTTGTTGCCACGGGAACCATTGTTGTTCCATTTCCATTGTTGAGGTTCTGTGGACCTCTGAAGCTGATGGTTGTTCTGTGGTCTGTGCAGTTGGTGAGTTCTCATCTTCCTGATTTGCTGCTTGCCAAAAAGGAACAGTTTCTCCAGTTGTGTGTATGTGTCTGTGGTTGTGACGGTATCTCTGGTCCTTCACTTCCACCACATATGATCAAGGTGACAACTGCTGTACGCAGGTCCCAAGTTGCCACTTGGACTGACTCTTGTTGAGCGCATTGAAGGTTTGTATCCTGACGGGCTCTCCAATGTTCAAAAATGACAATGTTTTGGCAGTTCTGTTAAAATGAAATTTGGCTTTCTGCCATGTCATCTAGATTTTGTCTGCCCACTCTGCGGAATCTGAGCCCTCCTTTCCTACAGCCTGCACCTCGGGCATCTGAGCAGATGACTGCCAGATCTTCCTAGGCACCTGTGCAGACGACTGCCAGATCTTCCTCTTCCTCGCTGCCTGTATGACTTGTGTTACCCTGCAACTGGAAAAGGTTGTTCTCATTCCAGTGCCGGTGCCCGCTCTTGTGGGCCATCTCCTGGGTTTTCTCCTTTTGCACGTTGAGGTTTACCAGTTCAAGCTTTAAACTTGCTTCGGCTGAGATGAGTGGCTTTTGCTTGCCATCTATGATCTGGAACTCCAGATCTTTGTTCTTGTCTATCTGGCACTTTATGTTGACTTGATATTCTCCTTCTGCAGTCATCATTCCAACAGTTACAAACCATTTATCACCAATCGACCTGTCTGAAGCAACTCATTATATGGTGTATAGTAATTCGTCAGAATCTTCAGCTGACATCTCTCCAGTGACCATCTGTACCTGCTTGTTGTGCTTCCTTCTAGCTAAACACTAATGTGAAAAATGATTCGGCTTCTTGCAGTGAGAACATTGCTTTCCCCACACTGGACATGTCTTCTTTTCCTTTGTGTGATGTCCTCTGCAGTATTTGCATCCTGCCCTTTGTCTGTGATGTTTCTGCCCTTTCGGCCTGGAATGTCTATCAGCACAGATAGACATCACAGATGCCAGACTTCAGCCAATTCGATTCACTCCGCGTGATATCAAGAAACGACTGAAGGCACTGGATACTGCAAAAGTTATGGGCCCTGACAATATTCCGGCAATTGTACTGAAGACCTGTTCTCCAGAACCTGCCATGCCCCTAGCCAAGCTGTTCCGGTACAGCGACAACACTGGCATCTACCCGGCAATGTGAAAAATTGTACAGGTATGTCCTGTACACAAAAAGCAGGACAAGTCCAATCTGGCCAATTACCGCCCCATCAGCCTACTCTCAATCATCAGTAAAGTGATGGAAGGTGTCATCAACAGTGCCATCAAGCGGCACTTGCTCAGCAATAACCTGCTCACTGACCCTCAGTTTGGGTTCCGCCAGGCACACTCAGCTCCTGACCTCATTACAGCCTTGATTCAAACATGGACAAAAGAGCTGAACTCAAGAGGTGAGGTGAGAGTGACTGCCTTTGACATCAAGGCAGCATTTGACCGAGTATGGCATCAAGGAGCCCGAACAAAACTGAGGTCAATGAGAATCAGGGGGAAACTCTCTGCTGGTTGGAGTCATACCTAACACAAAGGAAGATAGTTGTGGTTGTTGGAGGTCAATGATCTGAGCTCCAGGACATCACTGCAGGAGTTCCTCAGGGTAGTTTCCTAGACCCAACCATCTTCAGCTGCTTCATCAACGACTTTCCTTCAATCATAAGGTCAGAAGTGGGGATGTTCGCTGATGATTGCACAATGTTCAGCATCATTCGCAATTCCTCAGATACTGAAGCAGTCCATGTAGAAATGCAGCAAGACTTGGACAACATCCAGGCTTGGGCTGAGAAGTGACAAGTAACATTAGCGCCACACATGTGCCAGGCAATGACCACCTCCAACAAGAGAGAATCGAACCATCTCCCCTTGAAATTCAATGGCATTACCATCGCTGAATCCCCCACTATCAACATCGTAGGGGCTACCATTGACCAGAAGCTCAACTGGAGTAGCCATATAAATACCATGGCTACAAGAGCAGTTTAGAGGCTAAGAATCCTGTGGCAAGCAACTCACCTCCTGACTCCCCAAAGCCTGTCCACCATCTACAAGGCACAAGTCAGGAGTGTGATGGAATACTCTCCACTTGCCTGGATGGGTGCAGCTCCAACAAAACTCAAGAAGCTCGACAGCATCCAGGACAAAGCAGCCCACTTGATTGGCACCCCATCCACTAACATTCACTCCCTCCACCACCGACGCACAGTGGCAGCAGGGTGCACCATCTACAAGATGCACTGCAGCAATGCAAAAAGTCTCCTTCGACAGTACCTTCCAAACCCGCGACCTCTACCAACTAGAAGGACAAGGGCAGCAAATGCATGGGAACACCACCACCTGCAAGTTCCCCTCCAAGTCACACACCATCCTGACTTGGAACTATATCGCCATTCCTTCACTGTCGCTGGGTCAAAATCCTGGAACTCCCTGCCTAACAGCACTGTGGGTCTACCTACCCCACATGGACTGCAGCGATTCAAGAAGGCAGCTCACCACCACCTTCTCAAAGGTAATTAGGGATGGGCAATAAATGTTGGCCTGGCCAGCGACACCCACATCCCTTGAATGAATATAAAAAAACTCCGGGTAGATATCTTGGAGAAAATACACCAGGGTCATATGGGTATAACGAAATGTAGAGCACATGCTCAGGCATCCGTTTGGTGGCCAGGAATATCAAAAGATAGAAAATGAACGATTTCTGATTGCCAGGTATGTGCAGTGCACTAACAGGATCAGAGGGAACCCCTTATCTCGACATAATTCCCAACCAGACCATGGGAACATTTGGTGATGGATCAATTCATGTTTCATGGAAAATCCTACCCGATTGTCATCGACTACTTTTCAAGGTGGATCGAGATCAAATGTTTCTATGCAATGACAACTGAAGCAGTCATTCGAGTGTTACAAGAAATCTTTGCAACATGTGATATACCTGATTAGATAGTTTCCGATAATGGACTACAATTTGCAAATGACTACGTCATGCACTTTGTGGAAAACTGTGGATTTGTACATCTTACAAGTTCCCCTAGATATCCACAATCTAACGGAGAAGCTGAGAGTGGAGTCAGAACTATCAAAACACAGGTAAAGAAAAAACAAGATTTTCAAACGGCACTCCTAAACTACAGAACTATTCCATTGCCATGGGGATTAGCACCATCAGAATTGTTGATAGGAAGGAAGCTGAGAACACAACTTCCAATCCTACCCAAAAAGTTACTTCCTGGGCTATAATTCCAGGATTATCAGAAAGCTAAAGACAGAGAAAAGTATTACAGAAAGCAACAAGCCTATCATTATGATAAGAAATACTGTATCAGGAACCTGCCTAAATTGACTGAAGGACAAAAGGAATGGGTACAAGACCAAGGCAGCGAAGGAGTAATCATCCAGAGAGATGAGAATCAACAGAGATCTTATTCAGTACATACTTCAGAAGGTACTATATGAAGAAGCAGGAGGAATTGTATTCATTTTCATCACAGAGGTCAACCAGTCATACATTTGGATGACCAAGATGTTGAACCTGAAATTCAGAAAAGACCAGATACTACAAACCTCAATGTTAGCCGTCCAAGTCAAGAAACAAGAGTTCAGAGAAAGACTACTGATCTTCTGTGTCTGACAACAACACGATCAGGGAGAGTTGTGAAGCCTCCTGACAGATTGAATCTGTGATGTCAGTGACTTGGGGAGATGTGTAAAAGGTTTCGTTCCCATGCTCCCTTACTACAGTTCTTGGACTTTGGGAATTACAAGAACAAAATTGCACACGACACAGGATTAGGCTGAACCACAAATTTGTTTATTTAAAAAAACAAAAACCCTCCTAACAGCCTGTTGCAAAGACCTCTAAACTAATTTAAAGGACACCACACGACACCCAGATCGGTTAGTCCGATTTAAATCCCTCCACGATTTAACCTTGGTGCTCACCCAAACACACAAATAACCACGACGTATAAAATAAACCTTTTCAAAAAATAACACAGGCAAAACCCCAATTTTCTGCCCCAAATTCACTCAATTCAAAACCCAAACCCTCCCAGGATTTGGTTGCGACACTTAAACTTGTTTTAAAACACTCAGCCTCAAATACCCCTTGGGTTTGGCTGATAACTTACAACCCTCCACGCGGTTGGGTCTTCCGGTGAGAATTGTAGGTCCACGAGCCAGGTTGACCGTTCCTGACCCTCCTTCTCAACTGTAGTCCCCACAGTACAAACCCCTTCAAGATTTGACTGAAAAACTTACAATCACCCACACGGCTGGTCATTACCAATTTTTATTGTAGGCTTGGACCTGAGATGACCAGTCCCTGTCCTTCTTCACATCACTGCAATGCCAAACCCTTCGATCTTGTCCTTTTTATGATGATCCTTATCGAAATATCATGAACACATCTCCTGAAGCCATCTGCTGGATGGTCAGCACTTAGCACCTTTTAATCTCTTTCCTCTGTTACCTGCCTGGTCCAGACAGATCCATTTAGTGCTGATGTGATTTCCCTGACCGAGAACAATGAACTCCACCAAGGTGAGGTAATCCAAGCACCAAAGCTGATATCCATGAAAGAGGTTTCTCTTCTGTTTTGACAGGGGTGAATGCTGTGGTCTGGGGCCAGTTAGTTGTAACAATGGCCTCCCCAATCACTTAACAATGATGGCAGTTATCCTGTGTCACTGTTATGATAATGTCCCAAATTCCAGTGCTTTAACTGTATCAGTTCTGTTGTGATATTGGGATGTTTGAAAATTGACTCATCGGAATGCAGCCTGCCTCTGAGTGCTTTGTGTTGAGGTTTGGCTCTTATTCACAGTACAATTGTCCGTAGGGGTTGGGGTTCCTTCCCCATACTCCACAAAGTCCAGTTTTAAAGTCCAGTTGGAGGGGGAGGAATTCTGATCCCACAGATGGGGTAGTATGTAAGAATATAAGTGAATGTATAAACATATATCTATATGGATAAAGACTTGGGGGGAGATGTAGTATAAGGGTCTGAAAGGGTTAATGTTGAGGCAGTATAAGGAATACCTCCCACCATGATGATGTAAGAGATCACATGTGAGAGAGTCTTGGATGGAGATGGTGTGTGGCTTCAGAGGAGTCACACAGGATGGTGTGATGCTGTACATAGTTAGAATGTAATAAGGATTTAATGTTCAAAGTACTGAAGACACAGAAATCTCTCTAAGCTAAATTAACTAAATATACTAAAGTGGCTGCGGACAAACCAAACATGCAACTCCCAGTGCAGAAATTCCTTGATTTTAAAATTCTTATCCCTATGTTCAAATTCCTCCATGTCTTTGTCCCCTCCCTAACTCTGTAACGTTCCCCTGCCTTACAAATCTCCAAGATATCCGTGCTGCTCCAATTTTGGTTTCCTGAGCATCCTTGATTTTCATCACCCCACCATTCTGCTGCCTAGGTCTTAAGTTCTGGAATTCCCTCTCTAAACCTCTTCACCTCTCTACCCTTCTATCTTTCTTGAACATACTTTTTTGACCAAGCTTTTGGTGGTTATCTATTCACATTTTGGTAGGAAGAATGAGGAAAGACAATATAAAATGAAGGGTACAATTCTAAAAGGGATGCAGGAGTAGAGGCACCCAAGGTAATATGTGCACAGATCATTGAAGATGGTTGAAAAAGCAATTAATAAGGTATAAGGGATCTTGGGCTTTATAAATAGAGGCATTCAGTACAAAAGTAAGGAAGTTATGGTGAACTTTTATAAAACACTGGTTGAGCCTCAGCTAGAGCATTGTGTCCAGTTCTGGGCACCATACTTTAGATAGGATGTGAAGGCATTGGAGAGGGAGAGGGAGATTTAAAAGAATGGTTCTGGGGATGAGACACTTTAGTTCAATGGATAGATTGGCGAAGCTGGGACTGTCCTCCTTAGAGAAGAGAAGGTTGAGAGGAGATTTGATAGAGGTGTTCAAAATCATGAGCAGTCTGGACAGAGTAAATAAGGAGAAACTGTTCCCATTAGTGGAAGGGTCGATAACCAGAGGACACAGATTTCAGGTGATTGATCAAAGAATCAGAGGCGACATGAGGAAAAACTTTTTACGCAGCAAGTGGTTAGGATCTTGAATACACTGCCTGAGAGTGTGATGGAGGCAGATACAATTGGGGCTTTCAAAAGGGAATTGGATAGTTATCTAAAGAGAAAAAAAAAATGCAGGGTTAAAGGGAAAAGAGGGGGTGTGGTACTAGCTGAGTTCCTCTTGCAGAGAGCTGGCAAGGACACGATGAGCTGAATGGCCTCCTTCTGTGATGTGACCATTTTATTATTCTATGTTTCTATCCTGATATCTTCTTACATGGCTCAGTATGAAATTTTGTTTGTTAATACTCTTGTGAAGTTCTTTGGGGCATTCTCCTACATTAAAGCCATAAAATAAGTGCAAGTTTTATTGTTGATGTACAGCCAACTGGGATTCAGAAATCGATGCAAAGGTGTCAAGTTTGCAGATAATACCAAAACTAGGTGGTGCAGCAGAAGTGAAAGGCGCAACCCAGAAATTACAGAATGAGTTGGACAAAATATGTAAGTCAGTATCACAAAAAGTGAGATTTAATGCAGACAAGTGTAAAGTGCTGCACATAGGAAGGAAAAATAGATGGCATGTGTACTCCATGTACGCACTGAAACATCTAAGGAAAAGGCTGAAAGAAACCTAGAATCTTGGTAGATATGTCCAACCAATAGTGAGCAACAATCAACCAAACCCAAAGGATGTTAAACCAAAAGCTTTAACAGTAGAATATAAGTCAGAGGAGGTGATGATGAAACTGTATCACTTTCACAATAGACTGTACCTGCAATATTGAATCCAGTTCTGGTCATCAGGAAATCTGGAGGCAGTGCAGAGATGAGCCACAAAGCTGGTCCCCAGGGTCAAGGATCTGAGTTATGAGAAAAGACCAGAGAAATGTGAGCTTTATACCTGAGAAGGGAGGCATCCGAGAGAGGTATATAGGATTGTTAAGGGTACAGAAAAAATTATCCCAGAATATTATTTTGATTAAATTGCAAGTGTAAAACAAGGAGATATGGGTTCAAACTAGCAAAAGATATTTATAGGATTAATATTGAGAGAATTATTTTCAAACAAAGAGTGATCAACACATGACTTGACAGCAAAATCCCTAGAATCATTTAGAGAAACAAATGGATGCTACAATGAGGACAGGATGGCATTATGGATGGCTGAATTAAGATAGATCGAATGGCCTCCTTCATCTGTAATTATCTTGGGAAACACGCAGGTGACAGAGGTGCATGTAGTGGAACTGAGGCTATACCGACAGAGGAGTATATTATTGTGCACTAGCTCCTCTGGTGGTCTAGTTGGTAGTATGCAGCACCCTTGGAACCTAATAGATCCCAAACTGGAATGTCCCAGATTCAGTTACTGGCTTGTGCTGAGTTAATTGAGCCCAACCGAGGCTACAGTACAGACATAACAATCACAGTGGCAGTTCCTGATGGACATCCAATGACTTCCCAGCCCTGAAAAGAAAATGGAGCGTGTGTCCATATCAGGGGAGAACAGGATCAGACTCAGCAGTGGTGCCTTCCACAGTCAGATAGTCTGCCCTCATTCACTGCGTGACTTCACACAACAAAATGGTCAGTTGAGTGAATTACCAGAGACCTGGCTGCTGCATGTGGAAAGTTGAAAAGCTGCACCCGAAGTTAAGGAATGGATCTGAATCCAGATTTAATTTTGCCTGTGGTATTTGCTGGCTGCATAGCACAAACTCGAGGATTATTTTCCACCCTGTTGAATAAATAACCTATACCCTCAGGGGGTGAGGAGAAGCAGTTTGTAAGTAGCAGTGCTGGACAATTAGCTAGCTGTTACTGCAGTATTTGCTTGCTGTGAGACACACTCTTCACTTAGCTGTGTATTGATTTCCAATTGTACATCATCATATGTTGCAGAATAGAAACTTAACCTTTGAGAAAATGAAAACACACAACATACCAACACGCGCATCTTCCAAGAGCATTCTGAACCATCCGATGCAAACAAATCATACCAAAACTCTCCAAACGGAGGGACGAAAAGGATTTGTTGCAGCACAAACCCTTTTGGCTTATTCCATTCACACAGAAAAGAAGTCTTTGCCATTCTTTCTCCATTTATCACATCATTGAAGCAGCTCATACAATTTGTTGGGGAGCAGTGATTTGTTCTATAAGCAAACACAGTTGAATTTCTGTACTGTAGTCTCCCACAAACAGCAATGAGCTAAATGCTGGTTCATTTGGGTTTTAATTGCTGTTGTTGGCTAAGGGAGGAGGGCACTCCCCTCAGACAATGTCACAGTATCTCTAACACCTTGTCTGAACGATGGTACTTCCAAAAGTGCAGCAGCCTCTCAGGTAGAAGGCTATCAACTGATCCAAGCTTACACATGTCATTCCACTTGGTTCATCTCAGCTTGTGGAATCCAATTTACAAAAAAGGACTTATATTAATGCAGTGCCTTTCATGACCTCAGGATGTCTAAAAGTGTTTTACAACCAATAAATACCTAGGCAACTGAAGGCATGACCATCAATGGTGGGGTGATGAACATCAAGAATGCTCAGGAAACCAGAAGTGGAGGAGCACAGATATAAGAACATAAGAACTAGGAGCAGGAGTAGGCAATTCAGCCCCTCAAGCCTGTATCGTCATTCAATACGATCATGGCTGATCTCATCTCGTCCTCTACTCCACTTTCCTGCCCATTCTCCATAACCCTTCAACCCATTACTAATTAAAAATCTGTCAATAAGAACATAAGAAGTGGAGCAGGAGTAGGTAGGGAGGGTTGTACAAAAGGCAAATGTAACCCCACTATTTAAGAAAGGAGGGAGAGAGAAAATAGGGAACTACAGACCTGGTAGCCTAACATCAGCAGTAGGGAAAATGCTAGAATCTATAATAAAGGATATGATAACAGGACACTTAGAAAATAATGGTAGGATTGGGCAGAGTCAACATGGATTTATGAAAGGGAAATCTTGTTTAACAAACCTGTTGGCTTTTTTGGAGGATGTAACGAGCAGACTAGATAAAGGGGAATCAGTGGATGTGGTATATTTAGATTTTCAGAAAGCTTTTGATAAGGTCCCACATAAGAGGTTAGTAAACAAAATTAGAGCACATGGGACTGGGGGGAATATGCTGGCATGGACTGAGAACTGGTTAGTGGACAGAAAACAAAGAGTAGGAATAAATGGGTCATTTTCGGATTGGCAGGCTGTGACTAGTGGGGTACCACAGAGATCAGTGCTTGGGCCTCAGCTATTCACACTCTATATCAATGATTTGATGTGGGGATTAAATGTAATATTTCCAAGTTTGCAGATGACACAAAACTAACTTGATTGAATTTTTCGAGAAGATGACTAGATGTATCGATGAGGGTAAAGCAGTAGATGTAATATACATGGATTTCAGTAAGGCTTTTGATAAGGTCCCGCATGGGAGATTGGTTAAGAAGGTAAGAGTCCATGGGATCCAGGGCAATTTGGCAAATTGGATCCAAAATTGGCTTAGTGGCAAGAGGCAGAGGGTAATGGTTGAGGGCTGTTTTTGCAATTGGAAGCCTGTGACCAGTGGTGTATCACAGGGATCGGTGCTGGGACCCTTGCTGTTTATAGTGTACATTAATGATTTAGACATGAATATAGGAGATATGATCAGTAAGTTTGCAGATGACATGAAAATTGATAGTGTTGGAAATAGTGACAAGGAAATCCTTAGATTACAGGGAGATATAGATGGGCTGGCAAGATGGGCGGAGCAGTGGCAAATGGAATTTAATCCTGAGACGTATGAGGTAATGTATTTTGGGAGGACTAACAAGGCAATGGAATATACAATAGATGGTAGGACCCTAGGAAGTCCAGAAAGTCAGAGGGACCTTGGTATACTTGTCCATAGATTACAGAAGGCAGCAGCACAGGTAGATAAGGTGGTTAGGAAGGCATATGTGATACCTGCCTTTATTAGCCGAGGCATAGATTATAAAAACAGGGAGGTTATGATGGACCTGTATAAAATGCTAGTTAGGCCACAGCTGGAGTACTGTGACCACACTATAGGAAGAATGTGATTGCACTGGAGATGGTGCAGAGGAGATTCACCAGGATGTTGCCTGGGCTGGAGCATTTCAGCTATGAAGAGAGACTGGAAAGGCTAGGGTTGTTTGCCTTGGAGCAGAGAAGGCTGAGGGGGGACATAATTGAGGTGTACAAGATTATGAGGGGCATTGATAGGTTAGATAGGAAGAAACTTTTTCCCTTAGCGGAGAGGTTATTAACCAGGGGGCATAGATTTAGGGTAAGGGGCAGGAGGTTTATGGGGAATTTGAGGAAACATTTTTTCAGCCAGCGGGTGGTTAGAATCTGGAACACACTGCCTGATGAGGTGGTGGAGGCAGGAACCCTCACAACATTTAAGAAGTATTTAGATGAGCACCTGAAACGCCATAACATAGTGCAGGAATATGGGATTAGAATAGTTAGGTGCTGGATGGCCGGCACAGACATGATGGGCTGAAGGGCCTGTTTCTGTGCTGTATAACTCTATGACTATGACTAGATGGAAGTATGAGTTGTGAGGAGGACGCAAAGACGCTTCAGGGGGAATTGGAGAGGCTAAGCAAGTGGGCAGAAAATTGGCAGAAAGAATACATTGTGGAGAAATGTGAGGTTATTCACTTTGGTAGGAGAAACAGAAATACAGAGCATTTCTTAAATGGTGAGAGGCTGCAAAGTGTTGAATTTCAAAGGGACTTGGGTGTCCTTGTTCGTGAGTCATTGAAAGCTGACATGCAGGTACAAAGCAATTAAGAAGACAAATGGTATGTTGGCCTTCATTACAAGAGGATTTGAGTATAGAAGCAAAGATATCTTACTGCAATTGTATAGAGCCTTGGTGAGACTGCACCTGGAGTATTGTGTGCAGTTTTAGTCTCCTTACCTAAGGAAAGATAGAGGGAGTGCAACGAAGGTTCACCAAACTAATTCCTGGTATTGGAGGGAAAATTATGAGGAAAAATTAAATAGACTAGGCCTTTATTCTCTTGAATTTAGAAGAATGAGAGGTGATCTCATTCAATCATACAAACTGCTTACAGGGTTCAACAGAATTGATGCAGGAAGGATGTTTCCTCTGGCTGGAGAGTTCAGAACCAGGGGACACAGTCTCAGAATAAGGGGTAGGCCATTTAGGACTGAGATGAGGAGGAATTTCTTCACTCAGAGGGTGGTGAATCTTTGGAATTCTCTGCCCCAGAGGACTGTGGAGGCTCAGTCTTTGAGTTTGTCCAAGACTGAGATCAATAGATTTCTACATATTAAAAACATCAAGGGTTACGGGGATAGTGAGAAAAATGGTGTTGAAATAGATCAGCCATGATCTCACTGAATGGCAGAGTGGGCTCAAAGGGCTGAATGGCCTATTCCTGCTCTTATGTCTTGAGTTCTTGTGTTCTTGATACAAAGTACTCATTCAGTATTCTAGTCTTGCCTTGTGCCTCTAAGTATGTATTACCCTCTTTATCGCTAACAGGCCCCACTCCATCTCTTACTACCCACTTACTATTTACATGCTGGTAGAAGATTTTGGGGTTCCTTTTTATGTTGACTGCCAATCTATTCTCATATTCTCTCCTCCTATGCCGTAAAATTCTATACCTCAATGAGAAGCCACGTCGCTTGGCGAAAGCTGAGGGCTTCTTTCCACGGGAAAGGTGTGTATCCACCTTCAGTCATACTTCAGTTTCATCTCCTGGCTAGTCATGGTACTACCAGGGACGATGCAACAGCACAGGTAGTACACCTACCCAGCTAGAGGTTAGTCTGTGTATTGTTTCCAATGAAGATTTCAGAGAGCTAGTCTAATGGTAACCATGAAACCATTATCGATTGTCATAAAAACCCATCTGGTTCATTAATGTCCTTTAGGGAAGGAAATCTGCCGTCCTCACCTGGTCTGGCCTACATGTGACTCCTGACCCACAGCAATATGTTTGACTCTTAAAATGCCCTTTCAAATGGTCGAGCAAGCCACTCCGTTTTGGGGAATTAGGGATGGGCAATAAACGCTGGCCTTGCCAGCGACGCCCATATCCCACAAACAAATAAAAAAAAAGTAAAGGTTTTAATAAATATATTAGAGTAAGTGAGGCTATGGAAGATGAAGGCCCATTAAAGACACACACAGGTGATATGGTAAGAGAGGACTTTAAATAGATAAATCTCCAGGACCAGATGGCTTCACACCAGAATATTAGAAGAAGTAGAAAATTGTAGATGCAACAGTTATAAATCTTTCAAAGCTCTATTGATTTTGGAATTGTGTCATCAGAAAATTATTAATGATACTCCATTATTTAGGAAGGTTGGGAGAGAGAAACCAGGTAATGACAGGTTTGTCAGTTTAGCATCGGTTGTGGGGAAGCTACCACAATCTATCATTAGGAATAGAGTGACTGAACACTATGAATATGAGCTGTTCAGAGAGAAACAGCAAGGCTTTGTAAAGTAATCAAAAACACTGATGGGTAAATGGCTTTTATTTCAAGGCAGCTGGATTACAAAGGGGAGGAAGTTGTGCTGCAGTTGTATAGACCCTTGGCTAGATCTCACTTGGAGTACTGCATTCAATTCAGATCATGCTGGGCCAGGCTCTAGATTGGGTTGGCCGTGCATGTACTAGTAGTGTGATGAGAGGTCTGGTACTGACGTCAATCAGTTGTACCCACTGATTTGATGCACATCTTTCAAACAGGTCTCTGCAGGTCCACTGAAAGCCTGTGCTAATAACTCTGAGCTCAACAAGTGTTCGGCTGCATGAGGAACATCCTCCCCCTCCACAAATGTTTTTTTAAAGGGACAGCCGTCCAACTTGTAGGTGAGGTTGCTTTAACTTACGTCTACTGTGGCAAAGTTTGTGAAAGAGCTGTGGCTTGTTTTTGGAGGTGTTGTGGTGAGTTGGTGAATCCAGTCCGGTGGGGGCAGAGGATTTGGGAACCTTCCACACCAAGTTGGCAAGCGGTATGGGAGCTGTTGTTGCAGTACCTCTGGGTCTGTTACATTGGACCCAGACTCCTCCATGCTCCTTGACAGTAACAGGAGGCTGCCTGGCAGCCCTGCCAATGCATCAAGCATCTATGTGTGCATACTCATCAACATTCTCCTGTACGCTGCCCCATCAAAGTCTGCATCTGAGTCCCCTGTCGCAGAACCTGTATGCAATCTCACCCTCTGGTCAACTGGCATACACACTATCCTTTCCCTTAGGCCTTGCAGCGGCCCACTGGTGCTTGGTGACTCGACTGAACCTGACTCTACACTAGCCTCTAAAGTTTGTGCAGTGCCAGTATCTGAGCTGGTGGTTGTGAATGTCAGATTGAGTGATGGCACTTCTTCAGCAGTGCTGTGCTGTTGCTCTCCCTCTTTCTCCTGGGGCTGATGTGGCTGGACAGTCAGCAGTTCTTAGGTATCTGAAAACAGAGAATTAGAAGAGGAAGGTTGGGGTGAGGGAAGTGGAATGGGTGGCAAGCAAGAGGTCTATGGTCACACCATCTGCAGCTTGCACTTCATGCTAGCGAGCAGAATGAGGGTGAGGTGGGAGTTGAGAAGGGGCACAAGGCGGTAACACACCATCATCCTCAATGTTTTCGGCGATGGCAGATGCAACGGGCTTTGTTACAGCCAGCCCCATGAAACAGAGCATCATCATTTTAAGGGCTGCACAATGGCGCAGTGGTTAGCACCTCAGCCTCACAGCTCCAGTGACCCGGGTTCAGTTCTGGGTACTGCCTGTGCGGAGTTTGCAAGTTCTCCCTGTGACCTGTATGGGTTTCCTCCGGGTGCTCCGGTTTCCTCCCATATGCCAAAGACTTGCGGGTTGATAGGTTAATTGGCCATTGTGAAGAATTGCCCCTAGTGTAGGTAGGTGGTAGGAGAATTGAGGGAAGGTGGGGATGTGAGAGGGAAAAATGGGATTCATATAGGATTAATGGGTGGTTGATGGTCAGCATGGACTGGTTGGGCCGAAAGGCCTGTTTTGGCGCTGTATCTCTCGATGACTATCTCCTCCATAGAGTTCAGGCGATGCAGGCATCCTTGTCTGGTCCCTTCTGTTGTGTGCCACCTTTACCTGCAAAAGAAAGGGCAGAATTTCAGTAATTGTGTTGCACTGTGTTTAGTTGATGTGCCTGCTTTAGCTGAATAGCTGGAGGTATGTGAACAAGCGAGAGGTAGGTGTGAGTCTGGCATCATTAGAAACTGTGTGAGGGTGCGTTGGACTATACTGACTGCTCGTGACTGTTGTTGTGTGAGTGATGGGATGGGGGTGTGGTGCATTGAGCAGTGTGAAAGGTTGATGGTGTGATAGTAAAAGATGTCCTTTGAAGATGCATTCACTGACCTTGACCACTCACAGGGTGGACACTGGACTTTTCTGGCACTGCTGCCATGTCCTCAGAGCCAAGATTCAGGAGTTGACCACCCTGGCAACCTGCTCCCATTCCCTTCGGAGGGAGTTCCTGATGGCCTCCTGGGCCCTCACAGAAACATGGCCTCTCTTCATCTGTCTTCCTCCATAACTAAGGCCTCCAGCGCTGCACTTTTTTTTCCCCCAGAAATATACTTTATTCATAAAAATCTGTGAAAAATACATTCCAAAAAGTGCAAAGGAAATCAGTTTTCTTCAATATAGGAGTGAGTTGCCTCACAACCCTTCCATCCCATTTTACATGTAAATTTTACAGCAAACCAATATTTGGTGTATACAGCCCGAGGGGGTTTTCAATGGGTCCAGCCCCTCAGTTCACTATGGCAGGAAGACCTTACACAATGGTCTTTCCCCATTGACCCTTTGCGGCAGCTGCCGCCAGCTTTAGTACGTCCCTCAGCACTGGACCTTGGAGTGTGCCAGTCTGCAACTCGGTCGTGGACAACTCTTTGCGCTGGAAGACCAGCAGGTTTTGGGCAGACCAAAGAGCATCTTTCACCGAATTGATGGTCCTCCAGCAGCAGTTGATGTTTGTCTCAGTGTGCATCCCTGGGAACAGCCCGTAGAGCACAGAGTCCTATGTCATAGAGATACTTGGGATGAACCTCAACAAAAACACTACATCTCTTTCCACACCTGCTTTGCAAAGGCACTTTCCAGACGAGGTGGGCAACAGTCTCTTCCATACCATAGCCACCTCGAGGGCAGCGTGTGGAGGGGGTGAGATTTCAGGCGTGCAGGAAGGATCTGACGGGGAGGGCTCTTCTCACCATCAGCTAAGCTACGTCTTGGTGCTTGTTTGAAAGTTCTGGTGATGAGGCATTCCGCCAAATGATCCACCATCTCCTTTTGCCATAGGGATTGGTGGTCAAAGGTGTTTTCCTGCAGAAACTTTCCATTGAAGGATAGGTGGTACGGCACGGTCCAACTGGATGGAGCGTTCTGCAGCAATGTGACCAGACCCATCCTTCGCAACACTGGGGACAGATAGTGACACTTGGTGTTTGCGTACTGGGGATCTACGCACAGCTTGATGCAGCTGCATACGAAGGTGGTCATCAGGATGAGGGCAACGTTGGGTATATTTTTCCTGCCTTTATCCAGAGGTTTGAATGTCGTGTCCCTCCGGACCCGGTCCATTTGGCCTCTCCAGATAAAGCGCAAAATGGCTCGGGTGACCACCACGGCGCAGGAGTGGGGTATGGGCCAGACCTGCGCCATGTACAGCAACAATGTGAGCGCCTTGCACCTGATGACCAGGTTCTTACCCACAATGGAGAGAGATCGCTGCTCCCACATGCTCAGTTTATGATGTACCCTGGCTACTCACTCCTTTCAGGTTTTGGTTCACGCCCCAGCCCTTCCGAACCATATCCCCAGCACCCTCAGGTAGCCTGACCTGACGGTGAACGGGACAAAGGATCAGTCGGCCCACTTCCCAAAGAACACGGCCTTACTCTTGCAGTGGTTAACTTTGGCTCCCGAGGCCAGTTCGAACTGGTCGCAGATGCTCATCAGTCTGTGAACGGACAGCAGATCCGAACAGAAGACGGCAACGTTGTCCATGTACAGGGAGGCTTTTATCTGAGTGCCTCCGCTGCCTGGGATTGTCACTCCTCTAATGCCTACATCCTTCCTAGTAGAATCAGCAAAAGCGTCTATACAGCAAACAAACAAGACAGGGGAGAGAAGACAGCCCTGTCTGACTCCAGATTGGATCGGGAAACTTTCTGATTCCCACCCATTGATTGAGACTGCGCTACTGATGTCTGTGTAGAGCAGTTTGATCCAATTGCAGATTCCCTCCCCAAACCGCATTTTGGAGAGCACGTCCATCATATATGTGTGTGACAGCCTGTCAAAAGCCTTCTCCTGGTCCGAGCTGTATCCCTGAGTAACACGAGACTATTGGAGATCTTCCTGCCAGGTACAGTACAGGACTGGTCAGGGTGAATCACCAACTCCAGAGTAGGCTTGACCCGACTGGCGATGACTTTGGACAGAATCTTGTGTCTACATTAAGCAGTGAGATGGGCCGCCAATTTCTGATTTCCTCCCTCTCCCCCTTCCGCTTGTAGATGAGGGTGATGATGCCTTTCCTCATGGATTCTGACATGCTGCCGGCCAGGAGCATACTCTCGTATACTTCCAGCAAGTCTGGGCCGATCCAGTCCCACAGGGCCGAATACAACTCAACCGGTAAGCCATCGCTTCCGGGAGTTTTACTCATCTTGAAGGACCTGACAAGCCTTTGTCAGCTCATCCAGAGTTATTGGATTGTCCAGACTCTCCCGCATGCTGTCATCTAAGACCTCCATGATAGATGACAGGAAGGAATGGGAGGCCGTGCTGTCCCTGGGCTTCACGTCATACAGCCCAGCATAAAAGGATTTGCTAATCCTTAGTATGTCGGACTGCAAAGACGTTACCGAGGCAGCCTCTTCCTTTAGGCTGCTGATCACAGAGCTCTCTCTCTCTACCTTTTGGAAGAAAAAATGCGAGCACATCTCATCCTGCTCAACGGAGCGGACTCTGGACTGGAAGATGATCTTGGAGGCCTCCATGGCAAAGAGCGAAGCCTGCTGGCTCTTCACCTCTTACAGATCCTCCTTGACCTCGACCCCCATCGACTGCAGCCGGAGCAGATTTTGCATTCTTTTCTGGAGTCGGGACATTTCCCTCTGTCTCTCGCCCTCTGAATACCTTTGAAGATAAAGAACCTCTTGATGTTCTTGATCACCTCCCACACTCCAGCACTGCACCTGTGAACCTGGCAGCCCCTCTCTGCCCTGACACTGAATTTTCTTTGTCTTCAATTGCAGTACAAGCACACTGCAGCAGCCTCCTTACAGTCAGTGCAGCTCCCCTTTAAGTCAGACAGACAGCCTTTAAGAGCTGGAACCAAGCAGATTGCACTGGGCTGCATGCTACAATTATTCTAATGAGGAGGAAGCATGAAGTTTGCATGCTGCCTGCCATAATCACATCGTCCCACACCCAAAAACAGGGTACAGACTAAATGTGAGCCCCTGGCCTTTTAAAAGGTGGTACACATCCTTTGGCCTAACCTTCAGCCTCAAGAAAACGAACATCATGGGACAGGACATCAGAAATGCTCCATCTATCAGTATCGGTGACCACGCTCTGGAAGTGGTTCAAGAGTTCACCTACCTAGGCTCAACTATCACCAGTAGCCTGTCTCTCGATGCAGAAATCAACAAGCGCATGGGAAAGGCTTCCACTGCTATGTCCAGACTGGCCAAGAGAGTGTGGGAAAATGGCGCACTGACATGGAACACAAAAGTCTGCGTGTATCAAGCCTGTGTCCTCAGTACCTTGCTCTATGGCAGTGAGGCCTGGACAACGTATGTCAGCCAAGAGTGATGTCTCAATTCATTCCATCTTCGGCATCAGGTGGCAGGACCGTATCTCCAACACAGAAGTCCTCGAGGCGGCCAGCATCCCCAGCTTATACACCCTACTGAGTCAGCGGCGCTTGAGATGTCTTGGCCATGTGAGCCGCATGGAAGTTGGCAGGATCCCCAAGAACACATTATACAGCGAGCTCACCACTGGTATCAGGCCCACCGGCCGTCCATGTCTCCGCTTTAAAGACGTCTGCAAACGCGACATGAAGTCCTGTGACATTGATCACAAGTCGTGGGAGTCAGTTGCCAGCGATCGCCAGAGCTGGCGGGCAACCATAAAGGCGGGGCTAAAGTGTGGCGAGTCGAGGAGACTTCGCTGTTGGCAGGAAAAAAGACAGAAGCGCAAGGGGAGAGCCAACTGTGTAACAGCCCCGACAACCAATTTTACCTGCAGCACCTGTGGAAGAGTCTGTCACTCTAGAATTGGCCTTTATAGCCACTCCAGGCGCTGCTCCACAAACCACTGACCACCTCCAGGCGCTTACCCATTGTCTCCTGAGACAAGGAGGCCAAAGAAGAAGAAGAAGAAGCCACATCCTTATGTCACAGTCTCTGTTTGCCCATTACATTCTACTAATCAACACTTTATGTTGGCCCTCCCTGTATCACAATTGGAGAAACATGATCCAGAAACTGATTCACTGAAAGACTGCAGGACAACCTAATTTGCTTGAAGAGATGGAAATATGCATGTAGTAAATGGACCCATGCAGAAATGAAATATCACATCAGAGAAGAAATAAGTTATTCAGACGTATTCGAATACAGGCAAAAGTACTTGGGTCTCTTGTTAAATTCCCATTACTTTCTGACAACCTTTTGTGGGTTATTCTTTGTGACTTGCTGATTGCATTGGGAGCAGTTTTAATTTTACAGAAAAAGAAAATTGGGCGAGATCCATGTGCATTTTAAATGGAGCTTTCATCATCTGAAATATTGAAGTATTTACTTGTCAACGGACCTGCAGAATAATCGGTACCCAGACATATTTAGAGACGCAGACTGAAAGTCGTCAGGATACAAACATAATTACATTTTCAGAGGGACTGGTGGGAAAGTGCAAATGGAAGCATTAATAGGAGAAATCTGAAACTCCTGAAAGGCTTTCTGCGAAGGACACTCAAAATCTTTGTCTTAATTTTGCAGAGTTCGCATAGAAGCTCCCTGTGAATCAAAATGGATGTCCGCAGATAGTGTGAGAATATGGCAAAAGTCTCATCATAAACCGATTAAGTTGGAGTTAAATATTGGCATCGTGATTACTTGTTTCTCATCCTACGGAACCACTCAAGCACTTAATAAATATATCAGTGCTGCATAACTTCCATTTCCCTAGGAAATATAACATCTGGCCATGGGGATTGTTCAGCTAAAATTCTTCTAACTTTTCATTTCCCTCTCCTCAATGATTTCAACAGAATCATAGAAACTTACAGCACAGAAGGAGGACATTTAACCTATTATTCCGGTGCTGGCTTTTAGAAAAAGCAGCCACATATGGTCCCACATCCCCTGCTCTTTGTCCATAACCCTGTAAGTTCTTCATCCTCTTCGACGTGTCCAACCCTCTTCTAAAATTAGGAATGGAATCAGCATCTACCAGCTTTTCAGGTAAAAGATTCCAGATCCTGAAAACCCTCTGTGATTGAAAGAATTTCTCCTCATCTCCTCTCTAGATGTTTGTCAATAATTTTGAATCTCTGACCTCTGGTTATTGACCCACTCGCCAGAGGGAATAATTTTTCTCGACCTACTCTATCAAAGGTTTTCATCATCTCAAAAACCTCTATTAGGTCACCTGGTAACCTTAGCTGTTCCAAGTAGAACAGTTTGAGCTTTTACAGCCTTTCCTCATTAATGTAGTCCCTCATCCCTTGAACATCCTGGTGACCCTCCTCTGTACCCTTTCTAAGACCTTTACATCTTTCCTGAAGTGCAGTGCCCAGAATTGTCCACAATACTCCAGCTGAGGTCTAATCAGTGATTTATAAATTTCTGGTATGATCTCTTCATATTCAATTCCCCTACTTATAAATCCAAGTAATCCCTATGCTTTTTTAAACCACCTCATCAACTTGCCCTGCCACCTTTAAGGATTTGTGTATATGGTCACCAAGGTCTCTCTGCTCATCTACACTTTTCAAAATTGTGCCATTTATAGTAAACTGTCTTTCTATATTAGTCCTTCCAAAGTGCATCACTTCACACTTCTCCGCATTGAACTCTATCTACCATTCTTCTGTCTATTTCACCATCTTGAAGCCTATAACCATCTTCATTATTATCAACTACTTTGCCAAGTTTTGTATCTTCTGCAAACTTTATAATGCTGCTCCCTACACCTGAGTCTAGGTTGTCTATAAAAATTGCAAAGAATAATGGACACAAAACTGACCCTTCAGGTACACTACTGCAAACCATCTCCCAGTCTGTAAAACATCCATTAGCCACTACCCTTTGCTTCCTGTCACTGAACCAATTTCATATCCATACTGCCACTTTACTCTTATTTCCATGGGCTTCCATCTCCTTAGTAAGCCTCCTGTGTGGCACTTTGATGGATACCTTCTGCAAGTCCATATATACAACATCTACTGCGTTACCTTGATCAACCTTGGATCAAGACTTCAATCAAATTCGTCAGACATGATTTGCTTTAAGAAATCCATGCAGTTTCTCCTTGATTTGCCATTCTGAATGAAAGTTTACTTTGCCCCGAATAATGATTTCCAATAACTTCCCCACCGATGTTAGGCTCACTGGTCTCTGGTTTCCTCTCTTCTTTTTTGAACAGACCTATAGCATTAACAACCCTCCAGTTCTTTACACTACATTACCTGATATGCATTGTAGCACAGCGATTGGATAGTGAGCCAGTATTTCCCTTATCCAGAGATAAATAATTAAGACACTTTTGCTTTCACGCCAATTATTGTACCACTTCTATCTTTCAAAGACTTAAGGGTAGCTTTCCTAATCCCTTGCTGTGGCCAGTCACCTGCCCATTCTGAGCAGAGATCAGAACAATGTGGTTACTGTTAGTTTACTAATCCAGAAGAGCAGGTACTTCTCTGTAGATTAAGGAGATGTACCTTTTCCCCCCGAAGCACAATTTAACTATTGACATATTGAAAAAAGATGGTAATACTGTGCTTAACATCATTTCTGCTATCCTCTCCACTGCCTCAGTTTACATCTCCAATGTGTTTTAGAGCCCATTTTTAACATTTTCTTTCCTTCTTTCCAAAGTGCATCCCCTCTATTGGTTTCCAGTCCCACAACTGAAGTGGGAGGAATGGAAGAAGGGCACTTAGTGTTCTTTTACATTGGGCAGGTCAACCTCGCAGGATATCATGCAGTCGGCTCTAGTCACTGTTCACAATCTCCTTATGCAAACTGGACTGCCAAAAATGCAGGGGGTTGAGGGGAAGGAAGAGCAATAAGTTAGTGGTGTCAGAGGCTTTTAATAGGCTGCAGACAGCATTCAAATAGATGTGGCCACTTAAAGGTAAGTGACTACCCATTGGCGGGGTGCGAGGGGGTTAGTTGGTTAGTTCAGTTGGCTAGAGTGTGATGCAGAAAGATGCCAACAGGATGGGTTCAATCCCCATACTGGCTGTGGTAGTTCATGATGTCCTGCCTCCTCACCTTGCCCCACACTTGCTGAATGGTGACCATCAAACTACATATTACCAACTGTCACTCTCTAATGGGGAGAGATGCCTATGGTGCTTTGGGACTATAGCTTAAAAAAAACACGTGGGACAAAAATTGCTTTAGGCTTTCCAAAGATCGGAAATGTTTGAAGTGGATTTTCATATGCAAAGACTGTGTGTGTGGGTGCAGGGCACGTGTGGTGAGGGAGGGGCAGGTGTGGTGAGGAAGGTATCGTTGTCAAAAAAACAAGGAAGGGTAGGTTTGGAGGCAAGAAATTGTGTTTTTGGACATGTGGTGAACTGTACTGTGCCCAAACCCCCTTGCGATGGCTGGTGCAGTGGATGGTGCTGCTATGTGAACTGTTTGCAAGGAATGTTGCCAAAGCACCCTCCCCAGAGAACAGCACTACGGCACATCTGGCAGGAAGTAGACACTATCTACAGAACCCAGGAATAATTGCAAAAATAAGCATGAATGCTGCCAGAGGAAACACTATTCACCATACCATTTACCAGGAAGATAGTCTAAGTTTGCAAGCCAGAAAGTGTTTCCTATTAATCTGTCCTACACTTCTTACAGGTCCGTGCCAAGATTCACACCCTCTTACCGCTCTTTGTTTCTCATGCATACCCATACGACACAAATTCAATCTGCATCTTACAATTGAAAGCCTTGTCACATCCACCTCTTCAGAGGATTGTAGAAATAAAATTTTTGTAATACAAACTAAGCACCACTTAGTGATACTTGGGATAGGCTCTTGCCAGGTAGGAGAGTGTAGCCAGTGGCAAGGGTACAGAGATCGTGCCAGCAGTCAGAGACAATGGGAAAGCAGTTAGGAAGTTGGTACCTGTTTTCTGGGAACTACAAGTGCCTAGAGGTCTAAAATGGCAACCACGGCGCACCAGCACACTTGTGGGGCAATTGCACTGGATGTTATATTGGTGAAGGCATTAGCATGCACAGAGTGAACTTGCACCAGAAGTAGGCAGAGCATGACAACAATCAATGTGCAACACTGAATTAATGTCAGTGCTGCCATTTTGGAGCTCAATGCCCCAGCCTTATCTTAACTTTGCAGAGCTGAACATGATTCCAGCAGCAGGAAGGACCGCCCCCCCCCCCCCACCCCGCCACCCCCCCATTCCCATCAGTGCTTTTTAAAGGGATCATCAACTACTTACTGGTTAGTTGCTGGTTATATTTTTCTGGCTGTTGCTGTGATTCTACATGTGCTTTACATAATTTATATAGTTTACTATACATTATATAGTTACTTCAAATTGCAAACGTCTACAGGTGTGGCAGGTGCTGAAGGACTTTTTGCTGACGTTTAAGATTTTGCATAAATCAGTGACTCCTAGGTGGGCATTCCCCTTGAAGTACAGCACAACTTGATGAATGAACAGGGAGCACGCAGAGCAGGACAAGCTGCTGGAAGAGAGAGGAGGAGGACAGGGAGAATCCCAGAGATTCAGGGAGCAGGAGGCCATATCTACCCAAGGGGGTCAAGGGAACAATTCTTCTCCCTGAATCTCAGCAAAAACAGTGGGCTGGAATTTAAGAGTCCGCCGTTGAGAGTGGCGATGAGCGAATAAAGTGCGGGCTGCACATCAAAGAGCTGCTGCGATCTCCTGTGCAGCGGCTCCCCAATCATGTGGAAGGGGCGGGCTGTCCGTCGCCGACAATGGCATCAGCTGCCTGTGCGTCATTTTTAAAGGGCAGCCAGCCTGCCAGCAAATTTACATTTTTAAAGATGCACCCCCCCCCAAAGTGTATCAAATAAAATCCTAATGCCCCTTTCCCACCTCCCAATAAAAAGGACATTAGGTATTTGCACTTTTCCCCAATAACACTTACCTTTGAAATCTGACCTTCCGCAGCCAAACTGTACAAAGTTTAAAGTTCACCCTTCCCACCATCCCCTACACACATTACATTTATTTGGCCCCATTCCCACCCCACTTACTAAAAACCTTATTTCTCTCCCTCCCCATCAGTGTCACGCCGGCTTTCCCCAGACAGGGAAGTGAAGGCGCCGGAGTGCCGGCCGCCGCACTAAAGATTGCGAGGTGAGTGTATTTAATTTTATTCATTTTATTGATTTAAATACTGAAATTCAGGTCCCGTCACCCAGCGGTGGGTGGGCTACCACAGAGCCTCGCTGCTGCCGGGAGGATCGAGCCGGGCCCTCCCGACATCGAGCTCCGTGACGGGCCTCTGCCGGAATAATCTTCCGCCCCCCCCTCCACCACCACACAGCCCGACGTCGGGGGCCCAGTAAAATCCAGCCCAGTGTGTGAGAGACATCTGCACTTCTGTAAGGACATGCTCAATCAAATCTGCCACCTGCTGCAGCAAAAACTACAACCTCAGTGCACCGTATGGACTGCATTGCCAGTCGCTGTGAAGGTGACCCCTGTGATGAACTTTTATGCGTCGGGCTTCTTCCTGGCTAGAACTGGAATTATCTGCAACACATCCCAGTTTGCCGTGCACTGTTGCCTATGGGAGATCACTGAGGCTGTCTATTCAATGACAACTTGCCAGAGAGAAGCAAGCAGAATGAGCACATGGCTTCATTAGGATTGTAGGCTTCTCCACGTGTAGGCTGCCAACAACAGCACACACATCACTTTGTGAGTGCTGCTTGTCCATTCTCCCTTATACTCGAACTGAAAGGGATTGCACACATTCAACGCCCAACTGGTGTATGACCAGAGACAGCAAATCATGCAGGTCAGTGACTAGTTTTCTGGCAGCAGTTATGATGCCTTCATTCCATAGCAGTCCACTATGCCATCTGCATTTGAACCACCACAGCAAACCAGAGGGTGGCGACTGGATGACAAGGACTATCCGCTGACAACATGGCTGATGACTCCGGCGCACAAGCCTACAATAAAAGTTTTGCTGGCACACAAAATGTGACAGAGCAGACCATTGGTGCACTGAAGCATCACTTGCAATGCCTGCACCACTCTGGAGGAGCCCTGCAGTACCCGGCGGAGCAGGTGTCTAGATTCATGGTGGTCTGCAGCATGTTGCAACCACGCCATCATGAGGGCACAGCCCTTGCCACTAGCTATACGGCGAGTCGCTGAGGAACGGGAACATGTTGAAGAGGAAGAGCGGGAGCATGAAGAGTGGGGGAGGTCGAAGAGGAAGAGGAGAAATTGAAGGTTGGAGGCAACATTGACAGCCCCTTTCTGGCCGGGCTGTTTGTGAAGAACTTATCTGACTACGATACCAGTAACTGCAACCCGATATCCCATTCCCAGTGAGGTCATTGAAATTCTTGCAACACTGCATCCAGGTCCTTGGGGCTTGACTCCTGGCATTGACCTCAATGGCTATTTGCTCTCACTGCCTTTTGAACATGTCTCTGGAGGGCTTCCTGGCCCCCAGTGAATACACATCATCTCTCCGACTTTCCACGTCTTCCACCAATGCTCCAGTGCAGCGTCCAAAACTCTTGGATCCCACTGTCTCTCATATTGTGCCATTCCACATTGTTTTCCAGATTGGATTCACTTTTTGCCTGACTGCCAGCTTCTGCTCCAGTCACAATGCACCTTCCCTTTAAGAGGTGCCAGCTAGCTTTAAGAGGTGCAGGCTAGCTTTAAGTGTTGCTAGCATGTTATGATTTTAGGCCCCTGCTGAGGCGTGCAGCCAGTGAAGAGCACAGTTCATGCTGGATGCACACAGCGATCATTTAAATGCATAGGCAGCACGCAGTTGGCTTGCTGCCGACACTGCATTGAACGGGCACAGTCTAATCTTTTCAGGGTTATCCAATTTAATCCTCCATTGAGTTTAGTCATCTTAATATCTAATTGGATTGGATGCTGGACAAACAATCTGACAGCATAAAGACATTGTAGGAATCAAAAGAGCTGGCGGACAGGTGGAGCTAGTTGTCATTAGTCTACAAGTAAATTGGGCCATTGTGCAAATGAGGAAAAGGAGTGAATCCTTGGGGATGCCCAAGATAATGGTGCAAGGATGAAAAGGGAAGGCACTGGAAGAGATGGCCCAGGTACCATCAGATAGATGAGTGTAATCAACTAAGGATAGTCTCACTCAGTTAGACAAGAGAGGAGAGATGTTGGAGATGGACGATATGGCAGACCTTTGTAAATGCTGCAGAGTGGCTAATGAGGACAAGGAGAAATAATTCTCCATGACCACAGTCATAGAAAAATGCCATTTGTGACTTTTAACAGATTTTTGAACTATAGGGGAGCCAAAGGCTATGGGGAACAGGCTGGAAAGTGGAGTTGAGGCCAAGATCAGATCAGCCATGATCTTATTAAATGGCGGAGCAAATTGAGGGAACCAGGGTGTGCTTTAGATTTATCCTGCTTTATGTGGATAGGACATACCTGGGCAATTTTCCACTCTGTCAGGTAGATGTCAGTGTTTTAGCTATACTGAAATAGCTTGACTGGGTTTTGGGGTCAGGGATGGCTGGCTCCAGTGCACAAATCTTCAGCACTACAGCCAGGATATTGTCAGGACCTTCTCTGTGACTCTGTCCTATCAACACCTTCACCTGTGTTATCTCTTGCCCCACCCCCGCTATACGTGCTTAAAACCTTTTATATTTCTAATATTTGTCAGTTCTGAAGAAGGGCCTCTGACCTGAAATGTTAACTCTGCTTCTCTCTGCACAGATGCTGCCAGACCTGCTGAGTATTTCCAGCATTTGTTTTCATTTCAGATTTCCAGCATCGGCAGTATTTTGCTTTTATTATTGTCAGGACCTGTTGCCTTCACTGTATCCAACGCACTCAGACACTTCTTAATGGCGCATGGAATGAACCAAATTGGCTGGACACTGGTAACTTTGGTGACCGGAACTGTCAGAAGTCACCAAAAAGGATACTTCACTTGGCACTTTTGGTATTACGCATTTTAGTTTTGGAAATAACATGCTGAGCTCCATCATAGTTACAGATGGAGATGTTCATGGAGTCTTCTCCTATTGTTAGTTACCTGTTTATCCCCCACCATTCTCAATTGATGTGATAGGGCTACAGCGCTCAGCTTCAGCTATCTCTTTTCTCCTCCCTCCCAGAATAGGGCTCCACACTTTCCACCCCACCAACCTCCACATTCAACAGATCATTCTCTTCCAATTTGCCAGCTCTGGTGTGATGCCATCACCAAACATATCTTCCCCTCCCCTCCCCTTTCAGCATTTCGAACAGTCTGTTACCTCCATGACATCCTGGTCTACTCTTCCATCACACACTCCCCTTCCCACGACACCTTTCCATGCAAGCACAGGAGATGCAACACCCACCCTTTCACATCTACCTTTCCCACTGTCCAGGGCCCAAAACACTCCTTCCAGGTGAAACAGTGAGTTACTGATACTTCTTTCAATTTGGAATACTGTATTCACTGCTCACGATGCAAGGACCACAGATTGGGAACACTTTGTGGAACATCTCCGTTCAGTCCACAAGTATGACCCCGAGCTTCCAATCACCGATCATTTTGATTCCTCCCCCAACTCCTACTCTGGCCTCTCTGTCCTCGACCTTCTACGCAGTTCCAATGAAGCTCAAAATAACCTCAAAAACTGCACCTCATCTTTCAATTAGACACTTTCTAACCTACCAGACTCAACATTGATTTCAATAATATAAAACCAAAATACTGTGGATGCTGGAAATCTGAAATAAAAGCAGAAAATGCAGGAAATACTCAGCATGTCTGCCAGCATTTGTGGAGATAAAAACAAAGTTAATGATCACCAGAACTGATGAACAATCACAGAGGTGAAACTTTGGGCTGCATTTTAGTTCCAGACTCCCGATCCTGACGCTGGGCTGACCTCTGGGTCAGCAACCCAGTGGTTGCTGTGGCGGGACCCTGGAGGAGATTTTTGAGGAGGCAGCCAATTAAGAGGCCGCCTCTGGGAGTCCAGTCCAATTAAGGAAAGTGGGCAGGCTCCACAGCCGGGAGAGCCAATGGGAGCACCCGTGGCTCTGTGAGGCCAGCAGCCTTACTTGGAGGGGTTGGCTCTGCCACTCTAGGTGGGAGACTACGAGGGTGCCTCAAGGTAAAAGCACCCTCTGAAAACCTGTAACTGGATCAAATTATACTGTGGCCACAGCTGCCAGGGTACCATTGTGGAGGGGTAGCCATTCCACAGGACGGCCTGCGGCCACGCCTGTGTCCCTCGCAGCCAGGCAATCATGCTGGGCTACTTTGCAGAATGTGTCTCTGGCCTGCCCAGCCTGCCACCAGGAGGCCACCACCATTCCATCCAAGGGCTTCAGCCACATCAGGGTCCTTCGCGGTCTGGAAAATCCAGATGGTTTGTGAAGACTGCCCTCAATTGGCATGTTAATTGGCCTAAGTAGCTACCCACTGCTGGCAAGCAGTTAGCTGTCAGCCGCCAGAAGCCACTTCCCTGAACATAGGCCAGAGGTGGGAACATGCCAGCAGACTGGCACACCAGCCAGTAGCCAGAATTGCCAGCATGACTGCCTCGAAACCTGCCTCCACCTCAGAATGAAAATTCTGTTTCTTTCTCCACAGATGCTGTCAGACCTGCTGAGTAATTGCAGCATTTTCTGTCTTTATTGATTTCAATAATTTCAGATTATAATCATTGCTCGCATTTCTTTGGACAGCAGCTGTTGGCAATGATTCTGCTATTCCCATTTACACCTCCTCTAAACCCATCTTTTGTTTCTTGACCCAGTATCATCTCCTTATTGTCATTGAATCTCTCCTGCCTTCCACCTGATCATAGACCTTCCCTTTGTTCTCCCACTCCCTCCCCCCACCCCGCCTTTTCACCGCCTCTGTACTTGCTTGTAACTTGTTAAATCCCCAACTTCTCCCAGTTCTGCTGAAAAAGCATCAACATTAAACATTTACTCTGGGCTAAATTTTCTGGAAAGGTCCAAGGTCCAGCTGCTGGGACCGGAAGTGGGAGCCACTGCCACTTGGGCAGGGGCCGCATTGGATGTGCGGGCACCATATTTAAAGGGCTGCCAGCACTCTGTCAAATCGATCTGCCCACAAAGAAGCACGTATTGAAGACCTGAAGATGAAGACTACACGGGGAATGGCTGAAGGACAATCCAGGGTGCTGTCACTGATCAGCGAAGCCTCTCTGCGGGTTCTCCTCTGGGCTGCTTGGCCAAGGAGGGAGGCCCTCTACCCCGGGGACAGAAGGAGGAGACTGGCCCAGCAGACAAAGCAAGCCTGGCAGAAATCACAGAGGAGGTCAGCAACCGTGGGGACATCCGGCGAACCTGGCTACAGTGCCGCAAGCGGGTTCATGCCTCATGTGATCTTCCATGGTGAGTGTATCACATACTGCTTACCTTACAGCCTTACATGTGACTTGGTGTGAATGTTAGATTAGTAGAAAGGGCATTCCCACCCTGTCACTGGCAATGGCCAGGCAGCAGTGTTGGCTGTCAGAGGCATGCCAGCCTCTCTGTGAAGGGCCGCAGTCAGTCAGAGTTGAATCCTGCACTGCCGCTACTGCGTGGCTGCATCCAGGAATCATTCCTGTGGCACCATCATGGACAATCAGGTTGTCACCAGCATAAGCATTGTGTGCATTTTTGGTGGGCAACTAATAATGGACATTTATGTGTTTGCAGGAGATGACTGCGTGTGACGCGAAAGAAAGGGCCAAGATGGGCAACCCTTACCTTGCCATCGTGACGCTGATGGAGGAAGAGGCTCTGGAGCTCAGAGGCTGGCATGCAGGCTGGTCCATAGCTGATGGTGAGACAGGAATGGAGCCTGAGAGAATGTGTGGCCTAATGGATGGGCATAAGAGAGCCTCTGGCAAACACGAGGCATAGGCTCCTGTGTCCGCCACTGGTCACATGGAGATCCATAGAGTGTTGTGAAGAACGTGATGGAATGCACGTTAGCCTCTAATCACTCATGCAGGTCAAAGACAAGAGCAGCCAGCTGCAGTGACTGGGGGACAGCCACCCACCTCATTCCCCCACACCCTCCACCAGCACAGGTAGTCTCACATTGGTGGTTATCCGTTCGTGCATAGATTTGGGATCACAACCTGCTGAACACAGCACAGATGCACCCGAGCAGCTGATGGAGGCTGTGATAGCTGAGGCCACTGACACGGCGAACTGTGGGTGGCCAGGGCAGTTCTGAGCTTCAGACTGATGACATGCTTCTGGAATCATCAACAAGGCAGTAGATGCTGGAGCTGTAGAGTGAGGTGTGGGAACATCTGGAGGACCTTCCAGAGGCTTTGCGCACTGACTGCAGATGAGGAGTCCACCCAGGCCATGAGTACTGCCATGTCTCTGGAATGCGCATGCTTGGCTTCTTCCATGGAGATAGTGGTGACTCTCTTGGAAAGCCATATCCAGCAGACCACTCAGTGTATGCTGGAGATGCACACAGACCTGCAAGAGCTCTGTGGAGCAATGGCTGAGCAAGAGGTGGGGGTGGTGTGGGGAGTGGGTGCGGTACCTGGACTCACCACCAGGTTTCGGACATCTCAGGTGAACAGTGAGGGACAATTGTACCCTGAAAGGGTTGAGGAGCAGCTGCCTAGTGCATCTGGGGCTCCTCCAAGGGCGTTCCTGACATGGACAGTGGCTCCTCAACCCCTCTGTCAGTGACACTAGTGTCTCATAACCCCGATGACAGAGGTGACACTTGTGCAGGAGGCCCTCAATCTGAAGGGGCCCTCCAGGCCTCAGGCAGTCAGAGGACCACCACCATGGTCATTGGAAGCCATGGGGGACCAAGGTCAGCAACCTGCCTCCACCTCAGCTGACAGCATGGGGGGAGCACCATGTAGGAGCGCCCATAACAGATTTAAGAAGAGCACCTAGCTGTACTTGGGGTTCATCTGTTTCTTTTTTTGTTCATGCATGCTGCCTTGCAATTCTTGTTCCACAATAAATTTGGAATGTTACAAGGCAAAAGGAATCCTTCCATTTCTTCCAAGCCTTTCGCTGTACCCTGGCTCATTCAAAGGATGCGATGGAAGGACCACGCTGCGTGAGGTCAATGTATTCCCAATGCACTGTCTAATGTCTTAATAGGTGCAGATAATTGGTAAGGGCAATAAAGTAAAAGGCAACAGGGCTGCAGAAGGCTGCAGCTTTATTGAATTTCATGGATCTGTTATTAAGGATCATCTGACGTGCCTGTATTTGCTGTATTACCAGGTTGTGTAGAGCAGAGCACACCAGGACAACACACAAGAGCATTGCTGGGGTATACTGAAGGACTCCACCGGATCGATCTGCACACCTGAACTGCATCTTCAGAAGTCCTATGGCCTGCTTGATGTTTGTTCGAGTCGTTCCATGGCAGGTGCTGTACCACTCTTCTGCATCAGTGCTTGGGCTCCTCACAGGTGTCAGTTGCCATGTCATCAGTGGGTTGTCCTTATCACCCAGTATCCATCCTTGAAGACGCGGGGGTGCGGTCTGAAAAGGTCTGGCACCTGGGACTGCCTTAGTATGTAGGCATAGTGGCTGCTTTCTGGAAACCATGCACATACCTGAAGGAACCATTTCTGGTGCTCACAGACCATACAATAAATGAGTGAAAGACCTTCCTGTTGAAGAAGGCTGCTGTCTGGTCTGTGGGAGCCTTGATGGCCACATGTGTACAGACAATGACACCCGCATCAGGGGGAACCCAGTGATGGCCCAAATTCTATAGTCCTTGCAGTTTGACTTTCCGGATCGGTGCAAAACCGCATGTATTGGCCGGCCCTCTTTAAGATAGCATTGGTGACCACCTTGATGCAATGATGACCCGCAGACTGGGAGATCCCACGTATATCTCCAGAAATCCCTGGAATGATCCTGAGGTGTAGAAATTCAATGCCATGGTGACCTTTAATGCCACAGGCATTGGGAGGTCACCACTTCCCATAGGGCTCAGCTCGTCCTCCATCATGGCGCACAGCTCTGTGACCACCTCCCTGAAGAGACGCAGTCTTCAACGACACTGTTGCTCCAACATTTTTAGGAAACTGAGCCTCTGACAGTAGACTCTCTCTAGTGGGTAGCCTCTTCTGCACAGAAGAAACTGGATGCGTGCCTCTCTGTGACCTCCTTTCCCATGTCCCATCCAAGGCTGAAGCTCCTGGTGCCCCTCTGGATTTTACTGCTGCATGTGGCTGCAGCTCTCTCACACTCTGATGCACCTCCTCACTGGAGGTCTCGAAGCCTGAGTGAATAAGGTCCATTGCAGAAAGCTACACTCAGTTTCCAGGGCCTCTCACAACCCCCACCACCTCGCTTTATTCACACAAGTGCCATTTTTGAGATGGCACTCAAGCGGTATGACCCCGACATGCTGGCAAGTTTGTCCCTGCTCCCGACTGCCACTGCCAGTGCCCACATTCTACCACCCTCCCTGCCAATCCATGCTAGCATTCACAATGGCTCCTGTCTGCAACCAGCACTGACCTCCTGCACATTTTGTAAAATTTGAAATCCCTGGTAATATAACAGTTAATTGCCTGATAAACAGGCTGAATTACCCTCCTGCCGCATTTCAGCACAAAGTCTTCCCACTATGTCGGTCACCCTTCGGAATATCTGGTTATCACATAAAGACGTCAGGCTTCCCTCCCGATGCTATTTGTCACGATATTACAACTCCTCCTGTTTTTCAGCCCATCGCTGTCGGGCTGGTAAAATCCAGCCCACTGTTATTCTCTCTCCATAGATGCTGCCTGACCAGTTAAGTGTTCCCAGCATTTTCAGTTTTTCTTTAAGATTTCTAGCATCTGCAGGATTTCACTTTGGTTTCAGCTCTCTCTTTTGCTTGCTTCACTTCTTCAGGCATTAGAAGAATACCAAAGTGAGCCCATGATGAGAGAACATTCAAAAACATCACTAATTAGCAGTTTGTATTTGACAAACATTTTTGTAAAGGCCCCTTTCATTTCTATGGAAGCCTGCACAATTAGGCATATTAAGAGGTTATTTTTCACCTTTTTTTAAACATCTAACACAAAACAGTCGATTAATGATCCCATTCTCAACACTGTAAAAGCTAATCTTTCCATTGCCCAAAGGTATCCGTGAATGGATCAGTTTAACAATATCGAGTGGAACAGGTTGCATTAGTACATAGATTAATCAGATACTCAGCTGCTGTGACCTGCACAGAGCAGTCTCCTTGTAGCAGCAAAGTACTGGGGTAAGGGTGTTAACAGGCTTTTCTGTAATAAAAGTTCAATTAAACCAAATTGAGCAAGTGCCAAGATCTAGTATTTAATTGAAATAAAATAATTATCTTTGTCAGTCATTACTTGTACAGGCCATCCCATCAGTTCACAATGGAAGTGCTTGTGTTGTGATAGCCCTATCGTAGTCTTCTGCCCTGGCTCATCGACTTTAACTGTCCTGGTTAAACAGCATTGTTTCAGTTTATGGAAGGAAGCCAACATCATGCAGTGCAAAAAGGGATCAAATTCAAACCCCGATGTCTACGATGTAAGTATCTCTGCTTTCAAATCACATCAAAGTTCAAGGAAACCGTAAAGCAGTCTCATTGGCTATTTGGTTTGAGGCCAAATTATTCAACTCAACTGTTTCAGCAGCATGGCCCACAGATAGAGCAATTCTATCAATGCCCAGCACAAAGTTAAATTAATGGCCCTTGAAGCTTCAAGAGTTCCACTGTAGCTTCATTGGCCTCTTAGAGATTAGTTGGTGCATTGCTGATCCAGACAAGTGGCTTCCTTTAAGAGTGAAAATGGTGGGTCGTCTTGTTGAAGTACCAACAAAGAGGTCCCTTGGGAAAAGGTACTTACCCACACTCCATTTCATCTTCAATCAGCTGGTGAATATCTTCAGACTGAAGCCCTCAGGCAGGGAACACTGCAACAGACACAGAACAATTTAACCTCCGAATGTTTGGTGTTGCTTCTCCATGGTAAAGGGGAGAAAAAGCACCTCTCAATATGGACTACATTTTGTTTTAAAGGCCAAAAGGGTTGTACTTGCCACTCAAAGAACCTACATATACTTGACAGTTAAAATGAGGGTGAAAATTAATTTCCGCTCTCTTTTCTCCATATCAACACTTATATCCACAGCTACTTCTTCAACTTTACCATTATACATGGATTTATCGCCAACTTTCTTATCCCCACACTCTCTATTCCCCCCACTGTCCTTTCCTACTTGGTTAATTTTCTCAATAAATCAATTTCAGGATCTGTGTTCTTGTTTTCAAATCCCTCCATGCCCTTGTTTCACCCTATTTGAATAATGTGCTCCAATCATACATGGTATGGTGACTCACATGTCCCTTTGACTCTCCATTACCACTTGTCTGTTGGCCCCTCCATTCTATCATTGAAGGCTCACCCCTTTTAGACTCTCAACAGCCTCCCAAAACGACTTTACCTCCTTATCTCTGCTTCCAGAAGTCTTCTAAGAACTCATCTCCTGAGCACACCTTAATCTCCCGTCCCTCACAAATACCTGTACTTCCTGCTCAGTGTTCACCTCTCACCTGTGAAGGCTTTAAGATGTCCTTTTTTGAGATTTACTATTATAAATCCAATGAGATTGTTAAATCCAGAGGATGAAATGAAAACAAGCTTGAAATGGACCATAGGAAAAGTCTTGCTTTATCCCACCACCATCATCCCACCTCCTCACACACACACCCCACCACCCCCCCCGACTTTTCACCACTCCTTTTTTTGAAGACATGGACTCGTTCTAGGGGACGGCAATAAAGATATCAGCTGCTCTACGATTCTTCCCCCACATGGACTGTTTGGGTTTGTGGAAGAATTGGCAGGTTGCTCAACACTAAAGAGATTCACAGCTGCACCCACTCCCGATGTCCACATAAAAGCTGTCGGCAACTGCATATCCGTAGCACAAGAGCTCTTGGATTGCCTCAGCATGTGGCCTCAGATCTCACCCCTCCCCCACTTCAGCCCGAGATCCCTGGAGAGCAGAGAATGGCATCATCAGGAAGATAGTTATCAGGAACATGCATTAGAACCAGCAATTTCAAATTATCCATGCTTCGGGGAGCAGTGCTATCAATCACCCTAATGCCAATGGTTCCCATTCTCCATAGGGCATGTATTCACATTAAGCTTAATCAAAAGGTAATAAAGATAATATATCTTGATATTTATTGTACTCAGAATAGCCTGGTGGCTATTGGTGAATACATAAAGCCGCCCATAATTTGTAACTAAATGTAATCTCACTCAGAGAAACTGGAGTAGAAAAGAGAAATGCATATTGGTGCAGTGTGTGGTATGATTTGATGCAGATACATTTATTGGAGCAGTGAGCATAGAGCCATCTATTCTATGTTTTAGCACAAAATTTAGGCTGTGTACTCCAGTGTAGTACTAATGGAGTACTAATGGGGTACTGCACGAGAGTAACAGCCTAAATGTTGTGCTAATGCACAGTTTAGATTGCTCTATGGTTACTGCTCCAATGGACTCCACTAATGGAATACTGCATTAAAGGAAGTGCCAGATTTTGGATGAGATATAAACCTGACCTCTCTGCTAAGGGAAAGCAGTGCTTGCTATCCACTCTATCTAGGCCTCTCATAATTTTATACACTATTACAACATAATGTGCAATTCCTTGGTTAGGGAGAGAGAGGTTAAACGAAAACAGCCTTCATTCCCACTGCCCATACATAGCCAGCAACTTCAATGTGTGAGGATAAGATCAGGTTTGGTTGTGGCCTGGGCTCCTGTATTTTAGAATGAGCATTTGGGGGAGGTACTGGATGACTGTTAGCTCCTGTGCAATCACACTTTGGCATAAATGAGACCCTCACAGCGGGAGAAAATTGAAAGAATGACAAAAAAAAAATTTCCCTATTTTTCACTGAGACTTAAAGTCTTAGCAGTTTTGAATAACTATTTCTATGTATCATTAAAGCGTGAAACAGAATTAGCAAATTGAACACTCTAGGGCTCACTAAAGCGAAAACCAGGCACACAATGACAGCCCATTCTTTCAAAGTTTGGTGAAGCGTAAACCAGAAAATGAATTGAAGTAATTAAATTTGCAAATTAAGCAAATTATTTATATATATATATATATATCTTTGGGAAAAAAACAGATTTAAGTTTAACAAGGTTAGTGTTAATTCTAATTGTTTGAACATTCTCATTAGAGATCACTTTGTTAAAAGTCTGTGGTGAAGATTAAGAACTGATTTTCTTTGCTCATTAGCTTTGGGCAGATGCTTTCTTGTGATTAAAATCCAGTGGAATTTGCACCAAGCTTCATTTCTTCTTTAGCCATCATTCCTCCCCTCCCCGACAAGGACCCTGATTGTTGGCTTACAATTCTGGACTATATCATTTAAGGGGTAATTTCCCAAGTGCACGCTTGGGTCTGGAATGTGCCATGTCTGTGATTTTTCCATACCTGATAGTAGCAGCGAGAGCTTTTCTTTCTGCTGCATATTTGGAAAATTCCCCCCTTTTTCCTTGTGTTGGTGGTGAGGTGACAGGTTCTGCAAACAGACAGTCTTTTCGGAAGCAAAACCTGCTGAACTACAAGTGCAGGTTTCTGTTGTATGGACTCTGTAAACACAAATCCTTCCACACAAAGTTAAGCTTTTAAAAAGTTCTCAGGGTCATTTGTGAACTTAGCATTAGATCAGCTACACACTGTGTGTAAAATCCAAGCTCCCTGGAAATGCACAGCCCTCTCCAAAGGCCTGACATCCTCACAAAGCTGGGAGACATCAACCCACTAAAGCTTGAGCTGGACTCCTCCATTCTCTCTGTAATCATGGTCAGTGTGTGTGGAAGGCCTTTCAGCACATCACCGATTTTCTGCTGCGCCTCAATGATCATCCTTGTCTTCAATGGCCCCAGGGGTACAGCATCTGTGCCCAGCTGAGCAGAGCTTGCCCTCTGACTCAAAGGAACAGCTTGGATCTCTTTTCTCTTGAAAAAGAAGGCTGAGGAGTGACCTAGTAGAGGTATTTAAAATTGTGAAAGGTTTTGATAGAGTGGATACAGCGAGAATGTTTCCACTTTTGGGCAATAGCAAAACTAGAGGCCATTAACGTAAAGGCAGTCACCAAGAAATCAGATAGGGAATTCAGAAGAAACTTCTTTACTCAGTGAGTAGTGAGAATGTGGGAACTCGTAACCACAGGGAGCAGTTGAAGCAAATAGGGGGAGCTAGACGAGCAGGTGGGGGAGAAAATTTTAGACGAGGAAAGATGCGAGGAGACTCTAGTGGATCATAAATGCCAGCATGGATTGGTTGGGCCAAATGGCCCGTTTCTTTGCCCTATATCCTATGTAATCCTCTGCCAATGTGCCTGCAACAACAGCTCTTGTTCACTTGTGAATTGTGAGTCACTAGGTGAAAACCCAACGATCTACCTGGACACATTGAACTGAGAGTATCTGTACTGCTGCATGATGAGTAGTTGTCCTGTGACAGTGCACCATCAGAAGGAATACATTCCTCTGTGGATTTGTCGCCCACAATATGCATAGACTCCTGCCACACACACGAAGGCTCTGTCAGAGAGAAAAGACATGAATTAGTACTGACAAGGTAAGAATGTTGTAGCTTATCATTATGAAGATGATCATATTTTACTCACTGCTGAAATCAAGTCAACATTACTGAGTGATGTATGGCATTTGGGTCAATGATATTTAATTCTGTCAACAGTTAGAATGTCCTCATTACCCCATCAACAATGGCAGCGCTTCATCCTCTGCAGTTGTCAGCTGTGAGATCTGTAGAGGTTCACCTCTGGTTCTCTAGCTCTCCCTCGTGTTCTGCGCTCTCTTCTGCAACAGGGGAAGTAGCAGACCTGTGAGTGATGGTAATGGCATGTGTTCACCCAATGGAAGCAGTGCATTTGATGAGAGTGACTACAAAGGAGAGACAACAAATTGTGTAAGGATGAGGGTGAGTGGCAGTGGTGGATGAATAGATGGGAATGTGAGCAAGTGTATAGAAAGAGATGAATGCATATGCTTGCAAGGTAAGTGGGTGTGAGGAGTGATGTGATGGAGTTGATTTGAGAAGGCAGACTGAAGAGGTGGGGTGATGCGCACAGCAGGATGTAGGTGAATATGCAACTGTCCTCCCCTTCCCTGACCTACTTTGATTATTAAAGTCCTTTCTGCACTGAAGCCAGATGCGTGGCAAAGCACTCCTGCTGCTGACCACCTGGCCCACATCCAGTCATGCCTTCTTTGTAGCAGCAGCAGCCAGTTTCTTTCACCCATTACTGGGGAGGAGTATCTCTCGGCGAATCCTCATTGTCACCAGCAGCACATCAAGCGAGGCATTGTTAAAGCAGGGTGCAGCCTTGGAGCGTGCTGCATCCATATTCTGCAGTTGCTGTCTTGGGGATAATCAAGGAATTTGCTGCTGGATTAGAGTTCCCTTACTGGCACTGTTCTTGTTCGAAGCTCAAGTAGCTAATCAAATCGCAACTGCACAATGGCCTTTCTGTAATGCTTGGTCCCTGTAGAGAGTTCCTTTGTCAGGGAGTTTTTGCCTAACATTCTGTCATACAGACTCACACAGATGGTTTGATGGGAGAACAATGCACAGTCGAAATGATACTTTCATTCATGTCATTCCCACTGTTATGTTACAGCAAACCCTGCTCAGTCTACAGCACTGCCAACATTGTCTTTCCTAACACATTGCCATAGAAGCGAATAAAATGGATGCTACAAATTAAATCAAACACATTTCCTGCTTAATTGAGCTACTTGAAAGAATCAAAGACAATTTTGCTCAACTGTTCCTGCCAAGAGGGATTAGGAAGTGCAATGGATCAGCAGACTTTAGGAACCTGGATTTGACTCCAGTTCTGACTAAGGCTACGAATAGACTCTGACTCTGGTCAGTAAATGTTAAATGTATTGAGAGTACAATCAGGAGCGTCCATACCTTTTGAGTAATTCTATATGCTTTGCTGAAGTTTTCAGTGTGTCCAACATCCTCCTACGGGGGAAGAGTCTGCTCAGAAACCATTCCAGGTTTCTGCATTGCTTTGAAGGAGAAATAGTGATGAAATCGTGGCACAATAACTGCAGCCTGAAGCAGCTTAAAGCCTCCATCCTTTCATAGCTGCAAAAATCCGAGATTATTAAGTTTGAGACCAGTCACAATTCAGTCCTAGGAAGACGCAGAGGTTATAGGTGCTGACAATATCCTGACTCTGCTGAAAACCTGTGCAGCAGAGCTAACAGTTCCCCTAGCCAATCTAGTCCAGTACAAGTATGACACTGGCATCTAGCCACCAAATGAAAGATTGCCCAGGTATGTCCTATTTGCAAACAATGGGACAGATGTAACCCGGCCAAATATCGCCCTATTAACCTCCTCACAGTGATCAATAAAATGAGGGGAAGAGTTCTGAATAATCAAATCGAGCAACATTTGCTCACTAATAGCCTTCTCACTGACACTCTGTTCAGGTTCTGCCAGAACCATGAACCATTCGGTTCCAATCTCATCACAGCCTTGATACAAACACAGAAGCAAAAGCTGAATGTTGGATGAGAGGTGACACTTGCTGCCTTTGATATCAAGTGTGGCACCAAGGAGACCTGGAAAAACCTAAATCAATTTCAGTTAAAGAGAAAATGCTCCAGTGGCTGGAGTCATACCGGAGGCAAAGGAAGATGGCTGTATCAGTTGGAGGCCGGTTATCATAGCCCCAGGATAAGAACAAAAGAAATAGGAGCAGGATTAGGCCATTCGGCCCCTCGAGCCTGCTCTGCCATTCAATAAGATCATGGCTGATTTGATTGTGGCCTGAATTCCACTTTCCTGCCTGCCCCATAACCCTTCACTCCCATGTCGATCAAAAATCTGTCTTACTCAGCATTGAATGTATTCAATGACCCAGCTTCCACTGCTCTCTGGGGTACAGAATTCCACAGATTAATGACCCTCTGAGAGAAGAAATTCCTCCTCATCTCCGACTTAAAAGGAAGAGCCTTTATTTTTAAACTGTGTTCCCTAGTTCTAGATTCCCACCATGAAGGGAAACATCCCCTCAGCATCTAACCCTTCAAGCCCCCTCAGAATCTTATATGTTTCAATAAGATCACCTCTCATTCTTCTAAACTCCAATGAGTATAGGCCCAACCTGCTCAACCGTTCCTCATAAGACAAACCCTTCATCCCAGGAATCTGCCTAGTGAACCTTCTCTGAACTGCTTCCAATGCACGTTTTTCCCTCCTTATGTAAGGAGACCAAAACTGTACACAGTATTCTAGATGTGGTCTCACCAATGCCCTATACAGTTTTAGCAAGACTTCCCTATTTTAATACACCATCCCCCTCACAATAAAGGCCAGCATCCCACTTGCAGTCCTAATTACTTGCTGTACCTGCATGTTAATTTTTTGTGATTCATGTACAAGGACACCCAGATGCCTTTGTACCACAGCATTCTGCAGTCTCTCTCCATGTAAATCATATTCTGCTTTTCTACAGTTTGCAGATGACTCAGGTGTCATTGCCCACTCTGCACCACAATGGCAAGCTGCTCTCGAACACTTCAATTCTGCATACTCAGCCTGTCCTTGAATGTTGCCAAAACAAAACTCATATCAACCCAAACCTTGTCAGCCAAATATTCCACCTCCCATATATGTTGAAGGAGAGACTTTGGAATATGTTGAGCATTTCCCATACCTTGGCAGTCACCTCTCTCAAAAGGCCACCATTGACGAGGAGATCCAACACCGGATCAGCTGCACTAGCTCAGCCTTCTACAAACTAAGGCAGCGAGTGTTTGACTACAAAGACCTCTGCTTGTCAACAAAAGTTTTAGTGTGCAGAACAGTTGTTGTCACCACACTCCTGTACTGCAGTGAGACCTGGACTGTGTAACAGCCACACATAAGAGGACTAGAGAAAGTCCATCAGCAATGCCTCTGCAGCATCCTCCGGATTCAATAGGAGGACTGTCAAACAAATGCTAATGTCCTTCCTGAAGCTGGCTCCACATGCATTCAGGCAAAACTCCTGCAAAACCAACTTCGATGGACTGGACAGTGTATCTGGATGGTCAAAAATCATCTCCTGCGCCAGGTCCTGTTTACTCAACTCTCAAATGGCCAGGGTTCCAGGTGAGGACAAAGAAAACACTTCAAAAACACTCTGAAGCTCTCTTTGAAGTGCGGCAGCATTGACATTGATGACTGGGAGGAGCTTGTTAACAATCGTTCAAAATGGCAACAACTTGTCCATCATGTTGCATCATAACTTGAATAACTTGAAGATAGACAAGTCTCCCGGGCCTGACGGGGTATATCCAAGGATGTTATGGGAAGCAAGGGATGAAATTGCAGAGCCGCTGGCAATGATCTTTTCATCTTCTCTGTTGACGGGGGTGGTACCAGGTGATTGGAGGGTGGCAAATGTTGTGCCCCTGTTCAAGAAAGGGAATAGGAACAACCCTGGGAATTACAGGCCAGTTAGTCTTACTTCGGTGGTAGGCAAGTTGATGGAAAAGGTGCTGAGGGATAGGATTTCTGAGCATCTGGAAAGACACTGCTTGATTCGGGACAGTCAGCACGGTTTTGTGAGGGGTAGGTCTTGCCTCACAAGCCTGATTGAATTCTTTGAGCAGGTGACCAAGCAAGTGGATGAGGGTAAACCAGTGGATGTGGTGTACATGGATTTTAGTAAGGCATTTGATAAGGTCCCCCATGGTAGACTTATGGAGAAAGTCAGGAGGCATGGGATAGTGGGAAATGTGGCCAGTTGGATTAAGAATTGGCTAACTGATAGAAGGCAGAGAGTGGTCTTAGATGGTAAATACTCAGCCTGGAGCCCAGTTACCAGTGGCGTGCCACAGGGATCAGTTCTGGGTCCTCTCCTGTTTGTGATTTTTATTAACGACTTGGATGAGGAAGTCGAAGGGTGGGTCAGTAAATTTGCAGATGATACAAAGGTTGGTGGAGTTGTGGATACCGAGGAGGGCTATTGTCGTCTGCAAAGGGACTTGGATAGGTTGCAGTGCTGGGCTGAAAAGTGGCAGATGGAGTTTAACCCTGAAAAGTGTGAGGTCGTCCATTTTGGAAGGACAAACACGAATGCAAAATACTGGGTTAACGGTAGGGTTCTTGGGCATGTGGAGGAGCAGAGAGACCTTGGGGTCTATGTGCATAGATCGTTGAAAGTTGCAACTCAAGTGGATAGGGCTGTGAAGAAGGCATATGGGGTGTTAGCGTTCATTAGCAGAGGGATTGAATTTAAGAGCCGTGAGGTGATGATGCAGCTGTACAGGACCTTGGTAAGGCCTCATTTGGAGTACTGTGTGCAGTTCTGGTCGCCTCATTTTAGGAAGGATGTGGAAGCCTTGGAGAGGGTGCAGAGGAGATTTACCAGGATGTTGCCTGGAATGGAGAATAAGTCTTACGAGGAAAGGCTGAACATTCTAGGCCTCTTCTCATTAGAACGGAGAAGGATGAGGGGTGACATGATAGAGGTTTATAAGATGATCAGGGGAATAGATAGGGTAGACAGTCAGAAACTTTTTCCCCGGGTGGAGCAAAGCGTTACAAGGGGTCATAAATTTAAGGTGAAGGGTGGGAGATATAAGGGGGATGTCAGGGGAAGGTTCTTTACCCAGAGAGTGGTCGGGGCATGGAATGCCTTGCCTGGGGAAGTTGTTGAGTCAAAAACTTTAGGGACTTTCAAACGGCTTTTAGATAGGTATATGGATAAAGGAGAATGATGGGGTATAGATTAAATTGTCCTTGACAGAGGACAAAGGATCGGCACAACATCGTGGGCCGAAGGGCCTGTTCTGTGCTGTATTTTCTATGTTCTATGTTCTATGTTCTATGTTCATACTTCGAGTCCAAACGCCTTAATGACGAGGCAGAGCGGCAGCAGGGATGGATCCCACTACCTCGTGGGACATCCTGCCCCATCTGCTCAAAGACCTGCGGGTCGAGAATCGACCTGTTCAGTCACCTGAAGACCCATGGCAGAAAATAATGACCTTGAGTAGAGGTCATCCTTGAATCGAGGGACAGCCAACAATGAATTTGCTTTTCTATTCTTCCTGCCTAAGCGAGCAACTTCACATTTTCCCACATTATACTTTATCTGACAAGTTTTTGCCTACTTACTTCTTTGCAGACACATTGGGCTGAATTTAATGGGCCCCTTGGAGATATGCTATGTGGTGGGGACACCCATAGAATTGTGTTGGGAGGCGGTGGTGGAGGGTCCGTTGCCTTCCTGTCGCACTGCAAGTACGTCAGGGACAGGATAGGCTGACGACGGCTTTCCCGCCCAGAGGGCCAATTGAGGCCCTTAAGATGCCTATTAACATCCACTTAAGGGCTTCTTGCCCCTACCGCTGGCATTAAGCCAGTGGTGGGGTGGGCCTCTGCCATGCGGGGAGGTCGCTAAGTAAAACGAGGCGAACATCCTATGGGCTTGCGCGGGGTGGGGTGGGGGGGAACCTTTTCTGTGGGAAATCTATGGCCCACAGAGGGCCCCCAGGGGAAAACAACCCGCTCTATGAGGAAAATGCACCATCCATCGCTACCTAAGCTAGTTAGTTATGGTATCAAATTGAAAGAAAAGGTGTACGATGTTGTAAAAACTAGTGGTAGGCCAGAAGATTGGAAACATTTTAGAAACCATCAGAGGGGGTTTGGGGAAGGGTCACCATTCACTGGACATATCAATTCCAGGGCTACAAGAGCAGGACAGAGACTCTGGCTCACCTCCTACCCTTCAATGCCTCTGTTCCATCAACAGGACTCAAGTTAAGAGTGTAACTAAATATTCATCTCTCCCCTGTGACCTCGACCAGCACGAAAAACAAGAGTAATAATGCCGTGGGCACTCCATCACCTCCAAATTCTCCTCCAACTTCTCCTCCAAGTTAGAAAATTCAATTTGGTGCTGAGGTACATGTTTTGGCAGAGGGAAGAAGTGTAAATTTTACTCTTTATTTACAGAGCACAATGACTGTCCTGGGTGTCCTTGATTCTAACATCACCAAGATAGTTTTAACAAATGTGCATTCTTTATGCATATTGGGAACATGTGGAGACGTTGTCCATAATTGTCCATCCATTGTGGACAACAGGTTGTGGGAAGGCTGCACATATGGCATGGTTGTTTGGAAAGATTATCCCTTGGACTTCAGAAATGGAAAGTACTTCATTCTCCCACAGGTTAGTCCCTCACCTCAGGGAGCACAAAATCTATATAAAAAGAAAACATTCAGTTATTTCCAGAGGGTATTCCTTATGCTGCTGTATTGCAGTTTTACTTGGTATACTGCACTCGTCAGAATTCCAGTTTATCAATGCACATGAAAGATTTTTAAATTGTCCACTTTGTTGGTGCAATATAAATGGATCTTAGTACATTATCCCTACTTGATCTCTCCACAGTGCTTGACACAGTCAACCACTCCATCCTCCTCCAATGCCTCTCTTCCAATCTTCACTCCAGAGAACCGCTCTTGCAATGTTCCTCTCCTGCCTGTCCCAATATCTGCTACATTCATTAATGACATAGATGATGGGATAAAAGCAAAATAAAAGCAAAATACTGCAGATGCTGGAAATCTGAAATAAAATCAAGAAACGTTGGAAATACTCAGCAGGTCTGGCAGCATCTGTGGAAGGAGAAGCAGAGTTAATGTTTCAGGTCAATGACCCTTCTTCAGAACTGATGGGATAGATAGGGTAGATAGGAAGAAACGTCTTCCCTTAGCTGAGGTGTCAATAACCAGGGGCATAGATTTAAGGTAAGGGGCAGGAGGTTTAGAGGGGATTTGAGGAAAAACATTTTCACTCAGAGGGCAGTTGAAATCTGGAAAACACTGCCTGAAGGGGTGGTAGAGGCAGGAACCATCACAACATTTAAGAAGTATTTAGAAGAGTACTTGAAATGCAACAGCATACAAGGCTATGGGCCAAGTGCTGGAAAATGGGATTAGAATAGATAGGCTTGATGGCCGGCACAGACACGATGGGCCGAAGGGCCTGTTTCTGTGCTGTAAAGCTCTATGACTCTATGAGAAAGTCACATATCCAAATTTGCCAATGACACAAAGATAGACAGCACTGAAAGCAATATAGATGGAATTGAAAAAGTTGCACGGGGATATTGATAGATTAGGTGAGTGGGCAGGGCTTTGGCAGATAGATTTCAATGTAGGCAAATGTGAGGTCATCCACTTTGGACTTAAAATAGATAGAACAGGGTATTTCCTAAATGGTGAAAAGCTAAAAACAGTGGAGGTCCAAAGAGACTTGGGGGTTCAGGTACATAGGTCATTAAAATGTCATGAATGTAGTATAATGTAATATAGGGTTGTTACTGGGCAGAATATGGAAATAGTCTGTGAGCATCATCGCAGGAAATGATGTATTAGAATTTGTACAGAACCTCATGTAGAGTGTAAGCAGAAGTCATAGAGGCAAGACGTGTGTAAATAAACTCTTGTGCCTGTAACTGTCAGTCTCTTAGATATTCTGTACTAAGCCTTAATAGTTATCAGAAGATTATATAGTGGCAACGGTAAACTGAAGAAAAAGATGGAAAAATCATTACCCTTACCGGAGAACTTCAGAAAAGTAACTAGACTGAACCAAGCTGCAACATCACCAAAATGGATCTGGAGGTTTGCTAGGTATTGTACTGCATCGGGTCTCACACAGAAGCCAGACAAGGAGAGAGTTGAAAATGATTCTGAGTTACCTGGAAAAAAAGAAATTCCTGAGACTTTGTATATTATCAATAATCTGAGTTGTTTACTCTTAAGCAGAAAGGCATGCATACACCTACAGCTAATATGTAGAATAGAAGAGCTTAAAGGTACAGAGGAACAGAGGAAAGGTACAAACTCACAGTAGATGTGAGTTTGGCAAAGCTAGGGGAAAGCACAATTTTCACCAAATTAGATGCTAAGAATGGATTTTGGCAATTACCATTGGATGAAGAATCTAAACTCTTGACAAATTTATAGCACCTTTTGGAAGATTCTGTTTTTACAGATTACCATTCAGGATTACATCAGCACTGGAGCCTAATAAAATTACAGAGCTGCAAAGATTTATGGTAATGGTCAATCAAGTGGGGAAATTTCTATCAAATTTAGCTATGATAAATGAGCCATTACGACAGTTATTAAAAATGTCATTGTCTTTTTATTATTCATTCATGGGATGCGAGTGTCACTGGCTTGGCCAGCATTTATTGCCCATCCGTAATTGCCCTTGAGAAGGTGGTGGTGAGCTGCCTTCTTGAACTGCTGCAGTCCTTGGAGTGTAGGTACACTCATAGTGCTGTTCGGAAGGGAGTTCTAGGATTTTGACCCAGTGACAGTGAAGGAACGGCGATATAATTCCAAGTCATGATGGTGCTTGGCTTGGAGGTGAACTTGCAGGTGGTGGTGTTCATATGTAAATGCTGCTCTTGTCCTTCTAGGTGGTAGAGGTTGCGAGTTAGGTAGGTGCTGTCAAAGGAGACGTGGTGAGTTGCTGCAGTGCATCTTGTAGATGGTACACACTGCTATCACTCTGCGTCGCTGGTGAAGGGAGTGAATGTTGAAGGTGGTGGATGGGGTGCCAATCAAGTGGGCGGCTTTGTCCTGGGTGTCGTCAAGCTTCTTGAGCGTTGTTGGAGCTGCACCGATCCAGGCAAGTGGAGAGTATTCTATCACATTCCTGACTTGTGCCTTGCAGATGATGAACAGGCATTGGGGAGTCAGGAGGTGAGTTACTCGCCTCAGAATTCCCAGCCTCTGACCTGCTATTGTAGCCACGGTATTTATGTGGCTGGTCCAGTTCAGTTTCTGATCAATGGTGACCCCCAGGATGTTGATAGTGGGAGATTCAGTGATGATAATGGATTGAACATCAAGGGGAGATGGTTAGATTCTCTCGTGTTTCAGATGGTCATTGCCTGGCACTTGTGTAGCATAAATATTACTTGCCACTTATCTGCCCTAACCTGGATGTTGTCCACGTCTTGCTGCATTTCTGCACGAGCTGCTTCAATATCTGAGGAATCACGAATGGTGCTGAACATTGTGCAATCATCAGCGAACATCCCCACTTCTGACCTTATGATGGATGGAAGGGCACTGACGAAGCAGTTGAAGATGGTTGGGCCGAGGACATATTGTCCCCTTTGTCTCCACAGAACTGTGCGGTGGTCACTCCTACCAATGGACAGATCCATCTGCGACAATTAGATTGGAGAGGGCGAGGTCAAGTAGGTTTGGTGCTGGAGAGAAGCCCAACAGAAATCCTTTGTGAAAATCAAGAACATGCATGTATCATCTGAAGTGTTAGCACATCATGACCCAAAGTTATCATAGCAACGGATGCATCATGAACAGGACGAGGAGCAGTCCTATTTCAGGTGCAGAGAGATGGGAGATGTAGACCTGTATATTTTGCTTCCTGTTTGTTAATAGAAACAGAGCAGCATTACGCAATCATAGAAAAGGAAGTGTTGGCAGCAACTTGGGCATTTGAGAGATTTTCTGATTATGTGCTCAGTCTCCAATTTAAGATTAAAACAGATCATAAACAGTTATCTACTCTGCTAAATACAAAAGAGCCAGCAATGTTACCTCCAAGAGCACAGAAGTTTATATTAAGATTGATGAGATTTGATGCAAAAACCAAATACAGTCCAAGGAAACAGCATATCACAGCAGATGCTTTATCACATATTTTATCAGCAGGACCTGAAGAAGGCGATATTTTATTTCTTGATGAAGTAGAAGTGTTTGCTCTGACTATGACATCAACTTTACCTGCTATAGCTCAGAAACTGAGTGAAATCAGGAATGTTGAAAAAGCAGATGAAGTATGTGCAGCAATCAGAGAATATTGTTTGCATGGATGGCCAGCATACATGCCACACAACCGTGTTACGGCAATATTATGAACAGAGGGATCGTCTAAGCATTGATGATTCATTGATCTATGATGAGAGATTAGTTATCCCTAGGATACTAAGATCTTGGAGAGATTTACACCAAGACATGTGGGAATAACAAAGTGTAGAGCCAGTATGGTGGCCTGGTATATTGAAAGAAATTGAAGAGACGATTTTGAGAGGTATCACGTGTGCTATCAATCGTCATGAGATGAAGGAACCACTCATGTCATCTTCTTTTCCGTCTAGACCATGGGAGCGTCCAGGTCTGGATCTTTTTGAGCATAAAAATAAGATGTTCTTAATAGTAGCCAATTATTCTTTGAGGTGGATTGAAGTAAAGCAACTACAAGGTCAGAGTTCAGAAGCTGTAGTCACATCCTTGAGAGAAATGTTTGCTATGCATGGAATTCCAGATATTGTAATATCCGACAATGAGCTGCAATTTGCGAATGAATGTTTCAGAGAGCTTACAGAAGCATATGGTTTTATTCATATCATTAGTTCGCTGAGGTACCCTCAGGCCAATTGTGAAACAGAGAGAGGTGTATGAACTGTGAAAGTGTTGTTAACAAAGAATGAAGATTTTCAATTAGCATTTCTAAGCTATCGATCGACACCACTTCAGAATGGTGTAGCCGCAGGCAAATTGTTTTTGGAAAGAAGGTTGAAGACCCAACCTCCTACACTCCCTAGAGCGGCACAGTGGCACAGTGGTTAGCACCGCAGCCTCACAGCTCCAGCGACCCGGGTTCAATTCTGGGTACTGTCTGTGTGGAGTTTGCAAGTTCTCCCTGTATCTGTGTGGGTTTTCGCCGGGTGCTCCGGTTTCCTCCCACAGAGCCAAAGAGACTTGCAGGTTGTTAGGTAAATTGGCCATTATAAATTGCCCCTAGTATAGGTAGGTGGTAGGGGAATATAAGGACAGGTGGGGAATATGGGATTAGTGTAGGATTAGTATAAATGGGTAGTTGATGGTCGGCACAGACTCAGTGGGCCGAAGGGCCTGTTTCAGTGCTGTATCTATGAATAAAAAATAAATTAAAAAAAAACACTCAAGCCACAAGTGAGTGCAGAAGACTTGGAAAAAGTGAGGGAGAGAGAGGATAGAGAGAGATCGAATCAATCAGAGAATTATGACAGACATCACAGAACTTGTCAGGCATCCAACCTGGAGAATCAGTTTGGGTTCAAGACAGAAATCTGTATGGAGAAGTGATGGACAAATCACCACATCCACGATCATGCATTGTCAAAACTGACTGAGGGATGATAAGAAGAAACAGAAGGTCATTGGTGGTGGTACCAGAGAAATGCAAATACAAGACGACCAATCATCTCAAGAAATTGATGAACCAGTGATGTTGAAATCAGCCATCAACTCAGAGGACAACCTGAATGAAGAACTTGAGTCATCCAGTAGTTCTACTCAAGCACTGTAAAGTCAGAAGGAACAACTAGAAGACTCAAAACCTCAAACCCCTTCGAAAGAAAGAAGAATGCGTATGGCAGACTTGTAAAAATGCCCCAACGTTAACAATCTGAAAAGAGAAGTCAGAGACTTGGGGGAAGATGCTGTATAATGTAATATAGGTTGTTACTGGGCAGAATATGTATATAGACTGTGAGCATCATCACAGGAAGTGATGTAATAGAACGTGTTCAGAACCTCATGTAGAGTCTAAGTGGAACCCATAGATGCTAGGTGTGTGTAAATAAACTCTTGTTTCTGTAAACGTCAACCTCTTAGTTGTTCGGTATTAAGCCTTAATAGTTATCTAGAATACAAGAGGGTAGAAATCAGGCTTCAGATAAACAAATAAAAGCAAAATTCAGATATACAAAGCCCTGTTTAGACCACATCTGGAGTACTATGAGCAGTTCTGGTCACCACACCTTAGGAGGGATATTTGACCTTGGAGGGAGTGCAGCATAGAATTACCAGAATGATACCTGGACTCTAAGGGTTAAGCTACTTGGAGAGATTAAACAAACTAAGGATGCATTCCTTGGAATTTAGAAGGTTATGGTTGATTTGATCAAAGTATTCAAGACAATAAGGGAACAAATAGAGTAGATTGGGAGAATCTATTTCCACTAGTTGGAGAATCTAGGACTAAGGGGCATAGTGTAAAAATTCGAGCCAAACTTTTCAGGATTAAAATTAGGAAACACTTCTTCACGCAAAGTGTGGTGGATGTTTGGAACTCTCTCCCACGAATGGCAATTGATGCTAGATCAATTGTTAATTTTAAATCTGAGATTGAAAGATTTTTGTTCACCAAAGGTATGAAGGGATAATATGGCAAAGGCATCTATGTGGAGTTGATCGCAGATCAGCCATGATCTCATTGAATGGTGGATCAGGCTCAAGGGGCTAAATAGCCTCCTTCTGTTCCTATGTAACATACCAATTATATCTCCAGCAATGGCTTCTCCTCCTTTCCCCTGCACAGTTACTTTAGTTATATCCTTGGTCCTTTCCTTTCCCTCGATTACGTGCTGCTCTTCAAACACAAGGTCAGTTTTCACATGCATAGAAACGACAGCCAACTCTCCCTCACCACCATCACATTCAAATTTATGGTCAAGTTGTACTTACGTCAAAAATTCTGTCCCATTGAACAATGGGAAGACAAAAGCCGTCCTAGTTAGCAGCCTTCAAATAAGCTTACCGCTAACGCTATCCATCTCCTCGCTGCTCAGTCAGATTGAAGTAGACCGTGCAATGTTAGGAATACCAGCAGGAAAGAATTCCATTTGTGGTTGAAAGGCACGTTCTGTTGAACAGGCAATCTCTGGCAAATGTCCCAAGACAGTTCATATCACAAAGGCCCTTCGCAAGGCTGTAACGACTGCCATCATGTAAGATAGCCTTGTGTGGTACCAATCTCTTAATGTACCCATTTGATGACTATATGCCTACTTTTTCTGTACATATATGGATAGCTTTTGTTATGAAACCCACTCTCTGCAATGCTAAACTGTTGTAAGTTAGTGAAAATCAACAGTGAAGCTCATGAAGGAGGTATGATATGATGGCTTTTTAACTGAGGATAAAAAAATGAGACCAATTTCACAGATGTTAGGTAAGACCAAGGTGAGTGGGGTGGAAGGCTAATCTCCCAGTCTTGTGACTAAATTTGGCAACTGTAATGTTAATGTGAGGTCTCCCCCAGTGTTTGCATCATTGTGTGTGTTGTATCATTCTCCCTAATAAAATCTATGAATGAAGATTGCATCTAGAACCTCAATTCCTGGCTTATTGACAACAGCTCCAAGCTGGTCTCTCCAACAGTATTATAATTAACACACAACTTTGATGTCCTGCTCAAGCCTGAACTGAACTTCAAACCCCCAAATCTTGCCACCATGAAAACAGCTTAGTTCCACCTCTGCAAACACATTTGCCTCCACCCTTACATCACCCAACCACAGCTGAGATCCTTATCCACACTTTTATCATCTCCAGGCTCAACTTTTTCATTTCTCTCATTGCTGACCTTCAGAGTTTCTCCCTACACAAACTGTGACTCATCCAAACTCTGCCACTTGCACATGAAATCCCGCTTACCATCGCCCTGTCCTCGCTGAATTCCATTGGTTCCCTGACCCTTCAATGTATTCAATTCAAAACTTAGTTTACAAGTTCATCCATGGCTCTACAACCATCTACATTCCAGCTGTGCCCTACAGTCTCCAGACTTTGTTGTCCTACACACTTCTCCTCCGTCCATCGGCAGCTGAGACGTCAGTCATCTCAACCCTACTCGCTGGAACTCTCTCCCTAAACCTCTTGCCTTGCTCTCTCTTTCCACTTTTGACCATGCTTTTGGCTCAGTTTCTAACTCTCCTACAATAGTTTGATGTCCAGTTCTGCACTGTGAAGTGCACTGAGACATTCTCTGTAAACGGGTTATAAATGTAAACTGTTGTCTTTAAAGCCAAGGCAGTATCTCTTTCATCGTCTGTTGCTATGATGAATTCTTGCCAGCTCTTTTAGAAATTTCACTTGCTACAAAGTGACAAGCTCAAAATAAATTTGGAAGGCTAAGTTTAGCCCAAACTATCCCTTTTTTCCTCTCTCTATTCCTCCACCCATGCAAATTTAGGACACAGCATGAAGAAAAGTGTGTCATTTCTGTTTTTTCACCTACAGATCCATTCCGATAGAAAGATCAAGGTTCTGAATTATTGAATTGCTGTTATCAAACTTATACCCAACAGAAATCAAAGCAGAATTCCCGTAATGAGTCTTCAGTTAGCACAAACTGGAATATCTGTTCAAATGTAGGAAACGCAGTAGCCACTTTGCACACAGCAAGATCCCACAAATAGCAATGAGATAAATGATCAGATATTGTTTTATTGATGTTGGTTGAGGGATAACTGTTGGTCAGGGCATGTGAGAACACCCCTGTTCTTCTTTGAAGTAGTGTAATGGATCTTTTATATGCACGAGAGGGCATCCGAAAGACAGCAACTTTGGCAATGCAGCACTCCCTCAGTACCGCAATGAGAGTATCAGCCTAGATTAGGTGCTCAAGTCTCTGCAATGGGACTAGAATCCAGGGTGCTTCAGACCCAGAGGTGACAGTGCTACTACTGAGCCAGGACGGCAGTAAATCATTACCTGGAGTGTGACTGGATACTGGAAGCTTATTATTTTAAAAAAACACAACTCCCAGAACGACCAATTCTCATCTTTAGTCAAGATGAATATGTTTGGGTTGAAACAATTATAGTGAGCTTTTCCCTCCAGTCTAAATTTGAAATCAGCATTGTCTCAGCTGGTATATGAAGTCTGTACCTGTAATTTACAGAACACAAAGTCTGAATGATGTTCCTGACTTACCCTGAGCTAAGTCTCGGTGGCTACAATTGGCTTGACTCCTCCTGGGCCAAGGCAGGAGGGGGAAATCAGCCAGTATTCCTGACATAAAAACAAGAAATGCTGGAAATGCTCAGCAGGTCTGGCAGCATCTGTGGAGAGAGAAGCAGAGTTATCGTTTCAGGTCAGTGACCTTTCCTGATCATGATCATTAATCAATGGCCCCTGCTGGACCATGTATGTGTGGACATCAGGCAATGAGGGAATGAAAGCATAGCTGTGATGCACTTTCAGGTCAAACAGTATGCTCTCAATCAGTGAGCAGGATTAGGTGCAAAGAACAATCTCATGGGTGAGGTATTAGAGAATCAACCAGCAGCAGTCAGAAGCCTTGGGAAAGAACAAGAGGCAACAACCACAACAAAAAGATTGTTTTAAGATCCCTAATTGCTTCCTTACCCTACCTGGCGGAGTTTAGTCGACAACAGATGGCTCCTGCATTTGGGTTAGCTTGAGCAGCTGTTATGGACTCTTTCAGCTTTGCTTTTGAATTGCAATGAGTTCTCAATTTCCATGCTGTGTTGCACTTGCTCTCCCAATCATTACACCTACAGGTACATCAACTTGATTTGTAGCTTGAAAAGGTTGTTTTACTCAAACATAAAAGCTACTGGGATAGATTTAGAGGCTACCCATCACTCAATGTAATAACCAACAGACAGTTTTTTTTCTTTTTCCTTTTATGACGATGGCTTGTGCTACTCACTGTGCTCCTTTTGACTGGTGCTAAGTTATCAAAAGTTTTGCTTTTTAAAAAAACTGTATCACTTCATTTATGCCACAGCTTCAGTCAGCTTCCTATAATCACAGGAGGTAGCAGGATGGAAGCAAAAATGGTGTCTTAGTTTGCTGCTCCAATCCACTGGAGCCGATCTGGCCATTTCATTGTATCTGGGCATTGTACGCAGCTGATTGGGATTGACCCACTGAATTGCTTTTGCCACAGCTGTTATGAGACTGTCAGCTCTAGCCCAATAACACAAGAACACCAGTGCCCATAACAGCCCAGTAATTCCACTATTCAACTGGAATCCTATGTGACTGTGACAAAGGTAAACTTTCCCTTCACGTCCTTCTCGACCTGACTGCAGTCTTTGACATGGTTGACCACACCATCCTTATCCAACACCTCTCCACTGTTGTCCAGCTGGATGGGACTGCTCTCACCTGGTTCCATTCTTATCTATCTAATTGTAGCCAAAGAATCACTTGCAATGGCTTCTCTTCTTGCTCCCACCATCACCTCTGGTGACCCACCAAGGATCTATCCTTGGCCCCCTCCTATTTATCGTCTACATGCTGCCCCTTGGCGACATCATCCAAAAGCATTGTGTTAATTTTTACATGTTTGCTGACAACACTCAGCTCTACCTCATTGCCACCTCTCTCAACTCCTACACGGTTGCTAAATTATCAGACTGCTTATCTGACATCCAGTACTGGAGGAGCAGAAATTTCCTCCAATTAAATATTGGGAAGACTGAAGTCATTGTCTTCGGTCCCTACTCCAAACTCTGTTCCCTAGTTATGACTCCATTCCACTCCCTGGCAACAGTCTGAGATTAAACTAGTCTGTTTGCAACCTTGGTGTCACATGTGACCCTGTGATGAGCTTCCGACCTCATATTCATGGCATCACTAAGACCGCCTATTTCCACCTCCGTAACATTGCCTGACTTCGCCCCTATCTCAGCTGATTTGCTGCTGGAACCCTCACTCATGCCTTTGTTACCTCTTCGCTTGACTATTCCAATGCACTTCTAAGTGGTTTCCCACATTCTACTCTCCGTAATCTTGAGGTCATCAAAAAAATCTGCTGCCTGTGTCTTAACTTGCACCAAGTCCTGTTCCCCTATCATCCCTGTGCTCACTGATCTACATTGGCTCCCGGTCAAGCAATGTCTTGATTTAAAAATTTTCAGCCTTGTTTTCAAATACCTCCTCGGCCTCGCCCCTCCCTATCTGTGTAATCTCCTCCAGCCCACAACCCTCTGAGATATCTGTGCTCCTCTAATTCTGGCCTGATTTTAATTGCTCCACCATTGGTGGCCGTGCCTTCAGTTGCCTAGGCCCCAAGCACTGGAATACCCTCCCTACATCTCTCCACCTGACTTTCCTCGTTTTAAGACATTCCTTAAAACCTACCTCTTTGACCAAGCTTTGGTCATCTGACCAAATATCAGCTTTTGTTTTATATCACATTGTTTTATAATCCTCCTGTGAAGCTCCTTGGAGCATTTTATTACCTTAACAATGCGATGTACATATAAGTGAAGTGAGAAAAAAAAAATCAAACTGTGACATCACAGGAAGGCCATGAGTTGATTGACTGGTGAGTATTGTACTTTGTTTCCCTTGCTCCAAAGTTAGGAAGTTAGTATAAGGAGCTGGGAAATTAAACATTTCAAGTTATTTTGATAATAAGGGTTAGCTTCCCTAAGTGATGCCAACAGAAGGGAAGGGATAGCTGGTGAGTCTTCTCTTTTATTTTTAAGTAGTAAGGTTTATCAGTAGTAGTAAGGTTTATTATCTAGTAGATAGAGGAATGGCAGGGCTGTTCTGACCTCGATAGTGTATATCCTGTGCTATGTGGAAACCCCAGGACACTTCCCGTGTCTTGGATAACCATATGTGCAGAAAGTGTCGTCAGTTGCAGCATCTCGAACTCCAGGTTTCAGAGCTTGAGCAGCAGCTGGCATCACTGCGGTGCATCCGTGAGGATGAGAGTTTCGTGGATAGCATGTTTATAGATGTGGTCACCCTGCCGCTTAAGAGTATACAGGGAGAGAGGGAAGTCAAGACAGTCAAGAAGAAACAGACAAGTAATGCAGGAGTCCCCTGAGAGCATCTCACAATCCAACCAGCATTCAGTTCTGAATACTAATGAAAGTGATGGTTCATCTGGGGAGTGCAGCCAGTGCCAAGTCCTTGCCACCACGGTTGGCTGCACGGTCTGGGAGGGCGGCGGTGGTGGAGGCACAAGGAAGACTGGAAGAGTAATGGTGATAGGAGATTCGATAATTCGGGGAATAGACAGGTGTTTCTGCAGCTGCAAACGTGAATCCAAGATGGTTTTTTGCATCCCCAGTGCCAGGGTCAAGGATGTCACTGAATGGCTGCAGGGGGGAGAGTGAACAGCCAGCAGTCGTAGCCCACATTGGTACCAATGACATAGGCAGGAGAGGGATGTGGTCCCGCATAAAGAATTTAGGGAGCCAGGTAAGAAATTTACAAGCAGGACCTCAAAAGAAGTAATTTCCGGATTACTCCCAGTATCGCATGAGAGTATAGAAATAGGAAGATAAAGCAGATGAATGTGCGGCTGGAAAGATGGTGCAGGAGGGAGGGCTTTAGATTCCTGGGACATTGGGACCAGCTCGGAGGGAGATGGGACCTGTACAGTCCGGATGGGTTGCACCTAAACAGAGCCAGGACCAACTCCCTTGCTGGGTGATTTGCTAGTGCTATTGGGGAGGGTGTAAACTAACTTGGCAGGGGTGTGGGAACCAGGAGAAAATATCAGAGAGGAATACCAAGGTGCACAGAATGCTGTGAGAGATAGATAGCACTAGAATAGGGAATAGTAAGTTATTAGGTGGGTCAAGAGTAAGAGAGAAAGTAATAAAGTCTAAATCAGGGTTATTGTGCATGTATGTGAATGCACGGAGTGTGGTTAATAAGATTGGTGAGTTACAGGTGCAGATTGCCATTTGGAAATATGATGTTGTGGCGATAACAGAGAACTGGCTCAAAGAAGGGTAGGACTTGGTATAAAATATTCCTGGATACAAGGTGTTCAGGAACAATACAAAAGGAAGGAAAGGGGGATGGGTGACAGTATTGATTAAGGAAAGTATTGCAGTGCTGAAGAGAGAGAGGATGTCCCAGAGGAATTAAAGACAGAATCTATTTGACTAGAGCTAAGGAACAAAAAAGGTGCAGTTACATTGCTTGGTGTTGTTTATAGGCCACCAGATAGTGGAAAGGATGTTGAGAAACAAATTTCCATGGAAATTACAGAGAATGTGCAAGAATTATATAGTGGTTATAATGGGGGACTTTAATTATCCAAATACATACTGCGATAGTACTAGTGTAAAGTGCAGAGAGGGGCAAGAGTTCCTGGAGTGTGTTCAGGGGAATTTTCTACAGCAGTATGTTTCTAGTCCAATGAGAAAGGAGGCATTGCTGGACGTGGTTCTTGTAAATGAGGTGGGCCAAGTGGATCAAGTGTCAGCAGGGGAACATTTAGTGGACAGTGATCATTGTATCATAAGGTTTAGGTTGACTATGGAAAAGGACAAGGAATAATCCAAAGTAAGAATAATTAACTGGGGGAAAGCCAACTTCAATGGGGTAACAATGGATCTGACCATGTGCGGGCACAGTCAAGGTATATTCCAATGAAGGGGAAAGGTAGAGCAAACACATCCAGAGCTCCCTGGATGCTAAAAGAGATAGAGATTAAGATGAAGAAGAAAAAGTGTGCTTATGACAGATGTCAGGTGGATAATATAATCGAGAACCAGGCTGAATGTAGAAGGTTCAGAGGGGAAGTGAGAAAGCAAACAAGAGAAGCAAAGACAGAGTATGAAAAGAGACTGGCAGCTAACATAAAAGGGAATCCAAAAATCTTGTATAGGCATATAAATAGTAAAAGAATGATAAAAGGAGTAGTGGTGCTGATTCGGGACCAAAAAAGGGGATTTACGCATGGAAGCAAGGGGCATAGCTGAGGTCTTAAATGAATACTTCGCATCTGTCTTTACCAAGGAAGAAGATGCTGTGCAGGTCATGGTGAAAGAGGAGGTAATTCAGACACTTGAAGGGTTTAAAATTGATAAGGAGGAGGTATTGGATAGGCTGTCTATACTTAATGGTTGGTCGAATGAGCACACAAGTGGCAAATAAAATTTAACACAGAGCAGTATGAAGTGATTCATTTTGGTAGGAAGAACGCAGAGAGACAATATAAAATAAAGGGTACAATTCTAAAGAGGATGAAGGAGCAGATGGACCTGGGTGTATATGTGGATGAATTATTGAAGGTGGCAGGACAGATTGAGAGCGCAGTCAATAAAGAGTACAGTATCCTAGGCTTTATTGATCGGGGCATAGAGTACAAAAGGAAAGAAGCTATGTAAAACTTGGATAGAACAGTGGATCGGCCTCAATTGGAGAATTGTGTCCTGTTCTGGGCACCACACTTTAGGAAAGATGTGATGGCATTAGAAAGAACGCAGAAAGGATTCATGTAAATGGTTCCAGGGATGAGGAGCTTCAGTTACGTCAATAGACTGGAGAAGTTGGGACTATTTTCCTTGGAGAAGAGAAGGTTGAGAGGAGATTTTATCGTGGTATTCAAAATCATGAGGGGTCGGCACAGCCAATGGTGGAAGGATCGAGAACAAGAAGGTACAGATTTAAGGACATTTGCAAAAAAAGCAATGGCAACATGAGGAAAAACATTTTTACGTAGCGAGTGGTTAGGATCTGGAATGCACAGCCTGAGTGTGGTGGAAGAAGGTTCAATTGAGGCATTCAAGGGGGAATTGGATTGTTATCTGAAAAAGAGGAATGTGCAGAGCCATGGGGACAAGGCAGGGCAGTGGCACTCGGTAAATTGCTCCTTCAGAGAGCTGCTGCAGACATGACAGGCCGAATGGCCTCCATCTGTGCTGTAACAATTCTGTGACGTTGTTGCTGTTGTTGGAATAATTGCAATGCAGACAACAATGCTCTACACATCTGGGTTGCTGCTCAATAACTTTCCTTTAAGGTGCTGACCATGACTCAGTACTCTTGACTCTGAGTCAGAAGATCATTGATTCAAGTCCCACTGCAGAGCGTTGAGCACATAATCTTAGCTAACACATCAGTGCAATACTTAGGGAGATTGTTGGACATGCTACTTTCTGGATGAGACATTAAGCCAAGACTGTGTCTGCCTCTGAAGTGGGTGTAGAAGATCCCATGGTACTATTTTGAAGAAGAGCCAAGGCGCTATCCCCAGTGTTCTGGTGATCTCACGCTTGAAAGCTATAACTATCCCTCACTATCCAATGCCTTTTAAGGAGAGAGTTCCAGATGAAGTAGAAGAAATTTAAATCACAGTAATATCAGCACAAGAGAAGGCCATATGGCCCCTGGTGTTTGTGCTGGTGCTTCCTCCACATCAGATCCATCCACTTTAATCCCATTTCCCTGTTTCTCCCAGGCAACCTTTAATATTTTTCTACCTTGAGCTTATCTAATTCCCTGTTACATGTTGTGATTGACTCAGCTCCAATAGCTACTTACAGTAAAAAGCAAAATACTGCGGATGCTGGAAATCTGAAATAAAAACAAGAAATGCTGGAAACACTCAGCAGGTCTAGCAGCATCTTAGAGTCTTAAGAGTACAGCATAGAAACAGGCCCTTCGGCCCACCGCGTATCTGTGGAGAGAGAAGCAGAGTTAACGTTTCAGGTCAGTGACCCTTCTTCAGAACTGAACAGTTCTGATGAAGGGTCACTGACTTGAAACATTAACTCTGCTTCTCTCTCCACAGATGCTGCCAAAACTGCTGAGTGTTTCCAGCATTTCTTGTTTTTAGGCCACTTACAGTAGTGCAGTCTATATCCTAATAAGTCTTTGGATTTAAACATTTCTTCTAATATTCCCTTCACACTTTGAATACTAATCCTAAATCTCAAATTCGCTAATCTCCCTAACCATCTGAAGAATTAAAATAATTGAGTTAAGTTGGAAAAGCTGGGTTTGTTCTCCTTAGAACAAGTGAGATTGAGGGGAGGTTTAATAGAAGTGTTCAGGATTATGACAGGTTTAGATAAGTTAGACAAGGAAAAACTGTTCCCATTAACTAATGGTATAAAGACTAGTGCACAAAGTTTGAAAGATTTGGGCAAATGATGCAGGTGGAATATAAGGAGGCACTTTTTTACGCAGTGGGTGGTAATGACCTGGAACCCGCTGCCCACAAGGGTGGTGGAAGTGGAGACGATCAATGACTTCAAGAGGAAGTTGGCGGCCGCCTGAGAAAAATAGACTTGCAGGAACTATGGGGATTAAGCAGGGGACTGGGACTGACAGCATAGCTCCGTGGAGAGCTGGCATGGACTCGATGGGCCGAATGGCCTCCTTCTGTGCTGTAAATGACTCTATGACACAGGACAATGATACATTAGACAAACAGCTCAATTCAGCCCAATCCCACCAAACATTCAGAGGTATAAAAAAAGTACAAAGGGAGACGGGAGATATTCTGGTAAAAAGCAGAAGAGGTTCAAAAATTAATTGGGGAACAAGTTGTTATGGTCTCATTTAAAAAATAGAAAATTCTGGAACAACTGGGATGCCGAGTGCTGTCTCAGGTATTGAGCCAATCCCTTGATCACATTTGCTTCCATTGTTGTGGGGAGTCTGAAGGCATTTCAACAGGAGATGGAAAAGCAATGAAATAATTCACAAATGATAATTTAAGATCCAGTACACTGGATGAGTCAGGAGGCTAGATAACCCTGTGCTGGAGTTCCACACCTGTACAATGTGTGCTGATTAATTCACCCCCTCCTTCGCCAGATTCTGTCTGACACTGTTACTATGGAGTCTGCATCTGTGTCTGGAACCAGCAATTGAGAGATCATCTGTCTCTATCTTAAATTTCTACAGCTTGTAATTTCTACTTCACAGACAGTTAAAAGGTAAGTTCTGACACAGCTCACTTGCTTGAGCACAGAAAATGACTGCAATCCCTGTAATGCTGCATTTCTCACTTGCAATGCTGGCTCTCCAGTGTGAAGGTTCAGTGGTACTGCTGATCACTGAGCATTAGGGATGGAACAATGTTTGTTCTTTACACACATTCATTCCTCTTCTTCTCAAACACAAAGCTATTATTTAACATCATATGTTTCAGATTTCTGAAAACTTTCTTTAAAATGACCTGTACTGTGCCTAACGTCCTCTCCTTCACAGAAATAATCGAATTGTCATGATTATGTTGATCAAGAGAACAGTTTCGATAACAATATAAAGCAGGAGAAAAAGATGAATCCTGTACTACAGGTTACCATAATTTGAAGATATAAGCCTGGAGGGGTTATTAATAATTAGTTGAAGTAGAAAGAGGAAGAGTTTGTTGAAAAGTAAATTAATGGGTTGGATTCAGTGCTGTGCACATACAGAACATTACACCCAACAAACCCCAGCCTTGCACTGTAACCCGAGCTCTGGCCATTTACAATCGCAGTCTTCTTTATCCTTATAGGCAGGAGCATGAAGTGGGGCAGGAAGGAAAATGATTGGAATTTGTAGCCCTTAGAGGGTTACTGCAATGATTTAAAGGGATACAGCTCCTTAAAGGCAAGTGCCTGCATATGTTGACAAAAATTGTTTCAGCTTTTCTAAAGGCTGCAATCTAGAATATTCACTCCATGTAACTCACACTTCAGTTACTGTTCTCATCCTTAATTGTAATCAAATTTATTATAATCAGCCCACATGTATTCTAATTTAAGCAAATTTATTCAACCATACTAAATTATGCCATTCTGTCCTTGTGATTGACTCTCAGCTCTGGCTTCCCCTCTTCACAAGGGCTGCAGCTGGCCACTGAGACATAAGTTACAATGGAGTAAAAGAGCTCCAAGTTAGATGAGTTTGAACTGTTATTCTTGTAATTAGAATAATTCACAGGTTTCACCTCTTGTACTCAGCTTTCTTCCTTATGGATGCAAAGCAATCTTAAAATGCTACGTGGTTTATCTCCCTCATTCATATTGGTTCCCCAAGTGCCCAACTTTTCAATTGAAGTGTCAATTGAAGCAAGTTCTCACCAACCTGACCTCTCAGTGAAACCACTGTGCATTTCAAGAATGGGACAATGTTTCCATCCTTTTAAAACAATGCATCCAATGACTTACTGCCAACAGCATGATGGGAGGCTCACTAGTAGTTTATTTCTCAGCCTGATGGGAAAACAGAGTATCAGGCAAAAACCAAGCAGGTATGGAGAAAGGAAACAAAATTTGATATTGGAAAAATATTGTGTCTTTTTGAAAACCAAAATGAATGACCTCATACTTTCCCGCAGTGAACTCTATCTCTATTGTCCACTCACTTAGCCTGTCGATGTCTCTTTGTAACTTCCACCTTCCATCCACATGGTTTACCAAGCCTCAAAGTGTGCACTGCAATTTGATTGCATGAAAGAAAATGTGCAACATTTCAAAGGTTATTGCCATCCGTTACACCTTGCCTTCCTGAAGGAATAGGTTACGACTTCTGCTTCTGCCAATGTGTAATTGTCAAAATGTTTCCACTCTGACTGATGCATGAAACCTTCTTGTGTATTTGTTTCCAGGCCCATAATATAAACTTTCTTTGCCATCTCTACTTGGGCAGTACTGTTGATTTAACACGAGTATTCTGGGCACCCTGTTTTGCTGCACATCTAACATGTCTTAATCAAAAGCAAGAGCTCTCCCCACAACAAGTCTCCCAGAGACTCTTCGTAGACAGCAGTCAGGATGTCTTGCTGGTAAAAGCAAAGATTTGGCCACATGAAAGAAAGTTTCCTCGCTTTTAAAAGTAAACAGCAACACTTTAAGAATTCTTCCTTGCCAATAGCTAATTGTGTACTTTAATTTCCTTGAGATGGAGAATCTACTAAAATTAATAAGGGAAAGGGTCTAATCTCACAATATCTAATGAGACTAGTCTTCCGCACCCTAGTCAACCTGCCAGCAAATTGGGGGTCCGAGTGCATGCAGCTGATAAAACAGTTCTATACTTGGGTTCCTTGTGACCCAGAGCCTGCTGAACTAATTGCCCTCAATTGCTGCAATGTAGGTACACCAAGGCCTACAGATATGATTGGTGGTGTAATGACTTGTGTGATCAGTCTGACACGAGTGATCTCCCCACCATGCCATCCTTATTCCTGTACCACTTCAGCCATGAAATGCTGCATTGGGAACACTTCAAAACTAGCTTCATAGGAACTCAGGAACAGGAGTAGGCCACTCAGCCCATCGAGCCTGTTCCATCATGGCTGATCCTCTACGTCAACGCCTCTTTCCCGCATTACCTCCATATCCCTTGATGCCATTTATCTCCAGGAATCTATTGATTTCTGTCTTGAACATGCTCAGTGATTGAGCTTCCACAGCCCTCTGGAGTCGAGAATTCCAAACATTTTCCACCCTCTGAATGAAGAAATTCCTCCTCATCTCTGTCTTAAATGGTTTGCTCCTTGTTCTGAGATTATATCCCTGGTTATAGATTCACCATAGAACCATGGAAAAGTTATGGCACCGAAAGAGGCCATTCTACCCATCGTGTCTGTGCTGGCTGAAAAATAAAGGTGTCCAATCTAATCCCACCTTCCAGCATTTGGTCCACAGCCTTGCAGGTTACAGTACTTCAGGTGCAAGTCCAGGTACCTCTTAAATGAGTTGAGGGTTTCTGCCTCCACCACCGATCTGGGCAGTGAACTCCAGATACCCACCACCTTCTGGGTGAAAAGGTTTTTCTTCATGTCCCCTCTAATCCTTCTACCAATCACCTTAAATCTGTGCCCCCGGTAATTGACCTTTCTGCTAGTGGAAACAGGTCCTTATTGTCTACCCTATTTAGGCGCCTCATAATTTTGTACACCTCAATTAAGTCACCCCTCAGCCTCCTCTGTTCGAAGGAAAACAATCCTAACCTATCCAATCTTTCCTCATAGCTGCATTTTTCAGGCCTTGACAACATTCTTGTAAATCTCCTCCGTACTGTCTCCAGAGCAATTATGTCCTTCCTGTAATGTGGTGACCAGAACTGTACGCAATACTCCAGCTGTGGCTGAACCAGTGTTTTATACAGTTCCAGCATTACATCCCTGCTGTTGTATTGTATACCTCGGCCAATAAAAGAAAGCATTCCATATGCTTTCTTCACCACTCTGTCTGTCCTGCCACCCTCAGGGACCCGTTGACATGCACTTCAAGGTCTCTCACTGCCTCTACCCCTCTCAATATCCTCCCATTTATTGTGTATTCCCTCGCTTTGTTGGCCCTCCCCAAATGCATTACCTCACATTTCTCTGGATTGAATTCCATTTGCCACTTCTCCGTCCACTCAGCCAAACCATTGATATCATTCTGGAGTCTACAGCTATCCTCTTCACTATCAACTACACAGCCAATTTTTGTGTCATCTGCAAATTTCTCAACAATGCCTCCCACATTTAAGTCCAAATCATTAATATATACCACAAACAGCAAGGGACCTAACACTGAGCCCTGTGGAACGCCACTGGAAACTGCTTTCCATTTACAAAAACATCCTTTGTTTCCTGTCAAGAAGAAAAGGAAAAAAAAAATTGTCACTGAGCCAATTCTGGATCCAACCTGCCACATTCCCCTGTATCCCATAGGCTTTTACTCTTCTGACCAGTCTGCCATGTGGGACCTTGTCAAATGCCTTACTAAAATCCATGACGACAACATCCACTGCACTACCCTCATCAATTCTCCTTGTTACTTCCTCAAAAAATTCTATTAAGTTAGTAAGACACGACCTTCCCTTAACAAATCCGTGCTGGCTATCCCTGATTAATCCGTGCCTTTCTAAGTGGCAGTTTATCCTATCTCTCAGAATTGATTCTAATAATTTACCCACCACCGAGGTCAGACTGACCCACCTATAATTATTTGGCCTATCCCTCACATCCTTTTTAAGCAATGGTACAATGTTCGCAGACCTACAATCATCTGGTCCACTATCTAGTCCACTTTCGCCAGATCATCTCTCAGCTTTGTAAAATTTGCCTTCCCCCAAATTGAGAATTTTTGCTCCTGTTCTACCTTTGTCCTTTTCCATAATAGTGCTAAATCTAACTGTATTATGGACACTATCTCCAAAATGGTCAGCTACTTCATCCACTTGCCCAGCTTCATTTCCTAAGGGCAAATCTAGAATTGCACCCCCTTTCGTTGGGCTTGTTACATGCTGGCTAAAAAGGTTTTCTTGAATGCAGTTCAAGTATTTTGTGCCCTCTGTGCCCTTCACACTGTTTGTATCCCAGTTGATATTAGGGTAGTTGAAATCCCCTACTATTATTGCCCTATTGTTTTTACACCCAGAAATTTGCCGACATATTTGTTCTTCTACCTCCCTCTCACTATTTGGGAGTCTATAGCACACTCCTAGTAGTGTGACTGTCCCTTTTTTATTTCTGAGCTCAACCCAACCCATATGACCTCATTTGATGATTCATTTAGCATATCATCACTCCTCACATCTATAATTGATTCGATAACCAATAATGCTACACCCCTCCTTTTTATCCCGCTCTCTATCCCACCTGAAAACTCTATAACCAGGGATGTTGAGCTGCCATTCTTGCCCCTCTTTAAGCCAATTTCCGTTGTAGCAATGATATTGTGTTGCCATGTGTCTATCTGTGCCCTCAGCTCATCGACTTTACTTGCTATACTTCTTGCATTTAAATAAATACCTTTTAACATTGCCAAAGTCCTGTGCGGCACACTTTTAACCTTTGCTTCTTCTGTCTTTCAGAGTCACTCGTTAATTTTCTGCCTCCCGTTCCTTGCCCTGAAATTGTCCTAACTCAAAATGCTCTCAGGTTCCCATCCCCCTGCCAAACGAGTTTAAACTATCCCCAATAGCACTAGCAAACCTGCCTAAAAGGATGTTCATCTCAGTCCTGTTCAGATGCAGACCGTCCGGCTTGTATAGGTCCCACTTCCCCAGAACCGGTCCCAATGCCCCAGAAATCTGAAGCCCTCCCTCCTGCACCATCTCTCCAGCCACGCATTCATCTGATATATTCTCCTATTTCTTGGGAGTAATCCGATGGTGGGGTGGGGGCAGGCAAGAAAGTGGAGTTGAGGCCTTGATCAGATCGGCAATGATCTTATTGAAAGGTGGAATGGGTTTGAGGGGTGAAATGGCCTACTCCTGTTCTTATTTCTTACATTCTTATAAACCATTGGTAGCAATTTGCTACAACTGAGTGGCTTGGTAGGCCATGTTGGAGTAGAACTGGAGTTACATATAGAGTTAAGACAACAGGTTTCCTTCCGTCAATGACATTATTTTTTACAACAATCCAACAGCTTTAGGTTCATTGTTACTAATTCCAGCTTTTTATTTCTGAATTAGACTGAGTTCAAATTCTAAAACTGCTGTGGTGTGATTTGAACTCATGTTCTCTGGATTGACGTTACTGCACCTGACATGCAATTGACTGCAAATGCAGGATAGACAGTGAGGATGATTTTAACTGTACTTAAGCCATGAGAAAGCTGCCAAGATCTTGCTGTCTGCAATCTGAATCTGTTCCCCTGAGTAGAGGGCAAGGGCACTCACCCAGAGCTGCCAGGGTCCTTCTTTACACATACATATTGGGTCTCTGATGTCATCAGGACTGACTGCAATTTTAACTCTGGCCTGAGCAGAGGAAAGCTGCTGTGACCTTCCTGCCAGGCTGAACCAGGTTGGTAAAGGATCAGACCCAGAAGGGGCCACGGTCTTTTTTGTTTCTTTGTGGTTTCAGGGGGAACTCCACAGGGAAGCTTAGGTCTTGCCTGTCCTGGACTTAAACCCCCACCACCCCCCCCTCTCCCAGTACTGAACGTGAGACCTCCGTGAAACACTCCGGAACCCGATCCTGCCACAAACTGGTGTCGCCAGACGGCTTCTGGGCCATACAATGTTCCACCACATCCTGCTGACTTTGTATTGGGGGGGTGGGGTAGACTGGCAGCATGTTGATGAGGCAATCGACATAAGCTGGCTTGGACCTCATTCTGCAGCAGCAGCTGAGATTTCAACTCAATGGACACCCACCCAGAGTTGAAATTGGGGTCAGTTTATTTAGGGGTGTTCCTTCAGCCAGAGTTCAACCTCGTATCTACATACATACGTACAATATTTATTAAGGTCATTGTGTGTTGGGAAATGCACAGATATATATGATAGGAACATAGGAACAGCAGGAGGCCATTCAGTCTCTTGACCCTATTCCACTATACTTACCTAACAAAAATCGATCGATCTCAGTCTTAAAAGCTCAAATTCTCTCGCAGCATTGCAGCCTTTTGAGGGAGAGATTCCAGAGTTATTCTCCTTTGTGTGAAAAAGTGCTTCCTAATTTTGCTCCTAAATGAGTGACCGACATAGAATTTCCAGCACAGAAACAGGCCATTTGGCCCAATTGGTCAACGCTGGTGTTAATGCTCTGCATGAGCCTCCTTCCTTCCACCACACGTCTTCTAAACTTAACTCTAATTTTAAGATTATGTCTCCTTGTTCTTGTTTTCTGCACCAGAGGAAATAATTTCTCCCTATCTACCCTGCTAATCGATGACCGTGAGATTCATTGGTAAGCAGGAGGTGTTTGAACACAAATCATCCACTGGAAATGAATGAATGTTTCTGTGAAATAGTCTACAATCAATTCAACTGGAAGAAACAGCTTATTAGTGAATCCTCTCGACCCTCACTTAAAATCAAATAGCATGAGAGAAAGTGAACCATTTCCTTCACTTTGAGAGCTTGGAGGGGCACAGGTTGAGTCAGTGACCTGAAAGGTAGACAAAGGTAATTCTTGTCTCGTCTCCTGAGAAAACGTATAAGGCTAAAAGCCTGGGAAACATCTAACCTTTTCTGATACACTCTAGTGTTTCATTACAAAATTGTTAAGAATGCTTTTAAATGCATTGTTGTTTTATTAAGATGGAGTAGTGCAAACAAGAGCTTATTGATTTTGAGTACAATGAGGCCTTTGTCAGGTAGCCTTGTCATGAGTCTCAGTAAAAGGAAGGCTTGGATACCCATCATTGTCAAAACCAGTCAAGCAAAATCATGACTTTCTTTACTTACTTCAGTTATTCTGTTACAGGTATAAATTTTTTAAAAATTAAATCTATTGACAGCCAAACAGCTCACATTTGTTAATAAAAAGTCATGATTAAGAACCTGGGGTAACTTGACCCTTCCATTATTTATTTTTGGTGACCTTTAAGAGCTCTGTGCAGGGATGTAAAGAATCAGTCAGGGCTATCTAAAATTGTTCCTGATAGCAAAACATGTGAATATAAACTGAAAAAGGTAGAGTCATGTGGGACATGGGCAAACATTTCTGGGAAGATGGTCAGTTTTTGGCATAAAAAGAGAGACTTGTATTTATATCGCACCTTTCACAACCTCAGGATGTCCCAAAGCAATTTATATCCAATTAAATTGTTTCAATATAGAGAAATACAGCAACAATTTACATACAGTAACCCCCACAAATAACAATTAGAGAATGACCAGATAATTTTTTATTCGTGATGTTGGAGATTGAGAGATAAATATTGACTCAGACAGTGGGGAGAATTGACCAATTCTACATAAACTAGTACCATCAGATCTTTCCCATTATAACGATCAGGTGAAGAAGGGGTCTCAGGCTCCCCTTTTGCCCCTGGTTTTTGCACAACAGGGTTTATCTTTTTAACACAGTGATTTAATTTACCAACTCAGTGAGCAATTGCTCCTGTTACTCCAATATATACTTGCAAATGAACCAATCAGACAGGTTTTCTTGAGTTTAAACAAGAAAGATGTAAGTTTATTAACCTGATCACTCTAAACCAGTTAAAATTACTAAAATATGCGACACATCCACACTCACATTCATATGAGAGGCACACACACACAAATAGATACAGGGGGAGAAAACAGAATTGGGAAATAAAAATGGAATTTAAAGACGGCAGTGTAGTCCTTAGGTGAAATTAAAATCCTCGCTGGGCCACGTGCACAATTCGGGCTTGCTTCTCTGGTTTCAGAAGGCCAAAGAGGGACTTTATCCATCCTCCTTGTTGATGACTGTGAGGATCTGTAGATTTGAGGGTTAGCTGCAGCCAAGGTTTTCCTGATACTGTGCTAGAGAGCTACAGAGGGAGAGAGGAGGGATGTTCCTGCTTGGAGTTCAGTTACTTTCTGCTTTCTTGAGGTACAAACTCTCAGACTTACACAGGTAGTCATGTCATGGGACCACCTCTTTGTTTGAAACAGAAGTTTCTGGAATGATCTTTGAAATTCAAGGTTGTTCAGACATCCTTGGTAGGGGGTGGGGTGGTGGGGGGGGGTGGGGTTGGATCTTTCAAAGTCAATGGGTGTCGACAATCAACATTGACAAAACCATTCTAGGTAATTGAATCATTGTTCTGGCTAGACTGGGTAATCACTTCTGTCTCCCAGCCGACTTTTGGCTTCTCATATGCAAATTGTGCATGGCCATCTTTAGCTGTTCTGTTCTGCTTTTTAAGACTTATTTGTAATAATGTCCAGTAAAAAAAAGTCTCAGGCAAAGTTCCATACAATGAAGTTAATATTTTCCATTTGGCATGTGGGTTTTTCATCACACCTCCATACGCCACCAAATGAAATGCAACAATGGGGAACATTTTATTCTAAGGTCAAAAGAGAAAACACACATGCATTTCTCATTCACTCTCATCCATTCAGAATTTTTACAAAAGTTGTTGCAGCTTATCTTTTCCTCTCTGCAGCAGTGCTGATATAAACTGCCCTTTTCCCTAGAGGTTGGTCTGAGATGGTTAGATGTTGCCCAATGGGTTTAAAGTTTCTTTAGTATCAATTTGCAATAAGCCAGGGATAGGAATTTCAATAAACAATCATTTCCATTATTGTCTAGGGTGAGTTCTTCTTTATGTACAAGCTTTAACCCCTTAGCTGCTGTTTCTGCAACATGTGGTTCTAACCCTTCAGGTTCCAGTACCTTGCTAATTTCTCCTCCCATGGTAGTAGTGAGGTGATTGAGATTTCCTCTGGGCCTCTGTTCTTGTTGGAATCCGAAGTAAGCTTGTTGGATTTAATTAGCTCTGGGCTTGAGCTCTGATCATGGGAGTTTGTAGTGGGTGGATCCGCTCTGACCTCACTTTCAGGGTTCTGGTGAGTTAGACAAGTGCTGCACACTTTAAGGCATTTTTGTTTCCCTTTTCCATGGGTCTCTTTGTTAATCTCCCCTATATCCTCTGGGACATTCTTGCTCACAGATATCTGTTCAGATTCCTCTGCACTCCCCTGTGACACTTCGACCAGGTAACGCATCACCCTCACTGTTCTTTTGCCCTTTTGGGGACTTTCTTTGTCCCCGCAGGTTTCTGCAAATGCTGTTAGCAGCCCTGGTAGGGTGCTTCTGTTGTCTGCATTTAGGCAGGAAGGTGTGAGGTTTAATTCTTACAATATTTTGGGGGTTGACTGACCAGACAGTAGGTGGTTTCATTTGAGAATCCTCCTTGGACCTGGCCTCCTTGTCCTTTTCATCCCCTTCCTCCCTAACTCTCTGCCAGACCTGTGCTTGTCTGCCCCTTTTTGTTCTCAGCAGGGGTCCCTTATAAAAGTCACCAGTCCTTTGCTGGAGGGTTCCCCAAAAGCTAGTACAGGAATTAGGGGTGCAGATTTCACTGCAGGTTGGGGCTTCCTCGCAACCTGGCACGTGTGGTAACTCCTGCAGTACTCCACCACATCTTTGTGGAGTTTTGGCCAGTCAAACCACTGTCTTATGCGGGCTTTGGTTTTTCCTACACTGACATGTATAGCCATTGTAAACTCATGGACCGTTCTTAATATTTTCTACGGTACCTCGGTGGCACCACTAACTGGTGAGCCACTGTCCACTCTTTGTCCTCAAGCCTATGAAGAGAGCTCGACTTCCTCATCAGTACCTCATTCTTTATATAGCAGCAATCGGGGACTTCCTCTGCTTCAATTTCACTCTGGGCAGTCCGTGCTAACTTCCTGAATACTGGGTCGGGCTCATGAACCTCAACTACGGAAGATTGATTAACCCATTCCCTGGGTCCTCTAACTCCCCAAAGAAAGTTTCAGACAACCAGGCAGCATGGTCATGGATCTGCAGTGCCAGTTCAGTCTCCTCTGAGGGAACGGCTTTGGCCCTGGCCCGAGTCACTAAACAATCAGGGGAAATACAGAGGACCGTCTCCTGCCGCTGCCCTGTCTCTCTGACCGTCTTCGGTCTCTCTAACACTACTGGGGAAGCTACCACCTTCGCCCCCGCCAGATCATTACCTAGCAGCAGGTCAATCCCGTCCACAGGCAAACTATGGACAATCCCTACGGTCACCAGTCCCGAACCTAGGTCACACTCCAAGTGCATCCAATGTAAAGGTATGGGTGTACACTGCCCTCTGATACCATTCACTACCATCCTCGCATTCACTGCACACTCTGGGGGAAAGGTCATGCCTTTTCCCAGCAAAAGGGATCTGGTGGCACCTGTATTCCCTGAGTATGATGATGGGCTTGCTTGCCCCACTCGAGGTATATGGGCACAAAATCCTGATGGCCTTCAGGGATCTCATTAAATTCTCCTGCACCCACAGCAGTATTTTTTCTGGGTGTTACTGCTGCTGCAGTGAAAGCCACAGCTTGCTCTGCTGTGCTTTCCATCACGATCCCTTCTCCTGCCCATGGGCAGATTTGCCTGTAGTTTCCAGCAGTCAAATCTGAGGTGACCTGCCTTATTACAATGGAAGCACACAGGTCTCTGGGTCTCACTCCTGATTTCAGCACTATCACTTTTGGCTTGAGAAGGGCCCACTGTGTGTCCACTTTTCTCTCTCTCCCAGGACTGTTTGGGCTCCTATCACCCTCCCACCTCTTTTCTTTTTCAGGAGATGTGGAGATGACTAGGAAAGATTTTTCCTTGGGGTACGGACTTGTATACGAGAGTGAACTCATCAGCCAGAAGTGCAGCTTGCCTTGATCTGTGCAATTTTTGTTCTTCCACATGGGTCTTTATAGAGAGTGGAAGGGAGTTTTTAAATTCCTCAAGTAGAGTCACCTCTCTGAGGTTTTCATATGTGGGCTGTACTTTAAGGCCATTAACCACTGGTCAAAAGCAAGCTGCCTACTCCTCTTAAACTCGAGGTAAAATTGATCAGCTTGTTTCTGGATGGTTCAGAATTTCTGGCGGTAGGCTTCCGGTAATAGCTCATATGCTCCGAGGATAGCATTTTTGGTCAATTCATAATTTAATGAACTTTCATCAGGCAACAGGGAATAAACCTCATCGGCTTTCCTGTTAGCTTGCTTTGTAGCAGGAGGGTTCCGCTCTCAGTCGGCCATTTTAACTGCCTTGCAAGCTTTTCAAAAGTTACAAAAAATGCTTCCAGTTCTCCCTCATTGAACTTTGGGATCAATTGGGAGAATTTTAAGAGCTCAGCACACAGTCCTGAGTTAGTTGTCGCCTTCATATCAACCATTCTTTTACTGGGGTTACTCTGTCGCCCCCTAGCTAACTCAAGCCACCGTAACTCTCTTTCCTCCTGCTCCTTCTGGAACATTCTCTTTCTCTCTCCTGTGTCTCTTTTTCTCTCTCTGCTCTCTCTCTCTCTCTCTTTCTTTTCTCTTTCTCTCTTTTCTCTCTTCTATCTCTCTTCTCTTCTCTCTCTCTTTCTTTCTGTCTTTCCCTGTTTTCTAATTCAAGATTCCTCTGCTCTAATTGTATTTTTGCTAACATTGCCCTGTCCAGTGGATGGCAGAGTGGTGCAGTGGTTAGCACTGCAGCCTCACAGCTCCAGTGACCTGGGTTCAATTCTGGGTACTGCCTGTGCAGAGTTTGCAAGTTCTCCCTGTGACTGCATGGGTTTTCGCCGGGTGCTCTGGTTTCCTCCCACAGCCAAAGACTTGCAGGTTGGTGGGTGGATTGGCCATTGTAAATTGCCCATAGTAGTGGAAGGGGAATTGAGGGCAGGTGGGGATGTGAGAGGGTAATGGGATTAATGTAGGATTAGTATAAATGGTGGTTGATGGTCAACACAGACTCGGTGGGCTGAAGGGCCTGTTTCAGTGCTGTATCTCTAGAATAAAAAAGTTAGACTCCAACGTGGTCTGTGACTGTTCAGGTTTGAGTGAAAAATGGTTGGCCACAAGTCTTAGGATTTCAAATTTCTTAGCTTTGGCATGGATGTGATCCCACACTGCCCAGTCATATTCCTCAACTCTTCCATAGGTAGTGCCTATAACTTATCCCAAGTTATTTCACCCTGGCTTGGGGAGGTACTGACTTTGGACATGGCCGTGTTAGTATTCCAGCAACACAAACCACAAAAAAACCTGTATTGAAGTCCCTCTTTTTTTGATTGGGATCAAGTTAGTTTCCTACTTCCAATTTCTCATTTGTCTATTGGTCCAATGCCAGACTAGACCCCCCAAATTTATGACCAGGTGAGGAAGGGGGTCTCAGGCTCCCCTTTCGCCCCTTCTCTGGTTTGACCGCAATAGGGTTTATCCTTTAAACACAGTGATTTAACTTACCAACTCAGTGAGCACTTGCTCCCGTTACTCTAATTTATACTTGAAAATGAACCAATCAGACAGGTTTTCTTGAGTTTAAACAAGAAAGATGTAAATTTATTAACCTTATGCAGGGTTATGAGGAGAAGGCGGGGGAATGGAACTGAGTGAATTGCTCCTTCGGAGAGCTGGCGCGGACACGATGAGCTGAATGGCCTCCTTCTGTGCTGTAACTATTCTGTGATTCTGTGCAGGCCAGTTAGTTTAACATCTGTCATATGGAAAATACTGGAATTGATTATTAAGGAGGTGATAGCAGGTCATTTAGAAAATCTCAATGCAATCAGGCAGAGGCAACATGATTTTGTGAAAGGGAAATCATGTTTGACTAATTTATTAGAGTTCTTTCAGGAAATAAGAAGCAACATGGATAAAAGGGAACCTGTGGATGTGGTATACTTGGATTTCCAGAAGGCATTGGACAAGGTGCCGCATCAAAGGTTACTAAACAAAATAAGAGCACCTGAATTAGGGGGTAACAAATTAGCATGGATAGAGGATTTGTTAGCTAACAGAAAACAGTGAGTAGGCATAAGTAGTCATTTTCAGGTGGGCAAGCTGTAACTAGTGGAGTGCCACAGGGATCCATGCTGGGGCCTCAACTATTCACAATCTATGTTAATGACTTGGTGGCACAGCAGTGAAGTGGTTAGCACTGCAGCCTCACAGCTCTAGCAACCTGGGTTCGGTTCTGGGTACTACCTGTGCAGAGTTTGCAAATTCTCCCTGTGACTGTGTGGGTTTGCTCCAGTTTCCTCTCATATGCCAATGACTTGCAGGTTGATAAGTAAATGGACCACTGTAAAAAAAAAAATTGCTCCTAGTGTGGGGATGTGAGAGGGAAAATGGGATTAATGTAGGATTAGTATAAATGGGTGGTGCATGGGCCAAAGGGCCTGTTTTGGTGCTGTATCTCTCTATGACTATGAAGGGACAGAACGTATGGTCGCTAAATTAGCTGATGACACAAAAATGGGTAGGAGAGTAAGTTGTGAAGAGGACATAAGGATCAGAATTTTATGAACCCCAAAGAGCAGGAAGGTGGCGGTGGGGTGGGCATAAAATGGAGCGGGAGACTCAGGGGGCCCTTCCCGACCCGCTCCCGCTTCCGCCGCCACTTTCCACAAGGCAGCGGCAGTAGAAAATGGCCCGTCCACCCCAGACCAATCAAGGCTCTTCATCGGCTACTTATCGGCCACTTAAGGGCCTCCGTCCACCGCCACAGGTATTTCTGCCCATGGCCGGTCGGGCAACCCAAGCCCAAGAGAAGCCGCCTGACAAAAGCAGGTGGCTCTCTGATGGCCTGGGGGGGCCCTCATGATCAGGAACCTTGTGCCTGATGGAAGGCCACCCCCGCTGCCCCAACCACCCCCAGCACGCCCCCCCCCCCCCCCCCCCCGTCTCACCAATTGCCTCGCCAGGGCCCGACCAATCACCCCTGGCGAGGCAGCAAAAACTTACCTTGGTTCCGGGGCTCCCTGACATCTTCCTTGCGATGGCTGGGTTGCAGTCCCAGCAGTGGCCACCGCTCCCAGTGGCGCTACTGGGACAGAGAGCTGCTGGTCCTCTGATTGGCCGGTAGCTCCATCAGGCGAGACTTCCTGCCTCAACGAGGTGGAAGTCCCGCCTCAGACCAATTGAAGACTTGGGGACCGCAAAATGCGGATCGGATCCCCAGGCCAGACCGAGGCGGGTTTGCCACCAGCTTTTCAGTCGGCTCCCTTCTGCCAAGAGATGGAGTATAATGTGGGAATGTGTGAACTTGTCCACTTTGACTGGAAAAATTGAAAAGCAACATATTATTTAAATGAAGTGAGATTGCAGAACTCTGAGATGCAGAGGGATCTAAGTGTTTTTGTACACGAAACACAAAATGTTAGTCTACAGGTACAGCAAGTGATTAAGAAGGCAAAGCAATGTTGTTGTTTATTGCAAGGGGAATGGAATATAAAAGTAAAGATATTTTGCTACAGTTGTACAAGGCATTGTCAGACTGCATCTAGAGTATTGTGTACAGTTTTGGTCTCCTTACTTAAGAAAGGATATAATTGCATTGAAAGCAGTTCAGAGAAGATTCACTTGACTGATTCATGGGATGAGAGGGTTATCTTGAGGAAAGATTTGACAGGTTGGGTCTGTATTCATTGGAGTTTAGAAGAATGAGAAGTAATCTTATTGAAACATATAAGATCCTGATGGGACTTGATAGAGTGGATACCGGGAGGATGTTTCATCTTGTAGGGGAGACTAGAACCAGGGTACGCAGTTTAAAAATAAGGGGTCTCCGATTTAAGACAGAGTTGAGAATTCTTTTTCTCTCAGAGGGTCATGAGTCTGTGGAACTCTCATACCCTGAGAGTGGTTGAGGCAGGGTCATTTTAAGGCAGAGGTAGACCGATTCTTAGCAAACAAGGATACCGGGGGTAGGCAGGAAAGTGGAGTTGAGTCCACAAACAGATAAGCAATGATTTTATAGAATGGTGGAGCAGGCTCCAGGGGCTGAATAGCCTACTCCTGCTTCTAGTTTGTATGTTTGTATATTCATAGACAAAGGCTCCAATGAATCTTAATTTGAAAAAAAGGAAGCTGGTATCAAGTTGCAGTAAGGATTATCGCTAAATTGACAGCATACAAACTTCCATTTGGAGTTGCTTCACTGCCGTGCATCAGTTTTGGCTCAGCGGACAGCTTCTCACCTGAGTCAGAAGCTTATATGTTCAAGCCCCACTCCAGAAAACTTGACATAATCTTGGCTGACACCTCAGTCTAGTTACTGAGGAAGTGCTGCGTGGTTGGAGGTGATGTCTTTTGGACGAGATGTTAAACCGAGATCCCGTCTGACCTTTCAGGTTAAATTACAGGTCTCATGGCACAGTTCAAATAAGGGAATAAAAGCAGGGGAGTTCTCCTGGTGTCCTGGCCAATATTCATTCCTCAACCAACATTACTGGAAAATCAGATTATTTGGTCCCTTATCTCATTCATTTTTCTGGGACCTTTCCTGCTATGTTACTCCTACTTTCCAACGTGGGCTGCACTTCAGAAATACTTCTATTGGCTGCAAAACAGTCTTAGATATCCTGAGGTTGTGAAAAGTGCTATATAAATACAAGTTCTTTCTTTCCCGTCTTAGCAATTTGTTCTATTCGCTACGTCGTGAGGTCCTGTTAAGTGATCCCACTCTCCCCATGAACATATCCTTCCCTGCTTTCCCACTCTCCTTCCTCCATAAATGTTACCCTAACCTGTTCCCCCCTGCCTTCTCTCTATCATGACCACCTCTCTCCTCCACCCCCTCAACCTCCTCCTCCACTGAATCTATCACTAACTTGCACTCCCCAAAGAGGCTGTCCCTTCTCTTCCACCCAACCTTGTAAGTCACGGGCTGCTAAGTATAAATTCTGAGAGATCAATGAAGACCATGTGGGGACTAGTTTACTGCAATGCAGTAGCAAATTGCTTAAAGCTCAACTAAGAAAGAAACACAAAACTAAAAGCACGGTTATCCAGCCCCCAGAATGTTTCATCAGAGAGAGAGAGAGTTTCATCATAGCATACAAGAGACAACATTTCAGTAAAGACAATGGGTCACTGAGCAGGGTCAACATGCATTTGAGTAGGAGTCCTGGTGGATGAAGATTGAAATCTGTTGCTGACAACTCGTCTTTATGTACAACAGCAGCAGAAATTGCTGTACAAGGCTTTTCTGATGTAGTTTTATGTAGTACAACATTTCCATGGTGTAATCCACAGCACTAATGGAATTGTCCGCTCTTTACAGTCAGGTAGTCACAACTATATATGTTCAGCACTCATTTCAAAGCTGCCCGCAGTTACCAGCTCACCAAAGCAGCATCTCTAAAATGTTAATAGTGCTTTTGGATAGAAAATAGTATTGGACCATACATATTCCAATTGGATTCTGCAGTTTTCGTCTGTTAAAACTTATTGTCTTTTTTGTTCACTTCATCCTGGAATGCATCAGTATACTCCCATTTTGCATGCATTAGTCTTTTGTCGTCAGCTTTCTCTCCAGCGAGTGCTGGTAGGTTTATCACGATGAGGTTATCAGAGCAGATCCCACTGCTGTTCTCAACCAATATTTGTAATGTCACCTTCCAATAGGAGTCACTGGGCAATGGTAAGGAGCAGAAAGGTGAATTAATTTCCCGTTCTTTACCCAGGATTCTGAGGCCAACTGATGAAACCCAATTACCTTTCCTGCTGAGATCAGCTAACTCAGTACCGACAGAATCTGGCACATGGAGATCTGTAAACCCGCTGGACACCAGGTGCTGCCTTTATCCTTTTGATCATCAAAGCAGAAGAATAATATTTTAGTACTTCAAGCTACAGAAGTCTTTTGGTTCAGACCTGCTCAATGTGCTGCCTCTTCCTGAATTTTCTATTGAGTAGAGGAGAGAGTTGTATACAGCTTCCAATTCTTTCCCTAATTCCAGAAAAGGGGCTTTAATAAAGTTCAACCTTTCCTCTTTAAACTTAAGAAAACCTGTTAGTGCTGGTTTCTTTGCCTTATAATTGGAAAGCAATGAACAAGGATTCACCAAGGGGGAGCTAAAACACGGTGTGTTTAAAATTAAACCCTGTTATGGTAAGACCAGGTGAAGGCTGAGAGGGAACCCTAGACCCCTTCTCACCTGGTCGGAACAGTGTTAATTACTACCAGAGGGCAATAAATCCTACTATCTTTCCTGTGGGATGTTTATGGTAGGATTTATTGCCCTCTGGTAGTAATTAATACTCTTATGACCCAGTGAGAAGGAGTTTAGCATTCCCTCTCAGCCTTAACCTGGTCTTACCATAACAGGGTTTAATTTTAAACACACCATGTTTTAGCTCCCCCTTGTTCAATCCTTGTTCATTGCTTTCCAATTATAAGGCAAAGAAACCAACCAAACAGGTTTTCTTAGGTTTAAAGAAGAAAGGTTGAACTTTATTAAACTTAAACTCTAATTCGGTTAACGCCTACGGATACGCGACACGCCCATGCCAACATGCATACACGATAAGCACACATGCAGATAGAGACAGAAAAGAGCAGAAGACATAAAGTGGAAAAGTTTGAGGCAATACCTGAAGATGGTTTTGCTTACTGTTCTTCAAGCTCGCTGTAGAGTCCTTGATTGTAGGTAGGTCTTGCGTTTTGTTGGGGCCCAGTATTCTTCTTAAACCTTGTTGGATGTAAGAGACTTTTTTCTCTTGAGGTTCACATGGCCTCAATGGGTCCAGAGGCTTGTGAGAAAGATATGGGAGCAGACAGGAGAGGTCTTCTCAGTCAGGAGCAAACAGTCTTTCTCTGAAACTGTCTGTACAATTCAAAAAAACTCAAGTTGCCCAGCAGGTTAGTCATGTGACTAGCTGGTTTGACCATGTCTGTTTTTGGATTTGGCCATCTTAGCAGTCATCCTGGAATGTGAGCTTCCTCACCTTCAATGTCTGGTGATCAAAGTCCATTGTGGGTTGAATGTGTCAGGGAATGGTCCTTTGTCTCCACAAGCACTGTCTGTTAGTACGTAAATGTTTTTTTCTAGCCACGGTTGATCTGTTTAACAAGTCATTTCCTCGCTCCAGCAACAGTTTAAAATCAATGTTCATAAGACAAAATTAATATGCCTCATTCTTGGCAGGTGGGGGGTCTGCATGACAACACATTCAGGTAAAATTAATTTGTATATAATTTTAGCACAGGTGTTAAACTTTATGAAATAAAATATCACCCAATAGAATTTAACCCCAACAAATTTACCAGACGAAATTATGCTCTGAACATATTATTTCAGCACACACCTATGGGTGATACCTGAACTACAATAGAATCTCAAGAATCCAGGTGGATTCAGGTTTCGCTTGGTTTGTTTTCTCACCTGAACTCCAGCACTTCCTCACCCTTCTCCACTCCTGCCCCCTGCAAATGTAAAACTTATTACTCCTGGCGTACCTTTCTCTTATATATAATGCAAAGAGGTTCCTATCCTGTCCTGCCCACTCAATGCCGGGCTGCAGTTATTATGGATAGACGGTTGAGGAATGGCACTTTAGTAGGTACAGTAATGCTTAATTTTGAATTTAATTTTATTTATATCTGTAAGTGAGATAGGTACTTTGTTTTCAAGTGAACTCACTTGACATCGATGCCATTTGTCTGGCTGACTAGATAAACCAAACAAATCATGTCTCTCCAAACCAAACCATATTAAAATGCACAGAAAATGTATCTGGTATCAGCAATAAATTTTAAGAAACTTACATTTATTTTGCACTCTTCAAATGCAAGATGTTTCACAGAGGTGAACTCAAGAAAAAAATTATGTTGTATAAAAAAAGATGTGAGATGCGGTGATCAGAAGCTTGGTTGGTGAGGTGGGTCCTAAGGAGGGTCTTTAAAGGAGTATAGAGAGGTGGAAAGGTGGTGGGGTTTAGGGAGGAAATTCCAGGGCATGAAGCCTAGGTGACTGAAGGCACAAGAGGCCAGAGTCAGGGAAACAAAAGGTCGGGGGGTGGCGGGGTGGGGGGCAGGGGGGGAGGGTGGGTGGTGTGCGGGTGGTAGATAGGGGTGGTTTATAGGACGAGAGGAAGTTCTAGATCTAGGGAGGAGGAGAATTTTAAACTTGAGGCATTGGATGATTAGGAGCCAATGTAGGTCCACGATAACAGGAATGATGAGGAACTTGGTGCAGGATAGAATACATACCGATCTCTGTATGAGCTAAAGTTTATGGGAAGCTGTTCAGGAGCATATTGAAATAGTCAGGTCCAGAGGTGACAAAGACATGATGAGAGTTTTAGCTGCAGATGAACTGAAGTAGGGAGAGAGGCAAAGACTATTACAAAGGTGGATGTAGGAAATCTTTGTGATGGAGAGGACATGGAGTTGGAAGCTCAGCTTGAGGTGAAGTAGGATACTGATATTGTGAACAGTCTGGTTCAGCCTCAGACATTGGCCAGGGAGGGCCTATGCAGGATTGTCAACACGTCTGCATAGACTGTAGTGTGAACCGTTCCATGTCCCAGGGTCTCCACTCTCCAGTACTCCCTACAGCATTCCAATGTTAGGACACTATAGGATCCCCACTTAAAAAAAAGGTTTCTTATCTACATGTTTTCCAAGTCCACAACTGTGAAACTCAGGAACACTGGCGTTATCCATTCGGAAATATATTTTGCTTGACTATGAAGTGCATATGGGACAAAAGAGGTCTTCATAAACAAGCATCTTACATGAAAATAGCAGAACAGGAGTTTCGATAGAAAAATCTTTATTCACATTGTTTTTTTTAACTGTTTTCAAATAGTTATTAGTAAACTTTCTTATGTGATTTCAATTTGAATTATAGATAATTCAGATTATGAAACGGTGTAAAAACACCTCCTGTTCTGCTTCATTTCAATTACTTCATGCAAATTACCTGATAATTTGATTTTCTTTCTGGGTAATGAAAGACTTTGAATTAATTGGAGTAGACTGTTTGAGATGTTTCTGTTTGATCACGATTACTAAAGGAGTAAACATCCAAACAGCTGAAAGACTTTTATGTAGCCTAAATTAAAAGCAAAATACTGCAGATGCTGGAAATCTGAATTAAAAACAGAAAGTGCTGGAAAAACTCAGCAGGTCTGGCAGCATCTGTGGAGAGAGAAGCAGAGTTAACGTTTCAGGTCCGTGACCCTTCTTCAGAACTGGCAAATATAAGAAATATAAAAGATATTAAGCAAATAAAGTGGGGGTGCGGCAAGAGATAACAAGAGAGAAGGTGTTGATAGGACAAGGTCACAGAGAATAACTGACCAGAAGGTCATGGAGCAAAGGCAAACAATATGTTAATGGTCTGCTGAAAGACAAAGCATTCGTACAGATAGGGTGTTAATGGACTGAAAACTGAACAGCCACAAGCACAAACATGAAAAAAAAACCAGTGGTTAGGCACAGTAGAATCAAACTGAACAAACACAAAAGAAAAAAGAAAAAATAACTAAAGATAAAAGTAAAATGGGGGACCTGTCATGCTCGGAAATTATTGAACTCAATGTTCAGTCCGGCAGGCTGTAGTGTGTCTAATCAGTAAATGAGATGCTGTTCCTCGAGCTTGCGTTGATGTTCATTGGAACACTGCAGCAATCCCAGGACAGAGATGTGAGCGTGAGAGCAGGGGGGAGTGTTGAAATGGCAAGCAACCGGAAGCTTGGGGTCATGCTTTCGGACTGAGCGGAGGTGTTCAGCAAAGCGGTCACCCAGTGTCCCTTTGGTCTCCCCAATGTAGAGGAGACCACATTGTAAGCAACGAATACAGTATACTACATTGAAAGAAGTACAAGTAAATCGCTGCTTCACCTGAAAGGAGTGTTTGGGGCCTCGGATAGTGAGGAGAGAGGAGGTAAATGGGCCGGACATGGTTGGGGGCCCTGTCAACCATAGTGGGGGGGGGGGGGGGGGAGTCCTTGGTTGAGGAAAAAGGAAGACATATCAGAAGTGCTGTCATGGAAGGTAGCATCATCAGAGCGGATGCGTTGGAGACAGAGGAACTGGGAGTATGTAATGGAGTCCTTACAGGAGGCAGGGTGTGAAGAAGTGTAGTTGAGGTAGCTGTGGGAGTCGGTGGGCTTATAATAAATATTAGTAGACAGCCTATCTCCAGAGATGGAGACAGAAGTCAAGGAAGGGAAGGAAAGTGTTAGAGATGGACCATGTAAAGGTGAGCAAAGGGTGGAAATTAAAAGCATAGTTGATAAAGTTTTCCAGTTCGGGGTGGGAGCAGGAAACGGCACCGATACAGTCATCAATGTACTGGAAAAAGAGTTGGGGGAGAGGGCCTGAGTAGGACTGAAACAAGGAATGTTCGACATATCCCACAAAAGGACAGGCATAACTGGGACCCATGTGGGTACCCATAGCAACACCTTTTACTTGAAGGTAGTGAGTGGAGTTGAAGGAGAAGTTGTTCAATGTGAGAACAAGTTCAGCCAGGCGGGGGAGGGTGGTGGTGGATGGGAACTGCTTGGGCCTCTGTTCAAGGAAGAAGTGGAGAGCCCTCAGACCATCCTAGTGGGGGATGAAGGTGTAGAGAAATTGGACGTCCATAGTGCAGAGGAGGTGGTTGGGGCCAGGAAACTGGAAATTGCCAAAATGACGTAGTGCGTCACAAGAGTCACGGATGTAGGTGGGAAGAGACTGGACCAGCGGAGAAAAGATAAGAGTCAAGATAGGAAGAAATAAGTTCAGTGGAGCAGGAGCAGGTTGACATAATGGGTCTGCCGGGACAGTCCTGTTTGTGGATTTTGGGAAGGAGGTAGAAGCGGGCTGTCCAGGGCTGCGGGATGATGAGGTTGGAAGCTGTAGAGGGAAGATCTCCAGAGGAGATGAAGTCAGTGACAGTCCTGTGGACAGTAGCTTGATGTTCGGTGGTGGGGTCATGGTCCAAAGGCAGGTAGGAAGAAGCGTCTGAGAGTTGGCGCTGAGCTTCTGCAAGGTAGAGGTCAGTATGCCATACAACAACAGCACCACCCTTGACTGCAGGTTTGCAGGTTAGTAAACTACCAGTGCAGATTCAGTAAACAGGAGCCAATAGATAATGAACCAAAAAGTTATTCAAAATGTTTTCAGCCACCATCTTGTTTTGTTAGTAACCCAAGTGTTTTAGTCCAAAAACAAGAAAGGGTTATGAGAGTTAATACTGACAATTAGTGGAAAATCAAGCTCACAGTTTCTGACAAAATAAATATATATATGAAAATATAATTTCACAATACAATCAATAGACCTATCCATACAATGTACTGAAATCTTTCCAACAATGCTTCTCTGCAAGGCCTGTTCCTCTTTCAGAAGCTGATTGGCCTAGTCATGACTTCTTTTACTGGGCTTTTAGCTTCAAATTGTGCTTTGTTTAGTGTGTGGAGCCTGAAACCAGACAGTCAGCATATGTGTAACTGGATCCTATTTTCCTTTGCACCGTTGTCTAATTTTCATAATTTTCATGAACTGGCCTTGCAGAGAAGCATTGTTGGAAAGATTTCAGCGCATTGTACCCTGCATATTATAATACACTAGTGTGCAAAAACCTTTGTATTTGAAGAAACAATTAAACTGGATTAGATGTAAACTCCATTAGATATGGAGAACAAAAAGAATGGAGAAAACATACGTACAATCCTATATGTAAAACATCACCCAAAAAAGTGAAAGAGTCTTAAAAGAAATAGCCTTAAAGGAAATACATTTAATCAATGTTGTCACGGTCAGGTGAGAAGGGGTCAAAGGGCTTCCCTGTTTTTCCCTCTCCTTGTTTGACCACAACAGGTTTAATTCTTTTTTCAAGTGGATGTACTGGCCAATTCAGTTGGTGTTTGATTGCTTACTTGCTATGATCATCACAAGAACCAATCAGACAGATTTTCTTGAGTTTAACAAAGAAAGAGGTTAACTTTATTGTACTTAAACCGTACTAAGCAAAATAATAAACGACGTGCCAATTTACACATGCACACACACAAACACTAGAGGTTCTCACACACACACATAGGTTACAGAGTGGGGAAGGGTAGATTGGTTGAGTTAGAGTCCATAGAAAAAAAGGTATACAGTCTGTGGAGTTTGGTGATTCGGCAGGGTTCTAGCTGAATTCGGTGGTCCTAAAGCTTTTAGTTAGAAGCAATAGATGACTGATTTGGTGGGTCTCTAGGAGACAGCAATAAGGATGATTTCCTCCAGAGGGGTTGTGATTGTAGCCGGAGTATGCAGAGGTGATCAGTCAGCAGGCAGGGTTTAAAGCTTGCAAGCTGGAATGGAGATAGAGAGAGAGGGACCCCCACTTGGGTCTGCATGTGTCAGGGTCCAGATGCTTCTCAACCTGCTACAGAGAAAACACGAGCTTAAGAGCACAGAAGGGTGGGGGGCTTGTCACATGACAGTCGTCCAGTGATTCCAAGCATGGTAGTTAGCAGTGTATTCCTTCTTACTAAAGAGAACAAGCAGTTCCCTTAAACTTCCTGGGTCTTGGTTCTTGTTGGGATGAGCAGACATTTCATCTCCACCTCACAGGCCTTGCAATGTAGGATACAGTGTTGCAAATTTGGTGGCCATCTTAAGCTGCTAGCAAAGTCATATTTTATCTGTTCCTTTTTAAATTTCTTTAAAAAATATAAATTCAGGTCTCCAGTCAGTGGATTAAAGAAAATTATCATTCAACAAAGCACGTTGGTGTGACAATGTGAAAAGTCAGAAAACCCACCTTGACTGGATCAAAATTCCCCACACACCAAGCCTGGGTTAAATACTCCACACTCGCACATACACTGGGACATATACCCACATCCACCTGACACAGTGTTGGCTGTCTCATAGTGACTCACCTACAGACTGGGTCAGTTCAAAGACTGGTGCAGTGCATATGCCAATTAAGAAACACGTCCGACTTAAATAGGTGGCTTCGGTGGATCAGACACGTCTGCAGGATCGAAGATAATCGCATACCCAAGGACCTTCTGTATGGTGAGGGAGCTGGGGCCAGACGACCAGTTGGGCGCCCAAGGCTCCGCTTCAAGGATGCTTGCAAGAGTGACATGAAGACCCCAAATGTCGATTATCGCACCTGGGATTCACTAGCTGGTGAAAGAGGGAAATGGTGACACATCCTGTGGACTGGTGTGCACTACCACGATGACCAGTTGCTACAGCAGCTTGGCAACAGGCACCAATGTCAAAAACAACAACTCACAGCGTTACTTGGAAGCTTCATGTGCAGCATTTGTGGCAGAACCTGCCTCTCAAGGATTGGCCTTCACAGCCATCAGCAAAGGTGCACCAAGAGAAGACACCCCAGCTAACTGGATTGTTTACTGTCCATCGTCTTTTGTAGATGAAAGGATGCCAACCAACCTATCGACTTAAAGTGAGAAAAGACAAAGCATCCCCGAGAAATAATAAACGTGCACCAATAACATCAACACACAGAGACAGTTCCCAATTTAGAAATGATTTACTTTGATTATAAATTAGCCACACCCTTCCCCTCATCCAGCAGTTCCAGGGAGGAATGATAATTATACATCAAATCTCCCAAAATGCAGTACAACTGCCATCTAGTGAAAAACCAAACTAATGAGCTGACAAACAATTCAGGCTACACAGACACATAGCACAAAGCACGCCCACATCTAGAAAACACACATCATTTTCTCTTTGGAGCTTTTATTCATAATGGAACCTATTCTTGATCTATACTGGTCAACAACACTTGTCTCTGAGTAAGGCAAGTGAATCACAGTACAACATCCTCTGACAAATCACCCAAACTTCTACACTTACTTCATCTCGCATTATTTGCTGTCAATGTAACATAAGTTTGCATGAAAAAGTCTGGAGCTGGTGCAAATGATGCTTTACAAGCAGGCCTAAGCAGTAATAAATTATTTGACACGCATACAAAGAAATTATTTAACTGTATGCTGATTAGCATGACCACCAAGTGACATAAATACCATCACAGCAAGGATGTTTGAAGAGGTTTCTTTGAGGTTCATAGAATTCATAGAAATAAAATAGGCAAAACAGCAGCAGTCTATGGCATTTCATTGACATGTTTCACTGCAAGTAATGGAAATCACACTCATTTTCTATATTTCAAACTATGACTTGGTTGGTCAAGACTTAATCTTTGGAATAGACGTAATATTCCCAGGTCAGAGTTGGTCTTTTGCCCTGGATGGTTATTTCCTTAATGGCTTTCTTGTAACTTTACTCCTGCGGGCTCACTAAAGCGAAAACAAATCAAAATCGTGATTATTTTACTTTGCGAAAAGAACAACTTAAGATAGTAAAGAGGTGACAACACAAAACTAAGTAAAGTATACGAAAATGCAAAGAAAGCACATATTCTGGTGAATTGGAAATACACAAAGAACAGGAAAGAGTGACCAAACAAGTAGTAAGAGCTACAAAAAGGGAGTATGAAAAGAAACTTGCAAGGATGTTAAAATAATCACAAAACATTTTTATAATTATATTAGGAAAATGAGGCAGGTTAGGAGCAACGTGGTCCCAATGAAAACTGATAATGGTGATATTGTCAATGAAAATTAATAAATGGCGGACTTGCTTAATAATTACTTTGCTTCAGTACTTACAGCAAAGGAAGAGGTCAGCATCTTGGATATCCCAAGGAAACTAATACTGAATCAGGGACAGGGATTCACCAAAATTAATGTAAGCAAAATAACAGGAATGAAGAAAATAATGATACTAAAGAGTAAAAAGTCAGTAGGACCAAATAGTTTCCATCCCAGGGTTTTAAAGGAAGTAGGTGAGGACATTGCAGATGCCCTAACTATAATCTTCCGAAGTTCTCTTGATTGAGGAGCCGTTTCTTTCATTTGGAAAAATGCATATGTCACTCGACTGTTTAAGAACAGTGAGAAAGGGAAACCAGGGGATTATAGATCAGTTAGCCTGACATTACTAGAGACTATAATTAAGGATAGTGTAACAGAACACCTTGAAAATTTTCAGCTGATCAGAGAGAGCCAGCATGCATTTATAAAGGTTAGGTCATGCCTGACGAACCTGACTGAAATGTTTTGAAGAGAAGACTAAAGTCGTGGACAAGGAAATGTCTATATGTTTTTATATTGAATTCTATATTTCTCAGAAGAGACAATAAGCTAAAATTGAAGCTTGTGGAAGGCAAATTATTGACCTTAAATTGGTGTCCTCTAGTTCTCAACCCTTCTGCCAATGGGAACAGTTTCCCTCTATCTACTCTGTCCCCTCATGATTTTGAATACCTCTATCAAATTGGCTTAATGGCAGGAGACAGAGAGTATGATAGAATCATAGAATTATAGAATGGCTACAGCACAGGAGGTGGCCATTCAGCCTGTCGAGTCCCTGCTGGCTCTCTGCAAGAGCAATCCAGTTAGGCCCACTTCCCTGCCCTTTCCCCATAGCCCTGCAAATGTTTCCCTTCAAGTACATAGCTAATTCCCTTTTGAAAGCCAGAATTGAATCTGCCTCCATCACATTCTCAGGCAGAGCATTCCAGGTCCTAGCCATTCGCTGTATAGAAAAGTTTTTCCTCATGTCGCATCGATCCTTTTAACAGTCACCTTAAATAGGTGTCCTCTGGTTCTCAACACTTCCGCCAATGGGAACAGTTTCTCTCCACTATTCTGTCTAAACCCCTCATGATTTTGAACATCTCCATCAAATCTCCTCTCAACCTTCTCTTCTCTAAGGAGAACAGAACCAGCTTCTCCAACCTACCACGAAACTGAAGACTCTCATCCCTAAAACCATTCTTGTAAATCTTTTCTGCACCATCTCTAAGGTCATCACATCCTTCCTGAGGTGCAGTGGCCAGAATTAGTCAGAATACTCCAGCTGAGGCCAAGCCAGTGTTTTATAAAGCTTCATCATACCTTCCTTGCTTCTGTACCCTATGCTGCTTTTTATAAAGCCCAGGATCCCACATGCCTTTTTTAACGGGCGGCACAGTGGCGCAGTGGTTAGCACCGCAGTCTCACAGCTCCAGCGACCCGGGTTCGATTCTGGGTGGAGTTTGCAAGTTCTCCCTGTGTCTGTGTGGGTTTTCACCAGGTGCTCTGGTCTCTACCCACAGTCAAAGACTTGCAGGTTGATAAGTAAATTGGCCATTATAAATTGCTCCTAGTATCGGTAGGGGAATATAGGGACATGTAGGATTAGTATAAATGGGTGGTTGATGGTCGGCACGGACTCGGTGGGCCGAAGGGCCTGTTTCAGTGCTGTATCTCAAAATGAAAAAAAACTGTTCTGTCAACCTGCACTGCCACCTTCAAATATTTGTGTACATATACCCCTAGGTCTCTCTGTTCCTGCATTCCCTTTAGAATTGTCCCTTTTATTTTCTGTTGCCTCTCCTCCTTCTTCCGACCAAAATGTATCATTTTACTCTTCACTGCATTAAATTTCAACTGTCACGTGTCCACCCATTCCACCAGCTTGCCTGTGTCCTCTTGAAGTCTTTTTTCATCCTTCTCACAGTTCACTATACTTCCAAATTTTGTGCCATCTGCAAATTTTGAATTTGTGCCCTGTGCACCCAAATGATGATAGGCTTGTACTCTAATTGGAAACACGTGACTAGTGATGCCCGCAGGGATCTATGTTGGGGCCTCAACAGTATGTTCAGTTCTGGGCAAGGCACCTTCGGGGGATATATTGACCTTGGAGGTAGTGCAGAGAAAATTTACCATAATGAAACCTGGACTCTAGGAGCAAAATTACCAGGATAGATTACATAATCTAGTATAATGCATCCAAACGGAGAAGCAATACTGGCCAACGAGGAGATTGAAACTGTGACGTTGGTGTTATTAGAACTGCACTCTACCCATCTGAGTTCTGATGAAAGGTCATCAACCTGAAACATTGGGCTGGATTCTATAGAGGCTTCGATGCCGAGATCTGTGGTTGGAGGGGGCGCATGAAGATGGCCCCGAATGAGGCCCACCACAGATCTTGATGCCAGCAGGGCCTGGCCCGACATTGTGTGGTGGCGGGACCGCCATTTAAATATTTAAATAAATTCAATTACCTCCCGAAGTCCCACCGCGATCTTCACTCCGGCGGTTGGCACTGCCGTGCCTTCGGAACCCTGTCCGGGGAAACGAGGGGCAACACTGGCGGGGATGGGGAGGAGGTAAGTTTCTCAGTGCCGGGGGGGGGTGTGGGGGGTGAGGTCAAATGAACGTCACAGGTGTAGGGGATAGCGGAAGGGTTTTAGTTTAAAGTTTGTGCAGTTTTGGGGGGGTGGGGGGAAGGTCAGATTGCGAAGGTAAGTGTGTATTGGGGGGAAAGGGCAAATAATTAGTTTAACTGATATTGGGGGGTGTGAGAGGGGAAAAATAAATGTATTTATTTATTTTAATTCAGTATCACTTTAAATATATAAATGTCCTGGTAGGGCTGACAGCTCTTTAAAAATGGTGTCAGCGCCTGCGCAAAGGCAGCTGTGCCATTGTTGAGTCAAGCAGGCGGCCTCCTCCACGTGATCGGGCTGGGGGGGGGGTGGTGGGGGGTGCAGCCCACCCCGGTTATTTAAATGAGCCGCTGCGCTTGGAATCACGGCGTCTGTTTTGCATGTGCGGGCCGCCAATTTTTTCACCTGCCGCCAGTTTTGATGGTGGGCTTATAGAATTCAGCCCATTAACTCTGTTTCTCTGCCTGTAAATGCTGCCAGACCTGCTGAGTATCCAGCATTTTCTGTTTTTAATACATCAACTAGGGTTGTAATCCTTGGAATTTAGAAGGTTAAGGGGTGATTTGATCCAAGTTTTCAAGCTATTAAAGGGAGCAGAAAGGGTAGCTGGAGGGAAACTATTTCCGTTGGCTGGGAAGTCTAGGACTAGGGGATGTGGTGTAAAAATTAGAGCCACGTTTATCAAAAATGAAGTTCGTAACCACTTCTACATGCAAAGGGTGGTAGAAGTTTGAAACACTCTTCCGCAAATAATAATTGATGCAAAATCAATTGTTAATTTTAAATCTGAAGTTGGCAGATTTTATTAACCAAAGCTATTAATGGATGTGACACAAATTGAGATGTGGTCACAGATCAACCGTGATCTAAATGAGTGATGGAACAGACTTAAGGATCTAAATGGCCTCCTCCTGTTGTTATGTTCCTTATTGAAGAATGGAAAGGAATACGTAATGAAGAATCCCCAAATTTAAGTCATGCCTCTTTATGTGCCTGCAACAGCAATACCTAGAGCACAAAAATGAAGAGAAAAATGGTACTGTCATGAACACGTGCGATGCCGAATGATTTTTTATTCCACCAGCTGGAAGCCTCAATTATTTTTTTTTTTAAAGAAGCAGATAAAAGATGATGACTGCTAGCAGCTCAAATGGCTGCTAAACTGCAAATTGCAAGAAAACACCCTACATTCCAATACATCAGGTGGAGATGTAGTATCTGCTCAGTCCCCAACCAGAACAATGATCTGGGAATTTTGATTGAACTACCTGTCCTGTCCCCAACAGCAAGATATTAAAGGCAATCACTTGGGACATTAAACTGGTGGAGACAAACCACTCAAAGGCAATCACTTGAACAATAGGATCCTGGTTGAGAGAAGGGAATTCATAGACATGAACTGATTTAAATTGTAAGAGAAAATACACACTGAGTGATGGTCATGTGACAGGCCCCACCATCTGTGTGTTTAAGCTTTTTTTTTTCTCTCTGCAGACCAGACAAGCAACTAGACACTGACCAGAGAAGACCCAAGTTGGGTCCTTCTCTCTCTCTCTCTCTCGACCACCTTTCAAGTTTTGAACCCTGCCTGCTGGCCATAACCACCTCGGCCTATTTTTGCTGTAGACGGAGACCCCTGAATGAAACCATCTGCATTGCTGTTTTCCAGGAAAACTCCAAATCAGCTGGCCACATCTGCAAGCCAGAAGCCTCAGGACCACCGAGCTCAGCTAGAAGACAACCAAGTCACCAACCTCCACAGACTGTAAACCCCTTTTCATTGCTCCAGACTCTGATCTGACTAATCTATTCTTCCCCACTCTGTAACCCATGTGTGTATGTGTGTGAATCTCAAGTGTGTGTGTGTGTGTGTGAGAAAGTTGGAGTGTAGTTTATTATTTTACTTAGACTAGTTAAGCATAATAAAGCTAACCTCTTTCTTTGTTAAACCTGTCTGATTGGTTCTTGTATGATCATAGCACGTAAACAGTTAAACACTCAATGAATTGTCAAGTATATGCACTTTAAAAATGAAATAAAGTCTGTTGCAGTAAAACAAGGAGAGGGACAAGAGGGGAGTCCTTCGACCCTTCCTCACCGGATCATAACAGTACGAAAAGCAAAAGAGATATTAGAGCTGATATTTTGATTGAACACTCCTGGAAAAGAGTATTGTCTGACAGGAGACATTTGGAAAATTGCCATGTTATGCAATTTTATACACCAAGAACAATCTTAATGACAAAGAGGTCCATCAGCTCCATGCACTTGTTGTTGTTGTTAAGGAGACAGAAGAAAAGAAGCCAGGGATATCTTTGCATTCCAAGGTAATCCTGGAATAGTGGGTAATTTTGCTTAAGAAATGCTTGATGGAGTCGAGCTGGCTCTGGTGATGAATGACTAAACCATTTGTGTGATGTATATGTTCATGATTGTGCCCTTTGAGCCTAAGTGAGCAAAAATGGGTGCCGCACCAGGGTAATGATCAGAATGGGAGAGTGTAAGGGTTTGTCTAGGGAAAAATGAATAAAAGGCAGAGTAAGGGAGTGATTGAATAGCTCAAAAGCAGAAATGAAAGAGGACCAAAAGATAGATAGTTGGGAGTTTGAAAACGCCACTGCAATTGAGATAATGGCAGTAGAGTGGCATATAAGATGGCAAAGACAAAGAGGTGGACCATGAAAATAGATATGAGAATCTACATGGAGGGAAAAGTTAAGGGAAGACAGGAGGGAAGTAAACAGAAGAGAGAATGCAAAGTAATTTGAGATGAAGGTTTAAATCACCAAGGATGCAAAGTTGTTGTGTGCAGAGGCTGAATGAGGATAGGAGTGAGGATGTCTCAGTGAGAAACATAGGATGGGGCTTGGGTGGACAGTAAAGAACAAGAGAGGTGAGTGGAGTGGAATGAGGTGAGGTGCTCAAAAGAAGAGAAGGTGCCAGAGAAGCAGTAAGATAAAACAGTGTGCAATTTAGTGATAAGGTCATGGATGGCAAGGGCTTAGTTTGTGAGTGAACAGGCATTCTGGATGGAGAATGTGGAAGATAGAAAACATAAATAATGAGCTGTGAAATTAAGCTACATCTCAAACAAGGCACTGTCATATGTAAATTCCAGCAGGTAATCATGAATGCAGATGATGGGGAGTCAATCTATTTATTTGGATGTGTAACCCAAATCTAACAATGTATGGTGTACATTGGCTGAAATCTCCATTAACTCTTTAACACTTGGACTTCAATTAGCATCAGCTAAAAAGCACTGGATTATTTTTATTGTTTTGTAAAAGTGTAAACAAAGACCAGAGACAATCACAAAGCCCCATTCACTCAGGAAATATATTGCGAAGTCCAGGCACTAACCTTAGACAGCTATAGGGCAGATGTTAGAAGCACAAGGCTGACCTGTAGTGGCAGAGCACTGTCACTGCAGTTCCAAACATCCACCCTTCATGTTTTGGGTCCACCCACGATTACAGGTATTTGAGGCATTCAACATTCCCTGAGCTGCTGTTTTCGCTGTATCCTGAGATCCACACTCAGTATCATGTGCAGCCACTCTCGATGTCTCTTTTCAGCAGCACCCACTCAGTCTATCTCAAAGATGTCCTGGCCCGTAGTTTCATTTCATCCTTTGTCTCATCCAACATCTTAAAAAACTTTTTTTCTTCCTTTCAAGTGTGAAGAATCACAAGCGTTTACAAATCATGAGTACCAACACCTCTCTGGATCCTTATTCCCCTTCACTTCCCTCTGACTCGATCCCTTCTTCTAATCTCACCTCTTGCCATATATTCATGATACCCTTTGACCGTGCCATCTCTGACTCTGAACGATCCATCCTTAGCAAAGGCATCAGCTTTGTTCCCTTTTGCCCCTACCTCAATGAATTTTGGGCTCAGCATGACATTGAGCTCTTCTTCCATTGCCTTCACTTCTGCACCCAATTCTTTGGCCAGGAGTCCTCCCTCCACTCAGTGGACCTATTGACCTATCTCCAGCAATCTCCCTCCACCTGGAACACTCCCTCTGGCCTCTTACGCTCTCTTAATTTTCTCGTTGAGAACTGCTGGTGTGGTATCAGCCGTCTCAATTTCTCTGCTCCCCTCACTCCCCACCTGTCCCTATATTCCCCTACCACCTACCTATACTGGGGGCAATTTATAATGGCCAATTTACCTATCAACCTGCAAGTCTTTTGGCTGTGGGAGGAAACCGGAACACCTGGCGAAAACCCACGCAGACACAGGGAGAACTTGCAAACTCCGCACAGGCAGTACCCAGAATTGAACCCAGGTCACTGGAGCTGTGAGGCTGCAGTGCTAACCACTGCGCCACTGTGCCGCCCGAGTTGAAGCAAATTGTTCCTGGATATGTATAAGGAGGTACCAGTCAAGAACAAAAATAACACAAGGGGAAATATGAGAGGATATCCCGAGGGCTTATTTTCAAGTCAGGTAACCTTGAAGAATCAAAGCTTTGAAAAAGTAAAGTGTACGCACGGAGTGCAATGCAGTGAGGTGCTGATCTGACATTGCATTTCTCAACTTCTGAATCACATCTAAAAGCATTGTGTTGCTGACAGGCGAGCAATGACAGGAGGAGACTTCACTGGAAACCGCTGATCATACTGTTGGGCCTGTCCAAGTAACCTGATCGAGAGGCGACCTGTCATTAGAATATGCTAATAAGGGTACTTCCCTCCAATTTTGACTGATTTGAATTTAATGCCTCTAGCACAGTTTTTCCGGGACTCAGATGGAATCGTGATTGAATGACACTTCCTGGGGAAGGTTAAATGGCAGGTGCCCCGATATGAATAAGGGCTCATTGATCATAGCTGCTTTCTCAGTTCCCTTTGGTAAAGGGTTAGCTGATAGTTCTTGTTGTGACAAATGTACTGGTAAAGTTTGGAGGTGTTCACACAATGAACATCAGGCTGGGTGGTGCCAAGGTTGCGTCAGATTAGATCTCGGATGAGGAAGGCAGTCAACATCAGCACCAGCAAGGGCAAGCTGGGGTGGAAATTGCAGGCGGTCAAGAGGCAGGTGGACAAAAAGCAGATAGACAACAGAAAGATTGGACGACAAGAAGTGGACAATAGGGAGGTGGACAACAGGTCAGAGGACAACAGAGAAGGTAGCAACAGAAAGGTCAGTTTCACAGGAGATACTACCCACTTAATAGGGTGAACAGAGGTTCAGCGTCCTTGGCCTCTCATAAGAGCAGTGCTTCTGGAGGCTCAGATTGACATGTCAGGTGGTCGCAGACATCTGCAGCCTCCTAGAAGACCTGCTACCAGCTGGACCTCATGATCACACATTGCCCTTCACTGTAAAAGTCACCAGAGACAATTCGAGGATCTCACAGTCAGCTGCTCATAAAAGCATAAAGCAGGCGACAGATGGATGGTTCCCCAGGGCTGGGAATTATGTCAATTTAGTCTGTGATGCCAATAACCTGAATAAGTGAACAGTGGGATTCGCTTCTCTGGCTGGCTTCCCACAGGTACAGGGAGCCATTGATTGCACTCATGAGACATTCCAAGCACCCACAGATCAACCAGGAGTGTTTGTCAACTGCAAGGGATTCATTCCATCAGTATGCAGCTAGCATGCAACAAACTGTGGCAGTCCCAGATCCTCAACCTCTTCATATCTGCAAGCAGAATTAGGGGGTGGCTGTTAAGAGACAAAGGATATCTCTTTCACACCTGTGAAGAGCCCCACAAATGAGCCCCAAGAGCAGTCTGGTGACAGCCATGTGACAGTGTGACAAAGACATCGGAATGCTCAATATGCACTTCAGATTTGTTTTTATTCATTCATGGGATGTGGGTGTTGCTGGTTAGGCCAGCATTTATTGCCCATCCCTAATTGCCCTTGAGAAGGTGGTGGTGAGCTGCCTTCTTGAACTGCTGCAGTCCATGTGGGGTAGGTACACCCAAAGTGCTGTTAGGAAGGGAGTTCCAGGATTTTGACACAGCAACAGTGAAGGAACGGCAATATAGTTCCAAGTCAGGATGGTGTGTGACTTGGAGGGGAACTTGCAGGTGGTGATGCTCCCATGTATCTGTTGCCCTTGTCCTTCTAGTTGGTAGAGGTCACGGGTTTGGAAGGTGCTGTCGAAGGAGCTATGGTGCGTTGCTGCAGTGCATCTTGTAGATGGTACACACTGCTGCCACTGTGCGTCAGTGGTGGAGGGAGTGAATGTTTGTGGATGGGGTGCCAATCAAACGGGCTGCTTTGTCCTGGATGGTGACGAGCTTCTTGAGTGTTGTTGGAGCTGCACCCATCCAGGCAAGTGGAGGGTATTCCATCACACTCCTGACTTGTGCCTTGTAGATGGTGGACAGGTTTTGGCGCGTCAGGAGGTGAGTTACTCGTTGCAGGATTCCTAGCCTCTGACCTGCTCTTGTAGCCATGTTATTTATATGGCCACTCCAGTTCAGTTTCTGGTCAATGGCAACCCCCAGGATGTTGATAGTGGAGGATTCAGCAATGGTAATGCCATTGAATGTCAAGGGGAGATGGTTAGATTCTCTCTTGTTGGAGATGGTCATTTCCTGGAACTTGTGTGATGTGAATGTTACTTGTCAGTTATCAGCCCAAGCCTGGATATTGTCCAGATCTTGCTGCATTTCTACACGGACTGCATCAATATCTAAGGAGTCACTAATGGTGCTGAGCATTGTGTAATCATCAGCGAACATCCCCACTTCTGACCTTATGATTGAAGGAAGATCATTGATGAAGCAGCTGAAGCTGATTGGGCCTAGGACACTACCCTGAGGAACTCCTGCAGTGAAGTCCTGGAGCTGCGATGATTGACCTCCAACAACCACAACCATCTTCCTTTTCGCTAAGTACAACTCCAACCAGCAGAGTGTTTTCCCCCCAATTCCCATAGACTCCAGTTTTGCTCCGGCTCCTTCATGCCATACTCGGTCAAATGCTGCCACTCTCATCTCACCCTGATATCTGGACAGGTCCGGAGGTGCCCCTTCGTACACACCAGGGAGGGTTTCTAGAACGATTGTGGTGTGCTGTGATCTGCACAACATCGTGCAGCAGCGAGGACTGAAGCTGAAGGCGGAACAAAGCCTAGGGACCACATTGTCTGCAGTGACTCCAATGAAGCGAAGGAGGAGGAGAAAGAGGAAGAGAAAGATGGTGCACTCAAGGCCAGAACAGCCACTTACATTGTTGCTCAGGGTGTCAGGGTTACCCTCATAGCTGGAAGTTTCAGTTAATCACTGGACCAAAGTAACTATCACATCGCCCATTGATTTAAAGGTTCAATAGAAACAAGTTCATCTTTAAATCAACAGTTACCTTCCAGCCTTAATGATGCAAATTGTCTCTTCACCAAGAAAAAATTACTTCTCATATTTACAATACTCAGAAGATTAAGTCTGCTAGTATATTTAAATATGATATCTAGGGGTAGAGATTTGCCCTGGGTGGTATCACATTGGCCACCTGTTATATGCGCTGCCTGATACTCAGTACTATTGATATCAATGGAGCTGAATATGTGACACAGGGTGGAAGGACTGAACACCTGTTTGCATTCCGACCCAAGCTGAATTCTACCCTGTGTACTTCTGTGCAAAGAACATGAATCAATGGCTATTCTGATGAGAATCAATTAATTATGATCAATTGGTAATGATAGCAACTGTGAAAATATTGAAAAACAATTAAAAATAACTTTCACTAATATGTTCAATCAAGTATTTTAGAATTAGTCGATCTTTTGTGGCATTGCTCACAGACAAAAGGTTAAGACATAATGGTGCCTTTTTCCTCCTACACTCTCTCTTATCTCATCTCAGACACTGTTTTTTGTCTCCCTCTCTTTGTGTTTCATCTTCCTGTCTCTCTTGCTCACTCTGCATGCCTCTCACATACTGTCATAATGATGTCTGGTGTTATGTCATACCCTAAACAGTCATCTAGTTAGTAGGAACCAATGAGCAGCTATTACCTCAGGCAATAGCAGATGAGATTTAGTTTAGTTGCATTGCTCTCATATAAAAATCAAGCGCTCGAACCTAATCAGCACTGGTTACCATGGAAATAGTCACGTGCCTACACTGGGCAAATTACAGATGAGATTTTTCAGTTACATTGTTCCGCCAGACCAATCGGCTTGTTCAAAAGCGACAGTCACAGTGACACTCTACATTCTGGGACATGGGAGGGGTGGAAACCTGATTGGAGAGATTCAAACATGGTGTTGCAGGAAAGATGGAAATAGATCTGTAGAGGTGATAATACGTTCAAGGGAACAGAGGTTAGAGATGGACAGTATTTTGAGAACTAAAGAGGTATGGGTACATTTTTCAACAGTGGCTAAAAATAAAACACCATAGTTTTGAAAAGGAGGGAGACAGGCCTGAGGTAAGGGAAACATTTGGAATATCAGCTGGCACAGAAACAAGTACAGTCATTAGGTGATCAGGGGTGTCATGGGAATGGGGTGCAGGAAGCTAGAGATGGATCTTGTAAACAAGATGAGCTTGCTGAAAGCATGGGAGGAAATAAGAAAGAAACTAAAGATACGTGGGGAGGGGTGCTGTGCTTGGATAGGGTGGGAAACTGAGGAGGTGTGGTTTAATAGACAAGAGTGAGAGGGGAAGCAGCTAAATAGATGCTCTGTATCTTGCTGATGAAGAAGTGAGATGGAAGAGGCAGGAGAAAACCTTTTAAGAAAGCAGTTTCTAGTGGATAAAAGGAGCATAAAGATACCCTTGCTCTCCTGAATGATCCTAGAGCAGTGGGCAGCTTTAGAAGACGAATCTGAGGACCAATGGAGTTGAGGGCATCCAGATATATTGACAAAAAAAAGGCCCTTGATCCCCTGTAATGGAGATCTTGACTTGTACAAGAGCTGCTAGGTTAGAACCTCTCCTCATTGCTCAGTTATCCTGTAACATTCGTGGTGAAGTCATTCCCATTGCAGCTCCACTGAATGCAATTAGGTTGTGACTCTGAGAGCTGCACAAGATCACAAGATGCAAAGGACCTTTCAACACCTTTGATCTCATCTTTCCGGAGTGTCAACTCCAGCATTGTCCTATTTATCTCATGCAGTTTCTTTCAAATCAATGCAATTTAAGCCACCAGTTTCAGTGTTTGATCCATTTTGTGTCGTATTTACCTTTACAAGGAACCTTCTGAGTCATTTCTGTTTGAGGCTGAAGAGCCCTACCTTGTGAAACCATTTCTCATGGCTCTTCCTTCTAGCAGGCATCAGCCTCATTGAGTTTTGACTCATGGACTGAAATGATCCTTTTATGTTACAAGTAATATTCCAGGTGCGACCTGTGCAGAGGCAAAATACCTTGGTGCTGGAAATCTCAAACAGAAAATGCTGAAAATATTCAACAGGTCTGGCAGCATCTGTGGTGAGAGAAACAGAGTTAATTTTTCAGGACAATGACTTTTCATCAAAAGGTCATCTCTCTGAAACCGTGTTTCGCTCTACCATTGCTGCTGAGTACTTCCAGCATTTTCTGTTGTTATTTGGGACGTGCGCAGGTTTAGCATGTATCTGAACTCCGTTGTTAACAATTTAACCCTTTGTTCATAGCTACTTTGCACTGGTTAGATAGGGTGAGCAAAAAATATATTAATACCCTTCAGTTTCTTTCAACTATCACCTTGGATATTTCTATCACATCCGTTCCTCCCTTTTAATGTAATCGGGCCAATTTCTGTTGAGTTTTCTTCATCATATGTGTCACTCTGTAGCCTAACACTGACCCATGCAACTGGTAGGGTACCCTGCAGGTCCAGCTGGTAGAGTGCTTTCCACGGCTAGCATGGGATGGCTCTCTTCTTCTTCTTTGGCCTCCTTGTCTCGGGAGACAATGGGTAAGCGCCTGGAGGTGGTCGGTGGTTTGTGGAGCAGCGCCTGGGGTGGCTATGAAGGCCAATACTAGAGTGACAGACTCTTCCACAGGTGCTGCAGAAAAAATTGGTTGTCGGGGCTGTTACACAGTTGGCTCTCCCCTTGCGCTTCTGTCTTTTTTCCTGCCAACTGCTAAGTCTCTTCGACTCGGCACACTTTAGCCCCACCTTTATGGCTGCCCGCCAGCTCTGGCGACCGCTGGCAACTGACTCCCACGACTTGTGATCAATGTCACAGGACTTCATGTCTCGTTTGCAGACGTCTTTAAAGCGGAGACATGGACGGCCAGTGGGTCTGATACCAGTGACGAGCTCGCTGTACAATGTGTCCTTGGGGATCCTGCCATCTTCCATGTGGCTCACATGGCCAAGCCATCTCAAGCGCTGCTGGCTCAGTAGGGTGTATATGCTGGGGATTTTGGCTGCCTCGAGGACTTCTGTGTTGGAGATACGGTCCTGCCACCTGATGCCAAGAATTCTCTGGAGGCAGCGAAGATGGAATGAATTGAGACATCGCTTGTGGCTGACATACACAGTCCAGCCTCTCTGCCATGGAGCAAGGTTTTTCCACACTCTCTTGGCCAGTCTGGACATAGCAGTGGAAGCCTTTCCCATGCGATTGTTGATTTCTGCGTCGAGAAACAGGTTACTGGTGATAGTTGAGCCTAGGTAGGTGAACTCTTGAACCACTTCCAGAGCGTGGTCGCCGATATTGATGGATGGAGCATTTCTGACATCCTGCCCCATGATGTTCATTTTCTTGAGGCTGATGGTTAGGCCAAATTCGTTGCAGGCAGCCACAAACATGTCGATGAGACTCTGCAGACACTCTTCAGTGTGAGATGTTAATGCAGCATCGTCAGCAAGGAGGAGTTCCCTGATGAGGACTTTCCGTACTTTGGTCTTCGCTCTTAGACGGGCAAGGTTGAACAACCTGCCACCTGATCTTGTGTGGAGGAAAATTCCTTCTTCTGAAGACTTGAATGCATGTGAGAGCAGCAGGGAGAAGAAGATCCCAAACAGTGTAGGTACGAGAACACAGCCCTGTTTCACGCCACTCAGGATAGGAAAGGGGTCTGATGAGATGCCGCTATGCTGAATTGTGCCTTTCGTATTGTCATGGAATGAGGTGATGATACATCGTAGATTTGGTGGACATCTGATCTTTTCTAGTAGTCTGAAGAGACCACGTCTGCTGATGAGGTCAAAGGCTTTGGTGAGATCAATGAAAGCAACGTAGAGGGGCATCTGTTGTTCACGGCATTTCTCCTGCAGCTGACGAAGGAAGAACAGCATGTCAATGGTGGATCTCTCTGCTCGAAAGCCACACTGTGTCTCAGGATAGACACGCTCGGCAAGCTTCTGGAGCCTGTTTAAAGCGACTCGAGCGAAGACTTTCCCCACTATGCTGAGCAGGGAGATTCCACTGTAGTTGTTGCAGTCACCGCGGTCACCTTTGTTTTTATGGAGGGTGATGATATTGACATCACGCATGTCCTGTGGTACTGCTCCCTCGTCCCAGCACAGGCAAAGCAGTTCGTAGAGTGCTGAGAGAATAACAGGCTTAGCACTCTTGATTATTTATGGGGTAATGCCGTCCTTCCCAGGGGCTTTTCCGCTGGCTAGAGTATCAATGGCATCACTGAGTTCTGATTTTGTTGGCTGTACGTTCAGCTCATCCATGACTGGTAGAGACTGGGCTGCATTGAGGGCAGTCTCAGTGACAACATTCTCCCTGGAGTACAATTCTAGGTAGTGCTCAACCCAGCGGTCCATTTGCTTGCATTGGTCAGGGATTGTGTCCCCTGATTTAGATTTGAAGGGGTCGATCTTCTTGATGGTTGGCCCAAAAGCTCTCTTAATGCCATCAGACATTCCTCTGATGTTTCCGGTGTCGGAGGCCAGCTGAATATGACTGCATAGGTGTTGCCAGTAGTCATTTGCGCAGCGCCTGGCTGTTCTTTGTGCAGCGCTTCTGGCTGTTTTAAGTGCTACGGATGTTAAATCGCTGGGGGCTTTTTTGTAGTTCAGCAGTGCAATGCGCTTAGCGGCTATGACAGGTTCCAGCTCTTCAAAGTGAGATTGAAACCAGTCTGCATGCCGCTTCACAGGTTTGCCATAGGTGGTCATAGCTGACTCATAGATGGCGTCTCTGATGTGGGCCCACTTGGTCTCAGCATCCCCTGTGGGAATGTTTTGAAGGGCTTTTTCAAGCGAATTTAGACATTTTTGTAACAGCTGTGGATAAGAAATTCTGCTCGTGTTGATGCGCGGGTGGCCCTTCTGCTTGAAATGATGCAGTTTCTTTGGTTTGAGTCTAACCTTGCTGCACACCAGGGAGTGGTTGGTGTCGCAGTCCGCACTGTGAAAGCTGCGTGTGATTTGAACACTGTTTAAGGAGGCTTGCCTTGTGACGATGAGGTCCAGCTGGTGCCAACGACATGATCTTGGGTGCCTCCAAGAAACCTGGTGACAGGGTTTAGTGTGAAAGAACGAGTTGGTGATGCAGAGGTTATGATAGGTACACAACTCCAGCAGTCTCTGTCCATTCTCATTCATCCTTCCAATGCCATAGCACCCAAGGCAGGAGGGCCATGAGTCATGGTTGGCCCCAAGCCTGGCATTAAAGTCCCCCAGCAGGAACAGATGTTCGGTATTGGGGATGCTACTAATGATATTATGGAGTCCCTCGTCGAACTGGTCTTTATCTTCATGTGGGGAGCAGAGTGTTGGAGCATAGATGCTGAGTAGGTGTACTGTACCAGAGGCTGGCTCTCACACCTGCCCAAAGTCACGGTCCTTGCTACAACCAAAGAAGTAACTCTGGGATATCTCCGTGGATGATCTCAAGCAATGGCTCAGCAGGGACAGTCAGTCTCTGTGCACCTAAGTAGGCCTCCATGCAGGCAAAGATATGAAGCTGTTCAAAGAAAAATCAGGGATAATGCTTCAGAAAAGTGGTTTTAAAATAATTTTGGTCGCACACTGTAATACCATTCACAGCTTAAAAAAGGGTTAAGAACCAGAAGACATTAATTTAAGGTGATTGGCAAATAAAAACAGAAACACCTTGAGGGAAAACATTTTTACACAGTGAGTGGTTAGTATCTGCAGTGCACTACCTGACAGTGTGTTGGAGGCAGATTCAATCATGGCTTCCAAAAGGAGATTGGCTGAGCACTTGAAGTGAAAAAAATTGCAAGGCTGGGGAGTGGGACCAGACAGCCAGCATGAACATGATGGACCAAATGACCTCCTTCAGTGCTGTTACCATTCTATGATTCTATTCTGTTGTATATGACTGTGCTTCAGCAATTTTAAATCAATAAAAATTGTACTGGTAGTGGGTTGCTGGGGCAGAGAGATCCATGTACACATTTCAGTACACGTGAATGGAGATTAAATAAATGCAAGTTGCAGTTGGTTAAATTTTTCTGCCACTCTTTTCCTTTTTTATTTTTCTCTCTCCTTTTCTCCATTTCTCTTCCTCAGTTCACAGCCCACTTGCCAGATTTGCAAATGCTTTCTTCTTTGCACTAAACAGTTGCAAGTGTATCTAGCCTGGGGGTTGGGGTGTGGTGGTGAGTGGGTGAGTAGGGGTTGTGCAGGTGAGGCAGGGTGTAAATCATCATGGGTCCCTGCCCCCGATCGCCACATTACTATACTTGGGGCCCAACTGGAAAAATGCATGTGGGTTCTGCACGATGTCCACAGTCAAACAGCTGGTCAACATTCAACATCAGGGCACACACATAACAAATGGCCTCTTGTGTGAGATACTGGCCCTCTGCAGAATTATAACACAGCACAAGTGAGTGTGCGTCGGAGATGGAAGAGGAAAATTGGAGAGGGAAAACCACTGAGTGTAAGTAATGCACAATTACCATTCTAATACACTTCAGGAATTCACCTCCATACCTATCACAGGCCTTTTCTTTTTGAAGTAATTACAGTGGATTAAGGTAATGTGCATTAGGGAAATGGATTAAGGCTTTACAATTAATATTATGTATCTCGAGATGAAAGGGATAGCTAAGTTAGAGTAATGAAGTCCCGCTGATAGATTTTTGAACATTTCACACAAATGTTTGCAGAATCAGCAGATTGCCTCCTGTGCAAGTGTTGACCTTTATTTTGGCTAATGAACCTGGGCTGCACTTTCTCACAGACCGAGGAGCCTGCGTCACATGCTCTGTGCTTGAGAAATAAACAGAGGGACAGGTTTAATTTGACATTAGGAAAGGATTTATGATTGGCAATAATCTGAACCTTAATGAGCAGGCAAACAGTATGCTTTTTTTTCACAGAGTGAATGAACAGCTTTTGTATCTGCCTCACTGAAATAAAAGACAGTTTTTCTCTAATGACTGTGTTTTTGTGCAATTAATTTTTATGGTCCTCACGGTGAGGGATGATAGAGCCCAGGCAATAGAACACATCCCACTTCAGGCAGTCATTGTCATGATCAAGTACTCCCAGGTCAGGTAAGTATGGGCTCGATGCAGCATGAGGGTGTTTTTACATTAATGCTGCTGACAGGCCTCAGATGGCTAGAAATTAGTGCATAGCTGGCCAACAATGCAGTGAGCTGATTTTCCCATGGTCATCTCATTTGCATAATTAATAGCACCCACTGGAGCTTTGGTCACGTGCACTGAGCTAGTCAAATGCAAATTGAGAACGATGCAGCCACTTAAAGCCAAGTGATCACAAAGCAGAACAATAGTTCTTGGAGCCCTTGGAAAGGGTTGGGTGAGCATTCCAACCTATTGGGCAGCTTTTACCCGTGGCAGGAAAGGGCAGAGGGGAAAGAAATGAGTTGAAAGGATTCCAGAGTTTTTTTTATTTGCTCCTGGACTGTGGGCGTGCTGGCTAGGCCAACATTTAATTGCCCTTGAGAAGGTGGTGGTGAGCTGCCTTCTTGAACCACTGCAGTCCATCTGGGATAGGTATACCCACAATGCTGTTAAGAAAGGAGTTCCAGGAATTTGACCCAGCGACAGTGAAAGAACGGCAATATAGTTCCAAAACAGGATGGTGTGTAGCTTGGAGGGAAACTTGCAGGTGATGGTGTTCACAAGCATCTGCCGGCTTTGTTCTTCTAGGTGGTAGAGGTCAGAGGTTTGGAAGGTGCTGCCTGAGTAGCCTTGGTGCATTGCTGCAGTGCATCTTGTAGGTAGTACACACTGCTGCCACTATGCGTCGGTGGTGGAGGGAATGAATGCTTGTAGATGGGGTGCCAATCAGGTGAGCTGCTTTGTCCTGGATGGTGTCGAGCTTCTTGAGTGTTGTTGGAGCTGCACCCATCCAGGCAAGTGGAGAGTATTCCATCACACTCCTAACTTATGCCTTGTAGATGGTGGACAGGCTTTGGGGAGTCAGGAGGTGAGTTACTCATTGCAGGATTCCTAGCCTCTGACCTGTTACTACAGACACAGTATTTATATTTATATCACTGTATTTACTTCAGTTGAGTTCCTGGTCAATGGGAATCTCCAGGATGTTGATATGGGAGAATTCAGCAATGGTAATGCCGTTGAATGTCAAGGGGAGATGGTTAGATTCTCTCTTGTTGGAGATGGTCATTGCCTGACACTTGTGTGACACGAATGTTACTTGCTACTTAACAGCCCAAGCCTGGATATTGTCCAGGTCTTGCCGCATTTCTACACAGACTGCTTCAGTATCTGAGGAGTCGCTAATGGTGCTGAACATTGCGCAATCATCAGAGAACATCCCCACGTCTGACCTTATGATTGAAGGAAGGTCATTGATGAAGCAGCTGAAGATGGTTGGGTCTAGGACACGACCTTGAGGAACTCCTGCAGTGATGTCCTGGAGCTGAGATGATTGACCTCCAACAACCACAACCATCTTCCTTTGCGCTAAGTACGACTCCAACCAGCTGAGTGCTTTCCCCCTGATTCCCATTGACTCCAGTTTTGCCTGGGCTCCTTGATGCCATACATGGTCAAATGCTGCCTTGATGTCAAGGGCAGTCACTCTCACGTCAACCCTTGTCCATGTTTGAACCAAGGCTGTAATCAGGTCAGGAGCTGAGTGGCCCTGGCGGAACCCAAACTGAGTGTCACTAAGCAGGTTATTGCTAAGCAAGTGCCACTTGATAGAACTGTCAACAACACCTTCCATCACTTTATTGATGATTGAGAGTAGACTGATGGAGTGGCAATTGGACTTGTCCTGCTTTTTGTGTACAGGACATACCTGGGCAATTTTCCACATTGCCAGGTAGATGCCAGTGTTGTAGCTGTACTGGAACAGTTTGTTTTGGGGAATGGCAAGTTCTGGAGCACAGGTCATCAGTACTATTGCCAGAATGTTGCCAGAGCCCATAGCCTTTGCGGTGTCCAGTGCCTTCAGTCGTTTGTTGATATCACGCGGAGCGAATCAAATTGGCTGAAGACTGGCATCTGTGATGCTGGGGACTTCAGGAGGAGGCCGAAATGGATCAACAACTTGGCACTTCTGGCTGAAGTTCGTTGCAAATGCTTCAGTCTTATCTTTCGCACTGATGTGCTGGGCTCCCCCATCATTGAGGATGGGGATATTTGTGGAGTCACCTCCTCCAGTTAGTTGTTTAATTGTCCACCACCATTCACGGCTGGCTGTGGCAGGACTGCAGAGCTTAGATCTGATCCGTTGGTTATGGGATCACTTAGCTCTATCGCATGCTGCTTATGCAGTTTGGCACGCAGATAGTCCTGGGTTGTAGCTTCAGCAGGTTGACACCTCATTTTGAGGTATGCCTGGTGCTTCTCCTGGCACACCCTTCATTGAACCAGAGTTGGTCCCCCAGCTTGATGGTAATGGTAGAGTAGAGGATATGCCGGGCCATGAGGTTACATATTGTGGATAAGTGCAATGCTGCTGCTGATGGCCCACAGCGCCTCATGGATGCCCGGTTTTGCATTGCTACATTTTTTCAAAACCTATCTCATTTAGCACAGTGGTAGTGTCACACAACATGATGGAGGGTGTCCTCAATGTGAAAACGGGATTTTGCCTCCATAACGACTGTGCGGTGGTTACTCTTACCAATATTGTCATGGACAGATGCATCTGCGGCAGGCAGAATGATGAGGACGAGGTCAAGTAAATTTTTCTCTCTTGTTGGTTCCCTCACCACCTGTCGCAGACCCAGTCTCGCAACTATGTCCTTTAGGATTCGGCCAGCTCGGCCAGTAGTGGTGCGACTGAGCCACTCTTGGTGGTGGACATTAAAGTCTCGCACTCAGAGTGCATTCTGCACCCTTGCCCCCCTCAGTGCTTTCTCCAAGTGCTGTTCAACATGGAGGACTACTGGTTCATCAGCTGAGGGAGCGTGGTAGGTGGTAATCAGCAAGAGGTTTCCTTACCCATGTTTGACCTGATGCCATGAGACTTTATGGGGTCTGGAGTCAATGTTGAGGACTCCCAGGGCAACCCCCTCCCGACTATATACCACTGTGCAGCCACCTCTGCTGGGTTTGTCCTGCCGGTGGGACAGGACATACCCAGGGATGGTGATGGTGGTGTCTGGGATGTTGTCTGTAAGGTATGACCTGGTAAGTGATAAGGTAAGTGGAGACACAAAACAGACTCTGCAGACAATTGATCATCAGGCCCCAACATTCGACCCCTTGTGGTGAAGTGGACCTTATGATGCAGGTGGTGGGGTTGTCCCCTATGGAACTGCACTATATTCCTTGCATCGGACAACAGCAAGCATGGAATGAAACAAAGGCATAAAAGGTGAGGGCTAAAGTGGTCCTCGCAGTCACAGACCACTGTGGTTCCTGTGGTGGAGTTTGACTGCTCGCTACCTTGGAGCATGCAGCAAGATCTTCCTGGTGAACCAGAGTCCACTGACAAAGTGAGGTGCCTGTAGATGTGGGATTGAGCATACAAGCAGATAGGCATAGGTGGCCTCTGGTGGAGCCTCACCCAGATCTCACCAGCAATTCTCCATTGCTCTTCCTCCAAAACACACAAGTAATGGTGGATTCCGGTGTGGATGCTCATTATTCCATTATTGTAGATGCTGGGAAAATGACTGTGCCATGACAACTGGCACTGAGTTTTTTAACCAACTAAATGGAAATACTCCTTACATTAGTGCTCTTTGACTCAATTTCCATAAGGGTCAAAGTTCTTAACAATCTTCGGTGCTCACTTTACACAGGCAGGCTGCTGAATCAATAAGGTGCTGGGATAAACACCAGAAATCTGTGTTAACGTCAAAATGGTTCCACTTCCAGCTAACTTACAAACACCGGCTGCAAACCAGTGGGTGCTTCCCAAGGAGACTTGAGGCCTCCACACCCAATGATACCAGGTGGAGCAGTGATACCATCAACATAATGGTCTCAAGGAGTGAAAGCAGATGTAACATTCACTAGAAGAAAAAATAGATAAGGTACGATAGGAATGCATGATGGGAATGCAACATAACCTTTTTCAAACAGAGATGTTTCAATTCCAATCATTTCCTGCTATGTGTACATTCCTATTGTCAATGCTCCCTGTAAAGCACCTTGGAACATTTCATTACATTAAAGGTGCTATATAAATATAAGTTGTTGTTGTAATAAATATGAAGAATCCCAAGCAGGACTGGGATTTGTACTCTGAGGCTGTGTCGAGGGTTATCCCGTCCCATAGTCTATCATAATGCAGCTGATAAAAATGTATGAAAATATTCGTATGAACAAAGAGGTCAGTATCTTTTTCCCATCTCAGTAAATTGCTCCTGGTGCCACATTTTACCACGTCAACCCTGCATTAACAAGTGAAAGAGACTTTGCTCAAATTCTAAGGCTGAAAATACATAGCAGATCAGTCAGCACCTTTAAAGAAAGACTTAAATTTTATACTACACCTTTCATGACCTCAGGTCGTCCCAAAGCGTTTACAGCCAATGAAGTACTTTCTAAGTCACCGTTGAAATGTAGGAAACATGGCAACTAATTTTTACACAGCAAGCTCCCACAAACACCAATGAGATATTGTCCAGCTAGTCTGATTTTTAGTGATGTTGATTGAATGATGAATATTGTTCAGGACTCCTGGGACAAATCCCCTCTCCCACAGCCCTCTCCACACCCTCCACACATCAGTCTTAAGTGAAGCTGCGGTTGTTCTCCTTATAATAAGAAGGTTAAGGGGAGGCTTAATAGAGATGTTCAAAATCATGAAGGGTTTAGATAGAGCAAACAAGAAACCATTTCCAGTGGCAGGAGGGTCGGTAAACGGAGGACACAGACTTAAGATAATTGGGAAAAAAATCAGAGGCGAGAAGATTATTTTTATACAGTGAGTTGTTCTGATCTGGAATGCGGTACCTGAAAGAGTGGTAAAAATTGATTCATTAGTAACTTTCAAAAGGAAATTGGATAAAAACTTGAATGGATAAAATTTACAAGGCTTTGGGGAAAGAGCAGGGAGTGGGAACAATTGGATAGCTCTTTCAAAGAGCCAACACAGACAGGATGGGCCAAATGGCCTCATTCTGTGCTGTATCATTCTATGAATCTTCAACTAATATTTTGGGATCTTTTATGTCCACCTGAGAGGGCAGACTTGGCCTATTCTGAAAGATTGCAGTCCCGCACTCCCTCAGTATTGCACTCAAGGGGGTATTTTAACTGCACAGAATGGGTGGAGAGAGGTGGGTGGGTCAAAGCAGAGTTTAAAAGTTCAAAAATGGGAAACCCAACCCTAACCTGCTTTCAATATACCTATTTAGTGGAGGCGGGTTGGGTTGCACGACTAACCTGCTCTCTCAAATTTTAGGCCAGTTATAAATTTAAGTGCTGTGAAGACAAACCTGTTAACCCTGCGATCGGGCCAACACCCTATCTACCCACGGCCCATGATCTCTTCTCCCTCCCTCCTCTCCACTCCCTAGATGTGGCATTCCTGCATCGGCCTTCCCACCTGACAGCCAGACCGCCACCACTCAATCTGGCTAGGAAATGGAGTCAAGCAGTATAAACGGTTTCCTGCCGTTAAATTTGACAGGGCCTTCAAGTTCCCAGCGTTTCAGGGTTTCCGGTCACGATGGGACCCCTCCCTCACCCCTCCCCCGTTTCCTGTCCACCACCCTGGTGTTGTATTGTTAGCCTTGATTATGTGCTCAAATCTCTGGAGTAGGGCTGAAATCCACAATTATCTGCTTCAGAGGCGAGAGTGCTACCATGTGTACACATCATCAGAATAGATCTTTTAGTTTTGGGTTTTGAAGAAGAGTTACACCAACAAAAGTAACTTCACGAGCCCAACCCACTGTGTACATGCCTGCTGTTGTTTTCATGGTAGTGGATGTTGTGACATCCGAGTCTCCCGGCACGGACAGGCAGGGAACTTCATTAACATATTTAAATGGGGCTCCCACAGTTAATATCTGGGCCGTTAAGTCACTCCCACTGTATGGACATGAATTTGTTTCTTGCAAGCAGTAACTTCCTGTTTTCAAGCTTTTTGTCATAAGTTGCCACAGCTTGGAAGAAAGTAATCCAACATCAAAGGCAATGATAGGCACAGAAGGATCCCAGTTTGATCTATTCTAACGTTTTATCTTTAATGCATCTTGACCAAATTATACTAGATTAGGCAGTAGGGAATAGTTTCTAATGGAACAGCTAAAGATTGATGGAAGGTCTTATACAGTAGTTTCAAGCAGGGAAAATTATGGTAACTAAATGTCGGTACAGAGAAATGCAAGATCTTGCACACCAGGTGAAAGAAAATAGGTACATACTTGATGAATGATGTTGAACTAGCTCAGAGAGAGTCTAAAAGTGATCTGGGTATAAGGGGAAACTCAACCCTGACTCTGCTTAGAATAGAACAGCAATTAACAACACAAACAGGATTCTGCTCTGTGCTGCCAAATGAGTGGAGCATAGGGCAAATTTCATGCTCTGGGGAATGGCACTCACAACAAGGGCATCTTGGGAAATCACAGGCAAATAGGTCATGCTTTTCCGTTCATTGTAGAATCATAGAATGGTTGCAGCACAGAAGGAAGCCATTCAGCCCATTGTGTCTGTGCTGGCCCTCTGAAGGAGCAATTTACCTAGTGCCACTCCCCTGCCTTCTCCCTGTAGCCCTGCACATTCTTCCTCTTCAGATAATAATCCAATTCCCTCCTGAATGCCTCAATTGAAGATCCTCCACCACATGCTCAGGCAGTGCATTCCAGATCCTAACCACTCGCTGTGTGAAAATGTATTTCCTCATGTCACCATTGCTTCTTTGGCCAATTGCCTTAAATCCATGCCCTCTGGTTCTCGATCCTTCCACCAATGGGAAGTTTTTCCCCATCTACTCTGACTAGACCCCTCATGATTTTGAATACCTCTATCAAATCTCCCAACCTTACCTTCTCCAAGGAAAACAGCCCCAACCTCTCCAATCTATCTACCTAGCTGAAGTTTCTCATCCCTGGAACTATTCTCGTGAATCTTTTCTGCGCCCTCTCTAACACCTTCACATCCTTCCAAAAGTGTGGTCCCCAGAAGTGGATGCAATATTCCAGTTGGGATCAAACCAGTGCTTTATACAGGTTTAAGATAACTTTCTTGCACATGTACTCTATGCCCCTATCGATAAAGTCTAGGATGCTGCATGTTTTATTAATCATTCTCTCAACTGCTTCTGCCACCTTCAATTATTTATGCACATATACACCCAGGTCCCTCTGTTCCTGCACCCTCTTTAGAATCTTACCTTTTGTTTTATATTGCCTCTCCACATTCTTTTTTACCAAAATGAATCACTTCACACTTCCTTGCATTAAATTACAGCTGCCACTTGTCCACCCATTCCATGAACTTGTCTATGCCCTTTTGAAGTTCTACACTATTCTCCTCATAGTTTGCAATACTTCCAAGTTTTGTATCATCTGTAAATTTTGAAATTGTGCCTTGTACACCAAGGTCTAGGTCATTAATAGATATTAGGAAGAGCGGGGGTCCCAACACTGGCCCCTGGGGAACTCCACTACAAACCTTCCTCCAGTCCGAAAAACATCCATTAACCATGACTCTCTGTTTCCTGTCACTCAGCCAATTTTGTATCCATGTTGCTACTGTTCCTTTTATTCCATGGGCTCTAACTTTGCTCATTAGTCTGTTATTTGACACTATATCGAATGCCTTTTGGAAGTCCATGTAGACTTCATCAACAGCATTACCCTCATCAACTCTCTCTGTTAACTCATCAAAAACTCAAGTGAGTTAGTTAAACATGATTTGCCCTTAACAAATCTGTGCTGGCTTTTGTTAATTAACCTGCATTTGTCCAAGTGACTATTAATTTTGTTCCAAATTATCATTTCTAGAAGTTTCTCCATCACCGAGGTTAAACTGACTGGCCTGTAGTTGCTGGACTTATCTTTACAAACTTTTTTGAACAAGGGTATTACATTTTCGATTCTCTAGTCCTCTGGCACTTCCCCTGAATCTAAGGAAGATTGGAAAATTATGGCCAGTGCATCCGCAATTTCCCTCTCACTTCCCTCAGTATCCTTGGATGCATCTTTCTGGTCCTGGTGCCTTTGAGTACAGACAACCTATCCAATACCTCCTTCTTATCAATTTTCAACCCTTCAAGTGTCTCAACTACCTCCTCTTTCACCATGACCTGTGCAGAATCTTCTTTCTTGATAAAGACAGATGCAAAGTATTCATTTAATACCTCAGCCATGCCTCATGCCTCCATGCGTAAATCCCCTTTTGGTCCCTAATTGGCCCCACTCCTCCTTTTACTATTTATATAACTTTAGAAGTCTTTTGGATTCCCTTTTATGTTAACTGCCAGTCTCTAATCATACTGTCTCTTTACTTCTCTCATTGGCTTTTTCAGTTCCCATCTGAACCTTCTATATCCAGCCTGGTTCTCGGTTGTATTATCCACCTTACATCTGTCATAAGCACGTTTTTTTCTTCTTCACCTTAATCTATATCCCTTTTGTTATCCAGGGAGTTCTGGATTTGTTTGCCTACCTTTCCCCTTATTGGGGATACACCTTGACTGTGTCTGAACCATCTCTTCTTTAAAGGCAGCCCATTGTTCAGTTACCATTTTGCCTGCCAATCTTTGATTCCAATTTATCTGGATCAGATCCATTCTTACCTCATTGATGTTGGCTTTCCTCCAGTTACTTATTCTTACTCTGGATTGTTCCTTGCCCTTTTCCATAGCCAACCTAAAGCTTGTGATACAATGATCACTGTCCCCTAAATTTTCCCCACTGACTCTTTATCCACTTGGCCCACCTCATTCCTAAAAACCAGGTCTAGCAATGCCTCCTTTCTCGGCGGACCGGAAATATACTGTTGTAGAAAATTCTCCTGAACACACTCGGGGAACTCTTTCCTCTCACTGCCCTTTACACTACTAATATCCCAGTCTATATTCAGATAATTAAAGTCCCCTATTGTAAGTATTCTATACTTCTTGCACCTTTTTGTAATTTCCTTGCAAATTTGTTCTTCTACATCTTTCCTACTAGTTGGTGGCCTATGGACTACACTAAGCAATGTAATTGTATCTTTTTTGTTCCTTAGCTCCAGCCAAATATATTCTGTCTTTAACCCCTCTCGGACATCCTCTCTCCAGCACTGCAATGTTCTCCTTAATTAATACTGCCACCCCTCCCCCTTTCCTTCCTTTCTTATCTTTCCTGAACACCTTGAACCCAGGAATATATTTTTTTTATTCATTCATGGGATGTGGGTGTTTCTGGCTAGGCCAGCATTTATTGCCCATCCCTAATTGCCCTTGAGAAGGTGGTGGTGAGCTGCCTTCTTGAACCTCTACAGTCCATGTGGGGTAGGTACACCCACAGTGCTGTTAGGAAGGGAGTTCCAGGATTTTGACCCAGCAACAGTGAAGGAACGGCGATATAGTTACAAGTCAGGATGGTGTGTGGCTTGGTGAGGAACTTGGAGGTGGTGGTGTTCCCATGCATCAGCTGTGCTTGTCCTTCTAGGTGGTAGAGGTTGCGTATTTGGAAGGTGCTGTTGAAGGAGCCTTGGTGCATTGCTGCAGTGCATCTTGTATTTGGTACACACTGCTGCCATTGTGCATCGGTGGTGGAGGGAATGAATGTTTGTGGTTGGGGAGCCAATCAAGCGGGCTGGTTTGTCCTGGATGGTGTCGAGCTTCTTGAGTGTTATTGGAGCTGCACCCATCCAGGCAATTGGAGAGTATTCCATCACACTCCTGACTTGTGCCTTGTAGATGGTGGACAGGCTTTGGGGAATCAGGAGGTGAGTTACTCACCACAGGATTCCTAGCCTCTGTTGTAGTCACGGTATTTATATGGCTACTCCAGTTCAGTTTCTGGTCAATGGTAGCCCCTAGGATGTTGATAGTGGGGGATTCAGTGATGGTAATGCCATTGAATGTCAAGGGGAGATGGTTAGATTCTCTCTCGTTGGAGATGGTCATTGCCTGGCACTTGTGTGGCGCAAATGTTACTTGTCAGTTATCAGCCCAAGCCTGGATATTGTCCAGGTCTTGCTGCATTTCTCCTCGCATTGCTTCAGTATCTGAGGAGTCGCGAATGGTGCTGATCATTGTACAATCATCAGCGAACATCCCCATTCTGACCTTATGATTGAAGGAAGGTCATTGCTGAAGCAGCTGAAGATTGTTGGGCCTCGGACACTACCCTGAGGAACTCCTGCAGTGATGTCCTGGAACTGAGATGATTGACCTCCAACAAGCACAACCATCTTCCTTTGCGCTAGGTATGACTTCAACCAGAGGACAGTTTTCCCCATTGTTTCTATTGATTTCAGTTTTGCTAGGGCTCCTTTATGCCATACTCGGTCAAATGCTGCCTTGATGTCAAGGGCAGTCACTCTCACCTCAGTGACACCCAATCCTGCCCTTCTTTGAGCCATGTCTCCATTCTTGCTACAACATCATAGTTCAATGTGGCTATCTGCACTTCTACACGATAACCTTGGACTACCAAGGGATAATTCCATGGTCCCTGTGGGGAGAGCCCTAGCAGGAAGTGCAGAGCGGGAAATCGCAGGTGAAATCGCATGATTTTTCCAGGTTTTGGTGCTTAAGTAGCAGCTTAAGATCATGCAGGGAGAGAGGGATTGGGTGACCATCAGGTAGTGAAGAAGAAACAGGCAGGTAATGCAGGAGTGTCCTGAGTGCATCTCACTTTCCAACCAGTATTCAATTCTTAGTACTAATGAAAATGGTGGTTCATCTGGGGAGTGCAGCCAAAGCAAAGTCCATGGCACATGGTTGGCTTAGCTATACAGGGGGCATGAAGAGTACTGGAAGAGCAATGTTAGGAGATTCGACAGTTAGGGGAACAGACAGACATTTCTGTGGCTGCAGACATGAAGCAGGATAGTATGTAGCCTCCCAGGTGCCAGAGTCAAAGATGTCACTGAATGGCTGCAGAGCACCCTGAGGTGGGAGGGTGAACAGCCAGCAGTCGTAGTCCACATTGTACCAGCAACATAGGTAGGAAGAGGGATGTGGTCCTGCAGAAAGTGTTAAGGGAGCTAGGCAGGAAATTAGTAAGCAGGACGTCAAAAGTAGTAATCTCCGGATCATTCCTGGTACCTTGCGCGAGTCTTATTCCAACTCTGCTAGTTACTATGAAATGTCTTTCCAGTCTTCTCAAACCAGGAGCCAGGAGCTTTCTGAATTCAAATCCCTTGTAGGAAGTTCAAATCTCAATAGCCAGCTAGTCATGTTACTAAACTAGTCTGACTACTACTTCTGTGTTTGTGGATGCTGCGATCTTAGCAGTCAACCTGGAATGCTAGCTCCCCCCATCTTCAACGTCTGGTAATCAAAAGTCCATTGTTGGTTGAATGGATCTCTCTCCACGAATGATCCATTTATGCCTACTCTCTGTTTCCTGTTAGCTAGCCAATATTCTATCCATGCCAAAATGTTACCCCCCTACACCATGAGCTTTTATTTTCTGCAATCGCCTTTGACGTGTCACCTTATCAAATGCCTTCTGGAAATCTAAATGCACTACATCCACTGGTTTCCCTTTATCCACAGCACATGTTACTTCTTCAAAGAACGCCAATAAATAGGTTAAGCATGATTTCCCTTTCACAAAACCATGTTGACTCTGCCTAATTACCATGGATTTTTCTAAGTGTCCTGTTATAATCTGTTTATAATGCTGTTGAATGTCAAAGGGAGATGGTTAGATTCTTTCTTGTTGGACATGATCATTGCCTGGCACCTGTGTGACATGAATGTTACTTGCCACTTATCAGCCCAAGCCTGAATGTTGTTCAGATCTTACTGCATGCAGGCATGGACTACTTCAGTATCTGAGGAGTCGCGAATGGTATTGAATACTGTGCAATCAACAGCAAATGTCCCTACCACTGACCTTATGATGAATGGAAGGTCATTGATGAAGCAGCTGAAGATGGTTGAGGAACTCCTGCAGTGATGTCCTGGAGCTTAGATGGTCCACGACCATCTCCCTTTGTGCTAGGTATGACTCCAACCAGTGGAGAGTTTTCCGCTTGATTCCCATTAATTCAATTTTGCTAGGGCTCCTTAATGCCACATTCGGTCAAATGGTGCCTTGATGTCAACGGCAGTCACTCTGATCTCACCTCTTGAATTCAGCTCTTTGGTCCATGTCTGGATTGTTAAGTGGATCCAAGCCAACTGGTGAATAATGAAACTATACACAGATCCTTTTCTTGATTATCTGGTTTATTCACAGAATGCAGCATTATATATCCCTGCCTTCTGTTCAACAATCACATTTGTGTCCAGCAGGCTCTCTTTATATTCACTTCAAGTCCTTAATTGTACAATGTCCTTCAGCAGTTTATCTTTAACAACATAATTAACCATTAACAGATTCCCCATTCATTAAAAGAAAATTAATCAATTACAAAGCAAAAGGGAAAAAATATTTTTCATATTTTGTACAACTCATAATACAAGGTGTCCCTATTCTAGGCCCTCCAACAATTTCTTGGAATAAGCATTTGTTTTTGTAAAACAGTCTGATAATTGGTGAATTGCATCAACCCATTTAATCTTAGAGATTTCTTTTCTCTCTAATATTTCTTTTATGCTGACAAGGTCAATCCTTAATCTTTTCTGAGTGACACTGTTTGTTGGGCACTGTTTGAGCGGCACAGTGGCGCAGTGGTTAGCACCGCAGCCTCACAGCTCCAGCGACCTGGGTTCGGTTCTGGGTACTGCCTGTGTGGTGTTTGCAAGTTCTCCTTGTGACTGTGTGGGTTTCCACCGGGTGTTTCGGTTTCCTCCCACAGCCAAAGACTTGCAGGTTGATAGGTATTGGCCATTCTAAATTTCTCCTAGTGTAGGTAGGTGGTAGGGGAATGGTGGGGATGTGGTAGGAATATGGGGTTAATGTACGATTAGTATAAATGGGTGGTTGTTGGTCGGCACAGACTCAGTGGGCCGAAGGGCCTGTTTCAGTGCTGTATCTCTAAAAAAAAACATTATCCCAAAGTGAATAGTTATCCACATAGCATTCAATGGGTAAACCTTTCTCTGAATGCCCCTTGTATAGGATTTCTTTCAAAATGTTAGATAAGTAAAATCCCATATCTATTGCTTGTACTCACGCCAGTGTTTCTGCAGCTAGAGGACTTTTAACTACTCTTGTTAATTTCTTGGCTTTCCAAACCAAGGGACAACATTTTCCATTTTTTGCCCACCAAGAATAAGCTAAACCCGGCTGTACCCGCAAATCCATCTGGAGAATTGGCATGAGAAGCGTCACTAAAAATGACTAATTTCACGTTTTTCAGATCACCTAATGCTGGAAACTTGAGAATGCATTTCTCTGAATTTAATTTCTTTAATTTTTCATTTGCCCTCAAAACTTCCTCAACTGTCACGTGTTTCATCATAGTGCTAAGTTCCAATGCATCATAACTGGCATCAGGTCTTGGCTGAGTACATAACCAGCCTAACTGTCCCATCAGGCTTCTGAGCTTCTGTTTCTTCTTTGGATTCAAAATCATCTTTCTGTGATGACTTGTTTTGATTTGTGGGGATCCGATTAACACTTTCTATATATGATTGTTGATTCAAGGTTATTCCTGACCTATTCTGATCAATGAGGAAGTATTAGATAGGCTGTCTGAACTTAAAGTAGATAAAGCACCAGGACCAGATGAGATGCATCCAATGATGCTGAGGGAAGTGAGGGTGGAAATTGCAGAGGCACTGGCAATTTTTCAGTCTTCCTTAGACTCAGGGGTAGTGCTAGAGGACTGGAGAATTGCAAATGTTACACCCTTGTTCAAAAAAGGGTGTAAAGATAAGCCCAGCATACAGGCCTGTCAGTTTAACTTCAGTGGTTGGAAAACTTCTAGAGAAAATAATTCGGGACCAAATCAATAGCACATGGACAAATGCAAGTTAATTAAGGAAAGCCAGCATGGATTTTTTAAGGGAAAATCATGTCTAACCAACATGCTGGAGTTTTTTGAGGAGGTAGCAGAGAGGATTGGTGAGGGTAATGCTGTTGATGTGGTGTACATGGACTTTCAAAAGGCATTTGATAAAGTGCCACACTACAGACTTGTGAGCAAACTTGTAGCTCATGGAATAAAAGGGACGGTAGCAACATGGATATGAAATTAGCTGAGTGACAGGAAACAAAGAGTAGTGGTTGATGGATGTTTTTTGGGCTGGAGGAAGGTTTGTAGTGGAGTTCCCCAGGGATCAGTGTTGGGACCCTTGCTTTTCCTGATATGTATTAATGACCTAGACCTTGGTGTAGATGATACGAAGCTTGGAAGCATTGTGAATTGTGAGGAGGATAGTGTACATAGACAAGTTGGTGGAATGGGTGGACAAGTGGCAGATAAAATTTAATGCAAAGAAGTGTGAAGTGATTCATTTTGGTAAAAAGAATGTGGAGAGACAATATAAAATAAAGGGTACAATTCTAAAGGGGGTACAGGAACAGAGGGAGCTAGGTGTATATGTGCATAAGTCATTGAAGGTGGCCGGACAGGTTGAGAGAGTGGTTAATAAAGTATACAGTATCCTGGGCTTTATTAATAGGGGCTTGGAGTACAGGAGCAAGGAAGTTATTTTGAACTTGTATAAGACACTAGTTTGGCCTCAGCTGGAGTATTGCGTCCAATTCTGGCACTGCACTTTAGGAAAGATGTGACAGCATTGGAGAGGGTATAGAAAAGATTCATGAGAATGGTACCAGGGATGAGAAACTTCAGTTATGAAGATAGATTGGAGAAGTTAGGACTGTTTTCCTTGGAGAAGAGAAGGCTGAGAGATGATTTGACAGAGGTATTGAAAATCATGAGGGGTCTGGACAGAGTAGATAGAGATAAACTGTTCCCACTTGTGAAAGAATTGAGAACAAGAGGACGTAGATTTAAAGTATTGGGTAAGAGAAGCAAAAGTGACATGAGGAAAAACTTTTTCACACAGCGAGTGGTTAAGGTCTGGAATGCGCTGCCTGAGAACGTGGTGGAGGCAGGTTCAGTTGAAGTATTCAAAAGGGAATTAAACAGTTATATGAAAAGGAAGAATGTGCAGTGTTACGGAGAGAAGGTGGGGGAATGGAACTGAGGGAATTGCTCTTTCAGAGAGCCAGTGTGGACACGATGGGCCGAATGGCCTCCTTCTGCACTGTAACGATTCTGTGATTCTCTGATTCTGTGATATGTCTAACCCTATATATTTCAAAGTCCCCAAAGCCTCACTTCCAATCTTAAACTGCCCTTTTAATTTATCTATAACCAATTGTTCAAATTCCGCAGCACCTCCTCATAGAAAATCATTGACATGCATTATACAGATGCCTGCGAGTTTTTCTTTGTGATACCAACAGAAAATTGCCAGATCTGCTTTCAGCTGAATACAACCTACTTTCAACAAGACAGACCTAACTGAGAAATACCATACTCTCGAGGCATCATTCAAATTATAAACACATCTGTTTATTTTCTACCTTTCCTTCTACATCACTCGCTCCTTTAGGTGGAAGCAAAAACACTTGTCTGAAATTTTTCACCTTGCAAAAATGCAGCTTTTATATCAATCGACCTACATTCCCATGAGTATATCGCTAAAAGAGCTAAGAGCATTTTCAAGTTCACTTTTCCTGCCGTGGGGGAGTCCACTCCAACATCTTGATCACCAACTCTCTCTTCGAAACCCCGAGTCACTAGTCTCATGTCCCATCGGAGAGTACTTTACAGTACATATCCCTCTGTGTGATAAGGCTGGCTGTTCCCTATCTTGCACTTCAGAATAGACACCAAATCCCTTCCAAGTTTGTGTTTGCCTCTCTTACTGATTTTGTTTCTAATTTGTTTACAGCCACCATAATTTCCGAACCATAAGGGCTTCTGGTATTGCTCTTGTCAAATTAAAGCCTGTACTTGCTCTCTTATTTCTTTCTAGACTATTGCTACAGGATCTCTCCCTCCCACAATCAGAGGTCCTTGATAAGCAAGGGGGTGGAAGGTTATCGGGGGTAGGTGGGAATGTGGAGTAATCAGTTCAGCCATGAACTTATTGAATGGCGGAGCAGGCTTGAGGGGCCGAGTGGCCTACTCCTGCTCCTAATTCGTATGTTTGTATGGTGTCCTCCAATACTTTTTGCGTATATCACATTTTTCACTGATCTCTTCAGTAAGCTATGGCCAGAATTTTACGGTGGGTGGACGGGAGCCAGCCTCTGACATTATAGTCGGTGGCGAACCCGCTTCTGCCTCGCCCGGGGATTCGTTCCATATTTAACAGGTCCCCAGGCTTTAATTGTTCCAAGGCGGGACTTTCACCTGCTTGAGGGAGGAAGTCCCGCCTCATTGAGCTGCTGGCCAATCAGCGGGCCAGCAGCTCTTAGTCCCAGCAGTGCACTGGGAGCGGTGGCCACTGCTGAGACTACAGCCCAGCGTCAAGAAAAGATGTCCGGGAGCCGGGAGGAAAGGTAAGTTGTGGTTGCCTCGCCAGGGGTAATCGGTCGGGCCCTGGCGAGGCAAGGGTGGTCAGGTGGGGGTGGGGGGGGCAAGGGGGGGTGTGTTGGGTACTAGGGGTGGTGGTAGTAGTGGGGGCAGCCCTCCATCGGGCACCCTGTGCCCAATGAACAGAGCCCCCCCCACCCCCGGGACAATCGCAGCCGCCTGGTTTTCAGGCAGTTTTTCCCAGTTCCAGGATACCCACTTGCCATGCATAAAATCTGCGTGGAGGTGGGCGAAGGCCCTTAAGTGGTTGTTAAGTGACCACTTAAGGGCTTTCATTTACCTGGGGTGGGGGGGCCGTTTTTCGCCCCCCCCCCACCCCACCCCCCCTCTGGCCCACATAAAGTGGGGCAGAGGTGGGAGCTGGTCAGGAAAGCCTCCTGGAGCCTCCTGCTCCATTTTACGCCACAATCTCACTCCAGTTAAGACCAGGAGCCTATTCATGTGCGGCATGTTCAAGACAGAAATCGATAGATATCTGGATACTAATGACATCAAGGGATACAGGGATAACGCAGGAAACAGGCATTGTGGTAGATGATCAGCCATGATGAAGAGGTGAGGAGGGATTTCTTCACCCAGAGAGTGGTGAACCTGTGGAATTCTCTATCACAGAAAGCTGTTGAGGTCAAATCATTAAATATATTCAAGAAAGAGTTAGATATAGTTCTTAGGGCTAAAGGGATCAAGGGATATGGAGAGAAAGCGGGAACAGGGTACTGAGTTTGGATGATCAGCCATGATCATATTGAATGGCGGTATAGGCTCGAAGGGCCGAATGGCCTACTCCTGCTCCTATTTTTCTCTGTTTCTATGATCTAATTGGAAGGCTTGATGGGCTGAATGGCCTACTTCTGCTTCTATGTTCCTTAGTTCCTATGTTTGCTGCTGGCATTTAAAACATTTCCACCCAATGCTGGAGCAAAGCTAGTCAGAGGAGCAGTGAAGACACTGCCTCAAATGTCCCCTCCAGTACACTGAAATAATTAGTCACAGTGAGTGAGGATTCAGTCTTTTGCAAGAAGTAAGCCTCATGAGGGAAGTTACAAATCTGGCCAACAGATTCAACTTAAAGGGGCATGTGCACTAAGGTGTGAACAAAGAGAACAAAGAACAAAGAAAATTACAGCACAGGAATAGGCCCTTCGGCCCTCCAAGCCTGCGCCGATCCAGATCCTCTATCTAAACATGTCGCCTATTTTCTAAGGGTCTGTATCTCTTTGCTTCCTGCCCATTCATGTATCTGTCTAGATATATCTTAAAAGACGCTATCGTGTCCGCGTCTATCACCTCCGCTGGCAACGCATTCCAGGCACCCACCACCCTCTGCGTAAAGAACTTTCCACGCATATTCCCCCCTAAACTTTTCCCCTCTCACTTTGAACTCGTGACCCCTAGTAATTGAATCCCCCACTCTTGGAAAAAGCTTCTTGCTATCCACCCTGTCTATACCTCTCACGATTTTGTACACCTCAATCAGGTCCCCCCTCATCCTCCGTCTTTCTAATGAAAATAATCCTAATCTACTCAACCTCTCTTCATAGCTAGCGCCCTCCATACCAGGCAACATCCTGGTGAACCTCCTCTGCACCCTCTCCAAAGCATCTACAACCTTTTGGTAATGTGGCGACCAGAACTGCATGCAGTATTCCAAATGTGGCCGAACCAAAGTCTTATACAACTGTAACATGACCTGCCAACCCTTGTACTCAATACCCCGTCCGATGAAGGAAAGCATGCCGTATGCCTTCTTGACCACTCCATTGACCTGCGTTGCCACCTTCAGGGAACAATGGACCTGAACACCCAAATCTCTCTGTACATCAATTTTCCCCAGGACTTTTCCATTTACTGTATAGTTCACTCTTGAATTGGATCTTCCAAAATACATCACCTCGCATTTGCAGTGTGCTGTCAGTGAGCTTCATTATCTATCTCCGATATTGGCCAACGGGTTGGTGGAGGGAGGAGAAGTGGCGGGAATATAAATGAAATGAAAGGACACCCAATGTCAATGCCTAGACTCTGTGGGCAAGTGATGGAACAGTACAGTTGCTGGCCCCTTTTGATGGATCACTAAATGATATAGGTTCCAGAAAGTCAGGCAGAACCTTTGGAGAGAAAAGCAGAGTTAATGTTTTAGGTTGATGAACTTTCATCAGAATGGTTCTGATCAAAGGTCATTGACCTGAAATGTTAACTCTGTTTCTTTCTCCACAGATGCTGCCTGACCTGCTGAGTATTTCCGGCATTTTCTGTTTTTGTTTCACACCAGTAGGGTTGGCCCATATTGTCATTTCAGAGTGCCTTCCTCAAGGGCACCAGTGCACCATTTGTGGTAGCAGATAGTCAGTGGGTTCAACACTGTGTATATTTCATGCAGGACAAACATGACCCGAAGGTTGCATGCCACAAAGTGTTGTCTGTTCCACATGCACCTCACACCCATACCAGTCCCTCACACAACTTTACAGCTCATTCTTTGGACCTCGTGCATGCCTGTACCTTGGGAGGACAGATCCTCAACATGCAATGTGGAATTGAAAACCTCCTCATAGTCAAATCTTTCAAAGCCATAACACCTCGTCATTTTCGAAAAACCTTGCTGCATAATACAGTTGCTTACTGACAACACAAGTTAGCACCTCTTTCCTCCTCAATCCTTCATCTCTTTCTCTCAATCCCTGATCTCTCTCTCAGAAATCCATTCTAATGTACCTTTTCATTTGTTTCCCTCAAAGAGGCTTTGCTTGCTTTTAAAGTAAAAAAAAAACAAATTAAAATTTCTTTCCATTTGTATCTTTCTCTTTTTTCCATTGCCTCATACATGTAAGAGATTTCTTATATAAAGGATTTATTTCCAGTGCCTCATCTTCAATGCTAATGATCTGTTTGATTTTGAGATGGCACTTTGGTATTAAAGTATTGTATCATTAAGTATTAACTGGCTCCGTCTTGTGCTTCACTCAAAATTATTTTAACTACTTTGATATTTATGTATAATCTAAAAAAAGCTCCAATTTTCTGCACACATCTACGGAAGATGCTGAGTTTTGCTATAGTATGGATTTCTAAATTCACTCGAGTCCATTTGCCAAGTGACATTCTTCATGGACGAGCCCACACAGTAAGCTATTTGACCATGGAGGTGGTGCCACAACTGTACTCTATCCTGTCCTTACCTGAGGTTCATTCATAAGCTTTTTTCCTACATTACACCAGTGACTACACTTCAAAAGCACTTCATTGGCTATAAAGCGCATTGGGACACCCTGAGGTCATGATAAAATGCAAATCTTCCTTTTTCCTTTCTTTCCAGTAGGTATGACTGGATATTCACTGGAGCGGCTGGTATTTCCCTTCTTAATCCAGGGATGCCAAGGCTAACACTTACAGCCCACCCAGCCGAGGACAGTTAGATCAGCACAATCCAGGAACAAACCTGACACCTTCTAGGCTGTTGGACTAATTGCTGCCTTTACTGGTGGGAGATCTCATTTTTCCTCATTATGTTGCATGCTGCAGCAACTAGCTGTCAGTTCTTAATGGGACAAGACAAGTGTTTTCTGCAGGAATACAGTGATCCAACCTGGGCTTCACACTTTGCTGCTTTTGTGTTGAGTCCTCCTCCCTTGCCATTCACAGGAAGATACCCTCCTGAGGGTGGTCTTGCCAGATTTTCCTCCCTTTGAAAATGACGTGCTCTGCTAGGAAACAGTGATTTGTCTGCAGACCAGCAAATCTCACCAATGATGGCTGCCCGGTTAGTTCAGTTGGTAATGACTCAACCCAACCCACCAGGGAGATCCAGGCTGGATCTCCAGTCTTCAGTGATCACAGTTGGGCCAACAGTTGAGCTGCCCCTGGGGCATAGATTTAAGGTAAGAGACAAGAGGTTTAGAGGGGATTTGAGGAAAAATTCTTTCACCCAGAGGGTGGTTGGAATCTGGAACACTGCCTGAAGGGGTGGTAGAGACAGGAACCCTCACAACATTTAAGAAGTATTTAGATGAGCACTTGAAATGCCATAGCATACAAGGCTATGGGCCAAGCGCTGGAAAATGGGATTAGAATAGATAGGTGCTTGATGGCCAGCATGGACATGATGGGCCGAAGGGCCTGTTTCTGTGCTGTATAACTCTATGACTCTATGATTCTATATTTTTGGAAAAATATGGGTGAACGCTGCATTGAAGTGGCACCATGCCATCCCAGTGGCGCGGTGCTGCACATTTACAGTGCCCCAGAGTGACCAGCACAGATGGGTCATGAAACAGGAGTAACACTGCGCTTGTAGGAAGAGTGTGCTTATAATGCCAGGGAGCATCAACGCATGGTAATGAAGTGCCTTTCATAGCCGTGACACCGATGGAGCAGGGCACCATGGAGATTGGAGGGGTCAGTGCAGGGCAGTCTGTCACTGAGGGTAAGGCAGGTATGGAAGCAACAGAGAGTGAGTAAAGCGATGGTTGTGTCCATCATTCCCTAGAGCATGTGTGAGCTGTGGTGCCTGTGTGGGCCTTTAACACTAATAGAAGCTCCTAGTCAAGGGGAGGCATCAGGGGTTGGTTGAAGCAGCAACCACTTCACTTAAATCATGTCTCTCCAGCAGGTACAGCTACGGATGAGGAAGAGATGAGGGATTCTGCTCCACTGGACACCTCAGATGGTCCACCGCCATCTCAGGGCACTGCATTACTTCATACCAGCACACCCTCCACCAGCGCAGATACATACACATTGACGGGCTTTGTTGCATGCGTAGAACCGGTGACACAATCTCATAAGCACTGCACACAGATGCATGGGAAGAGGTAATGGAGGCAGTGACAGCTGCGGCCACTTCCCTTCGGAGGAGTGAGGAGAGGCCCAGCGATACTCAGCTCCATACAGATGATGAGCCTTGGGTGTCATCAGCAAAGCAGCAGATTCCTCAGCAGCAGCGTGAACTGAGTGAACATTTTTGGAGTTTCCAGAGGCAATGAAATCAATGTGCAAACAATGGAGGACTCCATTCATGCCATGAATATCGGCCATTGCTCTGGCATGTGAGCGCATGGTGTCCTCCATTGAGAGACTGATAACTCTCATGGAGAAACACAGGGAGCGTAGCACCAAGTTGATGCAGTGGGGTACAGACCTCCATAGCATGACCTCATCCATCAGATGTATGGAGTAATGAATGGGTAAGATGGGCCAGTCACACATCTCCCCGTTACCAGGAGGTGACACACAGAAGTGCATGTGGGGCCTGTAAGGGCAGAGGAGGGGCAGGCTGAAGGCAATGGGGGCTCCTATCAAGGTGCCTTCATTTGCTGCAGGCGGATCCTTGGCCCCTTTGACAGTTACACAAACTCTGCATGCTGGTCTGATGACTGAGGCAGCCCCTGCACAGATACAGGTGTCCCTGAATGAGTGGGGCCCCAGCAGGGCTCAGGCGCCCAGAGGAGGCAAGCTGCAGACACTTAATGCACCGGAGCAAGAAAGGCAGCATCCGGCCGTCACATCAACTCCAGGCACAGGGAGAGCTCCCCATAGAAATGACCGTAAGTGAGCACAAAAGTGCATGGATTAGCACTTGGGGTTTCACTGGATGATAATTTATTCAATGCAGCGGCATTGTGTTCCAAGAGCTAAAGGTCTTGTGGTACAATGTATAACGACTCGTGTATTTATTTTTGTGCACCAGTTGACAGTGACCAGATGTATAATTAAATATATGGACAATATGTAAAGGTGAGTGTAATGAGAAGCTTTTTATGTTGTCTGATGTACCATAAATGAGATGCAAGGAGTTCAATTGATTGAAGATCTCAAACAAGTTTATTAACTGCTAACAAGTATAAACAGTGCAGAGCTAACCATTTACAGGAACTGCCTCTTGATGTTACAGTTACAGAGTGACTCTGGCATGTAGTCACATGACCATGTCTGGTACTTTTCTCATTAGCATACTAAGTTCTTAAAGGTACATTACTCTTAAAGGCAATCACGCAACATTCCCCGTCTTTCCAAAGATAAGTCTTGCATGCTAAAAGTATAAACACATGAAATTAAATAACATTAAAATTATTTACACATGAATAGAGATTATGAACTTTACAAGTATGGATGCTCAACAGTTCACATATTGTCTTGGTGGTTTGACAGCTCTTGCTCGGGAGATTACGTCTCATCAGTTGCTGTTCTTTCTGAAGTTTCTCCCTCTCTGCAGTTTCTGTTGCTCTGCCTTCAGCCTGCTAACATAGTCTGTTGCTTTTCTCAAGATGACCAGTTTTGGGGTCTTGTCATTCTTGGAAAGTTTAGTTTAGTTTAGTTTAGAGATACAGCACTGAAACAGGCCCTTCGGCCCACTGAGTCTGTGCCGACCATCAACCACCCACTTATACTAATCCTACACTAATTCCATATTCCTACCACATCCCCACCTGTTCCTATATTTTCCCTACCACCTACCTATACTAGGGGCAATTTCTAATGACCAATTTACCTATCAACCTGCAAGTCTTTGGCATGTGGGAGGAAAGCGGAGCACCCGGAGGAAACCCACGCAGACACAGGGAGAACTTGCAAACTCCACACAGGCAGTACCCAGAATTGAACCCGGGTCACTGGAGCTGTGAGGCTGCGGTGCTAACCACTGCGCCACTGTGCCGCCTCATCTCATCTCGAAGACAATGCTTCAACTCATTCCTCCTCTGCCTCTTCAGGATATTGCATCTCCTTCACCTCTCCTCATCCTCATAGTGGCACCTGTCTGTTCTGGCTAGTGGTAGTGCTGGTGGTTCTCTAAAGAGCAGAAGTGAAGGTGTGCCATAGTTGTGCTTTTGCTGGGTTTCCAGATTGCACCGTTTGATGCTGGAGAGAGTCTGCGAGTGAGTTCTGGTCTTTGGAGATTTCTCCTTGGCAATGCTCTCATGGATAGTTATGATGTTTAGGTCCTTACATGCCACATGTAGTCCTGCCACTGCTTGGTCTGCTTGTGTCGACTAGGTAGAATGTTTGTGGTTTCCAAGCCGACTTGCCGTATCTGCATTGCATTATTAATGTGCAACTGCAGGGGATGGGTGACCCATTGGATGCAAATAACTTGGCACTTGGCAGTTGTCAGTTGTATTATTGATTTCCAACAACTCCAGTACATATCTTTGAGGATTCAGACTGGTAGGATATTTGCACTGGTGCCGGTGTCAATCTTGACCTTGAGTGTTTGCCAGCTTTCTTTGGGCATGTGATGGTAATGGTGATGAAAGCTTCCAGTTGTTTGACTTCATCAATGTGATATATCAGGTTCACAATGTGGAATGCTTGGCTCATCTTCTGACTGAGACTTGCTCCTACTTGAGTCTTGCTCCTAGGGCGGCACAGTGGTGCCGTGGTTAGCACCGCAGCCTTACAACTCCAGTGACCTAGGTTTGGTTCTGGGTACTGCCTGTGTGGAGTTTTCAAGTTCTCCCTGTGACTGTGTGGGTTTTCGCCGGGTGCTCCGGTTTCCTCCCACAGCCAAAGACTTGCAGGTTGATAGGTGAATTGGCCATGGTAAATTGCCCCTAGTGTATGTAGGAGAATTGAGGGAAGGTGGGGATGTGGTAGGGAACATGGGATTAATGTAGGATTAGTATAAATGGGTGGTTGATGGTTGGCACAGACTCGGTGGGCCGAAGGGCCTGTTTCAGTGCTGTATCTCTCTCTATGACTGAGTCTTGTCTTGGCTGTGGACCTTGCGTATTGGCAGGCATCTCTGGTGCTTTTTTACTGCTGTTGCCCTGGTGCCTGTTCATTTATGTCTGGCTGTGTCTTTGGAGCCAGATTTCTTTCATAGGCAGGTCCAATGTCCTTTTGCACCGCATGCCTTGCACAGGTCATGAAATGCAGGACAACCTCGCCGTGAGTGGGACAGGCCACACATAGCACACAGCTTGCTTGCCCTTTTCAACCTGGTTTTCTTGCCGATACTCATGGTTCTTGCAGGTGCTGTTGTCCAGCTACAATGGCTTCATATTTCATTAATGCTGTGATGTTTCTAACTATTTACAAGACTTGCCTCTTAGTGTTACAGTTACAGAGCGACTCTTGCACATAGTCACATGACCAAATCCTGGTACTTAGCTCATTAGCGTACTAAGTTCTTAAAGGCACATTACTCTTAAAGGCAATCACACAACAATGAGTGCTTCATGATCACTGTGTTGACAGAAGGACTTGACATGCACTGCAGACTGGTACAGAGAGATGGTAAGGGCCTCTTATGAAAGGTCAGCAAGGTCACCTCTGGGAGAGAACTTCTTGTTTCGGTGGCCCCATGCACTTGTCCTCACATGAAAAAAAAAATGATGCATCTACTGATCAGAGAGTCGCAAGTCTCCCTGTCACGCATGTCACTGCGCAGTGAGCTGAACCCAGTGAGCTGAACCCTGTGAGCTGAACCCTGTGGTGTCATCTTCATCAGCTGGTACCTGCTGAGGCCTCATTCTTATCCTGCTCCTCTGAGAATGCCGCTTGATCAGTGCCTTCCTCTGGCGCCACTGTTACTCCCCTTTGGAGTGGCAGTTTGTGCAAGACGCAGCAGATGGTAATGTTGTGGGATCCCCTTGCAGCTGCGTATTTCAGGGCTTCTCCAGATCTATGGGGGGATCTAAACCTCATCTTCTGATGGTCAATGGCCTGCTTGATGGTGGCTCTTGTAGTCATAGGGCAGCAGTTGTATGTGTCCTCTGCTGTGCGTTGGGGTTGCGTACAGGGATCAAAAGCCATGACTTCAGTGGAAACCCCTTGTTCCCCAGGATCCAGCCATGATTGCGTTTGGGTGGCCTGATTAGCTGAGGCAATTGGAACTGTCTAAGGACGTTGGAGTCGTGGCAGCTTCCCGGAAAACTCAGGCATACCTGCAAGATCTGCTTACAGTGGTCACAGATGACTTGAACATTCAGGAAGTGGAAACCCTTCTTGTTCACAAAGGAAGCCGACTGCTCTGAGGGAGCTTTGATGGCCACTTGAGTACAGTCAATATTTCAGAATGGCAAAGGAGGAGGGTTAGCCCTGATAGTAAAGGATGGCATAAAGACATTAATAAGAAGGGATCTGGCCTCAGAAGATCATGAAGTAGAATCAGTTTGGGTGGAAATTAGGAATAGCAGGAGTCAGAAAACACTGGTGGGAGTAGTTTACAGGCCCCCTATCATAAGTTATATTATTGGACTGAACATTAAATGGGAAATTATTGGAGCATGTAAAAAAGGTAATGTATTAATTGTGGGGGACTTTAATCTGCATATAGACTGGGACAATCAAAATGGCAACAGTGATCTAGAAGATGAATTTGTAGAATGCTTTTGTGACAGCTTCTTGGAGCAATACTTTGTAGAACCCACTAGGGATAAAGCAATCTTAGATCGCATATTGTGTAATGAAGCAGGGTGAATAAGCAATGTCATAGTAAAAGATCCACTGGGAAGTAGTGGTCATAATACCATTGAATTTCATGTTAAGTTTGAAAGTGACACATTTCAATCACAAACAAGAACTTTAAACTTAAACAAAGCCAATTCCAAAGGTATGAGGGGAGAACTGGCTATGGTTAATTGGGTGAATAGACTGGAAGGTATGGTGATAAATGAACAGTGGGAAACATTTAAAGAAACAATTCAATGTGTTCAGCAAAAGTGCATTCCTTTCAAAAGCAAAAACATGTCAAGAAAGACCTACCCATGGCTCACTCAGGAGGTTAAGGAGTGTATTAGACTAAAAGAAGAGGCTTACAATGTTGCAACAAAAAAAAGCAAGTCTGAGGATTGGGAGTGTTTTAGAAACACCAAAAAGTTGATAAAAAGGGAAAAAATAGAATATGAGTGTAACTAGTCAGCAATATAAAAACATATTGTAAGAGTTTTATAAGTACATAAAAAAGGGAGAGAGTAGCTAAAATTGGCTCCTTAGAGGCAGAGACAGGAGAAATCATCATGGGGAATGAGGAAATGGAGGAGGAATTGAACAAATATTTTGTGACTATCTTCACAGTAGAAGACACAAGTTCTATACCAGAAAAAGGCAGTAACCTAGGGGCTAAAAAGAGTAAGGAAATTAAGGATATTGATATCAGCCGAGAAAAAGTATTGGAGAAACTTGAGGGACTAAAATCTGACAAGTCCCCGGGACCCGATGGCCTACATCCTAGGGTTCTAAAAGAGATAGCTGCAGAGATAGTGGATACGCTGGCTATGATTTTCCAGAATTCCTTAAATTCAGGAATGGTCCTGTCAGATTGGAAGTTGGGAAATGTTACGCTGCTTTTCAATAAAGGAGATAGAGAGAAAATAGGGAACTATAGGCCAGTTAGCCTAACATCAGTCATTGGGAAGATGCTGGAAACTATTATGAAGGAAGACTTAACATAGCACTTGGAAAAGCATAGTATGATTAAAACAAGTCAGCATAGTTTTACTAAAGGGAGATCCTGTTTGACAAATTTATTAGAGTTTTTTGAGGATGTAACTAATAGGGTAGATAAAGGGGAACCAGTAGAGGTAGTATACCTGGATTTTCAAAAGGCATTCAATAAGGTGCCACATAAAAGATTAATAGGCAAAATCAGGGCTGTTGGCGTTGGGGTAATATATTAGCGTGGATAGAGGATTGGTTAACAGAGAGGAAGCAGAGCGTGGGCATAAATGGGGCATTTTCAAGTTGGCAGGCAGTGAATAGTGGGGTGCCGCAAGGATTAGTGCTCGGGTCTTAGCTATTTATACTCTATATTAATGACTTGGATGAAGAGACAGAGAGTAATGTATCTACGTTTGCTGATGATACAAAGATTGGTGGAAAGGTAAATTGTGGGGAGGATGTAGAAAGGCTACAAAGAGATATAGACAGATTAAGTGAGTGGGCAACAAGATGGCAATGGAGTACAATGTAGGGAAGTGTGAAGTTGCTCACTTTGGTCATAAGAATAGAAAAGTAGAATTTTTTTAAAAGGTATGAAACTGGTAAGTGTTGATGTTCAGAGTGACTTGGGTATACACATACAAGGAACGCACAAAACTAACATGCAGGTGCAGCAGGCCATTAGAAAGGCAAATGGCATGTTGGCCTTTATTGCAAGGGGATTGGAGTACAGGAATAAAGAAGTCTTGCTAAAATTGGACAGGGCTTTGGTGAGACCGTACCTGGAATACTGTGTGCAGTTTTGGTCTCTGCATTTAAGAAAGGATATACTTGCACTGGAGGTAGTTTGCAGCAAAGATTTACTAAATTGGTCCCTGGGATGAGGGGGTTGTCCGATGATGAGAGGATGAGTAAATTGGGCCTATATTCTCTGGAGTTTAGAAGAATGAGAGGCAATCTAATTGAGACATACAAGATTCTGAAAGGGCTTGATAGGGTAGAAGCTGAGAGATTGTTCGCACTGGTCAGGGAATCTAGAACACGGGGACACAGTCTCACGATAAAGGGTCAATCATTCAGGACTGAGATGAGGAGAAATTACTTCACTCAAAGGGTTGGACTCCAACAAACATAACCACAACTCCTTTTGGTAACTCGTTCTACATTTTAACCACTCTTTGTGTAAACAAGTTTCTCCTGAATTCCCCACTCGATTTATTAGTGACTATCTTATATTTATGACTTTCAGTCTTGGAATGCCCCACATGTAGAAACTTTTTCTCGATGTCCACTATCAAACCCTCTCATGATCTTATCATGTCTGCCCTCTCCTTTTTAAGAAAAAAAGCCCCAGTCTGTTCAACCTCTCCTGATAAGAATATCCTTTCAATTCTGCAATCATTATTTCAATCTTCTTTTCGCCGTCTCCAGTACCTTTGTATTCTTTTTTATATGGGATAAGCAGAACTTTGCACAGTACTCCCAGTGTGATCTAACTAAGGTTTGATAGTTTAAATAACTCTTTTTTTGCTTTTCAGTTATATCCCTCCAGAAATAATCTCAGTGTTTGATTTGCTTTTTTTTATGGCCTTATCAATCTGCATCTCTACCTTTAGCGATTTGTGTAACTCTATCCCTAAATCCTTTTGTTCCTTTATCCCATTTCGGCACTTTTTATCCAAGCAGTATGTAGCCTCTTTATTCTTCCTATGAGAATGTATCACCTCACACTTAGCTGTATTAAAATTAATTTGCCAATTGCAAGTCCAGTCTGCAAGTTTATTAATGTCCTCTTACATTTTATTGTATTCTTCCTCTGTGTTAATTACATCCTCCAATTTGATGTCTTTTTCAAAGTTTGAAACTGTTCTTCCAATTCCTGAGTACAAATCATTAATGCAAATTGTGAACATACATGGCCCCAGCACCTCTGTGGTATATCATTTCCCACCTTTTGCCAATCTGAGTAGCGACTCTTAACTTACTCACTGGTTTCTGTTTTGTAGCTAGCTTGCTGTCCATTCTGCTACTTGTCCCCTGACTCCACGTGTTCTGACCTCAATCATGCATTTACTATGCAGTACCTTAACAAATTCTTTTGAAAATCCAAATATATTTTATCTACTACACGACCCTTGTCTACTGTTCCAGTTACTTTTTCAAAGAATTCAGGAAGGTTGGTCAAGCATAGCCTTTCCTTTTGCAAAGTGTGCAGATTGTAGTTTGTTATATTTTCTGTTTGTCGTTCAATTACATCTTTGAGTAAAAATTCCATTATTTTTCCTGCCACTGTGGTTAAGCTAACTGGTCTATAGGTCCCCAGACATATCCTATATCCCTTTTTAAAGATAGAAATCATATGAGCTGTCTGCATGTCCTCTGACACTATTCCCTTTCCTAATGAATTTTTAAATATATGTAATAATGTCTCTGCTATCTCCTCCCTAACTTCTTTTAATATGTGTAGATGCAATCCAACCAGAGCAAGGGTTTTATCCTTTTTATATTTGATTACTTTATCAACTATCTCCCTCTTTCTATCTTAAATGCCCTTACCATTTTTGTTCTCCTCTTCTAATGTTATGTTCAACCTGTCCCAGTGTTGATATCAGTGTTCGATGAAGTGGAACCCTTCCTTTCCACACCAGTCTTTCAGCCACACATATATCTTCCTGATCTGTCGGCCAATTAGTGCATGGTTTAGGTTCTAATCCCGAGATTACTGCTCGTCAGGTCCTGTTTTTCAATTTAGTTCCTAACTTCTGATATTCCCTCAGCATGACTGACCTCCTTCCTTTTCTTCCCTGCGTGATTGATTCTAACATGGGACATGACAGCTGTTTCTTCACTCTCCTTTTTAAGTTCCTCTTCAGTTGCTCTGAGATATCCTTTACCTTTGCACCAGGTAGGCAACATATCCTTCTGTACTCAGTTGCAACTGCAAAGGACCATATTTATCCTGATTATTGAATTCCCAAGACTACAAGCTTTCCATTCTGCTCCTTTTTGTCTAATACCTTCACCCCCGCCCCCCCCCCCCCCCCTTCCCCCCAACCCCCCACAAACCCTACCTGCTTTTCCATGGACTGCCTCCTGCCCCACAGAGCCATTGTTATCATTTTCACCATCCTTGCAGCCTTCATTCTTTTCCTTATGGGTAGCAAATGTATTGTACCTCCGAGATAGGACCAGTGTTCTTGGGACTTCCTCCACCTCCCCTGGGTTCCCCCTACCCTGCTGACTGTCAGCTCCATGCTCCTCTTCCTGCATCTGTGCTTTGCTCTGAGATGCGACTGTACTCTGGAGAAAACAATCAAGATCCTGTCCATCTCTTGTGTGTTGGAGCTTTTCTAACTCTCACTCCAGCTTAAGGACTCAATGCTGGAGTGGTTCAAGGCAGAGACATGTCCTGCAAATGTCGCAATCGGGATAGTCTCACTGTCCACAAACTCCCACATATCTAAGACCCAACATATTGCCTGTTACCACTTCTCATCTTCACTTATTTATTAGTTTGCAGTAATTTATGTCTAACACTAATAGAATCACATAAGGCCTATTAGTAATTAGTCGGTGGATTAGCTTGATATAAAATTAATCAGTAATTAATTACTCTGATTATTTATTATTTGTGTATAGCAAATACTCCTTTAATGCAAATTCAGTTGCTTCAATGTTGGTTTATTCTACCTTGTGTGTTAAATGCTGTGATGTTGTTATGCAGACTGATGTAACAGCCTTTTTGTACAGAGCAAGATCCCTCAAACAACACTGAGTTGAACGGCCAGCTGTGTGTTTTAATGGTTTCAGTTCACAAAGATACGTTCAGATGAAAGTGGAAATTTAGACTGTCGGAGGGCGAGTTTCACGGAATACTTTAGACGTTGAAGAGCCTCTGAGGTGGCCATGATGGGATCTTAGGCTGCAACGCTGATTTTGCCCATGTTTAGCACAAGATGCCATCTTGATAAAGGAGTTGAAGCGCGCATTAGGTTGGCCCCAGAGGATCAATAATTAATTAAATTGGCTGCTTGCACTCATCAAAGAGGCTGCACACTATTTTTATTGGATAATGCTTCAATTAATGACCTCTCCTAACAGCGACCAACTGAACAGGAGTAAAGAAGTTGTTGTTGAGGATTGTGAGGGCTACTTACAGCCAAGCTTGCTGTTCATTGCTGCTGGAGATAGACTGACTGCACTGCATTTGAACAGTGCTTTTGAGACACATTGGGAAATTTTCTGGGACACTTTGTTAAGACTTCACCAACACTCGAGCAACTACCTTTTTTTCCAGAAATTCTCTCAGGACTTCACCTAAAAAGGGTGAGTTCTGTCCCACTCTACCTTACTGGAGACCTTATAGGAGTCACCAGGAGCAAGAGAGTGCTTGGTCATGGGGATCTTGCTAAGGGTTCCCTTTGCTCTGCATGAGAAATTGGAGGAGGAGATGAGGCCAGGCAGAGCACCACCAGTTGATGCAGCAGAGAGGGCAGGAGGGTGAGTTGGACTCTCAGCAGGAAGTCCTATCCAGCCAGGATCTTCAGACAGTTCTACTCCTGCATTCACTTGACCAAGATCAGTACATGAGGAAGCTGTGCTTTACCAAGGAGGTCCACACAGTGATCTGCGTGCTGCCTCTTGGAGTGAAGACTCAGACTTTACAGTACAGCCAGGACTGCATTGCCTCTGTTCTTCAAGATCATAGTAGCACTGAATTTTTAGGCTACTGGAACCTTCCAGGCTGCCACAAGTGTTAAAATTCATATATCACAATTCTCTGTGCAATTCTGCATAAGGGAGGTCTCTGAGGTTCTACACGCACTGAGGAATGATTATATATCATTCCCTATTGCTAGAGAAGACCAGAGGCAGAGCAGTCTAGGATTTGACAGGTTTGCAAGATTTGCCATGGTTGAAGGAGCCATTGACTGCACACACGTGGCCATGTGAGTCCCCCATTTAAACTCAGAGGTGTTCAGGAACAGGAAGGGATTCTATTCCCTCAATATACAGCTTGTCTGGAAACATGGGCAGTGCATCATGCAAGTGAATTCCTGCTATCCAGGGAGCTGCCATGATGTGCTTATAATGCAACAGTCATCTGTTCCACGGAACTCTGATACAGTCTGCTGGCTACTAAATGACAAGGGATATTCTCTGCTGCTATGGCTTATGACTTCCCGTGAGAAATCCCTGGACACCAGCTGAGCTCTCATACAATGAGAGCTATTCAGCCACCAGGAATATCATTGAGCCTACCATTGGGATCTTGAAACAGAGGTTTAGATGCCTTGAGCAGTCAGGATGTGCCCTGCAGTACTTGGCTGAGAAGTGCCCAGATGTATGGTGAATTACTGAATGTGTCATGATCTGGAGATCATGAGGGACAAAAAAGAAAGTCTTGCATTTGTATAGCATCCTTCATGAACACAGGACATCCCAAAACACTTCACAGCCAATCAACTACTTTTGAAATGTAGGCGCTGTGGTAATGGAGGAAACACAGCAGCCAATTTGCACACAGCAAACACCCACAAACAGCAATGTGATAATGGTCAGGTAGTCTGTTTTTCTGATGTTGATTGTGGTCAGGACTCTGGCGGATAACTCCCCAGCTTTCCTTTGAAATAGTGCCTTAGGATCTTGTACATCCACCTGAGAGGGCAAACAGGGCCTCAGTGTTATGTGTCATGCTGAAAGGCAGCATCACCAACTCTCTCAGTACTGCACTGGAGTGTCAGCCTAAATTTTGTGCTCAAGTCTCTGGAGTGAGACCTGACCCCACAACCTTCTGACTCAGAGGAGAGAGTGCTGCCAACTGAGCCACAGCTAAACCGTTTGCTTTTGAAGATCACAACAAAAAAGACCACTGAATCCACTCCTACTCAATTGCCATCATCGCTCTTCAAATACATCAAAAATAAACAATAGAACATAAGAAATTGGAGCAGGAGATGGCCATTCAGCCCTTTGAGCCCACTCTGCCTGCTATTCAATGAGATTACGGCTGATCTTTGACTTCAACACCATTTTCCTGCACTATCCCCGTATCCCTTGATTTTTTAAAAATTCATTTATGGGATGTTGGCGTCGCTGGCTAGCATTTATTGCCCATCCCTAATTGCCCTTGAGAAGGTGGTGGTGAGCTGCTTTCTTGAACCACAGCTGTCCATGTGGGGTAGGTCCACCCACAGTGCTGTTAGGAAGGGAGTTCCAGGATTTTGACCCAGCAACAGTGAAGGAACGGTGTTACAGTTCCAAGTCAGGATGGTGTGTGACTTGGAGGGGAACTTGCATGTGGTGGTGTTCCCATGCATCTGCTGCTCTTGTCCTTCTAGTTGGTAGAGGTCGTGGGTTTGGAAGGTGCTGTCTAAGGTGCATTGCTGAAGTGCATATTATAGATGGTACACACTGCTGCCACTGGGCATCGGTGGTGGAGGGGGTGAATGTTAGTGAATGGGGTGCCAATCAAGAGGGCTGCTTTGTCGAGCTTCTTGAGTGTTGTTGGAGCTGCACCCATCCAGGCAAGTGGAGAGTATTCCATCACACTCCTGACTTGTGCCTTATAGATGGTGGACAGGCTTTGGAGAGTCAGGAGGTGAGTTAATCGCTGCAGGATTCCTAGCCGCTGACCTGCTCTTGTAGCCACAGTATTTATATGGCTACTCCAGTTTAGTTTCTGGTCAATGGTAACCCCTAGGATGTTGATCGTGGGGGATTCAGCGATGGTAATGCCATTGAATGTCAAGGGGAGATGATTAGATGCTCTCTTGTTTTGAGATAGTCATTGCCTGGCACTTGTGTGGTTCGAATGTTACTTGCCACTTATCAGCCCAAGCCTGGATATTGTCCAAGTCTTGCTGCATTTCTACACGGACTACTTCATATCCAAGGAGTCGCGGATGGTGCTGAACATTGTGTAATCATCAGCGAACCTCCCCACTTCTGACCTTATGATTGAAGGAAGGTCATTGATGAAGCAGCTGAAGATGGTCGGGCCTTGGACACTACCCTGAGGAACTCCTGCAGTGATGTCCTGGAGCTGAGATGATTGACCTCCAGCAACCACAACCACCTTCCTTTGCACCAGGTATGACTCCAACCAGTGGAGAGTTTTCCCCCTGATTCCCATTGACTTCAGGTTTACTGGGGTTCCTTGATGCCATACTCAGTCTAATGTTGCCTTGATGTCAAGGGCAGTCACTCTCACCTCACCTCTTCAGATCAGCTCTTTTGTCCATGTTCGAACCAAGGCTGTAATGAGGTCAGGAGCTGAGTGGCCCTGGCAGAACCCAAACTGAGCGTCACTGAGCAGGTTATTGCTAAGCAAGTGCTGCTTGATGGGACTGTTGATGACACCTTCCATCAGTTTACTGATGATTGACAGTCAGTAATTCGGTTAGTAATTGGCCAGGTTGGACTTGTCCTGCTTTTTGTGTACAGGACATACATGGCAACTTTCCACATTGCAGGGTAGATGCCTGTGTTGTAGCTGTACTGGAACAGCTTGGCTAAGGGTGCCCCAAGTTCTGGAGCACAGGTCTTCAGTAATATTGCCAGAATATTGTCAGGGCCGATAGCTTTTGCAGTATCCACTGCCTTCAGTCGTTTCGTGATATCACGCAGAGTGAATCGAATTGGCTGAAGTCTGGCATCTGTGATGCTGGGGACTTCAGGAGGAGGCCGAGATGGATCAACTTGGCACTTCTGGCTGAAGATTGTTGCAAATGCTTCAGCCTTATCTTCACACTGATGTGCTGGGCTCCTCCCTCATTGAGGATGAGGATATTTGTGGAGCCACCTCCTCCAGTTAGTTGTTTAATTATCCACCACCATTCATGGCTGGATGTGGCAGGACTGCAGAGTTTAGATCTGATCTGTTGGCTATGGGATTGCTTAGCTCTGTCTATCGCATGCTGTTTTCACAGGTTGGCCTGCAAGTCGTCCTGTGTAGTAGTTTCACCAGGTTGACACCTCATTTTGAGGCATGCCTGGTGCTATTCCTGGCATGCCCTCCTGCACTCTTCATTGAACCAGAGTTGGTCTCCTGGCTTGATGGTAATGGTAGAGTGTGGGATATGCCAGGCCATGAGGTTACAGATTGTGGTTGAGTACAATTCTGCTGCTGCTGATGGCCCACAGCGCCTCATGGATGCCCAGTTTTGCATTGCTAGATCTTTTCGAAATCTATCCCATTTAGCACGGTGATAGTGCCACACAACACGATGGGAGGGTATCCTCAATGTGAAGGCCGGACTTCGTCTCCACAAGGACAGTGCTGTGGTCACTCCTACCAATACAGTCATGGACAGATGCATCTGCGGCAGGCAGATTGGTGAGAAAGAGGTCAAGTATGTTTTTCCCTCTTGTTGGTTCCCTCACCAAACTGCCTGCCGCAGACCCAGTCTATGTGTTATGTCCTTTAGGACTTGGCCAGCTCGGTCAGGACTGGGGCTACCGAACCACTGTTGGTAATGGACATTGAAATCCCCCACCTAATATTTAGAAATCTATCAATCACAGTCTTGAACATACTCAGTGACTGAGCCCCCACCGCCCTCTGGAGCAGAGAATTCCAAAGATTCACCACCCTCTGCGTGAAGAAATTCCTCCTCACCTCAGTCCTAAATGGCCTGCCCCTTATTCTGAGACTGTGCCCCCTGGTTCTAGACTCTCCCAGCCAGGGGAAACATCCTTCCTGCATCTACCCTGTCAAGCCCTGTAAGCAGTTTACATGTTTGAATGAGATCACCTCTCATTCATCTAAACTCCAGAGAATAAAGACCTCATCTGTTTAATCTTTCCTCCATAGGACAATCCCTCCATCCCAGGAATTAGTTTGGTGAACATTTGTTGCGCTGCCTCTATGGCAAGTATATCTTTCCTTAGGTAAGGAGACCAAAACTGCACACAATACTCCAGGTGCGGACTCATCAAATCACTATATAATTTCAGTAAGACATCTTTGCTTCTATACTCAAATCCCCTCGTAATAAAGGCCAACATACCATTTGTCTTCTTAATTGCTTGCTGTACCTGCATGTTAGCTTTCAGTGACTCATGAACAAGGACATCCAAGTCGCTTTGAAGTTCAACACTTCCCAACCTCTCCCCATTTAAGAAATACTCTGTATTTCTGTTTTTCTTACCAAAGTGAAGAACCTCACATATCTCCACATTGTATTCCGTCTGCTAAAGATTTGCCCACTCGCTTTGCCTCTCCAAATCCCCTTTAAGTGTCTTTGCATCCTCCTCACAACTCATACTTCCACCTAGTTTTGTGTCATCTACAAACTTGGAAATATTACATTTAATCTCCAATCCAAATCATTGATATAGATTGTGAATAGCTGGGGCCCAAGCACTGATCCTTGCGTTACCCCACTAGTCACAGTCTGACAATCCAAAAATGACCCATTTATTCCTACTCTCTGTTTTCTGTCAGTTAACCAGTTCTCAATCCATGTCAGTATATGCCCCCACATCCCATGTGCTCTAATTTTTACTAACCTCTTGTGTGGGACCTTATCAAAAGCTTTCTGAAAATCTAAATATACCACATCCACCTTTTCCCTCTTATCTATTCTGTTAGTTATATCCTCAAAAAACTCCAACGGGTTTGTTAAACATGATTTCCCTTTCATGAATCCATGTTGACTCTGCCCAATCCTATCATTATTTTCTAAGTGTCCTGTTATCATATCCTTTATTATAGATTCTAGCATTTTCCCTACTACTGATGTTAGGCGACCACATCTGTAGTTCCCTGTTTTCTCTCTCCCTCCTTTCTTAAATAGTGGGGTTACAATTGTCACCTTCCAATCTGCAGGAACCTTTCCAGAGTTTGCAGACTAATGCATCTACTATCTCTACAGCCATCTCTTTCAACATTCAGGGATGTAGATTATCAGGTCCGGAGGATATATCAACAGAAAAATAGCACAATTAACAGCACTTACGAATATTATATTCCCCTGGTACCTACTCCCAGTGGCTAGACTATAAGTGCTCTTGTGTAATGTAGTGCTTCTACAAAGTGCAACCCCTTTGGTAGCAGCAGGCAAGGTGGATGCTCTGAGATTCTGAACAGGGCCATTCAGATGTCCTCCTGGGATGCCCTCGAGAAAATGTAGGCCATGGTGGTCCCACCTCAGACTGTACCATCTCAGCATAGTTTTCAGCAGATTGGATCATCTGATGGGCAACTGCAAGGGCAATGGTGGAATGGCGAGGGAGGGAACAGCAATGCTGGCATCTGGAGAGAGGCCAGTGGAATCCTGCTCCATTATTCCCATGCCAGTATCCCATGGACGCTGTTCGGTTTGCCTTGTCATGTGGTGAAGGACAGATCTTTGGCCATTGAAGACACTCTACAAGTCCCTTTCAGTCAAGGAGCCCAGAGGCACCATGGTAGCAGCCTGAGCTTCCATTGCAGCAGTTTGCCATTCCATGGAAGATGCAAGTAATATAATGAAAGCTGTTTGGGCTTTAGTTGAAGCAGTTTGTCGTTCTATGCAAGCTGCACTGACTGCATTGGAAGCTACAACCTCAGTCATCAGGCTTGCACGATGTTGGGCTTCACAAGCCACTGGCTGGGAGTGACCAGCCTCTCCACGCTGGAGAAGATGGGTTCTGAGCTCTTCATCAAGCCACGGACCAAGCTGGAAGTAGACTCCTCCATGGCTTTAACCACAACCTGTAAGCTTTCAGTCAGGCTCTTCTTTGCACCAAGGATTTGGATTGTCGCACCCATCAGCCTTCTTCTGAAGCAAGGCCCTATGTGGTCCTCATCTGAATGCTTGGCAGAAGAACTAGTATGTGTTCCATGTGGTGTATAAATTGGCTATTGCCCAAAGCCTTTATTTACATATCAAGACATCAGAGGTGACATGTGTACAGGAAGCCACACTGTACAAAAGTATTCATCCAAACATCCCCCTTTTTTATAAAATAAAGTTGCATTTACATTGCCACAAAAAAAAATCAAAGGCACCAGTACATTTACATATTGGTAAAGGAGAATACTTAATACATTTGACAAAACTCACAAAGGTGTGTTGTGTATGTACACCTTTAAGAGGTGTGACTACAAGATCATGTTAGTCATGTAAGAGCTATGATGTAACACACCATGTGCCTCTGAGTGTTTAGCAGTCCAAAACACCTGTACAGTGAACATCTCAATGTACTAGCTGCTCTACCATTACTCAATAAAGAACCCACGATAGTGCGTCACTGATCTCATCTGGAGTGGTCAGTCTTTGTGAACAGTCTCTACTAACACAGAGGTTCAAGGAACATGCAACATGTTGGCAGCGGTGAGATTTCTGAAGTCCCAAAGATGCAATATATTAGCACCGCTGGGTTTTTAGAAGAAATAGACACGTTACAAGCAAATAATGGGCGGCACAGTGGTGCAGTGGTTAGCACCGCAGCTTCACAGCTCCAGTGACCCGGGTTCAATTCTGGGTAGTGCCTGTGTGGAGTTTGCAAGTTCTCCCTGTGTCTGTGTGGGTTTTCGCCGGGTGCTCCGGTTTCCTCCCACTTGCAGGTTGATAGGTAAATTGGCCATTATAAATTGCCCCTAGTATAGGTAGGTGGTCGGGGAATATAGGGACAGGTGGGGATGTGGTAGGAATATGGGATTAGTGTAGGATTAGTATAGGTGGGTGGTTGATGGTCGGTGCGGACTCGGTGGGCCAAAGGGCCTGTTTCAGTGCTGTATCTCTAAATAAAAATAAATAAATAATGGTGTTAGGATTCTGAACAGCTCACACTTCTTTTCCTCTTGGAAGATAAGGCTGCATTGCAAGCCATTTTTTCTCTCAAGTCTACTCAGCAACGATCTGGATCTCCAACACTCCAAACCTTTCCAGCCTTCTTACCTTCGAAGCAGTGTAGTCAACAGCAACTGGGTAAGTTTCTTTTCACTTCCGGCTGTGAGGTCAGGTGGCTACAGACACTTGTTGACTCAATTGACAATGGGATTCCAAGGTCAGTTTCTCACATTGGGAGCAACTTGCAGAAGTCAGGGAGAGTTGAATGCTGTACAGAGGTAACAGACCCCATTACGTTTGTGAGGTGCATTGGATGGTTTTTGCGCCACCACAGCAGTGGGCCACCGGTTTGAGCACAAAATTGGCATAGTTTTGATACAGGGAATGCCACGATCCATCAGTGAACAGTGGAACGGGCAACAGTCCAGACACAGAACGGAGGAAAGTTTTTCATTGTTGTTTCAGTGAAATGATCTCGATTGCTTTTTTCCGAGGGAAAATCACCATTACTATTTTGGGCCTTTGATTTTCCTTCACGCCAAATCCACCCTTCATGGGCAGGGCTAAGCCAAAAGCATGTAAATTCAGCAAGAGCGCCACAACCTTCATGCTGGTCCATCAGTGGTACTACAACAAGTCTCCACAGCAAGAGACAGTGCCACAACGTCCAAACCAGTTCACCAGTGGAACTGCAACTCTTTTACATTTCAGAAGACAGCACCACACCATTCAAATCTGTTCAGAAGTGGTACTGCAAGTCTTTCTATTATTTACCTTCACAGTTGATCTTTTCTTCTGTAGGTACAATGACACAGAGTCATTGTAATCATGGCAACACTTTTGCCGACTATTAATTGGAAAACATCTGACCAGCTTTCAGAACTTCTTCTTTTCAAGCAAAGAGTCAAGTTTTGTTTCAACAACTTAGCCATTAATGACCCACAGATGCTATCAGTAAAGATACCCATAGTTATTGACAATGAAAGACCACATCATCTCAACACCTCTGATCTTAATGACAAAGAACAGAAGGACCCTGCAAAGATTTGGTCAACTCTAGGAGACCAATTATGCCTCAAGCTCAATTTTTAAGTGCACTGACTTGAATTCATGTCTTTCAGACAACAGCCTAATGAATCCATGGACCAGTTCATCACTCATTGTCATGCCAAAGGCCAAGAGTGTGATTTTACTGACAACGAACTGGCAGGTTGCATCATTGAACTTGTGATTGCAGCCACACCGATGGAATGCTACCAAAAGGATCCTTTGGACAAACCCAAAGATTACATGGTTGACGCCTTATTGAAGGATGGTTAGAAATTTGAGTTCACCATCACGAGTCAACAAAGCCTTCAATCTCTATGTCTAACAAATACCATAGGTGCATTAAATAGGGATTCCAAATCCAAGACACCATGTACAAGATGCAGGCTTTTGCATTTGCCGAAAGCCTGTCCAGCAGTTAACTCCATATACAAAGCATGTAGTGTCGGGGTCATTGGAAATGACAATATCACAAAGCCAAGACAGACACTGTGGGCAAGAGTCCTGAACACTAAGAGCCAAACGCAGGGCATTTTCTTGTCCTGACAAGCTTCGCAAGATTCCACCACGACACAACCGATTCATCCACGAAGTTAGGGGTGACACTAGCATTACTGATCCCGAAGATCAGAGTACAAGCACAAGTGAACGAGCGGAACAGACATTCCATGTTGTCAATGTTTCTGAGCACATTGATTCAATTACTCCACTGGAAGCATTTGCATCCATTTGTATTTCATGTCCAGGAAAAGAGGGCACACACATACTCCAGACAAAAGTGGACAAGGGTGTCAGTGTAAATATTTTACCCTTACACATCTTAAAACACATGTATACGGGTAAATGGCATGCCAAGATTGCTTTGACCAACGCTCATATAACTGTTTACAATTGGCCTCCATCCCATTGTCTCGGATCCTTTACGATTAAGTGCTGTCAGAAAGATTCTGTTTGGAAACTCCAACTTTACTATGTTGTTCAAACAAATGGACCTACTATCACCGGACCTGCCAACATGCAGTGACCTAACCTTGATAACCATGCACAGCATCGGGCAATGCCAAGCACTATCTCCCTCCAGTCCTCAGACGCTAACTAGAAGGAGCCTTGGAACAAAGGAGTGCAATGCGGACGTGGTTTCCCTGATTTTCCAATGGTTTTCCAATTCTGCTCATTCTGTGGCCGGAAGATAGAAGCTTTTTTTAACTTCTGCACATCTTGTGGTTTCAAGATTCTTCAGGTGAGAACGAGGATCAGGCACAGCCTGTTACTTCCGACATACAGCACCTCCAGTGTGAACTGTATCCAGTGCATGAAGTTAGAGAACATTGCAGGAAAATGAAAGAAATGAATGTCAATCATGCTGGAAGTGAACTTCCCAAATTAGCTATTGGTCAGCAGGTTACCATTCAAAACCCTATCACTGGTACATGGAGTTCTGCAACAGTCTCCAATGTTTGACCAGAACCACATTCTTATGAAGTAACTACACCTACTGGCGTTACATTGCATCGTAACTGAGGTCAAATCAGAGCTGTTCATAATTCCAAGTCCATGGAAGACACCATTGCAACTCGTACAAATAGAGGTCTCTATCTCAGGCACAGTTTACACAATCTTCTTCCACAAAATCCAATTCACAAACATCTATTCCAGTATCTGAGAACTGCTACCCTGTTTTGAAATCTGGCAGAGTTAGCAAACCACCTTTATGTTTTCGCAAATGATGTTCTTGCATATTCTTATTGTTTATTTTGTATTATCTCCTTATACTTTTCTGAACATGTATACTTGTCTAAAAGAAATGCCAGTTCACTCTGCTACTGTAACACCTAGAGGCAAGTCATGTAAATAGTTAGCTCTGCACTGTCTATACTTGTCAGCTGTTAATAAACCTGCTTCAGATCTTCAATGAACTGAACTCTACGCATCTCATTTATGTTGCATCAGACAACATAAAAAGCTTCTCATTACACTGGTTACTCTACCATAAAGAACCTACAATATTGCATTACTAATCACATCTGGAGTGGTCACTCTTTGTGTACAGTCTCTACTAACACATAAGTTCAAGGAACCCGCAACAAGGGCGGCACAGTGGCGCAGTGGTTAGCACCACAGCCTCGCAGTTCCAGTGACCCGGGTTCAATTCTGTACTGCCTGTGCGGAATTTGCAAGTTCTCCCTGTGTCTGCGTGGGTTTTCTCCGGGTGCTCCGGTTTCCTCCCACATGCCAAAGACTTGCAGGTTGATAGGTAAATTGACCATTATAAATTGCCCCTAATATAGGTAGGTGGTCGGGAAATATAGGGACAGATGGGGATGTGATAAGAATATGGGATTAATGTAGGATTAGTATAAATGGGTGGTTGATGGTTGGCACAGACTCGGTGGGCTGAAGGGCCTGTTTCAGTGCTGTATCTCTAAATAAAAAAAAGTAAAAAATAAAAAGTGTAGCAACAGTTTCTGCTTTTACGTAACAGTAAGTCCATTAAGAACCTTAAGGAGCTCCCACCACACTCTCAACTGCTTAGCCATCCAGGCCATGCAGAATTCTGGAATGTCCAACACTGAGGCAAATCAATAGAGATTCTGGGCTGAATTTTACTGGTCCCCCGACGTCGGGAGTCAAGGTGGGGGGGTCCGGAAAATGCCTCTGGGAGACACTTGCCACAGGCCTCGACACTGGGAAGGCCCCGCCCCACATTACCGGTAGCGGCGAGACCCCGTGGCGGCCCCCCAGTGCTCAGTGACGGGGTGGGGGGGGGGGGGTGGTGGTGGCAGAGGTCATAAATATGTTAATAGATGCTAATGAATTAATTAATGCCTTACCTGCTGCCGCTGGCCATCCCGCTCCAATATTTCAGTCGGTTGCCGGGACTCCCGCATGTTCAAATCTCTGTCCAGAGATCCGATGCGGGACACTGGTGGGGAGGGGGGAGGAGATACGTTTTCAGGGCGGGAGTGGGGGAGTGGGCTCAAACTAATGACATTGGTGGAGCGGGTGGTGGGAAGGGGTAAAGTTAACAGTTTGTGAACTTTGAGGGAGGGCAAGGTCAGGTACACAAGGTAAGTATTTTGGTGGGGGGGAGAGGGTAAGGAATTAGTGTATTGTTATTGGGGTTGGATGGGAGAGGGGCTGGAAACATGAATGTAATTTTTTAAAATCCATTTTATTCAACTTTCCCTTTGAAAATTTAAATTACATTGAAGGGCTGAAGCCCTTTCAAAATTATGTCGGCAACTGACTCCATTGCTGGGGACAAAGCGCCCGCCCCCGGCATGTCATTGGTGGAGGGGGGAGCAGTCCGCCCCAGACATGTAAATGAGCTGCTGCGTTTAATATTGCGGCAGCTCTGCAGAGTAAATCCCAGGCATGCGCCCCACCATCTTTGGCAAGCTGGTCAAATTCAGCCCTGTCTCTGAACACTAAGTGGTAAAGCAGTTTTATTAGCCTTTTTTATTCAAATTAGGTTTTCTGTCTTCGAGAAGTCGTCTTTCTACCTCCGATTCCTTCAAATCCACCCCCACCTCTTCTAGCCCTTCTAAAGCTTCGATAACCTTGCTATCTTTCACCCCACGGTTAAGCAAAGTCAAGTCTAATTTCGTGTATGTCAATTTCTCCATCTTCCATCGTTTCCTTCGCTGATTTTGCATATTCTTCTGATGGGAAGTCCACAAAGCCAAATCCCTTTGAACTTCCAGAATTTCTGTCGTAATTATAGCACTCTCAGCTCCTTCAAAGGCTTTTTTAAAAGTTGTTTCAGTTGTGTCATCACAAAGGCCACAAACAAACAATGTCTTGCTGGGACCGTCACCACTTCCGTGCCCTTGGTTGCTGAAATGCAACCTCACAGTTCTCCCTTCATTTTCTGTATTGCTATTATTCTCAAGAGCTTCTTTAGCATCCTCAATAGATTCAAATTTAGCAAATGCTCTGCCATTCTTTTCTGGTATTTTGATCAGTCGTGCTTTTTCAAAAATACTCTGAAGGGTTTCTTCTGTTGCAGAATATGCCAAGCTATTTACAATGACAGTATCAGAATCTTGTTGCGTTTGTCTATGCTTTGCATTTATCATTCATTTATCGGCAGTGAACATCGGCAGTGAACATCAATTGAGCCCATTGAGCCTGCTCTGCCATTCAATACGATCATGGCTGATCATCCACTTCAATGCCCTTTTCCCACACTATCCTCAGATCCCCTTATGTCATTTGAAATCAATAACGATGGCCCTGCCCTCAACTTCAGTGTCATATTTCTGTTCCAGTGCTGCACCTGCAGCTGCTTCATTTTCAAATTCAAGATAGCTGATGCCCCGAGTCCCTGAACGTTCACGAGAAGCAGGAATTCTAATGTCAATAGCATCCTCAAAAATCTCTTTGAGGCGATTCTGAGTGATCTTGAACGGGAGATTTTTGACAAACAATGTCCTGCAGTCCCTTTCTCATTTGCTGTCTGTAATGTTTTCCGTGCTGTGTACTTTGTCAAGTTTGACTGCAAGTCCCAGCACTTTGTTTCCATTGAATTCCAAGGTCTTTTCCAGTTGTTCTTCTGTTTCAATGTCTATGTAAACAAATTTCCTGCTAAATCCAGTTCAGACATCTGTGACCAAAATTTCTCTTTGGGAGAGGAGCCATTTCTTTAGTTCCTCAAAGTTCCTTTCAGAGTTCTAATTTCCAACAAATAGCAAAAAGGATGCATCATTTTCGGTCTTATACTTCTGCACCTCATTCCTTTTCTTTCCAGCTTTCTTTGGCACAACTGTCTCAACTTCTTCCTTTGCTTTTTTAGTCACAGCAGCTGCACACTTGGGAGTAGATTTCGTTTCTGCTATGTGGAGTGTTACCAGTCCAAGCTTTTGACTTGTTTGAGCTGAGATGAGGGGAGTTTGCATAGTGTCCACTATCTGGAACTGAAGTTCTTCTTTTCTCCTGCTGCATTAGACTCTCAGTTTGGTTTGTCCTCTTGGGTGAGCATTGTTCCATCATAGAGCCTCAACTTTACCTTCGGTGGCTCCATATTTGGGTCACCATCCTGAGCAATTTCACACAAGTCTGTAAAGTTCATGATGTTGCAGGTAGAACGAATGTCTATCAGACACCTCAAATCAGCTTGATGCTGTCCTTCTGCAGTCATCATTCCAACAGTCTCAAACCACTTTCTACCTTGAGACTTGACGGCACCAACATGTTCTAGGGTATAGAGTGATTCAGAATCATCATCCAACATCTCTCCATCCACCAACTTTATAGGCTTGCTTTTCTTCTTTCCAGCAAAACATTTGCATGCAAAACAGTTCAGCTTCTTGCAGTTAGAGCACTGATTCCCCCACACTGGACATGCTTCCCTTTCCTTCTTGTGGTGTCCTCACAGTATTTACATCCATCTTTCTGCTGGTCCTTCTGAAAGTTGTCCTTCCTTTTCATCATTGACTTGTGCTTGGAAGACTTGGACTGTCTCTCAGTATAGTGCACAGCCTCATCGGTTCTCCCATCAATACTCTTCAGCTGTTGATTAGCAACCTCACAGCTTCTCCACATGTCAATACCTTTCTTGAGAGCAAGCTTCCCCTCTCTCAGCAGATATGCTCTCACCGTGGGATCTCTTCTTCCTCAGCCACTCCTATCTCTGATGAAATCGTCCTTCTGTTGCCCAAACTCACAAGACTCAACATAGACATATCAGTACAGGGACATACTGATCAATATTCCCTCTCTCTTCCCGTGATCTAATGTTAAACACATAGCGTTCACAAATGACATTAGTAGAGGGTTCAAAGTGGGTCTTAAGGCCTCCAAAATCACACAAGTCTTGCTTTTCTTCTCCTCAATGAGATATAAGGCAGAATACAACTTGTAACACTCCTTCCCCTGTTATCAATGATAACAGGGTTGCTACTCTTATCTGTTCAGGTTTCTTGTCCAACTCTGTGTCAATCTCATAATTCTGCCATTGAGACTGGAAGAATTGCCAATTCTCTCTCAAATCTCCCTCATGTCCATAGCAGCAGGTACTGGAAAATTCAAAGCCATAATGACTTACCCAGCTGTCAATGTCCTGTGCAAAGTTGCAGACAGGAGTTATTTTAAACTCTGATGTTTTACTTTTCTGCCAGCTGTCTTACAGCTATCAAAATCCTCTCAAATCCCAGCCACTCACTTCTGACACCACGTTCCATCTGGTGTATAAAATGTCTGCTGCCAAAAGCATTTATTTCTATCATGACATCACATGTCACATGTGTACAGAAAGCCAAAGTGTACAAAAGTATTCAGCCAAACAGTATGTGACCTTGTACCCTCCCCTCCCCCATTCCAAGGTAGCACCTGTGATTTCCCTTTCACCCTGTGTGGCTGTTGCCCACTAGTGCCCACTGTGTACTTCATCTAATGTAGCTTCTAGGTTATGAATCATGCCAATCTCTGAGCTGGTGCCTATGACAGTGGTATTCATTGACGCTGCGCATTCTTCATCACTCTTGTCCTCCTCTTCCTCTTCCTCCAGGGTGTGAGGTGGCTGTTGTTCATCTTGCACTTTCTCCAATGGAGACTGGGGGTGCCTGGTGGACCTTGCTCTTGGGAGCCTGCAATGATAACACTGGAAGGGTTAGGGTGCAGTAAGTGTGGTCACAATAGAAGGATGTGTGTGATGAGCTGGGAGTGAGGATAGCTTTGAGTGATTAAGAATCAGGGATAGTTGTGCATCTGTAGGGAAGCTGGAGTGGCCATATACCTGCAGACAAGGTGCCTCCTGCTCTGCCTCTGACTACTACGTCTTCCACTCCCCCTCTCATCGCAGCCAGCACTGCCTCCTCAAGGGGAGTGATATCATACAGATGTGCTCCCCTCCCGCAGTGAGGTCCTGCTGCTGCCTGTTATGTGCTGTCTTGTCCTGGAAGAGAGAAGAGCAGTGATTGTGAATGAGTGCATTGACAGATGCGTTTGTGAGTGTGTGATGCTTCACATAGTTGAAGAGCTGTGAGTTGTGATTGAGGTTTGACTAGTACCTGTGAAGGATGTATTAGTGTGGGGTGTGTGAATGCCAGATGAGATCTTACTTTGACCACTCTTACTTGCAGCACTGGAGCCATGTCCTGGGGCCAGGGCTCCTGACTGACACCTCTTGGATGATATTCTCTCACATGTGCCGCATCAGCTGCCTCTATGGTCTCCTCCCCCCAACCCCACTCCGGGTAGAGGGCATCCCTCCTCCTCTGTACCTCCTCCACCAGGTTCCATGCCTGAGAACCTGGGCACCCTCTCTCTAGGTCCTGAGCCATCTTCACCATTGTCTTCTCCCCCAGTCAGTGCACTCCACACCTTCAGTGGAAGTGGGTGAGTGCAGGCTGCATATACAGCTCCAGGAGCATTGTGTCTAAACAGCAGTTCGGACCTGGCTGTTGGTTTCAGCCGCTGCAGAAACGTTTAAATCATGAAAATCAACTATTAGTCCAAAAATTGCGTGCTAAATTCAGACTTTCAAACAGGTATTTCTTATTAGCACAACACCCATTTACAACGTGCTTTCACCCTTCTGCTGAAATAAGCCCCTTAAGCTCTTCTGATTGTAGAAACTGTCTGTCTCCAATCCCAACCATATCTAACTGCCACTTGAATGAAATTAGAGCTTTTGCCTCATCTACCCTAACCAGAAGACCAATCCAGGCAACCATGATGCTTCAGGTGAAAGAACTGTGAAGAAGGTAACCATGGATACACGTGGAATTGAATTGCTGACTCTTTGACCGACTTAGGTCAACAGTAAACAATCCGAAACCTCAACCAATCAAGGGTGAGGAAAGGATATTGTATAAGATACTGGGGGAACTCCCTACTCCTCTTCAAATAGTGTCAAGGGGTCTTGAGTATCAAGGGAGCCACAAGAACAGACAAGATCTCGGTTCAACACTTGGCTTGAAGGACAGCACCTCAAACAATGCAGCTCTCCTTCAGTGCTGCAGTGCCAGCCTACACTATGAGCTCATGTCATAGAGTCATAGAGTCATACAGCATAGAAACAGGCCCTTCGGCCCACCGTGTCCATGCCAACCATAATGCCTATCTATACTAATCCCATCTGGTGTGAGGCTTAGAATTGTGAGCTTCTGACTGAGTAATAGTGTTACCAGCTGAGCCACAAACAGAGCTGAGTCAGGTTCCAGACAGTGGCCAGGATCCATGGAACTCCACTCCTGAACATGGAGGGAAAAAAATAAAACTTGCCCACCAAAGGAGAGTTCATTTGAATACTATGTGTCTCAGTGGATGGACCAAAGTTACAGCAAGTGTTTAGTTAGCATGCAACATCCTGCAGTAAGTCCAGAGACTTCCTACAATTACCCGATATCAGGCCTCACTCAGTGATGGGTCTCTCCCAGTGAGAAGGGGAACTCACAGGGATCACTCATCAGGATGACACAGGTCCGGCCCCTGATATCCTGTCCATTTAAATCAGCAATGAAGGCTGGTATTCCCAGTGGGAAGCTGCCCGCCGTGAAGGCTGGTATTCCTAGTGGGAGGCAGGCCCGGAGTGAAGGCTGATATTCCCAGTGGGAAGCACACCAGCAGTGAAAACTGGTTTTCGCAGTGTGAAGCCCGTCCGCAGTGAAGGGTGGTGTTCCCGGTGGAACACCCATCCAATTGGAATGCTGGTATTCCCAGTGGGAAGCCCATCCGCAGTGAAGGCGGCTCTGTGAAATTTAGGCCCAGTGGTGCATGACTTTCTGCCCATGAATTTAAATAAAAAGAAAATTCAAGAGTTATGGGCCCCTGATTTCACAATCAGTGCTCACTGCTGTTTCTCACTGGAAGCACCCCATTGTGCTTCTGCTTTCACCCATCACAAACCTCACCCAAGGAATATCACTTAAATTTGAAAGTTCAACAGCAAAGCGGAAAAACTTCACAAATATCTTGCCTGTAAGCTAAAAATGCTTTGTTGGGATATTATTTTGTTTCTATACTTGTCTCACAATCACTTGCTTTTGCCTTGCACCATCATCCCTTTTGTCATTTAATTGCTGTTGGCTTGCATCCTATCATAGTCTTTTTCCTGCTCCCTTTTCCCTGCCTCTGCATTTGCTTTAAAGGTGTCCATCTCTAACATCATCCAGTTCTTTTGAAAGATCAATGATCTGAAATATTGGGGCTATTTTAACCCCCAGTGCTGTTTTGGGTTGAAGTTTAAAAAAAGTGGGTAAACCACCTCCAAACTGCAGAGGAAGGTCATAGAGTCGTACAGCATAGAAACAGGCCCTTCGGCCCACCACGTCCATGCCGACCATAATGCCTATCGATACTGATCCCACCTGTCTACATTAATTCCATATCCCTCTATGCCTTGCTCATTCAAGTACCTGTCCAGATGCCTCTTAAATGTCGCTACTGTTCCTGCCTCCACCACCTCCTCAGGCAGCTCATTCCAGATACCCACTATTCTTTGTGTGAAAAATTTACCCCTTTGATCCCCTTTAAACCTCCTCCCGCTCACCTTAAATCTATTCCCTCTAGTTTTAGTCACCCCTACCATGGGAAACAGACTCTGGCTATCTACTCTATCTATGCCTCTCATAATTTTTTATATACCTTTATCATGTCTCCTCTCAGCCTTCTTCTCTCCAGGGAAAACAGACCCAGCCTATCCAATCCCTCAAAACCTAAATCCAATCTCTCCAATAACTCAAGCTCTCCAAACCAGGCAACATCCTTGTGAATCTTTTCTGCACCCTCTCTAGCTTAATCACATCTTTCCTGTAGTGCGGCGACCAGAACTGCACACAGCACTCTCAATGCGGCCTAACCAACGTTATGCACAACTGTAACATGACGTCCCAACTCTTGTACTCAATGCCTCGGCCGATGAAGGCAAGCATGCCATACGCCTTCTTCACCACCCTGTCTACCTGTGTTGCCACTTTCAGGGAACTATGTACTTGCACGCCAAGGTCTCTCTGCTCAACAACACTCCCCAGGGTCCTGCCATTCACTGTATATGTCCTGCCCTGGTTTAACTTCCCAAAATGCATCACTTCACACTTGCCTGCGTTAAATTCCATTTGCCCCTCCCTTTATCTATATCCTGTTGTAACCTTAGACAACCTTCTTCACTATCCACTATACCACCAATTTTGGTGTCATCTGCAAACTTACTAATCATGCCCCTTACATTCACATCCAAGCCATTAATATATATGACAAACAACAGAGGGCCCAGCACCGATCCCTACGGCACACCACTGGTCACCGGCCTCCAATCTGAAAAACAACCCTCCACTACCACGCTCTGCCTCCTATCACCAAGCCAATTTTGTATCCAATTTGCTAGCTCACCCTGGATCCCATGCGTTCGAACCTTCTGGACCAGCTACCATGCGGGACCTTGTCAAAGGCCTTGCTAAAGTCCATATAGACAAGGTCTACAACCCTGCCCTCGTCAATTCTCTTGGTCACCTCCTCGAAAAACTCAATCAAATTCGTGAGACATGATTTCCCACGCACAAAGCCATGCTGACTATCCCTAATCAGACCATGCCTTTCCAGATGCATATAAATCCTGTCTCTTAGAATCCCTTCCAATAACTTTCCCACCACTGATGTAAGGCTCACCGGCCTGTAGTTCCCTGGCTTATCCCTGCTGCCCTTCTTAAATAAAGGCACAACATGAGCTATCCTCCAGTCTTCCGGTACCTCACCCGTGGCTAACAATGATACAAAAATCTTTGCCAGGGCCCCAGCAATCTTCTCCCTTGCTTCCCATAGCATCCTAGGATACACCTGGTCAAGCCCTGGGGATTTATCCACCTTAATGCGCTTCAAAACCTCCAACACCTCCTCCTTTGTAATGTTGATATGCTCCAGGATATCGGTGTTCCCTCCTTGAACTCATTAGCTTCCATGACCTTCTCCACGGTAAATACGGACGAGAAATATTCATTTAAGACCTCGCCCATTTCCCGTGGCTCCACACATAGATTGCCACACTGATCCTTAAGGGGACCTACTCTCACCCTAGCTACCCTTTTACTCTTAATATACTTATAGAATCTTTTAGGATTCTCCTTTATCTTATCTGCCAGGGAAATCTCATGGCCCCTTTTCGCCCTCCTAATTTCCTTCTTAAGTATAGTCCTACATCCCTTATATTCCTCGAGGGACTCGCTTGATCCCAGCTACCCATACCTGACGTATGCCTCCTTCTTTGTCCTGACCAGACCCTCAATATCCCTCGTCAACCAAGGTTCCCTAAACTTGCCAGCCTTGCCCTTCAACCTAGCAGGAACATGCCAGCCCTGAACTCTTCCTATCTCACTTTTAAAAGCCTCCCGCTTGCCAGACGTCCCTTTACCTGTAAACGGCCTCTCCCATTCAACGTTTGAGAGTTCCTGTCTAATGCCATTGAAATTAGCCTTCCCCCAATTTAGGACTTCAACCTGAGGACCAGTCCTATCCTTTTAACTATCTTGAAGCTAACAGAGTTATGGTCACTGGTCCCAAAGTACTCCCCCACTGACACATCAACCACCTGCCCATCCTCATTTTCGAAGAGGAGGTCGAGTGTAGTCCCTTCTCTAGTAGGGCCATCCACATACTGCTTCAGAAAACTATCCTGGACACACTTAACAAATTCTCCCCCGTCTGATCCCTTAGCACTAAGGCAGTCCCAGTCAATATTAAGGAAGCTAAAATCACCTACTATTACAACCCTATCATTCCTACACCTATCTGTGATTTCCCTACATATATGCTCCTCCATTTCCCTCTGACTATTGTGGGGCCTATAGTATAATCCCATCAAAGTGATCACCCCTTTCTTATTTCTAAGTTCTACCCATATGGCCCGGCTGGACATTCCTGCCGGGATATCCTCTCTAAGTACTGCCGTGATGTCCTCCCTAATCAATAGTGCAACTCCCCCTCCTCTCTTACCTCCACCTCTGTCACGTCGGAAAGATCGGTACCCCGGAACATTGAGCCGCCAGTCCTGCCCATCCCACAACCACGTTTCCGTAATAGCTATAATATCACAATCCCATGTACCGATCCATGCTCTGAGTTCATCTGCCTTACCTGTAAGGTTTCTTGCATTAAAGTAAATGCAGCTTAGCCGACCAGACCTTCCACGTTCCCTGTCCTGCCCCTGCCCGGCCTGCCTACTGGACTTGTTTGCTTTAACCTCTACATTTGCCTCAACTATCTCATCTGAGAGACTACTATTTTGGGTCCCACCCCCCCCTGCAAGACGAGTTTAAACCGTCCCGAGTAGTGCTAGCAAACCTGCCTGCAAGGATATTGGTCCCCTTCCAGTTTAGATGCAACCCGTCCTTCTTGTACAGGTCACCTCTGCACCAGAAGAGATCCCAATGATCCAAGTAGCTGAAGCCCTCCCATCTATACCAGCTCTACAGCCACGCATTCATTTGCCTAATCCTCCTATTCCTACCCTCACTAGCACGTGGCACAGGGAGTAATCCTGAGATTACAACCTTAGAGGTCCTGCTTTTTAACCTTCTGCCTAACTCCCTATATTCACTTTGCAGGACCTCATCTCTTTTCCTGCGTATGTTGTTGGTACCAATATGGACCACGACCTCTGGCTGCTCACCCTCCCCTTTCAGAATGTCCTGCAGCCGCTCCGAGACATCCTTGACCCTCGCACCAGGGAGGCAACATACCATCCTAGAGTCTCGTTTGTGGCCACAGAAACGCCTATCTGCACCCCTTACGATAGAATCCCCTATCACTATAGCTCTTCTAACCCTTTTCCTCCCCTGCTGTGCAGCAGAGCCCTCCGTGGTGCCACAAACTTGGCTGTTGCTGCTTTCCCCTGGGAGGTCATCCCCCCCAACAGTATCCAAAGCGGTATATCTGTTTGAGAGGGGGATGGCTACAGGGGACTCCTGCACTACCTGCCTGCGCCTACTACTCTGTCTATTGGTCACCCATCTCTTCTCTGCCTTTGCAGCCATTACCTGCGGTGTGACCACCTCACTAAACGTGCTATCCATGACTTCCTCAGCATCGCGGATGGTCCACAGTGAATCCACCCGCAGCTCTAGCTCCGTAATGCGGGTAGCCAGTAGCTGCAGCTGGATACACTTCCTGCACACTGGAAGCGTCCCTGATTTCCCACATAGCGCAGGAGGAGGATACCACGGGGCTGAGCTCTCCTGCCATGACTTACCCTTAGGTTAGTTAGTTACTCCCTTAATTAAAAAATACTAATTATACTAGGGGCCTTGTTCTACCCACTCCAATCTAAAATCCTTAAAAATAACACTTTAGTAGTATTCACCTTATCACCAGAAGTTTTATTTTCAACAAAAATAACTTACCCCTTTTTTTAAGATATTCTAACAGCTGCTACTCACCAACCAATCACCTTGCAGCTCTCCTGTGATGTCACTGTTGGCTTTTTTTTCAAAACTCAGGCGCGCTCTCGCTGCACTTTCTTAACCCCGCCCGTCTCACTCAGTCTCCTTCTTTTCCGTTGTCGCTGCTCTTTTTAAACACCGCTGTTCTCACTCAGTCCCCTTCTTTCTCGCTGTCGCTGCTCTTTTTGACACCACTGGTCTCACTTAGTCTCCTTCTTTCCTGCTGTCTCTGCACTTTTTAAACACCGCTGGTCTCACTCAGTCTCCAGGTGCGGCAGCTAACCCACTCTCAGGTGGCGGTTCAGTAATTTAAATATTTTAAGCAGGCCACATGCCTCTATTTTATCTTATGTTTTATTTTAAACAGCCACAGGCCAGGTATCCGGGATCTTGGGAAACCGGACAGCTGAAGGGAGGCGTGAAGGACTGGATGGAACAGAAAGGTGCCTCTACAGCACTGCTTGTGGGCCAGGAAAAGCATGAGTGCTTCCCTGTGGCTGCAAAAGAAAACATGGGTAACAACCCCCAGCCCTTCAATGTACCCAGGCAATCTGTCAGATCTCCCCACAGTGATCTCTCTGATTCCACCAATGATCTGTCTGATCTACCCCCAGTGATCTGTCTGATCTTCCCCCCCCCATGATCTGTCTGATCTCCCCTCAGTGATCTGTCTGATCTCCCCCCCCACTGATCTGTCTGATCTCCCCCCAGTGATCTGTCTGATCTTCCCCCCCCATGATCTGTCTGATCTCCCCTCAGTGATCTGACTGATCTCCCCCCGTGATCTGTCTGATCTCCCCCCAGTGATCTGTCTGATCTCCCCCCCAGTGATCTGTCTGATCTCTCCCCAGTGATCCCTCTGATCTCCCACCAATGATCTGTCTGATCTCCTCCCCAGTGATCTGTCTGATCTCCCCCCAGTGATCTGTCTGATCTCTCCCCAGTGATCTCTCTGATCTCCCCCCAGTGATCTGTCTGTTCTCCCCCAGTGATCTATCTGATTTCCCCCCAGTGATCTCTCTGATCTCTCCCCAGTGATCTGTCTGATCTCCCCCCAGTGATCTCTCTGATTCCACCAATGATCTGTCTGATCTCCCCCCAGTGATCTGTCTCATCTCCCCACAGTGATCTGTCTGATCTCCCCCCAGTGATCTGTCTGATCTCCCCACAGTGATCTGTCTGATCTCCCCCCGTGATCTGTCTGATCTCTCCTCAGTAATCTGTCTGATCTCCCACCAGTGATCTCTCTGATCTCCCCCACCCTGTGATCTGTCTGATCTCCCCTCAGTGATCTGCCTGATTACTCCCCAGTGATCTATCTGATCTCTCCCCAGTGATCTGTCTGATTTCCCCCATGTGATCTGTCTGATCTCTCCCTAGTGATCTGTCTGATCGCCCCCGGTGATCTGTCTGATCTCCCCCAGTGATCTGTCTGATCTCCCCCCAGTGATCTGTCTGATCTCCCCCAGCGATCTGTCTGATCTCTCCTCCCAGTGATCTGTCTGATCTCTCCTCCCAGTGATCTCTCTGATCTCCCCCAGTGATCTCCCCCCATTGATCTCTCTGATCTGCCCTCAGCAATCTGTCTGGTTTCCCCCCAGTGATCTGTCTGCTCCCCACATCACCCCTTCCCCCAAAATCACTGGCTGAATCTTGATGCCAGATCCCTAGCTGTGGCCTGTAGATGCAGGCCTACAGATCCCACAGCCAGGAAACTGAGAATTTAAAATAAAATACTAGTCCTACTTTTAAATTCCCCTAATTTCCAGCCTCCTAACCAAGCCCCACCGCACACTCTTCCCACTACCCTGTTATGATTAGGGCTGTTAACTCTGATCCTGTCCCACAGATGCTGCTTGACCTGCTGAGCATTTTCCAGCATTTTTTGTTTTTATTTCCGATTTCCAGCATCCGCAGGATTTTGCTTTTGTTTTAATGCTTAATGGTAACAACAACAACTTGCATTTGTACAGTGCTTTTAAGATAGAAAAGCACCCGCAGGCACTTCGCAGAAATGTTATCAGACAATAACTGATACCAAGCCACATAAAGAGATATTTGGATACATGACCCAAAGGTGTGGTAAAAGAGGTGTGTTTTATGGAGCATCGAAAAGGAGCAGAGCAAGGAAGAGATGCAGAGAGGTTTGGGAGGGAATTCCAGTGCTTAGGGCTTAGGCAGACGAAGGCACAGCCACCAATGGTCAAGTGATGAAAATTGTGGCTGCATAAGAGGCCAAAATTGGAGTAGCGCAGAGATATTGGAAGGTTGTAGGATGTTACAGAAATTGGGAGGGGCGAGGTCAGGGATGGATTTGAACACAAGGATGAGAATTTTAAAATCGAGGCATTGCTGGACCAGAAGCCAATGGAGGTCAGCGCGCACAGGGGCACAGGGTGCACGGGACATGGTTCAAGTTAGGATAGGGGTGGGAAGCACGCCTGCATTGAAAGCTGTTATTCCCAGTGGGAATCATGCCTGTTGTGAAGGCTGGTATTCCCAGCAGGAAGCACACCCGCACTGAAGGCTGGTATTCCTGGTGGGAAGCCGCCTGTGTTGAAGGCTGGTATTCCTGGTGGGAAGCATGCCCGCAGTGAAGGCTGGTATTCCCTATGGGAGGCAGGCCCGCAGTGAAGGCTGGTATTCCCAGTGGGAAGCCGCCTGCAGTGAAGGCTGATACTGCTGGTGGGAAGCATGCCCGTACTGAAGGCTGGTATTCCTGGTGGGAAGCCGCCTGTGTTGAAGGCTGGTATTCCTGGTGGGAAGCATGCCCGCAGTGAAGGCTGGCATTCCCAGTGGGAAGCCGCCTGCAGTGAAGGCTGATACTGCTGGTGGGAAGCATGCCCGTACTGAAGGCTGGTATTCCCAGTGGGAGGCAGGCCCGCAGTGAAGGCTGGTATTCCCAGTAGGAAGCCTGCCTGCAGTGAAGGCTGGTATTCCAGGTGAGAATAGTTGAGTCCAGGCATGGATGAAGGTTTCAACAGCAGATGAGCTATAGCTGTAGCAGCAATGGGCGATGTTGCGGAGGCGGAGGTAGGCACTGGAAGTCTTGGCACTGGCCTTTCAGATGGAAAAGGGAGTAGGTGGGCATCAGCAGCTTGTTTTAAATTCTAGAGCTTACCCAAGGCACCTTACAATGGTGCCAGACACGATTAGCTCAGCTGTAATGCTGCTCATGGTCTAACAGACTGCTGATACTGGCTCTACAAGCTAATAGATAAATAATAACTGCTTGGATGAGGCACCAGAGGACTTGTGACATCTGTTGGAATGTCTGTCATTATATGCCAGCTCCTTCAGAAAGTGCCAACTCTAAGTGAAAAGTCAAAACACAAATGGGATCTCCCCAAAAAAGAGATTAAAGCATTAATGTCAAGATTTAAGCAGAAATCCTACAATACATTAATGAAGGAATCTTGAACAGATAATGTGAGAGGATCAATATGACAGCACGTGAACTTTTCATAAATATCCCTTTCATGAATAAGATGTCTAATTCTGAGCATGACTCATGTGAAGGAGGAAAATTCTGAGATACTTGGAAGTGTCCTCTTCACAAATCCATCTGAATACTGTCCTAATGAACATAGAGTGTAGGTCTGACTATATTAGGAAACAGATGATCATTTGCTCTGTCTGGGATCCCAACCCCCTGCACCAGCCCCCACCCCCTACCAACACCCCCACATACTTTTAAACAAAAAAATGGAGAATCATTCATGAATGGCCAAGACCTGTCATCATACAGAAGTGTCAGAATTTCTGACTGATGGACAGCCTTTTTTGGGTATTAGTATAGAGTATTAGTATAGAGTATTCAGCACAGAGCATTTATTAGTATAGAGTATTAGTATAGAGTATTCAGCACAGAGCAGGTATTAGTATAGAGTATTAGTATAGAGTATTCAGCACAGAGCATTTATTAGTATAGAGTATTAGTATAGAGTATTCAGCACAGAGCAGGTATTAGTATAGAGTATTAGTATAGAGTATTCAGCACAGAGCACGTATTAGTATAGAGTATTAGTATAGAGTATTCAGCACAGAGCAGGTATTAGTATAGAGTATTAGTATAGAGTATTCAGCACAGAGCAGGTATTAGTATAGAGTATTAGTATAGAGTATTCAGCACAGAGCAGGTATTAGTATAGAGCATTAGTATAGAGTATTCAGCACAGAGCAGGTATTAGTATAGAGTATTAGTATAGAGTATTCAGCACAGAGCAGGTATTAGTATAGAGTATTAGTATAGAGTATTCAGCACAGAGCAGGTATTAGTATAGAGCATTAGTATAGAGTATTCAGCACAGAGCAGGTATTAGTATAGAGTATTAGTATAGAGTATTCAGCACAGAGCAGGTATTAGTATAGAGTATTAGTATAGAGTATTCAGCACAGAGCAACTCATCCCTTATTCCTTTACTGATCCCAGACTGGATGCTCCTTGACCAGACCAGTCCCTTTCCTGTCAGAACCACCCCCAACACTAAGGGAAGTGTTCCACTGACTGCATACTATAGCTGTGAACTCTCATGAGGCTAGGAATACCCACCTGCAAAACATGGCAGCTGGAATCACTCCATTAGTGCTGGCAGCAGGACTGAGCAGGAGGTGAAGGGTTTTGGACTTTTCAATGTGGACTTTTAATGCCTGTTTTTAAAGAATTCTAAAAGAATGGATTTGAAATCCATGATTATTTGATAAAAGACCACAGAACTGTTAACTTGAGCAAAAGCAGAAAGTTGGGAAATTAGGCCATTGAAATGTCCTGGAAAGGATCATGGGTGTGTTTACTATAATATCGCTATGTGTGACCAAGACTGGAAGCCACAGGCCAGGACTTGCGAACCAGGCCCGAGCAACTGACAAAGAAGAAACAGTTGCAGAGGTAAGGAAGCACAGATCATGGCCTGATAAGAGATTCATCAGTTTTTTTTAATTCTTTCATGGGATGTGGGTGGCGCAGGCGAGGCCAGCATTTGTTGCCCATCCCGAATTGTCCTTGAACTGAGTGGCTTGCGAGGCCATTTCAGAGGGCATTTAAGAGTCAACCACATCGCTGTGGGTCTGGAGTCATATGTAGGCCAGACCAGGCAAGGACGGCATATTTCCTTCCCTAAAGGGCATTAGTGAACCAGATGGGTTTTAATGACAATCAATGATAATTTCATGGCACCATTACTGAGGCTAGCTTTCAATTCCAGATTTTTAAAAATAATTGAATTTAAATTCCACCAGCTGCCATGGTGGGATTTGAACCTGTGTCCCCAGGGAATTAGGGCCTGGGCCTCTGGATTACCAGTTCAGCAACATTGGGTTTGAAAAATGACTCATATATGGAAGATGGTCAAACAGCAGATGCTGAAGAGAAAAACAAATGGAGCATTCTAGAAAGGTTTACAGGAGGTTGGCATTCTTTCATTTATGAAAGATGATGTACACACAGCAAACAATCCATTTAGGTGGGGTGTCTTCTCTTGGTGCACCTTTGCTGATGGCTGTGAAGGTCAATCCTTGAGGGGCAGGTTCTGCCACAAGTACAATATTATGGTGCATGAGAGGAAACTTTTCCTCCTGCCAAGAACAAAGGACTTCATCAATCCTTTGCCTTGAGTTACACTCGCCAGAAAAAGGTTGTACGAGCATCTACCATTTTCCGTCTGGCCTTTTGTATTCTGAGCAAGATAAAAATGAAGCCTTACAGGGGAGTTCAGTTCAGATAAACAGCACATTACTCAGGAGTGAGGAATGCAGAAAGGGTGGAATGGATGGCAACGAAGGGAAGAGGGAAATGAAAAGTAATGAAGGGTTTGGGGAAAAGAATGGAAATGAAGGGGACAAAGAAAAAGGCAAAAGTTGAGCAGTAATTGGGATGAAGAAGCTGGGAGCAGTGATTGGGTGGCAAAACTGAGAGAAGTGATTAGGTGACAAAGCTGGCAGTGTGATTGGGTGAAGAAACTGGGAGCAGTGATTGGATGGTGAAGCTGGGAGCAGTGATTGGGTGAAGAAGCTGGGAGCAGTGATTAAAGAGGAGAAGCTGGGAGCAGTGATTGGGTAAAGAGGAGAAGCTGGGAGCAGTGATTGGGTAAAGAAGAGAAGCTGGGAGCAGTGATTAAAGGGGAGAAGCTGGGAGCAGTGATTGGTTAAAGAGGAGAAGCTGGGAGCAGTGATTAAAGGGGAGAAGCTGGGAGCAGTGATTGGGTAAAGAGGAGAAGCTGGGAGCAGTGATTGGGTAAAGAAGAGAAGCTGGGAGCAGTGATTAAAGGGGAGAAGCTGGGAGCAGTGATTGGGTAAAGAGGAGAAGCTGGGAGCAGTGATAGGGTAAAGAGGAGAAGCTGGGAGCAGTGATTAAAGGGGTGAAGCTGGGAGCAGTGATTGGGTATAGAAGAGAAGCTGGGAGCAGTGATAGGGTAAAGAGGAGAAGCTGGGAGCAGTGATTAGGTAAAGAAGAGAAGCTGGGAGCAGTGATTGGGTGAAGAAGAGAATCTGGGAGTAGACATTGGGTGAAGAAACTGGGAGCAGTGATTGGATGATGAAACTGGGAGCAGTGATTGAATGACGAAACTGGGAGCAGTGATTGGGCAATGAAGCTGGGAGCAGTGAGTGGGCGAAGAAGCTGGGAGCAGTGATTGGGTAAAGAGGAGAAGCTGGGCGTAGTCATTGGGTGAAGAAACGGGGAGCAGTGATTGGGTGACAAAACTGCGGGCAGTGATTGGGTAAAGAGGGCAAGCTGGGAGCAGTGATTGGGTGAAGAAACTGTGAGCAGTGATTGGGTGAAAAGGAGCAGCTAGGAGCAGTGATTGGGTGATGAAACTGGGAACAGTGATTGGGTGATGAAACCTGGAGCAGTGATTGGGTGACAAAGCATGGAGCAGTGACTGGGTGAAGAGGGAAATCTGGGAGTCATGACTGGGTGAAGAAACTGGGAGCAGTGATTGGGTGAAGAGGGGAATCTGGGAGTAGTGATTGGGTGACGAAGCTGGGAGAAGTGATTGGATGACAAAGCTGGGAGCAGTGATTGGATGAAGAAGCTGGGAGCAATGATTGGATGACGAAGCTGGGAGCAGTGATTAGGCGAAGAAGCTGGGAGCAGTGATTGGGTGATGAAGCTGGGAGCACTGATTGGGTGAAGAGGAGAATCTGGGAGTAGTGACTGGGTGAAGAAATTGGGAGCAGTGATTGGGTGACAAAACTGCGGGCAGTGATTGGGTAAAGAAACTGGGAGCAGTGATTGGGTAAAGAAACTGGGAGCAGTGATTGGGTGACAAGGTTGGCAGCAGTGATTGGGTTAAGAGGAGCAGCTAGGAGCAGTGATTGGGTGACAAAGCTGGGAGCAGTGATTGAGTAAAGAGGATAAGCTGGGAGCAGTGATTGGGTGATGAAGCTGGGACCAATGATTGGGTGATGAAGCTGGGAGCAGTGATTGGGTGAAGAGGACAAGCTGGGAGCAGTGATTGGGTGATGAAGCTGGGACCAATGATTGGGTGAAGAAGCTGGGAGCAGTGATTGGGTGACAAAGCTTGGAGCAGTGTTTGGGTAAAGAGGGAAATCTGGGAGTCATGATTGGGTGAAGAGGGGAATCTGGGAGCAGTGATTTGGTGAAGAAACTGGGAGCAGTGATTGGGTGAAGAAACTGGGAGCAGTGATTGGGTGACGAAACTAGGAGCAGTGATTGGGTGAAGAAACTGGGAGCAGTGATTGGATGAAGAGGGGAATCTGGGAACAGTGATTGGGTGACGAAGCTGGGAGCAGTGATTGGGTGATGAAATTTGGAGCAGTGATGGGAATCGGGAGCAACAGGGTAGGTTGTTTTTGCATTTTCTAGATGGGAATTCCATCAATTGCAAAATACAGAAATTCTCCAAATTAACCAGAATGCTTAATAAAGTAAAAATTCAAAATTTTGCAAGGAAGCAAATCCTCAGCATCCCATCAGGCTTTCATGCCGCTATGTTTTCTCCCTCCAATGCAAACTAGAGAATGTTGCATATACCTACAGTTTAAATTCCTAACCCCATACAACTGCTTATGTCCATACATGTTTAATAGGAGGCTTGATGCAAAAATGAGGGGGAAGGGAAGGATGCAGGAGTAGGGTGAGAAGAGGGAATTAGATTGGGAGGAGGATGGTGTGGAGTATAAATACAGGGTTAGACGAGTTCATCCAAATGGTCTCTATCAAGGCTGTAGATTCTATGTAATTGTCTCATAATCAGTGTTATTCTTAATTGCTACTTAACTACCCAGTCTGCAAGTTTTCTCATGTCTTCTTGTATTATGTACTATTCTTTTTTTGTGTTAACTATACCACCCATACTGAAAGGGTAATGGGAAAGGATTCTTTATGAGAAGGAATATTAAAACCTGTTACCAAATGAAACCTTGCCAACAGAGGAAAAGTCTGAGTAAGTCCGAGCTAGACCACAGGCTATTTCCATGATGATCAGACCATTTTTATTGTTCAATTCCCTTGCCAATCAGCCAAGAATTCCTTCAGCTGTTACCAGATCTATTATACCTTTAAAAGGATTATCTCCATACAGATCTTGCTCCATTGCACTAGAGAGAAATCCTAAATACTGAAAGCACCTCTGAGGAGACAGCTAAAGTAGTTCACAGCTTACAGCCAGGATAGATTTGGAGACCTGGCAGACTTCCTCTGATACATACAAGATGTTGTTTGTTGCCAGAAATCACTCCCATGACAGCAGACCTTTTAACTAACATAAGTGAGATGGAAAATCTCCGGAACTATGAAAAGATGCTGCTATTTATCCATCTGATCTTATCACTTTGTACATATATCTAATATGCATTTGACTATCTCACTTCATACATTACACAAACTTTACGCAAATTGGCAGGTCCAGGGAAATAACAGTCACACTTGGCACAGCAGCTTTACAAGTTTCAGCTCATTCACTGTGACAATGGACCAACAATTAAGAATACAGGAACAATCCTGCTCTGATGTCAGGATTACTGTTATTATTGTAACATTTAAGGACAAACTTAAATTCCGAAAACACACTTAACTAGAGATGAAATGATTTTTACCTTTATTCAACTTACCTTGCTAAAATCCTCAAACACAGCCATCATCCTTTCTGTCTGTCCCATTATTTTAATTATAATTTCAACCTCACAGAATCACAGAATCGTTAGAGTGCAGAAGGGGGCCATTCAGCCCACTGTGTCCGCACTATCTCACTGAAAGAGTAATTCCCTCTGTTCTATTCCCCCACCTTCTCCACATAACCCTGCACATTCCTCCTTTTCATATAACCGTCTAATTCCCTTTTGAATGCTTCAGTTGAACCTGCCTCCACCATGTTCTCAGGCAGCACATTCCAGACCTTAACCAGTCGCTGCATGAAAAAAGTTTTTCCTCATGTCACTTTTGCTTCTCTTACCAAAGACTTTAAATCCGTGCCTTCTCATTCTCGATCTATCTACTCTGTCCAGACCCCTCATGATTGTGAATACCTTTATCAAATCACCTGTCACCCTTCTCTTTCCCAAGGAAAACAGTCCTAACTTCTCCAATCTATCTTCATAACTGAAATTCCTCATCCCTGGAACCATTCTCGTGAACCTTTTCTGTACTCTCTCCAATTCTCTCATGTCTTTCCCAAAGTACAGCGCCCAGAACTGGATGCAATACTCCAGCTGAGGCTGAACTAGTGTCTTGTACAAGTTCAACATAACTTCGTTGCTCTTGTACTCTATGCCCCTATTAATAAAGCCCAAGATACTGTATGCTTTATTAACTGCTTTCTCAACCTGTCCTGCTATCTTCAATGACTGATGCACAAATGTTATGACTGAGGCATGAGTAATGCACTGTCAATTCAGTCCCAATACTCCACAGGTCACAGCATATTATTAAAGTTTTCCCACCTACCGGAAATTAGCCAAATTAAACACTCTAGTAACCCCCAGAATAAAACAGACCAAATCAGGTATCTTTAAACAACAACAAATTAACTATTTATTAATCAACTAAATTTTAAACACTACTGAGATAAATTTATTTCTAAAGGCCTTATAACTTCTTGTTTATTCTAACTCTCCAATTCACACAAGTACATTCAAAAACTAACCGTTAACCAGTTTTAAAAATGGTGTTTTAAAAATTAGCAGTTTCTTAAGAATGAATAAATAACTAGGTTGTAAGACTTTGTTGGTTATGTTCCTGATGGTTGACGTATCCAAGTGTAGAATAATCAGATGGCATTCGAAATTTCGAGGCAAATTTGACAGTCTATAACAGATAACTTGGTAAAGACAGATGCAAAGTGTTTGTTTAATACCTCTGCCTCCATGTGTAAATCCCGTTTCTGGTCCCTAATCGGCCCCACTCCTCCTTTTACCACCCTTTTACTACTTATATGCCTGTAGAAAACTTTAGGATTTCCTTTAATGCTAGCTGCCAGTCTCTTTTAATGCTCTCTCTGTGCTTCTCTTCTTTGCTTTTGTGAGCCATTCTCAGAACATGGAGATGTAGTCTAACAGGGAAGATTCATCCCTGTGTCCCAAAAACCTCTCCTTGATTAGTTTTAGAGGACCTCTCGCAACTAATTCAAAGGGACTAAAGTCAATGGACTCATTGAATGAGTCTCTAGTAGCAAAGAGAAGGAATCCCAGTCCTTTGTCCCAGTCATGGGAGTACTCATAGCAGTATGCTCTGATCATTGTCTTTAGGGTCTGGTGGTACTGCTCCAAAGCCCTTATGACTGTGGGTGGTAGGCTGAGGACCTTAGCTGGGTTATGCCTAGATTGCCCATGACCTTTTGAAAATACTGGACATAGACTTTGTGCCCTAATCCGACTGGATCTCAGCAGGCAGCCCATATCGGGTGAAGAATTGTGTAAGTCCCTCCACCGCTACCTTGCAGAGATAGTTCTTAGGGGGATGGCCTCTGGAAATCAGATAGTCACATCCATAATGGTGAGAAAATACTGGTAACCCCCTTTTGTTTTCAGGAAGGGTCCCACACAATCTACCAGCACTTTGCTGAACCTTTCCCCAAAAGCCGGTATGGGAATTAGGGGTGCAGGTTTTATTGCAGGTTGAGGCTTCCCCACAACCTGGCACATGTGGCAAGTCTTATAGAACTCCACCACGTTCTTGTGGAGTTGTGGCCAGTGAAAATGCTGTCTGATGCGGGCTTGGGTTTTTCTGATACTGACATGTCCAGCCATTGCCATCTCGTGGGCTATTCTCAATATTTCCCTACGGTACCTCAGCAGCACCAATATCTGGTGAACCACGGTCCACTCTCAGTCTGCAGGTCTGTGAGGAGGTCTCCACTTCCTCATCAGCACCTCATTCTTTAAATAGTAGCACTCTGGAACTCCCTCTGCTTCAGCTTCAGTTTGGGCAGTTTGTGCTAACTTTTGTAACCCTGGGTTGGGTTGCTGAGACTCGACCAAGGAGGGTCTGTTTAACTCATCCTTTGGGTCCTCTAACTTCCCAAAGAAGGTTTCAGATAACCAGACAGTAGGGTTATCTGTCTGCAGTGCCAGTTCAGCCTCCTCTGATGGAGCTTGTTTGGCCATTGTTATGATCAGGCAAGAAAGGGGTCTAGGGGTCCCTCTCAGCCTTCACCTGGTCTATCGTAACAGGGTTTAATTTTAAACACACCGTGTTTTTAGCTCCCCCTTGGTGAATCCTTGTTCACTGCTTTCCAGTCATAAGGCAAAGAAACTAGCACAAACAGGTTTTCTTAGGTTTAAAGAAGAAAGGTTAAAATTTATCAAACTTAAACTTAAACTCTAATTCGGTTAACACCTATGGATACACGATGCGCCCACGCTAGCATGTATACGCGATACACACATGCAGACTGAGACAGAAAAGAGCAGACGAAAATAAAGTGGAAAAGTTTGAGGCAATCGCTGAAGAGAGTTTTTGTTACAGGTCTTTGAGCTCACTGTAAGTCCTTGATTTAGGTAGATCTTGCTTTTTGTTGGGGCCCAGTATTCTTCTTAAATCTTGTTCGCTGTAGGAGACTTTTCTCTCTTGGGGTTCATGTGTCTTCAGTGGATTTGGAGTTCTGTGAGAAAGAGATGGGAGCAGAAAGGAGAGGCAATGGCGAGCTAGCCAGGAGAGGTCTTTTCAGTTCAGGTGCAAACAGACACTCTCAGTTCAAACTCTCTGTAGCTAGTTCAAAAGACCCTGGAACAGCCAGTTAGTCATGTGACCAGCTGGTCTAACCAGTCCTGGATTGTATTACCTTAACAGTCTCTGGAATGCTCCTCTTACACACAATACCTGATGATCAAGGTCCATTGTGGGTTGAATGTGTCAGGGAATGGTCCTTTGTCCTTGTAAGCACTGTCTGTTAATATGCAAATGTCTTTTCCAGCCATGACTGATCTGTTTAACAAGTCATTTCCTCGCTCCAGTAAAAGTTTAAAATCAATGTTCATGACAAAATTAATGTACCTCATTCTTGGCAGGTGGGGTCCTAGCATGACACCATGGACCAGATCATCACACAGTCAAGGAAAATGCCAGGGACATTTTCATGTAACTTCTCTGTCTCCCTGACCTCTTTCAGTCTCTCTAAAACCACTGGGGAAGCTACCACTTTTGCCTCCACCAGATCATTGCCCAGGACCAGGTCAACCCCATCCACAAGCAAACAAGGAACCATCATATGGTTACCGGTCCTGAAACAAGGTCGCACTCCAGGTGCACCCAGTATAAAGTTATGGGCATGTACCGCCCTCCGATACCATTCACTAGCACCCTAGAATTCAATGCAGAGCAGAAGGGATTGGGTGGTCTCTGTATCCCTAAGTTTGACAATGGGATTACTTGCCTCACTTGAGGGCTATGGGGTCACTTTTCCTCTGGACACAAAATCCTGGTAACTCTCAGGAATTTTGTTCAGATTTCCCACACTCTCAGCAGTAGGTTTATGGGTTTTACTGCTGCAGTTAAAGTCACAGCTTCCCTGAGGCCTTGAGGAGTCATGGACAGACAATGGATGAGTCCATGTAGTCCATGTGCTCTGCCCTAAGTCAGGGATTCGATCACTTGAGAGCCTCCTGAGAAACTGAAAAAGCTCTTGGAGAACCATCTGCAGAAACACTCTGAGTGGGTGCAGGAGCAGCACTCTGATACACTCAGAAAGAGTTAGACTCTTGGTAGCATCGCCCAATTAGTGTTGCTCATGCTGCAAAGGCGCTTGGAGTGGATGCCAGCTGCATCCCAGTCAGTGGCCTCATCCATCATCCAAGTGTGCCAGGAAAGGGCTGGGATGGTTGAAATGGCAGATGAAGGGGCCACCCCTGAGGGGGCACTGGCGTCACCCTTCGATCCCTCTTCTTGGCCACTTCTTGCTTCTTGACTGTTGTGGATTAATACTTTTTCTTAAACTAAAGGAACATTTTGATTGCTCAGTTTTCTGCTGTTCACTGGTTCCTTATTGGTTCTTTCCATGGGAACAAACCACTTAATCTGTTGTTTTTTTTAGTTCAATCACATATATTGATTAATGACTTAAAAGACCAATCGTCTTTTCAGCCAGATGTTCTGGAGTATGACATTATGGTTGAAAGGGATGGTACAATGGACATGTTTAAGATACAAGACTATTGCATACACATGGAAATCATAAACAATAAGCACAAGTGCATTTAAAATAATCTATTCTATCACCAGTTGTGCCAGGTGTCAAAAAGTGATTAATTCATGCTTCACTCCAGAACTTAAGCATTTCTGATGAAAAGTCATTAACCTGAAGTATTAACTCTTGTTTCTCTCTCCACAGATGCTGCCAGACCTGCTGAATGTTTCTAGCATTGTCTGTTTTTATTTCAGAATACCAGCATCAGCAGTATTTTGCTTTTGCTTCAGCACATAATCTTCAGCACATAATCTGGCACATAACTCAATGCAGTAGTGAGAGAACACTGCACTGTCGGAGGTGTCACTTTTTGAATGGGACATGAAACTGAGGTTCTGTCAGCCAGCTCAGGTGCATGTAATAGATCCCATTGTACTGTTTGAAAAAGGGTAGAGGAGTTCTCATTGTGTCCTTACCAATATTGAACCTTCCACCAACACCTAGAAAATCAATTTAATTAGTCATTTATCTCATTACTATTTGTGTGATCTTGCTGTGTGTGAATTGACTGCTGCACTTCTCTAGACTACAACAGTAACTACCCTTCAAAATTATTGAAATGAGTTGGGATGTCCCGAGGTGGTGAGAAATGCTCTAAAAATGCAAGTTCATGATTTATTAAGTTGTGATTGGTTCTCCTTTACAAATCCTTCGGTCCCCACAACACAAAGAATTGCTCAATGAACTGATATCATTTAATAATTCATTACAATGCAAGTTAATATCTTCATGACTCACTGGGGCTCTAATTACTTAAAAAATAAAAACTGATGTCTTGTGGCATTTCTCATGATGAGTAGAGAACAAACCTCTTCATAACTAGAGGTTTGTGCCTTTCATGGAATAAAATCAGGACATTAGATTTACAATGACTCTCTCCCTCTCTCTTTGGCCTCCTTGTCTTGGGACACAATGGGTAAGCGCCGAGAGGTGGTCAGTGGTTTGTGGAGCAGCGCCTGGAGTGGCTATAAAGGCCAATTCTAGAGTGACAGACTCTTCCACAGGCGCTGCAGATAAAATTGGTTGTCGGGGCTGTTACACAGTTGGCTCTCTCCTTTGCGCTTCTGTCTTTTTTCCTGTCAACTGCTAAGTCTCTTCGACTCGCCACTCTTTAGCCCCGCCTTTATAGCTGTCCGCCAGCTCTGGCGATCACTGGCAACTGACTCCCATGACTTGTGGTCAATGTCACAGAACTTCATGTCGTGTTTGCAGACGTCTTTAAAGCAGAGACATGGACGGCTGGTGGGTCTGATACCATTGACAAGCTTGCTGTACAATGTGTCCTTGGGGATCCTGCCATCTTTCATGCGGCTCACATGGCCAAGCCATCTCAAGCGCCGCTGGCTCAGTAGGGTGTATATGCTGGGGATGTTGGCCGCCTCGAGGATTTCTGTGTTGGAGATACGGTCCTGCCACCTGATGCCAAGGATTCTCCGGAGGCAGCAAAGAAGGAATGAGTTGAGACGTCGCTCTTGGCTGACATACATTGTCCAGGTCTCACTGCCGTAGAGCAAGGTACTGAGGATACAGGCTTGATACACTCGGACTTTTGTGTTCTGTGTCAGTGCGCCATTTTCCCACACCGTTTTGGCCAGTCTGGACATAGCAGTGGAAGCCTTTCCCATGCGCTTGTTGATTTCTGCATCGAGAGACAGGTTACTGGTGATAGTTGAGCCTAGGTAGGTGAACTCTTGAACCACTTCCAGAGCGTGGTCGCCAATATTGATGGTTGGAGCATTTCTGACATCCTGTCCCATGATGTTTGTTCTCTTGAGGCTGATGGTTAGTCCAAATTTGTTGCAGGCAGCCGCAAACTTGTCGATGAGTCTCTGCAGATGTTAATGCAGCATCGTCAGCAAAGAGGAGATCCCTGATGAGGACCTTCCGTACTTTGGTCTTTGCTCTTAGACGGGCAAGGTTGAACAACCTGCCATCTGATCTTGTGTGGAGGAAAATTCCTTCTTCTGATGACTTGAACGCATGTGAGAGCAGCAGGGAGAAGAAGATCCCAAACAGTGTATGTGCGAACAAACAGCCCTGTTTCACTCCACTCAGGATAGGAAAGGGGTCTGATGAGGCACTGCTATGCTGAATTGTACCTTTCATATTGTCATGGAATGAGGTGATGATACTTAGTAGTTTTGGTGAACATTCGATCTTTGCTAGTGGTCTGAAGAGACCACGTCTGCTGACGAGGTCAAAAGCTTTGCTGAGATCAATGAAAACAATTTAGAGGGGCATCTGTTGTTCACAGCATTTCTCCTGTAGCTGGCAAAGGGAGAACAGCATGTCAATGGTGGTTCTCTCTGCTCAAAAGCCGCACTGTGCCTCAGGGTAGACACGCTCAACCAGCTTCTGGAGTCTGTTTAAAGTGACTCGAGCGAAGACTTTCCCCACTATGCTGAGCAGGGAGATTCCACGGTCGTTGTTGCAGTCACCGTGGTCACCTTTGTTCTTATAAAGGGTGATGATATTGGCATCTTGCATGTCCTGTGGTACTGCTCCCTCATTCCAGCACAGGCAAAGCAGTTCATGGAGTGCTGAGAGTATAGCAGGCTTAGCACTCTTAATTATTTCAGGGGTAATGCCTTCTTTTCCAGTGGCTTTTCCACTGGCTAGAGAATCAATGGCATCACTGAGTTCCGATTTTGTTGGCTGTTCGTCCAGCTCATCCATGACTGGCAGAGACTGGGCTGCATTGAGGGCGGTATCAGTGACAACATTTTCCCTGCAGTACAGTTCTAGGTAGTGTTCCACCCAGCGGTCCATTTGTTTGCTTTGGTCAGTGATTGTGTCCCCTGATTTAGATTGAGGGGGGCGATCTTCCTGATGGTTGGCCCAAAAGCTCTCTTAATGTCATCATACATTCCTCTGATGTTTCCGGTGTCGGAGACCAGCAGAATATGACTGCATAGGTGTTGCTAGTAGTCGTTTGCACAGTGCCTGGCTGTTCTTTGTGCAGCGCTTCTGGCTATTTTAAGTGCTATGGATGTTAACTCGCTGGGGGTTTTCTTGTAGTTCAACAGTGCAATGCGCTTGGCAGCTATGACTGGATCCAGCTCTTCAAAGTGAGATTGAAACCAGTCTGCATTCTGCTTCTCACGTTTGCCAAAGGTGGTCATTGCTGAGTCATAGATGGCGTCTCTGATGTGGGCCCACTTGGTCTCTGCATCCCCTGCAGGAGTGTTTTGAAGGCCTTTTTCAAGTGAATTTCGAAACTTATGTAACAGCTGTGGATAAGAAATTCTGTTAGTGTTGGTGCGCGGGTGGCCCTTCTGCTTGGAGTGATGTAGCTTCTCTGGTTTGAGTCTAACTTTGCTGCACACCAGGGAGTGGTCGGTGTCGCAATCTGCACTGTGGAAGCTGGACACTGTTTGTAGAGGCTCGCCTTGTGATGATGAGGTCCAGCTGGTGCCAACGATGTGATCTTGGGTGACTAAATGACTAAATCCATCAAATCCCATTTAAAGTTATCAGAATAGCATGCAAGATTTTTTCCTGTGCTTTGGGGATTCAATCCAAGACTTTGGTTAATATTCTGTGAAAGTTTACGTAAGTGGTACATATATTTCTTTACACTTCTATTTAACAATTCTCCCTTACCAGTTTTAAAGCATAGAATACAAGTGAGATATAACAGTTGGAGATAAATATTTGTTACTTAGATGTACTAGGTAAACTTTGGCTCACTGGTAGATTATTGGGGTCTGTCAGTAGCATCAGGTGGTAGTGGAGCATTCCAGGACTGGAAGCATGTGTGTAACTTACTATTAGATCTCTGCAAATAGTACATTTGGTATTTGTGATTGGTTCCTGGAAGCTTATCTCTGTGTTTATCTCTCTCTATCTGTCTAAGTGTCTGCCCCTCTGTCTTTCTGTATCTCTGTCTATCAGTATCGCTGTCTATCTGTATTTTGTAAATTTATTTAATGGGATGTGAGCATCACTGGCAAGGCCAGCATTTGTTACCCATTCCTAATTGCCCTTTGGAAGGTGGTGGAGCTGCATTCAAGAAGAGTATTCCATCACACTCGTGACTTGTGCCTTGTTAGATGACGGACAGGCTTTGGATGTCAGGTGGTGAGTTACTTGTCACAGAGTTCCCAGCCTCTGACCTGCTCTTGTAGCCACAGTAAGTATAGGGCTGGACCAGTTAAGTTTCTGGTTAATGGTGACCCCCAGGATGTTGATAGTGGGGGATTCAGCAATGGTAATGACATTGAACATTAAAGGGAGATGGTTAGATGCTCTCTTGTTGGAGATGATCATTGCCTGACATTTGTGTCACACGGATGTTACTTGCCACTTATCAGCCCAAGCCTGAATGTTGTCCAGGTCTTGCTGCATGTGGACACAGACTCCTTCAGTATCTGAGGAGTTGTGAATGGTGCTGAACACTGTGCAATTATCAGGAAATATTCCTCCTTCTGACTTTATGATGTAGGGAAGGTCATTGATGAAGCAGCTGAAGATGGTTGGCCCTAGCCTACCTTGAGGAACTCCTGCAGTGATGTCATGGGGCTGAGATGATTGGCCTCCAACAACCACAACCATCTTCCTTTGTTCTCGGTATGACTCCGAACACTGGAGAGTTTTCCCCCTGATTTCCATTGACTTCAGTTTTGCTAGGGCTTTTTGATGCCACACTCAATCAAATGCTGCTTTGGTGCCAAGGGCAGTAACATCACCTCACTTCTGGAATTCAGCTCTTTTGTACATGTTTGGATCAAGGCTGTAATGAGGTCTGGAGCCGAGTCTTCCTGGCAGAACCCAAACTGAGCATCATTGAGCAGGTTTTCGCTGTGTAAGTGCCATTTAATATCACTGTCAACAACATCTTCCATCACTTTGCTGATGATCGAGAGTGAACGGATGGGGTGGTAATTGGCCAGATTGGATTAGTCCTGCTTTGTGTGGACAGGACATAGCTGGGCAATTTTCCACATTGTAGGGTAGATGCCCGTGTTGTAGCTGTACTGGAACAGCTTAGCTAGGGTTGTGGCTGGTTCTGGAGCACACCTCTTCAGTACTATTGCCAGAATGTTGTCAGGGCCCATAGCTTTTACTGTATCCAGTGCCTTCAGCTGTTTCTTGGCATATGTGAAGTGAATCAAATTGGCTGAAGACTGGCACCTGTGATGTTGGGAACCTCAGGACAAAGCCGAGATGGATCATCCACCTGGCACTTCTGGCTGAAGATGGATGCAAATTCTTCAGCCTTGTCTTTTGTACTGATGCGCTGGCTGTCCCCTCACTAAGCATGGGGATGTTTGTGGAGCCTCTTCCTCCCGTTAGTTGTTTAATTGTCCACCACCATTTATGACAGGATGTGGCAGGACTACAGAGCTTTGATCTGATCCGTTGGTCGTGGGATCGCTTAGCTCTATCCCATGTGCTTTCGTTGTTTACCATGCACGTAGTCCTCTGTTGTAGCTTCATCAGGTTGGTACCTCATTTTGAGGTATGCCTGGTGCTGCTCCTCGCATGCCCTCCTGCACTCTTCATTGAACCAGGGTTGATGCCCCAGCTTGATGGTAATGGTAGAGTGGGGGATATGCTGGGCCATGAGATTACAGATTGTGGTTGAATACAATTCTGCTGTTGCTGATGGCCCACAGCATCTCATAGATGTCCAGCTTTGAGCTGCTAGATCTGTTCTGAATCTATCCCATTTAACATGGTGGTAGTGCCACACAACACAATGGTGGGTATCCTCAGTGTGAAGGCGGAATTTTGTCTCCACAAAGATTTGGTGAGCGTGATTCAGTGAGTATGACTATGTCAGGCTGTTGCTTAACTAGTTTATGGGACAGCTCTCCTAATTTTGACACAAGTCCCCAGATGTTAGTAAGGAGGACTTTGCAGGGTCGACAGGGCAGGGTATTTAATTGATGTTTCAGGTACCTAGGTAGATGCCAGGTTGCCCATCCGGTGTTATTCTTATTCGACTTTTCTGTAGAGGCTTGGTACAACAGAGTGGCTTGATAAGCTATTTCAGAGTCAACCACACTGCCGTGGATCTGAAATCATTTGTCAGCCAGACCGGATAAGGACAGCAAATTTCCTTCCCTAAAGGACATTAGTGAACTAGATGGGTTTTTAAGACAATCCAGTAGTTTCATGGTCACCATTACTGAGAATCGCTTTTTATTCCAGATTTATCAATGAAATGAATTTAAATTCCACCAGCTGCTGTGGTGGGATTTGAACTAATTTCCTTAGACCATTAGTTGGAGCCGCTGGATTACTGGTCCAATAACATCACCTGTTTTCGACCAGTTACCTGATCTCTAGGCAAAAATATCAAGTGCAAGCCCAGACTTTTGGGATGGGATGTGTAAGACTCTCTACCTGTATCTAATCGGTGTTAATAATGAGAAAGTTTACATTTACTGTCAATAAAGCATAAGTAATAATCACTTGATACATAAAGGCTTTGCTTTCTTTCAAAATTCCAGTCATTTATTTTGAACTTAAATTGGAATGTGGAAAGACTCTGGGCTGGATTTTAAGCAGCCCTCAATGTCGGGATCCATGGCGGAGGGAGGGGGCCTGAAGATGGCCTCGGACCACAACGTCAGCCCGATCCTCCCGGTGGCGGAGAGGCATGTGGCAGCCTCCCCACCGCTGGGTGGCGGGACCACAATTTTAATATTTCAATCAATTAAAATAATTAATTTAAAGAAATTTACGTCGCCTCCTGATATCCCACTGCGATCTTCGGCCTGGTGGCCAACACTTCCGTGCCTTCGGATCCCCGTCCAGGGAAACGAGGTGCAACACTGATAGGGAGGGGGAGGAGGTAAGTTTATCAGTGTGGGGGTGGTGGGAGAATGGGGTCAAATTAACATCATGGGTGTAGGGGATGGTGGGAAGAGTCATAGTTTAAAGTTTGTGCAGTTTGGGGTGAGGGGGCGGTCAGATGGGAAAGGTAAGTGTTTTTGGGAGGAAAGGGCAGATAATTAATTTAATTGTTATGGTGGGGGGGGGGGGGGTGAAGGGAGATAGGGAAAGGAAGTGTTCTTACTTCACTTAGTTCATTCTATCTTTAAATATTTAAATTAACCGGTAGGGCTAACAGCCCTTTAAAAATGGCGTCAGCGTCTGCGCACAGGTAGCTGACGCCATTGCAAGGGACGGACAGCCTGCCCCCTCTACATGATCTGGGGGTTGGGGGTGGGGGGTGGGGGGAGGGCGGCCCGCCCTGGCTATTTCAATGAGCCACCACGCTTGGAATCGTGGCGTCTCATTGGCGTGCGGCCCGCAGATCGGGCCACTATTTTTGAAGCTCGCTGCCGATGCAGCCTTCAGTGTGTTTTTCTCTTTCTCTCAGTTTAAGCCACTTTCTTAAGTTTATAATGTATTTACAGTTGGAAACCAAGAAAAGCTGCAATGTGAGAGACTGGAGAAGCTGTGATTGGGAATTTTAATAGAGGTGTTCACAATTTTAAAGAATCTTTACAGAGTAGACAGGAAAAAATTGTTTCTAGTGGGCAGAAGGGTCAGTAACCGAAGGATAGAGATTGAAGATAATTGGACCAGAGGAGTTGTTATGATCTGGAATGCACTGAAGAGGTGGAGGATGCAGATTCAATAATGAAGGGAATTGAATATATACTTGAGAAGGAACAATTTTCAGGGCTTGGGGAAAGAGCGGGGGAGTGGGACTAATTGGATAGATCTTTCAAAGAACTGGCATGAGCATGATGGGACAAAGGCTTTCTTCTGTGTTACATAATTCTCAGCAACTGTGTCCTTGAGTTTCAAAGTTGAATTTTAGAGGCAAACCAAGTGTTTTCTGTCAATTAAGAAGCAGCTGTGAACCGGTGTACATGATGTCTAGCAAGTTGCTGGTGAGGTTGACTGATACTGTTGTCTCGAAACACTTCAGTGTGAGGAAATGTCTGTTGACTAATGGAAACTTATGCAACATCCCTCAAGGTATTTTCCATTACAATATCTATTTAGGTTATTTTGAATATATTAATCCATCTGCCCTGGAATCATCATTAGAAGTGATATCCCTGGTGAAGTCAAGACAAATTGGATGATATAACCAGAAGGATACAGCTGCAGGCAACTAAAAGGAGGCCAACTTTCTCAAAAACATGTTCCTCCAGAGAGCATACTATAGAGAAAGTTGTGGAGAAAAGATCAAATACACAAAGAAAAGGCTGGAAATTTGCAGCAGTTGAAAAGAACGTAAGAAGTAAGAGCAGGAGTAGGCCATATGACCGCTTGAGCCTGCTCCACCATTTAATAAGATCATGGCTGATGTGGACCTCAACTCTACTTTCCCACCTGATCCCCATATCCCTTGATTCTCTTGAGCCCAAAGATGTATCGATCTCAGGTTTGAATATACTCTAAGGCTGAAAATCCACAGCCCTCTGGGCTACAGAATTCCAAATGTTCACAACCCTCTGAGTGAAGAAATTTCTCCTCTTCCTCATCCTAAATGGTGGGCCTCTTATCCTGAGACTATGTTCTCCCAGTTCTCGACTCTCCAGCCAGGAGAAACAGCCACTCAGCATCTACCCTGTGAAGCCCTCTCACAATCTTATATATTTCAATGAGTCGTTTGGTAGTACAGAACTTAAGTATTGCTGAAAACAGAGACATTTTGTCAAAGCTTTTCATCTTGCACTCATCAGGACAATTCGCAAGAATACCAATGTAAGGGAATTTATACTACATGAGAAGAGAGTGCTGATTAGTTGGCAAGTGGATTCTGATTGGTAGAGGCATTGCCATGGAGAATGCACCAGTTTATGGTGACTGACAGTTAACTGCCAAGCTTTGTTTGAAATTTAAACCAGAGCAGCTTAGCTCTGATTGGTCAAGGCATTGCCCTGAGGAATGAACCAGTGAATGGCTGTCAACAAAATAAGTGAAATGTAGTCACTGTTGTAACGCAAGCAAACACAGCAGCCAGTTTGTGCACAACACATTCCCATAACCACCAATGTGATAAATGACCATTGAATCTGTTTTGGTAGTGTTACTTGTCAGGGGGAGGGGTGGGGGGGGTGGTGCTGTGAAGAGGGTGCTGAAGGTTGGCCAGGACATCTCTTCGTTCTTCTGCGAAGAGTGTCATGGGATATTTTACACTCACCTGAACAGGCAGACTGAGCCACAGTTTAACATCTTAACCAAAATACAGCACTTCTGACAATACAGCAGTCACTCAGTATGACACTCGAGTGTCAGATTATGTGTTCAAGTCCCTGGACCATTTTCCAATAGTCTCACATTGGCCGTTGTCTGATGTTGTACACTGATGAGTTATATCAGTGTCCCACAAAAAGCAAAAGGCAGCATCATTCAAACAAAAATCAATAGGTGATTCCAATGTTTACTGCGATACTTATTGTTCTGCCGGTCAGTGAAGCCAAATGCTTAAATAACAAGATAAGCACTTCAGCTTGCTTCGTCTAATCCTTTAGAATACCAGTCCCACCATATTACACCTTCTAACTGCTTAAATCGGTCCAGCATCCTGGTCTTAGCATCCCTTTCTAGTAACTCAGGTGCTGATCTTACACTGTGTCAAAAAAATACCTCCTGGTCCTGTCCTAGAATTGTCCTTCGCAACTCTGATCCTGTGTCCTGGTGTATCTGAAAGTGCCGGTGTCATAAACGTATAAGGTGTCAGCTGTGTCTCTGTGGCAGAACTCCTGAATTTCCGTGCAAATGTTGTGGATTACAACCTCACTCCAAAAACCTGAGTATATAATCCAGGCTGACACTCCCAGTGCAGTATTGAGGGAGTGCTACACTGTGGGAGATGCCATCTTTTGGATGAGACGTTAAACCAAGGCCCTGACTGTCCTCTCGGGTGGATATAAAAGATCCCACAGCATTATTCATGTCCTCTCAACCAAAGCTGCTAAAACAGATGACCTGGTCAATTATCTTGGTGCTGTTTGTGGGACCCTGCTGTGTTAAAATTGATTACGGCATTTTCCTGCAACAGTAGCAATGCTTTAAAAAGCATTTCATTGGCTGTGGGATGTCCTGAGGTTGTGATAGGTGCTATAGAAATTCAAGTTCTTTCTTTTTTATTGCTTAGGGTTTATTTTCACTATCCTGTTAAGGATCTTATAAAGCTCTGTTTCTATACCTGAAGTGTCCCAGCTTATCTAGTCATTCCTCACAGCTCTTTCCTGTTGACACCAGGTGATATCTTTCCACAGGCTCTCGAAACTGCTTGGCCCCACCCTGCCATGGCAGTGATCAGAATAGTTATCCTAATCAAGGCACTGTATAGTGCAGCATGACTTTTGGAAATTAAACACAGTTCATTGGCAAAAGACCCATACAGTTAATGAATAAGGGAACACAGAACTATATTTATTTGTATATCATTGTGCATTAGTCCATCCAATTCCCCCATTTTCACCCACACTGCTCCTGTGTAGTGGCTTGCTCAGTCTGTACAGCCTCTCTGTGTAACACAGTCCTTACAACTCTCATATGATGCAGTGTGTAGTCACAGTGGAAGGATATTGAGCTTTTTGCTATGGACTTTCTGGTGTCCGTTTTAAAGGAGGACTAAGAATGTCTGATGAAGCAGGAACACAGGAACCATAAGATGGATAAAGGAATGGACTTGAAGCCTTGGACTATCAGGGTGAATTAAGGGCGAAAGAGCAGAACTTGATTAAATGTATGAGCTGCAAAGGGAGAAAAACTCATGTGTGGCCAATGCAATCAAAACAAAATTACAACTTAGACTCATTTGGGATTGATAACCGACTGAGAAACAAGCCATTTACAGTAATACACCAATCAAGCAAGGGTTTCTGGCTGGTCAATGCCAACTTGACCAAAACCAGAAAGCATGCTGGGTTTCTTCACAGCTTCAGCTACAGAAAGAGTGAATAAAGCATGTGCTGCATTCAGTCATTCCCACTTTTCTTTTTGTCTGCATCACTCCTCCATCTGCACTATTCTGCGTGGTGTGTTCCAGGAACTGTCCTCATCAATTTAAGTGGATTGTTTCACCGACACCAAATTGTTTCGCTCTCAACTTTAGCACAAATGGAAAAAGAAATTGTAAAAAAAGAACAAAAGAAGCAGTTGTTGAAAAAGCAGCTATTATGAGCTACCAAGAGAGGCAATGAATATTCTGAATAATATTTCACTGATCCTAATTGATTGTACACAAATTCAAAGTTATTGACTGTCTGGAATGGTTGATCTTGCCTGCTGTGAGTTACTGAGAGGAAAACCTTCAAAGTTAACAGCTTTGAATGGGTGAATTTTATGACTTCTGCCGGTGGCTCTCAGTTATGTAGAGAACACAGGGTTTGCTTTTGCAGTCTTCTCCCTAAACTTGATTCTTTTCTATGATTCAAATTTGAGCTCAAGCAAACCTTAGCTGCCCATATTCAAACTTGCACAAGGTCCTGTCACCCATCACCCCTGTGCTCTCTGACCTACATTGGCTCCCAATCCAACAGTGCCTCAATTTTCAAATTCTCATACTAAAACAAAATACTGTAGATGTTGGAAATCTAAAATAAAACCAGAAACCGTTGGAGATACTCAGCAGGTCAGGCCACATCTGTGGAAAGAAGAAATGAGTTAACGTTTCTGGTTGATGACTTTTTTGTCAAAACTGGAAACAGTTAGAGTAGCAGGTTTTAAGCAAATACAGAGGCAGGGAAGGGGGGGTGGGGGGTGGGGTGGGGTGGGGGGAGGGTATAGTGGAATAACCTCAGGCTGGATCCTGGGAAATGCATAGCACTGTTATGGTTAAACTGTCTTCACCCATTTACAAACCCAAATTTCAAATTATTAACCCCTCCTCAGAAAGAAAGTAAAAAGAAAGAGCTTGCATATCTCCAGCACCTTTCGCAGCCTGAGGATGTCTCAAAGTGTGTATCAGAGTCAATGAAGTACTGCTGAAGTGTAGTCACTATTGTAGAAAATGTAGCAGCCAATTTCCACACAGCAAGCTCCCATAAAGAGCAACGAGATAAATTATTGAACAATCTGTTTTATTGATGTTGGTTGAGGGATAAATGTTGGCCAGAACACTAGGAAAGCTCCCCTGCTGTTCTCCAAATAGAATCTCTTACATCCACCTGAGAGGGCAGACTGGATTTTACATCTCATCAGAAAGCACAATGCAGCACTTCCTCAGTCCTGCATTGATGCGTCAGCCTGGATTATGTGCTCATGTCCTAAAGTGGGGCTTTTGAATTGGAAGTGAGATCGCTTCAGACACAATCTTCCGCTGTAGGCAAAGTAATATTTCACTTCATCCTTCTCATTACGGTTAATGCATGAACAGGTTGACTCCATGCTGCCTGCTCAATTCCATGATTTCTTCATGCAGCCAGTGCTTCCCGTGCTTTTCATTGGCTTCATGCATCAGCAGGGGACCCAATATAGTGAATGTCTAGCAATACTTAAAACTAGCCTGAATCTCTTAAAGGCAGGGTGCTTTGTGGCTGCTGGTAGTGCTGAGATCATTCTGCTTATTCTGCTGTGGATGAATTATCAATGGTTGACCATGGGCAAGAGGGTGCACCAAGATTTTCATATGCTGCACTGGAGATGGTACTCCAGACACCTGTTCAGAAGGCAGCAAGAGATAGCGGCAAAGGTCATTACCAGGAGCAAAGCCCCAAGGACCTGGATGCAGTGCCACAGGAACTTCAATGATCTCACTCAAGTGGTCAAGGTGAGTAAGTGCATTTCCAAATGCCATATCCGATCAACTGGAACCACAACTGTCAGCCACTGTCCAAATCACCACACCACCATTCACCTACCAACAATTTCCATCAATCAGACTCATACTTAACATGCATATGCTTCACTTCACCCTCACACATTTAGTACTGCTGAAAACCTCACACCCACATCTCACGGCTTGCACAGACTGACAGCTATTCAATTGTGACAGCCACATCACCCAAACATTTTGTACCACACTCACTGATGCTCTTCACTCTTCCTTGCAGGAGAAGGTGGTGCACAACTGGAGACAGTAGGAATTAACACGAGGGGGAGAGGCATGCCTGAATGATATAACCCCCATGGCAGAGAGGGTGCTGGCTATCATAGGAAGGGCCATTGCTGAGGCCGTGGCTAGTAGCAGGGCTGAAGTGATTGATAATGAGGCTATCTGCATACCTAATTCTCCTCTCCGCACTTCCCCCTCATCCCTCAATTCCTTCTATGTGAGAAGCTGCAAATGGTGTAAGCGTACATTTCTTACTTTCCCTGCTCCCCTCAACACAACCCAATACTTGCCCTTTTTTCCCTTCAGATACCCAAGAATGGGAATCTGACAAAAAAGTGCAAGAAAAGCAAAGAGACAGTGAAGATGAAGATACACCATCCTGGAATTTCACAGTTGCAGCTCAGATACTGACACTGCATGTAATTTGGAGCATAGGATAAAGAAAGGATCTGAGACACTGGGCACAAGTGTGTAGCGGCCAGGGCAGGTTAGCATACGTTCCAGCTTGCCAGAGGGCAAGGTCACACGCAAGTTGTTCTGCAAAGGAGTCAGAAGATGACTTGGATGGGCCAGGTTACAGAAGAAGGCTGAAGGGTGGACACCATCTGCAGCTGGTTATCCATCTGTAGCTACTGGCTACCCACATTACGGAGCTGGAGCTGCAGGTGGATTCACTGTGGAGCATCTGCGATGCTGAGGAAGTCGTGGATAGCACGTTTAGTGAGGTGGTCACACCGCAGGTAATGGCTGCACAGGCAGAAAAGAGATGGGTGACCACCAGACGGAGTAGTAGGCGCAGGCAGGTAGTGCAGGAGTCCCCTGTGGCCATCCCCCTCTCAAACAGATATACCGCTTTGGATACTGTTGGGGGGAATGACCTCCCAGGGTTGTAATCTTAGGATTACTCCCTGTGCCACGTGCTAGTGAGGGTAGGAATAGGCGGATTAGGCAAATGAATGCGTGGCTGAAGAGCTGGTGTAGGGGGGAGGGCTTCAGCTACTTGGATCATTGGAATCTCTTCTGGTGCAGAGGTGACCTGTACGGGTTGAATCTAAACTGGAGGGGGATCAATATCCTTGCGGGGAGGTTTGCTCGTACTACTCGGGAGGGTTTAAACTAGTCTTGCAGGGCGGGGGTGGGACCCAAAGTAGTAGTCTCTCAGATGAGATAGTTGAGGCAAATGTAGAGGTTAAAGCAAGCAAGTCCAGTAGGAAGGCCGGGCAGGGGTAGAACAGGGAGCGTGGAAGGTCTGGTAGGCTAAACTACATTTACTTTAATGCAAGAAGCCTTACAGGTAAGGCAGATGAACTCAGAGCATGGATCGGTACATGGGATTGTGATATTATAGCTATTACGGAAATGTGGTTGAGGGATAGGCAGGACTGGCAGCTCAATGTTCTGGGGTACCGATCCTTCCAGCGTGACAGAGGTGGAGGTAAGAGAGGAGGGGGAGTTGCACTAGTGATTAGGGAGAACATCACGGTAGTACTTAGAGAAGATATCCTGGGGGAATGTCCAGCGAGGCCATATGGGTAGAACTTAGAAATAAGAAAGGGGTGATCACTTTGATGGGATTATACTATAGGCCCCCCAATAGTCAGAGGGAAGTGGAGGAGCATATATGTAGGGAAATCACAGATAGGTGTAGGAATTATAGGGTTGTAATAGTAGGTGATTTTAACTTCCCTAATATTGACTGGGACTGCTTTCGTGCTAAGGGATCAGATGGGGAAGAATTTGTTAAGTGTGTCCAGGATAGTTTTCTGAAGCAGTATGTGGATGGCCCTACTAGAGAAGGGGCTACACTCGACCTCCTCTTAGGAAATGAGGATGGGCAGGTGGTTGATGTGTCAGTGGGGGAGTACTTTGGGACCAGTGACCATAACTCTATTAGCTTCAAGATAATTATGGAAAAGGATAGGACTGGTCCTCAGGTTGAAGTCCTAAATTGGGGGAAGGCTAATTTCAATGCATCAGACAGGAACTCTCAAAAGCTGAATGGGAGAGGCTGTTTACAGGTAAAGGGACGTCTGGCAAGTGGGAGGCTTTTAAAAATGAGATAGGAAGAGTTCAGGGCCGGCATGTTCCTGTCAGATGGAAGGGCAAGGCTGGCAAGTTTAGGGAACCTTGGTTGACGAGAGATATTGAGGGTCTGGCCAGGACAAAGCAGGAGGCATATGTCAGGTGTAGGCAGCTAGCTCGAGGAGTATAGGGGATGTAGGACTACACTTAAGAAGGAAATTAGGAGGGCAAAAAGGGGCCATGACAGATAAGATAGAGGAGAATCCTAAAAGATTCTATAAGTATATTAAGAGTAAAATGGTAGCTGGGGAGAGAGTAGGTCCCCTTAAGGATCAGTGTGGCAATCTGTCTGTGAAGCCACGGGAAATGGGCGAGGTCTTAAATGAATATTTCTCATCTGTATTTACCGTGGAGAAGGTCATGGAAGCTAGTGAGTTCAAGGAGGGAACACCGATATCCTGGAGCATATCAACATTACAAAGGAGGAGGTGTTGGAGGTTTTGAAGCACATTAAGGTGGATAAATCCCCAGGGCCTGACCAGGTGTATCCTGGGATGAATAAAATTTCAAAAGTATACTAAGTTCACTGGGGACTTGAACTGTCTCTCGATGCAGAAATCAACAAGCACATGGGAAAGGCTTCCACTGCTATGTCCAGACTGGCCAAGAGAGTGTGGGAAAATGGCGCACTGACACAGAACACAAACGTCCGAGGTTATCAAGCCTGTGTCCTCAGTACCTTGCTCTACGGCAGCGAGGCCTAGCCAACGTAAGTCAGCCAAGAGCGACGTCTCAATTCATTCCATCTTCGCTGCCTCCGGAGAATCCTTGGCATCAGGTGGCAGGACCGTATCACTAACACAGAAGTCCTCGAGGCAGCCAACATCCCCAGCATATACACCCTACTTAGCCAGCGGCGCTTGAGATGGCTTGGCCATGTGAGCCGCATGGAAGATGGCAGGATCCCCAAGGACACATTGTACAGCGAGCTCGCCACTGGTATCAGACCCACCAGCTGTCCATGTCTCCGCTTTAAAGACGTCTGCAAACGCGACATGAAGTCCTGTGACATTGACCACAAGTCGTGGGAGTCAGTTGCCAGTGATCGCCAGAGCTGGCGGGCAGCCATAAAGGCGGGGCTAAAGCGTGGCGAGTCGAAGAGACTTAGCAGTTGGCAGGAAAAAAGACAGAAGCGCAAGGGGAGAGCCAACTGCGTAACAGCCCCGACAAACAAATTTTATCTGTAGCACCTGTGGAAAAGTTTGTCACTCTAGAATTGGCCTTTATAGCCACTCCAGTCACTGCTTCACAAACCACTGACCACCTCCAGGCGCTTACCATTTCACTCTCGAGACAAGGAGGCCAATGATAAGATAAGAGATACTAAGTTCAACCTGTTATGATGATGCACAGATGTACAATCCAGATCTGCATGCAGACCCCCTGTTAATGAAGTTATTGTGTTGTATTTGCTAATATCAATAATTGTCAGAAAGGCAAGTGACCCTAAGAATTATAATATCACCATGTATTTTATAGCAAGTGGTAGTCAGACTGGCTCGAGCTATGGTTAGCTTCCCCTTTTATGTTTTAACTTCATGCATTCCACAGCCTTTCTATAAAGAGAGTCGCAGGCCTTACATAACACAAACGGCTGAGATTTTTGGAATGCAGTATGTGGTAGGTTTGGATGGTGGGCCAGGCAGTGTAAGCACGAGGTCAGTTGTGTCAACCAGTTCAGAAGGGGGCAGCATCAGGTGAGCTGGACAATGTGGACAGCTGAGCTCCCACGTCCAGTTTGTATTTCACTCTTCCAGCAATGTTGCCAAACAGGCTTCATTTCGCCTTCGGTGTCAGCTCTCTGTTGTATGTTTGTTTGATATGCTGCCACCTTAGTTAGTCTATTTTAGAGAGATTATTTAGTCTGGATTAATTAGAACATTAACCTTTATTACATGATAACTATGTGGAGCTTCACACCAGTCTGTGTGACTCCTCTGAAGCCGCGCAGTATCTATCTTCGAGTCTCTCTCACATGTGATCTTACATCATCATGGTAGGAGGTATTCTACTACACTCTCCATTGTTAAAATGGAACTGGAAGATGAATGTGGCACCACTAAAATGGATACAGGTCCCTAAATCTTTGGATCTGGAAGACATCCTGTATAGACACTGTGAAATTCTGATGGGTGCAGCTTGGGCTCATGCCCCTCCCCCCACCCCTTTCAAAGAGATAAGATTAGGAGGGTGACAACCCCAGTCAGAAATCATGTCTGGCCATGTGACCAGGGGAAAGTAGGCACACCTACATGGTGTTGCTGTATTTACTTGACAAACTTCAAAGTTAGGGCTTAACGCTGGGTGCTAATGGCAACACAGAATATGCAAATAATTTTCTTCTATAAAAAATCAACTCTACCCAACCAAACACCTTTCCAACACAGAGGCAAGGATTTGGTCCAATATTGCTGGCCCCTTCTAAAGGAAAGAACAGGGGGAATGAGATTGATTGGATCACTCTTTCAAAGGGCAGGCACAAGCACGATGGGCCAAATGGCTTTCCTCTGTGCTGTATCATCTTCTGAATCTTGGTTCAAAGCCAGGGCTAAGTAGTGAATGGATGTCCTGCCCTGCCACACTTCCAGCGGGGGAGCAGAGCCCAAGAAAATTTGACCTCACCTCCCTATTATTTCAGTATTTAAACATTCTCCCCTCCCAAACTATACCTCCTCCATGTATTTTCCCCCCTGTTGTCCGTCCACACTGAGGAAATCTACTCCCTAAAGGAAACTGGGGAAAGACCCACAACCATAATACAACTTAAAGAATGAGCTCTAAAATCGAGTTAGCAGTGCAAAAGATTATAAGGTGAGGTCAAAGGTTATGATGGAACAGAGCGGGAGGAGAAGGGTCAGTACTCCTTCTGAACAAATGGCACTTTACTCACTGGCAATTTGTTTTGAGCAGTTTGATGTGAGGTATTGAATGTCTCTGGCAACTACAGAAAAACATGGTGAGGGTCATACAGGATCCACATCGTAATAGTGTAAGTTTTTTGCATGTACTCAAAAGCATTTTGGACGTTGTTGCATCTGACAAGACGTTACATTTTATATAAGATTGCTGCCAATGTACAGGGAATTAGCAATTCAGTAATCAGACATGTGAGATGTGAAGACCTATTGAGGCAGCATCAATTATAACAGGAATCTTCTCCATCACTGCATGCAAGATGTTTAAACAAGGTTTATTTTTCACATTCACAACTTGCTGTCGAAGAGGTCAAAGTGTTACCAACTGAACTAAGCTGAATTGGGATAAGACAGGAAGCAGTGGCAATGTGTTGGATAGCTCAGGTTTTAGAAGCCTAAATTATGTAGCAAATTTCACAGCCAATGATTTGTTTTCGAACTATAGTCAATTTGCACACAGCAAGATCCCATAAATGGAAAATGAGATTAATTACCAGTTACTTTGTTTAATAGTTTTGGCTGAGGGATAAATATTGGCCAGGACACCTGGAGAACTCAGTTCTCCTCTTTGAATACTGCCTTGGGATTTTGTTAACCTGGAACTGAAATGGCTTAACATTTCATCTAAAAGACAACACCTCCCACAGTATGGCACTGAATTATTAGTCGAGATTATGTGATCCTGGCTCAGAGGTGAGAGTGCTACCAGTAAAACAAGCTAACATTGCAAGGGAAATCTGAGGAATAAGGAGTTTCACAGCTGAGGACTGCTAAGGACCGAACAAGGCAGTGTGAAGAGCATTGTTAGTGAATTCAAAGATCCCATGCCCCAAGCAGCAAGTCTACACTTGAAAGCAGCACAAATAAAAGACTGAGCTACAACTTTGATGACAGGTTTTCCAATCTAGATTCCTTTCAAACATGCCTCTCTACTGGAGCACAGAACTGCTAAATTTTCCCTTTGATTCTAACTCAACAAAAATACTTGCATCTATATAGCATATTTATATAGCCTCCTTCTGAAGTCCCAGGCATTGCAGATGCCAGTCTTCAGCCAATTCGATTCACTCCATGTGATATCAAGAAAAGACCGAAGGCACTGGATACTGCAAAGGCTACGGGCCCTGACAACATTCCTGCAATAGTACTGAAGACCTGTGCTCCAGAACTTGCCGTGCCCTTAGCCAAGCTGTTCCAGTACAGCTACAACACTGGCATCTACCTGGCAATGTGGAAAATTGCCCAGATATGTCCTGTACACAAAAAGCAGGACAAGTCCAACCCGGTCTATTATCGCCCCATCAGTCTACTGTCAATCATCAGCAAAGTGATGGAAGGTGTTATCAACAGTGTTATCAAGCGGCACTTGCTTAGCAATAACCTGCTCAATGATGCTCAGTTTGGGTTCCGCCAGGGCCACTCAGCTCCTGACCTCATTACAGTCTTGGTTCAAACATGGACAAAAGAGCTGAACTCAAGAGGTGAGGTGAGAGTGACTGCCCTTGACATCAAAGCAGCATTTGACCAAGTGTGGCATCAAGGAGACCTAGCAAAACTGGAGTAAATGGAAATTGGGGAAAACTCTCTGCTGGTTGGAGTCGTACCTAGTGCAAAGGAAGGTGGCCCAGCCATCTTTAGCTGCTTCATCATTGACCTTCCTTCAATCATAAGGTCAGAAGTGTGGATGTTTGCTGATGATTACACAATGCTCAGCACCATTCGCAACTCCTCAAATACTGAAGCAGTCCAAATGCAGCAAGTAGAAAGTAGAAATGCAGCAAGACCTGAACAATATCCAGCCTTGGGCTGATAATTGGCAAGTAACATTTGCACCACACAAGTGCCAGGCAAAGATCATCTCCAACAAGAGAGAATCTAACCATCTCCCCTTGACATTCAATGGCATTACCATCGCTGAATCCCCAACTATCAACATCCTGGGAGTTATCATTGACCAGAAACTGAACTGGAGTAGCCATATAAATACTGTGGCTACAAGAGCAGGTCAGAGGCTAGGAATCCTGTGGCGAGTAACTCACCTCCTGACTCCCCAAAGCCTGTCCACCATCTACAAGGCACAAGTCAGGAGTGTGATGGAATACGTTCCACTTGCTTGATGTGCGCAGCTCCAACAACACTCAAGAAGCTCGACACCATCCAGGACAAAGCAACCCACTTGATTGGCACCCCATCTACAAACATTCACTTCCTCCACCACCAATGCACAGTGGCAGCAGTGTGTACCATCTACAAGATGCACAGATAGATAAAAGTATACAATTGGTCATATCCATAACTGGTGAAAATATTTTTAAATTTATGTTGTGACCAGTGGAGTAGTGGGATAGAGGGAGACAGTGCACTCTGCCAACCTTAGTTGCAACATAATTATAACTGTCTATCCTAATCCCCTCTCCTGCCCCTTCCCGCATTCCTTTTGTATTCTTCTTTGAAATTCTTATCCAATTGCCTTTTAAGTTATTTTACGATCTCTGCCTTTTTAGCTACCTGTTGTGATAAAGCATTTATGTTCCACTAACCTGCTGTGTGAAAAAAAAATTCTAAAGATGTGCTCCATTATTCTAGTGATAACCTATCATCTATGGCTCACAATGGGATTGATTAAATGAAGAGAGACAAGAAAGCTTGGAGGCTGAATGGGAAAGAGAGAAACCACTGACAAGCTTGCGGCTTATCCTGAGATATGAGTGTTGTCTTATAGAAAAAAAGGAAGAACTTGCATTTATATCTGTGCCTCTCATGACCTCATATGTTCCAAAGTGCTTTAAAGCTAATAAAGTACTTTTGAAGTGTGTTATTGTAATGTAGGAAATGCAGCATCTGTTTTGCACACTGTAACGTCCCAAACATCAATGTGATAATGATCAGATCATCTGTTTCTTTTCCAGTGATATTGGTCAAAGAATGATGAGCTCCATGCCATTCATTGTGTTTGCTCCAACAAATATCAAAAGTAACTATGAATAAACACAAGTTTAAAGAGCGACGACAATATTGGCAAGGGGTAATGCAGCATCAACATCAACCCATGGCCAATATAGAATCATAGGCTGGAATTTTACGCGTCCAACCCCACCCCCTGCAAAGAGCGGGAAGGTGGTGGGGGTGGGGGGTGGCGTAAAATTGAGCAGGAGGCTCGGGTGGCCCTTCCAGACCTGCTCCCCCCTCCACTATCACTTTACGCAGGGCAGCGGTGGCAAAAAACGGCCCACCTGCCCCAAGCCAACCAAGGCCCTTAAGTGGCCATTTAACGGCCACTTAAGGGCCTCCGCCTGCCACCACGGGGATTTCACCCATGCAAGCAGGTGGCCCAGGCCCAAGAAAAGCCGCCTGTTAAAAGCAGGCAACTCTCTGTTGGCCTCAGGGGGGGCCCTCATAATTGGGCACCCTGTGCCCCTGCTGCCCCAAGCACCCCCAACACCCAACATGCCCCCTGTCCCCCCGGACAACCACCCTTGCTTCGCTGGGGTCCGACCGATCACCCCCGGAGAGGCAACAAAAACTTACCTTCGTTCCGGGGCTCCCCGACATCTTCTTCTTGAAGCTGGGCTGCAGTCCCAGCAGTGGCCACTGCTCCCAGTGGTGTTGCTGGGAGTAAGAGCTGCCGGCCTGCTGATTGGCCGACTGCTCCATTAGGCAGGACTTCCTGCCTCAAGCAGGTGGAAGTCCCGCCTCAGAAAAATTAAAGGTCGGGGAACCGAAAAAGGTGAGCCAAGCGGAAACGGGTTTGCCACCATCTTTTCAGTTGATGGACGGCTCCCGTCCGCCAAGGGAAAAATCCTGGCCATATAACCATAGAATGCACAGAAGGAGGCCATTTGGCCCATCATGTTAATGCCGGCACTCTGCAAGTGCATATCAGCTAATCCCACTCCCCTGCCTTTTCTCTGCAGCCCTGCAAATGTTTTCACTTCAGGTAATTATCCAATTCCCTTTTGAAAGCCACGATTGAATCTGTCTCCACCACACTCTGAGGCAGTGCATTCCAGATTCTAACCATTCGCTGTGTAGAAAAGTGACATTTTCTTTCTGTATTAAGCAAACGCAGCTCTGCTTTGTATGGATACAAGTATATGCTGATTTTGGATTGTCCTCCAACCTACTTCTATAACCTAATCAAGGAACCTCCAGCAAAGAACCCATTACGTTTTTCAGCTGGTACGATTCAGTATTTTGTTAACTGCGAAGACAGTGGCAGCTTGAGGGTTAAAGGCAAATGGTTGACAAACTGATCCACGATTGGCCTGAATTCAACTTCACTGAATGCTTACGCCAATCGACCTGACAGGTTAGAAGTTGCACAAATTGAGTTTGTTGCTGTGTTTTTAGTTATATGCTACTGGAATGTGGTGGTGAGTGAGAATGCTGCTGGTGCCCTCCTGGCACAGTCTCTGTCCATATTGGCCAGGGTACCAGGGAAAACTCTCCTGCTCTTCTTCAAAGGAGTGCCATGGGATCTTTTACATCTGCCTCACTTTAACATCTCACCCAAAAGATCGCACCTCCAACAGTCTGCTAACTCCGTTAGTAGAGGTGTGCCAAAAATGGAAGAGGTATTCATGTTTTGAGGCAAGAATTCCACAAATATTATACTGGGAAGTTGGGCAGAATAGAAGCAGTATTATTATCGCTGCCCTGACAATTGATTGTGATGTGATTGTACTGGATAACTTAGGAAGCACAGAATGGACCGACCAGATGTCACTTTGCAGCAGTTACTTGTCAAATGAGCTCAAACTTTGCATCCCTTAGCCAAAGCATGTTCACATACCTAATTTAATTACAGTCAGTGACTGAAAGCATATTTACAGTACAGAACAAACCACATTAATGTCCCCAAGGATGATGTGTATTTGCAACAGTTCTTGGCAGGCCATCCCTGCAGCCATTTAGATTCCATTTCAAAGGATACTGTCCACATGTGATATATTCTTCTGGGGATATACTGAAACATTTCAAGGATAAACTGGAGTTTCCTTGCAGCTCCATGGACCAATGGCCACGGCATTAAGTGAGTGGCTGTCAATGTAATCCAGTCTCAGTGGGTGCTGACAATAGGAGGCAGTGAACAGTGAGCCAGGGCTAATGAGGGATTTTTTTTGGAAACAGTAAGACAACTTGAGATCTTCACAAAAGCAAGACATCTTAACCTTTTGAAAAGTAAAGGTATAACTTTCTCTTCCTTTTGGACCTGTCAATCAATTGCTTTCCTTTCTTGCAGTCCATACAAAATTCCCGAAGTGTGCCCTGCAGACGTTACAGTCAGGTATCTGGGGACTGATCTCTCTGTGGATTTTTGATATCGTCTTAACACTGGACCACAAAATATTTTGTCTGAGGTTAAGGGATAACATTAACTTCTGCCCCTTGACTGGCCAAACACATCAGCCAGGGTAATATTAGGCCATAGAGATATATCTGAAAAACCATGGCCCAGTAGATTTACGGGAAGGCAGAACAGGGATGTAGCAGCCTGGAAACTGGGGTATGTGGAAAACCCAGAGGTCCTGTCTAAGTTAACGACAGAAACTTACTGGAAATTTTTGTCTGTGTTTCCCGGCTGTAGGTCAGCCAGATTGAGAGGCTGACCAGCTGTCAGGCATAAAGGCCTGTGCTGGAAGGCCGTACCATAGGACTGGAGAGGACAGAGGGAAGGAGAGATTGTGGTGGGGGAAGGGCATCGGGCACAGGCCGTCCTGGAGTTGGAGGGGAACAGCTAGCTGGGGGCATGGGGTGTAGTTAGCAAATTGCAGGGAGGAAGGCCAATTAGGGATGGTTTGCTTGGAGACCATATGAAGCATTCCTGCTCCTCCTGGCCCACAAACAGTTCTGGAAAAAACACTTACCTGCTTGATCAGGCAGTGTCACCTCCTTTAATCTTCCTGGTGTCTAGAGCCCTGAGAAACACGACCTGCAGTAGTTAAATCCACAGGGCTACTAAAATCTGAGGCATGCAGTCTAATTAACATATTGAAATCACTGATCCGCCTCTCAAGAGCAGGTTATTGTCAAGTTTTTGCCCCTCTTCCAACTCTGTTGTGGCATAAATATTCCCCCAAGAAGATTGTGATGTGACAGTGATTTAAGATGGGGCAGTAGTTGAAAAGCTATGACTAGCTGCAGTATCCCCCAGCTGGAGAATGGCAGAGGTTGGAAATCAGTGAGATATCCAGAAAGTTAATCAGAGCCCCTCCTGGGAAGCTTGAACAGTGAGTGATGACACAGTGAGTGACAACACAGTGAGTGAAGACACAGTGAGTGAAGACACAGTGAGTGACAGCACAGTGAGTGAAGACACAGTGAGTGACAACACAGTGAGTGATGACACAGTAAGTGACAGCACAGTGAGTGATGACACAGTGAGTGAAGACACAGTGAGTGAAGACACAGTGAGTGATGACACAGTAAGTGACAGCACAGTGAGTGATGACACAGTGAGTGAAGACACAGTGAGTGATGATATGGAGAGTAATAACACAGTGAGTGAAGACACAGTGAGTGAAGACACAGTGAGTGAAGACACAGTGAGTGATGACAGTGAGTGATGACAGTGAGTGATGACAGTGAGTGATGATATGGAGAGTAATAACACAGTGAGTGAAGACACAGTGAGTGATGACAGTGAGTGATGACAGTGAGTGATGACAGTGAGTGATGATATGGAGAGTAATAACACAGTGAGTGACAGCACAGTGAGTGAAGACACAGTGAGTGATGACACAGTGAGTGATGACACAGTGAGTGATGACACAGTGAGTGATGACAGTGAGTGATGACAGTGAGTGATGATATGGAGAGTAATAACACAGTGAGTGACAGCACAGTGAGTGAAGACACAGTGAGTGATGACACAGTGAGTGATGACACAGTGAGTGATGACACAGTGAGTGATGACAGTGAGTGATGACAGTGAGTGATGATATGGAGAGTAATAACACAGTGAGTGAAGACACAGTGAGTGATGACACAGTGAGTGATGACAGTGAGTGATGACAGTGAGTGATGATATGGAGAGTAATAACACAGTGAGTGAAGACACAGTGAGTGATGACACAGTGAGTGATGACACAGTGAGTGATGACAGTGAGTGATGACAGTGAGTGATGATATGGAGAGTAATAACACAGTGAGTGATGACACAGTGAGTGACAGCACAGTGAGTGAAGACACAGTGAGTGATGACACAGTGAGTGATGACAGTGAGTGATGATATGGAGAGTAATAACATCGTGAGTGAAGACACAGTGAGTGAAGACACAGTGAGTGATGACACAGTGAGTGAAGACACAGTGAGTGATGACACAGTGAGTGATGACAGTGAGTGATGACAGTGAGTGATGATATGGAGAGTAATAACACAGTGAGTGAAGACACAGTGAGTGAAGACACAGTGAGTGATGACACAGTGAGTGACAGCACAGTGAGTGAAGACACGGTGAGTGAAGACACAGTGAGTGAAGACACAGTGAGTGACAGCACAGTGAGTGAAGACACAGTGAGTGAAGACACAGTGAGTGATGACACAGTGAGTGACAACACAGTGAGTGAAGACACAGTGAGTGAAGACACAGTGAGTGATGATATGGAGAGTAATAACACAGTGAGTGAAGACACAGTGAGTGATGATATGGAGAGTAATAACACAGTGAGTGAAGACACAGTGAGTGATGATATGGAGAGTAATAACACAGTGAGTGATGACACAGTGAGTGAAGACACAGTGAGTGAAGACACAGTGAGTGATGACACAGTGAGTGACAGCACAGTGAGTGAAGACACAGTGAGTGATGACACAGTGAGTGAAGACACAATGAGTGATGACAGTGAGTGATGATATGGAGAGTAATAACACAGTGAGTGAAGACACAGTGAGTGAAGACACAGTGAGTGACAGCACAGTGAGTGAAGACATGGTGAGGGAAGACACAGTTTTTTTTATTCGTTCATGGGATGTGGACATCACTAGCTAGGTCAGTATTTATTGCCCATCCCTAATTGCCCTTGAGAAGGTGGTGGTGAGCTGCCTTCTTGAGCCGCTGCAGTCCATGTGAGGTAGGTACACCCACAGTGCTGTTAGGAAGGGAGTTGCAAGATTTTGACCCAGTGATAGTGAAGGAACGGCGATATAGTTCCAAGTCAGGATGGTGTGTAGCTTGGAGGGAAACTTGCAGGTGATGGTGTTCTCAAACATCTACTGCCCTTGTTCTTCGAGGTGGTAGAGGTCGAAGGTTTGGAAGGTGCTGCTTGAGTAGCCTTGGTGCATTGCTGCAGTGTATCTTGGAGATGGTACATACTGCTGCCACTGAGCATCGGTGGTGGAGGGAGTGAATGTTTGTGGATGGGTTACCAATCAAGTGAGCTGCTTTGTCCTGAATGGTGTCGAGCTTCTTGAGTGTAGTTGGAGCTGCACCCATCCAGGCAAGTGGAGAGTATTCCTTCACACTCCTGACTTGTGCCTTGTAGATGGTGGACAGGCTTTGGGAAGTCAGGAGGTGAGTTAGTCGCCGCAGGATTCCTATCCTCTGACCTGGTATTGTAGCCATGGTATTTATATGGCTATTCCAGTTCAATTTCTGTTTAATGTTGTCAGGCAAACCCCCCACCTGCCAAGCCTGAGGCACGCATTATTTTGCCACATGAACATTAAAACTTAAAATTGCAAGCCCCTAACTGGAAGAACATTTGTATAGTACCAGCAGTATTGGAACAATGGGACCCAGTCGTTACTTTCCCAATACACAGAAGAAGTGGTCAGGCCAGTTTTAGTCACATGACTAACTGGCAGTTGCAGAGAATTTGAACTTCCAACAAAGGATTTGAACTCAGACAAAGCCGTGTCCTCATGGAGTGAAGATCTCTCCTGGTACTGAAGCAAGAATTACCTCCTCTCCTGTCCGTCTGCGTCCATTTCTTCCCCACGGAACTGAATCTTGTGAAGACACGTAAATTTAGAGAGAGAAAAATCTCCTACGTGAACAAGGCTTGGGAAGAATACTGGGGTCCAATGAAATGCAAGACCATATCTTCAATCAAGAACTATAGCTAGCTCCAGAAACAGTAACAAGATATTGCCTCAAATTGTTCTACTTTTCTTTACTTCTGCCCTTTTCTGTCCCTATTTCCATGTGTGTATCGCGTGTGCATGCTAGCATGGGTGTGTCGTATATGTGTAGGTGTTAACCGGATTAGAGTTTAAGTTTAAGGTTTAATAAATTTCATCCTTCTACTTTAAACCAAAGAAAGCCTGTCTGTGCTCATTTCTTTGCCTTATAATTGAAAAGTTGTGAACAAGGATTCACAAAGGGGGAGCTCAAAACACAGTGTGTTTAAAATTAAATCCTGTTACAATAAGACCAGGCGAAGATAGTAACAGACCCCTAGACACCTTTCTCACCTGGTTGTAACAATGGAACCCCTAGGATGTTGATAGTGGGGGATTCAGTGATCGTAATGCCATTGAATTTAAAGGGGAGGTGATTAGATTCTCTCTTGTTGGAGATAGTCATTGCCTGGCACTTGTGTGGTATGAATGTTACTTGCCACTTATCAGCCCAAGCCTGGATATTGTCCAGGTCTTGCTGCATTTCTGCATGGACTGCTTCAGTGTCTGAGGAGTCGCAAATGGTGCTGAACATTGTGCAATAATCAGCGAACATCCCCACTTCTGACCTTATGATTGAAGGAAGGTCATTGATAAAGCAGCTGAAGATGGTTGGGTCCGGGACACTATCCTGAGGAACACCTGCAGTGATGTCCTAGAGCTGACATGATTGACCTCCAGCAACCACAACCAGCTTCCTTTGTGCCAGGTATGACTGCAACCAGCGGAGAGTTTTCCCACTGATTCCCATGGACTTCAGGTTAGCTAGGGCTCCTTGATGCACATACTCAGTCAAGTGCTGCCTTGATGTCAAGGGCAATCACTCTCACCTCACCTCTTGAGTTCAGCTCTTTTTTTCCATGTTTGAACCAAGGCTGTAATGAGGTCAGGAGCTGAGTGGCCCTGGCGGAACCCAAACTGAGCATCACTTTACTGATGATTGAGATTAGACTGATGGAGCAGTAATTGGCCGGGTTGGACTTGTCCTGCTTTTTGTGTACAGGACATACCTGTGCAATTTTCCACATTGTAGGGCAGATGCCAGTATTGTAGCTGTACTGGAACAGCTTGGCTAGGGGTGCGGAAAGTTCTGGAGCACAGGTCTTCAGTACTATTGCCGGAATATTGTCAAGACCCATAACCTTTGCAGTATCCAGTGCCTTCAGTCATTTTATTGATATCACGCGGAGTGAATCGAATTGGCTGAAGTCTGGCATCTGTAATGCTGGGGACTTCAGCAGGAGGCCAAGATGGATCATCAACTCGGCACTTCTGGCTGAAGATTTTTGCAAATGTTTCAGCCCTCTCTTTCGCACTGATGTGCTGGGCTCCCCCATGGATGGGAATATTTGTGGAGCCTCCTCCCCCAGTTAGTTGTTTAATTGTCCACCACCATTCATGACTGGATGTGGCAGGACTGCAGAGCTTAGATGTGACCTGTTGGTTATGAGTTCACTTAGCTCTGTCTATCGCATGCTGTTTACACTGTTTGGCATGCAAGTAGTCCTGTGTTGTAGCTTCACCAGGTTGACACCTCATTTTGAGGTATGCCTGGTGATGCTCCTGGCATGCCCTCCTGCATTGAACCAGGGTCGGTCTCCTGGCTTGATGCTAATAGTAGAGTGGGGGATATGCTGGGTCATGATGTTACAGGTTGTGGTTGAGTACAATTCTGCTGCTGTTGATGGCCCACAGCGTCTCATGGATGCCCAGTTTTGCATTGCTAGATCTGTTCGAAATCTATCCCATTTACCACGGCCACACAACACGATGGAGGGTATCCTCAATGTGAGGGCAGGACTTTGTCTCCACAAGGACTGTGCAGTGGTCACTCCTACCAATACTGTCTTGGACAGATGCATCTGCGGCAGGCAGATTGGTGAGGACGAGGTCAAGTATGTTTTTCCCTCTTGTTGGCTCCCTCACCACATGCTGCAGACCCAGTCTAGCAGCTATGTCCTTTAGGACTCGGCCAGCTCAGTCAGTCGTGGTGCTACCGAGCCATGCTTTGTGATGGACATTTAAGTTCCCCACCCAGAGTACATTCTGTGCCCTTGCCACCCTCAGTGCTTTCTCCAAGTGGTGTTCAACATGGAGGAATACTGATTCATCAGCTGAGGGAGGGCGGTAGGTGGTAATCAGCAGGAGGTTATGCTGTGGTGGGATTCGAACCCAAGTCCCCAGAGAAATACCCTGGGTCTCTGGGCTACTAGGTCAGTGACAATACCACTAAGTCACCGCCTCCTGAGTGATGACAGAGTGAGTGAAGACACAGTGTGTGAAGACAAACTGAGTGATGAGACAGTGAGTGATGACTTGATGAGCAATGAGCAATAACTGCCAAGGTATGAGAAGTGATCACCATGTTCCAGAGTCTCTCCTTTAACATATATGGGAGGTTGAATATTTGACTGACCAGATGAGGGTTGATGTATGAGTTTTGTTTCGGTAACATTCAAGTAACATTGTATGCAATATCACAGAGATCGAGAGCAGCTTGCAAATCTGGTGCAGAGCGGGCAACAACACTGCAGTAATTTGCAAACTGTAGATCATGTATGTCTATGATGTTTAGTTTAGTTTTGGCACAGAGGCGACTGGGGCTAAACAGTTTTCCATCGAGGCGGTATTTAATACTCACACCAGATCTTTGATGAGGTAAATAGCCACTGTCAGGTAGATTGTAAATAGTTTGGGGGCTATCACAAAGCCTTGCTTGACCCTAGTCCGGATTTTGAAGGCATCTGTTTCAGATCTTCCAATCAAGACAGTTGCAGTAATATCATCAAGGAGCAATTGCAGGAATGCGATGAAGATTTTCAAACATTTTCTTCGGACACAAAACGTACTCTAGGTAGGGAACTTAAATGTCCATCACAAAGCATGGCTCGGTAGCACCACGACAGACCGAGTTCTAAAGGACATAGCTTCTAGACTTTGCACAATCCACAGAGCCTCGCGATTTACTGAGTCAAATGCTTTGGTCAGGTCAATGAATGCAATGAAGAGTTCTCGACATTTTTCTTGGATTTGTCGGACAACAAAGACCATGTCGGAGGTTCCTCTGAGGCCGGCACAGTGGCGCAGTGGTTAGCCTCACAGCTCCAGTGACCCGGGTTCAATTCTGGGTACTGCCTGTGTGGAGTTTGCAAGTTCTCCCTGTGTTTGCATGGGTTTCCTCCGGGTGCCCCGGTTTCCTCCCACATGCCAAAGACTTGCAGGTTGATAGGTAAATTGGCCATTAGCAATTGCCCCTAGTGTAGGTAGTTGGTAGGGAAATATAGGGACAGGTGGGGATGTGGTAGGAATATGGGATTAGTGTAGGATTAGTATAAATGGGTGGTTGATGGTCGGCACAGACTCGGTGGGCCGAAGGGCCTGTTTCAGTGCTGTATCTCTAAAAAAAAAGGTCTAAAGCCACACTGCGTCTCTGGGAGGATTTCCTCAGCCACAGGAAGCAGGCGATTCAGGAGAATGTGTGCCGAGATTTTCCCTGCTATGGACAAGAGGGAAAACCTCGATAGTGTCCACAGCATTATTTATCTCCCTTCTTGAAGATAGTTATGATTGTTGCATTCTTGAAGTTGGGTGAGGTGGGGGGGGCTTTTTCTTCCCAAATCCGTAGTGTTGCATTGTTAGGTTTATATTAGTAGCATTGTCGGGCATTCTAGAGAAAGTCCTAGACTCCGTTAAAGGTTAGCTACCAACTTTTTATTATTTACTGTAACTATATACACTCTGCAGGCCACCTAAGCTAGCATCCTTCATGCTGCTATACCTCCTTCTTCTCAAGCCTATCTCATGTGACTGTTACATCATTGCTCGTACAGTGGGAGGGGTCTCTTATTGTCTTCGGTATTAACTCTTTACATCCTTATACTACATCTCCCCCAAGACTTTATCCAACATTTTTCCAAATATACATACATTTATGACTTCAGTGCTACTCTCTCTCCTCCAAAGTCTCTGATTCAGACTCATCGGAGGTTTGACAACTCTTTCTGATCTGGTTGTACTCTGTCTGGGACGATCGGTAGTCTTCATAGGAAGTCAGGGTTGCTGACTTGGTTTTTCATTTCTACGGGTTGTAGTGTCCTGTTCATTTTGGGTTTGTTCCTCTTCATCTGGATCTTGCAGATGGATTACTGGCTGTTGCTTTTGTGGAATAGAAATGATATTCCTTCGATTCCTTCATATGTTCCCTTCCTTCGTTCATATAACACACAATTGCTGATAGTCCTTATGTTTATGGGTAGCTGTACCTTCTCGCTCCAGGTCACGTATCCAAACTTCTTGACCACTGTTTAATTTGGGTAAGCTTCTCACTTGAAATCTCTTATTGTAATTCCGGGTTTGTTTCCTTCTGTAGGAGTTTTCTCTTTCTCGAACTTTCTGATAGTCTTGTGCCTTCAATCCTGGCATTAATTGTTGAGGTAATACTGGAAGCTTTGTTCCTAACTTCCGTTCCATTAGTAATTCTGCTGGTGATAATCAGCATAGCAGTGGCATTGAACGATAAACTAGGAGTGAAATAGGAAGATCTTCATTTCTGTTGAGTAAAGATTTTATGGTTCTCACACCTCGTCCTGCCTCGCCATTGGACTGCGGATACCTCGGTGAGCTCGGAAGATGCTGAAAGTCCATCTCCACGGCAAACTGGGTAAAACATTCATTCGCAAACTATGGTCCGTTGTCTGATAATATTTAATCTGGAATCCCATGTGTCGTGAAGATGTACATAAGGATTCTGATAACTACCTTGGTGATTGTAGAATGTAATCATCTGACTTCTATCCACCTGGAAAAGCAGTCAATAATGATGATATCTAACTTCCCACCAAACATGAATAAATCCATGCCTAGCCATTGCCAAGGTCTAGTTGGAAATTGGGTGATGAACAGTGGTTCACACTTTTCTGGCCTCTGTATCACACATGTCTGACAGTTGTTGATCATGGTCTCGATATCCTTAGATATCCCAGACCACCACAGTCGCTCTGCACTTGGTTATCCCCAAATGGCCTCGATGTAATCGATCTAAGATATCAAATCCCATTGAAGTAGGAATAACAATTCTGTCATCATAAACTAATAAGTCATCGATTATGGTAAAGTATTTCCTATACTCATGGAACGTCTTCATTGTTCTCCCTCCTGGACTTTCTTGTGGCCACCCATGTGTACAGTATTGTCTAATGTGAATGCACTCTTCGTCAATCTTCTGCGCTTGTCATATTTCTTGCAACTTCTGTGTGCTTGCTGGCCAACTTAGTGCTGTGTGTTACAAGTATGACTCTATGTCACCTACTAAATTCGCATCTTCCTGTGATGTATGATCTACAGTTGCCATCGTTAATGCATCGGTTGACGACAGGAAGGAATTGTGTACTGGTTTGCTTGACTTCAGCTACCTTTTCAATCAACTGCAGTTCCAAGCAGGCATCCCTGCTCAGTAAAGAAAATTCTTGATTGCATAAGACATATAAGGTCTCTGCCAGTTGTCTTCCTTTATGCTGAAGAGTTGCTTGGAGTCTGCATTTTACTCGCAGTTGTGACCTGCCTGGACCATGGAACTGTATATCTGTTGGTTGCAGGTAATCTCCCTGTACCCAAGGCTCTTGGTCAGACAATACAGTGACGCTAGCCCCTGTGTCAAGCTCAAAATTCATGAGGTGTTCATTCATGTAGATCTCTGCTGTCCAGAAATCTTGGTCTGGATTACTGATTTCTCTCAAGAACTCTGCCAGTTCTTTCTCTTGTGGGTATTGCTGTACTTGATTCACTGTTCTTTATGTGAAGGTCTTCTGCTTTGTACCTTAAAGAGAAGAAATTTTGCTGTGGCATATCATCCCACAGTGTCCAGTTTTCCCACACTTAAAACACACAGCTTTACGTGCTGGGCACTGCTCTCATCTGTGGGCCTTCTTGTTTCCACAATGTGGCAAGGTTTACCCATTTCTTGCCCCTTCTCACCTGCATGCTATTTTCTGTTCCTCAAAGTGTTTTCGTGGCTTTGGCTTAACCAGTTAGATGGGCCTTGGACTCCTTCTTATCCATGGGGGCGGCCTCTCCTACATTCAAATCATGTAGCATTAGGGTTGTGCACCCTGGTTTGTCCCTGCAGATCTTTCTAAACGCTGTGAGCAGTCATGTTAGGTCTCCTCTCTGTTCTGCATTTAAATAGGAGAGTACAGGATCTAATCTCTTAACATGTTGGTGTTTGCTAACCGGACGGTAGGGGGTTCAATTTGGGAATCCTCCAGGCCTCCCTCTAACTCATCCTCACTGTCCCTTTCACCCTCCTCTTTCCTGACTGCCTGGCAGACCTGTGCTTGTTTGTCCTCTTCCCGGCTGTGATACCGTTTTAACATATTGATGTGGCACAGTCTTCGCTTTTTTTCACAGTCTGGGGTGTCAGTTATATAATTCATCTTGCTAATTCTCTTTACTACTCTGTATGGGCCCTGAACTGGGCCTTCAGTAGTTCTCTCTGTATTGGTAATAGCACTAACAAATGGTCTCTGGGCTGAAATGTTCTGGCCTTGGCATGTTTATCTGCCTGCATTTTCATAGCTCCCTGGGAGGTTTTTAGGTGTTCCTGAGCTCTTATGAGCCACTCACAAAACATGGGGATGTAACCTAACATGTAAAGTTCATCCCCATGTCCTAAAAACCTCTCCTTGATTAGTTTAAGAGGAGCTCTCACCTCATGTCCATAAACTAATTCAAAGGGACTAAAGCCAATGGACTCATTGGATGAGTCTCTAGTAGCAAAGAGAAGGAATCCCAGTCCTTTGTTTCAGTCATGGAGATACTCATAGCAGTATGCTCTGATCATTGTCTATAGGGTCTGGTGGTACCGCTCCAAAGCCCTTATGACTGTGGGTGGTAGGCTGAGGACTTTAGCTGGGTTATGCCCAGATTACCCATGACCTTTTGAAAAATAGTAGTGTGGAGGAACAGAGGGATCTTGGGGTCCAAAGACAAAGTCAAAAGAGAATGGAATGCAGCATGTTCAGAGGAAGTGGGGTTACAGTGAGTGAGGGGCAGAGAAATGAAGACAGCCAATGTCACGCCAACCGTTTTCAATAAAAAGATCAAGAGCAGGTAAGAGGCCAGAGGGAGGGGTCCAGGTGGAGGGAGAGTATTGGAGGTAGGTGAATTGGTCTGCTGGTCAGGGGGACAAATCCCAGCCAAAGAAGTGAGCCTGGAGATGAAGGTGATGGAAGAAATGCTCAACGTCATGTCAAGCGTGAAATTCATTGAGGTGGGGGCATAAGGGTATAAAACTAAGTCCTTTACAAAGGACATATCATTCAGCATCAAAGAGGGGTAGGTCAGAGGGTATGGTGAATACACGGCAAGGAGTGAGAAGAGGAGACGGGGTGGAGTCAGAGGGAAGGGAAGGGGAAGAAAGATCTGGAGGGATGTTGGTACTGATGAGTTGCTGGAATTTGCATTCCTTAACACCTGAAAGGAACAGAAAAAGATTTTTGCATATGTGTCGGATAAGGTGAAGGATGAAATGAAACTGCAGAGCAGGACAGTTTTAAGGTGGGGTGAGTTGGTGCTGCTGGAGAGAGAGGTCAAGTGTGTACATGTGCTAGCGCATGGTACTGAGTGTGGATCTCAGGATGCGGCGAGAACAGTAGTCCGAGGAACGTTGTATGTCTCAGAGATACCTGTAATCCTGGGTGGATACAAAACATGAAGGATGAAACATCAGTTGAAATCCACGTGGAATAAGTCGGAGATGGAGACAGTTGCTGAGGAAGGAAATATGGCTGCGAAAATGATTTTGAGCAGAAATCTTATTAAACACCAGGAGGGAAATGGCCAGTAATGAAGTTTTGCAAGGTAAAAAAGATAAATGGAAATCCCATCGGAGAGAAGAACAGAACTTCTTCAAGGTAGGAACTCCTGGAAGAGAAATGGCAGTGAATTAAATACTAAAATAAGAGCAAAATACGGCAGATGCTGGAACTCTGAAATGAGAACAGAAAGTGCTGGAAATACTCGGCAGGTCTGGCAGCATCTGTGTACAGAGAAACAGAGCTATTTTTTCAGGTTTGCGACCCTTCATCAGAACTGACAAAAGTTAGAAATGTAACAGTCTTTGAGCAAGTGAGAGGCGGGAGGGGGATGTAGAACAAGAGGGAAAGACTGCGAGGGCAGAGGGGGAAGAAGTTAAATGACAGATGTCATGGAACAGAATGCAAATGGAGTGCTAATTAGTTGTAGCGAAAGACAAAGCACGAGTCCAGAGAGAGTGCTAATGGCAGAATAATGAACAGCTCTGTACAAAAACAAAAACATGAAAAATAAGTTTAAGACTAGCACATGGTTAAAAAATAAATAAATAAAAATTAAAAAGAAAATAAATAAAATAAAAATACTAAACAAAAATAATAGAGTTAATGGTCTGAACTTATTCAACTTAATATTGAGTCCAGAAGGGTGAATTACTTGTGACAAAAACCACATCTGCCAAATGGAAATGTATTAATTTCATCATATGGAACACTATTTGAACATTTACTGGACATTGAACCTAATTTGTTTAAAAAGACCACAGAGCTGAATGGCTGAAAACATGGTTGCACATTTGCATTCTGAGAGACTGTTGAATAGAAAGACAATGGTAGTGCTCCCTGATTCAGTTAGTCACATGGGTTTTATCAATAGTGATGATCAAAAGACATTGAGAGTCATTGTCTGTGTAAGAGCCAGCACTCGACCACCCCCACTGAGTGTGTCTAGTAAGCTTTGAAGAATCAACAATCCTCGCAGGCGATGCTGATTCAAACAAAGAGCTGGTCACATGACTAACCCGTTGGCCAACCTGGGAATTGATTGAATTGTGCCTCATAGAGAAGTTTGGGCAGACTGCAATTTGAAGAGCAAAGAAGGTCTCTCTCTTTCCCTGTCTCTCTCTCACGCAGAGTTCCAGGGACCCACGGAATCAACTTAAGCCTCAAGACAGAAGACCTCTGCAGCCTTCTGGTACCAGCGAAACAAGTTTATAAGTGTGCACTGGGCCCCAATGAGAACTGCAAGACTTAACTTCAATCAAAGACTTTACAGCAAAACTGAAACCAGTAACTGAATTCCATCTACTACTCCAAACCATCCCCCTTTAATTATTTCTCCTCCTCTGTATCTATTTTTCTGTGTGTTTATAGCATATGCATGCCAGCGTGGTTGTGTTGCATATTTTTAGTAACTTTAACCGAGTTAGAATGTTAAGGTTAATAAACTCACACCTTTCTTGTTTAAACCTGAGAAAGCCTATCTGATTGCTTCGTTTGCAATTGCAAATAGAAAGCAGTGAGCAAGGACTCATTGAGGTGAAGCTAAAGACACTGTTTTAAAAGTTAAACCCTGTTATGGCCAAACCAGGAAAGGGGAGAGAGGGAAACCTGAGACCCCTTCCTCACCTGGCCATAACATACTTAATAATTACTCAATAAAATTACTGCTTTTACACATTATTTGGTGTTGAGCCATTCATTCCTGTTACATCTAGAGTACAGCTCCGAACCTAAGTGAAACTCCGCAGGGGACTTTCACGCCCTACTTAACGACAGCTCACATTTATAAAATGCCTTTATCATAGTAAAACATCGCAAGGCGCTTCACCGGAATATTATCAAACAAAATATGACACCGAGCCACTTAAGGAGATATTAGATCAGGTGGCCAAAAGCTTGGTCAAAAGAGGTGGTTTTAAGGAGTGTCTTAAAGGGGGAAAACGAGATAGAGAGGTGGAGAGGTTTAGGGAGCAAATTCCAGAGCTTTGGGCCTTTACAGGTAAAGGTACAGCCACCAGTGGTGGAGAAATTAAAATTGGGGATGCTGAAGAGATCAGAATTGGAGGAACACAGCTATCTCTGAGGATTGTGGGGCTGGAGGAGATTACAGAGATAGGGAAGGGTGGAGGGATTTAAAAACAAGGATGAACATTTTAAAATAAAGACTCCGCTTTACTGGGAGCCAATGTAGGTGAGTGAGCAGAGGTGCTAGGGGAACAGACTTGGTGCGAGTTAGGATATGGGCAACAGAGTTTTGGTTGACGTCAAGTCTACACAGTGTAGAACATGAGAGGCTGTCCAGGTGTGTGTTGGAATAGTCAACAGAGTTTGTGGCGGGGACTGGAGACAATGGCTTCAGCCTGCCCAATATTTAATTAGGGGAAATCTCTGCTCTTCCAGTACTGCACGTCGGATAAGCAGTCTGATAATTTCAAGGCAGGGTTTACTCTGGTGCTTTGGTTGAGAATTAATCGCAAATACAAACTGAGGACTGATAGATGCAGATGGACATGCAAGAGTGGAGAAGGTAGTAAACAATAGGGCTGTAGAGGGAATTTTAAAAATCAAGGAGTTGTCTTGGTTTAACTCCAGTTACTTTTAAACTCAGGGATTAGCTTTAACACTAAATACATGACAACAAAACTGGCCTACCAACCTTCTTGTGTTTAAGAAGAATCTCATATTGGAGATTCCTGCCAGGCTCCTGCCTGAGGTTCATGATCTCTTCTGCACATATTGTACGCTGGCTTTCTATTGCTTCTCTCGTAAGAAATTGAAAGGCATTGCAATGAAGCAGAGCAATGCGACCTTTCGTAGCCATTGTATAGCTCCAATTGTTTAATAGAGGGCTTCCGTTCCTATCCGGAATACTGAGATAGTTTTGCCATTAAAGAGTTTTTTGCTTAGTCTCACTTTTCAGGGACAATGTACAGGTAAATCCCATGGCCATTTGGCGAGTGGGGGTAAAAGAAATATATAGAAAATGGGTGCCAGAGAAGATAACAAGACCAATTCTTTACCCTTTCTTTACCCTTTCAATATTGCCATCAGCAACCTCTCCTCAAAAACTCACCCTCAATGCTTGTGCTCTCCCGGTCTTCTCCCAGGACCTTGAAGGTGATGTAACTTCCCAGCTTGGTGCCCACCTCACTCAAAATTCCCGGTTTGTCTAATTTCAGCCCTTCTCACAGCATCAAGGCTCTCCGGGTCACAGTCACAAACTGGTCCTCTGTGACTATAACCCTTGTGCATTATCTGCCCTTGTCCTCCTTGATCTCTCCCCAGTGTTTAATATGGTCAACCACACCATCCACTGCCGTTGTCTTTACTCCACTCTTCAGTTCTGTGGGATTACCCTTGAGTGGTTCCGTGCCGCTCCTATCTCTCCAAACATAGCCAGCACATCTCCAGCAATGGCTTCTCTTCCCACCATCTTTTCCAGAATCCCCCAAGGATTTATCCTTCACTCTCTCCTCGACAAGTTACTCCTTGATGATCACCAGCAGACACAAGGTCAAATCATGCCCAGCTCTACCTCTTCAATTCATCTCTCAATTATCATGATCACCTCCATGCCTCTCAGAATTCCTATCTGACTTCAAGGAACAGACGAGTCACAACTTTCATCAAACAACTGCTGGGAAGAACAAAACCATCATTCTCTGCCCCTACCATTAGCTTCATTCCCTTACCACTGGCACCATTCACATGCTCAGACTGAGCAAAGCTATGCCGTAGCTTCATGTACTGCTCAACCCTGAGCTCAGCTCCAAATCCTACCTTTTTATCTGTTACCATGATTGGTGGATTCCATTTTGCAGCATAGTTAACCTCAGCCCCTACCTCAGTCTGTCAGCCACTGAATCCATTATCTATGATTTTGTCACCTCCGGACTTGTTGATTCCAATGCTCTCCTTGCTGGCCTCCCGCCTTCACCCACTGTACATACCACCTTGTCCAAGCCTCAACTGCCTGTATCCTGTCCTCTATGAAGCTGTGCTTACCCATCACTCCTAGTCTCACAGCCCTATACTGGCTCCCCATTCTCTCAATGCATTACATTTAAAATGCTCCCCTCCATTCCCTCCACAGCCCAATTATCTACTATCCTGCTTCACCCTGACGGGCACTTCTGCCTCTGGCCTTTTACACATTCCCCACCGACATTTGTTGCCACGACTAGTGTTGGAGACTTCAGCTCGAGAATGCTCTAGAATTCCCTCCTTTCAACCCTTACACTCCACCTTTAAAAATCTACCCAAAACGCATCTTTCAGGCCAAGCTTTTGGTCACAACTCCTAACCTCGCCTTCCCCATTTGATGTCTATTTTCACAGTTAAGGACAGTTGTTGTCTTCACTTTAGAGGTGCTATATGAATGCAAGCTGTTACTGTTGGAAAATAATAAGAAAGTAGAGAGTAAAAGAATACATTAATGTCATTTGGCCACCCACTGTGCATCATCTGACAGAAATACTTTGCTGCTTTTAACCATCTTTATAATTTAGGCCTGAGGCTTTGTCTAAGTTATCTGCTTCATGACTGAATATTTCACACCCTGGATTTGTCCAAGGATGACAGGTCTGTAGGGAGTCCCAAGCTGTCAATTTGTAATGTTATGGTGCTGGCAAAATTCAGGACAGAATACAACTAAATACAATCGCTTTGTTATATGTAAAAGAGTTAGAGCAGCTAGAAACATTTTTACCTAATTATTAAGTATAGCCTGGAAATCAATTTACAAATGCATTATTGATTGTAACTGCAGCGGATTGTTTGTTTTACTGAACTCTCGCCGGGGTTAGGGTTCCAGTCTATGTAAGCTAGAGTGCAGACTAAATTGCATTTGCATTCTCCTAATCAACTCATCACAGCTATTCAATAACACTTGAAGCATCTTCTCTGCATCGTCCATTATACAATAAACACCAAAGAAACTAAATGAACATGTGCTACAAATCCTAAGGAGTAAACATAAATAGGAATAAAAATGTCTTTGGAGCAGTTCCACTGCAAACCATGAAAGCATTGAAACAGGAGCAGGAAGAGGCCATTCAGCCCCTCGAGTCTGTTCTGTCAGTCCATTAGATCCTGACTGACCTGCATGTCAACTCCATTTTTACTCCTTGCACCCTATCCCTTAACACCTAGCAAGAATCTATCTCGTTCAGTGCTGAAAGCTCGACTTCCTCTCTGACCATTTCCGCTACCCTTAATGTGAAAAAATGCTTCCTGATTTCACTGCTGAATGGGTTAGCTCTAATTTTAGGGTTATATCCCTTTGTTCTTGATTCCCCCACACCATAGAGTCATAGAGCTATACAGCACAGAAACAGGCCCTACGGCCCATCGTGTCTATGTCGGCCATCAAGCACCTATCTATCCTAATCCCATTTTCCAGCACTTGGCCCGTAGCCTTGTATGCTATGGCGTTTCAAGTGCTCAACTAAATACTTCTTAAATGTTGTGAGGGTTCCTGCCTCTACCACCCCTTCCCTCTGGATGAAAAAATATTTCCACAAATCCCCTCTAAACCTCCTGCCCCTTGACTTAAATCTATACCCCCTGGTTACTGACACCTCCGCTAAGGGAAAAAGTTTCTTCCTATCTAACCTATCAATGCCCCTCATAATTTTGTATACCTCAATCATGTCCCCCCTCAGCCTTCTCTGCTCTAAGGAAAACAACCCTAGCCTATCCAGTCTTTCTTCATAGTTGAAATGTTCCAGCCCAGGCAACATCCTGGTGAATCTCCTCTGCTCCCTCTCCAGTGCAATCACATCCTTCCTATTGTGTGGTGCCCAGAACTGCACACAGTACTCCAGCTGTGGCCCAACTAGCGTTTTATACAGCTCCATCATAACCTGCCTTATTTTATATTCTATGCCTCGGCTAATAAAGGCAAGTATCCCATATTCCTTCTTAACCACCTTATCTACCTGTGCTGCTGCCTTCAGTGATCTATGGACAAAGTACACCAAGGTGCATCTGACCCTCTGTACTTCCTAGGGTCCTGCTATCCATTGTATATTCCCTTGCCTTGTTTGTCCTCCCAAAATGCATCACCTCACACTTCTCAGGATTAAATTCCATTTGCCACTGCTCCGTCCATCTTACCAGCCCATCTATATTGTCCTGTAATCTAAGGATTTCTTCCTCACTATTTGCAACACCACCAATTTTCATGTCATCTGCGAACTTACTGATCACACCTCCTATATTCACGTCTAAATCATTAATGTACACTACAACAGCAAGGGTCCCAGCACTGATCCCTGCGATACACCACTGGTCACAGGCTTCCAATCTCAAAAATAACCCTCGACCATCACCCTCTGCCTCCTGCCACGAAGCCAATTTTGGATCCAATTTGCCAAATTGCCCTGGATCCCATGGGCTCTTAGCTTCTTGACCAATCTGCCATACAGAACCTTATCAAAAGCCTTATTGAAGTCCATGTAGACAACATCAACTGCTTTACCCTCATCTACGCACCTAGTCACCTCCTTGAAAAATTCATTCAAATTTGTTAGATATGATCTCCCCCTGAAAAAGCCATGCTGACTATTATTGATTAATCCCTGCCTCTCCAAGTGGAGATTAATCCTGTCCCTCAGAATTTTTTCCAATCATTTTCCTACCACTGATGTTTGACTTACTGGCCTGTAATTACCTGGTTTATCCCTACTACCCTTCTTGAATAATGATACCACATTCACTGTCCTCCAGTCTTCTGGCACCTCTTCTGTGGCCAGAGAAGATTCGAAAATTTTGTATCAGAGCTCCTGCAATCTCCTCACATAACAGCCTGGATACATCTCATCTGGGTCTGGGGATTTATCCACTTTTAAGCCCGCTAAAACCACTTGTACCACCTCCCTTTCAATGCTAATATGTTCAAGTATATCACAATCCAGTCCCTGATCTCTACACCTACATCGTCCTTCCCCATAGTGAAAATTAATCATTTAAAATCTCACCTATGTTCTCCGGCTCCACGTACAGTTTGCCACTTTGGTCCCTAATGGGCCCTACTCTTTCCCTGGTTATCCTCTTGTCATTAATATACTTATAAAATGCCTTGGGATGTTCCTTTATCTGGCCTGCCAGTGTTTTTTCATGCCCCCTCTTCGCTCTCCTAATTACTTTTTTAAGTACCCCACTATACTTTCTATACTCCTCTAGTGCCTCCGTTGTTTTCAGCCCTCTGAATCTGCCATAACCCTCCTTTTTTTTCCTTATCCAATCCTCTATATCCCTTGACATCCAGGGTTCCCTGGAATTGTCGGTCCTACCCTTCACCTTTACAGGAACATGGTGGCCCTGAACTCCCACTATGTCCTTTTTGAATGACTCCCACTGATCTGATGTAGACTTTCCTACAAGTAGCTGCTCCCAGTCCACTTTGGCCAGATCCTGTTTTATCATATTGAAATCAGTCTTCACTCAATTCAGTACCTTTATTTCCAGTCCATCTTTGCCCTTTTCCATAACTATCTTAAATCTTACAGAGTTATGGTCACTAGCCCCAAAATGCTCCCCCACTGACACTTCTATCACTTGTCCGACTCCGTTCCCTAAGATTAGGTCCAGTACCAACCCTTCTCTTGTAGGTCTTTCTACGTGCTGGCTCAAAAAGCTCTCCTGGATGCACCTTAAGAATTCCACCCCCTATAAGTCTTTTGCACTAAGACTATCCCAGTTAATATTGGGGAAGTTGAAATCCCCTACTATTATTACCCTATTATTTTTACATCTCTCAGAGGTTTGCCTACATATCTGCTCCTCTATCTCCCCCTGACTGTTTGGAGGCCTGTAGTACACACCCAGCAAAGCGATTGCCCCATTTTTGTTTTTAATTTCTACCCATATGGCTTGATTTGAGGAGCCTTCTAAGATATCATTCCTCCTTACTGCAACAATTGACTCCTTAATCAATAGTGCAATACCACCTCCTCTTTTACACCCTCCCCTGTCATGCCTGAAGATTCCATACCCTGGAATATTAAGCTGCCAGTCCTGCCCTTCCCTCAACCATGTCTCTGTGACAGCAATAATATCATATTCCCATGTGTTAATCAACACCCTCAAGTCATCTGCCTTACTCATAAGACTCCTTGCGTTAAAATAGATACAATCCAGCCTTGCATTATTTGCTTGTGCTTCACTTTCCAGACTGACTTAATTACTCTTCTATATTTGGCTGTATTTGACCTCCACTCTGTATCCCATACCAGAGGAAAGAATTTCTCTGTATCTACCCTATCAAATCCGTTGAACATCTTAAACATCTTGATTCGATCACTGTCAATCTCCTAAACTCAAGTGAATACAAGCCAAGACTATGTAGCCTGTCCTCATAATTAAACTAACACCCAGTTACATTTTGATGAAATGCTGCTGCATCCCCTCCAAGGCAATCTATCCCTCCTGAGGTGTGGTGACCAGAATTTAATGCAGTGTTCCAGACGGGGTCTGACTAAGGCATAAACCTATGCTCCAATTATGTTGCCAAACTCTAGTAAGCAAAAGTTATCCGACATGGACACGATGGGCCGAAGGGCCTGTTTCTGTGCTGTGTAACTCTATGATGGGCTTGGCTCCTAATGTGGTCACCATTTGCAATATTTGGCTGGTGATCATTGTTCAATGGCTGGACAAGGTCCATACAGTTTACCCATGGGAAAAACACCTGTGGTCAGGAAAAATTATACCAACAGATGCAATGCTTACATTGCTGGTAGATAAGATACAAAATAGGAGCAGGAGTAGGCCATATGGGCCCATGAGCCTGCTCTGCCATTCAATAAGCTCATGGATGCTCTGATCTTGGCCTCAACTCCAGTTTCCTGCCTATTCCCCATAACCCTTGACTCCCCTATAGTTCTATCTCAGTACTGAATACATTTAATGACCCTGCCTTCACTGCTCTCTGGGGTAGAAAATTCCAAAGATTCACAACCCTCTGAGAGAAGTAATTCCTCCTCATCTCTGTCTTAAATGGGCGACTCCTTACTCTGAAACTGTGCCGCCTAGTTCTAGATTCCCCCACATGAGGAAACATCCTCTCAGCATCTACCTTGTCAAGCTCCCCTACAGAATCTTATATGTTTCAATAAGATCACCTCTCAATCTTCGAAACTCCAATGAGTATAGGCCCAACTTCCTCACCCTTTCCTCATGAGACAACCTCTTCATCCCAGGAATCAACCTAGTGAACCTCCCCTGAACTGCTTCCGATGCAAGTATATTCCTCCTTAAATAAGAAGACCCAAACTGTGTGTAGTACTCTAGGTGCAGTCTCACCAACACCCTGTACTGTTGTAGCAAGACTTCTCTACTTTTCTACTCATCCCCCTTGAAATAAAGTCCAATATTCCATTTCCTTCCTAATCACTTGCATGCTAACTGTTTGTATTTAATGTATGAGAATACCCAGATTCCTCTGTACTGCAACATTTTATAAGAACATAAGAAATAGGAGCAGGAGTAGGCCATTCAGCCCTTCAAGCCTGTTCCGCCATTCAATGAGATCATGGCTGGTCTTCTATTTCAACTGCATTTTCCTGCACAATCCTCATATTTTTTGGTTTTTAATATGTAGAAATCTATCAATTTCAGTCTTGAACATAATCAATGACTGAGCCTCCAAAGCCCTCCAGGACAGAGAATTCCAAAGATTCACAACCCTCTGAGTGAAGAAATTCCTCCTCATCTCAGTTCTAAATGTCCTACCCCTTATCCTGAGACTGTGTCCCCTGGTTGTAGACTCACCCGCCAGAGGAAACATCCGTCCTGCATCTACCCTGTTGAGCCCTTAAGAATTTTGTATGTTTGAATGAGATCACCTCTCATTCTTCTAAACTCCAGAAAATAAAGGCCCAGTCTATTTAATCTTTCCTCATCGAACAATCCCTCCATCCTAGGAATTAGTTTGGTGAACTTTTGTTGCACTCCCTCTGTGGCAAGTATATTTTTCCTTTTGTAGTCTCTCTCCATTTAAATAATATTTTGCTTTTCTATTTTTCCTACCAAAGTGGATAACCTCACATTTTCCCACATTATACTCCATCTGCCAAGTTTTTGCCCACTTACTTAACCTATCTATATCTCCTTGCAGAATCTTCATGTCCTCCTCACAATTTGCTCTCCCACCTATCTTTCTATCATCAGTAAATTTGGCTACAATACACTCGGTCACTTTAACCAAGTCATTGATATAGATTGTGAATACTTGAGGCCCCAGCATTGTTTATTTATAGTTTCTAATTTAGCTAATAACTTTGTTCATTTTATTAAATTTAATTACATCTTTGGGCTATACTGTAACTTAGCCCATTGTCCTAATTTAACTCTTTTTAATTTAAAAAAAAATATTGTTACAACCAGGTGAGGCAGGGGTCTAGGGCTCCTTCTCAGCCTTTTCCTGGTTTGGCCATAACAGGGTTTAATTTATATAACACTGTTTTTAGCATCCCCTCAGTGAATCCTTATTCACTGCTCTCTTATTGTAATTGCAAAGAAATCAACCAGACAGGTTTTATCAGATTTAAATAAGAAAGGTGTAAGTTTATTAACCTTAAAACTCTAAGTCAGTTAAAACTACTAAGAATATGTGACGTGACCAAGCTAGCATGCATATGCGATAAACAAACACACAAATCGAGACAGAGGAAGAGAAAGAATTAAAGGGGAATGGTTTTAAGTAACAGATGGAATTCAGTTACTGGTTCTGGTTTGAATGCAAAGTCTTTGATTGAAGTTCTCGTTGGGGCCCAGTGCACACGTTCAAACATGTTTAGCTGGTACCAGAAGGTTGCAGGAGTCTTCTGTCTTGAGGCTTGAGTTACTTCTGTGGGTCCCTGGAACTTTGCATGAGAGAGGGAGAGAGCGAGAGGTGATCTCTTCTTGAAGTTCAATTGCAGTCTCTTCCAAAAACTGTTCTCTTTCAGGCACAATTCAAAAAACCCCAGATTGGCCAGCAGGTTAGTCATGTGACTAGCTCCTTGTTTGGAGCAGCCTCACCTGTGAGATTTGTGGATTCCTCCACGCTTACCAGACACTCTCAGTGGGGAGGTGGCATGCTCGCTCAATGACTCGCATTTTCTCTTGATCATCACTATTGACAAAACCCATCTGGCTAATTGAATCAGGGAATACTCCCATTGTCTCTCCATGTCACTGTCCTTTAGAATGCAAATGTGCAATCATGTTTTCAGCCACTGTTCTGTGGTTTTTTTAAACACATTATTTCAATGTCAAGTAACAGTTCAAAAATAATGTTCCATATGATGAAATTAATGTGTCTCATTTTGGCAGGTGTGGTTTCTGTCACAATATCAAGCAGCACCTCTTAATCCCAACCTCACTGAATTGACACACTCACCAAATTTCATTGCACTCTGGTGAAATCTGCACTCCGGTGAAGCAGCTCTGTGTTAATACTCATATTACTAATTCACTTACCGCTTTACTGGTCTGGTGCTATTATCTCTGCTTTGTTCTCAGCTGCTCCAAAAGTATTAGCATTATCTCGTTCACCTCCACAGTATGCCTCTGTAGCTGGATCTGGGGCTCCCATCTGTGACAGTGCGGTAAGGTTAGTGCAGCATTCACCCATTCACTGACACAAAGATGTCCTTAGGTCCAAAAGCATTTCAAATTCCACCTCAGCAGCAGGAACAAAAAGTTGCTGTTATGACCAGGTAAGAGGGGTCTAGGGGTTCCCTCTCAGCCTTTGCCTGGTTTAACCATAACAGGGTTTAATTTTTAAAACACAGTGTTTTTAGCTCCCACTCAGTGAATCCTTGTTCACTGGTTTCCAATTGTGAGGCAAAGAACAAAAGAACAAAGAACAAAGAACAGTACAACACAGGAACAGGCCATTCGGCCCTCCAAGCCTGCACCAATCTTGATGCCTGCCTAAACTAACACCTTCTGCACTTTCGGGGCCCATATCCCTCTATTCCCTTCCTATTCATGAAAGAAATCAATTCAGACAGGTTTTCTTAGACTTTAAACAAGAAAAGTCAAAGTTTACTAATCTTAAACTCTAATTATCGTAATTATCGATTATGAATAAGTGACTCGACCACGCTAGCATACATACACGATAAACACACGCAGATAGAGACAGAAAAAATAGGGGGAATAAAGGGGAAAGGTTTGAGGTAATATCTGGTAGTTACAGTCCTCTGAGTTCAATGTGGAGTCTTTGGTTGCCGGTCAGTCCTGCTGTTCATTGGGGCCCAGTTCACGCTTCAACTTGTTTCGATGTTGGAGTCTTTTCTCTCTTGAAGATTACATGCCTTCTGTGGGTCCGGTGGCTTGGGAGAAAGTGAGAGAGAGAGGCTTCCTTCTTCCAGCTTTAGTTTCAAAACTGCCTTCTGTGTCTCTCTCTGTGGCACAATTCAAAAAAACCCAGGTTGCCCAGCAGGTTAGTCATGTGATTTGCTGGTTTGACCACTTCTGTTTGTGGATTCTGCCATCTCAGCAGTCATCCTGGAATGTGAGCTTCCTCACCTTCAATGTCTGGTGATCAAAATCCATTGTGGGTTAAATGGACCAGGGAATAGTCCTTTGTCTCCACAAGACCTGTCAGTTAATATGCAAATGTCCTTCCAGCCAAGAGTCTGGTGATTTTTTAACAAGTCATTTCTTCACTCCAGCAACAGTTTAAAATCAATGTTCATATGACAAAATTAATATGCCTCATTCGTAACAGGTGGGGGTCTGCATGCCAGTTGAACACATGCCAGCTTGCATCTACGTGGCTGAATTGTGACTTCCAAACATCACATTCTTTCCTGGCCACTGGTGGTTGAGAGGAACTTGTACAGATCAGAGCTCCACAAGGAACCCACAGCCAGACAAAATGATAGCTAGTGCTATCTTGAACAATATTTGCATTCCTGCCTTTACAGTGGTCAGGAAAAATTGTTTGTTTAGATCGAGGCTGTTTCCTCATTCACTTTATGATATTATCTCTGAAATTTGTACTGCCCTTTTGGTAGTCACATTTTCAATTAAAGAAAGTACCTGCATTTCTCTAGTGCTGTTCACATCCTCAGGATGTCCCCACACACTTCACAACCAATTAAGTAATTTTGAAGTGTAATCACTGTTGTCATGTAGTAAATGCTGCAGTCAATTTGTGCACAACAAGATCCCACAAATAGCAATGAGATAATGGAAAGATAATCTGTTTTACCGATATTGGCTACTACACCCGCAAGTTTAATGTCTCATTTGAAAGGCAGCACTCTCAACAATACAGTATTCACTCAATACGGCACTCAGGTGCCAGCATGGATGATGTCACCAAGTTTTTGAATCCACAAGCTCCTGATTCAGAGGCAAGAGGGTGTTAACACTGAACCAAGGCTGACAATTAAGGGCTCACAGAGCTCTGTCCTTGGTTTGGTACCCCAGTATTAATGGGAAGTGATAGTGGCACATACTTCACAAGTTGAGAACCAACTTATACTAGTTAAGTTTTACTAACATTTGACATTGTTGTACAATGTTTGTACTCGGCCAGATTGGCACTGCTGCTGATTATAGGCTGATTATAAGCGGACGTATTCAAAGAGATAGTTAGTATTCTTACCCGACAAACACAGTACACGACTGTCGGCAGAGAGCTTTATGTATAAGTTATGTACTGCAAATCATTAACATGCAATGAAAATCAGCACCATCCATGGAGACAGCCCTGAGGAACCACTGGCAGCAAAATTGCACAAGCCCCCCAAAAATGACTATGAAGACCAACATGTGTTGCCGACTTATTTGAATGACTCATGGCTTAAGGATAGAAAACAGCGAGTCGCAGTAAATGGCTGTTTTTCAGAACTGGAGGATGGTAGACAGTGATGTTCCCCAAGGGTCAGTGCTGGGACCACTGCTTGTTTTGTTATATGTAAATAACTTGAATCTTGGAATACAAAGTAGAATTTCAAAATTTACCAATGACACCAAACTTGGAGGTGTGTCAAACAGTGAGGATGATATGAGCCCCACCTGACAATGTTGAAAATGCCCCCCCCCCCCCCCCCCCACTACTCAGGGAATTACTTCTGGACAGGGAGTTAATCCAGAATGTAAGAGTGGGAACTGGTATTTTGTAGTGAATTGTGGATTGAGAATGAAACAGTTGTGGATCAGAGACTGCCTCCTCCTTCCTGATTTTTCTGATTGGCTATCTGCCAATTGAACACCACCTGCAACAGGACATAGATAGGCTAGCAGAATGGGCAGTGAGGTGGCATATGAAATTTAATACTGACAAGTGTGAGGTGATGCATTTTGGCGAAAGGAATAGGGAGAGGTAATATCTACTTAATGGCACATTTCTAAAGAGTGTGCAGGAACAGAGGGACCTGTGGGTGCATAGGGCATTGAACTTTGAAGGTGGCAGGACATATTAGAATCATAGAAAGTTTAAGGCACAGAAAGAGACCACTTGGCCCATTGTGTCTGTGCCGGCTGAAAAACGATCCACCCATTCTAATCCCACCTTCCAGCATTTGGTCCATAGCCCTGCAGATTAAGACATTGAGATGCATATCCAGACTTCTTTTGAATGAGTTGAAGGTCTCTGCCTCAACTACCCTTGCAGGCAGTGAGTTCCAGACCCCCACCACCCTCTGGATTCATGAGGTGCTGGCCCCAGTACTGGGGAAAGAGTGAGCTGTTCCATTTGGACTGGGCTGGGATCAGTGTCCTGGTGAATCAAATAACGAGGGCTATAAATAGGACTTTAAATGAAAAAAGATAGGGGGAGGATTCAGGTGAGGGGAAATTTACAAACGAATAGAAAATTGAGTTTGATCTAATAGCTGATACAAAAAATGGTGACCAAGATTGGGAATTAAATATTCCAGGGTAAATGATGTTTTGAAAAGACAGACAAAATGTAAAAGGAGTAGAAGTAGCCCTTATAATAAAGGATAACTTAAGGACAGGAGTCAAGAAAGATCTTGGCTTAAAAGAGCAGGGAGTAAAATAAGTGTGGGTGGAGATAAGAAAGAACAATCGTCAGAAAATGCTGATGGGAATAGTTTAATGTCCTTCTGACAGTAGCTATAGTGTTGGTGTTACAGAGTATTATTGAAGTAATATAGACTGGACAAATCAAATTGGCAAAAGTAGTTTGCAGGACAAGTTCATAAGAGCATAAGAAATAGCAGCAGGAGTAGGCCATTCAGCCCCTCGAGCCTGCCCCCGCCATTCAATAAGATCATGGCTGATCTGTCCCCGGCCGTAACTCCTCTTTTGGGCCTGCTCCGCATAACCCTCGACTCCCCGAGATTTCAAAAATCTATCTATCTCCTCAAATACATTTAGTGTCCCAGCTTCCACAACTCTTTGAGGTAGAGAATTCCAGAGATTCACCACCCTCTAAGAAAAGAAATTCCTTCGCATCTCAGTTTTGAATGTGTGACCCCTTATTCTGTAACTATGTCCCCTAGTTTGAGATTCCCCCACCAGTGGAAGCATCTTCTCAATATCTACTCTGTCGAGCCCCCTTAGATTCTTAGATGTTTCTGTAAGATCACCTCTCATTCTTCTAAACTCCAATGAATAAAGGCCTAACCTGTTTAGCCATTCTTGATAACATAGCCCCTTCATCCCAGGAATCAGCCTAGTGAACCTTTTCTAAACTGCCTCCAATGCTAGTATATCCTTCCTTAAATACGGGGACCAAAACTGTACGCAGTACTCCAGGTGTGGCCTCACCAACACCCTGTACAGTTGTAACACAACTTCCCTATTTTGAAACTCTAACCCCTAGCAATAAAGGCCAAAATTCCATTTGCTTCCTAATTACTTGCTGCACCTGCATGTTAACCTTCTGTGTTTCATATACAAGAACACCCAGATCCTTCTGTACTGCAGTATTTTGTAGTCTTTCTCCATCTAAATAATAATTTTTATTTTTCTGACCAAAGTGGATGACCTCACAGTTTCCCACATTGAACACCATCTGCCAAGTTTTTGCCCACTCACTTAACCTATCTATATCCCTTTGCAGATTCTTTGTGTCCTCATCACAAGATGCCTTCCCACCTATTTTTGTATCGTCTGCAAATTTGGATACACTACACAGAGAGGCAACTGGTCGGGGGCATTTCAAGTTCATGAAATGCATTTGAGACAGTTTCCTAGAGTTAACCATGGAAGATTATATTTTAGATCTTGCTTTGTGCAATGAAACAGGGTTAATTAGTAATCTCATAGTAAGGGGTCCTCTGGGGAAGAGTGACCATAATATGATTGAATTTCACATTGAGTTCGAGAGTGGCATACGTAAGACCAAAGTAGAATATTACACCTAAATAAGGCCAATTACAAAAGTTTGAGGTTGGATCAACTAAGGAAGATTGGTAAATTTGATTAAAAGGTACGACAATAGAGGAACAAAGACGACCATTTAAAGAAATATTTCATAATTCTCAACAATTATACAATCCATTGAAAAATAAAAAGACCACGGGTAAAGTAATGCATACGTAGCTGGCTAAAGAGGTTAGGGATAATATTAGATTAAAAGAAGAGGCTTATAATATTGCTAAGAAGAGTCCTAGGGGCTTAGGCTGAGGATAAGGGACTGGCCATTTCAGTCTGAAATTTCTTCATTCAGAGGGTTGTAATTCTTTGAAATTCTCTACCCCAGAGGGTTGTGAATGTTGAATCATTGAGTATATTCAAGGCTGAGATTTTTGGACTCTGAGGGCATCAAGAGATATGGGGATCAGGTGGGAAAGTGGAACTGAGCTTGAAGATCAGACATGATCTTATTGAATGATGGAGCAGGCTTGAGGGGCAGTATGGTCAACTTTTGTTCCTATTCCTTATGCTGTATATTCTTATGTTCTCACATCCTGGTGGAGGAAGTGGAAAGGAGGAGAGATGTTTTGTATCAACAGGGAGAAAGGAGACCCTCCACACACGTGCTGAAAAGTCAGTGGGAGCAGATCGCCACGGAGGTCAATTCCAGGAGTCAAATCAAATCCTGGATGCAGTGCCACAAGAAGTTCAATAACCTCCCATGAGTGGTCAAGATTAGTGAATGCATCTTCAAGTGCCATATCCTACCAACTGCACCACCATCCTCACACTGCTCAAATCACCACATCCCCATTACTCATCTACCAATAATCCCTATCAATGAGGATCCATACCTAACATTCATATACTTCACTTCAACATCACACAATTAGCACTTTGAGAAACCACATACCTATATCTCACAGGTTGTACAGACTGCCAGCTATTCAACCATGACAGACACACCAGCCAAACAGACTGCACCACACTCACTTACACACTTGCCCCTCTCTCGCAGGACAAGATAGCACACAACTGGAGGCAGCAGGACGTATCTGTGAGAGAGACAAGTGCACTTGCATGTCCTAACCCCACCATGGAGAAGATAGTGATGGCCATCATTGGAATGGCCATTGCTCAGGCTGTGGCCAGTGACCTGGCTGAAAAATTCCTTACACTAATCCTCCTTCTCACTTCCCCCTCATCACACACTCTTTTATCATTTACATGCTGCAAATCTTACTCCCCCGCCCTCCCCTCACCACAACCTTACCCTTGTGTCTTTTTCCTTTTAGACACCCAAGAGGCATAACCTGACCAGGCAGTGAAAGGACACCAAGAGAGTGATGATGAAGACACAGCACCGTCATTTGATTTTGCATTCTGACACTGTGGCTTTCTTAGAGGATAGAATATAAGCAAGATCTAGACACGGTGAGACTCCACGCATGAGTGGGCTGCAGCCAGCGCAGGAGGAAAGGATAGCACAGGTGCCAGCTTGCTGGGTGTCATAGCAGTCCAGGAAACTTTATTTAAATTCATTAATGGGATGTGACCATCACTGGCAAGGTCAGCATTTATTGCCCATCCTTAATCGCCCTTGAGAAGGTGATAGTGAGCCGCCTCCTTGAACTGCTGCAGTCAGTGTGGTATAGATACACAAACAGTGCTGTTGGGAAGGGAGTTCCAGGATTTTGACCCAGCAACAGTGAAGGAACGGCAATGTAGTTCCAAGTCAGGATTTGGAGGGGAACTTGCAGGTGGTGGTAGTCCCATGCATCTGCTGCCTTTGTTCTTTTAAATGGCAGAGGTCGCGGGTTTGGAAGGTGCTGTCAAAGGAGGCTTGGTGAAATGCTGTCGTGCATCTTATCGATGGGACACACTGGAAGCAATTGGTTTGTGCAGCAGCCTTTAAGTCAGCAAATCATCCTTCAGAACCTGCCACACCATTCCCTGTAGACTTTTGCAATTTGAAACAACTATTTATAGAATCGAAGCAACAGCCAGAATAAATCAACCACCAACTAATTTGTAAGCGGTTGATGATCCCTTTAAATCGCATTGGTTGGGGGTAGGTCCTTCCTGCTGCTGAATGTATGTTCAGCTTTGTGAGGTTAAGTGAGGGTTTGGCTGGAGCGTTGAGCTGTAAAATGGCACCGCTGGCTCCAAATCAGCATTGCAAAGTGATTGATGTTATGATCTGCCAGTTCTGCATACTTCTGGTGAATATTAACCACAAGCACAAGCACTCTAATGCCTGCACCTATATGATATCTGTCACGATTCACCCCACAAGTGTGCATGCCATGGACACCATTTTGAAGCTCTAAGGGCATTTGTAGCACACATGAAATAGTCACTAAAGCACCCAATTTCTTGCCCCGTACCTTCACCTCTGTATTTTCTCTCTCTATCTGTTTTATTTGTGCTTCAGTTGCTATGGTTTGAATATGACCTAACCTGGCAAGTCTTTGAAGTTTAGTATTAAAGTGCCGTGAGTAATAAAAACAGAAAGTGCTGGAAATACACAGCATGTCTGGCACCATCTGTGGAGAGAGAAACAGAGCTAATGTTTCAGGTTTGTAACTTCTCATCGGAACGTTTACTTTTATTTTATTAATAATATGTGTTCTTCTAAAGACACTGCAATAGTTATTCATCAAAATTCCATTGCTAACTCCCCCAGCAACCTAGTGGCTAAATTCACCACCTAGCACTGTGCTGAATGTTACAAATCAGAAATTAGTTCTTGGTTTGTGAAACAGTCTTGAGTAGTTGAGGCACTACAAATGGTCTCTTGTGAAAAAATAAGCTCAGGTTCCTGATCATGATCACTGTAGTAAAAGGGTCTGAAAGGGTTAATTTTGAGAGTGTAAAAAATACCTCCTACCATAATGGCTTAAGAGATCACATGTGAGAGAGACTTGAAGCTAGATGCAGTGTGGCTTTTGGTGGAGTCACACAGACTAGTCTGAAGATGTATATAGTTCTAATATAATAAATACCAGTGTTCTAACTAACCCAGACTGAAGTATCTCTATCAGCTAGACTAAGTAAGGTGATAGCGTATCAAGCCAGCATATAATATGCTGATCAGCGTGAGATTGAGACCAATGAGGCTTCCATCCAAGCTACACTCAGGAGAAGCATTTGAAAGAAGTTAAAGAAGCTGATCTGAAAAAGAAGAGCCAAAAATGCAGGGCTCGAGAAGAGGCTGCAGGAAAGCTCCAGAGTCAATGACCTGGGGGGAATAGAATTAAGGTAAGGGGCAGGAGGTTTAGAGGGGATTTGAGGAAAAATTCTTTCACCCAGAGGCTGGTTGGAATCTGGAACACACTGCCTGAAGAGGTGGTAGAGGCAGGAACCCTCACAACATTTAAGAAATATTTAGATGAGCACTTGAAACGCCACAGCATAGAAGGGTACAAACCAACTGTTATAAAATGGGATCAGAATAGATAGGTACTTGATGGCTGGCACAGACAGGATGGGCCTCAGGGCCTGCTTCTGTGCTGTACAACTCTATGACTGTATGATTCCACACACAGAGAATTGGGGAATCGTGGGAGAAATCCGGTCTGGTGAGCACAAGCTTGAGTCGGAGAACCAAGTAAAGTTTGAGGATCTGGTGAGCAACCCTGAAAGAGAGTAAAAAATCTGACCACAATGGTATTAGGCAGGCAGCACCGGGAAAGTCCGTAGTAGACGTGGAGTCCGGAGAAAGAAAAGCAAGCAATGAGGCTGCAAATACTTGATTCTCTACAAGAAGAGAGTTGAAAGAGATAGCAGTCACTCTATGAAATGGAGTTTAAAATAAGGAAGGAAATAATCCTTAGTCTAGTGGCGAGATTTTGAAGGCTTAAATGGCTAGAGCGGGAATCAGCGCGGAGTTAAGAAAAAAGCACGGGAAACTTCCAATACTGGAGGGAAGAACACAAAAGTGAAAGTAAAACTAATTGAAGCAATGGAGGTTAGATTCTCAATTCCAGAGAGATTTGGAGACATAGAAGGATCAAATCAAACCCAAAATTGGTCACTTTGGTGAGAAAGGTTCCTCAGATACAGAATATCTTCTAAATTGGACAGTCAGTCTGAGACAGAACAAGTTAACACTTTATTATATTCAATTGGTGCTATAGCAGATGATATAATTGCAAGACAAGGTATTAATGAAACATCTGCCAAATTTTGAAGACATTTTAAAAGCTTTGATTCTTATTTTAATTTGTAGAACAATAAGATTTTAGAAAGAGCAAGGTGCAACAGAAAGGATCAGAAACCGGGTGAAACAGTTGAAGTAGATTCTTTTATCAATGACCTATACAGGCTTGCAGAGAGATGTGAATATGGAGACCTCAAAGCAGTATTGATAAGAGACAGCACTGCAGTAGGCATTGCTGTTAAGTCCCTATCAGATCTATTGCAGTCTAAAGAAGACCTCATCCTGGACAAAGCTATTCAGCTGGTGAGACAAGCAGAGGTTGTAAAAGCAACAGATCAATCCCGAGAGGTAAAGAAAAACCTGGTTCAGGAATCCTGCAGCAACCGTACAGTTCCTTAACCAGAGGACTATGTAAGATGCACCAGGAAAAAAGGTACACATTAGTGGAGGTGGGGGGGGGGGGGGGAGGGGGTGGGGTGGCGGGGTGGTGGTTGCTAGTGAAAGACTTCATTAAACCCTGCCAGCGATGTGGTGCCAGAAGTACCCACAAGCACAAACAGTGCCCTGCAAACAAAGCAGAATGCTTCTACTGTAAGAAGATAGGGCATTTTGGTAAAATGTGTCAGACAAAAATATCTACTCCCACAGGTGCAAAAGAAAAATCATTCAAGAAAAGAGTGTCAATGAAGTTAAACAACCTTCTTCAGAAGAGCAACCAATACACTTTCTTGGTGAGATCAATGATCCTAATCAGGCATTTTGGTCTACAGATATATATGGCAAAGGACATATCACTAATTTTAAACTGGACACCGGAGCAAGTGTAGTAGTCTTACCAGACAAAGAACCCCAGTTATCAATACATTTTCTGCAACCAACAGAAACATGGCCCAGGAGGGGTTAAACACGAAGTCAAGGGAAAGCTACAGGAAGCACTCCAGTACAAGGGAAAGCAAATATGAGAAACTTTGTACGTCCTAAAGGACCAGGCATTCTCTCTTTTAAATCGAAAAGCTTGTATTGACCTTTATCTTATAAAGAAAGGAGAAGAATTCAAGCAATGAGAATCCGGGAGTCACTTCCAGAGGAACTTCCAAAGTTGTTTACCAGTCTAGGCAGACTGAAGACCAAATATAGTATTGCATTGCAGAAAGATGCTAAACATTAATGTCTTTTTACGCCGTGGAAGATTCCATACCCACTAATGAAGCAAGTCTAACATCAATTAGAAGACATGACCAGGATGGGAGTCATTTCTCTGTTACTGAACCTACAGTGTGGTATTCAGGAATGAATCCAGTTCCTAAACCTAACGGTGATCTTTGCCTTTGTATAGACTGAACTCAACTTAATGAGGCTGTGTCACGAGAGGTCCATTTGAAGTGCTCAGTGGACGAAAGCTTGAAAAAATTATCCAAAAGTTCAGTGTTCATGAAATGTGACACATAGGGCTGAATTTTACAGACCCCCTGACCTCGAGGGTCATGGCGGGGGGAGGGGGGAGGGCCGGAAAATGCTTCTGGCAGAGGCCTGCCATGGACCTCGACGCCAGGAAGGGCCAGCCCGTTTTGCCGGCATGGCGAGGCCTCTTGGCGCCCCCCCCGCCTCCCCCCACTGCTCAGTGACATGTGCGTCCCGGAGTGATATTGGTGCCGGTGGCCAGCACTCCCACACCTTGGATCTGAGGCAGAACATTGGTAGGGAGCAGGTATGTTTTTCAGTGCAGGTTGGTGCGGGGGTGGGGGGGCGGGGAGTGGTGCCAGAGCAATTTCATTGGTCTAGGGGATGGTGAGAAGGGGTAAAGATTAAAGTTTATGAACTTTGGGTGGGAAGGTCAGGTGTACAAGAGAAGAGTTTTTTTGGGGGGGGGAGGGTCCGGATCAATATATTTGGGAGGCAGTGGCGTAGGGGTATTGTCACTGGACTAGTAACCCAGAGACCTGCTCTGGGAACATGGGTTCAAATCCCACCACAGCAGAAGGTGGAATTTGAATTCAATTAACAAATCTGGAATTAGAAAGCGAGTCTAATGATGGCCATGAAACCATTGTCAATTGTTGTAAAAAACCCATCTGGTTCACTAATGTCCTTTAGGGAAGGAAACCTGCTGTCCTTATCTGGTCTCACCTACATGTAGCTCCAGACCCACAGCAATGTGGTTGACTCTTACATGCCCTCTGAAATGGCCAAGCAAGCCACTCAGTTGTCTCTAACCGCTACGAAGCCAATAAAAAATGAAACCGGACAGACCACCCGGCATCGTCCGAGGCACTGGAAACGACAATGGCAAACCTAGCCCTGCCAACCCTGCAAAGTCCTCCTTACCAACATCTGGGGGCTTGTGCCAAAGAAAGAGTGGCTCGGTAGCACCAATACTGAGCGAGCTGGCTGAGACCTAAAGGACATAGCTGCTAGACTGGGTACGGGGCAGGTAGTGAGGGAACCAACAAGAGGGAAAAACATACTTGACCTCTTCCTCACCAATCTGCCTGCCACAGATGCATCTGTCCATGACAGTATTGGTAGGAGTGACCACTGCACAGTCCTTGTGGACACGACGTCTCGCCTTCACATTGAGGATACCGTCCATCGTGTTGTGTGGCACTATCACCGTGCCAAATGGGATAGATTTCAAACAGATCTGGCAATGCAAAACTGGGCAACCATGAGGCACTGTGGACCATCAGCAGCAGCAGAATTGTACTCAACCACAATCTGTAACCTCATGGCCTGGCATATCCCCCACTCTACCATTACCATCAAGGCAGGAGACCAACCCTGGTTCAAAGAAGAGTGCAGGAGGGCCTGCCAGGAGCAGCACCACGCATACCTCAAAATGAGGAGTCAACCTAGTGAAGATACAACACAGGACTATCTGCAGGCCAAACTGCATAAGCAGCATGCGATAGACAGAGCTAAGCGATCCCACAACCAACAGATCAGATCTAAGCTCTGCAGTCCTGCAACATCCAGCCATGAATGGTGGTGGACAATTAAACAACTAACTGGAGGAGGTGGCTCCACAAATATCCCCATCCTCAGTGATGGGGGAGACCAGCACATCAGTGTGAAAGATAAGGCTGAAGCATTTGCAACAATCTTCAGCCAGGAGTGCTGAGTTGATGATTAATCTCGGTCTCCTCCTGCAGTTCCCAGCATCACAGATGCCAGACTTCAGCCAATTCGATTCACTCCACGTGATATCAAGAAACGACTGAAGGCACTGGATATTGCAAAGGCTATGGGCCCTGACAATATTCCGGCAATAGTACTGAAGACCTGTGCTACAAAACTTGCCGCGCCTCTAGCCAAGCTGTTCCAGTACAGCTACAACACTGGCATCTACCCTGCAATGTGGAAAATTGCCGAGGTATGTCCTGTACACAAAAAGCAGGACAAGTCCAACCCGGCCAATTACCGCCCCATCAGCCTATTCTCAATCATCAGTAAAGTGATGGAAAGTGTCATTAACAGTGTTATCAAGCGGCACTTGCTTAGCAATAACCTGTTCAGTGATGCTCAGTTTGGGTTCCGCCAGGGCCACTCAGCTCCTGACTTCATTACAGTCTTGGTTCAAACATGGACAAAAGAGCTGATTTCAAGAGGTGAGGTGAGGTGAGCGTGACTGCCCTTGACATCAAGGCAGTATTTGACTGAGTATGGCATCAAGGAGCCCTAGCAAAACTGAAGTCAATGGGAATCAGGGGGAAAACTCTCCACTGGTTGGAGTCATACCTAGCGTGAAGGAAGATGATTGTGGCTGTTGGAGGTCAATCATCTCAGCTCCATGACATCACTGCAGGAGTTCCTCAGGGTAGGGTCCTAGGCCCAACCATCTTCAGCTGCTTCATCAATGACCTTCCTTCAATCATAAGGTCATAAGTGAGGATGTTCGCTGATGATTGCACAATGTTCAGCACCATTCGCAACTCCTCAGATATTGAAGCAGTCCGTGTAGAAATGCAGCAAGCCTTGAACAAATCCAGGCTTGGGCTGAGAAGTAGCAAGTAACATTCACGCCACACCAGTGCCAGGCAATGACCATCTCCAACAAGAGAGAATCTAACCATCTCCCCTTGACATTCAATGGCATTACCATCGCTGCATCCCCCACTATCAACATCCTAGGGGCTACCATTGACCAGAAACTGAACTGGAGTAGCCATATAAATACCATGGCTACAAGAGCAGGTCAGAGGCTAGGAATCCTGAAGCGACTAACTCACCTCCTGACTCCCCAAAGCCTGTCCACCATCTACAAGGCACAAATCAGGAGTGTGATGGAATACTCTCTACTTGCCTGGATGGGTGCAGCTCCAGCAACACTCAAGAAGCTCGACACCATCCAGGACAAAGCAGCCCGCTTGATTGGCACCCCATTTACAAACATTCACTCCCTCCACCACTGGCGCACAGTGGCAGCAGTGTGTATCATCTACAAGATGCACTGCAGCAATACACCAAGGCTCCTTAGACAGCACCTTGCAAACCCACAACCTCTACCAACTAGAAGGACAAGGGCAGCAAATGCATGGGAACACCACCACTTGCAAGTTCCTCTTCAAGTCACACACCATTCTGACTTGCAACTGTATCGCCATTCTTTCACTGTCGCTGGGTCAAAATCCTGGAACTCCCTTCCTAACAGTACTGTGGGTGTACTTATCTCAAATGGACTGTAGTGGTTCTTACAGAAGTGTAATCTTCTAAAATCTCTTTCTCTTTAAATATTTAAATAGAAACGTCGGGCTTGGAGCCCTTTAAAAATGGCATCAGCACCTGTGCAGAGGCGGCTGACCCCTTTGCCAGGGATGGACTGCCCCTCCCCTCCACGTCATCGGATGAACCGCCTCGCTTAACATCGCGGCAGCTCCGTCAAGTGTAGCCTGCACGTGTGGGCTGCTATTGTTAACATTGAAAAATAAATTTCAGCCCGAATAGTGGCTTTTGGCAATTTCCATTTGAGAAGAATTGAAAGTTGTTGCTGACCTTCATTACTCTCTTTGGACGGTTTTGGTTTAACCCTTTATCGTTTGGTATCACGTCAGCACTGGAAATATTCCAGAGAACGATGTTGAATATTCTACAGGGCCTTGATGGTGTAATACGCCAGCTGGACAACATCTTAGTTAATGGAGAGTCTGTAGGTGATCATAACCTAAAGGTTAGAGCAGTTTTGAAACGTGTGAGTTTTCAGAAACCTCCATTTGTTTTTTTGGACAAATTGTCAGCAGCAGCGGCATAACGGCAGACCTGCAAAGGAGGAGAGCCATTAACGAATTTCTATTTCCTATTTCAGTCCTACAAATCTGTCAGGTGCAGATGCAAAATGAAGAATGTATCGATGTCTGCCAATTTGCGAGCAAGGTTGGTCACAATAGAGTCTTGTGGTAAGAGGATGAAAATATTCTTTGATCACAGAAGCCACTTTAGCATAATGGGTGATTTACTGGTATATGACGAGAGACTGGTGATTCCAGATTCACTCTGGGTAGAGATCTTGGAGAAAATAAACCAGGGTCATATAGGCATAGCTAAATGTAGAGCATGGGCTCAGGCATCCATGTTGTGGCAAAGAATATCAAAGAATATTGAAGACATGGTGTCAAATTGTCACGTGTGTGCAATTCACAAACAGGATCAAAGAGAACCTTTTATCTCAACCAAATTCCCAACCAGACCATAGATCTAATATAAAAGCAAAATAATGCAGATGCTGGAAATCTGAAATAAAAACAAGAAATGCTGGAAATACCCAGCAGGTCAGGCAGCATCTGTGGAGAGAGAAGAAGAGTTAATGTTTCAGTTCAGTGACCCTTCAACAGAACTGGCCAAGGCCAAGGATCTATTCATCTTTGATGGAAAATCCTTTCTAATTATAGTAGATTACTTTTCAAGGTGGATCGAGGTGAAATAGATGTACACAACAACAACCGAACCAGTCATTCGAACTTTACAAGAAATCTCCACAACACATGGTACACCTGATCCGAAAGTGTCCGATAATGGACCACAATATGCAAATGAGTACATCAAAAATATTACAGAACTCAGTGGATTTGTGCATATAACAAGTTCTCCTAGGTATTCATAATCCAACGGAGAAGCTGAGAGCAAGCAGTCAGAACTATTAAAGCACTGTTAAAGAAGAATCAAAATTTCCAATCAGCGCTTCTGAACTACAAAACGACTCCATTGTTATGCAGATTAGCACCATCTGAGACGTGAATTTGAAAACAATTTCAAACGCAACACCCAATTAGACAAAAGAAATTACTCCCAGGGCTACAAATCCAGGATTATCAGAGAGTTTAAGACAGAGAAAAGTCTTATCGGAAGAAACAAGCCCATAATTGTAACAGGAAATACTGTACCAGGAACCTACCGAAGTTGTCAGAAGGGAAAAAGGTATGGGTACGAAACCAAAACAGAGGAGTAATTCTCCAGAGAGGAGAGATTCAACAGTGATCTTATTTATTGAGGACTTCAGAAGATACTATACAAAGAAACAGAAGGAATCTTATTCCTTTACATCAAAGTAATCAATCGATCATACATTTGAACGAGTCAGATGATGGACCAGATGTTCAGAAAACTCAGGATACTACAAAGCTCAATGAAGGCCGTCCAAGTCAAGAAACAAGAGTTCAGACAAAGACTACCAATCTTCCACATCTGATGACAACAAGATCAGGGAGAGTCGTGAAGCCTCCTGACAGATTGAATCTATGAGAAGGGGGTGGGGGGGGGGGTGGGAGATGGGGTAGTATGTAAGTAAAAAGTGAATGTATGTAAATATATATTTGGATAAAGTCTTGGGGAGAGATGTAGTATAAGGATCTGAAAGGGTTAATCTTGAGAGTGTGTAAAGAATACCTCCTACCATGATGCTGTAAGAGATCACATGTGAGAGAGACTTGAAGCTAGATGCAATGTGGCTTTTGGTGGAGTCACACAGACTAGTGTGAAGATGTATATAATTCTAATATAATAAATATCAGTGTTCTAACTAACCCAGACTGAAGCATCTCTATCAGTGTACCAAACCGACATGCAACAATCTCTATCCAGTGACTCCACTAGAAAAGGTAGGTGTGTGGACTGAGAAGAGGTTTGGATAGGCTGTGCTCCTTCCTCCCAGCGAAGCTCTGGCTAACATATGCCATCTAGACTCGCACATGAAGAAAGGCCACTTGTTGAAGTATTGGTGGGCAACCAATACCTGGAAATCTGGCACAAGCAAGAGTCAGCACTTTCGTACCCTCCAGTGCAGTACTGAGGGAGTGCTGCACTGTCAGAGGTGACGTCCTCTGGATGAGACACTAAACCAAGGACCCATCTTCCCTCTCAAGTGGACAAGTTCCCCTGCAACTATTTGAAGAGCAGAGAAGTTCCCACAGATGTCCTTGCCAATATTTATCCTTCAATCAACTTCATTAAAGCAGATTTTCTGGCCATTGTCACATTCGTATTGGTGGAATTTTGCTGTGTACAAAATGGCTGTTGTGTTTCCAACATTACAACAGTGACTACACTTCAAAAGTACTTCATTGACTGTGGAGTACTTTGGGATGTCTTGAAGTTGCGAAAGGTGCTATTAAAATGCAAGTTTTTCTCTCTTTCTTGAATTTAAAAAAACAAAGAAAATAGGAGCAGGAGTAGGCCTTTTGGCCCTTCGAGCCTGCTCCACCATTCATTATGATCATGGCTGATCATCCAACTCAGTAGCCTGTTCCCACTTCCGCCCCATACCCTTTGATCCTTTTAGACCCAAGAGCTATATCTAACTCCTTTCAGAAAACATTCAATGTTTTGGCCTCAACTGCTTTCTGTGGTAGCGAATTCCACAGGCTCACCACTCTCTAGGTGAAGAAATTTCTCCTCATCTCAGTCCTGAAAGGTTTCCCCATATCCTTGGACTATGACCCCTGGTTCTGGACTCCCCCACCATCGAGAACATCCTTCCTGCATCCACCCTGTCAAGTCCTGTTAGAATTTTATAGGTTTCTATGAGATCCCCCCGCACTCTTCTGAACTCCAGCGAATTATAATCCTAACTGCCTCAATCTCTTCTCATATGTCAGTCCCGCCATCCCAGGAATCAGTCTGGTAAACCTTCACTGCACTCCCTCTATAGCAAGAACATCCTTCCTCAGATAAGGAGACCAAAACTGCACACAATATTCCAGGTGTAGCCTGTGTCCACCAAGGCCCTGTATAATTGCAGCAAGGCATCCCTACTTCTGTACTCGAATCCTCTTGCTATGAAGGCCAACATACCATTTGCCTTTTTTACCACCTGTTGCACCTGCATGCCTACCTTCAGCGACTGGTGAATGAGAACACCCAGGTCTCGCTGCATATTCCCCTCTCTCAGTTTATAGCCATTCAGATAATAATCTGCCTTCCTGCTTTTCCTACCAAAGTGGATAACCTCACATTTATCCACATTAAACTGCATCCACTATACATTAGCCCACTCGCTCAACTTGTCCAAATCATCCTGAAGCCTCTTTGCATCCTCCTCACAACTCCCACCCAGTTTTGTGTCATTTGCAAATTTGGAGATATTACATTTAGTTCCCTCATCTAAATCAATAATATATATTGTGAATAGCTGAGGTCCTAGCACCGATCCCTGCAGTACCCCACTCGTCACTGCCTGGCATTCAGAAAAAGACCCATTTATTCCTACTCTTTGTTTCCTGTCCGCCAACCAATTTTCAATCCATCGCAAAACATTACCGCCAATCCCATGTGCCTTAATTTTACGTGCTCATCTCTTATGTGGGACTTTGTCGAAAGCCTTCTGAAAGTCCAAATAAACCACATCCAGTGGCTCTGCCTCATCAACTCTACTGGTTACACCCTCGATTTTAATTAGTGAAAGACGTATTTACATTGCTGCAACACCCGTGCATTCCCATTTGTGTCATTGTGTTCTCTGTAAACCTCTGTAATGCCTTTTATGGTGTATTTAAGTCCCACGTCCTGGAATGTGCAAATTTAAGATTATTCACCCAGGTACAGCACGCCTACAAGAAGGAATGTTACACTTGAGTGGAAGAAGAGGATCACAACTTCACAGGACACTTGGACACAGCAGGGTAAGTATGTGGCAGCAAAGCGGAAAGTGCTGGGGAAACTCAGCAGGTCAGGCAGCATCTGTGGAGAGAGAAGCAGAGTTAACTTCCAGGTCTGTGAACTTGGACAAGTTAACTCGGCTTCTCTCTCCACAGATGCTGCCTGACCTGCTGGATTTCTGCAGCACTTTCTGCTTTGCTGCCAGATTGACAGCAGCCCCCACTCTTCAGCAGTCAGGTAAGTATTTCTTTGACAGCTGTTCAGGAAGCAGGTGCTGGGGTGCTTAAAATAGGGCCCCAACACCTGCTGCACAACTGTCAAAGTGTTCCTCACTGCGCCGGATGTCCCGCCTCTCCCCACGTAATATCAGGGGGAGGCTCGGCGCAGTGATACTAATGAGCCCCCCGCGTGTAATAGCACGGGGGCTCTGCAACGGCTGCTAAATGCGGGCACCCCGCTGAGTTTAAAGGGCGCCGCCCAGATAAAATTCAGCCCATTATGTGTATTTGACCCTGTCCCCCCACCCCTTCCGCACTAACAAACTTACCTCCTGCCCCCTCCCCACCAGTGTGGTGCCTCATTTCCCCAGACAGGGATCAGAAGGCTTGGGAGTGTCAGTCGCCGCACCAAAGATCATGGCGGGCCCTCAAGATCTCTGGTAAGAATATTTAAATTTATTAATTGTATTAATTTGAATATTTAAATTGTGGTCACGTCACCCACTGGTGGGAGTGGGGGCCAACTCAGAGCCTTGCCACCACCGGGAGGATCGGGCCGAGCCCTCATGGCGTTGAGTTCCATGGTGGGCCTCACCCGGAGCCAAAATCCGGTTCCCCCGCCATGGAACCTGATCCCTGGGGGAGAACAAATCCAGCACCAAGGGTGGACACTCCCACCATCATCATCCACATCCCCTCAACACTAAACCCTTGATCCATCTGTCCTTGCAACTGCAGGAAATAGTTTCCCTGCATCTATTCTATCGAATCCCTTATCATTTTAAATACCTTGATTTGGTCATCACTCATTCTTCTATACTTAAGGGAACACAAACCAAGTTTTATGCAAACAGTTCTCATAATTTAACTCTCTGAGCCCCGTGCTGCTGAACCTACACTTCACCCCCTCCAAGCCCAATATATCATTCCTGAGGTCTGGTGCTCAAAGCTGACTGGGGTACTCCAGGTGACCAAGGATTTTTACAGCTGAAGCATAACAGCCCCCATCTGTATTCTAATCATTTTCATGTAAATCGAACATTTCATCAGCCGTTTTGATTGATTTTAGTACCTGTGCATTAGCTTTTAGTTATCTGCGCACATGGACATCCACAGCTCCTGGTCTCTCACTACTAAAATAATATTCTGATTTGTGCTCATCCGATTCAAAGTGGATGGCATCAAACTTCCCCCATAGGAAAATGTGCTTGATTGCCCTCATGCGGATATTACTGTGATAAAAGCAGATCTTTTATTTTGTGTCAAAGAAAGATTTCTATATTTTTCCCCCCCTATTTGACTTTAGATAAACAGCAGCAATGAGTTTCAGAACTGACAAGAGTTAAGATGGAAGCTATCTTTATTAAACTACAAGATGGAGCTTGGGGCTCGATTCTGAGAATGCAGACAATTTTCTTTTGATTGGGTAGAGCGTGGAAGCACTGTTTGAGGTGCTAATCTGAGCAGACTTGGTTATCATCTTCATAAATATGTGAGGCTTGCAGCAGTTATCATCTGCTCCTCATTAAGTGATTCTTGCACAGAATACACCATTGTGTATTGGACTCGATTGATTGACACCTCTTTATTCAGAGGCATTTTCGGTGCAAAATAGATTGCAGTCTCTTCACATATCTGGAGTGCAGAGTCCAATTTATCTCAGCTTAATTCAGTTTGATACCATATTGAAAATGAACATACACTCTGCACACGCCTTCTACCAGCAGATTTGTGGATAATCTATATTCCGAAAAAGATGTTTTAAAATTCTTACAGGTTATTTCTACTTTATTGTTTTAGAAATATTTGCACCATCAGTAAGCTGCTGAGCCTTACTGCTCCTGTGTGATTATCTTATTTGTAAATAAATCTGATTATTAGTTTTAGTTTGAATGCAACAGTCTGACAGCACAATATTTACTGACTTTTGGAGAGGTGGGAGAATGTGGTTTGCATCCCAGATGAGCTCTGGTGTATTATAGCGTGGCTAATGGATTATTGTCAGTCCTGTAGCACTCTATCCCAGTCACAAAGAGGCTCAGTTTGCTTGTGGACCCTTTGCCGCTGGGAGAGTGCCCTAATCATAACAATTATACAAATTAAGTGCACTGCAGAACAAAAGTTAATTTATTCATTTAAAAAAAAACATTGTTTGTACTTGTAATAAGAGGAGCTCAAGTCAGAATTTACATGATATGACATTTCCACTGGCTACATTCTGTTAGTCAATGACTAATGAGGTGTTAAACTGACCCATTTAGATTGGCATTTACAGAGGTGTTAATGGCACACAGTAATTTACTGTTAAGTGTGCTGTGTGTAGCTGGGGCTTTTCAATTACGTTATAAAAAATGCTTCTCACTCTCATACATCAATACAATGAAGTTCTGTAGAAAGTCTTGAGTTTAAATCTGAAATAATCGTATGTCATTCCTGTTCAATTGGGTTATACAAAGAAGAAACAAGAAAGAACAATTTGCATTCATATAGCGCTCAGGACATCCCAAAGCACTTTACAGCCTATTATATACTTTTGAAGTATTTTGGTATAATGTTGGAATCGTGGCAGCCAATTTGTGCACAGCAATCTCCCACAAACAGCAATGCGATAATGACCAGATAAACTGTTTTTAATGATGTTGGTTGAGGGATAAATAATGGCCCAGGCCACTGGGATAGACTCCCCTGCTCTTCTTCAAATAGTGCCATGGAATCTTTCACATCTACCTGAGAGTACAGACAGGGTCTCAGCTTAATGTCTCATCTGAAAGATAACACCTCTGGCAGCGCATTACTGCCTCGATAGGGAGGCTTCTATGTTGTAAAGGTGCAGTCAAAGACCCTGTTCTACAGTTTTCTTAAGAAATAAACATGGCTCCACTTAGGAACGTAAAGGCCTGCTTCATCTTGCTTCAAGAGCGCAGGAGATGCACATTTTTGGGGCCTGAGGAATTGTTGCTGGATTCGCCTAGCACTTGACAGATGGGTTCAGCTCGAAAATGAAGGATGCTGGATAAGCATCACATTCATTTGGAGAAAATGAGGATCACCAAGCTGGACCTGAGGCAAGTGACAGGGACCTAATATTTAATGCCATCCTTTGTGGCAGCATCTCATATAGTTTCAAGCCAATGCAGTCCTACCAAGAGTGAGTGGCAGCACAAAGAGCACCCACATCCATCCCTGTAACAAAGAGACCTCCTGACCTGTCAGTGCCTCCAATGTGGAGCATCAGCTACTGGCCTTCAGGCCCCAGGGACTGCATGGAGATTCATTTCTGAGAACATCAGGATGTGAGCTCTCAAGGTTTGTAAGATGTAACTGTCAGCATTAGGTGTGTTCTCCTGCTGATCAATGGATGATCAGATCCAACACCAAGGACAAATGGCATGGCAGATCTTGGCCCTCATGATGTTGCCCTCATTCCTGATGGCAAATTAAATGAGCTCGGTAGTTAGGGTCCTCAGGTACCCACTGACAGGAGACTGGACCAGACTCCCTATGGATCAGCAGTAGCAAAGCAGCCTGATGCAGGGTCCTCCAGGAACTCATGGGCGGCACAGTGGCGCAGTGGTTAGCACCTCAGCCTCACAGCTCCAGTGACCCAGGTTCAGTTCTGGGTACTACCTGTGCAGTGTTTGCAAGTTCTCCCTGTGATCGTGTGGGTTTTCGCCGGGTGCTCCGGTTTCCTCCCACAGCCAAAGACTTGCACGTGATAGGTAAATTGGCTGTTGTAAATTGCCCCTAGTGTAGGTAGGTGGTAAAGAATATGGGATTACTGTAGGGTTAGTATAAATGGGTGGTTGTTGGTCAGCACAGACTTGGTGGGCCGAAGGGCCTGTTTCAGAGCTGTATCTCTAAATAAATAAATTCATGATCCTCAAGACTAGGGTTCCTCAGTCTCAAGACACTCACGATCCTACTGTGCAGTTAACTATATCTGGGGGCCCAGGTCCTCAGACTGCACATGGGCAGAGTTCCAGTACAGGATTAAGGACAGCACAGAAAGGCACCAAAGGGAAAACACTGTAACCCATACTCATTACTCAGTTCAGACACAAGGGGCTGTATTTTATGGGTCCCCCGAGTCAGGGTCAGGGGTGCGGGGAGGCATAGAGAATCGCGATGGGTGGTGGGGGCCTGGAGGCCCATCACCTCCCCACCTCCAAGTAATTTTACCAGGGCCCGATAGGCCGATGACAGCCTACCACCCAGAGGCCAGTTGAGGCCAATTTAGGGCCTCTTCCCGCCACCCTGGGTTCTTACCAGTGGTGGGGGTTCCTCTGCCACATGAGGAGGGCACCTTGTTACAAGAGTTGCACTCCCTGCAGGCTTGGGGGAGTGGGGTGGGTCCCTCCTTTGTTGGCAATCTGTGCCAATGAAGGACCCCCGTTGGGGACCACTTTACCCCCCACACCCCCCCCCCCCCCACTTGCCTGATAACCCTGGCGACTTCGCCTCACTTAACTAAGATCCAGGGTTCCAGCGCTGGGCCTGGGTTCAATGCCTCTGCAGTACTGGCAGTAGCCACCGCTCCTGGTTGGCGCTGCTGATACTGCTGAGCTGCTGGCCCTCTGACTGGCCGGCAACTCTTGGAGGCGGGATCCCGACTCGTGAAACTTAGATGTAAAAAGACCGGAGGATCATTCCGGGGGTCAGGGGGTGGGGGGCACGATAAGGCCGTGGCAGGATTTCCTTTTCGGCCCATCACCAGAAGCCCCGCCTCCAATGCAAAATCCAGTTTACTAAGGACACAATAAAACCAGTCAGACAGAAGTCAAACCACAACCGTTTGTTTGTATGTAATTCAACTACAAGTTACACTGTTAAGACTTAATTTACTCCTACTATAAGATACACTATTGAAACCTAACAAACTCTTTATCCATTAAACAGATATATAGACAACATACATACAACATATGTTTGGACGGCGCAGTGGCGCAGTGGTTAGCACCAGAGCTTCACAGCTCCAGCGACCTGGGTTCGATTCTGGCTACTGCCTGTGTGGATTTTGCAAGTTCTCCCTGTGACTATGTGGGTTCTTGCCGGGTGCTCTGCTTTCTTCCCACAGCCAAAGACTCGCAGGTTGATAGGTAAATTGGCCATTGTAAATTGCCCCTAGTGTAGGTAGGTAGTAGGGAATATGGGATTACTGTAGGGTTAGTATAAATGGGTGGTTGTTGGTCGGCACAGACTCAATGGGCTGAAGGGCCTGTTTCAGTGCTGTATCTCTAAATAAATAAATGAACAATCACCCGCAAGTGGTCCAGCCCACACTGACTGTAGTCTTCTTAGTGACTGACTGGGTCACACTTCCCTTTGACTGTAGCAAGGTTACTCGTGTTCTTCAGGCTTATTTAACAGGTGGGATGAGGAAGCAGCTTCAGCCACTGATTGTTTGACAGATCCGCTGTTGTTCCACACATCTGCAACAGTTCTCAAAATCTGACCTCAAAGCACGAGCAGTATTCCAGGTGCCTCAGGTCTGTCACACAGGCTTTTGTTTGCAACTCTTGACCCTTGGTTCAACTTTCTCTAATCTAGTAGATGTTTTCACAGTTTGCAGGCCACTACTCACACTGATCTTCTTGTTTTGCAAATACACTCAGAGTCTCATGTTGTCAAGCAGCAAATAGTCTGTCAGACTTACAGCACATTCAACAAAAAAACCCCACACCATTTAAATTAATAGGTGCAGGCTAAAGAGAATTTAACTTACACCATCTTGTGGTGTGAATGGTGACTGTTCGTAGTTTGAGATCATGGTTTAAATGGCTTGTTCTGTATTCATAGACTTGAGAGGGAGGTTGGAATCAGCTGTTGATAAATCTTTCTGCCTCTTCCTCCTACAGTCTCCTTGGCCTCTTGCTCCTCTTGCTGCTCCGGGGCATGCTGCAGTTCCATCCCTGGCTCTCCTGCCTTACCAGGGGTTTCCATTGGAAACCTGTGAGTGCAGTTCAGCCCAGTCAAGCTTGTAGGAATCTGAAATGTTAAAGCTGAGGGAACTGTATCATAATAATATGCTGACAATTGTATTATGAATTCTATGACTTTAACTAAAAAGTAAAGATTGCTGTGAGAAAATTGGATTTGTTTGAGACTCGTTACTCCATTCAGTATATCAAGAGTGAGAGATAGGAGAAGTACTTACACCCTGGAAGGTTTATATTGCAGAGCTCCTCCAGACTAATGAGACACAGCTCAATTACTCCTTTAAGCCTCCTTTAATGGAGGCTTCTTTCAGGAAACGAATTCTGGAAAAGTAAATAATTGCAGCATCTCTTTTCTGCAGCTGTAGAGGAGAGCCGACAGGGGTCATTAGCCTTGGGAGAAGGGATAGCACTTGCCCCCCCCGAAAGCAGATGATAGCTTCTGCTACTGTTTGGAAAAGAGCTCCTGAGGATGACTGCATCATGGCAACTACCCGCAAGTTTTACATTGACCTGTGGGATCTAGTGTCACTGGTTACAAGATACCTCAATATTGAGAGAGGGGAAGCCTTACAACTTAAAGAGGGAATGCATGGTTTAAATTAACCGTGCCTTTAGGTCATGCGATTCTGACTCTGGCTGGAATTCTACTTCGGGGCGGAGACCCCGCCCACTGACCAAAAAGTCGGGGCTGAGCCCAACTTTGCTGAATCTGGAAGCCATGCCAAAATGTTACGTGGCCTAGACCCTTAATTGGCCCTGGGTGGAACTTCCGACCCTCTGACGCAGGAAGTCCCACCTCCAAGATCTGCCAGTCAATCAGCGAGCTGGCAGCTCCTCAGACCCAGCAGTACCGCCGGGAGCCGTGGCCACTGTTGGGGCTGCACCCAACCAGAAGAGGACCATGGACATCGGCCTCCATAAAGGTGAGTGAGATTTCAGGCCTCGCCAGGGGCAATAGACTGGGCCCTAGAGAGGGGGGGGGGGGGAGGTAAGGTTCGTTCAGGAAGGTCTGGTGAGGTGCTCCAGCGGGAGCAGCTTATTCTGCCTGGGGTGCGCTCTGTGGTGCACAGGGTGCCCAATCACAGGGCCTCCACCCTCCAGGCCCGCAAGGAGACTGCCTGGGAAAACCAGGCGGCCTCCACAGGTGCTGAATTTCCCAGCCACCGCTGCTAAAATACCAGCAGCAGCAGGAGGAGGCCCTTAAGTGGCAATTAATTGGCCACTTAAGGCCCTCAACTGGCCTGGGGTGGGCAGGCCATTTGTCAACTCCCCCACTGCTTGTAAAATTGCAGTGGGGGTGGGACGATGATGGGAATGGCACCCACCTGCCTCCCACACAATTTTACGCCAACACACCAACCACCCACCTCCAGCCTGCTCCCACAGGGGGCGTATAATTCCGGCCAATGCCAATCTTTCTGTCTCACCCAGGGTGGAATTCTGAGATGGCGCAGTTGCGCGTTGCTATGCTTACTGATAAATGTCTCTGATGATGAACAGCTGCTTGGCCTCCTTTCCCCATCCCAACTCCACGGTCAGTGATCGAAGAGGTACTGCAATTTGTTGTAAGGGATTGTTCAATTTATTAACCTTTTGGGACCTTTTGATTCCTGCCTTTGAATTGACTCAGGGATCAGGGTCAGCAGTACAGGCTCTGGTTTGGACCAGATCACAGTGGGTGGAGCCAGCAGATCAAGGAAGACAGCAGACATCCAGTGAGTTCAGAGAGGCCCAGAGATTCAATGAGACAGGAGGATCAGAGATCAGAGAGATGCAACGGTCATTCTGAGTGACTCATTGAAAGGTATTCGCTGACTATTCTCCAGTGTGAAATAAGTTTTATATTCCTCCATTAATAAAACAATAACAGCTTTCATAGCCACATAAATACACAATCTGATTATTTTCCTGTTGGTGATATTCCCATGTTCCAGTTTTGCCGTCTTGAATTTATGAGCACTATTCTTTCCCCAATGTTCTCCCTTACTCTCTGAAGGTACTGACTTTCACTGGAGTATCTACCATTTAACAAGTGCCACTACACCTAAATGACCACCACTCTTTATAAATGAGCCTAGACTATGGATGTTAGCAGGGTATTCAATCATGTGGAGGGGGCACCACAGCCGAGACTGACCTTGCCTTACCCAACATCCACATTTGACAGGGGATACTGTTTGGAAATCAGGTGCAGGACCAATTAACCTAGTAGCCCCCAACCTCTGCCCTTATTGAGATTCACAAACTCAGGATAGACCAGGGATCAAACCTGGGACCTTGCAGTCTGCATGACTCGTTGATTTTACCAGCCAAGCCACCAGGGAAGCTTACTGTGGTGTTTTTATAAAGTTATGCAGCACGAGCCTTGGGGATGTTGCTTCCCTTCACATTTGAGAAGCCAATTTGAGAATGTAAAAGGAAAACTGACACATGGGCACTGCTGCCCGGCGTGGTGTCAAAGTCCATCTCCATTGCCCAGACAAACAAGAGGGATCACTTCGAGCAAACTCTCAGGGAGGGCTTTGAAGCAAATGCTGGGAGAGGATAGGATGCATGCTGAGCCACACATTAGTCACTTCACATTTAACCAAATGAGAAGACTAAAGGCTGCTCTGTCTCAATGCTTTGAAAAGGAAAACAATAAAAGAAAAAAATCCCTGCAGCGCTCAGTAAAGAGGGGACTGCATACGGTGGATAATGAAAAGAAAAACTGCCAGGAGACTAGATAAGTGAACCTAAATGGAGCAGAGACAATGTTGAAGTGCTGAGCAAAATTATGCCATCAGGAAATTTTATAGCCTTTGTGCCAGCAACTGAACACAGACAAGATTATCTTTTGTTCTTGTCTTTAGTAAAGCTCAGTAATAGCCATCAGTTTTAAAACCAAGAAATATTTGCCCTTTAAATGTTTGAACAGGGCATGACTATAATGCTCCCTTCCCCACACACTGCTCCATTGACATCCCCACCCAGTGCCGCTCTCTGTCTGACACCAGGCTCGGGTTGCCAACTCCCGTTGGGCGTATCCAGGAGATTTCATCAAATGGCCTCCTTCCTCCAACTGCCTGCCCCCACACGACTGCCATTGGTCATCTGCTATGTCCACTCTCGTGGTGCACCACCGTCCCACAGTCACATGGAAAGCGAACAGACTCTTTGTTTGCCAATTGGATAATTCTTCACTCAGTCAGACAGCATTTTATCGCCACCTCCAATATTTTTATAACTAATGAAAGAAAATTGATCTAAGTTGGGTGGTTTAAATTTCTTAAAACAGCCACCATTAAGTGCATAAAAGCAAAATACTGCGGATGCTGGAAATCTGAAATAAAAACAAGAAATGCTGTAACCACTCAGCAGGTCTGGCAGCATCTGTGACAAATATTAGAAATGTAAAAGGTTATAAGCAAGTGAGGCGGGGGTGGGGCAAGAGATAACAAAGGAGAATGTGTAGATTGGACAAGGCCACATAGCTGACCAAAAGATCATTAACATATTGTTTGCCTTTGCTCCATGACCAAATATGTGGTGGGTGGCCATTTGCATAATGGCCTTCACGCCCAATCATATGGAGGGAGCAGCAATGGAGACGCCATTCACAGCGTCACCTGATGTTGGAGCTGTTGCTGCCACCATCTTTAAAAGGCTGCCAGCCCTGCAAATTAACTCTCCGAGCATTGAGCAGCTGAGTATAAAAGCAATACCTCTTTTTTTTGGATGAAATCTCTGAGTCAACAAGCAAGCTGCCAGGCAACCATGTCAGATTTTAGAGCAAGGATGGCCCCACGGTTCAGTAAAGCTTCCCTGCTGATTCTCCTCCAGGCTGCAAGGGAAAGGCAGGAGGTCCTTTTCCCCAGTGATGGCAAGAAGAGGTCCTCCATCCCCCCACCTGGACGGAGATCACAAAGGAGATTAGTAGGTGTGGGGGGTCACCCATCGTAATTGGATCCAGTGCAGGAAGAGGGTCAATGACCTCCTGCGTTCAGCCAAGATAAGAGACACATTTTGAAATTGCTTGGTGTGATCTGATTGTCCACCAACGTTATGCCACACAGGTGCTAGAGCGTGAAACAAATTTCCCTCATTTCTACTTCAGCCCAAGTGAGACCCATGACAGGTTGTGTCAGTATGAGAGACGAGACATTCCCCAGGTATTGATGAGGCCTATGTTATTATTGTTGTGATAGAGACGTTTGGAACTTGACAATAGCTGCATCCTTGCTCTTTCAGGAGAAGAGGGCCCGCAGCAGCAGGGAGGCGACCAGGACCTGTGGCAGAGTGCCCGACCTGCGGACTTTAACTCACGCCGAAGAGGAGCGCTGGAACTAGCCAATAGTCAAGGTGGATGTGTCATCTCCGGCGTAGAGCTCGGGATTCCAATGCAAGAGAGTGATTATTGCCAATGAGAGAAAATGCAATATTCATGTGAATGAGCTCTGCCATGCTGTCCTTAATGGGAAATGTGTACTCTAAGCCCCAAATATTTGTTGTTTAAATTTTATCTTGCAGGTCTCCACTCGCAGGAGACTGCAGACACCAAGAGACTCCTGACAACCTCTGAGGATGGGGAGCACTTAGAGGATGCACCGTCCCATGACTCTTCTGCAACTTCCACCAGCGCAGATACTTTCACCTCAGTTGGAATCTGCTCAGCTTTAGAATCAGGGTCAACAAGCTGGTGAGAGCACAACACACGCACCCGAGCAGATGGCTGAGGCTGAGGCCACTGATAGTCGGAGGACTCTGGGTGGCCAGGCCCATTCTGAGCACCAAGCTGATGACCAACCTCTGGTGTCGAAAGCACAGGGCATGCTGGAGTTGCAGGGTGAGGTAAGGCAACATCTGGTGGAGAAGCCAGAGGCCATTTGTAGCCTTGAGCAGACAATGAGGGAGTCCATCCATTCCATGACTGCTGCCGTGTACCAGGTATATAAGCAGATGGCTTCCTTCATTGAGAGGTTGGCGACTCTCTTGGAGAGCCAGATTCTGCAGATGCGTCATGACCTGCAAACTCTTGCTTTGGCCATGAGTTCAGATCAACAGTGGACTTGCGAGAGAAGGACCAGGAGCCTGGAGAGTTTTCCTACTCCTAGTCTATCTCTGGTGAGCAGAGAGGTTACAATGAGCCTTGAGTGAGATGAGTAGAGGATGCGCTCCACATCTGGGGTCTCCCCTCAGGGCGCTCCGAGTGTGGACACCATCTCCTCAGCCCCTCCGCTAGTGAGTCCAGCTCCAGCAGCCACAACACCTGAGGATAGCCCTGCACTGGTGCAAGAAGCCTTCAGACAGCTGGAGCCCTCCAGGCCTCAGGCACCCAGAGAATGATTGCTGAAGTCATCCCAGGCCAGGGGTTGTCCTGATCAGCAGCCTGCCTCCAGTCCAGCGCAGAGGTCACTCCATGCAAGAGCACCCGCAAAAGTATTAAAAAAAACCTACACACACGTGAGTATTCACGGATGACACAGATATGTCATGTTAGCTTTAATTAAATGATATTTAGCACAAATCATCAACCTTCATGTCTTCATTGTTTGAAAAGCACATTCCAATATGCCTTAATTATGACTCTTAGAATCTCATCATAAGCCTTACAGCATTGGCAATGTGACCACTGACATCATTATTATGGCAGTGATCGTGAGGCTTTATAGCATGAATGATGTCACATTGTTGCTGCCCTTCATTCAGAAGAGACAGAGAGTATCTGATGGTGAGCATATTTGGCATTCATATTTATTTGATATCAGGGATGTTGAAAACACCTTCTTATAAATAAGGTTGTCCCTTGCTTCCCTTGCGTGTTGCTCACCATGCCTGGCTTCCATCACCATGCTCTGATCTTCCACTACTGCTTGATCATATCTGTCCTCTGTTATATGTTTGGTGCTGTATGCTGCCTCCATATTGAGTCTAGCCAGAGAGGTTCTTAGACTGTAATATTTAAACATTAATCTTTATTTCACAACAACTTTATACACTTCTCATGAGCCTGTGTGTCTCCTTCAAAAGCCACACTGTAACTGTTCTCGAGTCTCTTCCACATGATCTCTTACATTATCATGATGGGTGGCAATCTTTCACTCACTCAAGAGTAACTCTTTCAGACCCTTATACTATATCTCCCCCCAAGGCTTTATCCAAATATGTATTTACATACATTACTTTTTTATTTACACACTAACCTATCTCCCCCAAAATCTCTGACTTCATAGATCTATTCTGTCAGGAGGTTTGACAACTCTCCCTGATCTTATTAGTGAAAGATGTGGAAGATGGGTAGTCTTTCTCTGATCTCTTCTTTCTTGACTTGGACAGCCTTCATTGAGGTTTGTAGTATTCGGTGCTTTTTGAATTGTCGATTCAACATCTGATTCGTCTAAATACATGACCGATTGGCATCTTTGCTGTAAAGGAGTAAGATTCATTCTACTTTTCCATATAGTACCTGCTTGAGTTCGTAGTAGATAACATCACTGTTGATTCTCCTCTTTCTAGAGAATTCCTCCCTCTCTGTTTTGGTCTGATATCCATACTTTGTGCCCTTCTGACAACTTTGGTAAGTTTCTGGTACAGTATCTCCTATTATAGTTATAGTTTGCTTCCTTCGATATGACTTTTCTTTGGTGCTCTCTGATAATCCTTGCTTTCTAACCCTGGAAGTAATTTCTTGAGTAGAATTGGAAGTTGCGTTCAAAGTTGTCTTTCCATTAAGAGTTCTGATGGCGCTAATCTGCACAATAATGGAATAGTTCTGTATGTCAGTAGTGCTAACTGGAAATCTCAGTCTTTCTTCAACATAGTTTTAATGGTTCTGACTACTCCCTCAGCTTCTCCATTTGATTGTGGATACTTAGGAGAACTTGTTAGATGAACAAATCCACATTTTTCCACACAATGCATATAGTAATTGTTTGTAAATTGTGGTCCATTATCAGATACTATCTGATCAGGTATACCATGTGTTGCGAATGCTTCTTGCAAAGCTCTGATGACTGCTTCAGTTGTTGTTGAGTATGTGTTTAACCTTGATCCATTTTGAGAAGTAATCAACTAGAATTGGTTAGGATCTCCCATCAAAGAAAAATAAATCCATCACCAACCTTTCCAATGGTCTAGTTGGGAATTGGATTGAAATTAGAGGTTCTCTCTGATTCTGTCTGAACTGCACATACGTCACAATTCAAAAGCAGTTCTTCGATATCCTTCAAGATTCTTGGCTACCACACGGATGCCTGAGCCCATGTTCTACAGTTAGTTATGCCCGAGTCACACTGAAACCATAGAGAAACCACAGAAAAATTACAGCACAGAAGGAGGCCATTCAGCCCGAAATGTCCGTGCCAGCCAAACAAACTAGCCGCCCAATCTAATCTCACCTTCCAGAACCTGGTCCATAGCCTTGCCGGTTACAGCACTTCAGGTGCATGTCCAGGTACCTTTAGAATGAGTTCAGGGTTTCTGCCTCCACCACCATTCCTGGCAGTGAATTCCAGACAGCCACCACCCTCTGAGTGAAAAGGTTTTTCCTCATGTCCCCTCTAATCCTTCTACCAATCACCTTAAATCTGTGCCCCTGGTAATTGACCTCTCTGCTAGGGGAAACAGGTCCTTCCTGTCTACTCTATCTTGGCCCCATCATAATTTTGCACACCTCAATTAAGTCACTCCTCCGCCTCCTCCGTTCTAAGGAAAATAACCGTAACCTATCCAATCTTTCCTCACAGCTGCAACTTTCGAGCCCTGGTACAAATTCTTGTAAATCTTCTATGTACTCTCTCCAAAGCAATTATGTCTTTTCTGTAATGTGGTGGGCAGAACTGTACGCAATACTCCAGCTGTGGCCTAACCTCTGATGGAGGGTCACAGACCTGAAACGTTAACTCTGCTTCTCTCTCCACAGATGCTGCCAGACCTGCTAAGTATTTCCAGCATTTCTTGCTTTTATTACTGCAGGACCTCATCCCTCTTTCTTCCTATATCGTTGGTACTAATGTGGACCATGACCTCTGACTGTGCATCCTCGCCCTCCAGAATGCTCTGTAGCCGCTCGGTGATATCCATGACCCTTGCACCAGGGAGGCAACATACCATCCTGGAATCACATCTAAGACCACAGAAATGCCTATCTGTTCCCCTAACTATAGAATCTCCTATCATTATTGCTTTCTTGCCTTTTCTCCGCCCTCCCTGCACAGCTGAACCACTCATGGTGCTCTGGTCATGTCTCCCGCTGTACTCTCCAGAGGAACCCTTTCTCCCATTGGTACACAGAACTGAATACCGGTTAGAAAGTGGGATGCCCTCCGGGGACTCCTGCACTACCTGCCTTGACTTTCTTGTCTCTCTGGCAGCCACCCAGTCCCTCTCTGCCTGTGCTCTCTTAAGCTCCGGGGTGACTACCTCCCGAAACGTGCTATCCACGTAGTTCTCTGCCTCGCGGATGTGCCACAGTGACTGCAGCTGCCGCTTGAGTTCCGAAACCCAGACCGCAAGCTTCTGCAGCCGGTGACACATCCTGCAGATGTGTTTATCAAGGACACATGGTGTGTCCACGACTTCCCACATGCCACAGGAGGCACATTATACTTGGCCGAGCTGCCCTGCCATTACTAAGCTTTACAACTAACTATTGCTAACATAATAAGTGGAATAACTTGCCAGTTAGTTGCCAATCAGCTTCTTCCCCTGCACCGTGGAGGCTGAAAAGACAGAAAAGAAAAGAAAGAAGCCAAAGAGCACCTCCTTCCCCTAGTCAGTCAAATCCCTCACACACCAACTCACAGCCTGACTCTGTCCAAACAGCAGTATTCTAATTAGTAACCTCTCTATTCAGAAATCCTTTTCCTTTCGAGCTTGAGGTAGTCGAGATTTTATTTTGGCACATTTGACTGAAATGCCCTATTTTTCTGCAACAAAAGCATTCTGTTTTATTTGCAGGATACTGCTGATGCCTGTGGGTATTTTTAGTGCCACATTGCTGGCAGGATTTAATGGCGTCTTTCACTTCCCCCTCACTACCCACCCCCACCCCCCCAATCCCCAGTGGCTCCTCGTGCCTCCTGTTCAGCCCTCTAGTGAAGGAAGTGAACAGTTGCAGGAGGTTTCCTGAAGCAAGGTCTTTCTTCACCTCGCAGGATTTCTCTGTTGTTCTTCCTGTCCTCATTGTGCCTCACCAGCTTTCCCAGGGTCCGATCTTCTTTAGACTGTAAAATGTCTGATATGGAATCATCTGCAACACCCACAACAATACAATCTCTGATCAATTCATCTTTAAGGTCTTCATACTCTCACACCTCTAGAAGTCTGTAAAGTTCATTGATAAAAGTATCGATCGTTTCACCCAGTGTCTGCACCCTTTTGTTGAATTATGCTCTTTCTAAAACCTTGTTACTCTGTAACCTGAAATAGGAATCACAAGCTTTTAAAACTTCTTCAAATTTGGCAGATGTTTCATAAGACCTTGTCTTGAATTATGTCATCAGCTGTCACATCAATTGAATATAACAGAGTATTCACATGCTCTGCCTCAGACTGACTGTCTAATTTAGATGCAATTCTATATCTGAGAAACCCTTTTTCTGTAATATCCAATTTTGAATCTGATTGGGTCCCTCTTGACTTTTGAAACCCTCAGCATTCATAGTTTTTGATCCATGTACTTTTTTTTATAGCTTTTGTTAGAGTGTTCCCCTTTAAGAAACTCTTTTTGTCAGGTGAGCTTGCTTTAATGGAGTGTAGTAGGTGCTTTTGAGTGTCCCATGCTGTTTTTAATAGGCTGTTGTAGGGATTTTCCCTTTGCTTGAGCACTTCACTTTATTTGTTTATTCAACTTGCCTAATGGAGTTGACACAGCTGTTTGAGAGTTCCCTACTGCTTTAATAGACTGTTTAAGGGTTTTCCTCTTTCTTTGAGAGCTGCAGTTTATTTGTTTTTCATCTTTGGGCTTGGCTGCATTAATGGAGTCTCCCTGCAGGGTTTGGGGGTTTCCCATGCTTTTATCCAGTTTGCGTGTTTTTCGGAGGTTTCCCATTCTTTGCCCTTGCATTCAACCGGTTTGAAGGATTGGGTTTTCCCCTTTTTTTCTCTTTCTAGCCCGATGCCTTCAGAAAATTACTTTAAGCCCTTCAAATGCTGTTCTCTTAACTGTGATTCCTTGACCGACAGGACTATAACTCACCTGATCAATGGAATTAATTCGCAGGAAGCCACGCTTCCGTACTGTGGGGCTTCTCTCAGCCGCTTAAGGTCTACATTTTCTTTTTCTTTTCAGCTAGTTGCTTTAAATTTTCTCTTCTGGCTGAAGGATGGTAGTTGTTTCAAACTTTTTCTTCTGGGTATAGGATCCACTGCTGATCACCATCCCAAAGCTGTTCAACATGTTACATGTTTGGCTCTATATGCTGCCACTGCATTGAGTCTAGCCAGAGAGGTTCTTAGACTGTAGTATTTAAACATTAATCTTTATTTCATAACAACTGTATACCCTGTTCTCCAACCTCTCCCATATGATCTCTTACATCATCATGATGGCTGGTATCATTTACACTCACTCAAGATTAACCCTTTCAGACCTTCATACTACATCCTCCAGGTCCTCTTCCTCAGAGGATGTCTGATGCTCTCGCTTGTCATCCTCATGCAAGGCCTCCTCCCTCTATAGTGCAATATTATGTAGGGCGCAACAGACCACCACGATACACGTAACCCTCCCTGGGGCATACTGAAGGGCTCCACCAGATCTATTGAGGCATTGGAACCTCACCTTCAGTAGGCCAATGTCCTGCTTGATGGTCACACGAGTGGAGCCTTGGCAAGCATTGTAACACTCCTCCGCATCATTGCAAGGATTCCTAACCGACGTCAGAAGCCATGTCTTCGAAGGGTAGCATTGATCCCCGAGAATCTACCTGAGACTGCGGAAGTATGCATGAGTTGTGGCAGCTTCCTGGGAAGTGGGCACACTTACAGAAACTCTTTCTGTGGTCGCAGAGCAGTTGCACGTTGATTGAATGGAACTCCTTCCTACTTATGAAGACCAATGGCTGGTCCATAAGATCCTTGATGGCCACATGCATACAGTCAATTACACTTTGCACCTGTGGAAATCCCACAATGGACCAAATCTAATGGCCCTCTCAGCCTCTCAGGGTCTGTCTGGTAGTGCACATAGTTCATGGCCCTCTTGAACAGGGCATTGGTCACCTCCTTGATGTAGTGGTGCGCTGTGGCTTGAGAGACCCCACACATGTCCCTGGTGGATCCCTGGAATGACCCTGATGCATAAAAGTTTAGGACCACGGCAATCTTGATGGCTACAGGCATAGGGTAACCACCAAAATCCATTGGTCACAATTTGTCGTTAAGAGGGCCGTAAAGATCTGTTATTGTCTCTCCGGACAGCCACACTGACAGTTTCGTTCCGACATTTGCAGGTAGGTTAACGGGTCCTGTAGACTCGCTGGCATATTTAGGCTTTTCTTTGTCTTGCCAGCTGCTGCTGTTCGCATCCAGAAGCTTCTTCCTGAACTGTAGCTGCCTCTTGGGCCCACCTCCGGTGGAGATGCCTCTTCACAGCAAATGGATCCAGGAAAACAGGGTGAAACTTCGGTTTCCTTCCAAAGCAAAATTAAACCTCTGTGGCCAGAGATGTTTGTCAATTTCTGCTCTGCCTGTGGTGGCTCTATAATTGGGATTAATGTTGGTCTGACAACTTTTCTAAAAGTGTGAGCCTTCACAACCATGCCAACATCATTTAAACTACCCTGTAATGGCACCCCCCACACCTGACAAACACATTTTCAGAGCTCCCCACTTCACACACTGGCCCCTTGCAGATTCAGCACAGTGGCAATGTTCACTGCAAACCCCAGCTCCCCCCAAAAAAACTCCGGTGAAGTTACTTTCCCTTTTGAGGCACCGAGGACTCTCGCCTCAGTGGCGCCAGCTTTTGCAAGTTGAGAAATTGAAACACAAACACGAATTGAAAACACTTCGTTGGATCGAGGTGAATGACATTCAAATGCATTTAAATCAGTGTGTAAAACATTTAAATGGTGATGCCATCGCGTTGGGGCGTCAGTGCCGCTACGGTACCTCCCCACCTCTGACAAAACCAGAAAAGAGCTTTATGACGCCGGGATTCTCCAACCCCAGCTCCATGCCAATGATCCTGCCTTCAATATAAGTATAAAATTCAGCCCGAATGAACAGGTGGAAAATTGTGAGTTAGCAAAGATAGAGGAGAAAAATCCCGGCCTATTAGTGACCCCAAGGCTCTGTTGGGCAAATGTGTACAGCCTACCAAGACAAAGGCCTGTACACTCCTGTATCATACACTCCAGTGACTCACACAGGGGCTTGGGGGTGGGGTGGGGTGGGGTGGGAGCTGGTGTGAGTGGGAAGCGTGCATGCTGGCGCCTTGAGACCCCAGGAGAGATTTTAGCTCAAGGCTTCATTTACATATTGGAGCTTGAACAGGATTGCAGGCAGTGCAGAAGGCAGCCACTGGTGACCTGACAGAACAGTGCCCAGTGCTGAGGTAAATGGTGTGGTTTGGATGGGGACGGAAGCCCAGGACTGGGTGGTCCATGATTTCCTCATGGGAACTGGTGGTGGGGGAGCATTCCTGATCCTCTGAGCTCAGAGAAAGGAAAAGGACCCCTCCCGCACCACCTTTCTGGGCCTCCTTTGGCCTGGTGGGGAATTCAGAAGGCTGACCCAAAGCAGGCCCTGGGTTAAGATTGCATTTGGGGAGGGCATGAGGGTTAAAACTCCCTTCCAAAGTATCATTTTCAGCAATTGAAATGACCAACATCTCCAGCTCAATGGTACATGATTCCAGGACCATGTTTCGTTTCAGTCGAGCAGAACAGAGACAGTCAAAGATTCAAAATGTTTTAAGTTAAAAAAATGATAGTGAATTGAGTTCTTAGTGGTCTGAAGAGGTTTATTCCAGGACGTCCAGTCTAGTCCACAACAGCTCTGACCTGCAGTCTATTTGAAGAAGCTGAGCGACTAAGGACATTTGGGGTGTGTCTGGAGATGTCTGAGGGTGACATAAACACAAATAAGGTGCCTGTCAATATGAGGGAAAGCTAGCTGATATATTGTGTACTTCATATAATTGGCACCTTTATGCACCCCAGCTGGCAGAGAATGGGAGGGGGAGTGATTGGGAGGGAGAGAGAATGGGAGGGGCAGAGAGTGGGAAACAGAATGGGGGGGGGGCAGAGAGTGGGAAGGTGGAGAAAGTGGGAGGGGCAGAGGAGGAAAACAGAATGGGGGAGGGGCAAAGAATGGGATCAGCAGAGAATGGGAGGGGGAGAGAAGAGGAGGAGCAGAGAGTGGGGAAACAGAGAATGGGGAGGGGCAGAGAATGGGGAGGAGGAGAAGATGGGAGGGACAGATCGTGGAAAACAGAATGGGGAGGGGCAGAGAATGGGGAGGCAGAGAAAGTGGGACAATGGGGAGGGGCAGAGAATGGAGGGAACAGAGTGGGGCGGGGCAGAGAATGGGGTGGGGGAAACAGAATGGGGAGGGGCAGAGAATGGGGAGGCAGAGAAAGTGGTACAATGGGGAGGGGCAGAGAATGGAGGGAACAGAGTGGGGCGGGGCAGAGAATGGGGAGGGGGAAACAGAATGGGGAAGGGCAGAGAATGGGAGGGGCAGAGAGTGGGGAAACAGAATGGGGAGGGACAGAGAGTGGGAAGGGCAGAGAATGGGAGGGGCAGAGAGTGGGGAAACAGAATGGGGAGGGACAGAGAGTGGGGAACCAAAATGGGGAGGGTGAGAAAATGGGAGGGGCAGAGAGTGGGGAAGCAGAGAACGGGGGGGGGGGGGGGGGGGGGGGCAGAGAATGGGAGGGCCAGAGAGTGGGAGGGCCAGAGAGTGGGGAGGGACAGAGATTGGGAGGGGCAGAGAATGGGAGGGACAAATTGGGGAGGGGCAGTGAATGGGAGGGCCAGAGAATGGGAGGGGCAGAGAGTGGGGAGGGACAGAGAACGGGTGGGGCCGAGTGGGGAGGGGCAGAGAGTGGGGAGGGGCAGTGAATGGGAGGGCCAAAGAGTGAGGAGGGACTGAGAATGGGAGGGGCAGAGAGTGGGGAGAGGCAGAGAATGGGAGGGGCTGAGTGGGGAGGGGCAGTGAGTGGGAGGGGCAGAGAATGGGAGGGGCAGAGTGGGAGGGCAGAGAGTGAGGAGGGGCAGAGAGTGGGGAGGGGCAGAGTGGGGGACAGAGTGGGGAGGGACAGAGATTGGGAGGGGCAGAGAGTGGGGATTGGCAGAGATTGGGAGGGGCAGAGAGTGGGGAGGGTCAGAGAATGGGAGGGGCTGAGTGGGGAGGGGCAGAGAATGGGGAGTTGCAGAGAATGGGGAGGGCGAAGAAGAGTTGAGAGTGGGAGGGGCAATATGTGGGAACAGAGAGAATGCCATGGGGCAGAGAGTGGGGATGGCAGATACAGGCTGAGAATGGGAGGGTCAGTATGTGGGGGCACAGAGAATGAGGAGAAGCAGAGAGTGGGGGGGGGGGTTCATGAGCAGAGGGTGAGAAGGGACAGGGAGTGGGCAAAGGCAGAGAGTGGGGGCCTGTGTGTGGGGTCAGAGAATGCGGAGGGACAGAGAGTGAGGAAGGTCAGGGAGTGGGGAGGGACAAGAAGTGGGGAGAGGCAGCGAGTAGAGAGTGGGAAGTCACAGAGAATGGGATGGGGCAGTGAGTGGGGAGGGGCAGGAGTGGGGAGGGGCAGAGAATGGGGCAGGCAGGGACAGGGGAGGGACAGTGAGCAGAGAATGGGGAGGCAGGAATAACTATTTGAAGCTAGTGAGGGGTGTAGGTGCTTCAAGTTAGTCTCAGTATGAGGGTATACTGGGAAGGTGTCAGGTAGGAAAGGACTTGGACCAGCTGTCAGCAGTGGGGGCTAGAGGTAGGAGTGCAGCTCTGTGGAGAAGCTAGATTTTGGGGAGAAATAAAGGGAAAGGACAGTCTTGGAATGACAGGTGGGGAAGGCTAGTCCTGGGCAACCGTGTGAGTGACTGGTTACACAGTGTGTACAAGTGATGGGAGAGAGGAATGGGTATACTAGGTGGGGAAGGAATGGAAAGGACAGTCAATCAATGGCCAAGTGAAAACTAGGCCTCACAGTAGAAACAGTCTCTAGACTATAGAGCTCAGTGAAGATGAGGAAGAACTTTATTTGGGATTGATCAATTTTCTCTCATGGGCTTGTTATATGTCTTTCATTTAGTTATCAATTGGTTAAACCTCAATTTGGGTTGTGATTTCTTGTTTGAACTGTTTACTTTATTGCTTTATGAAAATCTATTAATTTGCATATGAGCCAATCAGGTGGAAGAAACTAGTCAATAAGCCAATTAGCTGCATGTACAGCTTAAAGCTTACCTCAGGTTTTAGTCAAGTATTTATGTGATAGAAGGGTCAATAACCAGAGGACACAGATTTCAGGTCATTGGCAAAACAGCCAAAGATGAGATGCAATTTGTTTTTATCTATTGAGTTGTTATGATCTGGAATGCAATGCCTGAACGGTTGGTGAAAACAAATACAATAATAACTTTTAAAAGGAAAATTGGAAGCATACTTGAAGGGGTGAAAATTGCAGGGCTGTAGGGAGTGAACAGAGGAGAGGGCCAAACAGGAGAGCTCTTCCAAAGAGCCTGCAGAGGGATAATGGCCTGAATGGCCTCTTCAGAACTGTTAAATTCTTTAATAAGTTTGACAATGATATACAGGAAATGCATGCTGGATAGAAACTTTTTTTTTCTATGGAAGTAGACAGAGAGTAAAGTCCTAATACTGGGAACTTCAATATATTCCACATTTTGATATATCAAAGATTTGCGCAGATCCAGGCCCCAAGAATAATATCATACAGAATTTTAGTCATATGTTAAAGTGAGCCATTCATCTAGTCCTGACGCTTTGCCTCTCCTCTCTAGCTAGTTTTCCATTCCCAAAATTGCTGCACGCCTGGCACTGTGTTGAAATCTGACGCATCACATTTGGTATTTCTATTTATTTGCATAGATAGATCTTGGTATCTGGATACAATTTATAATAACATTCTATTAAGTCAAACCTTCCTCTCAAGAGGTTAAATTCACTGAACAGTGCCAGGCAACATGAGTTAGAATGGCATAAAATGTCGATCCAGGTTGCTTGAGACAAAGAGAGTTTGTTTTTTGGCTGACTGATCATCTACACCTACTCTTGTTGGAATGGTAATCTCCAACAAGAGAGAATCTAACCATCATCCCTTGATATTCAACAGCATTACCATCGCTGAATCCTCCGCCATTGACATCCTGGGGGTTACCATTGACCAGAACCTTAACTAGACCAGTCACATAAATACTGTGGTCACAAGAGCAGGTTAAAGACTGGGAATTCTGCAGTGAGTAACTCACCTTCTGACTTCCCAAAGCCTGTCCACCATCTACAAAGCACAAGTCAGGAGTGTGATCGAATACTCTCTACTTGCCTGGGTGGGTGCAGTTCAAACAACACTCAAGAAGCTCGAACATCCAAGACAAAGCAGCCCAATTGATCGTCACCCCGTCCACCAACTTAAACATTCAGTCCCTTCACCATCGATGCACAGTAGCAGCAGTGCGTACCATCTACAAGATGCACTGCAGCAACTCACCAAGGCTCCTTTGACAGCACCTTCCAAACCCGCAACCTCTACCACCTAGAAGGACAAGGGCAGCTGACACATGGGAACATCACCACCTGCAAGTTCCCCTCCAAGCCAAACACCATTGTGATTTGGAACTATATCACCATTCCTTCATTGTCACTGTGTCAAAATCCTGGAACTCCCTTCCTAACAGCACAGTGGGTATACCTTCACCACGTGGACTGCAGTGGTTCAAGAACGCAGCTCACCACCACCTTCTCAAGGGCAATTAGGGATGGGCAATAAATGCTAGTCTTGCCAGCAATGCTCACATCCCAGAACAAATAAAAATAAAAAAAGACACTGTCCCTTTGCGCTCACTGGGGGTTAATTACAGGGAACCTTAATCTAGCAAGGCAAGTGTCCAGTTTAATTGGTGGCCCTACTGGCCAATCCTCAGAATAAGAGCAATGTCAGAAGTCAAACTTCTCAGTTTCTTATCCAGAGCAAGCCTAGGTCATATTCAAAAAACAGCAAGGTGGCATGTTTACTATACTATAGAATTGTAGAATGGTTACAGCACAGAAGGAGGTTGTTTGGCCCATCGTGTCCGTATCAACTCTCTGCAAGAGTAACCCAGCTCTTTCATTCTCCCATCCATTCCCTGTAGCATGGCAATTGCGTTTTGTTCAGGTGCTTATTCAATACCTTTTTGCAAGCCATGATTGAACCTGCCTCCACCACACTCTCAGGCAGTGCATTCCAGACCCTAACCACTCATTGCATCAAAATGTTTTTCCTCATGTCACCTTTTGTTGTTTTGCCAATCACCTTAAATCAGTGTCCTCTGGTTCTCGACCCTTCCACCAACGGGAACAGTTTCTATCTAGAGTATTGCTGAAAATAAAGACCTGTTGTTGAAGCTTTATGTCTTGCACTTTTCATGACAATTGCAAGAATAACCAATGTAAGGGAAAACAACAAGTTATACTGCATGAGAAGAGAGTGCTGGTTGGTTGGCAAGTGAACTCTGATTGGTAGAGGCGCTGCCATGGAGAATGCACCAGTTTACAGTCACTGACATTTAACTGTCAAGCTTTGTTTGAAATTTTAAACAAGGCAGCTTGATTCTGATTGGTCAAGGCATTGCCCTGAGGAACAAACCAGCGAATGGCTGTCACTTATTTTGTTTAGCTGAAACAGGCTCAATGTTTGTACATATTCTTTCTGTCTGCAAAGAACAGGGCCCTGTGTATTAATATATGTAGCTTCTAGTACACACAAATGCGCCACACTGTGAGCCCTACTGACAGTCTTAAATTGGTTGTCAGTATAATTCTTAGCACACTGCGGATTATTTAACAAATGTTATCCAATCGCGGAATTACATCTAATGTTGGACACAGTGTCTTGAGTTTTGCAAGCATGGGCTGGCTGGGTACGGTCTGTATCTTGCCCATTGCAAACAGCAGAAGAGACATGTTATTTGATACAATCCGCCAGTCTTTGGGACGTATGGCCTATATACCTAGCATCACACTGGCATTGAAATTCATATATCACCTGTTACTCAAAGTTTCTATCTATTCTGTCCAGACCCCTCATGACTTTGAACAAATCTCCTCTCAACCTTGATTTTGTTGCTTGCAAGATGTGATCCCGAACCAAACTGACATTTCACTATTTGTTAACATAACAATTGCAAAATAAACCATCTTCATGATTTTTCATAAGCTACATCCCACCAGTTGTGCCTTTTGGAAGGTTGGAGAAGCGTATGCGGAGATACATGTGAATTTAATCAGTTCATGAAAGATGTGTCATTGTTAGCACCCCAGACTATGTTATAATAGGACAAGATATTGGACAGTAAAAGTAAGCTCCTAATCATTTTGGATGGGTATCAGCTTATGGGAGACTATCTAGAACAAATCCAAAATTTGCAACATGGTCAAGCTGCCTGCTGAAAATTCTGTCATCACCCTCAGTGCCGCTGGGAGGTCTAGTCTGCTGTCTTTTTCCTGACATTTTACAGTCAGCACAACAGCAAGAATCAGGACACCATCTTAGTATCTCTGCTGCTGAGTTTATCTGTTTGAAGTTGGCATGGCCCAGTAATATGGCAGATGTCAGATCTCAGCTTCCCTCATTGGTGGATGGGCTGGGAAATCAGGCAGAGATCCTTATCGATGATCCCTGTCGGAAGCACGAGGTGCTCAATCTTCCAGCAATTCATTCTTTCTGCCTCTTCCTCTGCATGATTCTCCTGAGGGGATTATGCTCTCCTTTTGCCCAGGGAATGTTCGATGTTCTTTGTGGGAACAACACTCTTCTTAAACAAATGGAATAATTTGCAGCCTTCTGCAGAGATGCTTCAACATATTTTCAATTTGCTGCTGAAATATTCTAAGGGTTTGCTGTAGATTCCCTCCTGCTATGAGTAGGTTTTCAGTGGAAAGCCCAATCCAGGCTGGAAGCTTGTGTTTTATGTATAATTAGGCCAATCTCAAATGCTTATGGCCTTAATATTCCTCAAGGACTGGAAGATCCAACCCTTACATCCATACAGTGGATCTTTCCGCCTCCTTGAATTTCTATATTTTACATCAATTTGTAGCCTGGACTTAATTCCATATGGTCTTTATAAACAACATATTCGTCAAGTTACCCACAACCACACTAATATTGTCTTTTCAACAATGAGCCAGGTTCATAGCCAATGTATTTCATATTGTTATTTTGCCAAATTACTAGTTTAATTGGATTGCGGTTTTGTTCTGAGGTTCCAATCAGATTCCTGTAATGAGCCCATGCCATTTGTCAGCATATTGTGGAGCAGGCCTGTATTCCCAAGGACAGGCACAATACATGCTAATTCAATTCAACAGAAAATATGCAGCTAATCACTCCAACACCCGAACAATGGATCTGGTCCAATAAGTAATTGGAAAAACATTTGCAAAATATTATTCTGTTGCCATGTAGCACAATGAGCTTATTGCAACCTTGCATAGCATCGTGATGTCACCACTTTTGCATGTGAAACTACAACCCTACATACTCCATTGAGACAACTGAGTACTAGCCTTTTTGCCTCCTTTCTACTGCATTCACAAGACCGTTTACTTCCATCTTCCCCTATAACCTCTGCACCATTGCCGATTAAATTCTGGGTACCGCCTTCCTCAACTTGAGGCTTGACTTCTCCGACTCACACGAAGCTCATTCGAAACACTGCAACCTGCATTCCCATCTGCACAAAGTCCCACATTCCCAGTCCAGGCACCACTGGCACCCTGTGGTAGATTTAAAAATCTATTCTTGAGATATGGACATCGGTGGCAAGGTGGCATTTATTTCCCATCACCAGCTGCTCTGAGAAGATGCTGGTGCGCCGTCTTGTAGCAGATTGATACAACTAAATGACAGTTAGTGTGGGAGTGGAGTTGCATTTAGGTCAGACTGGGTGAGGGTGGCAGATTGCCTTCCCTACAGGATATTAATGAACCAGTTTGTTATTTCCAGCTTTTTAAAAACTGAATTTGAATACTTAAACTGCCACGGCGGTGGGGAGCTCACAGTGATTTGAATTCATGTTCTTTGAATTAATAGCTCAGGCCTCTGTATTACTAGACTAATTTAAAAAAACTACACTACCATACCCAACTTTCATATCACTCCATTGCCTCGCCCCATTACAGTAAGTTGGTTTCGAGCCAGTTTCACAAAGGGTCTGCCTGGCAGCTCATTTTAGCAAATCTGATGAGTATATTTTGAGGTTGGAACTGGCTGCAGAAGGTCCGTCAGCATGGCACAAGACCAACATAAAAGCAGATTGAGTGATTTTCTCCTGTCTCCCTCTGCTCTACTGTTGCTGCCTGCTTACCCAGCCTCTACATTTCTCCTTGGCTAAATTTGCTACCTCCTATGTTTCTTTCAAAAGCCTCCTCCAAACTCTTCTTTTCAATTGAGACTTCAACTGAGAACCTCAACGCACAACAGCCTAACCCTTGCCTTTTTTGTCCCAATCGATGTGTATTATATTTTTCCTTCCTTATTGTAAAATGTACTGATGTAGTTATGACAGAAATGCAGCTGCTGTTGATGTTCTTGTTATACATCTGAACAACATGAGGAGGCCTAGGATCAGTGGTTCTATGGAGATCAAAATCAAGACTGAGATCTCACTTGAAACACAGAGGCCAAAACTGAATGCAGCCCAGATGGGATCTGCCCAAGGTTCTCGATGACTGTATTCCAGTCCCCTTGAGATAATCACCAGGAAACATTCCCACTTCTGACCATATGATGGAGGGAAGGTCATTGATGAAGCAGCTGTAGATGGTTGGGCCTAGGACACTGTCCTGAGGAACTCCTGCAGTGATATCCAGGCTGAGATGATTGGCCTCCAACAACCACAACCATCTTCCTTTGTGCTAGTTATGACTCCAACCAATGGAGAGTTTGCCTCCTGAATCCCATTGACTTCAATTTTATTCAGGCACATTGATGCCACACTCAGTCGAATGGTACCTTGATGTCAAGGGAAGTCACTCTCGTCTCACCTCTTGAATTCAGCTCTTTCGTCTACGTCTGCACCAAGGCTGTAATGATGTCTGGATATGAGTGGTCCTGGAGGAATCCAAACTGAGCATCAGTGAACAGGTTATTGGTAAGTAAGTGCCACTTGATAGGACTTTGCTGATGATTGAGAGTGTAATGGATGGAGAGGTAATTGGATGGATTGGATTTGTGCGTGAGATCAGATGCCAGTGTTGTAGCTGTACTGGAAAAGCTTGGCAAGGGGAGCGACTGGTTCTGAAGCACAAGTCTTCGGCCCTACAGCTGGAATGTTGTCAGGGCCCATAGCCTTTGATGTATCCAGTGCAATCATCTGTTTCTTTATCATATGGAGTGAATCGAATTAGCTGAAGACTGACATCTGTGATGGTGGGGACTTCAGGAGGAGGACGAAATGGTGTAGTAGGTTTGAGCTATCATGTGAAGATGCATTTACTGACCTGCAGGAAGTCATTGAACCTCTTCCATCACTGCTGCCAGATTCTGTGGGGCCAGACTCTGTGAGTTGATCTTCCTGACCACCTGCTCCCATTTCCTTTGCAGTGCATTGCTTTAGGACCTCCTGGCTCCCTGTAGAAACTTTGCAGCTCTCCTGTTCACCTCCATGACTTAGGGATCCAACACCACATCTGTGAACCGCTGAGCCCTCTCTCTGCCCTGGTGCTCCATTTTCCTTCTCTCCAATTGCAGTGCTGACAGCCTAATTTCATTCAGTGCAGCTTCTCTTTAAGAGGGACAGACTGCCTTTAAGAGCTGGAGACTATTTGGAACACATGCTAGCTTCACACATGGTTAGGCACCCTGTTGTGCATGCAGCCAGTCAGCAGTACAGGTCACACATAGCTTCACACAGAAATTATTCAAATGAGGAGACAGCCTAAAGTTTGTGTACTGCCTGCCTGCCTCAACGGGAACAGAGGCGGACAGATCACAAATCACATCCTACGTGCCAGGAAATCAGTCTAGTCAAAATTTTCCCCCATGTTGTACTTGGAGAGAAATTACACAGATTTAGCAAACATAGCTTGTATTCCCTTCAGCTTCGAAGGTTGAAAGATGACCCAACCGCTGTCTTTAAAATGATAAATGGTTTCGATAAGGTAGGATCAGAGAAACTATTTCCTCTGGTATGGGAATTCAGAACAAGTCGGAAAAATCAGGCCATATAGGAGTAATATCAGAAAATACTTTTCACACCAAGGTTAATAGTAATATGTGTATGCTGGGTCAATTGACAGAATTATATCAGGTAATGGATATGGAGCAAAGGCAAGTAAATGGAGTTTAGGTACCGATTAGCCATGATCGAATTGAATTGTGGAGTAGGCTCAAAGGTCTGAATGGCATATTCCTGTTCTTATGTTCCTAATGGATGCAAACTGTGCAGTATAACTCAGGTTCAAGGTAGCCTGAATGAAATTTTGGGAAACAGTGTAAGACTGGCACCTGAAGACTTGCAATGCTTCTATTTTACACCTCATGCAGTCCAATAGATGTATACAATCATAGAATGATGTCGTACAAAGGGAGGCCATTCAGCCCATTGTGCCTGCACCAGCTATTTGAAAGCTGTTCAATTTGCCCTATTCCCATGCACTTTCCCCATAGACCTGAAAATTTTCCACCTTCAATTATTTATTCAATTCCCCATTTAAAAGTTACTATTGAATCTGCTTCTACCACTGTTTCAGGCAGTGTATTCCAGATCATAACAACTTACTGCATTAAAAAAATGTCTCCTCATCTCCCCTGTGGTTCTTTTGCCAGTTACTCTAAATCTCTGCCCTCTGGACTGACCTTTCTGCCAATGGAAATAGTTTCTCCTTATTTATTCTATCAAAATTCTTCATGGTTTTGAACGCCTCAACTAAATCTCCTCTTAAGCTTATATGGTCTAAGGAGAACAATAATAGTTGCTCCAGACTCTCCACCTAGGCACCTTATCCCTGTTACCATTGTGGTAAATCTCCTCTGCATTCTCTCCAAGGCAGTGACATCCTTCCAGAAGAACACAAGAACTAGGAGCAGGAATAGACCATTTTCCACTCACGCCTGCTCTGTAATTCAATATGATTATGGTTGATCTTAGGCTTCAACTCCACTTTCCCGCCTGCTCATCATATCCCTTGATTCTCAGAGAGACCAAAAATCAGTCTATCCCAGCCTTAAATATACTCAAAGACGGAGCATCCACAACCCTCTGGGTAGAGAATTCCATAGATGCACAACCCTTTGAGTGAAGTAATTTCTCCTCATCTCAGTCCTAAATGATCAGCCCCTTATCCTGAGGATGTGCCTCTATATTTTAGATTCCCCGACCAGCGGAAACAATCTCTCAGTGTCTGCCCTATCCAGCCCCTCCATTTCAATTAGATCGCCTTTCATTCTCTAAACTCCAGAGAATATAGGTCCAATTTACTCAGCCTCTCATCATGGGACAACCCCCTCATCCCAGAGATCAATTTAGTGAATCTTCGCTATACCGCCTCCAATGCAAGTATATGATTTCTTAAATGCAGAGACCAACAGTGCTCCAGATGTGGTCTCAGCAAAACCCTGTACAATTGTAGCAAGACTTGCTTATTCCTGTACCCCAATCCCCTTACAATAAAGGTCAACATGCCATTAGCCTTCATAATTGCTTTCTGTACCTACATCTAACGTTCTGCGTTCCTTGTACAAGCACACCCAAGTCTCTTTGAACATCAACACTTATAAGTTTCTCACCTTTTAAAAAATACTCTGTTTTTCTATTCTTAAAGTGAATAACTTCACACTTCCCTACATTATACTCCATTTGCCATCTTGTTGCCCACTCACTTAACCTGTCTATATCTCTTTGTAGCCTCTCTGTGCCCTCCCCACAGCTTACCTTTCCACCTATCTTTGTATCATCAACAAACTTAGATACATTACTGTATCTTCATCTAAGTCATTCATACAGATTGTAAATAGCTGCGGCCCTAGCACTGATCCTTGCGGCACTCCACTATTTACTGCCTGCCAACTTGAAAATGCCTTGTTTATGCCCATGGGTTGCTTCCTGTCCATTAACCAATCCTCTATCCATACTAATATATTACTGTCAACTCCATGAGCCATTATCTTGCCTATTAACTTTTGTGTGGCACCTTATCGCATGCCTTTTGGAAATCCAGGTATACTATAAGAACCGGTTCTCGTTTATCTACCCTGCTACTTACATCCTCAAAAAACTCGAATAAATTTATCAAACAGGATTTCCCTTTCGTAAAACCATGTTGACTTGTTTTAATCATACGATGCTTTTCTAAGTGCATTGTTAAGACTTCATTAATAATAGATTCCAGCATTTTCCCAACGACTGATGTTAGGCTAACTTCCCTGTTTTCTCTCTCCCTCCTTTTTTGAAAAGCGGTGTAACATTTGCCAACTTCCAATCTCATGGAACCGTTCCCAAATCTAAGGAATTTTGGAAAATCATAGCTAACACATCCGGTATCTCTGCAGCTGTCTCTTTTCGAACCCTGTGGGGTACTGTCTATTTCTGTGTATTCTACTGTGAAGACAGACACAAAATATTTGTTCAATGCCTCTGCCATTTCCTCATTCCCCATGATAATTTCTCCTCTCTCTGCTTCTAAGGGACCAACGTTTACTTTAGGTACTGCCTTCCTTTTTATATACCAATTTTTTTCTTTGGGCCTCCTTATCTCGAGAGACAATGGATATGCGCCTAGAGGTGGTCAGTGGTTTGTGAAGCAGCGCCTGGAGTGGCTATAAAGGCCAATTCTGGAGTGACAGGCTCTTCCACAGGTGCTGCAGAGAAATTTGTTTGTTGGGGCTGTTGCACAGTTGGCTCTCCCCTTGCGCCTCTGTCTTTTTTCCTGCCAACTACTAAGTCTCTTCGACTCGCCACAATTTAGCCCTGTCTTTATGGCTGCCCGCCAGCTCTGGCGAATGCTGGCAACTGACTCCCACGACTTGTGATCAATGTCACACGATTTCATGTCGCGTTTGCAGACGTCTTTATAGCGGAGACATGGACGGCCGGTGGGTCTGATACCAGTGGCGAGCTCGCTGTACAATGTGTCTTTGGGGATCCTGTCATCTTCCATGCGGCTCACATACCAATAAAAGCTATATTAATGGCTAGTTTACTCTCATTTTTAAAAAATTCATTCATGGGATGTGGGCGACGCTGGCCAGGCCAGCATTTATTGCCCATCCCTAATTGCCCTTGAGAAGGTGGTGGTGAGCTGCCTTCTTGAACCGCTGCAGTCCATTTGGGGTAGGTATACCCACAGTGCTGTTAGGAAGGGAGTTCCAGGATTTTGACCCAGCGACAGTGAAGGAACGGCGATAGAGTTCCAAGTCAGGATGGTGTGTGACTTGGAGGGGAACTTGCAGGTGGTGGCGTTCCCATGTATTTGCTGCCCTTGTCCTTCTAGTTGGTAGAGGTTGTGGGTTTGGAAGGTGCTGTCTAAGGAGCCTTGGTGCATTGCTGCTGTGCATCTTGTAGATGGTACACACTGCTGTCACTGTGCGTCGGTGGTGGAGGGAGTGAATGTTTGTAGATGGGGTGCCAATCAAGCGGGCTGCTTTGTCCTGGATGGTGTCAAGCTTCTTGAGTGTGGTTGGAGCTGTACCCATCCAGGCAAGTAGAGAGTATTCTATCACACTCCTGACTTGTGCCTTGTTGATGGTGGACAGGCTTTGGGGAGTCAGGAGGTGAGTTAGTCGCCTCAGGATTCCTAGCCTCTGACCTGCTCTTGTAGCCATGGTATTTATATGGCTACTCCAGTTCGGTTTCTGGTCAATAGTAGCCCCTAGGATGTTAATAGTAGGGGATTCAGTGATGGTAATACCATTGAATGTCAAGGGGTGATGGTTAGATTCTCTCTTGTTGGAGATGGTCATTGCCTGGCACTCGTGCAGCGCGAATGTTACTTGCCACTTATCAGCCCACGCCTGGATATTGTCCAGGTCTTACTGCATTTCTACACGGACTGTTTCAGTATCTGAGGAGTCACGAACGGTGCTGAACATTGTGCAATCATCAGCGAACATCCCCACTTTCGACCTTATGATTGAAGGAAGGTCATTGATGAAGCAGCTGAAGATGGTTGGGCCCAGGACATTACCGTGAGGAACTCCTGCAGTGATGTCCTGGAGCTCAGATGATTGACCTCCAACAACCACAACCATCTTCCTTTGTGCTAGGTATGACTCCAGCCAGCGGAGGGTTTTCCCCCTGATTCCCATTGACTTCAGTTTTGCTAGGGTTCCTTGATGCCATACTCGGTCAAATGCTGCCTTGATGTCAAGGGCAGTCACTCTCACCTCATCTCTTGAGTTCAGCCCTTTTGTCCATGTTTGTACCAAGGCTGTAATGAGGTCAGGAGCTGAGTGGCCCTGGCGAAACCCAAACTGAGCGTCACTGAGCAGGTTATTGCTGAGCAAATGCTGCTTGATGGCACTGTTGATGACACTTTCCATCACTTTACTGATGATAGAGAGTAGGCTGATGGGGCGGTGATTAACCGGGTTGGATTTGTCCTGCTTTTTGTGTACAGGACATACCTGGGCAATTTTCCACATTGCAGGGTAGATGCCAGTGTTGTAGCTGTACTGGAACAGCTTGGCTAGAGGCGCGGCAAGGTCTGTAGCACAGGTCTTCAGTACTATTGCCGGAATATTGTCAGGGCCTATAGCCTTTGCAGTATCCAGTGCCTTCAGTCATTTCTTGATATTACGATTAGTGAATCGAATTGGCTGAAGTCTGGCATCTGTGATGCTGGGGACTTCAGGAGGAGGCCGAGATGGATCATCAACTCGGCACTTCTGGCTGAAGATTGTTGCAAATGCTTCAGCCTTATCTTTCGCACTGATGTGCTGGGCTCCCCCATCATTGAGGATGGGGATATTTGTGGAGCCACCTCCTCCTGTTAGTTGTTTAATTGTCCACCACCATTCATGGCTGGATGTGGCAGGACTGATGGCCCACAGTGCCTCATGGATGCCCAGTTTTGCATTGCTAGATCTGTTCGAAATCTATCCCATTCAGCACGATGATAGTGCCACACAACACGATGGATGGCATCCTCAATGTGAAGACAGGACTTCGTCTCCACAGGTACTGTGTGGTTGTCACTCTTACCAATACAGTCATGGACAGAAGTATCTGCAGCAGGCAGATTGGTGAGGACAAGGTCAAGTATGTTTTTCCCTCGTATTGGTTCCCCCACCACCTGCCGCAGACCCAGTCTAGCAGCTATGTCCTTTAGGACTCGGCCAGCTCGGTCAATAGTGGTGCTACCGAGCCACTCTTGGTGATGGACATTGAAGTCTCCCACCCAGAGTACATTTTGTGCCCTTGCCACCCTCAGTGCTTCCTCCAAGTGGTGTTCAACATGGAGGAATACTGAGTCATCAGCTGAGGGAGGGCGGTAGGTGGTAATCAGTCAGAGGTTACCTTGCCCATGTTTGACTTGATGCCATGAGACTTCATGGGTTCCGGAGTCGATGGTGAGGACTCCCGGGGCAACTCCCTCCTTACTGTATACCACTCTTCCTCCACCTCTGCTGGGTCTGCCCTGCCAGTGGGACAGGTCATACCCAGGGATAGTGATTGCAGTGTCTGGGACATTGTCTGTAAGGTATGATTCCGTGAGGATGACTATGTCAGGCTGTTGCTTGACTAGTCTGTGGACAGCTCTCCCAACTTTGGCACAAGCCTCCAGATGGTAGTAAGGAGGACTTTGCAGGTCGACAAGGCTGGGTTTGCTGTTGTCGTTTCCGGTGCCTAGGTCGATGCCGGGTGGTCCGTCCGGTTTCACTCCTTTTTATTAACTTCGTAGCGGTTAGGTACAACTGAGTGGCTTGCTCGGCCATTTCAGAGGGCATGTAAGAGTTAACCACATTGCTGTGGGTCTAGAGTCACATGTAGGCCAGACCAGGTAAGGATAGCAGATTTCCTTCCCTAAAGGACATTAGTGAACCAGATGGGTTTTTACAACAATCGACAATGGTTTCATGGCCATTATTAGACTAGCTTTTAATTCCCGATTTATTAATTAAATTCAAATTCCACCTTCTGCTGTGGTGGGATTTGAACCCATGTCCCCAGAGAAATACCCTGGGTCTCTGGGTTACTAGTCCAGTGATAATACCACTACGCCACCGCCGAACCTGTTCCATTTTTTCCTTTTTTTATCAACTTTTTGGTGGCCTTTTGCTGGTTTCTAAAACCCTCCCAATCCTCAGACTTGCTACTCTTTTTTGCAACATTGTAAGCCTCTTCTTTTAATCTAATATTATCCTTAACTTCTTGAATGAGTCACGGATGAATCTTTCTTGCTGAGTTTTTGTTTTTCAATGGAATGTATTTGTGTTGAACATTTTTAACTGTTTCTTCAAAGGTTTACTTCTGTTCATTTACCACCACCTTTTAGTCTATTTACCCAACTTGCCCTGGCCAGTTCTCCCCTCATATCTATGTAATTGGCTTTGTTTAAGTTTAAGATTTTTGTTTGTGATCGGAGTATGCCACTTTCAAACTCAACATGAAATTCAATGGTATTATGATCACTATTTCCCAGTGGATCCTTTATTATGACATTACTAATTAACCCTGCTTCATTACACAATGCCAGATCTAAGATAGCTTTACTGCTCGTCGGTTCCACAATGTATTGCTCCACGAAACTGCTCTGAAAACATTATACAAACTCATCTTGCAGACTACTCTTGCCAATTTCATCGTCCCAGTCTATATGAAGATTAAAGTAGCCCACAATTATTACATTGCTTATGTTACAAGCTCTAATAATTTCTTATAAAAACAGAAATGCTGGAAATACTCAGCAGATCAGGCAGCATCTGTGGAGAGAGAAGCAGAGTTAACGTTTCAGTTCTGTGACCTTTTATCAGAACTGGCAAATGTTAGAAAAGAAGTAGGTTTTAGGCAAGTGAAGGGGTGGGGGCTGGGGGGCCTGGGTGAGGAAGAGAACAAAAGGGAAGGTGTGTGATAGGGCAGAGGGCAGAAGAGAATAAATAACAAAACTGTTATGGGACAAAGGCAAAGAGAGTGTTAATGCCTGTGGTGAAGGATAAATCATTAGTCAAGAGAGAGTGTTCATGGCAGGATAATAAGCAGCTCTGTCCACATGTAAAAACAGGCACATGATTAAAAAATCTAATGTGGATCATCTAAATCCCCAAATATGGTTTCAAATACTTGACTATCTGTTTGTGGTGCCACTTTTACCTCTGACAATGGATCCTGTTTAACCATTGTTTGCGTGACTACACAGGAACTTGTGACTGTAATTGCTCCATTTCCCTAACTTCACTTGGTTCCTCTGTAATTATAGGAGAAACTGATACTTTTGATCCAGCCAATTCATTTCTTAGGAGGAGATCAATTCCCTCTATTGGCAAACTGTCGACAACTCCTACAGTTATTATCCCAGATATTCCAGATATTAAGTCACTCTCTAGGCGTACTTTATACAAAGGTACGGTATATACGCCCCACCAATTCCATTAACTAAATCTTTAGCGTTCAAGGGGCTCTCTGGTGGAAACATTATACCTTTCCCTAGCAAAAGTGTTTGGGTTGCTCCTGTATCCATGAGTATAATGATAGGTTTTCCTGCCTCACTTCCAGGATATGGAGTTACTTTCCCCTTTGCCAAAAATTCATGATAACTTTTGGGTATCTTATTCTTAACCTCTACACTCACTTTAATTTTTGTATTTGGTTTTACAGCTGCCCTTAAAGCTATAGCCTGGTCCGCTATACTCTCAGTCAAAGTCTTTTCCTCTGCATTAGCTTTACATACCCCAATAAGTCCTATGGGTTTACCTCGCAATTTCTAGCACTCTGAACGGAGATGACCCGTTTTGGTGCAATGATAACACCTTGGCTTGCAAACCTCACTTCTACTCTCAGCACCTTCCTTTCTGACCTGAGGAGGTCATCCTGGGGTATTCCCAGCTGTTCCTTCTTGTCCCCAGCTACTTGCCATCCTTTCACTTTCCTTTCACTTTCTATCCTTCTCGGGTATATGGGGGTGACGGACAAAAGGTTTTGGCTTATTCACAAGCTCAAAATGGTCAGCAATTTCTGCTACTTGCCTGGCTTTCAAAATTTTCAGGTTATCTGCATGAGTTCTCACCACCGAAGGAATTGAATTTTTAAATTCCTCCAAGAGAATCAACTCTTGAAGGTTCTCATATGTGGTTTTCATCTTTAATGCCTGTATCCAACGGTCAAAATTAATTCACTTCACCCTTTCCAATTCTACATACGGCTGCCCAGCCAATCTTCGTAAGTTTCGGAACTTCTGACAGTAAGCTTCAGGGACTAACTCATACGCAACGAGAATAGCCTTTTTTGCCATCTCATAATCTGCAGAAGCCTCTTCCAGAAGCATGGCATAAACTTCATGAGCTCTGCCTACCAGCCTGCTTTGCATAAGCAGTGTCCAGCTATCCTTTGGCCATTTCATCATGCTTGGCTATTTTTTCAAGATAGGAAAAATGCCTCTATGCCCCTTTCCTCAAACTTAGGAAGAGCTTGTATAAATTTAAATAGCTTTTCGCTGGGTCCTGGGCTGAATTCAGATTCTTCCTGACCCGAACTTTCCCTGGAGTCAAGACCACTCCTTTGTCTTAGTTCAATCCCTCTTAACTTAAATTCCCTCTCTTTCTCTCTGATGTGCTCTCTCTTTCTCCCTTTCCTTTCTCCAATTCAAGTTCAAGTTTTCTTAATTCTTTTTCAGCCTCAAGTTTTTTCATTTCTAACTGATTTCTAGCCAATATCACTGCATCACTCTCTGACTTACTCTTTCTTGTTCCTCGTTCCTTGTTCCTTGCAGGGTATTGGTGGTTCAGTGGTAGAATTCTTGTTCGTCATGCAGGAGGCCTGCGTTCGATTCCTGGTTGATGTAAAGCTGCTGTCCATGTTGGAAAGAGTGTGTCCAGTGTTGGTGGCTTGGTTTATGGAAGGATGGGAAAAAGCTTAGACAAAATTAACGATATAAATATCTGCAATAGGTGAGTTATCCAATGGTGGAAGATTGGACAGGATTGGCTTGTGTCTGCTGGAGTTTAGAGGACAAACAGGTGACTTGATCAAAACATGTCAGAGGCCTGTGGAGGTGAAAATTATATGGCCTACTCCTGCTCATATTTTCTATGTTTCTATGTCTAAAGGGATCAAAGGGTATGGAGAGAAAGCAGGAACAGGTTACTGAGTTGGATGATGAGCCAAGATCATAATGAATGGCAGAGCAGGCTCGAAGGGCCGAATGACCTACTCCTGCTCCTACTTTTTTTCTATGCCTTCAATTGAGTCTCCAATTAATATGATCCCAGACGTGAGAGCAATTAATATGATGCCAGACGAAAGACCCCAATTTATGTGTTATCTCAGAGATGAACAATTAATATGATTCCAAACGCGAGCCCCCCAATTAATCTGATCTGATCCCGGATGAGACACCTAATTAATATGTTACAACCGAGGCGGGAGCAATGCACTATCAATTCAGTCCCATCACTCCACAGCTCGCAGCATATTATTAAAGTTTTCCCACCCAACCAAAAAACAGCCAAATTAAACATTCTAGTAACCCCCAGAATAAAACAGACCAAACCAGGTATCTTTAGACAACAACAAATTAACTGTTTAGTAAAAATAAATAAATCTTAAACACTATTAAGATAAAGCTATGTCTTATAACTTCTTATTTTAACCTAACTCCCCCATTCACACACACACATTTAAAACTAACAGTTAACTGGTTTTAAAAAGTGGTGTTTTTAAAAATTAGCTGTTTCTTCAGAATAAACCGTGTTTGTGGGTTACGTTCCCGATGGGTGAGGTATCCCAGTGTGAAAATAATCAAATGCCACTCCATGCAGATTTGATTAAATAGTCTCTTAGTCAATAGGCATTCAAAACACTTTGGCTGCAGCAGGCATCAAACAGTTCTTTCAACAATACGCACAGCAAGGGATTAACTTGAATTTTAAAATTGACAGTCTCTCAGTCAAAACTTTACTTCAGTAATAGAAACAGTCTCTTCAAAGGGTTAATTCGTCCTTAGGCTACTAACTCAGCCTGTAGCTCCTTGTAGAATTTTTGCTGAGAAAAGTAGACAGCTCTTCTCTTCAGTAGCACGCTTTGCTGGTAAGTCTCTCAAAACTGGTTTCAGATGATTTTTGACATTCTTAATCACAGTCAAATCAGAACATTATATCATGTGACCTCTCTCCTGCTGTGGCCTAGGGACAGGTGCAGCTGGCACCCTGTACTCAGTCTTAAAGGCACACTGTCTTCAAACAGAGTCTTAAAGGCACACCCTGTTTTTTTAAATCCAAGGAGAAAAAAAGAAACAGTTCAGTGACTCTTGTCACCTAGCAAATACTTCTGCAAAGATTTCTTCACAATTTGTACACTTCTTTCTGCAGCACCATTCAATGCTGGGTTATATGGTTATATTAGAGTATGTTCGACTTCAGTCTTACTCAGAAATATTTCAAACTCTTTTGACGTAAACTGTGGACCAAACTGTGAACTGCAAACCAATTTCTCAAAACCTCAATAGTTTCGGCACTTGTGGTGTTGGGTAAAGGTGTTACATTTATCTACTTGCTATAGCTATCAACCAAAACAAAATAATCCTTACCTTCCACTTTATAGAAATCAACATGTACTCATTCCCATGATTTTCTTGTGTTTGACCATGGAGTAAAAAGAACCTTGGTTGGATCATTTGGTCCTCCTTGCTTGAAGACCATGTTATGTTCTCTTAGCTCTTCCTCAATGTCAGATGTACTCTTACTGATCCCTACTGTAACTAACTCAGCCCAGTTTAAACGTAAGCTAATATATTTCCATCAGGGGGACTTTATTCCCTCCTCCTACTCCCAATGGCAAGTAATAGGATGCATCATTGTATTCCACCCTAATACTAACTTCACCTAACACTGGAATATGGTTATTGGAATAACCAGTCAGTTTCACACCAGTTTTTCATAAGGGAATATGACTTAGGGACTCCTTGTACTCTCCTTCTGAGATAATAGACACTGCTGCAGCTGTGTCAATGATGAAAGAAAGTTGTGAATCTCTGACATTCATTTTTACTGTGAACCCTGGAATTATATCTTCAGCCCTTTTTCTCTCAACTTCTATGTGCTGTTTTTCTTGCTCTCTGAGTCCAACTCTTGATCTTCCTGCTCAATAACATTAACTTCTGTTTCCATGTCTATCATATGTACATTCCAGAACCTCAAACTTTAGGTCGACCACGATCTCGACCTGGTGCATTGTTGCAACCTGGAGCTTTACCGCGACCTGGAACATTACTGTTTCCTCTACTCCTGCATGCCATCTGGATATGACCGATTTTCCCACAGGCATAGAACTTTGACTGAATGGGGCATTTAGATGGTTGGTGGCTACCATGGCAATGGTAGTATCTAAATTTCTGACTCTGAGTCTGTGAACTTGGCTGCCGTGGCTTGATTCCTGCTGAAATCAAGCGGACCTCCCTGCCGGCTCAGGAAAAGAACTTCCTTGCAATCTGCCACTATCTTTTCCTGCCATTTCCATGGCTGTGGCCTCATCACAGGCCTCCTTCCATATCAGCTTATTGCCTTTACTCAAAAGCTTGGCCTGAATTTTACTGTTCTTTAGACCACCAAAGAACGTGGCTCTAAGGTTGCCTTCTAAGTTGGTGCCATAACCACAGTGACAAGAGCGTTTCTTTAATTCAAGAATATAATCTGCAATAGATTCACTTTGCAACTGCTTCCTTCCACAAAATGCAACTCAGAGTGCAATTTCATTCTTAGTCATGCCATAACCTCCAGAATCTGATTAATTTCAAAATAGTTTAAAGTGCTGGTGTCTTGCAGGCAACATTGGTTAAATACTGCCTCAAAATCATCTGGCCCCATTATGGTGAGGAAAACATTAACTTTATCCTCATGCCCTATTTTATTAGCTTGCAGCCAAATGTGTAACCTTCGTTCATAATTACACCAATCCTTTCGGTTAGGGTTGAATTCCCCCATGGTCCCAAAATATGTTAGCAGTGCCATATTTTTAAATTACGTACTGTGCTAGCTCACAGAATTGTACTTAAACACAAATTGCAGACACACCTAGAACAATCTTTTAAATAGCCCAACTTTCTCAAAGTCAACTTGGAAGTTCCAAAAAGTATGTCACAATGTTCTTCAGACTTTAATCACTTGAATGAATGTAAAAAGAATTCAATTCCACCTGTATTCACAGAGTAAATGTACATGAGGTCTTTACTGGCAACAGCCATGTTGAAACTTTATTTACATCTCCCAATAGTGAAGGCAGCAGAGAGGCAGTATTGCAGTATACAGATGCTTAGCTATCACAATACAATTAGCCAGTCCAATACAGTACTCGACACGCCTTTGAAAAAGACCTGCTAGAAAAGAAGAAAGGGGACACCATAGATGCATTACTCAATATTGGAAGGATTTGAAGCCATCATGGCTGGGCACCAACAGTTACAAGCATTGGGGGTGGCTACAACAATTGGTATTGTAACCAAGACTCAGAAGTCTACTAAGCCTTGTGGCAAGCATGGCCTGACTCACCCAATTTGCAGTTTTCCTGCATACCAGGACCAGAGCAAAGCTTGTGACATGTGAGGACATTGGACAAGGCAGTGCAAAAGGCTGAGCTCAGATACTGCACACAGGAATGGTAGAAGATCACGTGCAGACAGAGCATCTGCAAGTAAGGATGGCAACAAAAGGTATGCCAACACACAACAAAAGCCTAAGCAGGTACATCAGGTCAGCAGACAGATAGATTGTCAGGAGGACTCAGATGAAGAGTACACTCATGCAAACAGTGAGCAAGCATTTCGCACAGTTAATTTGGATCAAAATGTCAATGTTATTACGCAATCTGGGGCATTCGCCATGATCAGAATTATATGTCCACAGAAGAGTGGCAAGCATAAGCTCAGATTAGAAATCGACACCGGAGAAAGTGCAAATATTCTGCCCATCTGTATACTGAAGGACATGTACTTAAAGAAATGGGAATCTATGACACAACCCATCACAGCTAGGCTGACTGCCTACAAAGATTCTCCTATCAAGTGCATTGAAATTATAACCTTGCATTGCAACTATGGGAACTCTGAATGGCTACCTCAAATGTTTTATATTACAGACACAACTGGACAAGCTCTCATAGGACTTCCAGTATGCCGAGATTTATGAATTGTCACAACACATGGATTCAGTAATGCACCGAAGATGATACAAAATATCCAGGTTGAGTGTATCAGTCCGTTCATGCAAAGGACGATACAAAGGAAGGGAGTCTTAACACGAAGAGGCATTATGACCGGGAGTCTCTCCTCAGGTTTCAATTCATTGCAGCAAGTACCCAGAGGCTGGAGGGATTGCTGATGACTGGCAATATTGCTAGTCATAATTTTTCTAAGCTTTCCAAACAAGGGACGATGAAGGCATCGTATGACAGGCAAGCAGGACCAGAATTGGCTCGATCGTGAGTAGGACAGAAGGTCAGAGTCCTCAATCATGTATCAGGAACTTGGTATCCTGTAGAGTTTGCTAGGATATGTGACCAGCCCGGATCGTACAAGGTCCAGATACCCAATGGTGCAATTCTCAGATGGAATTGAAGTCAACTCAGGGAGCTGTACAAGACAACATGTGACAACCCTGTGCCAACACGGACATGTTCAAAGGCAAAATATGAAGATCAACGTACAGAGGCTATGAGCACAAAGGAAGAACATGCCATCCAGAGTTCTGAGTCACCAGAGTCTCAGAGGAGTCATCAAGATGTAATCAGCTCTGGGAAGAGGTTTATGATAACAAGATCAAAACAAATAAGCAAACCTCCTCTATGTTTTAGTGTTAAACTTACTTACTTGTAAATAGCATTTTGTTTTAATCATGTATAGTTAGTCCGAACTGCAACATCATTGTATAGTGTACATATGTTTTATCTTTCGATAAAAGGGGAATGTTGTGGGACATGGAATGACCTTAAGAAGCTGTAAGTGAAGGCCAACGGAGGAAGTGATGTCACGTCACACATGCCCAGGGAGTTGTGGATGTAGCCCAACAGAATAAGATTTGTGTTGGTGTAGCTCCTGTAGTAACTATATATATATATTCCAGTTCAGTTATAATAAAAACCCACAGCTTCTTTGGATATTACTTGTAGTCTGTGGGTCTTACAATAGTTCACAGACCAAAGGAACACGTATTATTACACGCAGGTATGAGATTGAAGTGATGTTCCCAGGTGGGAGATGAAAGAGAAGTTGTCAGGTGAAAGTTTAAAAGAATGTTCTCAGGTGAGAATTCAATGGGATGTTTCCAGGTGAGATTTTAAAGGAATGTTCCCAGGTTTCAGATTAAAGGGTTGTTCTCAATTTACTCTTGTGTCTACATTTCAGTAAAATTTGCAAAGGGATAAGAATATAAACTCATCAACCGGGCACTGTGGGCTGAATTTTACAGACCACCCACCACCCCCCCCCCCCGACGTTAGGGAAGGCCCGGCACGATATTGCCGGCAGCGGCGAGACCTCATGGCGGCCTGCACCGCAACCCCCCCCCCCCCACCCCGCACCGCTCAGCAACGGGAGCAAAATTTACATATTTAAATAAATTTAAATAAATACATTAATTACCACATTAATTAACTCCCACCCCAGTGATGGAAAGAATCTCCCATATATCTAGTCTCCTCCTGTAGATGCGTGTGATGTCTATTACTGTTGGTTTTTTTTAGTTGAGGTGCCAAGTAATGGCATCAAGTGGTTGGAGAAACAGAGCGCTGAGGACAACACTGGGGTTTAAAGTGAGCTCATGTATTTCTTTTGTTTACCTCTTTGAGAGGAGTTGATAACTTTCCCATCTGCCATTTCAATCTGAGAGGTTTCATTCCGTCATCCATCATTTGCTCTGTTACTTTCTTGTCTTGCTTTGTTCCAGCTTCATCTGATCAGATCACTAACTTTTTATTCTTTCTGATCTAACTTTTCAGTCATATATCTTTTTTATACCAGCAGAACTGGAAATGACTTTGGCTTTATTAAGTCATCTGTTAACTTTAATTCACATTTTCCCAACATAGCTTCTGCGAACTCTCTCATTTGGGATTTCACTACTTACAACTCATTAAACAAGTCATTGATCTCATTATCTAAATTAATAATATGATGTGAAACATAATTATTCTGCATAATATGCGAAAAGAAACACAGTGCACTGGTATATTGAGACTGAACGAACAAGGATGCAGGTCATGACCTTAAATCTTTAACCCTATGTTCATACTATTGAGACCTAGCTTGGTTCCTGACAAAGTAAATGAAGAACCAGTGTACCTAACCTGTGAAAAGACTCTCTCTGATCCAGCCTGCAATATGTAAGCTGGAACAGGCTATGTTCCATAAAGAAAGATGGAGGAGAAAAAGAGACAATATAAATTCTGTGATGTAAATAAAAAAAAACACCAAACAATTGGAAATTAAAAATTTGTAATTTGTATATTTTGGCAGAAGCCATGTATTACTGCTGCTCATATCCTGGATAGATATCTCTACTGTTTTCACAAGCTCAACAGACTAATTTATCATGCGAGATTAACGTTGGATTTGTTGATTATGTGCTGCAGCCTGCAATATTACTTTGCCAATCAATATTTTATCTTTAAAGGAGAGCTAAAACTAAATGATAAATGCTCACAAGGAGAAAGATAAACTTCCATAGCACCAACTGAGTTCAGGCTATAACCTGGATGAATCCGAGTTAGATTTTTTTTTGTAGAAAATGTTGTCTCTCTCTTGTGCTGCTTTTCTGGGGAGTTTGTAAGTAACTGAGGATGTAAGATTCCAGTCACATTTACTTTCTGTGTCTTGTTTCCACCACTATCTGCTTATTTTTTAATGCACATTACAAAATGATTTTAAAAATGATTTATTTTAAAGAGTCACAGTAAACGGCAACATGCTGAAAAATAGGAACGTAGGAACAGGAGCAGGAGGCCATTGTTATGACCAAGGCTGGAGAAATGCCATTTCTCCATATTTAAATGTTTTACCCAGTTACCGATACAGCCAATGATATCCTTTATTTCTTTATTTTAGTTTCAGAATAAAATATTAACCAGGTTTCTTTAATAAACAACAAAATTATTAATTTATTATAAAACAAGACACATTCAATAAATAGACAAAGTTTTAACGCACTGTTTGAAATATGGAAGTATAAATATATGCCCTTCTAAAATAACTCCAGCACACATGCACACACACCAGTTAAAGAAAATAAAGAAGTTTTCTCTGCAGAGATATCTTTACAAAAAAGACAAAAAAAATACTTTGGCCAAATACGTGTTAATTCTTGCAGAAAAAGGTTAAGATACGGAATGTTCTCAGCTAGCCCTCTGGTCTGGCGCCAGAATACACAAGGACGGCTTATTGGGATCTTTTTGGAGCAGTTCTCTTCAGGCAATGTTAAGGATTAGTCTGGCAGGCTTTTCAGGAGAAGTGCAGCATCAGTTTCTCCAGTCCTCAGACTGAATTCTTGGAGTTTCTGAAAGAGGTGGAAAAGGATGAGCTGGTTGCTTCTCTCTCTTAGCAGGCTTATTCCCCACCTGAACCAAAACAGTATCCAAAAACAAAACCAACTCTTGATCACCATAAATCTTCACATGTCACTTCTCTGTAAACAACTTCCATAGTCAGCAAGGCTCCTGTTGCTTACTTAGCTTAAGACATGTAATTTCCAGTAAGTATTTGTTTTTAAACAAAGTCCCAAGTCGTTCCAGTGACCTTTAAAAAGAAACAATTCCAGCATCTCCGCAGGTATTTCCACAGACTTTTGCACACAAGTCCTCAAAAATATTAAAACATGGAAGCACCTTCATAACACCATTCAGTCTCTCAAGCCTGTTCCACCATTCAATTGAATCATGGCTGAACTCAATTCCATTTACTCTCCTTGGTTCTGTGACCCTTAATACCCTGACCTAACAAAAAATTAGTTAACCCTAGCATCAACAACTTTTTGGGGAAGGGATTCAGATTTCCACTACCCTTTGTGTGAAGAAGGGTTTCCTGACATCATCTCTCCTGAACGGCCTAGCTCTAAGTTTAAAGGTATGCCCTCTTGTTCTGGATTCCCCGCCAGAAGAAATAGTTTCTCTCCATCTACCCTATCAAATCCTTTAATCGTCTTCAAAACCTCAATTAGATCCCCCTTAATCTTCTATGCTCAAGGGAAGACAAACCTAGTCTGTGCAACATCCTCATAATTTAACCATTCTAACCCCAGTATCATTCTGGTGAATCTGTGCTGCACTCCTCCAAAGCCAATATATCCTTCCTGAGATGCAGTATCCAGAACAGAAGCATTTTAAATGGGGTCCAATATAACTGTAACGTCACATCCAGACCTTGGAATATTTAATTAATTAAATAATAAATAACTTATATAAAATAAGTTCAGATAGAGATGGCAGTACAGATGGTGTGCTGCAACTGCAGCATGTGAGAGTTTGTGGAGAGCATTGTGATCCTCAGGCAACCTTATCTGCAGTCTGTGTCTGCAACTCAAGAAACCTCGGCTCAGAAATTGTTGAGCAAGAGTCTGAAATGCAGATGTTACATGGCATCAGAGAGGGGGAAGAGTTACCTTGCCATTTTGACTCAGGTAGTGCTTTCGATGTGTTTAGTGGTCAGGGACAGGAGGATGTGACTGGGACTCAGGCAGATAAGGGAATCATAGATGCAGTAGTGGAAGAACTTCAGTTTTTGCTATTGTCCAACAGGTGCAAGGTATTGCTATCAGTGTGAATAAGAGCAAAGCCTACAGGGTGCATGTACAGATTGACCAGGACACCATGGTACAAGAGGCCATTCAACTGAGGAGAGTGAATAGGAATGTGGTAGTGGCCAGGGGCTAGCTACTGTTCTCTGCAGCTGCGACCGGATGTCCCAAAGGCTGTGCTGCCTATGTTAAAAACATCCCCTCACAGCTGGAGAAGAACTTGGAGCAGGAGGGGGAGGGCATGGGATTGGGGGTAGTGTATTGAGATGGATAGAAAATTGGTTGGCAGACAGGAAACAAAGAGTAGGAATAAACAGGTCTTTTTCCAAATGGCAGGCAGTGACTAGTGGGGTACCGCAGGGATCGGTGCTAGGACCCCAACTATTCACAATATATATTATTGATTTAGATGAGGGAACTAAATGTAATTTCTCCAAATTTGCAGATGACACAAAACTGGGTGGGAGGGTGAGTTGTGAGGAGGATGCAGAGAGGCTTCAGGGTAATTTGGACAAATTGAGTGAGTGGGCAAATGCATGGCAGATGCAGCATAATGTGGATAAATGTGAGGTTATCCACTTTGAGTGACTATAAACTGAGAGAGGGGAATATGCAACGAGACCTGGGTGTTCTCGCACACCAGTCGCTGATGGTAAGCATGTAGATGCAACAGGCGGTAAAAAAAGCAAAAGTTACGTATAGTGAGAGGATTTGAGTACAAAGAACAACAAAGAACAAAGAACAGTACAGCACAGGAACAGTCCATTCGGCCCTCCAGGCCTGTGCTGATCTTGATGCCTGCCTAAACTAAAATCTTCTGCATTTCCGGGGTCCGTATCCCTCTATTCCCATCCCATTCATGTATTTGTCAAGATGCCTCTTAAATGTTGCTATCGTACCTGCTTCCATCACCTCCCCCGGCAGCAAATTCCAGGCAATCACCACCCTCTGTGTAAAGAACTTGCCTCGCACTTCCCCTCGAAACTTTGCTCCTTGCACCTTAAACCTATGCCCCCTAGTAACTGACTCTTTCACCCTGGGACAAAGCTTCTGACTATCCACTCTGTCCATGCCGCTCATAACTTTGTAAACCTCTATCATGTCGCCCCTCCACCTCCGTCGTTCCAGTGAAAACAATCCGAGTTTATCCAACCTCTCCTCATAGCTAATGCCCTCCAGACCAGGCAACATCCTGGTAAACCTCTTCTGTACCCTCTCCAAAGCCCCCACTTCCTTCTGGTAGTGTGGCGACCAGAATTGCACGCAGTACAGGAGCAGGGATGTCTTGCTGCATTTATACAGGGCCTTGGTGAGGCCACACCTGGAATATTGTGTGCAGTTTTGGTCTCTTTATCTGAGGAAGGATGCCCTTGCTATAGAGGGAGTGCAGCGATGGCTTACCAGACTGATTCCTGGAAAGGTGAGACTGACATATGAGGAGAGATTGATTCGATTAGGATTATATTCGCTGGAGTTCAGGAGAGTGAGGGGGGATCTCATAGAAACCTATAAAATTCTAACAGGAGTTGACAGGGTAGATGCAGGAGGGATGTTCCCGATGGTGGGGGAGTCCAGAACCAGGGGTCATAGTCTAAGGATATGGGGTAAACCTTTCAGGACTGAGATGAGGAGAAATTACTTCACCCAGAGAGTGGTGAGCCTGTGGAATTCGCTACCACAGAAAGCAGTTGAAGCCAAAACATTGTATGTTTTCAAGAAGGAGTTAGATATAGCTCTTGGGGCGAAAGGGATCAAAGGATATGGGGAGAAAGAGGGAACAAGTTACTGAGTTGGATGATCAGCCATGATCATAATGAATGGCGTAGCAGGCTCGAAGGGCCGAAGGGCCTACTCCTGCTCCTATTTTCTATGTTTCTATGTTTTTATCCAGTTGTCGTGATCCACATAGAAACCACGACATAGGTAGAGTTAGCAATGAGGTTCTGCTGATGGAGTTTGAGGAGACAAATTAAAAATTAGAACTTCAAAGGTAATAATCTCTGAATTACTACCTGAGCCACATGCAAATTGGATTGAGACAAACAGATTGAAGGTTTAATTGAGCAACTGAAAGATTGGTGTGGGAGACAAGGTTTCAACGCATGGGGCACTGGCACTAATTGGGACAGACTCCACTTCAACTGAACTGGGACCAACGATCTGTCGAATCATCTAACTAGGGCGTCAGATAGGGCTTTAAATTAGTAAACAGGAGGGAAGATTCGGGTAGGTGTAAAATTACAAGTCTAAAGATAAAAGTCAGGGCTATAGAGGAGTGTAAACATTTGGGTAAAATCAAGCAGTGCTTCAGGAAAGAAGAAAGGGTTTATCAATGGTAATAGGGCATATCAGGGAAAACAAGGGTAATTAAATAGATCCATAGGATCATTTACATCCACCTATGAGAGTAGATGGGCCTTTGGTTTAAAGTCTCATCCAAACCTGGCATCACTAATAGTGCAATTCTCCCTCAGTACTCATCTGGACTATCAGCCTAGTTTTTTGTCTCTAGGCTCTGGAGCAGGACTTGAACCCACAACCTTTCAACTTAGAAACAAGAGTGCTGGTGTATGGGGGTCTTGAATCTTCATATAGAGTGGGCAAACCAAATTGGCAGAAGTAGCTTGGAGGACGAGTTCATGGAATGCATTTGAGGCAGTTTTCTAGAATAATACATCGAGGAACCAACTATGGAACAGGCTATGTTAGATCTAGTACTGTGTAATGAGATGGTTAATTAGTAATTCTATAGTAAAGAATCTTCAGGGTAGATGATCATAATATGATAGACTTTCATATTAAATTTGAGAGTGATGTGGTTAAGTCAAAACTAGGGTCTTAAATTTAAACAATGCCAATTATACAGGTATTAGGGACAAGTAAGGGAAGGTAGATTGGGAAATTAGATGAATATGATGGTAGATTATCAATGGTAAATGTGGAAAGAAAATATTCATAATTATCAATGAATATACATTCCCTTAAGGAATAGAAACTCCACTGGAATAGTGGTACAACTGTGGCTAACAAGAGAAGTTAAGGGTAGTATTAGATTAAAAGTTGCGTCTTACATTATTGCCAATAAAAGTAGCAAATCTGAGGACTGGGAGGTATGGCAAAGAAATTCATAATGGGGGGAAATAGAATGAGAGTAAGCTAGCAAGAAATATAAAAAAACAAATTGTAATAGACTTTTCAAGTATGTAAAAAGGAAGAGATTGCCAAATTTAAATGTGAGTCCCTAATAGACAGAGACTGAAGAAATTATAATGGGGAATAAAGAAATGACAAAGATGTTAAACAAATATTTTGTATCTCTCTTCACAGTATAAGTCAAAAAGAATATTCAAAGAACAATAATGGGGAACCAAGGGTCTAATGAGAGTGAGGAATTTAAAGTATTTAATATTAGTAAGGAAAAAATACTGGAGAAATTAATGGAATTAAAAGACAATAAATCCTTGGACCTGATAGGCTACATCCTAGGGTTTGAAGAGTGACTGCAGAGATAGTGCATGCCTTGGTTTTGATCTTCCAGAATTCCCTAGATTCTGGAGCAGTCCCCATGGATTGGAAGGTATCAAATGTAATCCCATATTCAAGAAAGGAGGGAGAGAGAAAACAGGGAACTATAGGCCAGTTAACCTGACATCAGTAGCCAGGAAAATGTTAGACTCTACCCTTACGGACGTGGTAACAGGGCACTTAGAAAATCACAATATGATTAGGTAGAGTCAACATGGTTTTATGTAAGAGAAATCAAGTTTGACATATCTGTGAGTTTTCTGAGGGTGTAACTATCACGGTAGAACCAGTGGATATGGTATAATTGGATTTTCAAATAACATGCCACACAAGATTAGTGTGCATGGGATTCAAGGTAATACATTACACATGGATTGGGGATTGGTTAATGGATAGAAAACGGGGAGTAAAAATCAATGGGTCATTTCCGGGATGGTAGCATATTAACTGGTTGAGTGCTACACGTTCAGTTCATGAGCTTCAGTTATTTACAATCTTTATCAATAACTTAGATGAGAGGACTGCATATATTATATATTCAAGTTTGCTGATGATACAAAGCTAGGTGGGAAAGTAAGTGACTGAGGATAACATAAAGAATCTGCAAAGTTATATAAACCGATTAAGTGTTTAGGCAAGAAAGAGGCAGATGGAGTATAATGTGGGGAAATATGAAATTATACACTTTGGTAGAAGAACAGAAAAGCATGTTTTTTTTAAATGGTAAGATTAGTAAGTGTTGGTATTCCGAGGGATTTAGGTGTCCTTGTACATGAATCACAGAAAGTTAACATGCAGGTACACAAAGAAATTAGGAAGGCAAAGGGTATGTTAATGTTTATTGCAAGGGTGTTGGTGGATAAGAGTATGGAAGGAATTATTGAAGGATTTAATGGGACCACACCTGGAGTACTGTGTACACTTTTGGTCTCCTTACCTAAGGAAGGATATATTTGCTTTGGAGGGGTGCAGCAAAGGTTCACTAGAGAGATTACTAAGACGAGGGGGCTGTCCTATGAGGAGAGATTGAGTACAATGGAGAGTCCAGGAATAGGAGGTCATCGTCTCAGGATAGGAGTCGGTCACTTCAGACTGAGATGCGGAGAAATTTCTTTACTCAGAGGGTTGTGAATCATTGGAATTCTCTATCCAAGAGTGCTGTGCATGTTCAGATGATGAGTATATTCAAGATTGAGATTGTTAAGTTTTTGGAAACTAAAGGAATCAAAGATTATAGGGATAGAGTGAAAACAGTGTTGATGTCGAAGTTCAGCCCTGATCTTATTGAATGGTGGAGCAGACCCAAGGGGCTGTAAGGTCTACTCCTGCTCCTAGTTCTTATGTACTTATGTAATTTAGCACCTTGAGATAAAAGGCAGCATTCCATTAGCTTTTCAATTATAGCTGTAGCTGTTCTCTAGTTTTTAGAGATTTTTGTACATGCCAACTAAATCTCCCTGCTCTTCCACAGTTCCTAGCTTCTCACTATTTAGAAAATACATCGTCCCATCTTTCTTATTTCCAAAATGGATAACCTCACACTCCCCACATTGAACTCCATCTGTCGCAGTTTTACCCAATCACTTAGTCCTTCAGTATCCTTTCATTACTTTCTGGTCCCACCTACACTACTTACTGTGCCACCTAACTTAATGATGTCGGCAAACTTGGATACATGGCTCTCCATTCCTTCATCTAAATTATCGATGCACCAAAAAGTGTCAATAATCAAATTATCCTGGGGTTCAGGTCATGGAACTCCACAGAATACTACATTTTCACCACTGGGGTTCATTTCTCCCTTCAGAATTTTTAAATTCGCCACTGCAAAAATTACACTTCAGTGTATTTTAGCTTTCCTTTTCTTTGTAGTACAACTGGTGGAATGTGGGAAGACTAAGCCAAACTGCTCTCTCAGTCTAACAACTGTTTCTCATCTGTAACAAGTAAGGCCATTGGCTTTCCATTTTAATCGAAAAACAAACAAGTTGCCAAATGTGATCTAAAACACCAATAAAGTCCTGAAATCCACAATAATTAAAAGCAATTCAATACATTCAATTACCTTGAGGCAGAGAGCTTTATTCAGGGCTATTTTTCAATTATATGTGGAGTTTTGCAGTCCAGCTTTTCAGGAGCTGTGTCAGTTTTTTATAAAAAGTAAACCTCTCATTCCTCCTTCAAACATGTCACGATCACCTTCCACTATGGACAGGCTTTCAGTCTCCCTCCCTATGTCTGCTCCCAGCCAGCATGTCCTCTGAAAAACATTTCAGTGACTTAACTACACTAAGGCTGCTGCGTAAATGAAAGTTACACTATTGTTGAGAATGCTGCGATATATCTGCCTGCATAGCTTTCCTCTCAGTGAAAGAAAACAGAAGAAAACCCTCAAATCCACCTGCTAAAAAGCTGTGAACAAAAGGGAGAAAAGAAGGGGCAAAACAGAGCAGAGTCAGAAAAATCTATGTGCTAGTTTGAGCAGGGTGTGTGCAAAGAACAAAAGAACAAAGAACAGTACTGCACAGGAACAGGCCATTCGGCCCTCCAAGCCTGCGCTGATCTTGATGCCTGTCTAAATTAAAACCTTCTGCACTTCTGGGGACCGTATCTCTCTATTCCAATCCTATTCATGTATTTATCAAATGGAGAGGACTGACGGTTTATCTCTGTATGGTACTGAGGAATGTTAATGCTGGGTGCGGGTAGTTATCATAATGGGGTGAAGCTCTGTGAATGGCCTGAATCTGCTGCAGGAACTCCCATGTCCCATTTCCACCCTCACCTCCTCAATATACAATTCCAGGGTGTTGGGGCCTATCCCACCCACATTCTCCATCCAATTGGCTACTCTTTGTACATGGGTTTCAACAGTGAATATTGGCAGGTTAATCAATCCAAACTACATCGGTTTAAATAGGGAGCAAGGATTGGTGACATAGCAAGTGGGAACTAAGGAATCCATAGAACCATAGAAAAAGTATGGCACAGAAGGAGGGCCATTCAGCCAGCTGAAAAAACTAGCTGCCCATTCTAATCCCGCCTTCCAGCACTCAGTCCATAGCCTTGCAGGTTACAGCACTTCAGGTGTATGTCCAGGCACCTTTTAAATGAGTTGAGGGTTTTTGCCTCCACCACCATTCCAGGCAGTGAATTCCAGACACCCACCACCCTCTGGGTAAAAAAGGTTTCCTTCATGCCCCCTCTAATCCTTCTACCAATCACTTTAAATCTGTGCCCCCTGGTAATTGACCTTTCCACTAGGGGCAACAGGTCCTTCCTGTCTACTCTATCTAGGTGCTTTATAATTTTATACACCTCAATTAAGTCACCCCTCAGCCTCCTCTGTTCTAAGGGAAACAATCCTAGCCGATCCAATTTTTCCTCATAGCTGCAATTTTCAAGCCCTGGCAACATTCTTGTAAATCTCCTCTGTACTCTCTCCAGAGCAATTATGTCCTTCTTGGAATGTGGTGACCAGAACTGTAAGCAATACTCCAACTGTGGCCTAACCAGTGTTCCATACAGTTCCAGCATCACATTCCTGCTTTTGTATTCTACACCTCAGCCAATAAAGGAAAGCATTCCATATGCCTTCTTCACCACTCTATCTACCTGTCCTGCCACCTTCAGGGACCTGTGGATCCTGATAAAGCTTAAATCTGCTCTTCTCTGTGAGTAACTATAGGAGGACTGAAGTGACTGGCCTACTTTGTGTACTCACCGCAACAATAAACAGAGGCTCCTGGTTTTTCCCAGGTCTCTGGATAATTGTCAACAAACAGCATGGCAAGCAGGTTAATGTGAATTCCTGCAGCTACTCCTGAATACCCTGGAGCAATTCGACAATCAGCTACCAAACTTCACACACCACTTTATGTGGAATTGTGAAAGTGATTGGTAAAATGATTAGAGGGGAGATGAGGAGATGTTTCTCACCAGAGGGTGGTAGGGGTCTGGAACTCACTGCCTGAAAGAGTACTAGAGGCAGAAACCCTTAACTCATTTAAAGGCATCTGGATATGCCGCTGAAGTCCCCTAACCTCCAGGAATACGGACCAAGTGCTGAAAAATGGGATTAGGCTGAATGGTTCATTTTTCGGTAGGCACAGACATGATGGACAGAATGGCCTCCTTCTGTGCCATACATTTTTCTATATTTTCTAAATATTCTATAAATCTGAAGAGGAGGAAGGTGTAGGGATGTGGGAAGAGGGTGAAGGAGTGGCAGTATGTGAATTATTCCTTAGGTGGGCTGGCATAGACATGGTGGGTCAAATTGACTTCTTCTATGCTGTAATAATTCTATGATTCAATTGGACGTCCAATTTCTCTACACCTCCATCCCCCACCAGGACAGTCTGAGGGCTCTCCGCTTCTTCCTTGAACAGAGGCCTAACCAGTCCCCATCCACCACAGTCCTCCTCCACCTGGCTGAACTTGTTCTCACATTGAACAACTTCTCCTTTAACACCACTCACTTCCTTCAAGTAAAATGTGTTGCTATGGGTACCTGCATGGGTCCTAGTTATGCCTGTCTTTTTGTGGGATATGTCGAACATTCCTTGTTCCAGTCCTACTCAGGCCCCCTCCCCAACTCTTTTTCCGGTACATTGATGACTGTACCGGTGCTGTTTCCTGCTCCCGCTCCGAACTAAAAAACTTTATCAACTTTGCTTCTAATTTCCATCCTTCTCTCACCTTTACATGGTCCATCTCCGACACTTTCCTTCCCTTCCTTGACTTCTCTGTCTCCATCTCTGGGGATAGGCTGTCTACTAATATTCATTATAAGCCCACCAACTCCCACAGCTACCTTGACTACACTTCTTCACACCCTGCCTCCATTCCATTCTCCCAGTTTCTCCATCTCCGACGCATCTGCTCTGATGATGCAACCTTCCACGACAGCACTTCTGATATGTCTTCCTTTATCCTCAACCGAGGATTCCCCCCGACTGTGGTTGACAAGGTCCTCAACCGTGTCCAGCCCATTTCCCGCACCTCTACTCTCATCCCTTCCCCTCCCTCCCAGAACCGCGACAGGGTTCCCCTTGTCCTCACTTTCCACCCCACCAGCCTCCAGATCCAAAGGATCATCCACCGCCATTTCCGCCACCTCCAGCGTGATGCCACTTCCGCACGCATCTTCCCCTTCCCTGTCAGCATTCCGAAGGGATCGTTCCCTCTGTGACACCCTGGTCCACTCCTCCATTACCCCCACCACATTGTCGCCTTCCCACGGCACCTTCCCCTGCAATCGCAGGAGGTGTAATACCTGGCCATTTACCTCCTCTCTCCTCACTATCCAAGGCCCCAAACACTCCTTTCAGGTGAAGCAGTGATTTACTTGTACTTCTTTCAATCTAGTATACCGTATTCGCTGCTCACAATGTGGTCTCCTCTACATTGGGGAGACCAAACATAGACTGGGTGACCGCTTTGCGGAACACCGCCGCTCAGTCCGAAAGCATGACCCCAAGCTTTGGTTGCTGGCCATTTCAACACTCCCCCCTGCTCTCATGCTCACATCTCTGTCCTGGGATTGCTGCAGTGTTCCAGTGAACACCAACGCAAGCTCGAGGAACAGCATCTCATTTACTGATTAGGCATGCTACAGCCTGCCGGACTGAACATTAAGTTCAATAACTTTTATTTTTAGTCATTTTTTTCATTTTTATTTTTTATGTGTTTATTTTATTTTAGTTTGTTTCTACTGTGCCTACCCACTGTTTTTTTTTCATGTTTTTGCTTGGGGCCAGGCTGTTAAGCTTTCTGTCCATTAACACGCTCTCTGCACTAGCGCTTTGTCTTTCACCACACCATTAACATACCATTTGCCTTTGCTCCGTAACCTTCTGGTCAGTTATTCTCTGTGACCTTGTCCTATCAACACCTTCTCTTTTGTTATCACTTGCCCCACCCCTGCTTTACTTGCTTAAAACCTATTACATTTCTGGCTCTGCCAGTTGTAATGAAGGGTCACTGACCTGAAACATTAACTCTGCTTCTCTATCCACAGATGCTGCCAGACCTGCTGAGTATTTCCAGCATTTCTTGTTTTTATTTCAGATTTCCAGCATCTGCAGTATTTTGCTTTTATTATTACTATGATTCAGTGACTTCATTTCTCTGGCTCTGAAGTGCTTTAGGCTATCCCGAAATTGTGAAAGGTTTATACATAAATGCAAGTCCTTTTGTTTCCTTCCTGTGATTAGAAAGTGCACTTCAAATAATGCCTGATCAACTTAATATATACACAGTCTTTTACTTTCTACCATGGTAATTATATTACACTGATCCACTGCAAAATGCATCTGCCACAAACTGGCCCAGTTATCTAAAAGATCTAGGGGTTAGTATGGTATGGGAGAGGGGGTTAATCGTCTAGAATGGCGATAGCAAATTGACACTTACCTGAAGACAGGCGTGGCTGCGGCTGGCGGACCTGCTCTCCCTCTCAGCGCCTGCTGAGACTCGAAAAAAACTTAGACATCACGGAAAATCTGCAAGGTGATTAGTTGGGTGAATAGCAGCTGTTATTGCATTTAAATAGCTAAAAAAATAAGGGGAAAGTTTTTTTTGTTGGAAAAAACCTCTAGTGATAAGGGGAGTACTACTAAAGTGTTTTGTTTTTAATTCAGTGTTTTAAATCAGATTGTAGTGGGTAGAACAAGGTCCCTAGTGTAATTAGTATGTTTTAATTAAGGGAGTAATAATTAATCTAAGGGTAAGTCATGGCAGGAGAGCTCAGCCCCGTGATATGCTCCTCCTGCGCTATGTGGGAAATCGGGGACACTTCTAATGTCCCTGACAACCATGTGTGCAGGAAGTGTATCCATCTGCAGCTACTGGCTACCCGCATTATGGAGCTGGAGCTGTGGGTGGATTCACTGTGGAGCATCCACGATGCTGAGAACATAGCACGTTTAACGAGGTGGTCACACTGCAGGTAATAGCTGTGGTGGTCGTTCCCTCTCAAACAGATATACTGCTTTGGATACTGTTGGGGGGAATGACATCCCAGGGGAAAGCAGCAACAGCCAAGTTCATGGCACCACGGAGGGCTCTGCTGCACAGCAGGAGAGGAAAAGGGGTGGAAGAGCTATAGTGATAGGGGTTTCTATCATAAGGTGTGCAGATAGGCGTTTCTGTGGCCGCAAATGAGACTCCAGGATGGTATGTTGCCTCCCTGGTGCTAGGGTCAAGGATGTCACAGAGTGGCTGCAGGGCATTCTGAAGGGAGAGGGGGTGCTGTCAGAGGTTGTGATACACATTGGTATCAACGACATAGGTAGAAAGAGGGATGAGATCCTGCAACAAGAATTTAGGGAGCTAGGTAGCAGATTAAAAAGCAGGAGCTCAAAGATTGTAATCTCTGGATTACTCCCTGTGCCACGTGCTAGCGAGTATAGGAATAGGAGGATAGAGCAGATGAATGCGTGGCTGAGGAGATGGTGCAGGAGGGAGGGCTTTAGGTTCCTGGATCACTGGGTCTGTTTCTGGCAAAGGTGGGACCTGTACAAGTTGAACGGGTTGCACCTGAACTGGAACGGGACCAACATCCTTGCTGGGAGGTTTGCTAGTGCTGTTGGGGGTGGAGTGGGGGGGACGTTTAAACTAATTTGGCAGGGGGATGGGATACAGAGTGGAGGTACAGTAGGGGGTGAGGCATAGCTAAATATAGAAAAGAAACGGAGTCAGTTTGGAAGGCAGAGAAAATATAGACCTGTTAAGGCACAAGTGAAAAATGCAAGGCTGGATTGCATATACTTTAATGCAAGGAGTCTCACTAATAAAGCAGATGAATTGAGGGCATTGATTAGCACATGGGATTATGATATTATTGCTGAAGGAGGGGCACGACTGGCAACTCAATATTCCAGGGTATAGAATCTTCAGGCATGATAGGGGAGGGTATAAAAGACGAGGTGGTATTGCACTGTTGATCAAGGAGTCAATTACTGCAGTAAGGAGGAATGATACCTTAGAAGGTTCCTCAAATGAGGCTTTACTTAAAAAAATAATTAGGAGAGCGAAGAGGGGACATGAAAAACATTGGTGATCAATATAAAGGAAAATCCTAAGGTGTTTTATAAGTATATTAAGGATAAGAGGATAACCAGGGAAAGAGTAGGGCCCATTAGGGACCAAAGTGGCAATCTGTGTGTGGAGCCGGATGACATAGGTGAGGTTTTAAATAATTACTTTTCATCTGTTTTCACTGTGGAGAACGACGATGTAAGTGTAGAGATCAGGGAGGGGGATTGCGATATACTTGAACATATTAACACTGAAAGGGAGGAAGTATTGGATATTTTAGCGGGCTTAAAAGTGGATAAATCCCCAGCCCCAGATGAGATGTATCCCAGGCTGTTATGTGAGGCAAGGGAGATGATAGCAGGGTCTCTGACACAAATTTTCAGATCCTCTCTGGCCAAGGGAGAGGTACCAGAGGACTGGAGGACAGCGAATGTGGTACCATTATTTACAAAGGGTAGCAGGGATCGACCAGGTAATTACAGGCCGGTGAGTCTAATATCAGTGGTTGGGAAACTATTCTGGAAAAATGGAAAAATTCTGAGGGACAGGATTAACCTCTACTCGGCGAGGCAGGGAATAATCAGGGATAGTCAGCACAGCTTTGTCAGGGGGAGATTGTGTCTAACTAATTTGATTGAATTTTTTGAGGTGGTGACTAGATGTGTAGATGAGGGTAAAGCAGTTGATGTAGTCTACATGGACTCCAGTAAGGCTTTTGATAAGTTCCTGCATGGGAGATTAGTTAAGAAGTGTGGTAGCAGTTTTGCTGACATTGGGGTTTACAGCTCTTTGCTTTAATGACCTCGTTTGTCTGCAGCAACCTGCTAAGCAAAACCGCAACCCACACAGACGTTATCAACGGGCGAATGTGGTATCTGGAGTATGCATTGACTTAAGGAAAATAATAGCTTGTTATGTACAGCCTTATGCGAAGCTGACCTTGGATTCTGCATGGTGTATAGTCACGTAGGCCATCCTGTGCTTATCTTGTGGTTTTGTAACTAATTGGGAAACTGTCAGCTCGGCATCTGTTGTACGATATAAATCCGCGGAGATCTGGAGCGCTTGGGAGTAGCACCGGACCGTGATTAGGAAAGGTGTGCCCCCCGTGATATCATGCAATAAATTTGTTAATGCTCAAGGTCTGAGTCCGGAGAATTTCTTTGACAATCAAATTTCTTCAACAATCTGGCGTAGTCGGCAGGATCCCTTAATTACGGGATCCTGAGCGAACCTAAAGTATAGAACCGGCTGGCTGCGTGATCCTGACCTGAGTCCATAGGCTGATCCCAAATTAGGGAAAGACGCTGTGACAAGACGGAACTGGAAAGACCGCTGGCGTAGAATGCCGGGAATAGTAATCAATTAAGGTGACCTTGAGGGATTGACAACGGCGCCAGCGCAAGTTTGTCTTTGTTTGGTTTGTTGTTCATTTCTTCACAGATCGTAGATCCGCGCTTCGGAACTGAGGAAGTGACGATAGGGTCGATGAGTTCTAAACGTAAGAAAGAAGGGCCGCCCCCGGGGACAAGTAAACCATGTCCCGCTGAGAAGGGCGGCCCACGTCCGTTTGCCCCCTCGAGGAAGACGCAGAAGCGCCACGGTAAATACGTGCAATGTAAAACGAAGGTAGGAGACCCCCTGGTTCCGCCAGGGTCACCAGCCGATATTGTTTGGAGGGAGACAGGTGACAGTAGATATGTTATTCCTTTCACCTCCGATCTATACGGGTGGTCCCACGGCAACTGGCCTGATGGAGGCTCCTTTAAATTGGAAAAGATTGATTACTGGAGGACATGTGTTGAGAGTGGGTGTGGCGACCCCTCATGGGATAATGCTTACATGCTCCGGTGTTTAGATAAATTTAAAGAATTGCGAAAGGCCATCAGCCCCCTAAGCCTGAAGAAAGAAGAAAATCATTGACAAAGTTTATGGCAGAGTGACATAAAAGACTATGTTTTAGAGTAAAAACAAGTTTCTGTGGCTTTTATTCGAATGTGTGAATGTTGGAAGCGTCCACGAATGAATTGAATGTCTGGGATGTACAGCTTGTGTTCTGTACAAATTGTGCTCTGGAGAACTGACTGTCATTAACTCTTTGTTGTCTGGCTTTAATGTTGACAGCATCAGTCTATTAAGTTGTTTGGAATTGAATGAGTGTGAAAAGTGATTGTTGAGTGTGTTCATTTCGATTTAAGATTGTGCACCCAGGAATGGGATATAAAATTGAATTATATTTTAAGTTAAAGTTTTATTATTTTAAAAGTTGGTTTTGCAACTGTGAAAAGGCAATGAACAATTTTCTAAGCGATAAGCTTCAGCCTTGAAGGCCTGAAGATGTTTGGCAGAAATCCAATTTGAAGTTTACAACTCCTGCTTTAATTGGAGTTCCAGTTTAAAATCTGTTCTAGTTTCTGGAGTTTAAATTAAAGATATGTTTTATTGACTGTTTTAAGTAGCAAATGTCAGGAATTGGATATTGGTGGAAGAGAGAGATGGATAAACAAAGGAGATATAGGAAAGATTCTGTCTTTTTAAAAAGCTGGTGTTAAATCTTTTGTTATAAGAATGTTAAATAACTTTTTCTTTAGTTTTTGGTTTAATTACAGTCATTTGAAAAGGCGCCTGAAGAACAAGAAAAATGACAGAATTTACCTATCTTTTAAAATAAGCTGTGTGTAGTTTTAATAAGGATAGTAGTGGGAAGTTGTGTGTGGAATCAGAGGAGATAGGGGAAGTGTTAAATGAATATTTTGCGTCAGTATTTACAGTAGAGAAAGAAAATGTTGTCGAGGAGAATACTGAGATTCAGGCTACTAGGCTAGATGGGATTGAGGTTCACAAGGAGGAGGTGTTATCAATTTTGGAAAGTGTGAAAATAGATAAGTCCCCTGGGCCAGATGGGATTTATCCCAGGATTCTCTGGGAAGCCAGGGAGGAGATTGCAGAGCCTTTGTCCTTGATCTTTATGTCGTCATTGTCGACAGGAATAGTGCCGGAAGACTGGAGGATAGCAAATGTTGTCCCCTTGTTCAAGAAGGGGAGTAGAGACAGCCCTGGTAATTATAGACCTGTGAGCCTTACTTCGGTTGTGGGTAAAATGTTGGAAAAGGTTATAAGAGACAGGATGTATAATCATCTTGAAAAGAATAAGTTCATTAGCGATAGTCAGCACGGTTTTGTGACGGGTAGGTCGTGCCTCACAAACCTTATTGAGTTTTTCAAGAAGGTGACCAAACAGGTGGATGAGGGTAAAGCAGTGGATGTGGTGTATATGGATTTCAGTAAGGCGTTTAATAAGGTTCCCCATGGTAGGCTATTGCAGAAAATACGGAAGTATGGGGTTGAAGGTGATTTAGAGCTTTGGATCAGAAATTGGCTAGCTGAAAGAAGACAGAGGGTGGTGGTTGATGGCAAATGTTCATCCTGGAGTTTAGTTACTAGTGGTGTACCGCAAGGATCTGTTTTGGGGCCACTGCTGTTTGTCATTTTTATAAATGACCTGGAAGAGGGTGTAGAAGGGTGGGTTAGTAAATTTGCGGATGACACTAAGGTCGGTGGAGTTGTGGATAGTGCCGAAGGATGTTGTAGGGTACAGAGGGACATAGATAGGCTGCAGAGCTGGGCTGAGAGATGGCAAATGGAGTTTAATGCGGAAAAGTGCGAGGTGATTCACTTTGGAAGGAGTAACAGGAATGCAGAGTACTGGGCTAATGGGAAGATTCTTGGTAGTGTAGATGAACAGAGAGATCTTGGTGTCCAGGTGCATAAATCCCTGAAGGTTGCTACCCAGGTTAATAGGGCTGTTAAGAAGGCATATGGTGTGTTAGCTTTTATTAGTAGGGGGATCGAGTTTCGGAGCCACAATGTCATGCTGCAGCTGTACAAAACTCTGGTGAGACCGCACCTGGAGTATTGCGTGCAGTTCTGGTCACCGCATTATAGGAAGGATGTGGAAGCTATGGAAAGGGTGCAGAGGAGATTTACTAGGATGTTGCCTGGTATGGAGGTAAGGTCTTACGAGGAAAGGCTGAGGGACTTGAGGTTGTTTTCATTGGAGAGAAGGAGGAGGAGAGGTGACTTAATAGAGACATATAAGATAATCAGAGGGTTAGATAGGGTGGATAGTGAGAGTCTTTTTCCTCGGATGGTGAGGGCAAACACGAGGGGACATAGCTTTAAGTTGAGGGGTGATAGATATAGGACAGATGTCAGAGGTAGTTTCTTTACTCAGAGAGGAGTAGGGGCGTGGAACGCCCTGCCTGCAACAGTAGTACCAACTTTAAGGGCATTTAACTGGTCATTGGATAGACATATGGATGAAAATGGAATAGTGTAGGTCAGATGGTTTCACAGGTCGGCGCAACATCGAGGGCCGAAGGGCCTGTACTGCGCTGTAATGTTCTAATTCTAATTCTAATTCTAAAAAGTATTATAAGTTAATAAGTCTGAATTAAATTAATACTGTTAAGGTTAATTGACCTGTTAAGTTGAAAAACTGGAAATTTTATTTGTGGCCACAATGAACTTTCAAGTTTATTATGTCAAGTTTTGGAGGAGCCTTCAGTTCCGGACACAAGACTCGTTCATATAACATTGGCAGTTTTGGTTTTTAAATATTTATTGCAGTGAATTGGAATTTGGAATCATCTTTGTTATAAAAAAAAATCCTGGCATTAGAAACCTCTTACAAAAGATGCTAAAAATTTGAAAACAATTGCAGTTTGATCTAAAATGCTGTCTTTCCTGAAGGAGATATTTTCCTTTGAAGTTGATAATGTTACTAATGATTTTGTTGTTTTCAAATCCTAAGGATACCAAAAGGATTGAAAAAAAGTTTAAAATGGACAGTAGTTCTTTTCGATCAGAAAAGAAAGGTTACGTAAAGTGACGCAGCTGAGAATGTTTTGCTCCGCCCCCTTGGAGACAAACAAAGAACTTAACCCTGCTGCAGCTTTTTGCATTGCTGAGAGTCAAATTTATACATATTGGACATTGTTAAATTTTAAATTTCTAAATTGACAGATATAAGTGGACAAATTAACCCACTGGGCTCAGGGGCAGAGCCACAATGGATTCTTTGTGGGTTTTTTTTAAGCAGGTGACGGCAGGTTCCAAGGCCATGTGAGAACTGATGCCACAGCAAGAGATCCAGCAGCTTTGAGAATTTAAGAACTGAATTGCAGACATCAAATGTCACAGCATCTTTATCAATGAGACAAAGTGCTTGAGAAGGAGAGATAGTTGCAAGCACTTCTGTCTTTAACGTACAAAAAGTACAACCAAGTCTGGGCATAAGAAATTGGAATCAATAAACAAAATTTAATTGATATGAGTGGTTATTTAAAGCACTCAAAGGGAAATTTATCTGATATTTAAGAGGACAATCAAAGTTTTAGAAAATTAAAAAAACAAAACAGTCTAAGTGGTTTACTGTGTTGGATATTGGCAATGGGTTCTTTACGTTTACGTTCCAGGGACAACAGTTCACCTGGACGTGTCTCTCCCAGGGATTTTATAATAATCCATCGATATTCCACTTTCCTCCAGAAGGTCAGAGTGAAAGTTAAGCTGAAAAAGGCACAGATAATGAAGGAAAAGGTTTCTTATTTGGGAATAGTAGTAACACAGGGAAAGCATGAGATAGAGCAAAAGTGAGTGCAGACAATCTTCGAACTCCCCCTAGCGCAAGATATTAAAGCTCTAAAAAAAAAGGACAGTTCCTATTCCAGGTTGTGAGATTAAACAGACAAAAAGCACCAACCCCCACGATTACCCCCACATCCGAATTACCTACGAGTAAGGTTACGACCCAGCAGTCACAAGTGACTGGTCTCCCTTGCCCTGCCTTAACTGCAGGGCTAGAAAATGGACTTGCAATAATATAAACTAATAAAATTGTATATGACAATATAAAGCTTGAGTTGGTACCGGTAATATTGAATATCTCAGATTAGAGGCAAATTGATGCAGGACAGGTGCCAGTTTGGATCAATGACACCCAGTTGGAGGACTTAGCTAGTCACACAAATGATAAAATTACCAGGTGCCAACTCAGAAAACTTAAGGTGTGGAAAGGTCAGGAATGTGTAAATACAGGATCTATGAGTATTGGAGTAGTGTTGGGAATACCTGTAATTCTGAGATAAGTTAGGGATGCAATTATACAAAGTAGAAAGTATAGGGGTGATGAGGGGAAAAGATTACATAAAATACTATGATATATTACCCTATGTTATGGAAATGTTATGGAAATTGGAAAAGAGGTAATTGGAACAACATTGTCCATTGTCTGAGTGTAGTCTGGAAAACCAGGTGATCATATGTCCTCATCCTATAAATAAAATGGCAGAATCAAAATGTGGATTTAATGCCACTGTAAATTGCACCATGGAGACGAGGAAAGCATTGTCAGGGTTAACCCATGTGGCCTATATGGAAAAGGGGAGATATTGCTTAACCACCACAGCGAAGGAGTACCAGTATGGACATAAACGGACTTGGCCAGTGAGCAACAGTACATTTTGGTTCAACCCACAAATACCAACCCGAGTAGGGAAGATGGAATTGGTAGAGATACAGAAACAAAAGACAGAAACGATAACTGTGACAGAAAGTATTAAGGAGGGTTTGACAAATTACCTCTGGGAATATGAATATACTATTCAGCCATTGCCCACAGGCTTGGGTAAAGAGAGACAGCAGCTAGAAGTCATTGCTGTAGTGTACTACAATCTGGAACAACAGTCGAAGATGCTACAAGATGAGATTGACGAGATAAATGGCAGGAGGACTTATGGAACTGGGGGTCAAACGTGCAGATACACCCCTGGTTTAGAATTATCTCCCATGTCCTGATAATGGTTTTGGGTATCATGGTGTTCTATGTGACCTACTTAATTTGGCAACTTAAGAAATTAATTAGGCGATGTAAGAGGATGTATGAACACTGGTTGGACAGCTACCTGAAAAGCAATTAGTGTTCGAACTTGCTCTATAAAAGGAGGGACAATTAGTTATGCCATAAAAGGGTAATTGTATAACCTTTTCATATATACTTAAAATGAGTTAATGAATGATCAATGTACTCTAAGAATGGAATTGTATTATGTTTGTACAATCGATTATGTATCAGTGATGCTTAAATGAAATTGTAATTGTACAAGTGTACCACCTTTTATGTTGTAAACAAGTAATTGAAGCACCTGCAAAACTTATGCCTTTACAGAGTTCCCGCGGGCCCCTCTTGTGGCACAAGCAGGCAACGTATTGAGTGCAACCCCTCCGGGTGTTGAAGGCTGTTTCTAGACAAATAGAGACCATCAAAGGCACCTAGGTGGGATCAAGGGAAGGATTCTTAAAAGTGTTTTGAAGAATCAAAGGGGGGACTGTGAGAACAGAATTTTAAGAACAGAATTTTATGGGGACATTTAAGATGAAATAATTAATCAATCATGTATTGCTAACAAACTAGCTTCAGTGCTGCAGAGAGGGACAGCTGATCAGAAATGACTTCATAACTTCAGGGCTGCAGAGGCAACTTGGCCTTGCAGCTGGTACAGCGCAATAGCAGAGAGAGACATTGTGCTTCAGCAACACTCTTCTTATCTCATCACCCAGACATGACACATTCCTAAGGAACAGTTAGTGTGAGAAACATACTGACCAGGCAAACCCTCGCCCCTTGTCCGAGGGTGGCTCAGCCTAACGTTCCCAGGGAGATAGGGGAATAAGAAACTGCTTGAGGAGAGGATGACAAGGCAGTGCCCCAATCAGACCCTGAGGACTACCCTTCTGATTCCGAGCCTCCACCGCCGGATAATCCCCCAGGACCTGCTCCTTTGATCTTATGATCAAAAACGAGGGATTGTGGTAGAAGTTTTGCTGACATTGGGGTCTACAGCTCTTTGCTTTAATGACTCGTTTGTCTGCAGCAACCTGCTAAGCAAAACCGCAACCCACACAGACGTTATCAACGGGCGAATGTGGTATCTGGAGTAAGCATTGACTGAAGGAAAATAATAGCTTGTTATGTACAGCCTTATGCGAAGCTGACCTCGGATTCTGCATGGTGTATAGTCACGTAGGCCGTCCTGTGCTTATCTTGTGGTTTTGTAACTAATTGGGAAACTGTCAGCTCGGCATCTGTTGTACTATATAAATCCGCGGAGATCTGGAGCGCTTGGGAGTAGCACCGGACCGTGATTAGGAAAGGTGTGCGCCCCGTGATATCATGCAATAAATTTGTTAATGCTCAAGGTCTGAGTCCGGAGAATTTCTTTGACAATTAAATTTCTTCAACAAGAAGGTAAGAGCCCATGGGATCCTGGGCAATTTTGCAAATTGGATCCAAAATTGGCTTGGTGGCAGAAAACAGAGGGTAATGGTCGAGTGTTGTTTTTGCTAATGGAAGCCTGTGACCAGTGGTGTACCGCAGTGGTGCTGTTTGTAGTGTACATTAATGATTTAGGCATGAATATAGGAGGTATGATAAGTAAGTTCGCAGATGACACGAAAATAGATGGTGTCATAAATAGTGAGCAGGAAAGCCTTAGATTTCGGGACGATATAGATGGGCTGGTAAGATGGGCAGAGCTGTGGCAAATGGAATTTAATCCTGAGCAGTGTGAGGTGATGCATTTTGGAAGGACTAACAAGGCAAGGGAATATACCATGGATGGTAGGAGCCTAGGAAGTACAGAGGGTCAGAGGGACCTTGGTGTACTTGTCCATAGACCACTGAAGGCAGCAGCACAGTTAGATAAGGTGGTTCGGAAGGCATATGGGATACTGGCCTTTATTAGCCGAGGCATAGAATATAAAAGCAGGGAGGTTATGATGGAGCTGTATAAAATGCTCGTTAGGCCACAGCTGGAGTACTGTGTACAGTTCTGGTCACCACATTATACGAAGGATGTGCTTGCACTGGAGAGGGTGCAGTGAAGATTCACCAGGATGTTGCCTGGGCTGGAGCAGATCAGCTATGAAGAAAGACTGAAAAGACTAGGGTTGTTTTCCTTAGAACAGAGAAGGATGAGGGGGGACATGATTGAGGTATACAAAATTATTTGGGGCATTGATAGGTGAGATGGGAAGAGACTTTTTCCCTTAGCGGAGGGGTCAATAACCAGGGGGCATAGATTTAAAGTAAGGGGCAGGAGGTTTAGAGGGGATTTGAGGAAAAGTGTTTTCACTCAGAGGGTGGTTGGAATATGGAACGCACTGCCTGAAGAGATGGTAGAGGCAGGAACCCTTACAACATTTAAGAAGTATTTAGATGAGCACTTGAAATGCCATAGCATACAAGGCTACGGGCCAAGTGCTGGAAAATGGGACTAGAATAGTTAGGTGCTTGATGGCCAGCACAGACATGATGGGCCGAAGGGCCCGTTTCTGTGCTGTATAACGCTATGACTCTATGACAGTCTGCTTTACAGTGGACACTTCTTGAGGTACCAGTTCTTACATGACCACTGGTTCAGTGCTGCCAGGTAGTGGATGATGGATGGTGGGGTGAGGAATCAGCTCGATGTAGTTGTTCCTGCTCATGACCTGGCCGTTCCTGCCTGCGTTAATGCAAAAGTCAGAGAAGAACCAATCCAGAAACTCCTGGCTGTCACCTCCTCCAAGGACCAACTGCCCACCATGATTCACTATCATCGCCTAAACCTAAAGAATGGCGACTTGGGCACAGGGCTCTGAGCCCCTCTGGAACCAGACCTCATCAAGTCTCCTATTGCCCTATAACCAGACCCCAGCAGACCTCAGTTCCCCTCTCAGGGTTTAACACTCCCCCGCCAGCATCCGCCCCCAACCTGACCCTCTCCTGCCCATCATGTGGTGGTTAATATTGAAACCACTGTCTCCCATTCTTTCCCAGGACTTCACAATTATTGAACTCCTACAATTTGTCTTTCCTCCCACAATCATCATGCTTCTAAAATCCAAGTTTAGTGTCAGCTCGCTATGTCTCCATTTACTGTGTCTTCACTTCTATATCCCAATACTGTGAGACTCTACTCACAGGGCAGAGCCCTGCCCGAAAGGAGCATAGATTGAAGAATGAGGCGCAGACTTTCGTGTGTGCAATTCACCAGGGCTCCCGATTTCCTGAGTGTTAATTAAAATCAATGCACTGCAACTCAGGCCTGCTAATTTCTGAGACTGATCCTCTGCCCTGTGCTCCCATCGATGACCCTCCTCAGAACTGTGACAAATGGTTATTGGCCTGTAACGTAACTCTGTTTCTCTCGCCACAGAAACTGCCAGACCTGCTGAGTATTTCCAGCATTTTCTGTTTTTATTTCAGATTTCCAGCATCTGCAGTATTTTGCTCTCCTATTATGTGTCAGTTATATAGGGCCTTGCTCAGACTGCATCTGGAGTACTGCTTTCAGTTCTGGGCACCATACCTCAGGAAGGATATTTCACCCTTCGAAGGTGTGCAGCAGAGGCTCACCAGAATGAGGGTTAACTTATGAAGATGGCTTGCATAAACTTGGCTTGCCTTCCCTTGAGTAATAAAGACTGAGGGATGATCTGATTAGGGTGTTTAAAATGTTCAATAGATTTGATAGGGCAGATACTTGGAAAATATTTTCTCAACAGGAGGAATTAAGAATAAGTGAACAGAATAAAATTAGAGTTGGCATGTTCAGGAGTGACTCAGAAGTACATCTTGACACATTTATCGCTCTTAATTTAGTTAATTGTCTAATAAATAGAGGCATAGCAGGGCATCTCAGTCCTGTTTGCATCCTGCTCCATGTGGGAACACTTCTCATCTCCTGGACAACCACGTGTACAGAAGTGTCGGCAGCTGGAGAAGCTCAAGCTCCGGGTTTTGAGCAATATCTGGAGTCGCTGCAGGACATTCGCGAGGCATCCGCGAGGAAGCCCATGGCACCATGGGTGTCTCAGCTGTACAGGTGGGCAGGAGGAAGACTGGGAAAGCAATAGTGGTAGTTAGGAGAACAGACAGGCGTTTCTGAAACTGCAGATATGATTTCAGGATAGTATGTTGACTCACTGGTGCCAGGGTCAAGGATGTCACTAAGGGGCTGCAGAGCACTCTGAGGCGGGAGGGTGATCAGCCAGTGGTCGTGATCAATGATAGTACCAACAACATAGGTAGAAAGGGATGAGTTTCTGCAGGCAGAGTTTAGGGAGCTAGGAAGGAGTCTGGCAAGCAGGACCTCAAAGATAGCAATCTCCAGATCACGCCGGTGGCACCTGCTGGTGAGTACAGAAAGTATAAAAAGTACAGCTGAATGTGTGATGGAGAGATGGTGCAGGAGGGAGGGCTTTAGATTCCTGGGACATTGGGACTGGTTATAGGGGAGGTGGGACCTGTACAAGTCAGAGGGGTTGCACTTAAACAGAACGAAGACCAATGTCCCCAAGGGACAGTTTTCTAATACTGTTAGGGAGGGTTGAAACAAACTTGGCAAGAGAATGGGACCAGGATGCATCATTTGAAAGGAGAAGCAAGGTGTATGGAGTATTGGGAGAGACAGCTGGCACTAGATTAGAAATAGTAAGGTACTATCAGACACCTGTGAAACATTTGCAGTGAAATTAGTATCTTTATTGCAGCAGTACTTCTTTAAATCCATCCATCCTTCCTATGCCATCCCTTTCATGCCATATCCATCCCATTCCTTTCATCCCTCTTATATCATCCCCATCCCTTCACCCATCCCATGCCTTCTTCCTATGCCATCCCCATTCTCTCATTACATCTCTCCCATGCCATCCCATTCCCATCGCCCATTCCATGCCTCGCATGCATTCCCTCTTTCCCATGCTGTTCCCCCCTCCCATGCCTTTCCCCTATGCCATTCAGCCCTATCCCATGCCAATCAATCCCCACTTTCCCAATCCCTCCAGTGAGTGTAACATTGTTGTTGGGTTCCCCTTACCTTCCGCTATTTTTTTCCCATTATCCCGTGCTCTCCACACCCTGCTGCTGCTGGGGAGGGCACCGTCAGTTCCACAATTAAGTTGGCACCTCACCTGACTATACCCTGGTGAGGGGGGATGTGAGGGAGAGATAGAGAGCCTGACCATACCCTGGTGAGCTTAACTTACGCTGTTTTTCTCTCGCAATTAGCAAGCACTTCCCTGAAACAACATTTTTACAAATTTATCATGCATCTTATCCTGCTAAAAAAAGATTTCGTTTCTACTACTCACCTCCAACCCAGTCGAAATGGCACTGATAACTAAATCCAGGCACGACTCACCAACAGACATACCTCTTATTGCAACATTTTAGTTGAACATGAAGGTACCGAGTGTGCTGAATGTAACAATTTTTGATCCAAAAGATGGAAGCCACCTGGAATAAATGGGGAAGGTCCTGAACCAACCCCTTAAACTGACCAATCAGTACAGTCCAGACAGACAAAAACTGCGTATTCTTTCTTTCTTTGGCCTCCTTGTCTCGAGAGACAATGGGAAAGCGCCTGGAGGTGGTCAGTGGTTTGTGAAGCAGCGCCTGGAGTGGCTATAAAGGCCAATTCTAGAGTGGCAGACTCTTCCACAGGTGCTGCAGATAAAATTGGTTGACAAGGCTGTTACGCAGTTGGCTCTCTCCTTGCGCTTCTGACTTTTTTCCTGCCAACTGCTAAGTCTCTTCGACTCGCCACTCTTTAGCCCCGCATTTATGGTTGCCCACCAGCTCTGGCGATTGCTGGCAACTGACTCCCACGACTTGTGATCAAAGTCACAGGACTTCATGTCGCATTTGCAGACATCTTTAAAGCGGAGACAAGGACGGCCGGTGGGTCTGATATCAGTGACGAGCTCACTGTACAATGTGTCCTTGGGGATCCTGCCATCTTCCATGCGGCTCACATGGCCAAGCCATCTCAGGCGCCGCTGGCTCAGTAGGGTGTATAAGCTGGGGATGTTGGCCACCTCGAGGACTTCTGTGTTGGAGATACGGTCCTGCCACCTGATGCCAAGGATTCTCCGGAGGCAGCAAAGATGAAATGAATTGAGACGTCGCTCTTGGCTGACGTACGTTGTCCAGGCCTCGCTGCCATAGAGCAAGGTACTGAGGACACAGGCTTGATACACTTGGATTTTTGTGTTCTGTGTCAGTGCGGCATTTTCCCACACTCTCTTGGCCAGTCTGGACATAGCAGTGGAAGCCTTTCCCATGTGCTTGTTGGTTTCTGCATTGAGAGACAGGTTACTGGTGATAGTTGAGCCTAGGTAGGTGAACTCTTGAACCACTTCCAGAGTGTGGTTGCCGATATTTATGGATGGGGCATTTGTGACATCCTGTCCCATGATGTTCGTTTTCTTGAGGCTGATGGTTAGGCCAAATTCGGTGCAGGCAGCCGCAAACCTGTCGATGAGTCTCTGCAGACACTCTTCAGTGTGAGATGTTAATGCAGCATCGTCAGCAAAGAGGAGTTTCCTGATGAGGACTTTCCGTACTTTGGTCTTCGCTCTTAGACGGGCAAGGTTGCCCCCTGATCTTGTGTGGAGGAAAATTCCTTCTTCTGAAGACTTGAACGTGTGTGAGAGCAGCGGGGAGAAGAAGATCCCAAACAGTGTAGGTGCGAGAACACAGTCCTGTTTCACGCCACTCAGGATAGGAAAGGGTTTGATGAGGCACCGCTATGCTGAATTGTGCCTTTCATATTGTCATGAAATGAGGTGATGATACTTAGTAGCTTTGGTGGACATCCGATCTTTTCTAGTAGTCTGAAGAGACCACGTCTGCTGATGAGGTCACAGAAAACGTGATAAATTAGGTTGGTGAGCTGCAGGTGCAGTAGTTACATAGGAATATGATATTGGAGCGATAATAGAGACCTGCCTCAAAAAAGGGCTGGACTGGGTACTAAATATTTCTGGATGCAAGGTGTTGAGAAAAGATAGGGATGGAAAGAAGGGATGTCAGTAATAATTAAGGAAAATATTACAGTGAAGGAGAGGGAGGATGACCTTGAGGGGTCAAGGACAGAACCTATTTGGTCAGAGTTAAGAAACAATCGAGGTGCCATTACACTACTGGGTGTATTCTATAAGTCACCGACTAGTTGAAAAGATATAGAGGAGCAAATTTGAAAGGAAATTTCAGAGAGGTGCAAAAACTATATAGGGATAATGGGAGACTTTAATTATCCTAATATAAACTGGGACAGTAATAGTGTAAAGTGCAGAGAGGGGGAAGAGTTTCTGAAGTGTGTTCAGGAGAAATTTCTTGATCAGTATATTTCCAGGCCACCAAGGAAGGAGGCAATGCTGGATCTGGTTCTGGTGAATGAAGTGGAGCAAGTGTTAGTAGGAGAAAATTTAGGGAACGGTGATCATCGTATCAAAAGTTTTAGGTTAGCTCTGCAAAATAACAAAGAACAATCCAGAGTAAAATACTTATTTGGAAGAGGGCTAATTTCAATGGGCAGAGAATGAATCTGTCTCAGGTAAATTCAAATCAAAGATTGACAGGCAAAACTATCAAGGAACAATGGGCTGCCTTGAAAGAGGAGATAGTTCATGTGCAGTCGAGGTACATTCCATGAAGGGGAAAGGTAGGGCAACAAAAGCCACAAATCCCTGGATGATGAAAGAGTAAGATGAAATAGAAAAAGGGGGCATATGACATGCCAGATGGATAATACAAGTGAGAACTAGGCTGAATATAGAAACCTCAGAGGGAAAATGGAAAAGGAAATAGAAGCAGAAAAGAGAGACAACTCACTGCCTGAAAGGGTGGAACTCACTGCCTGAAAGGGTGGAACTCACTGCCTGAAAGGGTGGTAGAGGCAGAAGCCCTTAATTGTCACATTTAACAAAATACTTAGATATGCACTTGAAATGCTGTAACCCACAGGACTAGGGACCAAGAGCTGGAAAGTGAGATTAGGCAGAATCACTTCTTCTGGCCTGGCAGATATGATGGGTTGAATTGCCTCCTTCTGTTTCCAGAAAAACAAAAGCAACATTGAAGAGACAAGACTAAAGCGCAAATCTGAATTATTTCTAATACTTAAACAATTCTGTTTGGAGCTGCACACAAGGCTCAATACCTTCAATAGAATTAAAGTACTGTAGCAAAGCCTCACCAAAGCCTTTGACGTCGTCAGCAGACGTGGTCTCTTCAGACTGCTAGCAAAGATCGGATGTCCACCAAAGCTACTAAGTATCATCACCTCATTCAATGACAATATGAAAGGCACAATTCAGCATAGCAGTACCTCATCAGACCCCTTTCCTATCCTGAGTGGCGTGAAACAGGGCTGTGTTCTCGCACCTACACTGTTTGGGATCTTCTTCTCCCCGCTGCTCTCACACGCGTTCAAGTCTTCAGAAGAAGGAATTTTCCTCCACACAAGATCAGATGGCATGTTGTTCAACTTTGCCCAGCTAAGAGCAAAGACCAAAGTACAGAAGGTCCTCATCAGGGAACTCCTCTTTGCTGACGATGCTGCATTAACATCCCACACAGAAGAGTGTCTGCAGAGACTCATCGACAGGATTGCGGTTGCCTGCAACGAATTTGGCCTAACCATCAGCCTCAAGAAAACGAACATCATGGGACAGGATGTCAGAAATGTTCGGCACAGTGGCGCAGTGGTTAGTACCACAGCCTCACAGCTCCAGTGACCCAGGTTCAGTTCTGGGTACTGCCTGTGCAGAGTTTGCAAGTTCTCCCTGTGACCACGTGGGTTTCTGCCGGGTGCTCCGGTTTACTCCCACAGCCAAAGACTTGCAGGTTGATAGGTAAATTGGCCATTATAAATTACCCCTAGTGTAGGTAGGTGGTAGGAGAATTGAGGGAAGGTGGGGATGTGGTAGGGAATATGGGATTAATGTAGGATTAATATAAATAGGTGGTTGATGGTTGGCACAAACTCGATGGGCTGAAGGGCCTGTTTCAGTGCTGTATCTCTCTATGACTCTATATGAGAAGAGATTGGCAGCTAACATAAAGGGGAATCCAAATGTCTTCTATCGGTGTATAAATAGTAAGAGAGTAGTAAGAGAACATGTGGGACTGATTAGAGACCAAAAAGAGCATCACTACATGGAGGCAGAGGACATGGCTAAGGAAATAATGAGTATTTTGCATCTGTCTTTACCAAGAAAGAAAATGCTGCCTAAGTCAAAGTAAAATAGAGGTCATTGAGATACTGGATGGACTAAAAATTGCTAAAGAGTGGGTATGAGAAAGGTTAGTTCTACTTAAAGTTGATAAGTCACCTGGACCAGATGGGATGCATGCGAGGGAAGTAAGGATGGAAATTTTGGAGGTAGTGGCCAAATTCTTCCAAACCTTTGTAAATATGGGAGTGCTGCCAGAGGACTGTAGGATTGCAAATGTTACATCTTTGTTCAAGAAAGGATGTAAAGTTACGCCCAGCTACTACAGGCCAGTCAGTTTAATCTCGGTGTTGGGAAAGCTTTCAGAAATGATAATCCAGACAAAATTAACAGTCACTTGGGCAAATGTGGATTAATTAAGGAAAACCAGCACAGATGTGTTAAAAGCAAATCATGTTTAACTCACTTGATTGAGTTTTTTTGATGAGGTAACGGAGAGGAATGATGTGGTGTCCATAGGCGTCCAAAAGGCATTTGATAAAGTGCCACATAATAGACTTGCCAGCAAATTTGAAGCCCGTGGAATAAAAGGGACAGTGGCAGCATGGATACCGAGTTGGATGAGGGACAGGAAACAGAGTAGTGGTGAATGGTTGTTTTCCCAGACCGGAGGAAGGTATACAATAGGGTCCCCCAGAGATTGGTATAGGGACCACTGCTTTTTATTGACATATATTAATAACCTAGACTTGGGTGTACAGGGCACAATTTCAAAATTTACAGCGACACAAAACTTGGAAATATTGTGAACTGTGAGGAGGATAGTGACAGACTTTAAGAAAACACAGATAGGCTGGTGGAATGGGCAAACACGAGGAAGATGAAAAATAATGCAAAGAAGTGTGAAGTGATGAATTTTGGTAGGAAGAATGAGGAGAGTCAATATAAAATAAAAGATACAATTCTAAAGTGAATGCAGGAAGAGTGAGACCTGGGGGTATATGTGCACAACTCATTGAAGGTGGCAGGACAGGTTAAGAAAGTGACTAACAATGCATACAGGATCCTGGGCTTTCTAAATAGAGGCATAGGGCTGAATTTCTTGAAAAAGTGCGTGATGCATGCACGAGATGTGGGCTGCAGAACCGCCATGATATTTTGCACGGCGGCTCATTAACATGGAGGGGGGGGGGGGGTGGAACGCCCGCCCCCGATGACAAACAGGGGGCGGGGGCTCTGTCCCCGGCAATGGCGTCCAGCACCACCAGGCAGGCACCGGCGCAATTTTTAAAGGGCTTCAAGCCTTTAAGTTGAATTTAAACTTTTAAAGACAAATTCATTTCAAAGTGAAATTTTAAAAAAGCTGGAAGCCCTTCACCCCCCCACCTCAACTGCAATGACCACAAACTTTATTTTTGGGCCTATCCCAGAAAAAAAAATTCTTCCCAACCTGAACTTCCCCCCCCCCCACCCCCCCAAACTTCATTACCTTTGCCCTTCAACCCCTTTCTACCATCCCCTCAGACAATAGAAACAGTTTTCCCCTCTCCCCCACTCCCCTCCCCCCCCACATGGCCCTGAAAATTTCATTCCTCCCCTCTCCCCACCAGTGTCATGCCTTGGAAATCTGAATGGAGATCCGAAGGCGCGAGAGTTCTGGCCACCGGCCGGGATATTGGTGTGGGACAAGGTAGGTGTTTTTGCATGCATTAACATTTATTTAAATATTGAAATTAAGGCTCTGCCACTGAGTGTCGGCAGGGCCGCCCTGAGGCTTCGCCACCGCTACTAAAATGCGACGAAGCCTCAGGGCGTCGAGGCCTGTGGCGGGCGTCTCCCAGAAGTATTTTCCGGGCCCCTGCCATGACCCCCGACGTGGGGGTGGGGGGGATGGGGGCTGGTAAAATTCAGCCCATAGAGTACAAAAGCATGGAAGTTATGACAAACCTTTAGAAAACACTGGTTAGATCTCAAATGGAGTATTGTGTCCAGTTCTGGGCACTGCACCTTAGGAGGGATATGAAGACTTTAGAAAGGGTGCAGAAAAGATTAATGAGAATGCTTCTAGGGATGAGGAACTTCAGTTCTGTGAATAGATTGGAGAAGATGGAGTTGTTCTCCTTAGAGAAGAGAAGGTTGAGAGGAGATTTGATAGAGATGTTCAAAATCACGAGGAGTCTAGACAGAGTAAATAGAGAGAAACTGTTCCCATTTGCAAAAGGGTCAAGAACTGGAGGACACTGATTGAAGGTGAATGACAAAAGAAGTAACGATGACATGAAGAAAAACCTTTTAACGCAGTGAGTGGTTCCAATCTGGAATGCGCTGCCTGACAGTGTGGTGGAGGCAGACTCAATCATGGTTTACAAAAGGAAATTTGAAAAGAACCTGAAGAGAAAAAAATTGCAGTGACAGGAAAAGGGTGGGTGAGGGGCATTAACTGGGTTTCTCTTGCAGATAGCTGGCACAATGGGCTGAATGATCTCCATCTGTTCTGTAACCATTCTATGATTCTTTGTTTCTATGAAAGGGTAGTGGAAATCTGGAATTGTCTTCCCCGAACGATTGTGGATTCTAAGGGTCAATTGGCACTTTCAAAACTGAGTTTACTAGATTTTTGTAAGGTAAGGGTATCGAGGGATAGGAAACCAAAGCAGGTAAATGGAGCTACGTACAGATCAGCCATTGTCTAAATGAATGGTGGAGCAGACTCAAAGGGATGAATGTCCTGCTGCTATTCCTAATTTTCCGAAACTCCTGCAATTAGCGTGACTGTTGCTAGCTTGCTTACCACATCTTAATTTCTGAAGTGAGTGTTTATCCCTGTCCATGGAGACTTGTCATATTACCAGTGGTGACTCAATCAACTGAGTAAGGGGCCTCTTTTGTGTGGTTCAGACCTGTCAAATCTCTCTCATTTGGATTGAGGTCAGAGTGCCCATCATCAACAAACAAAGGGATGAGATCTATGAGTAAAACGTGTGAAGCAGATCACAAACCCATTTAAATAGGAAGGCTAAATACAAGTGTAAGTGAGAAATGGGGCTACAACATTATTGCCCAGATCTGTGCCCCATTCTTACGTATACAAGGTTCAGTGGAATCTCATAGTTTTAGTGCTATGGAGATGTGTATATCTTTAAGAATGAAATACTTTGCATTAAAGATGTCACATTTTGTATCAGCCAGCAATAAATTACAGCCGAGCAAAATTTTAAAAATATATATAAGAGAATAGGAGTCAGGTGTTTGCTGTTTTTTTTGACCCTGTGATAATTTGAAAAAGTTGTTGAGATAACGAAGAGAGAAGCCAAGCAGCAGCCGATCTAGAGAAACCTCTAGTAACAATAAGGATGATCTTCAATTGACCACAGCCCCTGGGCAACAGCCTTGTAGGTTAGCAACCACGTTAAAGGCTGGGGTTAAAGTGGACTTGAGTGGTCCCATGCATTATATATTCTTGTCACAAACAGACTGTATAGAAACATAGAAAAATAGAAAAATAGGAGCAGGAGTAGGCCATTCGGCCCTTGGAGCTTGCTCCGCCATTCAATACAATCATGGCTGATCATCTGAACTCAGTAACCTGTTCCCACTTTCTCCCCGTGTCCCTTGATCCCATTAGCCCTAAGAACCATATCGAACTTTTTCTTGGATATATTTAATGACTTGGCCTCAACTGCTTTCTGTGGTAGAGAATTCCACAGGTTCACCACTCTCTGAGTGAAGAAATCCCTCCTCATCTCCTTATCCTTAGACTGAGATCCCCTCGTCCTGGACTCTCCCGCCATTGGGAACATCCTTCCTGCATCTAGTCTGTCCAGTCCTGTTAGAATTTTGTAGATTTCTATGAGATCCCCTCTCATTCTTCTAAACTCTAGCGAATACAAGCCTAATTACCCAATCTCTCTTCAGACGTCAGTCCTGCCATCCCAGGAATCAGTCTGGTGAACCTTCGCTGCAGTCCCTCTATAGCAAGAACATCCTTCCTCAGATAAGGGGACCAAAACTGCACACAATACTCCAGATGTGGTCTCACCAAGGCCTTGTATAATTGCAGCAAGACATCCTTGCTCCTGTACTCGAATCCTCTCGCTATGAAGGCCAACATTATCATTTGCCTTCTTAACTGCCTGCTGCACCTGCATGCTTACTTTCAGCGACTGGTGCACAAGGACACCCAGGTCTCGCTGCACCTCCCCCTTTCCCAATCTATCGCCGTTCAGATAATAATCTGCCTTTCTGTTTTTGCCACCTAAGTGGATAACCTCACATTTATCCACATTATACTGCATCTGCTATGTATTTGCCCACTCACTCAACCTGTCCAAATCACACTGGAGCTTCTCTGCATCCTCCTCACAGCTCACACTCCCACCCAGCTTTGTGTCATCTGCAAACTTGGATATATTACATTTAATTCCCTCATCTATTTCATTAATATATATCGTGAATAGCTGGGGTCCCAGCACTGATCCCTGCAGTACCCCATTAGTCACTGCCTGCCACTCAGAAAAATACCTGTTTATCCCTACTCTTTGTTTTCTGTCTGCCAACCAGTTCTCTATCCATGTCAGTACCTTACCCCCAATCCCATGTGCTTTAATTTTGCATGCTAATCTCTTATGTGGGACTTTATCGAAAGCCTTCTGAAAGTCCAAATACACCACATCCACTGGTTCTCCCTTATCTATTCTACTAGTTACATCCTCAAACAATTCCAGTAGATTTGTCAAGCATTATTTCTCTTTCGTAAATCCATGTTGACTTTGTCCAATCCTGTCATTGTTTTCCAAGTGCTCTGCTATTACATCTTTTATAATGGACTCTAGCATTTTCCCCACTACTGATGTCAGGCTAACTGGTCCATAATTCCCTGTTTTCTCTCTGCCTCCTTTTTTTAAATAGTGTTTAGTTTAGTTTAGTTTAGAGATACAGCACTGAAACAGGCCCTTCGGCCCACCGAGTCTGTGCCGACCATCAACCACCCATTTATACTAATCCTACACTAATTCCATATTCCTACCACATCCCCACCTGTCCCTATATATTTCCCTACCACCTACCTATACTAGGGGCAATTGCTAATGGCCAATTTACCTATCAACCTGCAAGACTTTGGCATGTGGGAGGAAACCGGAGCACCTGGAGGAAACCCACGCAGACACAGGGAGAACTTGCAAACTCCACACAGGCAGTACCCAGAATGGAACCCGGGTCGCTGGAGCTGTGAGGCTGCGGTGCTAACCACTGCGCCACTGTGCCGCCCATTAGGGTTATATTAGCTACCCTCCAATCCATTGGAACTGTTCCAGAGTCTATAGAATTTTGAAAAATGACCAGCAATGCATCTACTATTTCTAGGGCCACTTCCTTAAGTACTCTGAGATGTAGATTATCAGGCCCTGGGGATTTATCGGCCTCAATCCCATCAATTTTCCTAACACCATTTCCCTACTAATGCTGATTTCATACAGTTCCTCCTTCTCATTGGACCCTATGTTCCCCAACATTTCTGGGAGGTAATTTGTGCGGTCATATTGCAACCATTTGGATTCAACTGTCTTTTTCATTGGGCAATGGTGAGCAAAGTGATGAAAGCTGTTTTATGAACATGCTCCAGTACTCTGCATGCCTGCCTCAAGTCTGCTTTCTCTGGCTCACTTACAGGTGAACTTTCCTTATTTGAAAGTCTATCTTTTTCAACTTTTTCCTCATTTTTAACATTATCTGCCTTTGCCAAGGTGCCTTGGCCTTTGCTGAGGTCTTGTGGCCACGCTGCTCCTGTTTTTGCCGGTAGCCTAGGCCTCCCTGAACTTGTTTCCTCCATCAGTTTGGACTCTGTGCCTTCCCTGCTCCTGTTCATGGTTTACAGACAGTGACGTTCCTAATATAGGGATTTGGGATATTGGAGAATCTTAGGGGCAAATATAACAATCATCACATTGACCAAATGAATAACCTCTACTATTTTCAATTTAAATGTATCATCTGTTTTATGGGGTTTACAAAAATGGGAGAAATAAATATATTAAAATAAGTTAATTTTGTTTATTGAGAAAGGTACTGCAACAGAGTTAAGAATGTCCAGCACCAATCACTAACAAAAAATACACAGCGTCAAATGCCTCGCTGGCGATATTAATCAAAATCCGTCCTCCAACTTATGTAGTAAACCTGCTTAAACCTGCCCTCAAATTAACCCAAGCATAAAGTAAACCCACTGCTAGATGCGGGGTAGATTCCTTACTTGAACCAGTTTGGAACCAGTCCAATATAAACAATATCCCAATTGGCAGCACTGTTTGTACATTGTGCTAGCCACATCCATTCTCTTCTGAATTGCCAGGGTTGATTATATAATAATGTCATGACTGTGACTTGAACCCATGACCTTAGTGGCCTAAAAGCAAGAGTGCCACCAACAGAGCCGAGCGTTGAAATGAGACACTCGAAAGCTTTTGTTTGGTCAAGACCACATTAGATGCCATTTTTTGCTATATAGAGAATGAGGGATAAACGATCCAGTCTGTCAACTTGATCACATCCAGCAGTCAATGCTGTTGATTTACCTTTGCCTATGTAATTGCTGGTATCACTATATTTGATGATCACATGAAGAATGTCAGGTGGATTTTTATTATTTATTTTATTTATTTATTTACAGCACTGAAACAGGCCCTTCGGCCCACCGGGTCTGTGCCGACCAACAACCACCCATTTATACTAACCCTACAGTAATCCCATATTCCCTACTACCTACCTACACTAGGGGCAATTTACAATGGCCAATTTACCTATCACCTGCAAGTCTTTGTCTTTCCAAAGCCAGTCAACAATCAGCTCACAAAGTTATCCACAGCCTAAACATTTCCATTCCAAAGGTTTATTAACTCCTGCCTCCAATAGCAAAATAAAATAGCATTGCCCTTTCTCACACCAGCCACGATTATGCCTTTCCTCTGTGGCACTGCCAATTTAAATACAAAAATGGATTCAGATTATGGCCAGATGATTGCCTTGTGCTCAAGATTAAGTGGGTTGAACGTCCTGAATCTGTATCATTTTGGACTGTTAAAGCTAACATCAAAAGGGATCTTCAACTCATCAGTCTGTGATAGATTCAACCCTGGGGCCAGAAGTGAAACGACATCTGCCAACAAAACATTGTATTCCCTTCTTTGAAGAAGGGGGAGTAACAGTTATCATCTTGCTGTCCGTACCCAGAAAATATAGACCCAACTGAATGACTAATTCATTGGAGTTCATCAAATTTGACATTCCAACTCAGCTTGTCTTTTTCTGAAGTTGTGACTTTGTACTGATATAAACATTGAGATGGCTGCAGTCACACCTACAATTTGACTAGCGACATGAAAAGCGGATGCTTAATAAATCAAGAACATTTTCACAGATTGTCCATCAGTTTTCACAGATCAGTTCTCTGGAGGACAAACTTCTTACCTTTCAAAATTGCGTTTTCCTCTGACGAGAATCAAGATGACGGCAGTGTCTCCTCTAATTTCCACACAGCGACAATACTGACAGCAGCAAAATAGCTCAAGAGCCACTTCCAAGAGCTTCAGTTCATTGTGTAGGTGAGTTCTCTCAAAGATATCTGTCAATCCGTCTTTTCAAAGTAATTTAGTACATCTGATGTGTGCTTTGACTGTAGGAAATTGAACAGGTGATGCAGGACTAGCATAGGTAAGTGAGTCAGGGGGAGTTGCTATGCTGAAGTAATTAACAGCTAACTTAGAAATAGGCCCCTGGAACATCACCAGCACCAACAACAGCTTGCACCTTTAACATAGTAAAACATCCCAAGGTGCCTAAACGTGTTGCAACACACCATTTGCTGTGCATTATATTTCAAACCAAAGGGACTCCGTGGGGCAAATTCATTGATGTAAAACTCCCAATGGAGAACTGGAAACACGGGTCAGTTCTCCAGCCTGCACTCCCCTTTGAGCGTAGCTCTCCCACTGGGCGTCCAGTATCAGGGGTGTTACCCTTATATTTTCAATATAGGATTTGGTTGGCACTTTCATTAGATTATTATTGACTGGCACAGCTTCGCCAGTGGGAAGATATGAAGATATGCAGGGAAGGGAGGGAGCTCTTTCAGCATGAGTGGCTCTTGCCATTGATGGAGTCAGCGTGGGCCACAGAGTGCCCAATCAGGAGGGTACCCCCCCTCCCAAGCCCACGTAGGAAGAAGGCCACGCTATACCTGGCAGCCTCCTTATGTGTTGGACAGGCCCCCAACCCCCCTGCTGCTAGAATACCAATGGCAGCGGGATGAGGCCCTTTAGTGAGAATTAAATTCTGCCAACATTTCAGGTTGGTGATCCTGCATCAGGGAAGACCAAGCCTCGGTTTACTGTCTCATCTGAAAGACAGAACCGGCGCCATTGCAGCACTCACTCAGTACTGCACTGAATCGTCAACCTAGATTTAGTGCTCAAGTCTCCTGAATGGGATTTGAGCCCACAACCTTCTGAAATAGAGATGGTACCTAATAAGCCATAGCTGACACCTCAAGTGAAAGAAACAATGATATAGTTTGGGATTGCTGACGCATTGTGATCTATGTTGCAACAGGAAATGTCCATGTTTTAAACTGTATGAGTGAGTGACTGCCTCGCTTATGTATGACATATACCTTTTTGACGTCCTTTGTCTCTGAGGGGAGAGTTTGCTTGACATTTCCAAGCACAGGCAAATAATATATTCTACATCTTTCTGTCAGCTCCCTGCACCCTGAGTGGGGTGGGGCGCACTAGTACTTCATGAGGGGTTCAGCCTCACATATAAACTTTGTATTACAGATGTTGATTCAAGTTTGGTGTTGTTGGGAGAATTAATGTAGCACCCTATCATTTATTACTATGTAAATAGAGGGGCTTTGAATAGGAATCTGGAGGAATCTCATGTATTGATCTTTTGTTGTGGTACAATTTTTATTTTAAACAAATCTGATTGAAAAAGAATGACTTGCTTTTCGATACCACCTTTCCAATCTCAGTGCTCCAAAGCACTCACAGTCAATGAAGGGTAGTTTGAAGTGTAGTCACTGTTGCTAAGTAAGACATAATCTGATAGTGACTGCTGTTTTGCTATTCGAACAGAAAGGGCTTGTGACATTTCCAGCAAGAAAATTCCAATGAGCAGAACATTTTGTTTGACCTCTCAGTTCTATATTGTCTATTGTGGTGTGTATTAAAATCACATTTCTGTTTGTAGGGTTTTGTTGCTGGTGTTGGTTGAGAGTGGATTGTCGATCAGAACATGGGCAGAACATTCTGATCTTCTTTGTCTGGTACCTTTGGATTTCTCACATCCATCTGAACCACCAAAGCAGGCAAATAGAGACTCAGTTGTCCAAAGTCACTAAATACTGTGAGGGCAGGATGTAGAGACTGAAACAGAAAAGCCCTTGCAAAATGAACTAATTTATTCAGGAATACACTGTCAGACTGCTGTTTGCTGAAAGGAGAGAGTTTAAAACACTAAAATGACACCTAATCTGGCCATTATCATGTCGCTGTGTGTGGAACCTTGCTGTGCACAAACTGGCTGCTGCTTTAGAGGAGATGCTTCCACTTGTGGGAGAGTCCAAAGTGAGGGGTTATAAATGCAAGATCGTCACCAATAAACCCAGTAAGAAATTCAGGAGAAACTTCTTTACCAAAGAGTGCTTACAATATGGAACTCATTACTACATGGAGTGATTGAGGTGAATAGCATAGATGAATTTTAGATAAGTCCATGAGGGAGAAAGGGACAGCAAGATATGCTGACAAGATGAGATGAAGTAAGGTGAGAGGAGGCATGTGTGGACCAACTGGGCTGAATGGCCTGTTTCTATGCTGTAAAGTTCCATCTAGGTGGAGGGCTGAAGAGCCACAGTGCAGGAGAGCACCCAGGCTGAAAACATTAGGATGGAAGATGGAACAAATAGTAATTCGGTGACACCAAGCTTGGAATATGAAAGAAGAAATCCTATGAAAAGTGAGAATTCATGGCAGTAACCACAGAAATGTAAAATCAGTTTTTAAATAATGGGATATGATTGATTGATTATACCAACTTGCGCAGTGCAATATAACTATATTGTCTGAACATCAGCATTCAGGTCAGCTTTGAAGTTTTTATTTCAAAATCAAAACTAGTTTCAATAAGACACAAATTGTGTATAGAATTCTCCTGTTGTTATGGAAACTTATTACCGGTGAGGAATGCCACATTATGGAATTTACGGCCCACTTAGTGTCACAGAGTACAAGGCCACCTCCCACTCATTTAAGACTGCTTTTATATTGGTCTTTACTCAGAATCCAGGAGCCTGGCCGTCCGTGAGCCAGTAGAATACACAGGTGTACAAACAACAGAGTTAACAGCGTGAACACAATAGGCTCCTGAATCAGAAGGCTGATTGTAAAGGCCTTGAAGGCTCCATAACCAAACTGATTAGCCTTGAATTTGTGATCCCACCATGCCATGCGTGGACACATCTGTGCCTGCAACAGAGGAGGTTTAACAGCATGATACAAGCCATGGAGGGAGGGAGGGGGCAGTGAACTTCCTGGGAGATCTCCCCACTCCACCAGTCTAACTTCATTGCAGGTGCAGCGGAAACCTCGTGTGTGGTGGTAAAGAGCAGGAGGAGCTCTAAAGACATTTGTGCCACTGCTTTTTATTGATCTAGGTGACTCCACGCTCTGAAAACATGTGCAGCCATCAGGTTGATTGACCATCTGTCTCATAATCTATGTGGCCAGCAGCATTTATAGGGATGATGCTTGTCTGGTGGATCTGGCAGCAAATTCCTGAAGATGATTTCAGGCATCTGCAGAGATGCCAATGCAAGTAGCATCTCCTTTGCACACATGCAGCTTCCTTCCCCATGGAAGCTGTAGGAAACTGGATTTTCTTTGAGCCCTGCCCTTCCAGGGATGATGAGAATAGTTCTCCTTTTATCACACTTGGTAATGCAATACTGTGATGGAACCCACCTATCAAGAATGAGGTATATTAATTTCCATCATATGGAACATAAAACTTTAACTCTTACTGGACTAAAAACATGGCTGCACCTGCATTTTAAAAGGACAATGGCTGGAAACATCTGCATTCTAAGAGACAGTTGCCTGGAGAAGTCAATGGAACTGCTCCCTGATTCAATTAACCAAATGGATTTTAGATCAAAAGACATTGAGGGTGTGAAGATCAGCATTCCAGCCCTCTACCGAGGACATCTACTAAGATTGAAAGAATCCACTAAACTCGTCGGGCAGGTTGTCCTGAAAAGAAGAGCTAATCATATGACTGGCCTGCTGGCACGGGTTTGGTTTGAATTGTGTTCACAGAACAGTTTGGGTCAGACTGCAATTTGAAGACAAAGGAGAAGGAAGGTTCTCTGGCTCTCTCTCATGAAATGAAGAGACTGCAACTGGATTTCAAGAAGACAGAAAACCATCGAAACAAGTTTGATAGTGTGCACTGGGCCCCAACGAGACAGCAAGATTTAACTAATCAAAGATTTTACATCAAACTCAAAAGACAGTAAATGAACTCCAGCTATTGCTTCAAACCTTTCCCCTTGATTCTTTCTCCTTTTTTGTCTCCATCTGCGTGTGTGTTAGGCCAGTCAGCCTAACACCAGTCATCGGGAAAGTGCTGGAATCTATCATTAAGGAAGACTTAACAATACACTTAGAGAATCAGAGCATGATTAGAACAAGTCAACATGGCTTTACAAAAGGGAAATTGTGTTTGACAAATTGATTAGAGTTTTTTGAGGATGTAACTAGTTAGGTTGATAAAGGGAAGCCAGTAGCTGTAATATACCTGGATTTCCAAAAAGCATCGGATAAGGTGCCACATAAAAGCTTAATACACAATATAAGGGCTCATGGATTTGGGGTAATATATTAGCGTGGATAGAGGATTGGTCAACAGACAGGAAGCAAAGCTTAGGGATAACCGGGGCATTTTCAAGTTGGTTGGCAGTGAATAGTGGAGTGCTGCAAGGATCAGTGCTGGAGCCTCAGCTACTTACAAACTATATTAATGACTTGGATGAAGAGATTGAGAGTAATATATAAAGGTTTGCTGATTATACAACGTTAGCTGGGAATGCAAGCTGTGTGGAAGATACAAAGGAGCTACAAAAAGTTATACACAGGTTAATTGAGTGGGTAACAAGATGGCAGATGAAGTATGATGTGGGGAAGTGTGAGGTTATTCACTTTGGGAATAAGAATAGAAAAGCAGAATTTTTTAAAAGGCATGAAACTTCTAAATGTGGATGTTCAGAGGAACTTGGGTATACATGTACAAGGAACACTGACAGTTAGCATGCAGGTATAGCAAGCAATTAGGAAGGCAAATGGCACGTCGGCCTTTATTGCAAGGGGATTGGAGTACAAGAATAAAGAGGTCTTGCTACAAATGTACAGGATTTTGGTGAGGCCACACCTGGAGTACTGTGCGCAGTTTTGGTCTCCATATTTAAGGAAGGATATACTTGCCTTGGACACAGTACAGCAAAAGTTCAATAGATTGGTCCCTGGGATGAGAAGGTTGTCCTATGATGAGAGGCTGGAGATTCGAAGAATGAGAGCTGATTACATTGAAAATACAAGATTCTGGAGGGGCTTGACAGGGTAGACACTGAGAGGTTGTTTCCCCTGACTAGGAATCTAGAACATGGGGGCTCAGTCTCAAGATAAGGGCTTGATCATTTAGGACTGAGATGCTTCTCCCAGGAGATTACACAGCGGGTAGGGAGCATTAGTGCTGATTTGCCTAATTGGAACATAGCTAAATGAACAAGTCTAATGGGACAGCTGGTGATTTTCTGTCCTTATATATTGTATCCTCCTCATTGTGCAGTAAAAACACCTTCCCCGTCAGGAGTTCTCCACATTGTGCACTAAAAACTTCTCACCCAGATGCAGAATCATAGAATTGTTACAGCACAGAAGGAGGTAAACTAGTTCATTGTGATAGTGCCAGCTCTCTGCAAGAGCAACTCAGCTCGTCCCACTTCCCTGCCTTTACCCCGTAGCCCTGCAATTTTTTCTCTTCAGATGATTATCCAATTCCATTTTGAAAGCCACGATTAAATCTGTGTTCATCACACTCCCCGGCATTCCAGATCCTAACCACTCGCTGTGTAAAACAGTTTTCCTCATATTGCCTTTGGTTCTTTTGCCATTCATCTTGAATCGTGAGAATACTTGGCTGAATTTCAGATTTAAAGACTGAGCGCTAGTGCAGTGGCTGAATGGATGCCTCACGAAACAATTATGCTGCACAGTCCACAAGGTCCCAGATCTGATTCCGAGTGCATGAGGAGTTAGCAGACCTCAGCCCAGGCAACAATGTGGGCTGGAGATAGGGGTCCTACTTTGGATAGCTGCACCCTGACTCCAGGAACAGGATTTTTCTGTGGGCTTATGAATCCCACCATCGGGCTCAAATGAGGGTAAGAAGCTCGCATTGTGTGGCAAATAGTCTCTCACCTGTGATTTTCCCTGTTTTGGCCAATTAGCAGCCAGAGGGCAGACCTGTCATCCAATTAAGGATGGTAAGCAAGCTCTCGAAACTGAAGGGCCAACCAGAGCCCATCCACCTTGAAAGCAGCATCAGGATGCCATTGTAGGTAAGTGAGGCAGAGGGTGCCCCAGAATGGAGGTGCCCTCTCTCCAACTTTTTAAAATTTGAGGTAGAAGTAGGTTCAGAAGTCTGGTCACTGTTGTGGTGGGGGAGGGGGGGATCCCTCCACAGTGTGTCCTGCAGCTGCTGCTGAATCCAGGCAGGTAGGGAGGGCTTCTTAGCCTGCCTGGAGTGCTGGCATCCCGCCCCCAGGCTGCTGCTGGGATGCCACCTCTAGCAGCTAAACTGTCCCACGCTGCCCATGGGGACCTGAAGGCCGACAGGAAAATTCCAGTCGGACTCCTTTAATAGGCCTCAATAGGCCTTTAATTATCTTAATAGGCTACCCCCACACCTGCCACAGCCCCCCATTCCTCTTCGGGGAAAATGGCCCAGGAGCAGGATGGAGCAGGGAACCAGCACGCAGGCCGGCAGCATGAAACTTCGCACCTGGCCCCGGCAGAGGCTAAAAATCCTGCCCTTTGTTTGAACTGACCATTCTTCACGTGAGGTTTTATTCATTCTTCGGATGGCAAGGCCAACTTTTATTGCCCATCCCTAATCACCTTCTTGATCCACTGCAGTCCATGTGGTAAAGGTACTCCTACAGTGCTGTTTGGTAGGGAGTTCGAGAATTTTGACCCAGCCATGATAAAGGAACAGCAATTTATTTCCAAGTCAGGACTGTGTGTGACTTGAAGGGGAACTTGCAGGTGCTGGTGTTTCCAAGCAGCTAAGTGGTCGAGGTCACGGTTCTTGGAAGTGCCAGAACAGTGTTGCTTGGTTACTTGAACATGGAGGAACATTCCCACTGAGACTAACCTCGTCCTCATCTGACGCACGCACCATTCTGCTGGAAGGAAATATGTAAGTTCAGGCAAGAGTGAAAACTCCATGAGCTGCCATTGTTTTCCAAGTCCATCCTGACACCTTGGGTGAATCTTGTGTTTTACCAGTTAACTTTTTGGAAAGAAGCATTTTGAATCTTAGAATCCACCATAATGGAGGACAGCCTCCAACCTTCTCTCTCCCCTTCTGGTGGATAATGGAAACTAAAATTAGTCTGAGAAAGTGACTTTTTAACCTTCTGACAGGCCTATTTATGTAACGTAATCATGTTTCCAATATGGCCAGATAAGATCTGCACTTTCCCACTTAAAATTTAGAAATATCCTTTGGCATTTCTATAGCATGTTTCACGATGTTAGGAAATCCAAAAGCACTTTGCAGCCACTGAAGTACATTTGAAACATAGTCTCTGTTGTAATGTAGGAAACATGGCAGCCAAATTGCACACAATAAGATCCCACAAAGAGATGTGATGATGACCAGATCGGATGAGAGTTAAATATTGGCCAGACTGGGAAGAATTGCCCTGCTCTTCTTTGAAATAGTAGCATGGAATCTTTTACAAACATCTGAGAGGGCAGACAGAATGTCATTTTAACACCTTATTTCAAAGATGGCACCTCCAACAGTGCAAGCGTCCCTCAGTACTGCACTAGAGTGTCAGTCAAGTCTTTGGAGTGGGACTTGAACCCACAACCTTCTGATGCAGTGGTGAGTGTGATACCAACTAGGCCACAGTTGGTACTCTAAAACCGGAAAAAAAATTGCTGGCAACCTGGGACCTACTGATCACCATATCCTGAACCTCTTCAATCCCACAAGTGTCTTGCCCCATAAGCTAACTGTTAGAGCTGCATGGTTACTAAATTCTACCAGGTAGTTGCCTGCAGACTAAGCTAGAGAACTAACCAAAGGTGAGCAACGTCTTTAAAACATGAGCTGACAGATTAAACACAGCCTGGGCTTTGTGATGTCTGACAATAAGGAGTTAGCTTGAAACTATACTGGGACAAAGATTTGTTGGACTTGAAGTTGGATTACAACCAGGAGTCCTTCTCTTCCATTGTGAGGGGGAAAGGGGTAATTTTGCAAGATTCACAGCAGAGTGTCACTGGATTATCTCTGATCTGCCCCGTGGTCAGTGAGACCCCTTGTCAAAAGCAAAGCAATGTAGAATTACCCATTTAATGGACACAAAAGTGCAGTTGCAGCAGTATATGAGAAATTACTGAGGGGGTGGTAAGAGTGCTGAAAGTATGAGATTTATTTTCTGGGGGCATGGGAATGCTTGAACCCACTCTCCCAAAAAAGTTCTGCCTTCCAAGCCAAAATTGATAGCTCCTGAAACAGGTACAGATATATAGGTAGTTACAGGGACCTCCATACAACTTCACAGGGTCCCATTCCTTTCATTTGGAATTTAACCTTGGATATATCATGTTAATTTATGAATTGAATCGTTTTCTCACACACTTGCTACAATCCCAAGTGACACTCTTTTCTATTCACAAAACAAAACTGTCTCACAATCACACACCTGTCCCTGGCCCCGAACTCCAAGGCAACTCAGAGGCAGAGAGTGCAGGATATGCTGCTTTAACTATCTGAGATGAACAATTTCTATTTTTGAATGGAATGGATTGTAACGAAGCATCATGCTCAAATATTAACCTGTCCTTTCCTTTAGATGCTGATCAGCCTGCTGTGCATTTCAAGCATTTTCTTTTGGTAGAACCTTAAAACACATGTTACCGCCAGTGATAAATAATTAGTGAATATTTAATGTGTTCATATAACTTTCCTCTATGACCGTAATAGTGACGTTAACCCACGTTAAATAAGCAAGCCAATGCCTCTGTTTAGGTCGAGGTCAGAGGAACCTTGTATGAGCGCATTCAGTGTTTGTCTATCAGTAATTTTGATCTATATCACATTTTCCACCCTGCCAAAATGTTTGGAAACAAAAAACATTCTACACTGCAGCAATTAAAAACCGAAGTGTGTGAAAATGTCACTTGTATAGAAAGGGTTAATTTTCCACTCTCGCGTGAACCTGACCTTCTGCCTCCAATCTGGCGTTTGAAAACCCATCATACAGTTTCCAGTTATTTCTTTCAGTCCTCACATAACCCACGGATGCTGACCATGCTAATACAGGGGGTGCTGGTTCTGAACCCTGGTAAATTGCACAGCGACAAAGGCAGCCTATAATCAAACTGAAGAGCTTTGAAACATACAGAGCATAACCGAGCACTACAGTTCACCCACAGAAAGATCACACAGCCGACATCCCACATCACAATAGTACACTGTGGGAATGCAGGAATATCAGGCTAAGTTTTGAAATTAGTAAAACACCACTTGTTAGTTTTATTTATGAACCACAGAAATTCCATTAGCGCAGTGACAAAAATGTTGAAATTACATCAGAGAACATCTTTCGTATATCAAATAAAAAAGTGTTTGCATTGAGCCTTGAAGAAAATTGAACTAATTTTTATCACCATCTGGATTTGGAGTGGATTGCACTGGATTCTACAACAACAATAGCCAGGCATGCCCAGAAAGTTCCCTTAGGAAACTACAATGTTTTAAAAAGCTGTTTTCCTCTAGCAGCTATTGGCTATAAAAACTAGTTTTATGGACAAATACGAACATACGTATGAACATACGTACATACTAAATAAACAGACTTGTAACTTGTTACAAGGGTTTTATTTTTGTCCTAAAATTTTAAAATTCTGTGTGTTTTAAAAAACTGAAAAAGGATTTTTCAGTGGACATTGACACCTGCAAATAGCTGACATTTTTGGATGTTTTGAAAGGAAGCTGACTTTGTATACAAGAACAAGAAAGCAGGCCATTTCAAGGAAACCAGCAAGGGGTTTTGACCTCCTTAGAGGAACATTTTGAATGACAAGGGAGACCCTAAGTCTGATCATGTGATCGGCTCAGGAAGGTTTTGCTTTCATGTTGGATTCTTTGAAAAAACAGTGAGTTGGACAAAGAGGAGGCAATTGAAATTTGGCTTTGACCTGCTTGGAGATCAGAGAGGAAGACCCAAGAAAAAGTGTTAACTCTCTCTGTGAAGGAAACCTGCATCTCTTGAGAAGAAACTCTTGTATGTCAGTGATAGCAGATTCCTATTGCCTCCTGTCTCTGACAAATCCCTGCATCAAGCATGGTTCTTGTTGCCTCCTGTGTTTAAAGAAATCCTGAAATCTGAAGCAGTCTTCTACTGCTAGACTGCTACTTTAAGACTCAAGCAGACCTGTTGCTATACCCCTGATAAAAGACCTTTGTGAAGCCTCCTGCAGTCTAATTGCCTTGAACACTTACCCGTCACAGACTGCTCATCAACCTCACCTGGAGAGCCTTTGAGTGGCATCCGACTCTGGGACACCTCACCAAATCGAAGCGTTTTCTGCCAGAACGCAACAAACTGAATTATTTTATTATTCCTTCTATTCCTATGGAACAACTGTAAACCCAAAATCCTTTTTCCCTGGTTAACTGGTTTCTTTTTGAATGTATGTGTGTGTGCATGAGGGCTAGGGAAATAAGGAGTTTTTCGTATATAGATTTATCGTATTATAGATTAAAAATTAGTTTATTCATAAATAGTTAATTTTTGTTGTTGATTAAAGAAACATGGTCGGTGTGCTTTATTCTGGGTGACAAATAGAGTATGGAATTGGCTGTTCTTCGGTAGGTAGAAAAATGTATTGCTATGCTATAACCCGTGGAGAAGTGGGACTGAATTAACAGTGCACTCCTCCCTCCTTGGTCGTAACAAACTACAAACTTTCAAAACCACCAGCTTACCTGAAACATTTTTGCCTTATGTTTGTGAACACACAACATTGGGAGAAAGTAACACCTAATTGGTTAGTTCCAATTTAATTCCTTTCGACAGAATAAATGTTGACATCACTGTGCCAGCCAAGGAGTTGGAGGCGATGCAGAACAAACAGTCTATCTAAACAGAGTCTCCTGATAAAAGTAGGATTATTTCTCCAGCAAAATGCAGTTAGTGGAGGCTAGTTACAAAATACAATGTATGTTTGTAAAATCAATCCTTGTCACTTACAGTAGGCGTGATTGATGGGGAATTAATCATCTCTGGCCTGGCCGGGAACAGTGGTGTTAATATATGCAACTTTCATTCGAACAGTCCTGGCCTCCAACAATTTTAATTGGATCTGACAAGGCCTGGTTCCACTTTCCAACTTATCTAATTGGTTTGTATGTACAATCTCCAAATCCAAGTTAAAAAAAAATTCTTGTAAATTGCTAACTAGCCTTCACAGCAGTGTTGAAACACTTACAGTTACCATTGTGCACTTGAGGACTGGCGAATAGCTATTTATCCTGTTGAATCAAAAACTCAGAAACTGGGAAATATCAATTAAATTTTAGCTTATATATAAAGAAGCCCCAACTTTCACAAGAAGGTTTTGCAGATGATTAAGGGTACAGTTTTTTGAGGCTCCTTTCCTTTCTATACTGTACAGCTCGAGCTTCTCTCATTTTTTTTCTCATTGCTTAGCCTCTTTGCAGTTGCAATTCATCTTGCTGTTTTCCTTGAAAATTTGTGTGCAGTCCTTGTTGCCATAATGACCAGAACTGAACATAGTACTTCAAATGTGTTCTGTCCAGTACATGGTAAAATCCCAGTGTGATTTTTAGAGTTGTAGATTTCCAGCTATATATTCATGCATTCTGTTTTTTTCTGTAATGGCCAAAACTTGAAAGCAAAAAAGTCTATTATCAACTACACAAGAACGCAAGAAATAGGAGCAGGAGTAGACCATATGGCCCATCGAGCCTGCTCCGCCATTCAATACAATCATGGCTGATCTTAGGATTCAACTCCAGGTACTTTTTACATCTCCTGTTACCAGGTCAATCCATCTATTATATATTTATTGTGCACATTTTGGAGCAATGTGCCAAATCTTACATTTATCAGTGCCAAATTTAGTTTGTCTACAGCTAATCTATTCTTTCTACAAATCTTTTGGTGCATCCTCTGCCTCTACTACACGACCATGTAGGTAATTTTGGGGTGGTTAGAATTAGCTTTACTTTATTCTTTAATCTTATACTAATACACTAGTTAAAGGAGCCAGTTTTATACCAATGCATTAAAAAAATTTATAAGTCACAATTCATCTTAAAACCTTGATTGAGTTATTTGAGTTCTCTATGTATTAAATTGTCTGTCCCTTGATTATGTAGCTTGAATGCAGCTTTAATAATGTATAATGATAATGTATTGCCTGTGTCAGCACAAAAGAATTGCGTCTCTGACAACGTTCAGCAGCCCAGCTAACAAAGGATCAGTTTTTGTACAAATTTTATATGATCTGTGTCAGCACAAAGGGATGAGAACTAAAGTAAATAGTGTCTTTCACAGCTGCTAGCAGGTATCTTATCATCTCACGACCCAATTGAAATAGGCTAGCAACTGACATTACAAGGTCCCAGACAACCAGCAGGCCAAACACAAGGTGGCCTGATGGCTGATGGTCAAAAAGGGTTAAAAGTCAGGGTTCACAATGCCTCAGCACATGAAGAACAAGAAGATTCCCAGAAGTGAAATCACAGAAGTAGAAGAACTCCAGTGTGTGGCGTAGAGAGAAAAAAAACATTAGACCAGATAGACTGATAGGGTCTTTGCATCACCTATAACCAAAACAAGATCAGAAAGTGCAACCATGAAAGCTGTAAAGTCATTACCTGAATTTTAAGTATAACTCATTATTTCTAAATGAAGTTTTCCTGAATTACTACACCAAGTATGCTGTTGCAATATTGGTCAGAGACTTGTTGACTCAAAAAAAAACTCATTTCTAATCTATTTTAGTATCATTAACACTTTTGTCAAGTTTACACTTGATTTTGATATATAGCTCATTACTGTTTTACATAATGCATAGTATTACATAGCACTTACAGCACAGAAACAGGTCATTCGGCCCAACTGGTCCATGTCGGTGTTTATGCTCAATATTATCTAGTTTCCCCTGAAATGCATCTATACCATTCGTCTCAACTAATCCTCAGATGAATGAGAATGGACAGAGACTGCTGGTGTTGTGTACCTATCACAACCACTGCATCACCAACTTGTTCTTTCATACTAAACCCTGTCACCAGGTTTCATGGAGACACCCAAGATCACATCGTTGGCACCAGCTGGACCTCATCGTCACAAGGCGAGCCTCTATTAACAGTGTCCAAATCACATGCAGCTTCCACAGTGTGCACTGCGACACCGACCACTCCCTGGTGTGCAGCAAAGTTAGACTCAAACCAAAGAAACTACATCACTCCAAGCAGAAGGGCCGCCCGCGCATCAACACTAACAGAATTTCTTATCCACAGCTGTTACATAAGTTTTTAAATTCACTTGAAAAAGCCCTTCAAAACACTCCTGCAGGGGATGCAGAGACCAAGTGGGCCCACATCAGAGAGGCCATCTATGACTCAGCAATGACCACCTTTGGCAAATGTGAGAAGCAGAATGCAGACTGGTTTCAATCTCACTTTGAAGAGCTGGAACCTGTCATAGCCGCTAAGCGCACTGCACTGTTGAACTACAAGAAAGCCCCCAGCGAGCTAATATTTATAGCACTTAAAGTAGCCAGAAGTGCTGCACCACGAACATCCAGGCGCTGTGCAAATGACTACTGGCAACACCTATGCAGTCATATTCAGCTGGCCTTCGACACGAGAAACATCAGAGGAATATATGATGGCATTAAGAGAGCTTTTGGGCCAACCATCAAGAAGATCGCCCCCCACCCCCGCAACTCTCAAGTCTAAATCAGGGGACATGATCACTGACCAACACAAGCAAATGGACCGCTGGGTGGAGCACTACCTAGAACTGTATTCCAGGGAAAATGTTGTCACTGAGACCGCCCTCAATGCAGCCCAGTCTCTGCCAGTCATGGATGAGCTGGACGAACAGCCAACAAAATTGGAACTCAGTGATGCCATTGATTCTCTAGCCAGTGGTAAAGCCCCTGGAAAGGACGGCATTACCCCTGAAATAATCAAGAGTGCCAAGCCTGCTATACTCTCAGCACTCCATGAACTGCTTTGCCTGTGCTGGGATGAGGGAGCAGTACCACAGGACATGCGCGATGCCAATATCATCACACTCTATAAGAACAAGGGTGACCGCGGTGACGGCAACAACTGCCGTGGAATCTCCCTGCTCAGCATAGTGGGGAAAGTCTTCGCTCGAGTCATTTTAAACAGACACCAGAAGCTGGCTGAGCTTGTTACCCTGAGGCACAGTGCAACTTTCGAGCAGAGAGATCCACCATTGACATGCTGTTCTCCCTTCGCCAGCTACAGGAGAAATGCTGCGAACAACAGATGCCCCTCTACGTTGTTTTCATAGATCTCACCAAAGCCTTTGACCTCGTCAGCAGACGTGGTCTCTTCAGATTACTAGCAAAAATCAATGTCAACTAAAGCTACAAAGTATCATCACCTCATTCCATGACAATATGAAAGGCACAATTCAGCATAGCAGTGCTTCATCAGACCCCTTTCCTATCCTGAGTGGTGTGAAACGGGGCTGTGTTCTTCCCCCTACGCTGTTTGGGATCTCCTTCTCACTGCTGCTCTCACTTGCGTTCAAGTCTTCAGAAGAAGGAATTTTCCTCCACACAAGATCAGATGGCAGGTTGTTCAACCTTGCCCGTCTTAGAGCGAAGACCAAAGTACGGACAGTCCTCATCAGGGAACTCCTCTTTGCTGACGATGCTGCATTAACATCCCACACAGAAGAGCATCTGCAGAGACTCATTGACAGGATTGCGGTTGCCTGCAACGAATTTGGCCTAACCATCAGCCTCAAGAAAACAAACATCTTGGGACAGGATGTCAATAATGCTCCATCCATCAATATCATGATGGAAGTGGTTCAAGGGTTCATCTACCTAGGCTCAACTATCACCAGTAACCTGTCTCTCGATGCAGAAATCAACAAACGCATGGGAAAGGCGTCCACTGCTATGTCCAGACTGACCAAGAGGGTGTGGGAAAATGGCGCACTGACACGGAACACAAATGTCTGAGTGTTTCAAGCCTGTGTCCTCAGTACCTTGCTCTACGGCAGCGAGGCCTGGACAACGTATGTCAGCCAAGAGTGACGTCTCAACTCCTTCCATCTTTACTGCCTCCGGAGAATCACTGGCATCAGGTGGCAGGACCATATCTCCAATGCAGAAGTCCTCGAGGCAGCCAACATCCCCAGCATATACACCCTACTGAGCCAGCAGCGCTTGAGATGGCTTGGCCCTGTGAGCCGCATGGAAGATGGCAGGATCCCCAAGGACACATTGTACAGCGAGCTCGTCACTGGTATCAGACCCACCGGCCGTCCATGTCTCCGCTTTAAAGACATCTGCAAACGCGACATGAAGTCCTGACATTGACCACAAGTCGTAGGAGTCAGTTGCCAGTGATCGGCAGAGCTGGCGGGCAGCCATAAAGGCGGTGCTAAAGAGTGGCGAGTCGAAGAGACTTAGCAGTTGACAGGAAAAAAGACAGAAGTGCAAGGGGAGAGCCAACCTTCTAACAGCCCCGACAACCAATTTTATCTGCTGCACCTGTGGAAGAGTCTGTCACTCTAGAATTGGCCTTTATAGCCACTCCAGGCGCTGTTCCAGAAAACACTGATGACCTCTTGGCACTTACCCATTGTTTCTCGAGACAAGGAGGCCAAAGAAGAAGAAGACTCCTTGTGGTAACGCGTTCCACAGTCTAGTCACGCTATAGGTAAAGATGTTTCTCCTGAATTCCCTATTTTATTTATTAGTAACTATTTTATAATTATGGACCTTAGTTTTGGACTGTCCACAAGTGAAAGCATCTTCTCTATGTCTATCCTATCAAGTCCCTTCATAATTTTAAAGATCCTGATCAGGTCACCTTGCAGTCTTTTCCAGACAAACAGTCCCACTCCCTTCAGTCTTTCTGAAAAGTTATAATTTTTCCGTTCTACTATCATCCTCGTAAATCTTGTTTGCACTTTTACTGGTGCCTGTATATTCTTTTTGTAATAGGGAGACCACAACTGTAGACAGTACTGTGGTCCATAGAGTGGTCTATCCAAGATTCTAAGGGGGATTGCAGTGACTATAACAATTACTGAAGCACTTTCTTGCTATGTGTTGTGGGGAAGGGCTTCGCTCGTGTTGCTCTGACCAGATTGCAGACCCTGGCATCACACATCTATCCTGAGTGTCAGTGCAGCTTCAGAGCTGGTAGATCGACAGTCGACATGATTTTCTCACTTCAGCAGTTACAGGAGAAGTGCCATGAACAGCGCAGACCACTCTACAGTACCTTCATAGACCTCACCATAGCCTTGATCTCGTTAGCAGAGATGGTCTCTTCAAACTGCGACAGGAAATAGGCTGCCCTCCTGGACTCTTGGGCATCCTCTCTTCTTTCCACGAGAACATGCAGAGTTCCGTCAGCTACAACGAAGCAACATCAGATGCTTTCAAGATCAGCAGCTGGGTAAAGCAGGGCTGTGTCCTGGTGCCAACTCTCTTTGGCATATTCTTCTTCAAGCTGCTATTTTACACTTTCAGCAACCCAAATGGGGGTGTCCACCTGCATACCAGAGCTGACAGCAAGCTGTTCATCTTGGCAAGACTGCACATCAAGACTAAAGTGCATAAAGTCCTATAAATATAAACTGAAATGGTGATGTAATTGACCAATTTTCGGCTGCGTACCATGACTACAGTTATGCCTGCTATGCTATGAGAATGTACATAAGGCATGATATATTAAGACGAATTGCCACGGTTGAATTTGCGAGCTTGATCTTGTTGGGACACAAGGGTTCAGTGAGTGAAAAACAGTGAGGAAAACCTGGGCAATTCACTTGTGCAAGCAAACACATAACAGAAATCAGTAAGGAATGACCTGTGTGCTGCATTCCTAAGACAGAAACTAGGCAATAAAATGACCAAAAGCCTGTAATTACAAGAAATCATGTATGGGATCTGTTCTTATCGCAAACATTCCAATGGTACAAATTCCTATGATTATCAAAACACTGGCAAGTTCATTAGAGGAATCCTGCAATTTCTTCTGGCTGCTGGGCTCCTCCATCATTGAGGATGGGGATATTTGTTGAGCCACCTCCTCCAGTTAGTTGTTTAATTGTCCACCACCATTCATGGCTGGATGTGGCAGGACCGCAGAGCTTAGTTCTGATCCGTTGGTTTTGGGATCGCTTAGCTCTGTCTATCGCATGCTGCTTACGCAGTTTGACATGCAAGTAGTTCTGGGTTGTAGCTTCACCAGGCTGACACTTCATTTTGAGGTATGCCTGGTGCTGCACCTGGCATGCCCTCCTGCACTCTTCATTGAAACAGGGTTGGTCTTCTGGCTTGATAGTAATGGTAGAGTGGGGATATGCCATACCACGAGGTTACAGATTGTGGTTGCGTACAATTCTGCTGCTGCTGATGGCCCACAGAACCTCATGGATGCCCAGTTTTGCATTGCTAGATCTGTTCAAAATCTATCCCATTTAACACGGTGGTCGTGCCACACAACATGACGGAGGGTATCCTCGATGTGAAAGCAAGACTTTGACTCCACAAGGACCGTGCGGTGGTCACTCCTACCAACACTATCATGGACAGATGCATCTGTGGTAGGCAGATTGGTGAGGACGTGGTCAAGTATGTTTTTCTCTCGTGTTGGTTCCCTCACCACCTGCCGCAGACTCAGTCTAGCAGCTATGTCCTTTAGGCCTCGGCCAGCTCAGACAGTAGTGGTGCTACTGAGACGCTCGTGGTGACCAACATTGAAGTCCCCAACCCAGAGTACATTCTGTGCCCCTGCCACCCTTAGTGCTTCCTCCAAGTGGTGTTCAACATGGAGGAGTACTGATTCATCAGCTGAGGGAGGGCGGTAGGTGGTAATCAGCAGGAGGTTTCCTTGCCTATGTTTGACCTGATGCCATGAGACTTCGTGGGGTCTGGAGTCGATGTTGAGGACTCCCAGGGCAACTCCCTCCTGACTGTATACCACTGTGCCACCACCTCTGCTGGGTCTGTCCTGGAAGTGTCTGGGACATTGTCTGTAAGATATAATTCGGTGAGTATGATTCTGTCAAACTGTTGCTTGACTAGTCTGTGGACAGTTCTCCCAATTTTGGCACAAGCCCCCAGATGCTAGTAAGGAGGATGTTGCAGGATCAACAGGGCTGGGTTTGCTGTTGTTGTTTGCGGTGAACAATCGACAATGGTTTCATGGCCATCATTAGACTAGCTTTTTAAATCCAGATTTTTTATTAATTGAATTCAAATTCCACCTTCTGCTATGGTGGGATTTGAACCCATGTCCCCAGAGCAATACCCTGGGTCTCTGGGTTACTAGTCCAGTGACAATACCACTACGCCATCACCTCCCCTTCCCTGGATAAGCTTCCTAACCCTTGTGGTTCGGAGGTTAAGTTACAGATGTTATTCTCTTCACTAACCCACACTATCTGTTGTATAACGACAATGTTATCGGCTGCTGTTGCCAGGCTTATTAACACTTTCGTGACCACAACACCCTCCTTTACAGTAGCAAACCATAGACAAGTTATGCAAGCCAAGAAAAGCTGCTGAACAGCTTCCATCTCTGCTGCCTCAGACAGATATTGGGCATCTCCTGGCAGGACAGAGTGCCTAATATGGAAGTACAGCAGTGTGCAAGGATCCTCAGCATATTTGCCCTCTTGAGTTAGCGGCGACTCCATTGTCTGGGTCATGTACACCAAATGGATGAAGGTCGCATCCCCAAAGCCATGCTCTATAGCGAGCTTGCTATTGACATGAGGCCAACAGGTCACCCATGTCTGCAATACAAGTATGTCTGCAAGCAAGACCTCAAGTTGACCAGAATTGGAGTCGATGCATGGGATGGCTTTGTTGCTGATCGGAGTTCCTGAAGAATGGCAGTCAGGAAGGGCATGGAAAAAGCAGAGGACCAAAGAAATGACCAGATGGAGGGAAAAAAGAGCCCGTTGGAAGGAAAAAATATTTATCGGCCTCTGGCCAAGGATATTCATCTGTGGAACGGATTGCCACACATGAGTCAGCCTCTACAGCCACAACAGGTGATGTTCAACTCAGAAGTGACATACATCCCAGGTGCTGGATTGGCAACAGTGTTGCTGCGTGTCACATGGCTCAAGTTAGGCTTCAAACAGAAACCCGAGTAACTTCTTCTTCTTTGGCCTCCTTGTCTCGAGAGACAATGGGTAAGCGCCTGGAGGTGGTCAGTGGTTTGTGAAGCAGCGCCTGGAGTGGCTATAAAGGCCAATTCTAGAGTGACAGACTCTTCCACAGTTGCTGCAGATAAAATTGGTTGTCGAGGCTGTTACACAGTTGGCTCTCTCCTTGCGCTTCTGTCCTTTTTCCTGCCAACTGCTAAGTCTCTTCGACTCACCACTCTTTAGCCCCGCCTTTATGGCTGCCCGCCAGCTCAGGCGATCACTGGCAACTGACTCCCACGACTTGTGATCAATGACACGGGACTTCTTGTTGCGTTTGCAGACGTCTTGAAAGTGGAGACATGGATGGCCGATGGGTCTGATACCAGTGACAAGCTCGCTGTACAATGCGTCCTTGGGGATCCTGCCATCTTCCATGCGGCTCACATGGCCAAGCCATCTCAAGCGCCGCTGATTCAGTAGGGTGTATAAGCTGGGGATGTTGGCCGCCTCGAGGAATTCTGTGTTGGAGATACGGTCCTGCCACCTGATGCCAAGGATTCTCCGGAGGCAGCAAAGATGGAATGAGTTGAGACGTCGCTCTTGGCTGACATACATTATCCAGGCCTCGCTGCCGTAGAGCAAGGTACTTAGGACACAGGCTTGATACACTCGGATTTTTGTGTTCTGTGTCAGTGCGCCATTTTCCCACACTCTCTTGGCCAGTCTGGACATAGCAGCGGACGCCTTTCCCATGCGCTTGTTGATTTCTGCATCGAGAGACAGGTTACTGGTGATAGTTGAGCCTAGGTAGGTGAACTCTTGAACCACTTCCAGAGCGTGGTCGCCAATATTGATGGATGGAGCATTTCTGGTGTCCTGTCACATGATTTTCATTTTCTTGAGGCCAAACTCGTTGCAGGCAGCCACAATCCTGTCGATGAGTCTCTGCAGACACTCTTCTGTGTGGGATATTAATGCAGCATCGTCAGCAAAGAGGAAGTCCCTGATGAGGACCTTCTGTACTTTGTTCTTGGCTCTTAGACGGGCAAGGTTGAACAGCCTGCCATCTGATCCTGTGTGGAGGAAAATTCCTTCTTCTGAAGACTTGAATGCATGTGAGAGCAGTAGGGAGAAGAAGATCCCAAACAGTGTAGGTGTGAGAACACAGCCCTGTTTCATGCCACTCGGGATAGGAAAAGGGACTGATGAGGCACCGCTATGCTGAATTGTGCCTTTCATATTGTCATGGAATGAGGTGATGATACTTAGTAGCTTTGGTGGACATCCAATCTTTGCTAGTAGTCTGAAGAGACCACGTCTGCTGACGAGGTCAAAGGCTTTGGTGAGATCAATGAAAGCAACATAGAGGGGCATCTGTTGTTCACTACATTTCTCCTGTAGCTGGTGAAGGGAGAACAGCATGTCAATGGTGGATCTCACTGCTCAAAAGCCGTACTGTGCCTCAGGGTAGACATGCTCAGCCAGCTTCTGGAGTCTGTTTAAAACGATTCGAGCGAAGACTTTCCCCACGATGCTGAGCAAGGAGATTCCATGGTAGTTGTTGCAGTCACCGTGGTCACCCTGTTCTTATAGAGGGTGATGACATTGGCATCACGCATGTCCTGTAGTACTGCTCCCTCATCCCAGCACAGGCAACGCAGTTCATGGAGTGCTGAGAGTATAGCAGGCTTGGCACTCTTAATTATTTCAGGGGTAATGCCATCCTTCCCAGGGGCTTTTCCACTGGCTAGAGAATCAATGGCATCACACAGTTCCGATTTTGTTGGCTGTTCGTCCAGCTCATCCACGACTGGCAGAGACTGGGCTGCATTGAGGGCGGTCTCAGTGACAACATTTTCCCTGGAGTACAGTTCTCAGTAGTGCTCCACCCAGCGGTCCATTTGCTTGCGTTGGTCAGTGATCATGTCCCCTGATTTAGACTTGAGGGGGACGATCTTCTTGATGGTTGGCCCAAAAGCACTCTTAATGCCATCATACATTCCTCTGATGTTTCCTGTGTCAGAGACCAGCTGAATACGACTGCATAGGTGTTGCCAGTAGTCATTTTCACAGCGCCTGGCTGTTCTTTGTGCAGCGCTTCTGGCTACTTTAAGTACTACGGATGTTAACTCACTGGGGGCTTTCTTGTAGTTCAATAGTGCAGTGTGCTTAGCGGCTATGACAGGTTCCAGCTCTTCAAAGTGTGATTGAAACCAGTCTGCATTCTGCTTCTCACATTTGCCAAAGGTGGTCATTGCTGAGTCATAGATGGCATCTCTGATGTGGGCCCACTTGGTCTCTGCAGCCACTGTGGAGTGTCTTGAAGGGCTTTTTCAAGTGAATTTAGAAACTTATGTAACAGCTGTGGATAAGAAATTCTGCTCATGTTGATGCGCGGGCGGCCCTTCTGCTTGGATTGATGCAGCTTCTTTGGTTTGAGTCTAACTTTGCTGCACACCAGGGTGTGGTCGGTGTCGCAGTGCGCACTGTGGAAGCTGCATGTGATTTGGACACTGTTTATAGAGGCTCGCCTTGTGACGATGATGTCCAGCTGGTGCCAACAACGTGATCTTGGGTGCCTCCATGAAACCTGGTGACAGGGTTTAATATGAAAGAACGAGTTGGTGATGCAGAGATTGTGATAGGTACACAACTCCAGCAGTCTCTGTCATCCTGTCACCAGGTTTCATGGAGACACCCAAGATCACATTGTTGGCACCACTGGACCTCATCAAGTGCTCCTTTGATTGGACAGCCCAGTAGTAGCAGAGCACACCTGGGATGGGCAGAAAAAAACTCACCAGGATTTTTGGTTGTTGGTCAGAGTGTGTGTGGTTATACTTTCTGGACAGAGATAAAGTCAAGTCTGAAGAAAAAGTCAAGAAAGCAGAGAAGACCACAACCTAGCTCACTCCCCAGAAATTCCATAAAAGACCCTGTGAAGTCCATTGTGTTGATTCACCTTGTTAGCTGTATTTCAAGAAAGTCTGCTAAAAATAATTCTCAACGCCGCCTGAAGAGAACCATTCTCTAAGATTCTAGTGCTTGTCTATGCATGCTTGGAGGTTGGACTGTGTGCCAGTTTTGTGCAGTGTGTCTCATCTGTTATTTTTCTTCAGGGTTGGGCAAGTGATCTGCCCAGGTGTGTTTTTTTTTGTCTGTAATAGAGCTCTGAGCCAGGATTTTTCCCTTGGTGGATGGGAGCTGTCCATCAACGGAAAAGTCGGTGTTGAACCCCCTTCTACCTGGCCTGGGGATCCAACCCGCATTTTGTGGTTCCCAGGCCTTTAGTTGTTCTGAGGCGGGACTTCCATCCACTTGAGGCAGGAAGTCCCGCCTAATGGAGCTGCCGGCCATTAAATGGCCACTTAAGGGCCTTGAATGGCCTGGGATTGGCGGGCCATTTTTGCCGCTGCCATGCTGTGTAGAGCAATGGCGGAGGTGGGAGAGGGTCAGGAAGGAGCCCCCCCCACCACGCCCCTAGCCTCCTGCTCCATTTTATGCCTCCCCACCCACCACCTTCCCACTCTTTGGCGGGATGTAAAATTCTGACCCTGATCTAAAATTATTTTTTATTTTGGTTAACCGGTATTTGTGTGTGTTTGAGAGTGTGAAGGGACTAAGGTAAAAAGGGATATAAAATTTGGTCAAGGTAGAAAAGGGACTTTTTAAAATTTAATGTTGGATATAAATTTGATCTGCATGTTGATGCTTTACTTCATTATGAGTTAAGACTTGTTTTATAATAAACTGTTCATTTTGTTGTTCAGTAAAGAAACCTGGTTAGTGTGTTCTATCCTGGGGAAAATAATGTATCTGATTGACTGTTTCAGTAAGTCGGAAAATTTAAAGAATATGCTGTGACCTGTGGAGAAGTGGGACTGAATTAACAGTGCACTCCGCCCGCCTCGGTCATAATAGCTGTAACATTAGAGGATCCCAGGTCTAACAGTGAATCTCAATCACAAATTCCTTATTAGGAAATGCCTTTCCTGACAGTGGAAAGTATGACAATTCGATACCACTTTGATAAGTTTCAATCACTGGTCAAATCTATCTACAATGGAAGCCAAATGATTCGCAAAAGCAATGCTATAATTGAATGAGAGAACCTGAACTGTTTCACAAGGAGTTGATATACTGTTTTCTCAATGTGCTTTCAGAATCCCTTGCTGTTTCTGGGAATCAAACAGTTTCCTTCGATAAGCCTTCTTTTGGTCATTGGTAAGCATTTCACAGTTTCATAGTGCATCTTTCAGAAAGAGATGTTATAACCAGTTTATATGAGATTCAAATACCCACAGAAGCTTATGCATCCTCACAAGAACTAAGGACTGGCAGCCAGAACTGAGACACTCATCCCATTCATCTCATTTCTCAGATCAAGACAAGTGAGCTAAATATTGAAAGTTGTCATAGCTGGGTTGACAACGGTTAATGGCTAAGAACATTTTTGTTTCCCTTCCTAGATTTTAACAGCCTCAAATTATATACCAATCTGATGAATATTGCATTTATTGACATTTTAATAATGCAGCCTTCCTCCAATCAAAGGGACCTGACTATCAGATGACAACAAGTAGGTTAGAAATGTCCAAACTAATTTTTCTTCGAACTGTTGGCGACTGATAGATAAATTTGTTTCGAACTGTCCTTTCATTCCTGTGCCTGCGATTTGAAACCAACACAGACTGGGTGAATGAAAGTCTTGTGAGGCTTCTACATGAAATGAGTCCAGGCAGATTCAGCCTAGTTGCCACAGTAATTGGGCTCAATTTGTTTTGCACTGAGAAAGCCGGCAAGGACAGTTGGTTTTGGATGCAGAAATGTCACACTGTACAGTAGGACAAGGTTCCAAACTAGACGCATGTCCAGAAATAGCACCCAAGCCCCAACACACTGCCCCTTGAAGCCTAAGCAACTCAATCCTAATTATCACTTGCACATCTTTTACAAATTTTATGGGTCAAGAATAGATTTTCTTTTTCCTGTTTGTCATCACTAGTCACTGGAATAAGTGGACCTAACATCCCTTATGATCAGGGATACACCTTTACTTCACAATATCCACTTCTACTGACTGTCTAAGGCGCTGAAAGGCAAGTACACTTGTTCTTTCTCCTTTCTTTCAATATCTAGTCAAACAATAGCATGATCCAGGGAATGTAACATAAACCCTTTGTTATGTACAAAGAATAAAATGATCTTGCACATGCCACCAAAGACAAACAGAACGGAAAAGTAGGAGGCGTAGCCCTGACAGCAAAAGATGACATAAGGACAGTAGTGAAAAAGGATTTTGGTTTAGAAGATTAGGAAGTAAAATCAGTATGGGTGGAGAGAAGATTGGAATAAGGGTCAGAAAACTGGTAGGTGTGTTTTTAGGTAGGGCCCTACCAAATTCACGGCTGTGAGAAATGTATCCTGGACCATCCATGAAATCTCAAGTCCTCTGTAAAATCGGGCATTTTGTGAACTTCATACCTTTTATTGATTGAATCAAGGTTGAAATCACTGGTTGGTAGATGAAAGAAGCAATCTCAAGTGTTAGCAGACAAGTGAGAATGCCAGAATGAGCAAATCAACAACAGCCACAGCCATGACTGTAGCACATTGAGTAAAAGAATCTGGAAGCCAAATTCTGCATGTCCATGGTGGAATACTGTTTTGTACAAGCTGCAATGTTTCATTGGATCACACATGGTGGGGAATGGTTCAGAGTCACTAAGAATCTAAAAGCCATTGCAGCAGAAAGAGAGCGCTCCTGGAAAAAAAATGCGCAAAAAAAATTTGATTTCATCTCTTTTTAAGAAGTCGAAAGAGAGCTCAGAAAATTGTTAGTTTGTTACAATGGAACTTGTGGATGCTTTTGCTAGCATCAACATACCATTGAAAAAACTTGATCAACCAAAGCTGTGCATATTCATTCAACGTAATGTGCAAAATGGTGATTGCTTGCAAAGTGCAAATAAACTATGATAGAAATACAGACAGAAGGTTTTTGCTACACGATGTGAGAAGATGAAGTCTCAGATTAAGGCATGTGAGTTACCAGACAATTTCAACAAACTCTGGACGCTGTCATGCTCACACAAGGAGAAATTATGAGCTATAAAATGAACTGACGAATTGTACTCAAAACCTTTTGCTGCAAAACAAGATGGAGTAAGGGGTCTCCTGTACGGCAAATACACATAGTAACTGCTGGAACCCTGAACAAATTATCATGTCTGGTCAAGTGTTGGGGAAAGGATTAGAAATGTAAATGAACCATTCAAAGATAATGGAAACCTCTCTTCAACAGGTTGGGCAGATTTTGCAGACAGGGAGACTTCGGACTCAAACTCAGGATAAAAGGTATGCAAAACATCACTTTATCAAGATGGCATCGAGATGAGCAACATCTAAACCCATTGTCTAACACTGGTCACACCATCAACAGCATTTATGAAAACACAATAGGAGGCAAACTTGGGTCACCTGACAGAAACTAAGCGTGGAATTTTATGCTGTCCCCAGTGGCGGGTTTGGAGGCGGGAGGGCTAAAATTGGGTGGGATGGTGGTCGCAACCCCCTCCCCCCGCCACCATCCCACCTCCGCCAAGATTTAATCCAAGGCAGGAGGGCCTGTGAACGTCCATCCCGCCCTGCTGCCAATTGAGGCCCTTAACAGGGCAATTAACCCCGATTAAGGGCCACTTACCATCGTAGCTGCAATTAGCCTTGCAGCAGGTGGCCCTGTCATTGCACGGGAAACATGGCATAAAAAACCATGCAGGCTGCATCGCGGCTCAGGAGGGGGTGCACCTTGTTAAAAGACACTTAGCACCTGAATGAGGGACCCAGTATCGGGAAGGGGGGCCCGCTGAGGCCCCCCCCACCCCCAGTCCTTGCTGCCGACTCACCTGTCCCACGAACCCCACCATGCAAGACCCCTCCTGTCCTGACCTACCTGAGGCTTGGTTCCAGTGACGCTCTGTAGTGTTTGATTATTCTGAGTTTGATGGTTTTGGTCTGTGTTCACTGGTTTGATTGTTTAAGCCTCCTGGTGGAGCTAGAGAGAGCAGAAACTTCTGGAAATCTCACAGTTTGATCTGCACAGAACACAGGTTGCTGTTAAGATATGTGCTGCAATCTGTAAGACCTTTATAGTTAATATTTTTGTAAATAAATCAGTTTTTTATTTAACACAAGTGTGATATCTGCAATGCTCAGAGTTGAATCGGATATTGAAACTAAACCCAGTAACCCAGCGTAAACATAACATGCTCCTCGGCCTCCGGTAGGTGCACCTGCAGCAGCGGCCACCACTTCCATGGTGCTACTGCAGCTGCCAGCTTCTGATTGGCCGGCAGCTCTGCAAAGGCGGGATTTCCGTCGATGGGGTCCTTGATCCTGTGGAAGACCTGCCACTGTCCAATTAAGTGCCGGATTGGCAGTAAATATGGCGGGCCTTCGGGAGAATCGGTGACACGGGGATCTTGGTGTCAGTTTCTCCGGATGTCGAGATCCCTGCCACCAGGATAAAATTCACCCATAAGTCTCTTATAAGGAGGTTTTAATAAGAGACATTTTATGTGCAGAAAGGCAGAAAGCCCGGAGCCAGAAGGAAGAGAGAGCCATCCCAGTAAGAAGAAGGACCCTGCCAGAATATCATCTTTCAACTATCCAGAGGCAGAGATAAAAAGTGACCTTGAAACTCCCCACCTGAGAAATTGTAACAGGATTTTGCCATGGAACTGTGACTGAGATTTACCCAAAGAGGTCAGCAGCAAAGCATCCATCCACCTGAACCTTTCCAAAGTCTGACGTCAGTGAACCAGGAAAAAGGAAAAACAGGCCTGCACCATTTTTAAATCTTCCTCCCGGGGAAACAAATAAGGTTTCACAATGAACTATTTTTAAAAACATCAACTCTAACTGCATACTCTCTTTTAATTGCTGTCTTTTCTTGTGTGTGTGTTTGTACACGTGCACGCATGTATGAGTGGGTGAGGCTATATTGTTGGATAGACATTTAACTTTCTTTAAAGCTTGTCATTTGTCTGTTTATTAACCATCAAAATGCTCAAAGGTTCAAACACAATTCTAATAAAACACACTGGACTGGATTTTGTGTTGGAGGTGGGGCTCCTGACACTGGGCCGAAAAGGTGGGGGAAAGTGCGCCGTGGCCTTTTCATGGGCCCCCCCCCCCGCCCCTGGGCCCCCCCCCCCCCCTCCCCTGGAGCAATCCTCTGGTCTTTTTAAATCTAAGTTTCAGGAATCGGCTCCAAGAGCTGCTGGCCAATCAGAGTGCCGGCAGTTCAGCAGTATTAGCAATGCCACTGGGAGCGGAGGCTACTACCGGTACTGCAGAAGCCTCATACCCATGCACACGCTGGAACCCCAGACCCAAGGTAAGTGAGGTGGGATCGCTGGGGCCAGTCCGGAAGGCCCCGATGAGGGGTGGCGTGAGAGGGTAGGCATGCAGTCTAGGGTGAGGGGGGTCCAGGGAGGTAAACTGTTTCCCGGCGGGGGTGCTCCATGGGCCACAGATTGCCCATGGAGGAGGGACCCCCCCACCCCTCCCCAAAGCCTGCAGGAAAGGCGCCTCATTTTACAAGGCCTCCCCGCAGCAGGAAGAGGCCCTAAATTGGCCATTAATAGGCCACTTAAAGGCTTCAATTGGCCTCTTGGCAAGAAGGCCATTGTCGGCCTATCGGGAAAATTGTTTGGCAACGGGGAGGTGACAGGCCCTCCGCCGCCTGCCCCCCACCACCTGTTGTGATACTCCGTGCCCCCCCACCTCCGACCCCACCTCAGAAGGCCACATTAAACCCCAGCCACTTTCTTCGGTCAGTTGAGAGGTGAAAAATGGAGATTATCCCTCTCGCTTCCCACCTGTTTGTAACAGATTGTGGAGAGAGCTGTGTCTAAACACGGGCAGTTGTTCACAGCACAGAGACAGGGAATGAAGAAAGAGAAAGTTGTACGTTGCTCCCAGCTCACATTCAATCACTAACTTCAATGAATAAAGAAGGTGATCTGTTTATAGTCAGCTTTTTACAATCGTTTTCGAGTATACAATAAATGCCATTTGAAACCAGAAACCTCCCTTATCATATTTTTGTTTTAAATAGATCATTTTACTGGTTTGTTGCGACACCATGGAATTTTCAATTTAAATAGGTGAAATCATGAAATTCATGATTCTTAAAATACCGTAACTGTGAAATTTGTAAAATTTGACTCAGAATTTGCTGGGGCCCTATTTATCGGCCTCCTACCAGTAGTTATGCTGTTGGACAGAGCATGAGGCAAGAAATAAATGGAGGCTGTAACAAAGGCAATGTAATAATTGTAGGGACTTAAATCTTCATATAGACTGGACAAATCAAATTGGCAAAAGGTAGTCTGGAAGATGAGTTTATAAAATGCCTTCATTACAGTTTCCTTGAACAATATGTTGAGGAAGCAACTAGGGTTATTTTAGATCTAGTATTGTGTAATGCTGCAGGGTTAATTAGAAATTTCATAGTAAAATATCCTCTGTGTAACAGTGATCATAATACAATTGTATTCCATATTTAATTTGCAAGTGACATGCTCCAGTCCCAAATGTGAGAAACGTAGCCCACTTGATAATAATTTACACCAAGTCAAACTCTGAAGAAGTAAGTTTATTTAACGGTCTTGCAAGATCGGGTGTCCTACAAGCAGGCACACCGATCAACATATTCAGTTCATGTTTATACAATACAAATCCATTTGTCCACGCCTTTATTTTACATTATTGGTTATAACGTATTATGACACTAACCTATCCTATGGTTGCTACAGTCTCCTCCTCTGTTTACTTCTCCCCCTACTCTAACTTTCTAGCCCCTAACTCTTGTTTTTGTTTTACCTTATTTGGCTCTCTATTATGTGTTTTAACTTGCAGCTGTCAGCCTTTATCTTAGTGGGGCAGTTTCTTATTCACTACATCCTTTGTTCTAACTCTTGCTGTTTCTCTTTTATCTGCCTAAGCACAATTTTTAAGTGATGTACTGTCCCAAGGTCTGTACTTACATACCCCCTTATCAGTTCTCTTTGTCAGTGATGTACTGTCTTAAGGTCTTTACTTACATACCCCCTTATCAGTTCTCTTTTTCAGTGATTTCATTATGTTGAGTACAAATGACTTCTTGGTAACTTTCCACAAGCTGTAGAAACAACATTTCAGTATTTCTTATTCTCACAATTCCCCCTTTTCTTTTACTTAATCCTTGTTGTTTTCTACATACTGCGGAGGGTTCTCATATGTCCTCTCAAATCCTCTGAGCATTATTTCAGCCGCCTTTTCAATGTCTGTATTCCCGTGGATACTATCCACTTTGTCATTACCTAACAGGTACATACTTTCTTCCTGGCCTCTTTGTATTGACATCTGCTTCGTCAAAGCTGTCTCAATCAATCGCTGTGTCAGCCCTCTTACACAAGGAATAATACAACACCCGATGGCTATTAGTATTCCGACAACCATGATCAGGGAGGTAAAAACCGAGATTATCATGCCTTTCCATTTTCCAAACCAGGATTCAAGCCACCCCGTCAGGGAAGTGTCTGCTCCTGAATTTTCGGCCATCTCCTCTGCTAAAGTTGTTAACCCTTGCAGTGCTCGGGTGATTGAACCATCGGGTGCTGTGTTATTTGGGATAAATGTGCAACATTTCCCTCCTAACATTATACATACACCTCCTTTTTCTGCTAAGATCATATCTAGAGCCAGTCGATTTTCCCAAGCCATTCTACTAGTGGAATCTAATTGTTCAGCTATACCTTTTACCGCATCTCTAGTATAATTTATAAATCTTTGTTGGTTGTAATAAATGTAATTTATCCAATCTACATTTTTGTTAATAGTGACCCACCGAAACAAAGACTCGAAACCGGCGGTTATTTGGTTTCGGGCCTTGAATTCATCAGGTACCCCTCTTGGGACCCCTATGAAATCCATGTATACCTGGTCGTCAAAAGAGTTCGCTATCGCTTCCCTTTTACCCCTTTCCCTCGTTATTATCTATTGTTTCTCAAATGCCAAGGTGAATGGTATTGCCAATTGAACAATTGCGCACGTCCCCTTCCACTGGGAGGGTAGGGTCTGTCTCAGGATTTTTCCTCCGCAATACCACCATAAATCCGCTCTGGGAACATTCAATGATGAGTAGTTCCCTCCCCTGACTCTTCCAGTTACGTCCTCAGTCTCTATGCATGACTTCAACTCTCCCATATTTCTGGTTAGCTCCGCACCGTGTCAACTTACGCATGATGTGTGATTCACACCGGTGGCTAAAAATGAAGGGGGAGTCCTTGAATCCTTTTTCTCTAGGGGAGGGAACATTATTGACAAGGATATGCAAGTTTGAATACCCCAAGCCGTCTTATCCTGATATAGGGCTAACATGCATTCCATGCCCTTTCGGTCACGCTCCCACCCCAGCGGGAAAGGTACTACTTGAGCTATCGGTCTACCAGATGCACAAGCATAGCAATTGTTTTTGTTCAAACTTTTTACAGGTAATTTTATCCATTCTACCCAGGCATTTGTGTCCCCGTAACCGGTTTCTATCTCAATTGTCTTTCTCAGGTCCTTTACCTCTATTATTTTTACTATGTTAGGATCGTTATGAGAGGTCCCTTTTAGTTTGTTAGATGGTTTACCAGTCTTATCTATTGTTACCTGAAAACAACATTTTAATTCACCTTTCTTTTTCCCTTCTCTAACTGTTACTCCAAACACCTTGTTGTCTAATTGGAAGTGGGTAATACAAAAACATCCAACCCATTTTATTTCCTGGCTACTTTTGAAAAGAAAGAGAGAAGGCACACAATATTACAGACAGTATTTCCGCGCTTGCGCCGTTATATTAAAAAAATTCGTTACTCAAAGTCTTTTTAGCTTTATTTTCAATGGTTCTTCTGTTAATTCGGTTGTCCAAGTTCCTTCCTCGGCCGGGGGTTGTACCGGCCCCTTGATTCTTGTGTAGTGGGTCCAACCTCTTTCTGCCGTTCTTATGGCTGTTTCAGTGGTTAGGAGAGTCTGGTATGGTCTTTCCCAGTTCAGTTGTAGTTTAGTCTCTTTCCACGATTTCACCAGAACCCAATCTCCTGGTTGGATCTTGTGCACTGCAAATTCGAGAGGTGGGGTCTGTGCTAACAGGCCTTGCTTCCTGAGGAATGACAATGAGGAAGACAACGCCAGTATATAGTTCTTTAGAAACGAATCTTTAGTTTCTAAGGTTGGCATCTTGCCCCTGGTTCCCATATAGGGTAATCCGAATAGCATTTCATAGGGGGACAGTCCCACATCTTTTCTAGGGGCTGTCCGAATTCTGAGTATCGCTATAGGTAAACATTTTGTCCAGGGTAACCTTGTTTCAAGTATCAGTTTGGACAGGTGTTTCTTTAAGGTCTGATTCATTCTTTCCACCCGCCCTGAAGAGGGAGGGTACCAAGGGGTATGGAAGTCCCATTGGATTCCCAATCCCCTAACTATTTCTTGTAATAGCTTCGAGGTAAAATGACTTCCTTGGTCTGAAGTGCTGTGGCTGCCACAGCTTGCACACACTCTGGCCATCCCTTCTAGCTATTTCATTGTGGTTTCTGCCACTTAAAATCAAAGCTCAGCAAAGCTACTATTCCTAACTTTGCTATATTTCCCATTAAGCATTGTACCATGCCTAAAAGCAAATATAAAAAAACTCAGCAACTGCTGAATCAGAAGGGTAGGCTGAGCCACCCTCTAACAAGGGGGTGTGTATTAGCCTGGTCGGTATGTTTTTCATTCTAACTTTGTCATGTCTGAGTGATAAGAAGAGTGCTGTTGAAGTACAATGTCTCGCTCTCTCTCTCTCTCGCTGTACCAGCTGCAAGGCCAAGTTGCCTCTGCAGCCCTGAAGTTATGAAGTCAGCTAGCTTGTTAGCAATACATGACTGATTAATTGTTTCATCTTAAATGTTCCCATGTAATTCTGTTCTTAAAAATTCTAAAATCTAAATTCTGTTCTCACAGTCCCCCCTTTTGATTCTTCAAAACATTTTTAAAAAATCAATCCTTTGATCCCACCTAGGTGCCTTTAATGGTCTCTATTTGTCTAGAAACAGCCTTCAACACCCAGAGGGGTCGCACTCAATACGCCGCCTGCTTGTGCCATAAGAGGGGCCTGCGGGAACTCTGTAAAGGCATAAGTTTTGCAGGGGCTTCAACTACTTGTTTACAACAATGCCTTTTACTATCAGATTTCTAAGGTCTTTCATCTGGCCCCTATGGCCGATATTATTGTTCTGCCACTGTGGGTCTTGATTAGGGTATTTTTGTTCAGCTGGTTCGTTTCCCCCTACCCCGGGAGGGTTTTCTCTTTCCCAAATTTTCAGGGGTCTTCTACGAGGACTTTCATTTCCTTTTTAAATACTCTTACCTCTCCTGACGTTAATGGTGCACTAACAAATCCAATTTCATTATTTCCTATTGGTACCTCTCTCAAGGGCATCATTGTCTGAGGAGACTCTCTGTCTCTATCGTCGTCGTTATCGTCGGGTTTAGGGGTGGTCCTTCTTGCTGTCCTTAGATCATATTTGGGTCTTTTTCTCCTTGGTTTTTGACTCTAAATCCCAATACTCCAACATCCGTCCCAATGGACTTTCTGGAGGGATGTTGCCGGCAGACTTTCCTTGTCTCCCATCGTCTTCCTTTTTAGACGATTTATTTCCCATGGTTAACTGAAGGGTCTTGTACCCTACGGTATTCACCTCCTCGCAGAAGGGTCTTATACCTTCCGGTATTCACCTCCTAACTGAAGGGTCTTGTACCCTACGGTATTCACCTCCTAGCTGAAGGGTCTTATACCTTACGGTATTCACCTCCTAACTGAAGGGTCTTATACCATACAGTACTCACCTCCTAGCTGAAGGGTCTTATACTGCCCCACAGTATTCACCTCCTAACTGAAGGGTCTTGTACCCTACGGTATTCACCTCCTAGCTGAAGGGTCTTATACCTTACGGTATTCACCTCCTAACTGAAGGGTCTTATACCCTACGGTACTCACCTCCTAGCTGAAGGGTCTTATACTGCCCCACAGTATTCACCTCCTAAATGAAGGGTCTTGTACCCTACGGTACTCACCTCCTAGCTGAAGGGTCTTATACTGCAGTACTGAGAAGGTCTTATCCTCCAGTTAACCAGTATTCACCTCCTAACTGAAGGGTCTTATACCTTACGGTATTCACCTCCTAGCTGAAGGGTCTTATACTGCCCCACAGTATTCACCTCCTAACTGAAGGGTCTTGTACCATACAGTACTCACCTCCTAGCTGAAGGGTCTTATACTGCCCCACAGTATTCACCTCCTAACTGAAGGGTCTTATACCATACAGTACTCACCTCCTAGCTGAAGGGTCTTATACTGCAGGACTGTAAAATTCACTCCTCAAGGACTTTTGGTACTTAGAAGGTCTTATCCTACAGTTAACCATAAGTCACCAAGATAATACTTAAAAGTCGTTTTTCTTACCTTGGTCCGTGCACGGAGTTGCCTGACTTCACATGTGTACCTGCCGCACTAAATACTCGTTCAGAGTGACTTCCCTAGGATCGTTTTCAGTCAATTACTCGGGTCCGACGAGAGAAACGAGACCGTTTTTAAATTAACGGGACGCGTCTTCTCGTCTGTCGTCGGCCGCGGTCCCGGCAATGATGAAGAGATCCCGGACGAGCCCCCAATTGTGAGAAACGTAGCCCACTTGATAATAATTTACACCAAGTCAAACTCTGAAGAAGTAAGTTTATTTAACGGTCTTGCAAGATCGGGTGTCCTACAAGCAGGCACACCGATCAACATATTCAGTTCATGTTTATACAATACAAATCCATTTGTCCACGCCTTTATTTTACATTATTGGTTATAACGTATTATGACACTAACCTATCCTATGGTTGCTACAGTCTCCTCCTCTGTTTACTTCTCCCCCTACTCTAACTTTCTAGCCCCTAACTCTTGTTTTTGTTTTACCTTATTTGGCTCTCTATTATGTGTTTTAACTTGCAGCTGTCAGCCTTTATCTTAGTGGGGCAGTTTCTTATTCACTACATCCTTTGTTCTAACTCTTGCTGTTTCTCTTTTATCTGCCTAAGCACAATTTTTAAGTGATGTACTGTCCCAAGGTCTGTACTTACATACCCCCTTATCAGTTCTCTTTGTCAGTGATGTACTGTCTTAAGGTCTTTACTTACATACCCCCTTATCAGTTCTCTTTTTCAGTGATTTCATTATGTTGAGTACAAATGACTTCTTGGTAACTTTCCACAAGCTGTAGAAACAACATTTCAGTATTTCTTATTCTCACACAAACAAGAATTGAAACTTAAACAAAGTGAATGACGTAGGTATGAGGAGAGATCTGTGTAAGGTTGATTGGGTAAATCGATTAAAAGGTATGGTCATAAATAAACAGTGGGAAACATTTAAAGAAACAATTCAAAATGTTCAATAAAACTACATTCCATTAAAAAACAAAAACTCAGCAAGAAAGATCCGTCCATGGCTTACGAGGAAAGTTAAGGATAGCATTAGATTAAAAGAGGCTTCATAATGTTGCAGAGTAGTAGTAGTCAGCTTGAGGATTGAGAGTGCTTAGAAACCAGCAAAGGGAAACCAAAAACTTACTTCCTTACATATAAAAGTTGATAATAGAGATAAAAGAGAAAAAATAGAGTGAGAGTAAACTAGCCAGGAATATAAAAGCAGACTGTAAGAACTTTTACTTTAAAAAGGAGAATAGCTAATGGAAACATTGGTCCCTTAGAGGCAGAAACAGGAGATATTATCATGGGGAATGAGGAAATGGCAGAAACATAGAACTAATATTTTCTGTCCATCTTCACAAATTACATACCAGAAATAGAGGGTAATCAAGCAGCTAATAAGAAAGAGGAATTTAAAGTAATTTATATCAGCAGAAAAATTGTACTGGAGAAACTTAAGGGACTGAAAGCCAACAATCCCCAGGATCTGATGACCTATATCCTCGGGTTCTATAAGAGGTAGCTGCCAAGTAGATGCATTGGTTATTGTTGTGTATTCACCAGTTTGCTGGATATTTTATATATCTAATTTATCTCAGAGCAATGCAGAGATGCCATTAGTTCAAAATCAACAACTAGTTTATTTAGAGTACCTTAAAATATCTCAGCACTTACAAGATTTCAAGTACAATGTTTTTCAGAACACTCTTGTGTTTACTAGAACCTTCCAGCATCTAATTTCAGTTTCATCAATTCTAGGCTTAAGCAATAAAGCACAGTGAACACTGATCAGTGAACAGACTAACACAATCAAACCCAGATCAATCAAATCATTGAACACTACAGTTATGATTTTCCAAAGCTCCCTAGATTCTCGAATGGTCCCAGCAGATTGGAAGTTAACAAATATAACATGGCTATTCAGGAAAGGAGGGAGAGGGAAAATAAGGAACTACAGGCCAGTTAACCTGACATCAGTCATTGGGAAAATGCTGGAATCTATTATTAAGGAAGTCTTAACATTGCACTTAGAAAATCACAGTATGATCAGATTGAGTTATCATGGTTTTACAAAAGGGAAATCATGTTTGACAAATCTATTAGAGGTTTTTTTTTGAGGATGTAACTATTATGGTAAATAAAGGGAAACCAGTAGATGTAGTATATTTGTATTCCCAAAGGCATTCGGTAAGGTACCACAGAAAGGGCTAATAGGCAAGATAAGGGCTCATGGAGTTGAGTTTAATACATTAGCATGAATAGAGGATTAGTTAATTGGCAGGAAGCAGAGAGTAGGGATAACCAGGGCATTTTCACGATTGCAGTAGTGGAGTAGTGGGGCCTCAAGCTATTTACAATCTATATTAATGACTTAAATGAAGAGACAGAGAGTAATGTATCTAAGTTTGCTGATCATACAAAGGTAGGTGGGAATGTAAGCTGTGAGGAGGACAAAAAGAGGCTGCAAGGAGATATAGACAGGTTAAGTGAGTGGGCAACAAGGTGGCGGATGGAGTATAATGTGGGGAAGTATGAGGTTATTTACTTTCGTAGTAAGAATAGAAAATCAGAATTTTAAAAAAATGAAAATTGTACATGTTGATGTTTCGAGGGACTTGAGTGTACTTATACAAGGAACACAGAAAGTAAGCATGCAGGTACAACAAGGAATTAGGAAGGCAAATATCATGTTGTCCTTTATTGCAAGGGGACTGGGCTACACATACAAGGAAGTCTTGCTACAGTTGTATAAGTCTTTGGTGAGATCACACCTGCAGTGCTGTGCATAGTATTGGTCTCCATATCTAAGGAAAAATATATTTGCTTTGGAGGAGGTAATGTAAAAATTCATTACATTGGCTCCTAGGATGAGAGGGTTGTCCTATGATGTGAGGTTGAGTAAATTGGGTCGATATTCTCTGGAGTTTAAAAGAATAAGAGGTGATCTTATTGAAAATACAAGATTCTGAAGGGGCTTGACCGGGTACACACTGAGAGGTTGTTTTCCCCTGGCTGGGGAATCTGTAGCATGTAGGCACAGTCTCAGGATAAGGAGCCAATCAGTTAGGACTGAGATGAGGAGAAATTACTTCACTCGAAAGGTTGTGAATCTTTGGAATTCTCTATGCCCGGAGGGTTGTGGATGCTCCATTGTTGAGTATATTTAAGGCTGGGAAAGACAAATATTTAGTCACTTAGGGAATCAAGAGATATGGGGAGCGAGAGGGAAAGTGTAGTTGAAGCCAAAGATCAGCCATCATCATATTGAATAGCTGAGCAGGCTCGATGGGCTGTATGGTTTACTCCTGCTCCCATTTCTTATGCGTTGATTTTCAGTATTTATGGAAGTTGTACAGAAAGGCATTCTAGTGAAATGATGCTGATCATAGATCAATAAACTGGTTTATATTATGTGGAGTACATAAATGAAGAGGATAGAGCATTCCCATGAGATCTATTTCCCACTCTACCTTGTATCATAAAATAATCAACCATACATCCCAGGCACTGTTCTATGGGGAATCACACTTACAGGTAAGCAGTCACTGATATTAACTTTTAATACAAGTTCACACTGTCAGACTCGTGCCTGTGTGTGTGCTTATGTCTGAATCTCTGGAGGGATTTCTGTCTCTATCTCTCACTGTTGGCTGTCTCTATTTGAATCACAAATTGGCATGAACAGATTTCTGATTGATCTCGTTGGAGGACAAGGCACACCCAACATTATGTCTGCAATGTGTAATTGATCCAGTCATTCTCAGGCAGGCTACAGAGTTCAGACACGGCCCATGTCTACCTTTAGAGAGCTGACAGCGCTGGCTGTGCCGGGTTCTGAGCTCCCACAGTGCAAACGCTATCGAGTTCAGAGAAGACTCAGAGCTCATGCTGCCAAAGTCATAGATCGCAAAGTCCTAATAGTCCCGAGTTGAGAGAATACACAGCACTCACAGGCCTGAGTTCAGAGAACACACTGCACTCACTCCTGAGTTCAGAGAACACACAGCTCACAGGCCTGAGTTCAGAGAACACACCGCACTCACTCTTGAGTTCAGAGAACACAACGCTCACAGGCCTGAGTTCAGAGAACACACAGTGCTCACACTCACAAATTCAGAGAACACACAGCGCTCACACTGCTGAGTTCAGAGAACACACAGTGTTCACACTCTTGAGTTCAGAGATCACACTGTGTTCACACTCCTGAGCTCTGAGAACACACACTGTTCACACTTCCGAGTTCAGAGAACACACAGTGTTCACACTCCTGAGGTCAGGGAACACACAGTCTTCACACACTGGCGAGTTCAGAGAACAAACATTGTTCACACTCCCGAGTTCAGAAAACACACAGTCTTCACACTCCCGAGTTCAGAGAACACACAGTGTTCGCACTCCCGAGGTCAGAGAACATACAGCGCTCACACTCCCGAGGTCAGAGAACATACAGCGCTCACACTCCCGAGGTCAGAGAACATACAGCGCTCACACTCCCGAGGTCAGAGAACATACAGCGCTCACACTTCCGAGTTCAGAATATACAGATTTCTCACACTCCCGAGGTCAGAGAACATACAGTGTTCACACTCCCGAGGTCAGAGAACATACAGCGCTCACACTTCCGAGTTCAGAATATACAGATTTCTCACACTCCCGAGGTCAGAGAACACACAACGTTCACACTCCCGATTTCAGAAAACACACAGTCTTCACACTCGCGAGTTCAGAGAACAAACAGTGTTCACAGTCCCGAGTTCAGAGAACACACAGCGCCCACACTCCCGAGTTCAGAGAACACACAGCATTCACACTCCCGAGGTCAGAGAACACACAACGCTCACACTCCCGGGGTCAGAGAACACACAGTGTTCACACTCTTGAGTTCAGAGATCACACAGTGTTCACACTCCTGAGCTCTGAGAACACACAGTGTTCACACTCCTGAGTTCAGAGATCACACAGTGTTCACACTCCCGAGTTCAGAGATCACACAGTGTTCACACTCCTGAGCTCTGAGAACACACAGTGTTCACACTCCCGAGGTCAGAGAACACACAGTGTTCACACTCCCGAGTTCAGAGATCACAGTGTTCACACTCTTGAGTTCAGAGATCACACAGTGTTCACACTCTTGAGTTCAGAGATCACACAGTGTTCACACTCCTGAGCTCTGAGAACACACAGTGTTCACACTCCCGAGGTCAGAGAACACACAGTGTTCACACTCCCGAGGTCAGAGAACATACAGCGCTCACAGTCCCAATTTCAGAGAATGCACAGTGTTCACACTCCCGAGGTCAGAATATACAGATTTCTCACACTCCCGATTTCAGAGAACACACAGCGCTCACAGTCCCAATTTCAGAGAATGCACAGTGTTCACACTCCCGAGGTCAGAGAACAAACAGCATTCACACGCCCGAGGTCAGAGAACACACAGTGTTCACACTCCCGAGGTCAGAGAACACACAGTGTTCACACTCCCGAGGTCAGAGAACATACAGCGCTCACACTCCCGAGTTCAGAGAACACACAGCGTTCACACTCCCGAGTTCAGAGAACACACAGTGATCACACTCCTGAGGTCAGAGAACACACAGTGTTCACACTCCTGAGCTCTGAGAACACACACTGTTCACACTCCCGAGTTCAGAGAGCACACAGTGTTCACACTCCTGAGGTCAGAGAACAAACAGTGTTCACACTCCCGAGTTCAGAGAGCACACAGTCTTCACACTCGCCAGTTCAGAGAACAAACAGTGTTCACACTCCTGAGTTCAGAAAGCACACAGTCTTCACACTCCCGAGTTCAGAGAACAAACAGTGTTAACACTCCCGAGGTCAGAGAACACACAGTGATCACACTCCTGAGGTCAGAGAACATACAGCGCTCACACTCCCGATTTCAGAGAACACACAACCCTCACACTCCCGAGTTCAGAGAACACACAGTGATCACACTCCTGAGGTCAGAGAACACACAGTCTTCACACTCGCGAGTTCAGAGAACAAACAGTGTTCACACTCCCAAGTTCAGAGAACACACAGTGTTCACACTCCCAAGGTCAGAGAACACACAGTCTTCACACTCGCGAGTTCAGAGAACAAACAGTGTTCACACTCCCGAGTTCAGAGAACACACAGTGTTCACACTCCCGAGGTCAGAGAACACACAGAGTTCACACTCCCGAGTTCAGAAAACACACAGTCTTCACACTCGCGAGTTCAGAGAACACACAGTGTTAACACTCCCGAGGTCAGAAAGCACACAGTCTTCACACTCCCAAGTTCAGAGAACAAACAGAGTTCACACTCCCGAGTTCAGAAAACACACAGTCTTCACACTCGCGGGTTCAGAGAACATACAGTGTTAACACTCCCGAGGTCAGAGAACATACAGCGCTCACACTCCCGAGGTCAGAGAACAAACAGAGTTCACACTCCCGAGTTCAGAGAACACACAACCCTCACACTCCTGAGGTCATAGAACACACAACCCTCACACTCCCGAGTTCAGAGAACACACAGTGATCACACTCCTGAGGACAGAGAACACACAGTCTTCACACTCCCGAGTTCAGAGAACACACAGTGTTCACACTCCCGAGGTCAGAGAACACACAGTGTTCACACTCCCGAGGTCAGAGAACATACAGCGCTCACACTTCCGAGTTCAGAATATACAGATTTCTCACACTCCCGAGGTCAGAGAACACACAGCGTTCACACTCCCGATTTCAGAGAACACACAGCGCTCACAGTCCCAATTTCAGAGAATGCACAGTGTTCACACTCCCGAGGTCAGAGAACACACAACGTTCACACTCCCGATTTCAGAGAACACACAGCGTTCACACTCCCGAGGTCAGAGAACACACAGCGCTCACACTCCCGAGGTCAGAGAACACACAGTGTTCACACTCCTGAGCTCTGAGAACACACAGTGTTCACACTCTTGAGTTCAGAGATCACACAGTGTTCACACTCCTGAGCTCTGAGAACACACAGTGTTCACACTCCCGAGTTCAGAGATCACACAGTGTTCACACTTCAGGTAGGGAGGCTTATGTCATGAATGGATTTTAACACAACGGTAAGAATTTTAAAATCATGGTGTTGGTTAACCCTGAGTCAATGTGTTTCGATGATTGTGTGTGGAATTATTGGTGAACTGGACTTGCTGCAAGTTCAGACACCTGCAGCAGAATTTTGGGTGAGCTCAAGTTCATTAAGGGTGGAAGATGGAATGCTGGCCAGGAGAACATTGTAATAGATGAAATGAAAACAAGAAATGCCGGAAATACTCAACAGGTCTGGCAGCATCTGTGGAGAGAGTAACACAGTTAACGTTTCAAGTCAGTGACCCATCATCTGAATTCCCAGCCTCTGACCTGGTCTTATATCCATAGTATTTATATAGCTGGTTCTGTTAAGTAATTTGTCAATGATAGCCCTTAAGATGTTGCTAGCAGGGGTGATTACACACTCTTGTTGGGGCCGATCATTTCTCAGCGCTTGGCACAAGTCAGGATGTGATGGAATACTTTCCACTTGCCTGGATAGGTGCCAATCCAACAACACTCAAGAATCTCAACACCATCCAGGACAAAGCAGCTGCATGATTGGCACGCAATCCACCACCCTCAACATTCACTCCCTCCAGCACTGATGCACAGTGGCAACACTGTGTACCATCTACAAAATGCATGGCAGCAACTCGCCAAGCCTCCTTCAACAGCACCTTACAAACCCACAACCTCTACCACCTTGAAGAACAAGGGCAGCTGACACATGGGAACACCACACGTTGCAAGTTCCCCTCCAAGTCACACATTGTCTTGACTTGGAACTATATCGCCTGCCATTCCATCACTGTCGCTGGGTCAAAATCCTGGAACTCCCTTCCTCACAACACTGTGGCAGTACCTGCGCTATATGGACTTTATGGACGATTCAAGAAGGCAGCTCACCATCACCTTCTCAAGGGCAAATTGGGATGGGCAATAAGTGCTGGTCTTGCCGGCATTGCTGACATCTCATAAACGAATAAAAACATTTGTGCTATGAATGTTACTTGCCACAGCTCGAGCCTAATACTTTTCCTGGTCTTGCTGCATGCGAGAATGAACTGCTTCATTATCTGTGGAACGTAAGAAATAGGAGCAGGAGTAGGCCATTCAGCCCCTCAAGCCTGCCCCACCATTCAATAAGATCATGGCTGATCTGCCTCAGACCTCAACTCCTCTTTCATGCCATCTCCTTATAACCCCCAACTCCCCGAGATTTCAAAAATCTATCTACCTCCTCTTTAAATACTTTCAGTGATCTAGCCTCCACAACTCTCTGGGGTAGAGAATTGGGACATTCACTACCCTCTGAGAGAAGACATTTTTTTGCATCTCAGTTTTAAATGAGTGTCCCCTTATTCTGTAATTATATCCCCTAGTTCGAGATTTCCCCACTAGTGGAAACATCTTCTCTACCCTGTCAAGCCCCCTCAGAATCATGTACGTTATAATAAAATCACCCCTCATTCTTCTGAACTTTAATGAATAAAGGCCTAACTTGTTTAGCCTTTCTTGATAAGTCAACCCCTTCATCCCAGGAATCAACCTAGTGAATCTCTTTTGAACTGCCGCCAATTCCAGTATGTCCTTTCTTAAATACAGAGACCAAAACTGTTCACAGTACTCCAGGTGCGGCCTCACCAACACCCTGTACAGTTGTAACAAGACTTCCCTATTTTTAAGCTCGAACCCCCTAGCAATAAAGGCCAAAATTCCATTTGCCTTCTTAAATACTTGCTGCACCTGCCTGCAAACCTTTGTGTTTCATGCACAAGAACACCCATATAAGGTCAGAAGTGGGGATGTTCGCGGTTGATTGCACAATGTTCAGCACCATTCGTGACTTCTCAGATACTGAAGCAGTCCGTGTAGAAATGCAGCAAGTCCGGGACAATATCCAGGCTTGGGCTGATAAGTGGCAAGTAACATTTGTGCCACACAAGTGCCAGGCAATGACCATCTCCAACAAGAGAGAATCTAACCATCTCCCCTTGACATTCAACGGCATTACCATCGCTGAATCCCCCACTATCAACATTCTAGGGGCTACCATTGACCAGAAACTGAACTGGAGTAGCCATATAAATACCGTGGCTACAAGAGCAGGTCAGAAGCTAGGAATCCTGAGGTGAGTAACTCACCTCCTGACTCCCCAAAGCCTGTCCACCATCTACAAGGCAAAAGTCAGGAGTGTGATGGAATACTCTCCACTTGCCTGGATGGGTGCAGCTCCAACAACACTCAAGAAGCTCGACACCATCCAGGACAAAGCAGCCCACTTGATTGGCACCCCATCTACAAACATTCACTCCCTCCACCACCTGCAACAGTGGCAACAGTGTGTACCATATACAAGATGCACTGCAGGATTGCACCAAAGCTCCTTCCAAACCCGCGACCTCTACCAACTAGAAGGACAAGGGCAGCAAATACATGGGAATACCACCACCTGCAAGTTCCCCTCCAACTCGCACACCATCCTGACTTGGAACTATATCGCCGTTCCTTCACTGTCGCTGGGTCAAAATCCTGGAACTCCCTTCCTAACAGCACTGTGGGTGTACCTACCCCAAATGGACTGCAGCAGTTCAAGAAGGCAGCTCATCACCACCTTCTCAAGGGCAATTAGGGATGGGCAATAAATGCTGGCCTGGCCAGTGATGCCTACATCCCATGAATAAATAAATAAAAAATCCCTCTGTACTGCAGTATTTTGAAGTGTATCTCCATTTAAATAATAGTCTGCCTTTTGATTCTTCCTACCAAAGTGGATTTGCGAATGGAATTGGACACTGTGCAATCATCAGTGAACATCCCACTTCTGACCGTATTTTGGAGGAAAAGTCGATGATGCAGCAGCTGAAGATGGTTGGGCCTAGAACCCTATTCTGTAGCGATGTCCCAGGGCTGAGAGGAATAGCATCCAACCACCATAACCATCTTGCTTTGTGCTAGGTATGACTCCCGCTAGAGTTTTCTTCACTGATCACCATTGACTTGAGTTTTACTGGGGCACTATTATGCCAGACTTGGTCAAAATGCTGCCTTGATGTTAAACAAAGTCACTCTCAGCTCACCTCTGGAATTTAGCTCTTGTGCTCTTTTGTACCAAGGCTATAATGGAGTCTGGAACAGAGTGGTCCCGGTAGAACTCAAACTGAGCATTGGTGAACAGGTTATTGATGAGTAAGTGCCATTTGATAAAAGAAAGATTTTCATTTCTGTAGCACCCTCAAAAAGCACTTTATGGCCAATGAAGCATTGTTGTGATGTAAGAAACATGGCAGCCAATCTGTGCACAGCAGATTCCCACAAACAGCAATGTGATAATGACCAGATAATCTGTGTTTGTGATGATTGAGTGATAAATATTGGCCAGGACACAGGGGATAATTCTACTGCTCTTGTTTGAAACAATGCCATGGGATCTTTTTTTTTAGAGATACAGCACTGAAACAGGCCCTTCGGCCCACCGAGTCTGTGCCGACCAACAACCACTCATTTATACTAACCCTGCAGTAATCCCATAATCATCTACCTACACTAGGGGCAATTTACAATGGCCAATTTACCTATCAGCCTGCACGTCTTTGGCTGTGGGAGGAAACCAGAGCACCCGGCGAAAACCCATGCGGTCACAGGGAGAACGTGCAAACTCCGCACAGGCAGTACCCAGAATTGAACCTGGGTCCCTGGAGCTGTGAGGCTGCAATGCTAACCACTGCGCCACTGTGCTGCCCCTGTTTTGTGATTACCTGTTAGAATAATGTATGCTAATGAGCCAAGTACCAGGATGTAGTCATGTGACTATGTCAGTCCCACTCTGCTACTGTAACACCAAGAGGCAAGTCCTCAAAATAATTAGCTCTGTGCTGTATACAGTTGTTAGCTGTTTAATAAGACTGTGTTGAGATCTTCAATCAACCTGAATTCCACACATCTCATTATGTTGCATTAGACAACATAAAGAAGTTTCTCATTGCATGATCTTGTACATCCATCTGAAAGGGCAGATGGGGCCTCAGTGTAATGTCTCATCTGAAAGATGACACCTCTGCTGACAATGTAGCACTCACTCAGTACTGCACTGGAGTATCATCCCCAAGCTCCTGAGCTTCTCCCGCATCCCCATTCCCTTAACCTCACACATTCCTGACCTTCTTCCTTCGATCTCCTTTCCCTCTCCAATCTCCTCCCCCCTTTCAATCTTCTTCTCTCCCCCTCCGAGCTCCTCTCCCCCTCTGAGCTCCTCTCCCCCTCCGAGCTCCTCTCCCCCTCAGAGCTACTCTCCTCCTCTGATCTTCTCTCACCCTCTGATCTTCTCCTCTCCCTGTTTGATCTCCTCTCCCCGCCTCTGCCCCTGATCTCCTCTCTCCTTCCAATCTCCCCTCCCCCTCCGGTCTCCTCACCCCATTCGATGTCCTCTCCCCTTGCAATTTCCTCTCCCCTCCGGTTTCCTCTCCCCCTCAGGTCTCCTCACTCCCTCCCAGCTTCTCTTCACCCCCTCCCTATCCTGAGCTCCTCTCCCCTAATCTCCTCTCTGCAACTGATCTTCCCGCTCCCTCTAGATCTCCTCTTCCCCTCCAATCTCCTCTCCCCCTCTGATCGTCTCCTCTCCCACTCTTCTCCCCCCACCCCCATCCCCAAGCTTCTCTCCTCTGCCCCCTCTGATTGAGTTCACTGAAAAAATTGTCAAACGGTTGTCAAACTGTTCGTTCATTTGATGAAATTGAACCTTGAATGATGAAACATTTAGCTGCCTACAGGTTTGTGAGACAGGCAAATTTCTACAATGAAACTGAAAGTGTATTGAATTAACTTGTCTGAATGTATTCTCAGTGGCATGGTGCATTCTGGTCTTTCATAGAGAGCAACATCTGCCATCGCTACCACAAGTGATGAATAATTCTCAAATGATAAATTTTATTCAGTATTCATCAGGCTGCCAAGGAGAGAAAGATATTTGTTTCTTGTTTGGCTAGCCTAACACAATTACTTCAATGCTTTTATTTTCCCTTTTTTTAAGCACAATTCTTTGTGCTCATTAAGGTGAGAGGTGTTAGTGCTGTGGAATGGAATGCTTTCTGCTTGAGACCAAGTGTCATCCTCAAGTACTCCCAGCTCAGATAGAGCACCATTAGATGCCGAGTAAAGCTTCGCCTCAAACTGTCTGCCTGAGCTCCAACCTCAGAAGCGTGCGCCTCCTACTTTTTCCTTTCGCCACACTGCTCACCCCGTGATCTGAGATCACCAATTTAATGGCAGTTAGGGACACATTTGTCCCCTGGGTTCATTCCCCTGTAACCTTCATTAAGACTGTGCAAGCACCATTACACCCAGCAGACATCCTGTCAGTCAGTCTGGAAGAGAACATAGCTCCTGAGGGGTTGTTACTTTTTTAAATGGACATATTTTCTCTGGCATTTCCAAATACATTCGAATCATAATGTGAGTCTGTGCTTAACAGGTACAATCTGATAAATAGGATTATTTTCAATGCTACTGAAAGCCTCAGTTCGCTGATTTCAATGATGCATTGAAGCTTTTTTCACATTTACTGCTGATGGGAGTGATTATAGAACTGTAACTATAACTGTGATTTGAACTGAATGTTTCGATTTAATGTAACTGAGCTTTGTTCCAAAATGCTGGCACTCAGTCACTGACAGAACAGTGTATGCCCTGTGTCTTTGTAGAGTGTACCCAAGTCCCTGTTAATTGTGTTTAGTTAGATGAGTAAGATGTCTAAGAGGAAACAGTGAGGGTATGTAATGCTGATCTGACAATGTCAGATTAACTCAGTGGGCAACACTCTCATCTCTGAATCAGACGCCTGAGCACATCATCAAGGCTGACATTCTAGTGCAGTACCGACGCAGTGCGCACTGTTGGAGGTACCATTGTTTGAATGAGATTGAACCAAAGCCCTGCCTACATTCTCAGGTGAATGTAAAAGATTCCTGTTGTGCTGCTTGAAGAAGAGGCAGGAGGTTCTTCTCAGTGTCCTGCCCAATTTCTATCCCTCAACCAATGTTGCTAAAACAGATGATTGGGACATTTCACTAAAAGCTAACATGCAGGTACAGCAATCAATTTTCTTTTATTCCTTCATGGGATGTGGACGTCGCTGGCCAAGCCAACATTTATTGCCCATCCCTAATTGCCCTTGAGAAGGTGGTGGTGAGCTGCCTTCTTGAACCACTGCAGTCCATGCGGGGTAGATACATCCACAGTGCTGTTCGGAAGAGAGCTCCAGGATTTTGACTCAGCAACAGTGAAGGAACGACGATATAGTTCCAAGTCAGGATGGTATGTGACTTGGAGGGGAACCTGCAGGTGTTGCTGTTCCCATGCATTTTCTGCCCTTGTCCTTCTAGTTGGTAGAGGTCGCGGGTGCTGGCTAAAGAGCTATGGTGCATTGCTGCAGTGCATCTTGTAGATGGTACACACTGCTGTCACTGTGCATCGGTGGTGCAGGGAGTGAATGTTTGTAGATGGGGTGCCAATCAAGCGGGCTGCTTTGTCCTGGATGGTGTTGAGCTTCTTGAGTGTTGTTGGAGCTGCACCATCCAGGCAAGTGGAGAGTATTCCATCACACTCCTGACTTGTGCCTTGTAGAGTAACTCAGGAGGTGAGTTACTCACTGCAGGATTCCTAGCCTCTGACCTGCTCTTGTAGCCACGGTATTTATATGGCTACTCCAGTTCAGTTTCTGGTCAATGGTAGCCCCTAGGATGTTGATAATGGGGGATTCAGCGATGGTAATGTCGTTGAGTGTCATGGGGAGATGGTTAGATTCTCTCTTGTTGGAGATGGTCATTGCCTGGGACTTGTGTGGCGCGAATGTTACTTGCCACTTATCAGCCCAAGCCTGGATATTGTCCAGGTCTTGCTGCATTTCTACACGGACTGCGTCAGTATCTGAGAAGTCACGAATGGTGCTGAACATTGTGCAATCATCAGCAAACATCCCCACTTCTGACCTTATGATTGAAGGAAGGTCATTGATGAAGCAACTGAAGATGGTTGCGCCTAGGACACTACACTGAGGAACTCCTGCAGTGATGTCCCAGAGCTCAGATGATTGACCTCCAACAACCACAACCATCTTCCTTTGTGCTAGGTATGACTCCAGCCAGCAGAGTGTTTTCCCCCTGATTCCCATTGACCTCAGTTTTGCTAGGGCTCCTTGATGCCATACTCGGTCAAATGCTGCCTTGATGTCAAGGTCAGTCACTCTCACCTCAGCTAAGAAGGCAAATTGTATGTTGGCCTTTATTACAAGAGGATTTGAGTATAGAAGCAAAGATGTCTTACTGCAATTATATAGAGCCTTGGTGAGACTGCACCTGGAGTATTGTGTGCAGTTTTAGTCTCCTTACCTAAGGAAAGCTATACTTTCCATAGAGGGAGTGCAACGGAGATTCACCAAACTAATTCCAGGGATGGAGGGATTGTCCTATGAGGAAAGATTAAATAGACTGGGTTTTTAATCTCTGGAGTTTAGAAGAATGAGAGGTGATTTCATTCAAACATTCAAAATTCATACAGGGCTCCACAGGGTAGAAGCAGGAAGGATGTTTCCCCTGGCTGGGTGAGTCTAGAACCAGGGGACCCAGTCTCAGAATAAGAGGCAGGCCATTTAGGATTGAGATGAGGAGGAATTTCTTTACTCAGAGGGTAGTGAATCTTTGGAATTCTCTGCCCCTGAGGGCTGTGGAGACTCAGTCATTGCATATGTTCAAAACAGAGATTGATAGATTTCTACATATTCAAAACATCAAGGGTCACAGGGATAGTGCAGGAAAATGGTGTTGAAGTAGAAGATCAGCCATGATCTCATTGAATGGGGGAGCGGGCTCGAAGGGCTGAATGGCCTACTCCTGCTCCTATTTCTTATGTTCTTTTTTATTTCATTGCTGTTTGTGAGAGCTTGCTGGGCACAAATTGGTTGCCACTTTTCCTTTATTACAACAGTGACTACATTTTTTGAAAAGTAGTTCAGTCGCTGTAAAAGACATTGGGACGTCCTGAGCCCAAGAAAAATGCTGTAGATTTTCTTTCTAATCTGTGAAATATGATTTGTAACCAAAAGTAGACTAACCTGACAACCCATCAGTGACTTTGTCGCCCCAGTTCTGATCAGTGGCAGGAGTGGAAAGCAGATCAAAACACACCCTCAATATCTATTTTCTTTGTAACACAGATAACGGAACTTATCAAGTCCTGCCCCCCTATTCACACACCACACCCCCCCCCCAGCCCACTGACCATCTCCCCTCACCCCCACCAACATATAAGAGAGGGGAAAGCTATTGACAGTGAGCGAGGACTGGATCAGGCTTGGCTGTGCTACCCTGAATGATTCAACAGTTAACACTGCCTAAACTCAGGCATGAAGATTGGGTACAAAGGAGGAGGGTACTGGGTACTGGAGGAGGATCAGCACCTAAAGATCTGTACTCCATCACTACTAAGGGACCTAAGGACAGGAGGCAAGATTAAACAAAGAGAGTAAGGCAAATAAAATGTTAATTGCAAATTAAATAAGTGAGTAGAGTCCAGAATGATTTTTATATCAGTGTGAAACAGAATTCAGTTCTGACAGGATTTCCATCAAATAAGGAAAAAGGATGTCAGCGATAACAAATTCATCTAAAAATAGATTGATAAGGATTACTTTTGCAAGACTCAGCTGCTGCTGAGCTCAGTGGTGTCACAGTCACATCTGAGACAGAAGATTGTGGGTTCAAGTTCCACTGCAGAGACTTGAGCACAAATTCTAGGCTGACATTCCAGTACAGTAATGAGGGAGTGCTGCACTGTTGGACGTGTTGTCCTTTGAATGAATGCTAAACTGAGGCCCTGTCTATGCAGACAGCTGGATATAAAGATCCTAAGGCATTATTTTGAAAAAGAACAAGTGAGTTTGACCCATGCTGTAGCCGATATTTATCCCTCAATCAACTGTAAGAATATAACTGCCCCCAACTGTCCAGTATAACCATTTCCTACAGCTTGAGGGGTTTAATGCAATAGCTGAGCTTAAGACAGTTGACTTGCTCCCACTGAGAACTGCGTTGAGATCAGTCATACTTCTTAGAGAAAATTATCATCCTATCAGTCTGGAATGGAATCAAAAACCAGGTCTAAGTGGAGCAGGTTGTTTGCTCAGTGACTGGTCGGTAGTAGTTTGGAACATTACACTGGAAGGTTCAGTTCAAATCAGAGTCAACATTGCAGTTCCACAATCACTGCCATCAGGAGCATATTTAGTAAAAAAATAAACTCAACATATTGTCTAGTCTACTGTCACATTAACATGCTATGTTAAACAATACATTTTTTAATCCAACGGCTGGAGACTTGAATTTTTTTTAAGAAATTAAAAAGAAACAGAGTAAAACTGACATTGCTAGAATAATTTCCAACACTGTATTCTACATTCCAAGGGTTGTGAAGGGCTGCCCCGTCCAAGCAAGAACCAAGACCTAGGAAAATTAAGGGAACTGCCTGTTCCTATTAACAAGGCATCAAGACTATTACTTGAACAATGGGACCCTGGTTTTGAGAAAGAACTCCCCAGACATGGGCTGTGTTAGTATCAAGAAGAAATACACACTGCTAACTACCATGCTTGAAGAACCCCCCACTCTCCATCCCCCAACCATTTGTGTTTTAAGCTGGTGTCCCTCTGCAGAAGGTTGACAGGTATCTGGACTCTGACAAGTGCAGACCCAAGTGGGGTTCCTTACATTCTCTCTCTCTCTCCATTCCAGCTTGCAAGCTTAAAACCCTGTCTGCTGACTGACCACCTCTGCATACTCCAGTTGCAATCAGAGATCTCTTGAAGAAAATAATCCACATAGCTGTCTCCAAGAGACTCACCAAATCAAACATCTTTCTCTTCAAAGCAGAAGCCTCAGCAATACCGAATTTAGCTAGAAGCCAGCCAAATCATCAAACTCCACAGACAGTATACCCTTTTTATGGACTCTAACTTGACCAATCTACCTTTCCCCAATCTGTAACCTATTTTTGTGTGTGTGAACCTCAAGTGTGTGTGTGAAATTTGGAGCATAGTTTATTGCTTTACTTAGTTTGGGTTAAGTACAATGAAGCTAACCTCTTTGTTAAACTGAAGAAAACCTGTCCGATTGGTTCATTTTATGATCATAGCATGTAAATAATCAAACACACACTGAATTGGCCAGTACATCCACTTTTAAAAAGAAATAAACCTGTAGCAGTCAAACAAGGAGAGGGAATAGAGGGAAGCCTTTCGACCCCTCCTCACCTGACTGTAACAGAAATTTGGGGGCTCATGTCTGGGATGAAACCCAAAGACAAACCAATTGAATCCTGAGCAATAATTTAAAAACTTCAATATAGTTTTTCTTGTTGTTTTTAGTGCTAGATTACTACAATGTCCACCAGTACCTTCCTAGAACAGAGTGAAGTATCTTGGGACAGTTTAAAAGCCCGATCCATTGAAGAGTTAAGGAATATAGCTAGGTACTTAAGGATAAAAGTCTGTTCAAAAGCTAGGAAACCCAAAATCCTAAAACTTGTGGCCAACCATTTTAAAATTGAATTGAAGAGTGGAAACAAGAAATGCTGGAAATACTCAGCAGGTCTGGCAGCATCTGTGGAGAGAGAAGCAGAGTTAACATTTCAGGTCAGCGACCTTTCATCAGAACTGGCAGGGATTAGAAATGTAATAGGTTTTAAGCAAATAAAGCGGGGGTGGGGCAGGAGATCACCAAAGAGATGTTGATAGGACAAGGTCACAGAGAATAACTGACCAGAAGGTCATGGAGCAAAGGTAAATGGTATGTTAATGGTGTGCTGAAAGACAAAGCGTTAGTGCAGAGAGGGTGTTAATTGACAGAAAGATAGAAAAACTTGGCCCAAAGCACAAACATGACAAAAAAACGCAGTGGGTAAGCACATGGTAAAAAAAATGAATGATGAAACAAAATGAAATAAAAGAAGCAAATAAAAAAGAAAAAAGAAAAAATAGCTAAAAATAAAAAGCCTGTCATGCTCTGAAATTATTGAACTCAATGTTCAGTCCGGCAGGCTGTAGAGTGCCTAATCGATAAATGAGATGCTGTTCCTTGAGCTTGCATTGATGTTCTCTGGAACACTGCAGCAAGCCCAGGACTGATATGTGGGCATGAGAGCAGGGGATGTGTTGAAATGGCAATCAACCGGAAGCTCAGGGTCATGCTTTCAGACTGAGCGGAGATGTTCCGCAAAGCAGTCACCCAATCTGCATTTGGTCTCCCCAGTGTAAAGGAGACCACATTGTGAGCAGCGAATACAGTATACTAAATTGAAAGAAGTACAGTAAATTGCTCCTTCACCTGAAAGGAGTGTTTTGGGCCTTGAATAGTGAGGAAAGAGGAGGTGAATGGGCAGGTATTACACATCCTGCGATTGCAGGGGAAAATACCGTAGGAAGGGGACGATGGGGTAATGGAGGAGTGGATCAGGGTGTCGCGGAGGAAACGATCCCTTCGGAATGCTGACAGGGGAGGGGAGGGAAAGATGTGTTTGGTAGTGGCATCACGCTGGGCGTGGCTGAAATGGCGGAGGATGATCCTTTGGATATGGAGGCTGGTGGGGTGAAAAGTGAGGGGAACCCTGTCACAGTTCTGGGAGGGAGGGGGAGGGGTGAGGGTAGAGGTGGGGGAAATGGGCCGGACACGGTTGAGGGCCCTGTCAACCACAGTGTGGTGGACTCCTCAGTTGAGGAAAAAGGAAGACATGTCAGAAGCGCTGTCGTGGAAGGTTGCATCGTCAGAGCAGATGCGTCGGAGATGGGGACACTGGGAGAATGGAATGGAATCCTCACAGGAGGCAGGGTGTGAAGAAGTGTAGTCAAGGGAGTCGGTGGGCTTATAATGAATATTAGTAGACAGCCTATTCCCAGAGATGGGGACAGTGAAGTCGAGGAAGGGAAGGGAAGGGACATTTGAATTCCTTCTCTTCCTTCCATTCTCCGACACTTCCCTTCCCTTCCCTTCCTCGATAAGAATAACCCACAAGATTCCAAAGGTTGGACGTGTCGGCATCAAAAAATCGCAAGCCTGCATCGGACAACATTTTCACTGGCCACAACTCCACAAGACATGGTGGAGTTCTGAAAGATATGGCACGCGTGCCAGGTTGTGGGGAAGCCTGAACCTGCAATAAAACCTGCACCCCTAATTCCCATACCGGCTTTTGGGGAACCATTCAGCAGAGTGCTGGTAGATTGTGTGGGGCCCCTGCCCGAAAACAAAAGGGGACTACCAGTATCTTCTCACCATTATAGATGTGACTACCCAGTTTCCAGAGGCCATTCCCCTAAGAGCTATCTCTGTCAAGGGGGGCACAAACCCAATTCATCACCCGATATGAGCTGCCTGCCGAGATCCAGTCAGATCAGGGCACTAATTTTATGTCCAGTATTTTTCAAAAGATCGGGGGCAATCTGGGCATAATCCAGCTAAAGTCCTCAGCCTACCACCCACATTCATAAGGGGCTTTGGAGTGGTACCACCAGACCCTAAAGACAATAATCAGAGCATACTGCTATGAGTACCCCCATGACTGGGACAAAGGGCTGGGATTTCTTCTTTTTGCTACCAGCGACTCACCCAATGAGTCCACTGGTTTAGTCCCTTTGAATTAGTTTATGGACATGAGGTGAGAGGTCCTCTAAAACTAATCAAGGAGAGGTTTTTGGGACACAGTGATGAACCTTCCCTGTTAGACTACATCCCCATGTTCCAAGAACAGCTCACGAGACCTTGTGCAGTGGCTCAGAAACACCTAAAAACTTCCCAGGGAGCTATGAAAATGCAGGCAGATAGACATGCCAAGGCCAGAACATTTCAGCCAGACACCATGTGTTAGTGCAATTACCAATACAGGGAGAACCACTGAAAGCCCAGTTCAGTGGCCCGTACAGAGTAGTAAAGAGAATTTGCTCGGTGAATTATATAATTGACACCCCAGACTGTAGGAAAAAGAAAAGGCTGTGCCACATCAATATGTTAAAACGGTATCACAGCCGGGAAGAGGACAAACAAGCACAGGTCTGTCAGGCAGTCAGGAAAGAGGAGGGTGAAAGGGACAATGAGGATGAGTTAGAGGGAGGCCTGGAGGATTCCCAAATTGAACCCCCTGCCCTCCGGTTAGCTAACACTGAAATGTTAGGGAAATTAGACACCGTACTCTCCTATTTAAACACAGCTCAGAGAGGAGACCTAACAAGGCTTTTCACAGCATTTAAAGGGATCTGCAGGGACAAACCTGGGTGCACAACCCTAACCCTGCACGATTGGATGGAGGAGAGACCCCTCCCATAAAACAAAATCCCTATTGCCGAGGTCCCAGGAAACTGTTCCAGTTTCAGGAGAAAATTCAGTATATGTTGGAGCACAAGCTGATTGAGCCCAGTCAGAGCAGCTGGAGTTCTCCAGTTGTCCTGGTGCCCAACCCCAGTGGCTCAACAAGGCTCTGTGTTGATTACAGGAAGGTTAATGCAGTGACCAGAACTGATTCCTACCCAATTCCCCACATGGAAGACAGTATAGATAAAGTCGGAAACACCACCTACATAACCAAAATAGACTTGTTAAAAAGATACTGGCCAGTTCCCTTAACCATCTGAGCTAAAGAGATCTCAGCTTTTGTCACCCCAGAAGGCCTCTGCCAGTGCCGAGAGATGCCCTTTGGATTAAGAAATGTCCCATCACCTTCCAATGGCTGATGAACAAGGTAGTGGCTGGCCTGCCCAACTGTGTAATGTACCTGGATGATCTGTTAGTGTACAGTGACACCTGGGGCCCACCTAGACGAGTTAGAAGCCCTCTTCCGAAGGTTGCTGCCAGCTGACGTTGTGCTACATCTTGCAAAGAATGAGTTCGCTGAAGCTCAAGTCACCTACCTAGGGCATATTGTGGGTCAAGGGCAAGTGTTGCCCAGAGAAACAAAGGTACAGGCGCTGATAGATTTTCCCATCCTCCCATCCCCACAGGCAAATGGGAAATAATGGGATTTTGGGGGACATGTGGATTTTACTGCAAGTTCATCCCAAAGTTCAGCACTATAGCTGCCCGACTGACAGACTTATTACAGAAAAAAGCAAAGGTAGTGTGGTCAGGGAGGTGCCAAACAGCTTTCGAGATGCTGAAAGCCATCTTAACCAATGAACTGGTGTGTGTTCCTATTAAGAAGGCATCAAGACTATTACTTGAAGAAAGGGAGCCTAGTTTCGAGAAAGAAATCCCCAGACATGGGCTGTTGGGTTGCAAGAAGAAATGCACGCAGCTAGCTACCAGGCTTGAATTACTGGGTGTCTGTCATGTGACAAGCCCCCTCCCCACCACCCTCTCCCCACCCCACCCCATCTGTGTTTTAAACTGGTGTCTCTCTGCAGCAGGATAATAAACATCTGGACTCTGACCAGTGCAGACCCAAGTGGGGGTCCCTCCATTCTCTCTCTCTCTCTCTCTGCATTCCAGCTTGCAAGATTTGAACCCTGCCTGCTGACTGACCACCTCTGCATAGTCCAGCTGCAATCAGAGACCCCTTGAAGGAAACCATCCGCAACGCTGTCTTCATGAGACCCACCGAATCAGCTATCTGTCTCTTCTAACCAGCAGCCTCAGGCCCACCAAATTCAGCTAGAAGCCAGCCAAATCACCAAACTCCAAAGACTGTATACCCCTTTTTCATGGACTCTAACTTGACCAATCTACCCTTCCCCACTCTGTAACCAGGGACTGGGAATTCTGCAGCGAGTAACTCACCTCCTGACTCACAAGTCAGGAATGTGATGGAATACTGTCCACTTGCCTGGATGGGTGCAATTCCAACAACACTCAAGAAGCTCGACACCATCCAGGACAAAGCAGCCTCTTGATTGGCACCCCATCCACCTACAAGATGCACTGCAGCAACTCACCAAGGCTCCTTTATCAGCACTTTCCAAACCCAGGACCTCTACCACCTAGAAGGACAAGGGTAGCAGATGCATGGGAACACCACCAGCTGCAAGTTCCCCTCCAAGCCGCACTCCATCCTAACTCTGAACTATATCACCGTTCCTTCACTGTCACTGGGTCAAAATCCTGGACCTCCCTTCTTAACAGCTCTATGGGTATACTTACACCCCAAGGTCTGCAGCAGTTCGAGAAGGCAGCTCACCACCACCTTGTCAAGGCAATTAGGGATGGGCAATAAATGCTGTCCGAGCCAGCAATGCCCACATCCCATGAACGAATAATAAAAAAATGTATTTGTGTGGTGTGTGTGTGTGGAACTCATGTGTGTGTGTGGGGGGGGGGGGGGGGGGGGGGGGGTGAAATTTGGAGTGTAGTTTATTATTTTACTTGGATTGGTTTAGTACAATAAAGCTAACCTCTTGCTTTGTTAAATGCAAGAAAACGTGTCTTATTGGTTCTTTTTATGATCATAGCACGCAAATAATCAAACACCCACTGAATTGGCCAGTACATCCACATAAACCTGTTCCGGTCAAACAAGGAGAGGGAAGTCTTTCGACCCCTCCTCACCTCATTGTAACACTACCAACAGGGACTTACTGGCAGAAATTTAAACCAGTACTGTTCATCAGGATGTTCCAGTCAAAAGGCACATCATCAGGAAACATTTGAGATGCCACAGGAATGGCGAGTGCTGGCAATGGGAATGTGTCACCCTCATGCAGTATATCTGTGCTTGCTATATCTGACCTGGGAGTGCTCAGTGCTGACACTGTGTTCCATTCTCAAGCATTGACATTCCTCAGCCCCACAGCACAAATACATTACATTTATTTAAACTAGGAACACTTTGAAGTGGAATCTCTATACTCTCTGCTGAGGAAGTTACAAGCAATTTCTGCCATAAGCACGAGTAGTGCTAATGATGCAGTGACATTTTCTGACACAAACAACTCTCATGAATATTTAGATGTCTCACCGTGTGATCAGTCAGATATCCTTCCATAAAATTTTTACATCATTCATATTTCCAGTTAAGTTTAGCAGCTGTCCTTATTTGGAGCCAGCACTCTATTTCTGAGTATAGTAGTGGTGATCTGTACATGGGCAGGTCCTCTGCTCATTTCTTCAGGCCTTACAGTCCAGCACTTTCCTCTTCAGTTGCTTGTAACGGCCTCCAGTTTTTTTTAACTTCCATGAGAAATGAACAATATAACTATGGAAAAAGTACACGAGGTGGTTTCCCATTGCCTCCCACACGTGTGATTTAAAGGAAACACAAGTTCTTTCCCGAACACAAGTCCTCTTCCCAAAGGATCCTCCGCCTGTAAGCAGTCATTGTCCCTCGAGGTTCTAGCTCTTCCGCCATCACCACTGAAAATTTGTGGGTTCCACTGTAAGCCGTGACTCATAACCTTGAGCATGGGACCCTTACCTGGGCCTGGGGCAGGGGTCGGCAACATGTCTGTACACAAACACCAGTGTCCGTGGTAAAAATTTTGATGTCCGTGGTAATATTAAATGTCTTGCTCCAAGCCTTTAAACTTGTGTTTTAAAATAAGATGAAATTTTAAAACATAAGTTTAAAGGCTTGGAGCAAGACATTTAAAATTATCAGGAGCGAAAATCATTACAAAGGATCGGGATCATCGAGGCATCGGGCTAGATCCTATGGCCTGCCAATCAAAAGCACAAATGGTTTGCCTGCGAGCAGACCTCCGTCGAATCGGAGCGCGGGGGCGGCAGGACTCACTGGAAGTCTGGTGCCATCAATCAAGTGCTCGCTGGCCCTGTCCGGCCATGGAGAGCGTTAGTTGAGTAGAACTGTTAGGATAGCACACAGGAAAGCAAAGATAGAACTGGAAAGGCAAGATTTCTTTGAGCCAGAGCAAGCTGTTGTTTTGAGGCAGACAGTCCATGTTCTCAGCTCGCCAAAGGCCCTGGTTTCTTTCAGAGTGCAGGGCTGGCGCCGAGTGACATGTATTCCCGCTCCAGGTGCATGGTGAGGAGGGGTGGAGAGAGGGAGAGAGAGAGCAGGGAGAAAGAGGGGGAGAGAGCGAGGGGGGAGGGAGAGAGAGAGAGGGAGAGAGCGAGGGGGAAAGGGTGGAAAGAGGAGAGGGGACCAAGGGGGGGAGAGAGAGGTGGGAAGAGGGATTGGGTGGGCGGAGAAGGAGGATGAGAGAGGGTCGAGGGGGAGGGACACGGGGAAAGGGGGAGAGAGAGGGAGGAGGGGGGGGGGCCACAGGGGAAAGACAGGGGAACACAGAGGAGAAAGGAAGATGGAAGCAGAGAGAGGAAGAGATCAAGATCATTCCTGACAGGTGGACATCTATCCGAATTCTCTGCATCACTGCATCACGTGTGCTGGCAAACATTGACTATTTGTGCAAGCAAAAACAATTCCAGGAATCTGACTAAATAGGGAATAATGTGTTTTAAATTGGACTGTGTTTTGATGGCACCAGGTTGTCTATACGCATGATATACAGATTAATTACACCCATATCCATGCCTGAGTCAAATGTCATGTTAGTGGCATGTTAGTGCCTATCCCTGGCCTGGGGTGTCTGGCAAAAGGGCAGTGATGACTACCCCCTCAAGTCCCAAATGATCCTGCTACTCGATATTTTTAAGATCCAAGCTAGACATCAAAATTATTTTGTCTTTTGACACCATTTACTCCTCAAAGCATCTAAAAGCATTTAGTCTTGCTGGGAGGCCAATTCCATAAGTGGCAGCCCTCCAATACCTCAACCAAGTGGCCATTCTTCATTTGAAAGCCTAGACAGCAAGTGTTGGCAGGCTATTTGACTGTGGACAGCTTCACAGTCACCCCAGCCTTACCCAATCTCCTCTTTAAAGCAAGAGTCACTGGATAGCAGTCAGACGGAAGAAGCTCAGGCTGATTTCTTTTCCCCTTCCCACCTATATACTTCCTCATTTCAGGCTGCAACACATCGGCCCTGTGACAAAGCTGCGCATAGTCAATGGTCACTAAGGGCTGTGTGTGACTTCACCATCAGGCTTCTTATGCTTCACTTGTAATCTCTTGCTGGCCTTGCCCAGATCGAGAACCATGTTCAGCTTCTCTACAACATAATGTGACAAGCACCCATGGGTTGGAACACTGGGTCACATGGCTGGTGTCTACACCTGGCAGGGAACATTTATTCCAGATACTTTCCAGCTGCTGAAATGGCAGAATGGGTAAAAGAAGACAGTAAATATCTACTGGTATGAAAACAAACTACAGCATGAAGCAGAAGCAACTGAGCTCATCCCTTATCGCTCTGCACCATAGGGTCCTGAGCCAAATGTGACCAGTCAGAGAGGAGACGGCCAGTGGACGTACTCCCAACACATCCAGTGGCTAACAAGACAGCAACCCTGGCATAGGCCCAACTGCCAGCAATTCTACTCCTGGAGAATCACATGCAGTACTCAGAAACCTGTGGAGATAATGAGATTTGCTTAGTTATGGGCACAATTGACAGCTACTTCTGAATCTGAAGGACAGCTATTTAAATTTGACAGCCTCCAGAAACTGTAGAAGGGTTACTTAAATAGGTCAAACTGAATGGGATAAGAATTGGTTAGACTAGCTAGCTCCTGCTGTAAGAAAACATTACAAAAATACTGAATCAAGCTTAAACATAAAGTAATTGCTTAACATATAGAGCTGGTTAGTATAATATGTACCTTAAATATATACAATATTATTAGTATGCATTGGCTTGTTTCTCTTACATTCAATAAATTAAGAGTGCTCTTTAAAGTTTGAACCAAGGTCTGATCATGCGTTTTTTTTCTTTTCTTTCTGTTTTTTGATGGGGACAGTGCAGAGGGAGCTTTACTCTGTATCTAACCTGTTTTTTTTTCCTTTTTTTCTTTTTCTTTCTCTTTTCTTTCTTTTTTTTGATGGGGATAGTGTGGAGGGAGCTTTACCCTGTATCTAACCCCGTGCTGTACCTGCCCAGGGAGTGTTTGGCGGGACAGTGTAGAGGGAGCTTTACTCTATATCTAACAACTTGTTTTTTTTTAAGGTGGCCTTTATACCCCAGGCCCTCTGATCACATAGTGCTGCAGTGCTTCTCAGAGGTGCTGTGGAGATACAGGATACATCCAGTAACTATAGATAACTACACAAATTACCAAAAACTATCCCTGGCAGTGAAGGCTCTCTCGAGGGGCAAGGACTTATTGAGAAGAGCAATGTAAAACACAGAAGTTGAAGCATGTCGGTCAGGAAGGCTGGCTCTGTGGCTAAGTAGTATGTTATTACTCACCTGATGTTGTACTAAAACCCGAGAGATCAGAAAGTCAACAGTCAAATTTCCAAACTATCCTTGAGTTAGTTCCTTTCTCTCGTTCTTTATGTTATCAAAATGTCGGAAGATTTACCTGTAAACAAGAATGCTTTAATTTACAAGAGAATCTGCTATCTCAGATCTTGAATTCAAGCAGTAACTCATGCTGAATGTATGAAGGGGCAGGTAGTTAATCAGCCTCTACTCTTGACAGCAACAATCTGGAAATTTGTGTCAGCTCAAGCTATTGACTGTCTCAGCACTGCAAATCACCTCCCTACAGTCAGGGCAACAGTTGGGGTGCTACAATGGATCTCAGCCTTAGTTCCTGATTGATAGTTTATGACCTGTGCTGGGAAGTGTTCATGTTTAGAGACCAGGTGGCAGGACATATTGAGTGAGTAGTTAGCAAAGCATATGGGATCTTGGACTTCATAAATAGAGGCATTGAATACAAAAGCAGGCAAGTTATGTTGAACCTTTAAAAAGCTCTAGTTAAGCCACAACTAGAGTATTGCATCCAGTTCTGGTCACCACACTTTAGGAAGAATGTGAGTGTTCTTGAGAGGGGGCAGAGGCGATTTACCAGAATGGTTCCAGGGAAGGGGGATTTTAGTTACAAAGTTGGGTTAGAGAAGCAGGGGTTGTTCTTCCTGGAGCAAAGGAGATCGAGGAGAGGTTTTATAGAGGTGTACAAGATAATGACTGGTTTACAAAGAACATTTTTTCCCTTTAGCTGATGGTACACGGACTAGGGGACACAGATTGAAGGTTTGGGGCAAGAGATGCAGGGGGAATGTGAGTAAGAACGTTTTTACACAGAGAATGGTAATGACCTGGAACTCGCTGACTATGAGGGTGGTGGAAGCAGAGACGATCAATGATTTCAAAAGGGAATTGGAGAAATACACTTGCAGGGCTATGGGGATAAAGTGGGGGAATGGGAGTGACTGGATTGCTCTACGGAGAGGTGGCATGGACTCGATGGGCTGGATGGCCTCCTTCTGTGTGGTTATGACTCTTTGATTATGATGTGAAGTCAGGTCCAAGGTCAGTATGGTTCCTACATCCACTGTCATATCACTAATTAAGGATGGTGAGATAATATTCAGCTACCTGTGTAAATGCAAACGATACACCACCACACCATGCAATATGCAGGGGAGGGCCGGTTATTGAGGAAAAGGCACAAAGAGAAAGAAGTTGAGAGCCTTTCAAAGATAGGAAATAGGGAGAGTCAGTATCATTAGATAAGGGAAGAAAACTGAAAGAAACATATTACTTATTGTTGTCGTGTTTTTCCAGCAATCAGGAGCTGGGACTGAAATCAATTGTGACAGTTCAACCGAGAGAGAATTTTTTTTTTTAACAGCAGATTATTTGGGAGGAATTTTAACCTGGCAGGGCGGGTGGGTGTTGGTATGTGCGGTAGATTAAAAGGGTAAAAAACTATTGGCTTGTTGGGAAGCTGGCAGGAACCTGCAAACGTCGCATTTAATTCATACATGAGAAATTCCCCTGGGACAGGCAGTTCAGCTGTTAACCTATTCTAAAAGGCAATTGGGTGCATCTTTAACCTTGGATTCTGGTTTCAACTGCCAGAGCATGGGTTTCCTGGGGTTTCTGTAACTTTGTCAGGTTGTACAAAGTGAGAGGACAGCGGGAATTGATGGGGTTGAGTAATTGGCGGACTGGAAAACCTCTAAATACTGAGCTATGACAGCTACTTCTTTGCCTAAGTGAAAGGTTTTTGATCAGGTGACATGTTCTGAGAGTGTGCTTTCACTACCTGGGAGGTGTTTTCCAACACTTTGGAGGTCATTTCTGCTATTTTGCCGTTTTTTGACTTTGATCTACATTTCCCAAGTGTCCACCTTCTCAGCAGCATGGGAGCAGCTTATGCAGCTCTGCCTTGGACCTCAGCTCAGGAACAATAAGCACAGCAGCAGCAACACCAACATCACCAGCAACTGCCTTCTCCTAAACTACCTGATGCTCACAGGATGGACGGGATGAGCACCCAGTTCCAGCTTGCAGAAGGCGACACCCCCAAAACAGGGTCTAAATGCAGAGGATAACCTTCCTGGACATAACTGAGCACCAGTGCCTCAGGAGGCTCAGATGTTTACACCAGGTCATTGCTGACATTTGAAACCTACTGGAAGAAGACAAGTGGCCCAGGTGGGCTCACATTGCCAGTGGCCATCAAGATCACCACAGTCCTGAATTTCTTCACCTCCGACTCCTTCCAGGCATTTATTAGTGACATTTGTGGAATCTCACAATCTGCTGCACGTATCTGCATCTCCCAGGTGACTGATGCAATGTGTGCCAAGAAGTATAAGTGCACTTACATCCAGTTCACTATTGATGAGGCCAATCAGAATGAGAGGGCTCTCCAATTTGTTGTTCTGGCTGGATTCCCACTGACACCCATTGCTCATCTTCTACTCTTGTCATACCATTTTCCTCAAGGGTGACGGTCACTTGGCAAGTGGGAGGGAGTAATGGGGATGACTGGACAATGGAGCTTTGAAATAAAGTTTGGTTAATGTTGAACAAAAAGTGACAATGTAACACAATGTTGAACACTCAAGCGATTATCTTTATGCAACTGCATTTTTTTCTATCCTTTCCCTAGTGTTACCCCTGTGGCTTCAGCAAAGCTGGAAACCAAGTGCTTGTTCCCCTGCTCTGACTGTTCAGATGCTCATTGCTGACAACCTCTGGATCTTGGAGCCATGAGGATCCCACCAAAGACTGACCGACCTGCACCTGCAAGGGCAGACTTGGTCATTGCGGCAGGAGGCAGCATGTGGGGCTTTGACTGAGGCGGAGCAAGGTGGGGAGGAGTGGGAGTACTTTGAGCAGAATTCCCACTTCCATGTCCCATTTCTCCATCTTCCCTCAGATGGCCCACCCATACTTCTCTACTAGCAATGAGCTGGAGAGCACTTTGCTGCATTACATTGAGGCACTGGATGGCCAAGGAGATGCTTCCCTTCATCCTATTTAAGCTGGCAGACTGACTGTACAGGCCATTGGTTGGTCCAGCAGGAACTTGGTTGCTTGCCATGTCTGATTCTCCATGCAAGTGGCCTCTCTTTCTACAGATGTAGAAATCAGCATGAACACCTGAGATATCATGGCACTCATGGTAAAGATGGACACCTCCAATCTCTCTCTAATCAAGTGCAGTGCGGCTGAAAAGGCTGACAGAATGTTACACATTTTCAGCTGCTTCTTCAAAATAGTCCTCTTTATCGATGCCCCCTGAGGCTCAGCTTCTACATCCATCTGAGCAGAGTTTAGAGGGTCATGTGCCCTCCGATGGGAACTCGCCACCGCTATCTCTGTCTCCAATACCTGCTGCTGGTCACTTGTGATGTGTGATTCACCATGTGACAATCCAACTATCGGTCTTAGCAGGCCCAATCGAGGTGTGTTTATCTGAGCTGGTGGAAGGTGCAGGTGAGTGGTGTGATGGTGCATCCTCGGAGTAAGTGATCACCTTCGTCCTCCTCCAGGGCCAGCTCTTGAAGAATGCTTGCAGGACCTGTGGGAGATGAAAGACATGAATTAGAACTGACACAGTGAGAGGATTCTAAGGCATCATTGTCCAGATCATCATTTTTCATTGCCTCCTGACATCAAGTCAACATGAGTGAGTGTTGTGTGCTGTGTGGCTATGTGACATCTAACTCTGTCACCATGTATTTGGGAGACCCCTATCTCTTCATCTCCAATGCTCATGTATGCCGAGACTCAGCTCATCTTCAGTGCATTCTCCTTTGCAGCGGTCAGAGTCACGATGGCTGGAAGGCCACCTCCAGTTCTCTACCTATTCTGCACAATTATGTGGTATTTGGCACCAATGCTGATCGCGCATTCGAACGCATGCCATGACTGCCGACAGTCATAAAAACACTCTCACAGAGCCAAGGTACAAAACACTTGTACAGCTTCAGCAGCATCACTTACCCTTGCAGACCTGAGCAAGTCATTGACACGTTTCTGACACTGTATCCAGGTTCTGCATGTGACCGCATGGTTCGATACCTCCTCCGCCACCTCCATCCAGGCCACCTCGGTCAGATGGGAGGGTCCTTTGGGTCCATCCCTTGGGAAGAGAACTTACCACCTTTCCCTGATGGCCTGAAGAAGAGCCCACGGGAGGTATCAGTGAATTGAAGGGCAGATCGTTGCCTGCTGGCTGCCATGACAGTACTGGTGTGGGTGGTGATGGTGAGAGAAGTCAAATATAAAGGGGAGTTGGTGCTGGGTTGGGAGAGATTGTAAGAGATGAAGGAGTGAAAAAAATACTTGAGAAAAGATGTCCAAGGTGAGATGCAAGTCTGGGCAGGCTGCTGAAACTCCAGGCTTGCACTGTGAAATTATTTATAGCCATGGCATCAACAATACTTTGCAGATTGATGGTGGGTTCCACCAATGAAAATCCGTCCTCGCTGCATGATCGCACATGTCTCATGTGCTCACCACCGCCACTTAAATTTACATACGTGATCGTGTGGGAAACAGCTAAAAGGGCAGAAGTGGAGCTGCTGCCAACTCTTGGTTCCACCATCGGAAATGCCACGGGGTGCATAAAATGCCACCAGAGGTTTCTGATAAGGAACTTTAATAAAGGTATATTCTGGACAGACAAAGGAGATCCACCTCTGCAATCAAAGAGAAAAGGACCCGACCAAACATTACCTGCTTTGAACTACATGAAGGCAGTGACTGGAGTTTGGCCTTGAACTTCCTACCTGAGAAATCATACCAGGACTTCACCTCTGACCTTTGTGGCTGGAATATAACAAGAACCATCTGCAACAGCGCATCTGTCTATCTGAACCTGTCAAGTCTTTCTTCAGTGAACAAGGGAAAAGATTACAGGCCTGTACCGTTTATAATCTTCACCTCAGGGAAAAGCAGGTTTAACAGAAAACTCTTTAAAATCAACAGACCTAATGCATGTTATCTTTATAATCTTTACCTTTTCTTGAGTGTGAGTGTGGATCTGTATGAGTGTGAGAGTGGGTGTTGCCTATATTTCGGGTGTTGTATAATAAACATTTGTCTTTCTTTTAAACTCACAAGAAAACCTGTCATTTGTATGTTCTTGACAATTAAAGCACTCAGGGGTTAAAAAAAAAATCTTTAAAAAAATTGCTGTCTTCGATCAGTTAAGAGGTAAAAAAAGGGGTACCATAGCTATCATCTCTCATCTGTCCGTAAAATGATTTTGAGTTAGGGGTAAATATTGGCCAGGACACCAGGGATAACTCCCCTCCTCTTCTTCAAAGTAGTCCCATGGATTTTTATGGTCATCCAATAAGGCAGACAGGGCCTCAGTTTAACATCACATCTAAAAGACAACACCTCCAACAATGCAGCACTCCCTCAGTACCGCACCGAAGTCAGCCTAGAATTTGTGCTCAGGTCTCTGGAGTGGGACTTAAACCCACAACCTCTGACTGAGAGGCAAGAGTGCTGCCAACTGAGCCACAGCAGACAGTCTATAATTGTTCAAGAAACCCAGAAGTGAGATGCTAAAGCCACAGCTCAGTTAAAAAGCCTGGTTCCCAATGTCCTGCTGGCACCCCCCTCCCCCACCCAGCAAGTGGGCCGAAATGTTAAAATTCAGTGCTTTGCCTCTGAGTATTGATTTCACTGAGAGACCTCAGTGAAGAGCCAATATGCGGACAACTGGATACCAACAAGGATGTATGGGGTAAAGGGTTGAAACAACTCAGAAAATTCTGATTAGAGGGCACCAAGCTTAAGTTTTAAAAGCCTGATAAAGGTAGGAAGAAGGGAAAGCTGGGGGATGGGGGGGAAGTTTATATGTGTGACAAATATGAAGCAGTTCTATTCTTTTTTGATCTAGTAGCTGTCCATCCAACTCAGTGAGAATGCTTAAAAGGTTAAGAGGCATCTGCATTGTATTAGCCTATTGGATTGCATATGGTGTTAAGATTTTCATTATTGTCTCATGCTTGAGAAAGAGTGTTCCACGTGATTTCAGAAATGCACTGTCTAACAGATTGTTTCACTTATGGCTATCACAGTCTGCTATTTTTTGGCCCAGGCTGCCAGTTATGAATTTCTAAGAAGCCCTTGGCAAGTGGTCAATGTGTGTGAAAGGGAGTAGGGTGAGGACAGTTCTTTCATGGGGCTAACTCCAAAAGATTGAGATCTTCACAGAGAGGCAGGTAAATTTAACTCACTCCTAAGAGGCTAAGAGGAGGGAAGCTGCATATTTAAAAATTGTTTTACATAGAAATATAGAAAATAGGAGCAGGAGTAGGCCATTAAGCCCTTCAAGCCTGCTCCGTCATTCATTATGATCATGGCTGATCATGCAACTCAGTAACCTGTTCCCACTTTCGCCCCATATCCTTTGATCCCTTTAGACCCAATAGAAAGATCTCTTGAGACCCAATAGAGCAACAGTTGTGACTTTTTATTGTTTTCTCTTTCAACGGGACAAAAGGTAGAATTTTCTACTGTGAATATATGGACACATTTATCTGTTGAGACACATTCATCGACAGTGCTGTCAAGCAGCACAGTCACCAATAACCTCCTCACCAAAGCTGAGTTTGGGTTCTCTCAGAGCCACTCAGCTCCAAACCTCATTACAGCTTTGGTCCAAATATGGGCAAAAGAGCTAAATTACAGAGGTGAGGTGAAAGTGACTGCCCTTGACATCAAGGCAGCATTTGACAGAGTGTGGCAACAAGAAGTCCCAGCAAAACTGGAGTCAATAGGCATCAGAGGGAAATCATACTGGAAATCATGGCTGGAGTCATACCTAGGACAAAGGACGATGATTGTGGCTGTTGAAGGCCAATTATCTCAGCCCCAGGACATCACTGTAGCAGTTCCCCAGGGCAGTGTCCTAGGCCTAACTATCTTCAGCTACTTCATCAATGATCTTCCCTCTATCATAGGGGAAATAGTGGTGTAGTGGTACTGTTGCTAAACTAGCAATCCAGAGACCCATGTTAATACCCTGGGGATGTGGGTTAAAATCCCACCATGGCAGCTGGTGGGATTTAAATTCCATGAATTAATAAACACAATTAATTCATAAAAATCTGGAATTAAAAGCAAGTCTCAGTAATATTTGTTGAATACAATGGTGCCATGAAAATATCATTGATTGTTGTTAAAAACCCATCTGGTTCACTAATGCTCTTTAGGGAAGGAAATCCGCTGTCCTTACATGCTCTGGTCTAAATGTGACTCTCGACCCTCAGCAATGTGGTTGTCTCTTAACTGCCCTCTGAAATGGCCTAGCATGCCATTCAGTTGTCAAGGCAAGGGAAAATAGGGATGGGCAACAAATGCTGGCCTTGCCAGCGATGCCCACAAGCAATGAAAGAAAAAAAAATAAGGTCAGAGATGGGGCTGTTTGCTGATTATTGCACAGTTGCAATTTGCAACTTCTCAGATACTGAAGCAGTCTGTGCTTGCATGCAGCAAGACCTGGACAACATTCAGGTTTGGGCTGTTAAGTGGCAAATAACATTTGTGTCAGGCAATGCCCATCTCCAGCAAGAGTGAGTTTAACCACCTCTCCTTGACAATCAATGATATTACCTTGCTGAATTCCCCCACCATCAACATCCTGGGGTCACCCTTGACAGAATCTCAACTCAACAAGTCACATAAATGTGTGTCTACTAGAGCAGGTCATAGGCTGGGTAGTCTGTGGAGAGTAGCTCACCTCCTGATTCCCCTGACTCTCCATGCAGAACAGGAGTGTACTGCGATACTCTCCACTTGCCTGGATGGGTACAGCTGCAACAACACTCAAGAAGCTCGACATCATCCAGGATAAAGCAGCCTGCTTGTTTGTCACCCATTCCACAACCTTAAACATCCAGCATTGGTGTACCATGGCTGCAGTGTATACTATCTACAGGATGCACTGTGGTAACTCATTGAGACTCTTTGAAAGCGCCCCGCAAACCCCACCACCTAGAAAAACAACAGAAGCAGGTGCATTACCTCCAGGTTCCCCACCAAATCACACACCATCCAGACTTGGAAATATATCACCAGCCCTTCATCATCGCTGGGTCAAAGTCCTGAAACTCACCACTTAACAGCACTGTAGGAGTACCTTCACTACATGGATTGTAGCAGTTTGAGAAAGCAGCTGACCATCGGTTTCCGAGGGCAACTAGCAATAAGCAATAAATGCTGCCTTTGCCAGCAATACCTGTAGTCCCAGAATTACATTTTTTAAAATTCACTTGTTCATTACTTGATAAATTTACTTTGTTGTTTAAAACGAGAACAAAATATGATGTAATGTCCCAATCTTTATTGATGTGTGGAGAGGCAAGATCTGTGGCATACAAGTAATTTTAATAGTTTGCAAAAATAATTTGGAGACTGTTTTCCATTTATCCTAGGCAAGGTACAAAACATTTACCTGGACAGTATGGTTCACAATGGCATAGGGACTCACTTATATGACCAATTTTAGATACTACAGCTACAAAATCTACAGTAGCGAAGAGCGGAAAAGACTCAACAGTGGAATTGAGGAATTTCACGGTTTTGAGGTCTTGGAAAGAATGAGTGAGAGTAGGAGACCATGTAATATGTCTTAATTTCAGCATAATGAAGAGAGAGGAAACAAGGAGTGTGTAGGATGGTGTATGTAGAGTTTATTATATATGATTAAACTGTCATAATTACATGGATGAATTAAAGAAAGATGAGCCATATTACGGAAAAGGTCAAACTTAATGTATCCATGTGGGCAATTACAGTAATGGCCACTGTCCTCCAACTTCATTTCAGTCCAATGGAAGCCAATCCACTCACTATACACCTCAGATATATTGCTGAGCTGATTACACCATCAGCACTTTTACAACCTGCCTTGGCTCCTGGCTTTTGGAATTCTGGTGGAAATGCAGTCCTAGTGATTTCCAAATCTGTATCACATTCTTGTCTGTATAGCTGCAGACTTTCCACAATGTTTGGTGGGGAAGCAACGCCAAAATTTATGATAGTTTCTGAGCTGATTTTGTCAATGTGGAAATATGCCCAAATTTCCTGCGAAGTTCATTTGCCTATTCCAGAACATAAACAAGCATAGAGGCAGTGCCACCAGTAGAGGTAATAGTGCGTAGGTAGCCATGGCATCTCACCCTCAGATCCTCTTGCCTCTGGTGCTCCCCTTCCTCTATCTATCCCATGTCTCTCTCCATCCCCTTGTCCCTTTATTGATGGAGGTAGGAAGAGGCTCATCTGGAGCACAAACACTGGCAAAGACCTGGTAGGCTGAATGGTCTGTTTCTGTGCTGTAATTACTATGTACTAGTGCACAACATATGGGTGTGCCATTGGGAAAGCCATTCGAGCTGCTTAATCCTTCTGATAGTGTAGAGAGGGGGCTTTAAAAAAGTGCTGGGGGCGCTGAAACTGACAGCACTTTGGTTACATATAGTGCAGAAAAATTTTAACGCCACGAGGAAAAGCATTATCAAACTGCAGAAGTCTCAGTTATAAAAAAACATCAGGTGACATGAGCTGGTCTTTTACGTGGAGGATGAGTTTTGTAAAGAAGCAGAAGAGAGTTTTGATGGCTATGTATCGGAACTGGTGCAAACAATCACAAAAATTCCCTCATAGCAATGTTTTACTGCAAAATAGGTGTAAATCAATTTTGCACAAATTTCCTCTGAAACAAATAGTGCAACTCCACTCTTATGATGCAGTTATGCCAAAGCTTCCTGGGTGATTGTTTTGGAAATCAAAGATAAAGTAAACAAAGCACTGGTATATAATCAGTACTGCCTGTCATCTTTGAACTGATTTCTCTGCTTTCTATTCTCTTTCTGTCACCTTATGTGCGGTCAACAATGCTCTCAACACAATAAGCACTTTGCTTTTCTTTTGTTAGACAGAATAAAATGTTATTTACTGTTTTATATATTTTTGAAAATACAATAGTAACTTTACCCGGATAAAGCTTTGGAAATATTCCCTCAAAATTTTCTTCAAACGATTTGGAAAAACAACTGAATAGATCCTGCTGCAGATTGAAGCAACATATCCATTAGGCTGACAGAAACCTATTGACCTTTCCTGGAAAATTGCGTGACCTGCTCGGACTGAGGGATCTCTCTTCAGATAACAAGTACCTTTGCACAAATGCATTGTGTTAAAGTAAAATTTATAAAAGTGAAATCTTGTCCATTTGGTTTGGGGTCAATTGGTGGATTTGATTCTTTCATTTGTTGGTGGTCTCCACGGAGATCATAACAGGGACCCAGGTATATAGATCATTAAAGAGCATGAACAGGTGCAGAAAATAATCAAAAAGTCTAATGGAACACTGGCCTTTATATCTAGAGGACTAGAAAACAAGGGGGCAGAAGTCATGCTTCAGCTATACAAAGCCATGGTTAGACTACACCTGGCATGCTATGAGCAGTTCTGGGCACCACACCTTAGGAAGGATATATTGGCCTTGAAGAGAAAACAGTGTAGATTTAACAGAATGAGATTTGGACCCCAAAGGTTAAATAATGAGGAGAGATTACTTGGGTTGTATTCATTGGAATTTAGAAGGCTAAGTAATGATTTGATTGGGATTTTCAAGATTTAAGGGGAACAGATAGGGTAGATAGAGAGAAACTATGTCCATGAATTGGGCAATCTAGGATTAGGGGGCTCAGTCTAAAAATTAGAGCCAGACCTTTCATGAGTGAAATTATGAAACACCTCTACACACAAAGGGTGATAGAAGTTTGGAACCCTCTTCTGCAAATGGCAATTGATGCTGGATCAATTGTTAATTTTAAATCTGAGATTGATAGATTTTTATTAACCAAAGGTATGAAGGGATCTGGGCAATGGTGGCTATATGGAGTTAGATCACAGATCAACCATGATCTCATTGAATGGCGGAATGGGGCAAAATGGTCTACTCCTGTTCCGATGTTCCTACCTCCAACAGTACAGCACTCCCTCAGGACAGCACTGGAATGTTAGGCTGGGACTTGTGCTCATGGCAGTGTTTTACCACGGGCTTCAGGACCCTGACGTCAGGATGAAATGGGGGTTCCTAGCCCACACTTGCTGGTAGCGGGACCAGCTCAGCAATTTTACCGTAAGCAGCCTCCTAATTGGCTGCTTTCGGGCTCGCCATCCAACTAAGGACAGCGGGCTGGCTCCCAATGCTGCTGGCCCAATCAGCGGGCTGGCAGCTCTGAAGCCTTGGACTCCCACCAGGAGAGGTAGATGCTGCTAAGGCAGGTTGGGGATGGAGAGGGCGCATCAGCGTGGAGATGCCCTTGGAGAGGTAAGTAAAAAATTAAAATTCAGAGGGGCCAAACAGGCAGGCCGCTCTGGATGGCCCATTGGGGCTGTGGGGCTGGCCTTCCCTGCCCTTGGCCCCCTCTTTGGGACACGGAGCCTCCAGCTCCAATGGCCCCCTCAACATCCACAGGCAGGCAGCTCCATGAAGCTGCCAGCCTCCACATGTGATGGAGGGTCGCTCCGCCACTGGCTAAATGCCGGCGGGTCTTAAGAATCAACCTTAATATGATCCTTAAATATTGCATAGAATCACAGAATTGTTACAGTACAGAAGGAGGCCATTCAGCCCATCGTGTCTGCACTGGCTCTCCGAGTGAGCAATTCACTTCGTCCCATTCCCCTGCCTTCTCCCCTTAACCGTGCACATTTTTCCTTTTCAGATAACTATCTAATTCCCTTCTGAATGCCTAGAGTGAACCTGCCTCCAACACACTCTCAGGCAGTGCATTCCAGATCCTAACCACTCACTGTGTAAAAAAGATTTTCTTCATGTCACCATTGCTTCTTTTGTCAATTACCTTAAATCAGTGCCCTCTCATTCTTGATCCTTTTATGAGTGTGAACAGTTCCTCCCTATCACTCTGTCCAAACCCCTCATGATTTTGAATACCTCAAATATATCAAATCTCCTCTCAGCCTTCTCTTCTCTAATGAAAACAGTCCCAGCTTCTCCAATCTATCTTCATAAATGTAGTTCCTCATCCCTGGAACCATTCTCATGAATCTTTTCTGTGCTGTCCCCAATGCTTTCACATCATTCCTTAAATGTGATGCCCAGAACTGGACACAATACTCCAGCTGAGGCTGAACTAGTGTCTTATACAAGTGCAACATAACCCCCTTGCTCTTGTACTCTATGCCCCTATTAATAAAGCCTAGGATACTGTATACTTTATTAACCACTCTCTCAACCTGTCCTGCCACCTTCAATGACTTATCACATGTACACCCAGGTTCCTCTGCTCCTGCACTCCCTTTAGAATTGTACCCTTTATTCTATATTTTCTCTTCATGTTTTCCTTACCAAAATGAGTCACTTCACATTTCTCTGCATTGAACCTCATCCGCCACTTGCCTGCCAGCTTGTCTATGTCCTTTTGAATTTGGTTGCCCACCTTCATTCCACAGGCAGCCACTTCCCACCTCGTCCTGCCATTGGGAAACTTCCCCGGCGGCAGGACTGCATTGCAGAGCCATCCCAATGCGACTCTCCACTATTTTCCCAGCCCCTCCTGCCTCTCAACCCACCACCCCAGGGCTGGCAAAATCCTGCCCCATGCCTCTGAAATGGGACTTGAGATCATAAGAATGATAACTTGCATTTATATAGCAACTTTAATGTAGTAAAGCATACCAAGGCACTTCACAGGAGGGTTTATCAATAAAACTAAACTTGGAGCCATATATGAAGATATTATGACAGATGGCCAAAAAATTGGCCAAAGAGGTAGGTTTTAAGGAGTGTCCTAAAGTAGGAGAGAAGGAGAGAGATGGAGAGGTTTAACGAGGGAATTCCAGAACTTAGGGCCTCAGCAACAGTGGGGAAGGCTACCAATGGTGGAGTTATTAAAATCAGGGATGAAGAAAAGGCCAGAATTGGAGGAGTGCAGAGATCTGGGAGGGTTGTGGGGCTGGAGATTACAGAGATGGGGAGGGACATGGAGCGATTTGAAAATAAAGATGAGAATTTTAAAATCGAGGCATTGCTCACAGTTATCTGACTCAGGAGTGAGAGTGCTACCAGTGAGCCAAGGCTCATACTTTTGTACTAGAGAATGTCTTCTGTGGTTTTCTCTCCACTGCATATGATACACTGGTGAACAAGTAATAAAGATAATTGAAATGTCACATGGAAATGTAAGGATCTGGAACAGGCTATTGTCCATCTGACCAATCCCAAAGCTCAAAAAAACCCATATTCTTCTACCTTTCATCCTCCTCCTCAGGTGTTTTCTTGGTCCTTTCATTGTATTATGCTGCATGATTCAACTCTAGGTCAATCGCAGCAAGATTATGTGACTGACATCAATGCTGTGATATTTGTCAGTCAATACACAATCCCAATAGCTGAATAATGTGAGATGATATGGAAAAAAAATGGACTTGGAGAGAAATCAGCCTTGGCTGTAGTTTCCAATCATCATCCAGTTACACCCTTCTGGGAAGGGTAGATGTGTGGATGTCTATTGAGGATTGAAACAGGCTTATATGTGATGTTCCACATGGTAGAATAGCATGCCAGTGCTTTGGGGGGGCGATATTTACCAATTACTTTAGGTGTTAAAGAGCCAGCGAGGTGACCAAGAAGGGATCTTATGCTGAAACAGCGGTTTAGCTTGCGTTTCGTGCAAACACCACTTGGGTAAAGGAGTTGAAGTGATCCCCACGATCAGCTGCCCGGAGGCTTGTTAAACAGCTGAATGCTACTTAAAGTGCTTGCTAGCGCTCATTAAAGTGGCTTCATGGCATTTTGGTGCCTAGCGCTTCAACTAACACCCTTTCTTAACAGCGACCAGCTGTTTGGGAGTAAGCAAGGCATTGATGTCGATTTCCAGCGTTACTTAAAGCAATATTCACCATTTCATGTTTGTTGTATCTGGAGCTGTGAAGAGAACCTTGGCTACACATTGGGAAACTTTCTGGGACACTTTGGCAAGATTTCACCAACAGCCAAGCAACATCTATACCAGAAATTCTCTGAGGACTTCACCTAAAAAAGAGTAAGTGCTGTGCTACCCTATGTTATTGGGGGAGTAGCAAGGCTGCGACAGGAGAGAGGGCGAGGAGGGTGAGGTGGTGTCCTTTGTCCCTGCAGGTACACAGCATCCATCCTCCTCTGGACTTCCTCCATTAAGTCCTCAAGGGCCGCATCCGAGAACCTGTGCACCCTCTGCCTTGGTCCCTGAGTCATCCTGCATTGAGCTGCTGTGTGTCAACCAGAGTATTCCACACTGTCAGTGGAGGTGTATGCATGAAACCCACACATACTGCTTCACAGAAATTGCATCTAATCAGCACTTGAGTGTTAAACCTGTAGCTGTCTGTTTTAACACCTCCAGGCAACTTTAATTTATGGTAACTAGCAGTTAGGACCAAGATTCTGTGCTAAACCCAGACGTTCAAACAGGCGTGTCTTATTAGCACAGGACACGTTTAGGGCCTGATTCTTATTCACTGGTGACAAATGGCCATTTGTACAAGGTTCTCCAGAGCTGCCATCCTCAGTGGAATTGCACACCAATGAGAGTCAGTGACTTTGGGAGAAAAGTACAGAAACAAGCAACAGGAAGCAATCAGCCTAGGAAAGGTTAAGTATTAGAGAACTCATTCTATTTCTCAGAAAAATTGCTGCAAATAGTCATAGCATGACATTGTAGGTGGCAACTTAGCAACACAATGCAAGTAAACGTTTACTGGCATAATTCACATACTACTTTGGAGAAAAGGTTACTATCAATCAATATTCATCTTTTTGTCAGTGTCCATCTCATCTCTGGTGTGTGTTCCTTGTACACATTGTCCACTTAATGGCACTGCCTCAATCACAATCATTCTGCAATTTCTGAATGTGCCCGTGGCGTCAATTATAACAGCAAAATGCTTTCAGAAGAGTTCAGCCTCTGCTGTTTAACTCTTTTGAGTCTAAATCTAGATTCAAAACATTCCCCTCCTTATTATTAAATTTTATTTCTCTCACTGCTTTTCACATCCTACTACTCCTTTCCACAATCTTGTACCCCAGTCATGCACTCATCCCCTCATAGATGACTCCCAATGTTACCAGCTAATGAGCTTTCCTTTTTTTTTGAAGCACTTTGATATATCTTGTGTTTGTAAAAGATGCTATATAAATGCAAGTTCACTCTCTTTCTCAGAAAAGCAGCCCCTGGTAGATTAATCTAACCAAAAGTGGTAAATATCAGCATATGTCCTTCAATGTGGGCAGGTAGAGTGCAATGCATTTAGATTTGGGAAACTCCAGGCATGTTCATGGGGATGGTTGGAGTAAAGGACATCCAGATAAAACTCTTAGGCATGGAGTTTGTTTGGATGCCAGGAAAAATTGCATTTTTTAGAGAATTATAGCTCCCTGGAACTGCCAACTTAAAACATGTGGCAAATATGGATTCACAACAGCCCATTAAAAGAAAATTTGACAATTTTCTGGGATCATTGTCTTAGGGAGTTATGGAGGACTTCTTAGGAGTTTTTTTTTCCAAAATTGGCACGTTGACCACTGTCTTTTTCCAGCTTTCGTGCCTTTCCTAAAAGATTGTGTAGTAAAGGGCTTGGTTAGTGGTGTACCTGGCTGCATGATGTCTGGGTGGGCTGGGCCTGATGGTATTTCTGACCTTTCTTTTCATATGCTGCAGAGAGAAATCAGGAGAAAACATTTGCAAATCCCATCGGCTCGTTGGCTGTGAAGAGGAAGAGAGCAAATCAAAAAGGGAAAAGAAATAGAAAGTGAATACTTTCATGCTTCTGAACTGTCCCCTTGCCTGCTTCAGCCACATGCTTTAAATTTTCGTAAGAATAGAACAGACAGACATCTGAGCTGAAAGATAGTGCTTCCAACACCTGTGCACACTCACAGCACTGCATTGAAATGTCAACCTGGATTATTGCTTAATTGCTGGTAATAGCACTTAAACCCACAACAAGAATGCTACCAACTGAGCCAAGTTGCATGAAAAGTATGGGCAAAACTCTTACTGTGAGCATCCATGGATGCATAGGCAGCAAAAGGGCACTCAAGTCCAGCAATAAGTTCATATTGTCAAATTACATGGCTAACTTTGTTGCTTAAAATGTGCTACTGCTGATCAGGTGATGCACAATTAACACAGAACAGCTAACTTCTGTGCATGTCTTATACTGACAAACTGAAGGCAGCAATTGAGGCAGGATCGTCGGACTAGGAGGAAACCATTTAACCCAGGTTTGTCCAAACTTTTCGTGTGGGCGGCCACATTACAATTTTTGACTTACATGGGGGCCGTGAGACAATTTCGGAAAGATTAAAGCATTAAAAATGTATCTTACTATTAATCAAAACAACAACAAATGTGCATTTTTGTGAAGAAGCTTTAACTGAGAAGATAATTTATTGACTTACTTTCTCATCAATATGTTGGACACTGGTTTAGTGATATACCTGGCATTTTTCTGCTTGCACAAGTAGTCAATGTTTGCCCGCACACTCTTAGCGATGCAAAATATTCCAGATAGATGCCCAACCGTCAGGGGTTATCTTGATCACTCTTCCTGACTCTCTCTCTCTCTCTCTCTCTCCCTGTGTTCCCTCCTCTCTGTGTCATTCCCCCCATGTTGCTCCCCCCCTGTGTCATCCTCGCCCTCTGTGTACCCCCCTTTCTTTCTCTGTCACCCCCCCCCCCTCTCTCCTCTCTCTCTCTCTCCCCTCTCTCTCTCTCTCACCCCTCTCTCTCTCTCTGTACCTTCTCTCTCTCTCTGTCCCCCGCTTTCTCTTTCTGACAGGTGCAGAGAGCTGGAGTGCTCAGCAGAGCAGCTTTGTGGTTGGTCATTTTTTTTTAAACATCGCCAGTCAGTTTCACAGCTGACAGGTGCTGGGAGCCGGAACAGTGGTTTCCCATCTTCAGACAGATTCAGAGTTTTCCAGGAGCCTTTTGCAGAAGAGAGTCCAAACTTCTACCACTCATTCAGCTTAAATTTATGGGCCCCCTGGAAATGGGTTTGGAGGCAGGGACAGCCATAGAATTGTGATGGGAGGCAGTGGGCGGAGGGCCCGGCACTATGCAATTTTGTCGGGGACGTGATCGGTTGAAGACAGCCTTCCCACCCAGAGGCCATTTGAGGCCCTTAAGTGCCTATTACCAGCAACTTGTCTGATGTAACATAAATGAAATGCATGGAATTCAATTGATTGAAGATCTCAAACAGGTTCATTGCAGCTAACAAGTATATACAGTGCAGAGCTAACTATTTGCAAAACTTGCTTGTTGGTGTTACAGTAGCAGAGTGAGCCTGGCACGTAGTCACATGACCACTTTGGGGTACTTAGCTCATTAGCATACTAAGATCTTAACGGTACATTGCTCTTAAAGGCAATCACACAAAACCTCCTGCTGCTGATGGGATTTAACTGGTGGCGGAAGAGGGGGACTTCACCCCGCAGGGAGGTCACCCAGTAAAATGAGGCAACCTCCCACAGATTTCCCACAGAGAGCCCCCACCTGAAAATCTCTATCTCCCTGAACCACCCAAGCTGTAAAAATAATAGGGTAATAATTGTAGGGGATTTCAACTTCCCCAATATTAACTGGGATAGATTTAGTGCAAAAGGCTTAAAGGGGGAGGAATTCTTAAAGTGCACCCAGGAGAGCTTTCTGAGCCAGCACGTAGAAACTTCTACAAAAGAAGGGGCGATACTGGACATAATCTTAGGGAATGAAGCCGGACAAGTGTCAGTGGAGGAGCATTTCAAGAATAGTGACCATAACTCTTGTTACAACCAGGTGAGCAATGTATCGAGGGGTCTTTTGCTGTCTTCACCTGGTCTTATTGTAACAGGCTTTAATTTTAAACACACTGTGTTTTGAGCTTCCCATTTGTGAATACTTGTTCACAACTTTCCAATTATAAGGCAACAAAATGAGCACAAACAGGCTTTCTTTGGTTTAAAGAAGAAAGATGAAATTTATTAAACCTTAAACGTAAATCGAATACAGTTCACGCCGATGGATATATGGCGCGTCCACACTAGTATGAACTCGCGATATAAACACGCAGATAGGGACAGAAAAGAGCAGAAGAAAAGATAAGTAGAACAGTTTCAGGCAATATCTTGTTACTCTTTCTCAAGCTCCCTGTAGTCCTTGATTGAAGATATGGTCTTCGTGGGGCCCAGTAGTCTTCTTAAAACCTTGTTCATGTAGGAAATCTTTGTCTCTTTGAGTTTCACGTATTTTCACAAGATTGGGTTCTGTGAGAAGAGATGAAGGCAGGCAGACAGAAGAGGAGATGTTCTCACTCCATGAGCACACGGCGTTCTGAGTTCAAAATCTGTTTTTCCAGTTTAAAACTCCCCTAGTTGGCCAGCAGGTGGTCACATGACCGACTGGTTTGACCAGGTCTCTTTCTGTGTATTGGGAGGCAGTGACTGGCTCCCTTTGTTTCGAAACTGTCTGGTACTATGCCAATGTCCTTCCAGTCAGGAACTTGCAATTTTTAAGATTTAATGTTCATGTGGCAAAATAATGTGTGCCTCAGTCTTGGCAGGTGGGGGGTTTGCCTGACGCTCTGGAAGATTTAAGGTAGTTATGGAAAAGGACAAAGATGGACCAGAAATAAAGGTACTGAATTGGGGGAAGGCCGATTTCAATATGACAAAACAGGATCTGGCCAAAGTGGACTGGGAGCAGCTACTTGTAGGAAAGTCTACATCAGACCAGTGGGAGTCATTCAAAAAGGAAATAGTTAGAGTTCAGAGCCACCATGTTCCTGTAAAGGTGAAGGGTAGGACCAACAAGTCCAGGAAATCCTGGATGTCAAGGGATATAGAGGATTGGATAAGGAAAATAAAGGAGGCTTTTGGCAGATTCAGAGTGCTGAAAACAGCGGAGGCCCTAGAGGAGTATAGAAAGTGCAAGGGGGTACTTAACAAAGTAATAAGGAGAGCAAAGAGGGGGCATGAAAAAACACTGGCGGGCAAGATAAAGGAAAATCCCAAGGCATTTTATAAATATATTAAGGGCAAGAGGATAACCAGGGAAAGAGTAGGGCCCATTAGGGACCAAAGTGGCAATCTGTGTGTGGAGTCAGAGGACATAGGTGAAGTTTTAAATGATTATTTTTCATCTGTGTTCACTATGGAGAAGGACGATGTAGGTGTAGAGATCGGGGAGGGGAATTGTGATATACTTGAACAAATTAGCATTGAAAGGGAGCAGGTATTAACGGTTTTTGCAGACTTCAAAGTGGATAAATCCCCAGCCCCAGATGAGATGTATCCCAGGCTGCTATGTGGGGCACGGGAGGAGATAGCAGGGGCTCTGACACAAATTTTCAAATCCTCTCTGGCCACAGGAGAGGTACCAGAGGACTGGAGGACAGTGAATGTGGTACCATTATTCAAGAAGGGTAGTAGAGATAAACTAGGTAATTACAGGCCAGTGAGTCTAACATCAGTGGTCGGGAAACTATTGGAAAAAATCCTGAGGGACACAATTAATCTCTACTTGGAGAGGCAGGGATTAATCAGGGATAATTAGCATGGCTTTATCGGGGGAGATCATGTCTAACAAATTTGATTGAATTTTTTGAGGAGGTGACTAGATGTGTAGATGAGGGTAAGGCAGTTGATGTAGTTTACAGGGACTTCAGTAAGGCTTTTGATAAGGTCCCGCATGGGAGATTGGTCAAGAAGGTAAAAGCCCATGGGATCCAGGCAATTTGGCAAATTTGATCCAAAATTGGCTTAGTGACAGGAGGCAGAGGGTGATGGTCGAGGGTTGTTTTTGCGATTGGAAACCTGTGACCTATGGTGTCCCATAGGGATCGGTGCTCGGACCCTTGCAATGGAAAAGCTGTAGGCTACAAATTAAATTGTTTGATATTGGCATATAAAGACAACCTCATCACCTAGTAATCTGCAATGAAAACCAGATAGGTTCCACAGGAGGCAGGTGATCTGTTCCATCAGATTGCTGATGAAGGTAAAGATTGGCCCTAACACATTCATATCCAACTCTTTGAAAAACTCTTCTAAAAAAGGCATTCACCTGTTTAGTTTTGAAGTTAACATTCCCATAACAACAAAATTTAATATAAATCATTAAGTTTGTGTCCAATAATATAGCAGTTTCATTTCCAGGCTGTAGATGTTCCATTGCTTGACTTTGCTACACTGCAGTGTGCTTAAGACAGATAGAACAGGCATTTGTAAAGTGTCTTACTTCTCTCAAGATGGCCCCAAGCATGTCGCAATCTATTAATTCGTTTGCAAATTGCAGTTACAGTTATTGCGGTTAACTAATACATAGTAATGTCCCACAAACTGTGCATGAAATAAATGACAATGTCATCTGCTTCTGGTGCAGTTGCTTGAAGGAGGAATGTTGGGCAGGAAAGAAAGACTTCCATTTATATAGAACCCTTCTGGACTTCAGGATGCCCCAAAGTGCTTTACAGTCACTGAAACACTTTCTGATTTACTCTTGTAGCTACAGTATTTATATGGTTGGTCCAGTTTTATTTCTGGTCAATGGTAAACCCCCGGATATTAACGGGAGATTCAGCAATAGTAATGCAGTTGTATATCAAGGGAAGTGGTTAGATTCTCTGTTGTTGGAAATGATCATTGCCTGGCACTTGTGCAGCACGAATGTTACTTGCCACTTAACAGCCCAAGCCTAAATGTTGTCAAGGTTTTGATGCATGCAGGAATGGGCTGCTTTAGTATCTGAGGAGTAGCGAATGGTACTGGACACTGTGCAATCATCAGCGAACATCCCCACTTCTGACCTTACGATGAAGGGAAGGTCTTTGATGAAGCATGGTTGGGCCTAGGACACTATTGTTTCGGCCAAGTGAGGAGGGGATCACAGACGCCCCTCTTGCCCTTCCTCTTATTTAACTGCAACAGGTTTTATTCATTTTAAACAGTGGTTGTGCTTACCACCTCAGTGAATGCTTTACCTTTTACCTTTAAAGTGATCGTGAAAGAACCAAAGGGACAGGTTTTCTTTAGTTTAAACAAGAAAGAGGTAAGTTTATTACACTTAACAAGCTAAACCTGATCTAAAAATAATAATAAAACGCTATACATTCACACAGGAGTCACAAATAGATTACAAAGTGGAAAGCATTTTTTTTTTGGTTGGATTAAAGTCCAGAATAAATAAAAGTTAAGGACACCACTGGTGGGGTTGGATGATTCCTGTGGTCTTCCAGCTGAAATTGTATTCTTGAAGTCCTTGGCTGGTCAAAGTGCACTTTGAAGCTGGCCCGCTTTGTTCAGGGTTTTCTTGAAGGCAGACTGGTAGGTGGCTCTCTTCCTCTAGTCTCTGGCTGTAGCAGTCTGTAGACTTGGAGGGTTCACAGTCACAGACGGTTTTCAAACTTGATGTTTTCTGGTGAGAGAGAGAGAGGGAGAAAGAAAGGGAGGCACACAGCTTTCTCTTCTGCTGCACACTCAGTTGCCGTCTGTCTCTTTGTCCAAGGTAAAAAGAAACAGCTTCACCTGAGTTGGACAGATGGTCACATGGTTGCTTCAGGTTTTCTGCAACCTTCTAATGAAATTCAAGGATATGAATGGGCTCCACAGGCCCCAGGATGCCAATATTTACATTTGGAAGGGGTTTGCTCTTCCAAAGTCAAGGTTTTAGGATTGCATTGACTGTCGTGCTAATGAAGCAATTTTAGGAATTCAATCATTTAGAGCAAGCCATTGTCCTGGGTCCATGCTGCTCAAACCTCTGGCTCCAGGTGGATCAGTTGAATATGAAAAGGTGTGTCAGATGCAAATTGCGGTGGCCACCTTGGCTGCCAGTTTTTTTTAAGTTAACAGAAGGGGTTTTCCCATTAGAAGTTTAATATAAACTTTCCACCAATGAATTAAAAATTCCTCATTTGGTATATCGGGTTTTCTTGACACTATCCTGAGGAATTCCTGCAGCAATGTCCTGGGCTGAGATAATTGGCCTCCAACAACCACAGCCATCTTCATATATGCTAGGTATAACTCCAACCAGTGGAGAGTTTAACCCCTGATTCCCATTGACTCAATTTTGCGAGGGCTACTTGATACCACACTCAGTCAAATGTTGTCATCATGTCAAGGGCAGTCACTCTCACTTCACCTCTTGAATTCCACTCTTTTTTTCATGTTTGGATCAAGGAACATAGGAACATAGGACTTAGAAGCAGGAGTAGGCCATTCGGCCCTTCAAGCCTGCTCTGCCATTCGATAAGACCATGGCTGATCTGGTTGTGGGATCAACTCCACTTTCCTGCCTACCCCCCATAACCCTTGACTCCCTTGTCTATCAAAAATCTATCTAGCTCAGCCTTGAGTAAATTTAATGACCCAACCTCCACTGCTGTCTGGGGAAGAGAATTCCACAGACTAACGACCCTTTAAGAAAAAAAATTCTCCTCATCTCTGTCTTAAAAGGGAGACCTCTTATTCTTAAACTTTGTACCCTAGTTCTAGTCTCCCCCACAAGAGGAAACTCTCTGTCAAGTCCCTCAGGATCTTATATGTTTCAATAAGATCACCTCTCATTCTTTTAAACTCCAATGGGTATAGCCCCAACCTGTTCAACCTTCCTTCATAAGGTAAACCCTTCATTCCCGGAATGAGTCGAGTGAATTTTCTCTGAACTGTTCTAACACAATGACATCCTTTTTCAAATAAGGAGACCAAAACTGCACACAGTACTCCAGGTGTGGTCTCACCAATGTCCTGTACAGCTGCAGTAAAACTTACCTACTTTTATACTCCATTTTCCTTGCAATAAACGCCAATATTCCACTTGCCTTCCTAATCACTTGCTGTACCTGCATACTAAGCTTTTGTGTTTCATGTATCAGGACACCCAGATCCCTCTGTACCACCGAGTTCTACAATCTCTCTCCATTTAAATAGTATACAGCTTTTCTATTCTTCCTGCCAAAGTGAACAAGTTCACATTTTCCCACATTATACTACATCTGCCAAATATTTGTCCACTCACTTATTTATATGCTTTTGTAGACTCTTTACCTCCTCTTGTCAACTTACTTTTCTTCCTATCTTGGTGTCATTGACAAATTCAGTTACGTACATCTAGAACCTTCATCCTAGTCAGTGATATAAATTGTAAATAGTTGAGGCCCCCGTACTGATCCCTGTGGCACTTCACTAGTTACAGCTTGCCAACTCAAAAAAGATGCATTCATCCCTACTCTCTGCTTCTTGTTAGCTAACCAGTCCTTTATCCATGCTAATATGTTACCCCCTACACCATGTGCTTTTATCTTGTGCAGTCATGTTTGATGTGGCACTTTATCAAATGCCTTTTGGAAATCTAAGTACACCAAATCTACAGGTTTCCCTTTATCCACCTTGCTTGTTACTTCCTCAAAGAACTCTAATTAATTAGTTAAACTTGATTTCCCTTTCACAAAACCATGTTGACTCTGTCTAATCCGATTATAATTTTCTATGTATCCTGCTATAACCTCCTTAATAATGGATTCTAGTAATTTCCCTATGACAGATGTTACGCTAACTGGCCTGTAGTTTCCTGCTCTCTGTCTCCCTCCTTTCTTGAATAATGGTGTTACATTTGCTATTTTCCAATCCTTTGGGACACTTCCAGAATCTAAGGAATTTTCAAAGAATATAACCAATATCTACTATCTCTGCAGCCACTTCTTTTAAGACCCTAGGATGCAGGCCATCGGGTCCTGGAGACTTGTCAGCCTTTAGGACTAATAGTTTTTTCAGCATCTTTTCCATGGTGATGGTGATTGTTTTAAGTTCCTCCCTCCCTTTCACCTCTTGATTTTCAAGTATCTTTGGGAAGTTTTCTAAATCTTCTACAGTGAAAACAGACACAAAATACCTGTTCAATGTCTCTGCCATTTCCTTGTTTTCCATTATCAATTCTCCAGATTCTCACTCTAGAGGACCAACAATAGCTTTAGTTACTCTTTTCCTATTTAAATACTTGCAAAAACTCTTAAAACCTGTTTTTATATTACGAGCTAGTTTTCTCTCATACTCTATCTTCTCCCTCTTAATTAATTTTTTTCGTCATTCTTTGCTGGTTCTTAAAATCTGTCCAATCTCTGACCTACCACTCGTCTTTGCAGATTTGTACAGTGTTTCTTCTAATTTGATATCACCCTTAACTCTCTTATTTAGCCAGGGATGATGAATCCTTCTCAAAGAATCTTTCTTTCTCACAAGGATAAATCTTTGCTGAGAGTTATTAAATATTTCCTTAAAAGTCTGCCATTGCATCTCTACTGTCCTACCTTTTAACTTAGTTTCCCAGTCCACTTTAGCTAGCTCTGCCTTCATACCCTTGTAATTACCTATCTTTAGATTCAAAACACTAGTCGTAGACTCACACTTCTCCCCTTCAAACTGAATGTGAAATTCTATCATGTTATGATCGCTGTCACCTAGAGGTCCATTTACCATGAGGTTATTGATTAATCCTGTCTCATTGCACATTACCAGGCCTGCTCCCTACTTGGCTCTAGAATGTACTGCTCTAGGAAATTGTCCCAAATGCATTCTATGAACTCATTTTCCAGCTTTATTTGTCAATCTGATTTGCCCAATCTACATGTAGATGAAAGTCACCCATGACTATTGTGATACCTTTCTTACACACCCCATTTATTTCTTCCTGTGTACTCTGTTCTACAGTATAGCAACTATTAGGGGGCCTAGAAACTACTCCTACATGTGACCTATTATCTTTCCTATTTCTTATCTCAACCCAAATTGATTCTACATCTTGCTCTTCCCAGCTAAGGTCATCTCTCTCTACTGTGCTAATGGCATCCTTAATTAACAAAGCTACCCCACCAACGTTTCTATCTTCCTGTCTTTTCAAAACGTTGAATACCCTTCAGTATTCAAGTCCAAGTCTTGGTCACCTTGCACCATGTTTCTGTAATGGCTATCAGGTCATACATATTTATTTCTATCTGTGCTAACAATTCATCCATTTTTGTTATGAATACTATGTGCATTCAGATACAGAGCCTTTAACTCTGTCTTTTTACTATTTCAGCAATCTTTGGCCTTATACTCTGGTGCAACCTTGCATTTGTACACTCTGTTCCTTCCTGCCATGCTCTGTCCCTTCCTGCTACACTCTGATTATCATTACCCAAATCGCTACCCTGCTCTATTATCTCATTGTTTCCCTTTGATTTACCACATCTCCCCTCACATGATCCTTGCCCTCTCTACTGCCCTAGTTGTACGACTCACCAGAGACCACTGGTCTCAGCATGGTTCAGGTGAAGACCGTCCCAACCATACAGCACCCACTTTCCCCAGTGCCACATGAATCAAAACCCATTTCGACCACACCAGTCTTTGAGCCATGCATTAATCTCTCTAATCTTATTTACCCTATACCAATTTTCTCATGGCTCAGGTAATAATTTGGAGATTATTACCTTTGAGGTTCTGCTTTTTAATTTAGCCCTTAGCTGCTCATACTCCCTTTGCAAAACCTGTTTCCTAGATCTATCTATGTCATTGGTACCGAGATGGACCACGACAACTGGATCCTTCCCCTGCCACTGCAAGTTCCTCTCCAGCCCTGAGCAGATGTCCTGATCCCTGGAACAAGGCAGGCAACACAGCCTTCTGGACACTCACTTTGGGCCACAGAGAACAGTATCAATCCCTCTGACCATACTGTCATAAGAACATAAGAACATAGGAGCAGGAGTAGGCCATTCAGCCCATCGAGCCTGCTCTGCCATTCAATACGATCATGGCTGATCATCCACTTCAATGCCTTTTTCCCACACTATCCTGATATCCCTTTATGTCATTGGTATTTAGAAATCTGTCAATCTCTGCTTTAAACATACTCAATGACTGAGCTTCCACAGCCTAAAGGTCTGCAAAGGAATCCCGACCCGAGCCGAACCGACACGTCGTCGGGTCCCATCGGGGTCGGGTCGAGTAGCAGGCCTTTACCACAACCCTCTGGATTAGAGAATTCCAAAGATTCACAACCCTCTGAGTAAAGTAATTTCTCCTCATCTCTGTCCTAAGTGGCTTCCTCCTTATTTTGAAATTGTGTCCCCTGGTTCTAGACTTCCCAACCAGGGGGAACATCTTACCTGCATCTACCCTGTCTATCCCTTTAAGTATTTTTTAGGTTTCAATGAGATCACCTCTCATTCTTCGAAACTCTAGAGAGTACAAGCCCAGTTTCCCCAATCTCTCCCCATAGAACAATCCCGCCATCCTGGCAACAAGTCTGGTGAACCTTCATTGCACTCCCTCTATGGCAATAATATCCTTCCAGAGGTAAGGGGACCAAAACTGCATACAGTACTCCAGGTGCGGTCTAACTAAGATTCTATACCATTGAAGCAAGATGTCGCTACTCCTGTACTCAAATCCTCTTGCGATAAAGGCTAACATACCATTTGCCTTCCTAATTGCTTGCTGCACCAGCATGTTAGCTTTCAGTGACTTATTGACAAGGACACCCAGGTCCCTTTCTAATCTCTTACCATCACCTCTTCCTCAAAAATTCAACCTTGACTCCACTGTCCTTGAAAACTACCACCCCATCTCCAACCTCCTTTCCTCTCCATAGTCCTTGAGCATGTTGTTGCCTCCCAAATCTATGTCCATCTTTCCCAGAAATCCATGTTTGAATCCCTCCAATCACATTTCCGCCTTTGCCACAGTACAAAAATGGCTCTTATCAAAGTCACAAATGACATCATATGTGACTGTGACAAAGGTAAGCTTTCCTTCCTCGTCCTTCTCGAGCTGTCTGTAGCCTTTTTCACGGTTGACCACATCATCCTCCTCTCCACTGTCATCTAGGTGGGTGGCACTGCTCTCACCTGTTTCCACTCTTATCCAAAGAATCACTTACAATGGCTTCTCTTCCTGCTCCCGCACCATCACCTCTGGTGTTCCCCAAGGATCTAACCTTGGCCCCCTCCTATTACTCATCTACATGCTGTCACTTGGCGATATCATCCAAAAGTGTTAGTTTTCACATGCACACTGATGACCCCCAACTCTATCTCAGCAGCATCTCTCTCAACTCCTCCACTGTTGTTAAATTACCAGACTGCTTATCTGATATCCAGTACTGGATGAGCAAAAATATCCTTTAATTGAATATTGGGAAGATTAAAGCCATTGTTTTCAATCTAAGCTCGATTCTCTTGCTACCAGCCCCATCCTTCTCTCTCTTAACAGTATGAGACTAAACCAGTCTGTTTGCAACCTTGATGTCATATTTGACCCCGATATAGGCTTCCAACCACATATTTGTGTGATCACTAAGGCCACCTATTTCCACTTCCGTGACATCGCCCAGCTTTGCCCCTGTCTCATCTCATCTGATACCGAAACCCTTATTCGTGCTTTTGTTACCTCTCAGCTTGACTATTCCAACGCACTTCAGGCTGCTCCCCCACATCCTACTGTCTGTAAACTTGACATTACACAAAATTCTGCTGCCTGTGTCGTAACTCGCAACAAGTCCTGTTCCCCTATCACCCCTGTGTTCGCTGACCTACATTGGCTCCCGGACAACAATGTTTTGATTTTAAAGTTCTCGTCCTTGTTTTCAAATCCCTCCATGACCTCCCCCCTCCCTATCTCTGTAATCTCCTTCAGCTCCACAACCCTCTGAGATATCTGCACTGCTCCAATTCTGACCTCTTGAGCATCCCTGATTTTAATCGCTCCACCATTGGTGGCCGTACCTTCAGTTGTCTAGGCCTTAGGCTCTGGAATTCGCTCCCTATACCTTTTCGCCTCTCTACCTCGCTTTCCTCCTTTGGACAATAATTGACATGGAGCCAATGATTCCATGATGGCTGGAGGAGGACACAGAGATCAGGAGGGACAAAGCCATGGAGGGATTTGAACACAAGGATGACAATTTTAAATTTGCTGCACTGAGTCATGTAAAGAACTCATTTATTAATTCCACCATGATATTTCTGGAAAGTAGGGGGCTCTTTGCCTTATCTCAGCCTTGTAGAAAGAGTAAAATTAAACCCTAGTAAATTTTTTAGATTTGCACAGATGTCTTTATTCCATCAAACTGCAGTGAAGAATGTTGATTAATCAGCTGTTCTCCAAGAAGTTGCTATTTACCAGCATCTGCTCTGGCTGCTAGCTTTCTTGTTACTGCATTTAATTTTCAATCAACTCCACACTTTCTGCTCGACATTAAAAGAGAGTTTTGCTGATGTACCTGCTCTGTTCAATATGCTTTGAATCTGTGAGGTGGCTCTAGTGAGAAACAACTGCAATATCTCACCTATGCAAAAAGGTTCTCAACAGGCTAGAATTTAAAGCTCGCCTTAAAAATTCATGGCATGCTATTTCTGGAACAAAGTACATCAAACTTTGAAATGTTTTTTGTATTTATTTATGTTAGGGCCCTAGACTTCTATCAGAGGTGCAATAGTTACTGCAAAGTCTCAAAAAACATTTATATTTTTGTCTGGCAGGTGGCTGTTGTTCATTGAAACCAGTCACTGTGTTTAAAAGACCCCAGGTTTTCTGAACAGGTAAAATCCTGAATGGAGATCGGGCGGAGAGCAAATTGCACCTGCCCAAATACGAGATGGCATTCTCACTGCAATAGGTCCAGGCATCCTTTTTTAATTTGTTCATGGGACGTGAGCATCGCTGGGAAGGTCAGCATATGTTGCACATCCCTAATTGCCTTCAAGAAGATGGTGGTGAGCTGCCTCTTGAACGCACAGTGCTGTTAGGAAGGGAGTTCCAGGATTTTGACCCAGCGACAGTGAAGGAACGGCGATATAGTTCCAAGTCAGGATGGTGTGTGGCTTGGAGGAGAACTTGCAGGTGTTGGTCTTCCTATGCATCTGCTGCCCTTGTCTTTCTAGGTGGTAGAGGTCATGGGTTTGGAAGGTGCTGTTGAAGGAGGTTTGGCAAGTTGCTGCAGTGCATCTTGAAGATGGTAAGCTCTGCTGCCACTGTGCACCACCAGGGGTCAACAACATGTCCGTGCACTGACGCCAGTGTCCGTGGTAAACATTTTGAGGTCCGTGACTGGTAATTTCAGGGATGAGAAATTTCCCAGAGGCTTTTCTCCCAGATCAGCCTGGCTTTAAAAAAAAAATCACAGCTGTCAGTTTCACAGCTGACAGGTACTGAAGCAGAGATGCGCTTTCTGAACTTTGGACAAGTTCGTGGTTGCCCGGTGGGTGCCGATTTTTTTTTTTAAAAGCCCGCCGAGAAGCCACAAACTTGTCCGAAGTTCAGAAACCATGTCTTTGCTTCAGTACCTGTCAGCTGTGAAACTAAAAGCTGCAATTAAAAAAAAAACTGACAACCACAAAGCTGAGAGTTCCTGCTCTTTGCAACTGTCAGAGAGAGAGAGAGAGGGAGATGGTAGGGGCGGGTGGGGGGGGGGTGGTTGTGGGTGGAGGGGAGGGAGAAAGAGGGTGAGAGTCAGAGAGAGAGAGGGGCAGAGAGAAAGGGACAGAGAGTGAGAGGGGTGAGAGAGAGAGGGGGGAGGAAAAGGGGGAAGAAAGAGGGGAGGAGTGAGAGGAGGAGAGAGAGAGGGACAGAGAGAGAGAGAGAGATGGGGAGATAGAGAGAGAGAGAGGTGGGAGAAAGAGAGGGCGAGAGAGAGGGACAAAGAGCGGGGGGAGAGAGGGAGCAAAGGGGGGGGGGAAGATAGAGAGAGGGCGCAGAGAGAGAGGGGGGGAGAGAGAGAGGGGGACAGAGAGAGACAGGGAGGGTGGAGAGGTGGGACAGGGGGAGAGAAAGGAGAGGGGGGGGAGAGAGAAGAGAATAGAGAGAGAGGGAAGAGAGAGGGGGAGAGAGAGAGATGGACAGAGAGAGTGGAAGGGAGACAGAGAGCGGGGAGAGAAAGAGGGGGGAAGTGAGAGATGGGGAGACAGAGGGGGAGAGAGAGGGGGGGAGAGAAAGCTGAGAGAGAGAGAGAGAGGGAAAGAGAGAGAGGGGGAAAGAGAGAGGGGGAGAGAGAGAGAGGGAGAGAGAGAGGGGGGAGAGAGGAGGAGAGAGAGAGGGGAGAGAGAGAGAGAGGAGGGAGAGAGAGATGAGAGTGGGGAGAGGGAGAGGGGAGAGAGAAAGAGGGGGGAGAGAAAGAGAGATGGACACAGAGGGAGGAGATTGAGAAGGGGAAGAGAGAGAGGGGAGAGTGAGATGGACACAGAAGGGAGAGAGGGGGGGGAGGGATGTAAACAGAGTGGAGTGACAGAGGGGAGAGAGATGGACACTGAGAGTGGAGAGAAAGAGGGGTGAGATGGACATAGTGAGGGGATAGGGAGAGAGAGATGGACACAGAAGGGAGAGAAAGATGGGCATATGAGGGGAGAGAGAAAGGGACAGAGAGTGAGGGGGGAAGGGGGGAGAGAGGGGGGGAGGAGTGAGAGGAGGAGAGAGAGGGACAGAGAGAGAGAGATGGGGAGATAGAGAGAGAGGTGGGAAAACGGGAGGGCGAGAGAGGGGGACAGAGAGAGAATCCTCAGAGGGTACACCATCACATTGTTTCCCCTACACCCTCCACCATTGCAGCTACTCTCACATCAGTGGGTATGCACTCAGACTTAGATGCAGGGTCACAAGTGGGTAAGAGCAGCACACACGCCCAAGCAGCTGACAGAGGCCATGATGGGCGAGGCCATTGACAGTTGGAGGACTGTGGGAGGCCTGGCCCCTGCTGAGCCCCCAGCTGGCGACGAGCCTCTGGCACCGGCAGCACAGAACTTGCTGGAGTTGCAGAGAGGGGTAAGGCAACATCTGGCGGAGCTGCCAGAGGCAAGGCACAGTCATTCGTGGACATGGAGGAGTCCATGTCTCAAGCATGGGAGCGCATGGCTTCCTCCATCGAGAAGTTGGTGACCCTCTTGGAGAGTCAGATCCTGGAGATGTGTGCAGACCTACATACCCTCGCCTTAGTCATGAGCTCAACATAGCAGTGGCAAGGCAAGAGGGCGAGTCTTTCCCAGATCCTCATCCTTCTCTGGTCAGCAAGGAGGTTCAAGCGAGCCTTGCAAGGGAGGAGGAGAGGCTGACCCCCACATCTGGTGGCTCCCCTCAGGGTGATTTGATTTGGACAGTGGCTCCTCAGCCCCTCCGCCAGTGACCCCAGCTCCCGTTGCTGAGACGACAGAGGAGGCTCCCGCACCTATGCAGGAATCCCTCAGCCAGCCGGCATTCTCCAGGCCTCAGACAGCCAGAGGACACCCACAAAACTCATCCCAGGCCAAGGGGCAGCAGATTCAGCAGCCTGCCTCCAACTCAGCTGCCAGCGCAGAGGAAGCACTTCATGCACGATCACGGAAGTGCGTGAAGAAGAACACCTAAATGCACTTGGGGTTTCACGGGTGTGTGCACCTTGGTCTAGTAATTGAGTATTATGAATTTTCACTGCTGAGAATCTGTCATGCTTTCCCTGCTGCCCTGTGAGGTGCCACCTACACTCTTGCTCCCTCAGTGGACTGCAGGGGCAGGCCATGTATGGTCACCTGCTCAGCTCTGTGAATGCTGCTGGTGAGACTGGGCACAAGGCATGGGAGAGCGATAGACAAGAGGTGGCACACAAAATACAGTGAAATCAGTCTTTACTGAGTTCACTTGGAACGGGCATCAAGGTGACAGAAGTCAGGTATGTATGAGATTGTCCTGAGCCTGCCTTGCACGTCTGTCAATGGCCCTCGCCTCCAGTACCAAGGCTTCATCATCGCACATTGCCTGCTCGGCATCTTCCTTGTTGAGTGGCATTTAATTATGCCCTCATGATGCAAGGCCTCCCCCCACCCCTCTGCAGTGCTAGATTGTGCAGAACACAGACGACCATCACAATACACAAGATCCTTGCTAGGGCATACTGCAGGGCTCCACCAGATCGATCTAGGCACCAGAATTGCAGAGAGAGGTAAGGAACCTGTTTGATGATCACTCAGGTGGACACATGGCAGATGCTGTACCTCCCCTCTGTTGCAGTGCGAGGGTTCCTCACAGGTGTCAGTGGCCACGTCTTCAATGTGTAGCCCTTATCCCCCAGAATCCATTCCTGAAGGTGTGCAGGGGACCAGAAGATGTGTGGCACCTGGGACCACCGTAATATGTAGGCATTATAGCTGCTTCCCGGGAAGCGGGCACACACCTGCTGGAAACACTTTTGGTGTTCGTTGTACGTTGATGGAATGGAAGTCTATCTGTTGATGAAGGCCGTTGACTGTTCTGTGGGCGCCTTGATGGCCACATGCATGTAATCGATGACATATTGCACCAAGGGGAATCCAGCGATGGCCCCGAAGCTGATGGCCCTCTCCACATGACTGTCAGGGTCAGTCCAGTACTGCACATAGTCACCAGGACTCTTGAACAAGGCATTGGTCACCTCCTTGATGCAGCGGTGGGCTGCTGCCTGGGAGACGCCACACATGTGCCCTGTGGATCTATAGAAAGACCCGGAGGCGTAAAAGTTGAATACCATGGTGGTCTTCTGGCCCACAGGCATTGGGTGTCCACCAAAGCCTATGTATGGGTCGCACCTCATGGCCTCCCTCAAGAGCCGCAGTCTTCACTGACATTGCCGCTCAGACAATTTGGAGGTAGTTGAGGTGATTCTGGACACACTCTGTCATGTACAGGCACTTGTTGGCGCAGCTGGCTTCTGTCACTCCCCTCGTCGATCTTCACAAGCTTGCCCAGCCATCACCTAGCCCTGCTTCCATCTGAGACTCTGCTGCACAGCATGGGGGTCTACAAAGACTGGGTGTATGAGACCCATGCCAGCTGGCTGCTCCCCCCTCCTGTGTGCTGTCCCTGGAGAGAGGACCTTGCCTTTGGAGCCTTCCCTTTGCCGCTCCTCTCTAAACACAGGCGAATGGCCCTCAGCCCCCTTGCCATGAGGGCTGCATCCCTGTTGTGAAATGGCCGCCAGTCCCCCCATTCTTTTTCCTGCATTCATCCAACGCTCCCCAGGGCTGCTTTTAATGGTTGGCACTGATGCTTCGTCTTGGTACTACCACCTTTAACTGGGTGAGGATCAGAAGGCACATGAACCCCGTACATTGTTGAATAAATTCAAAACCCTTCATAAAACTGGAGTGAGGTCCATGCAAATGCATATTAAGTTCCTGCTCAGCAATTCAAATTGCACGCCACGTTGCAGTGACAGCCCCGCCTTGGACCTTTCCTGCTGCTGACAAAATCCGACACTGATGTCATGACGTCGGGTTTCCAGGGAAGAGTGTCCCTTCCCGGTTTTCCGGCCCCGTCCCCACCCCCCCCCCACCCCAGGCCCCCAATCCCGTTCCTGATGGCCAAATAAAATTCAGCCCATAGTATGCAAAGAATAGCGTTCCACAGACAAGTAAAGGGATCTCAAACTTAAAAGTAATATGTTTGGTAAAACAAGAGCTGATAATACTAATTCATCAGGATTATAGAAAGTGGTTTGGGGAAGTGAAAGACGATTAGCAGAGCTAAAAGGGAATATGAAAAAAAGACTGGTAGATGATATAAAAGGAAATAGTAAAGGGTTCTAAATGTCATTAAAGGTAAAAGAATCATCAAATAGAGGTAGGAGCCCTGAAGTTCGATGGGAGGAAGGCACGGTGAAGGTATGAAATAAGTATTTTCGTCAGTGCTTACAAATGATGGTGGAAATGAAACTGTTCGAGGATATGGAACAAGTGTTCGAAAGAAGCGTAGTAAAAGAATTTTGAAAAACATTAAGAAAAAAAAAGAGCTTGCATTTATACAACGCCTTTCATGACCTCAGGCTATCCCAAAGTGCTGTACAGCCAATGAAATATTTTTTATGTGTAGTCACTGTTGTACTGTAGGAATCACGGCAGCCAATTGTGCACAACAAGGTCCCAAAAACAGCAATGTGATAACGACCAGACAATCTGGGTTTTTTTAGTGACGTTGGTTGAGGGATACATATTGGCAAGGATACTGGGAAAGCTCCCCTGCTGTTCTGAAAAATAATGGGATCTTTCACGTCCACCTGAGGGAGAAAATAGGGCTTCGGTTTCATGCCTCATCTGAAAGATAGCATCTCTGACAGTGCTGCACCCCCTCAGGACTGCATTGGAGTGTCAGACTTAAGGATGTTCACGTCTCTGAAGTGGGACTTGAACCTTCTGATTCAGAGGCAAGAGCCATGGTTGACACCTAGAACCCAAGGGGAGGTACCTCAGCAGGCCCAGGTGGCAGGTGCCCTAGGTTATTGACAGAAGTCTCAGAAGCGGCAGAATAGGCTCTGGCCGTGATTTGTTAGTCCCTCTTAAATGTGCAAATTGTGCTGGAGGACTGGAGACCAGTCAATGTAACACTCTGGGCAAAATAAGCAAATAAACACCACCACATCTGAAACCAAGTCTGAACAGTAACTCTCCCTGGCAGAATGACAAATGAATGGTGGTAGGATTCCTTGTTCCCACCCACCCAGGAAACCCCTGGGGAACAAGACCAAATACATTTCTCTAGCTGCTCCCCAGCACATGTACTATCATAAAGATATATCAATGTTCCTTCTTCAAGCACAATACAACTAAAATGGCACGAGCAGACTATATACTCTTCTTCAAATCATGAAAACAATATCATGGGTTCATTTTCCGAGACCGTCTCTCTACTGACAGAGCATGCAAGCAACAGACAGCTCATCTGAAAAGCCCAGGTGTAATTATGTGCAATTTTCAGTCCACTGAAATAAATTGCTTTAAATTAGGAGATTTACCAAAACTATGCAATTTTTATAAGATCCAATAACCTGTCTGTGCTCTCCTGAATATTTTATGGTCCTCCTCATTATCTGCAAACTGTCCACTTTTGTGTCATCAGCAAATGTAAGGATTGTGCTCTCTATGCCCAAATTTAAATCTTGCACATATAATTGGAACCAAAAGTAGTCGCACCTCAAACATGCATCATTTCCAATACTTCTCTAATATTAGCCATACCCATTTACCTAACCCTTGATAGCCTGTCCATCAACCAACTTTAGGTCCATGCTGTTACATTCCCTAACAGCTATAATCTGATTTTTTTTTAACAAGCCTGTTATGAAACATCTTATTGAATGCCTTCTGAAAATCCATATACACTGCATTTACTGCAATGCATTTATCTGTGTTGTAATCACATTTGCCAAACACAACCCACCTTTAATAAATCTATGTTGGCTGCCCTTGATAAATCCATGCATCTCTAAGTACTCACTAACTTGATATTGACTTGTTGACTCTAAGATTTTGCCCACAGCTGACATTAGACTAACTGATCTATTGTTATCCAGTTTATTGTGTTCTGTAATCTGATAAAATTTGCTGCATTTGGTCTTACTTCTGTTTAAGTTTACTTTTTAATATATTGGATTTGCAGTTTGCAACCTGTCATATACAATCTGTCAGAACATGATTTGTCCATTAGTCATAGTGGCCAGGAGCTTATAATGGCAAGCTATATTGTTTCCAGTATGCATCTTGGTAGTGAAGCAGTTTGTTGTTGACCCTGTCACCCAGATTACTTCAGGTACAATGTCACATTTCAGTTCATAAGGAACATGAGTTTACCTGCCCAAATATACCTTTGTACTGGGCTTAAAAGAAAGTATTTGGAATACACTAAATCATAGCAGTCTCTGCTCCTCAATAAGACCTGGTCAAATACAATGGCATTCTGAGTACCACAGTAAGTCAGCATTAGATTACTTGGCCTCTCAGGGTTGAAGGTTCATATGCAAACAACCAAGAATGAATAGTTGCCTTTCCGTCTGATTAGAGTTGGATAACACAGTTCTGTTATCATGAAGTGATTTATGACTTTAACCCCTTTTAGGGACTAAACCAAATCAAGTGTACATCCCTATGAATCTCCTTTAATTAAGTTCAAACCAGACAAATTCTTATAGACACTTATTTGGGTCCAAGGAACTTAATTAGTCTTCCCTCAAAGAAAGAAAACTAACAGAGAATATTACCATCTTTCGGATAGCCTTTTTTTTTTACGAATTATAGCTAAGTTATAAATATCCCAGATATTATAAGGGCCTGGGAAACTCTCTTCAATATGTATCTCTCCACTTCAAGAGACACAGAGAGGGGGTTCTTGTAATTGTATACAGAATGCTACATGAGACGATTTATTAACTTTTATATACTTATTAAAGAATTGATCATGCAATGCACTTTAAGTGGATAAATATACCACAATATTAAAGATTACTAAGAGATGTAACACGTAAACTTATTTCTAAAATAGAATCCAAAAGTTTAACCTTGATAATGTTACAGCAAAATATCTTAGACTATCCATCAAAATTTAAAATAAACTTTTACCTTAAATTCCCTGAGTAAGCCAGAGGTTTAGTTTAGTTTAGAGATACAGCACTGAAACAGGCCCTTCGGCCCACCGAGTCTGTGCCGACCATCAACCACCCATTTTATACTAATCCTACACTAATTCCATATTCCATATTGAGAAGCATTGATGAAGAATTCAATACTTCTAGTTTCCTGCTTCAACAACCCTCTTGTTTATACTTTTTCTAAGCTATCATCTAACCTTTTAGTATATAGGTGTTACCTTTCTCTGTGTGTTTTCCTGCTTTTAAGATCCACATATGGTAATATCATTAGCTACCATCCCCATTTAACTTATTTGCTGGAAGTCCCCTGCTCTTGAAGTTGTGAGCTTCTATCTGGTCAAAATGTTAATAATTGGGTTTACTTGGCATCTGTTTCTGTAAGTACTATTTCATTTTATTATTTTATTATCTATAATTGTTTTTTATGGTACCTTGAACCCATCTTTTGAATTAATCTGTCCACATCACCAACACTATCAACTAATTAAGTTTATAGCTGCCTCTTATGAACATCATACAGGTTTTTTTAATGTGTTTATCCTTCAATTCCCTGGCAACACAGGCCCTGAAATGGATTTCCCAACTTAAAAGGTGTTTCTGGTTCACATTCTATTGTAACAGAGACCTTGGAATTTTTAACTCTACCTTCTTAAAGGGGAATTTCAGTGTGTCTTGAAAACTGACCATTGATTCAATCTTTAATTCTAAAAGATATAATATATTAACTATATCTAAAATTTACCTAATTAAGCCTCTTATATACCTATGTTTCATCACAATCTCTGCAATTTTCTATCAGATGAAGCAGATTCATATTTCCTCCATCTAATTGTTCTTCAGGTTCTCATGCAAAATGAACTTGGGAATTCTGAATGATCTACAGCTGACTTCAAATGCATAGTCTTAACTGGCAAGTTCACAGTGAGAGGATATGGGAAACAACACAGTCACGATTGTAAAGCCTGGATTTGCTTGGGGCAGTTTAAATTAAAGGTAGGGCAGAGGCTACTGTTCAAGAGCTAAATATAGGAGGGAGGATTTCTTGCTTTTGCACTTACGAGCCAGCAATTTGCTGTCCAATGAAATGAATGGAATGGGTGGTAAATCACAGGCCAACGTGTCCTTTTTAAAAACAAAATTGTACAATTTATATGTTACTTTATATTGCTAATGGTTGCAGCAGATTGATCCTGTTTCTCCTTTGCAGGCCATTGTGTTTTCCCAGATAAAAATAGCCATGTGTACTGTAAAGTAATTTGTTGTGCCTGTATTACTTTGAGGTGTTTAGTTTAGTTTAGAGATACAGCACTGAAAGAGGCCCTTCGACCCACCGAGTCTGTGCCGACCATCAACCACCCATTTATACTAATCCTACACTAATTCCATATTCCTACCACATCCCCACCTATCCCTATATTTCCCTACCACCTACCTATACTAGGGGCAATTGCTAATGGCTAATTTACCTATCAACCTGCAAGTCTTTGGCATGTGGGAGGAAACCAGAGCACCTGGAGGAAACCCACGCAGACACAGGGAGAACTTGCAAACTCCACACAGGCAGTACCCAGAATTGAACCCGGGTTGCTGGAGCTGTGAGGCTGCGGTGCTAACCACTGCACCACTGTGCCGCCCAGGTGTTTCTGAGAGATGTAATAGCTGCTATGAAAAAGAAAGTGTGTTTCCCCTTATTCATGCAGATCACCTCTTAAAGATGAGGCTATTTATTACACAGTGTTCACAGTTCTACCCTACACAATGAAGAGTAAAATCTGGCAGCGTCTAAAATGATCTTATCAAAACATGCACAGGCGATCAGAGAAACCATGGCACATAGGTACAGAGAAAATAATTGCTTGTTTGGATCTCTCCCAGAATGACCAAGGTACACCTAGAGGAAGAAAAGAAAAAGCAATGTAAATCAAGCTGTAGTGTTTGGGCATTGCCAAGCTTTAGGAGAACGGGAGAGTGGGATATTATTTGGAACACAGGAAGAAAGAGAAGAAAGTTTCAAAGAAACATTGATAATGGCAATATTGATAAAATAGAGAGGAAAGAAAGCTTGTGATGGAAAGAGAAAGCTTACAGACAAGAAGGAAAAGATAGATTGCAGATTGGATTCCTTTTTATTTCCCTTGTTTGCTCTCCAGGAATGGTGACAGAGGATCCCACAAATAAAAATAGATGGCTGTTCCTGGTGCCATGGTTGATAGAGGAATGTTGGCCAGGGTACCTTAAAGTTGGCATGTAAAGGAAATTGCAATAATCTTCAAACTGTACAACATGTTTAGTATTCATGGAAATGTGATGGAAACTATCTTTCATCATTGCTGCTAAATGAGTTTTCTCTGAGCAAGCAGCCATGTGTACAGAGATTGAATCCATTCAAATGTGTAAAGTGATTAGGACTAGATCAAAACAGGTGGCTGTTGAAGTCCAACAGAGCAAACCCTGATTTTCCAGAGATTCCATTAATAAAAGTAATTCCTCTGCTCACAGGATATGAAAGGAAATTTCAAAGGCCAATCACTGGCCAGATTGCACAACAGGATGAAACCAAAGAGGTTTCAATATTTAATCAAAATTTGTTGTTATTCTGCCTGACTGCTCCAGTAAATCACATATTTGCACCAAAGGCGCTGCCGGTCTTCCTGTACCACACTCAAGTAGCCATTCTTCATGTGTGTGCAAGGAGATGGTTGAAGGGCTATTTGGCAATGGAAAGCATCACAGCATAGCTTAGTTATTCCGCCATTCACACCTCCTCTAGCCACATCTTTTGTTTCTTTATTTGTTCCATTACCACTCCCTTTGGCCTTGCACCATGAAACCTCTTGTCATTTAACCTCTTTTGTCTTTCTCTCTATCACAGACGTTCCCTTTTGTTCTTTTCCACCCTCCCCCCTTTCACTTGCTTAAAACCTATTACATTTCTAACTTTCCTAGTTCTGATGAAAGGTCATCGACCTGAAACATTAACTCTGTTTCTTCCTCCACAGATGCTGCCTGACCTAATCAGTATTTCCAGCATTTTCTGTTTTCATGACACTCTCATATGACCCTGATTGCATTTGATATCCACACATGCACAAGAACACAAGAAATAGGAGCAGGAACAGACCATATGGCCCATCGAGCCTGCTCCGCCATTCAATACGATCATGGCTGATCTTAGGATTCAATTCCACTTTCCTGCCTGCTCCCCATACCCTTGATTCCCTGAGAGACCAAAAATCTGTCTATCCCAGCCTTAAATGTATTCAACGATGGAGCATCCACAGTCCTCTGGGTTGGAGGATTCCAAAGATTCACAACCCTTTGAGTGAAGTAATTTCTCCTCATCTCAGTCCTAAATGCTCACCCCTTATCCTGGGACTATGCCCCAGAGTTTTAGATTCCCTGACCAGCGGAAACAATCTCTCAGTGTTTGCCTTACCCAGTCTCTTCAGAATCTTGTATGTTTCAATAAAATCACCACTCATTCTTCTAAACCCAAGAGAATATAGGCCCAACTTACTCAGCCTCTCATCATAAGACAACCCCCTCATCCCAGAGACCAATTTAGTGAACCTTTGCCATACCACCTCTAATGCAAGTATATCCTTTGTTAAATATGGAGACCAAAATTGCACACAGTACTCCAGATGTGTTCTCACCAAAACCCTGTACAATTGTAGCAAGACTTCTTTATTCTTGTACTCCAATCCCCTTTCAATAAAGGCCAACACATCATTTGCCTTCCGAATTGCTTGCCGTACCTGCATGTTAACTTTTTGTGTTCCGTGTACAAGCACACCCAAGTCTCTTTGAACGGCGAAGTTTACAAGTTTCGCACCTTTTTATAAAAAAGCCTGCTTTTATATTCTTACAACTCACCCATTGGGGTGACTAGATAACAATTAAAGCCTGAATCTGTGTTATTCCCCCTTCCCCCTCCCTCACCCAGGGCTGCAAAGTTTTTCCTGGTCTGTATGGTTCAACTTGTCAGCATTTTCCAATAAGCAACAGGGCAACTGTCTGCACTGTGTAATATGTATAAAGACTCAAGATAAAGGAGTCTATAAACTGAGCAGGCTGTGTGTAACATTGCAGTTCAAAAATGGGATTCCAACCACGGAAAAATCCAATTATGAATTCAAATATTGACACAATGCATCATTATCATTGACTCGTTAACAGATTCTATTATTGATAATACAGCGTAAAGACATAAATATCACAGTGCCTGTGGTGTGCAGTGTTGCTGTGACAAAAAAAAGTACCTGGCTCTTAAGGGTCTCTTCATTCCCCAATAAAGATTTGCCAAATTTTTTCATGAAGGTGGTAATTCTTTCAATGATATATCTATAACATTTAAAAAGGAATGGATACAGAGCTGGTAATTCCATGCAGAACCTAAGTGTGGAATTTGAGATGTCCATTAAGCTACAGAACTTAAAATTGGCTCAAGGCGTTAAGCTGAGCCTGTAATATGGGCCACAGGGGATTGGTAAAGTATTAATTATTCGGAATATAGAAAAGCATCACCCCAATCCTAGTGTCCAGGTAATATCTATCTCATGAAAAAACTCATAACTCTTATTTTCTTTCTTATCCTACTTTCCCTTATTCTATTCACAGATCACCTGCATGTGAAATGTCCCAGTGCGCTGGATTCCTTTTTCTCTTACTGAAGGGCACAAGACAGTCAGGAAGGTTTATTGTTTAAATGGGAGGTTTTCAATACTACTAGGTATGCTAACATAATCTTGCCTCCATTGCACTGGCAATTTTTTTTCTATCTCCACTCAGCAGGGCAAGATAAGTTAACGACCAGCAATTACCTTTGTGACTAGGATACCCAGTTCTGAGAACTGTGTACAACAACAACTTGCATTTATACAGCATCTTTAACATAGCAAAGCACCCAAGGTGTTTCACAGGAGCACTAGCAAACAAAATTTGACAATGAGCCACATAAAAAGAGGATAAGAAATGTAGTCCCGGGAGCCTGCTCCATCGGGGGAGACGGTGGCATTTTGGCAATGTCACTTAGCTGGTGGAATTTGTGTTCAATTAAGAACATAAGAAATAGGAGCAGGAGTAGGCCATTCAGCCCCTCAAGCCTGCCCCGCAATCCAATAAGACCATGGCTGATCTGTCCCAGGCCACAACTCCTCTTTCGTGCCTGCTCTGCCTAACCCTTGACTCACCGAGATTTCAAAAATCTATCTACCTCCTCCTTAAATACATTTAGTGACCTAGCCTCCACAACTCTCTGAGGCAGAGAATTCCAGAGATTCACCACCGTCTGAGAAAAGAAATTCCTTTGCATCTCAGTTTTAAATGTGTGCCCCCTTATTCTGTAACTATGTCCCCTAGTTCGAGATTCCGCAACCAGTGGAAACATATTCTCAACATCTATCCTGTCAAGCCCCCTTAGAATCTTAAAATATTTCAATAAGATCACCTCTCATTCTTCTAAACTCCAATGAATAAAGGCCTAACCTGTTTAGTCATTCTGGATAAAACAACCCCTTCATCCCAGGAATCAGCCTAGTGAACCTTTTCTGAACTGCCTCCAATGCTAGTATATCCTTCCTTAAATACTGGGACCAAAACTGTACGCAGTACTCCAGGTGGGCCTCACCTACACCCTGTACAGTTATAATAAGACTTCCCTATTTTGAAACTCTAACCCCCAGCAATAAAGGCCAAAATTCCATTTGCCTTCCTAATTACTTGCTGCACCTGCATGCTAACCTTTTGTGTTTCATGTACAAGAACACCCAGATCCCTCTGTACTGCAGTATTTTGTAGTCTTTCTCCATCTAAATAATAATCTGCCTTTTTATTCTTCCTACCAAAGTGAATGACCTCACACTTTCCCACATGGAACACCATCTGCCAAGTTTTTGCCCACTCACTTAACCTATCTATATCCCTTTGCAGATTCTTTGTGTCCTCATCACAACATGCCTTTCCACCTATTTTGGTATCGTCCGCAAATTTGGATACACTACACTCAGTCCCTTCATCCAAGTCATTGATATAGATAGTAAATAGTTGAGGCCCTAGGACTGATCCTTGTGGCATCCCACTAGTTACAGTTTTCCAACCTGAAAAAGACCCTTGATCCCGACTCTCTGCATTCTGTGTGTTATCCAATCCTCAATCCATGCCAACACATTACCCCCAATACCCTGAGCTCTTATTTTGTGCAATAACCTTTGATGTGGCACCTTATTGAACGCCTTCTGAAAATCCAAATACACAACATCTACCAGTTGCCCTTTATCCACTCTGCTTGTTATATCCTCAAAGAACTCTAACAAATTTGTCAAACATGATTTCCCTTTCATAAAACCATGTTGATTCTGTTTGATTGCATTATGTTTTTTTAAATGTCCTGCTATTTCTTCCTTAATAATGGACTCAAGCATTTTCCCAATGACAGATGTTAAGCTAACTGGTCTATAGTTTCCTGCTTTCTGTCTCCCTCCTTTCTTGAATAGGGGTGTCAATATTAGCGGTTTTCCAATCCGCTGGTCCCCTACCGGAATCCAGTGAGTTTTGATATATTATCACCAATGCCTCCACTATCTCTGCAGCCACTTCTTTTAAAACCCTTGGGTGCAGGCCATCAGGTCCTGGCGATTTGTCTGCCTTTAGTCCCATCAGTTTGTCCAGCACCTTTTCCCTCGTGATAGAGATTGTTACAGGTTCCTCCCTCCCATTAACACCTTGTTCATCTATTATTGTTGGGATGTTTATAGTGTCCTCCACCGTGAGGACCGATGCAAAATATTGGTTCAAATTATCTGCCATTTCCCTGTTCCCTGTTATTAATTCCCCAGTCTCATCCTCTCAGGGTCCCACACTTACTTTTGCTATTCTCTTCCTTTTTATGTGGGCATAGAAGCTCTTACTGTTTGTTTTTATATTTCTTGCCAATTTACTCTCATAATCAATTTTCTCCCTCTTTATTAGTTTTTTAATCATCCGCTGCTGGTTTCTAAAAAAATTCCCAATCCTCTGGCCTACCACTAGCTTTTGCCGCATTGTACACCTTTGTTTTTGATTTGATACTCTCATAGTGATAGTTTTCTTGAACCGTATGTAATGGAACCGATGAGGGAGCAAGCTATCCTAGATCTTCCAGGAATGCCTACCTTGAAGAAGTTCTGCTCTTCTCTCCGACGGGATTTTTGTTTGTCTCTTTTACCTTGTTCACCTTCATTGCTTTCTATTTCCCTCCTGGTGTTTGATAAGGTATCTTCCAAAACTCGTTTTCACAGCCACATCTCCTTCCTCGGTGACTGTCTCCGGCTCCGACTTATTCCACGCGGATTCCAACTGCTGTTTCACCCATCATGCTTTGAAACCACCCAGGATCACAGGTATCTCCGAGAAATACAACGTTCCTCGGACTGCTACTCTCGCCGCATCCTGAGATCTACACTCAGTGCTATGCGCCGCCACATGCACACACTGGACCTCTCTCTCCAGCAGCACCGTCTCACCTTATCTCAAAGCTGTTCTACTCCGCAGTTTCATCTCATCTTACGTCTCATCCGACGCATTAACAAAAAACTTTTTTTCTTCCTTTCAGGTGTTAAGGAACGCAAGCTCCAGCAGCTGATGGGGACTAATGCCCCTCCAGATCCTCCTTCCGCTTCACTTCCCTCTGACCCCACCCCTTCTGATCTGACCCCTTGCCGTGTATTCACTATACCCTCTGACCTCCCCCTCTCTGATGCTGAGCGTTCTGTACTCAGCAAAGGTCTCAGTTTTATCCCCTTACGCCCCCACCTCAATGAATTTCGTGCTCGGCATGACGTTGAGCTCTTCTTCCGTCGCCTCCGCCTCCGGGCTCACTTCTTCGACCAGGAGTCCTCCCCCCGACCAGCAGACCCATTCACCCGCCTCCAGCATTCTCCGTCTACCTGGACCCCTCCCCCTGGCCTCTTACCCGCTCTTGATCTCTTCATTGAAAACTGTCGGCGAGACATTGGTCGTCTCAATTTCTCTGCCCCCCTCACTCACTCTAACCTGTCCCCCTCTGAACTTGAGGCACTCCGTTCTCTCAGGTCTAACCCCGACATGGTCATCAAACCTGCAGACAAGGGTGGTGCTGTTGTTGTATGGCGTACCGACCTCTACCTTTCAGAAGCTCAACGCCAACTCACGGACACTTCTTCCTACCTCCCTCTGGACCATGACCCCACCACCGAACATCAAGCCACCGTCCAAAGGACTGTCACTGACCTCATCTCCTCTGGAGATCTTCCCTCTATGGCTTCCAACCTTATAGTCCCACAACCCCGGACAGCCCGCTTCTACCTCCTTCCCAAAATCCACAAACGGGACTGTCCCGGCAGACCCATTGTGTCAGCCTGCTCCTGCCCCACTGAACTTATTTCTTCCTATCTAGACTCTATCTTTTCTCCGCTGGTCCAGTCTCTTCCCACCTACATCCGTGACTCTTCTGACGCCCTACGTCATTTTGACAATTTCCAGTTTCCTGGCCCCAACCGCCTCCTCTTCACTATGGACGTCCAATCGCTCTACACCTCCATCCCCCACCAGGATGGTTTGAGGGCTCTCCGCTTCTTCCTGGAACAGAGGCCCAACCAGTCCCCATCCACCACCACCCTCCTCCGCCTGGCTGAACTTGTTCTCACATTGAACAACTTCTCCTTCAACTCCATGCACTTCCTTCAAGTAAAAGGTGTCGCTATGGGTACCCGCATGGGTCCTAGTTATGCCTGTCTTTTTGTGGGATATGTCGAGCATTCTTTGTTCCAGTCCTACTCAGGCCCCCTCCCCCAACTCTTTTTCCGGTACATTGATGACTGTATCGGTGCCGTTTCCTGCTCCCGCCCCGAACTAGAAAACTTTATCAACTTTGCTTCCAATTTCCACCCTTCTCTCACCTTTACATGGTCCATCTCTGACACTTCCCTTCCCTTCCTCGACTTCTCTGTCTCCATCTCTGGGGATAGGTTGTCTGCCAATATCCATTATAAGTCCACCGACTCCCACAGCTACCTCGACTATACTTCTTCACACCCTACCTCCTGTAAGGACTCCATTCCATTCTCCCAGTTTCTCCGTCTCCGACGCATCTGCTCTGATGATGCTACCTTCCATGACGGTGCTTCTGATATGACCTCCTTTTTCCTCAACCGAGGATTTCCCCCCACTGTGGTTGACAGGGCCCTCAACCGTGTCCGACCCATTCCCCCACCTCTACCCTCACCCCTTCCCCTCCCTCCCAGAACCGTGACAGGGTTCCCCTTGTCCTCACTTTTCATCCCACCAGCCTCCATATCCAAAGGATCATCCTCCGCCATTTTCGCCACCTCCAGTGTGATGCCACTACCAGTCGCATCTTCCCCTCCCTTCCCCTGTCAGCATTCCAAAGGGATCGTTCCCTCCGCGACACCCTGGTCCACTCCTCCATTACTCCCACCACCTCGTCCCCGTCCCAGGGCACCTTCCCCTGCAATCGCAGGAGGTGTAATACCTGCCCATTTACCTCCTCTCTCCTCACTATCCCAGGCCCCAAACACTCCTTTCAGGTGAAGCAGCCATTTACTTGTACTTCTTTCAATGTAGTATACTGTATTCGCTGCTCATAGTGTGGTCTCCTCTACATTGGGGAGACCAAGCGCAGACTGGGTGACCGCTTTGTGGAACATCTCCGCTCAGTCCGCAAGCAGGACCCTGAGCTTCCGGTTGCTTGCCATTTCAACACTCCCCCCTGCTCTCATGCTCACATCTCTGTCCTGGGATTGCTGCAGTGTTCCAGTGAACATCAACGCAAGCTCGAGGAACAGCATCTCATCTACCGATTAGGCACACTACAGCCTGCCGGACTGAAGATTGAGTTCAATAATTTCAGAGCATGACAGCCCCCCATTTTACTTTCATTTTTAGTTATTTTTTCTTCCTTTTTTTTTTACATTCCTTTTTACATTTTTTGCAATCTTTTTTTGCATTTATTTCATTTCATCTTAGTTTGTTCAGTTTGCTTACCCACTGTTTTTTTCAGGTTGTTTTTCTTCAGGTTTGCACTTGCTGCTGTTCAATATTCAGTGTATTCACACCTAATCTGTACTAATGCTTTGTCTTTCAACACACCATTAACATATTGTTTGCCTGTTCTCCGTGACCTTTTGGTCAGCTATGTGGCCTGGTCGAATCTGCACCTTCTCCTTTGTTATCTCTTGCCCCACCCCCACCTCACTTGTTTATAATCTGTGACTTTTCTAATATTTGTCAGTTCCGAAGAAGGGTCACTGACCCGAAACGTTAACTCTGCTTCTCTTTCCACAGATGCTGCCAGACCTGCTGAGTGATTCCAGCATTTCTTGTTTTTGTATCCTAGATCTAGTCCTGTGTAATGAGACAGGAATAATTAATGACCTCATAGTTAGGGATTCTCTTGGAAGGAGTGATCACAGTATGGTTGAATTTAGAATACAGATAGAGAGTGTGAAGATAAAATCCAATACCAGGGTCCTGCGCTTGAACAAGGGGGACTACAATAGAATGAGGGAGGACTTGGCTAAAGTAGACTGGAAACAAAGATTTTATGGTGGGACAGTTGACGAGCAGTGGAGAACTTTCAAAGCAATTTTTCAAAGTGCTCAGCAAAAGTATATTCCAGTGAAAAGGAAGGACTGGAAGAAAAGGGGTAATCTGCCATGGGTGTCTAAGGAAATAAGGGAGGCTATCAAATTGAAAGAGAAGGCATACAAAGTGGCCAAAAACAGCATGAAACTAGAAGATTGGGAAAACTTTAAAGGTCAACAGAAAGCTACAAAAAGAGCTATAAAGAAAAGTAAGATGGAACATGAGAAAAAACTAGCACAGAATATAAAGACAGATAGCAAAAGTTTCTATAAATATATAAAACGAAAAAGAGTGGCTAAAGTAAACGTTGGTCCTTTAGAGGATGAGAAGGGGAATTTAGTTATGGGATATGATGAAATGGCTGAGGTATTGAACAGGTATTTTGTATTGGTCTTCACAGTGGAGGACATTAATAACATGCCAGTAATTGACAAAGAGACGAACGTAGGTGAGGACCTGGAAACAATCATTATTACGGAAGAGGTAGTGTTGGGCAAGCTAATGGAGCTAAGGATTGATAAGTCTCCTGGCCCTGATGGAATGCATCCCACGGTACTAAAAGAGATGGCGGGAGAAATAGCAGGTGCACTGACGGTAATTTTCCAAAATTCGCTGGACTCTGGGGTAGTCCCAGTTGATTGGAAAACAGCAGATGTGACGCCACTGTTTAAAAAGGGAGGTAGACAAAAGATGGGGAATTATAGACCGGTTAGCTTAACCTCTGTAGTGGGGAAGATGCTTGAGTCTATTATCAAGGAAGAAATAGCAGGGCATCTCGATAGAAATTGTCCCGTTGGGCAGGCGCAGCATGGGTTCATGAAGGGCAGGTCATGCTTGACAAATCTTTTGGAATTCTATGATGACATTACGAGCAAGGTGGACAATGGGGACCCAGTGGATGTGGTGTACCTAGATTTCCAAAAGGCCTTCGACAAGGTGCCGCACAAGAGGCTGCTGCATAAGATAAGGATGCATGGCGTTAGTGGTAAAGTATTAGCATGGATAGAGGATTGGTTGACTAACAGGAAGCAGAGAGTGGGGATAAATGAGTGCTATTCTGGTTGGCAATCAGTCACTAGTGGTGTGCCTCAGGGATCGGTGTTGGGACTGCAATTATTTACAATTTATATAGATGATTTGGAGTTGGGGACCACGTGTCGGGTGTCAAAGTTTGCAGATGATACTAAGATGAGTGGCAGAGCAAAGTGTGCAGATGACTGTGAAACTTTGCAGAGGAACATAGATACATTGAGTGAGTGGGCAAAGGTCTGGCAGATGGAATACAATGTTAATAAATGTGAAGTCATTCATTTCAGTAGGAGTAACAGTAAAAAGGATTATTACTTGAATGGTAAAAAGTTGCAGCATGCTGCTATGCAGAGGGACCTAGGTGTCCTTGTGCATGAATCGCAGAAGGTTGGTCTGCAGGTACAGCAAGTAATTAGGAAGGCAAATGGAATTTTGTCCTTCATTGCGAAAGGGATTGAGTTTAAAAGCAGAGAGGTTATGTTGCAGCTGTATAAGGTACTGGTGAGGCCGCACCTGGAGTACTGTGTGCAGTTTAGGTCTCCTTACTTGAGAAAGGATATACTGGCACTGGAGAGGGTGCAGAGGAGGTTCACTAGGTTGATTCCGGAGTTGAGGGGGTTGGCTTATGAGGAGAGACTGAGTAGATTGGGATTATATTCATTGGAGTTCAGAAGAAAGAGGGGGGATCTTATAGAAACATATAAAATCATGAAGGGAATAGATAAGATACAAGTAGAGAGGATGTTTCCACTGGCAGGTGAAGCTAGGACAAGAGGGCATAGCCTCAAGATTAGAGGGAGCAGATTTAGGACTGAATTAAGAAGGAACTTCTTCACCCAGAGGGTTGTTAATCTATGGAATTCCTTGCCCAGTGAAGTAGTTGACGCTTCTTCAGTAAACGTCTTTAAAGCTAAGGTAGATATCTTTTTGAACAATAAAGGAATTAAGGGATACGGTGGGAGCGCGGGAAAGTGGATCTGAGTCCACGAAAAGATCAGCCATGATCTTATTGAATGGCGGAGCAGGCTCGAGGGGCCGGACGGTCTACTCCTGCTCCTAGTTCTTATGATCTTATAATCTTATAGTCATAGAGGGATACAGCACTGAAACAGGCCCTTTGGCCCACCAACAACCACCCATTTATACTAATCTTACATTAACCCCATATTCCCTACTACATCAAAAGACTTGCAGGTTGATAGGTAAATTGGCCATTATAAATTGTCACTAGTATAGGTAGGTGGTAGGGAAATATAGGGACAGGTTGGGATGTTTGGTAGGAATATGGGATTAGTATAGGATTAGTATAAATGGGTGGTTGATGTTCGGCACAGACTCGGTGGGCCGAAGGGCCTGTTTCAGTGCTGTATCTCTAATCTAAAATACATCCCCACAATTCTCCTACCACCTACCTACACGAGGGGCAATTTACCTATCAACCTGCAAGCCTTTGGCTGTGGGAGGAAACTGGAGTACCCGGCGGAAACCCACATGGTCACAGGGAGAACTCGCAAACTCTGCACAGGCGGTACCCAGAACGGAACCTGGGTCGCTGGAGCTGTGAGGCTGCGGTGCTAACCACTATACCAGTGTGCCGCCCTTAACTCCTTAACTTCCTTTATTATCCACGGGGTGTTCATCATTCTCATTGAGTCTTTCCTTCTGACTGGAATAAATGTTTGCTGAGTGTTATGAAATATCTGCTTAAAAGTCTGTCACTGCTCATCTACTGTCTTTTCCTGTAGTCTATTTTCCCAGCCCACTTTAGACAACTCTTTTTTCATACCTCTGTAATTGCCCTTGTTTAAGTTGAAGACACTGGTTTGAGACCCGAGTTGCTCACCCTCAAACTGAATTTGAAATTCTACCATGTTATGATCGCTTCCCCTAGAGGATCCTTAACTACGAGATCTTATTAATCCTACCTCATTACACGTTACCAAATCTAAAATAGCCTGTTCCCGGGTAGGTTCTGCAACATATTGCTCTAAGTAACAATCCCTGAGGCACTCTACAAATTCGTCTTCCGTGCTACCCTTGCCAATTTGATTTGTCCAGTCTATATGCAGATTAAAATCACCCATGATAATTGCAGTGCCCTTCTTACACGTCTCCATTATTTCCTGATTAATATTTTGTCCTACAGAGAGGCAACTCCACATTGGCCTGTTGAACACTCCCACCTGTGATTTCTTTCCCTTGCTATTCCTTATTTCCACCCAAACTGATTCTACATCACGATCTATTACACCTAAATCATTACTCACAACTGCACTGATCCATTCCTTCAATAACAAAGCTACCCCACCTCCTTTTCCTTACTGCTTATTCTTCCGAAATGTTGTATATCCTTGAACATTGAGTTTCCAGTCCTGGTCACCCTGCAACCATGTCTCACTGATAGCTATCAAATCATATTCATTTGTTTCTATCTGTGCCGTCAGCTCATCTATCTTGTTACAAATGGTACGTGCATTCAGATAAAGAGCCTTAAGCTTTGACTTTTTACCATTTTTACCTACTCTGGTTCTAATTTCTGCTATACTCTTATGTTTACATTCTCTGTCCCTTCCTGTAACACTCTGAATAATGTATGCCCCTGCACTTCTGCTCTCTCGGTACTTTTCGACTTTTTAAACTTCCTTTCAATTGAAGCCTCCCCCCCACCTTTCATTTAAAGCCTTATCTACAACCCTTGTTATACGATTCGCCAGGACACTGGTCCCAGCATGGTTCAAGTGAAGCCCATCCCAATGGAACAGCTCTATCTTTCCCCAGTACTGATGTCAGTGTGCCATGAATTGGAACCCATTTCTCCCATACCAATCTTTGAGCCACACATTTACCTCTCTAATCCTATTTACCCTCGGCCAATTTGCACGTGGCTCAGGTAGTAATCTGGAGATTATTACCTTTTTGGTTCTGCTTTTTAATTTAGCCCTGAGCTGCTCATAGTCACTCAGCAAAACCTCTTTCCTAGTCCTACCTATGTTGTTGGTACCCATGGGGACCACGTCAACTGGATTCTTTCCCTTCCACTCCAAGTTCCTCTCTAGCCCAGAAGAGATATCCTTAACCTTGGCACCAGGTAGGCAACACAGCCTTCAGGACTCTCCATCTTTGCTGCAGAGAACAGTGTCTATTCCCCTAACTGTGTTATCCCCTACTATTACTACATTTCTCTTTCCTCCCCCCACTTGAATGGCATTCTGAACACGGTGCTGTGGTCAGTTCGCTCCTCCTCCCTGCACTCTGTGCCCTCGTCCACACTGGGAGCGAGAACCTCGTACCTATTGGATAAGGGCACTGGCTGAGGCTCCTCCAAAGCTAAATTCTGGATCACCCTACCTGCCTCACTCGCAGTCACACCCTCCTGTCCCTGAGCACGGCCCAGATTGGATGGAATTAATCCAAGGGGTGTGACTGTCTCCAGAAACACAGTGTCCAGGTAACTCTCCCCCTCCCTGATGTGTCGCAGTGTCCGCAGCTCAGACTCCAGTTCATCAACTCTGAGCTGAAGTTCCTCGAGCAGCCAACACTTGCTGCAGATGTGGTCACTGTGGATCGCACCAGCGTCCACCAGCTCCCACATACTACAGCTACAACACATCGCCTGCCCAGCCATCTCTATTCTATTTAATTAATTAATTTGGATCTCAGTATTTAAAAATAAAACTATTTAGGTGTTGTCTTAACCTGTAATGACGTTGCCTGATTTAAATCACTTGGCCAAAACAAAAAGAGAAACGGAAGAAATACCCACCAATCACTCACCAGCTCTCCTGTGATGCCACACTTTGATTTTTGTTGGTCTAGCAGGTCCACTGAACTGAACAGAACAGAGTGCTGTCCCCACTGCCGGCACTGCTTCTGGTCTCGGGCCTCGGGTCTCGGCTCTTTAAATTAATTAAAAAATTGGAATTGAAAGCTGGTCTCAGTAATGGTGCCATGAAATTTGCATCAATTGTCATAAAATCCCATCTGGTTTCCTTTAGGGAAGGAAATCTGCTGTCCTTACCTGGCCTGGCCGACATGTGACTCCAAAGCCACAGCAATGTGATTGACTCAAAGAACAAAGAACAGTACAGCACAGGAACAGGCCATTCGGCCCTCCAAGCCTGCGCAGATCTTGATGTCTGCCTAAACTAAAACCTTCTGCACTTCCGGGGTCCGTATCCCTCTATTCCCATCCTATTCATGTATCAGGCCTGTGTCCTCAGTACCTTGCTCTATGGCAGCGAGGCCTGGACAACGTATGTCAGCCAAGAGCGACGTCTCAATTCATTCCATCTTCGCTGCCTCCGGAGAATACTTGGCATCAGGTGGCAGGACCGTATTTCCAACACAGAAGTCCTCGAGGCGGCCAACATCCCCAGCTTGTACACACTACTGAGTCAGCGGCCATGAGATGGCTTGGCCATGTGAGCCGCATGGAAGATGGCAGGATCCCCAAAGACACATTGTACAGCGAGCTCGTCACTGGTATCAGACCCACCGGCCATCCATGTCTCCGTTATAAAGACGTCTGCAAACGCGACATGAAATCCTGTGACATTGATCACAAGTCGTGGGAGTCAGTTGCCAGCGTTCACCAGAGCTGGCGGGCAGCCATAAAGACGGGGCTAAAATGTGGCGAGTCAAAGAGACTTAATAGTTGGCAGGAAAAAAGACAGAGGCGCAAGGGGAGAGCCAACTGTGCAACAGCCCCGACAAACAAATTTCTCTGCAGCACCTGTGGAAGAGCCTGTCACTCCAGAATTGGCCTTTATAGCCACTCCAGGCGCTGCTTCACAAACCACTGACCACCTCCAGGCGCGTATCCATTGTCTCTCGAGATAAGGAGGCCCAAAAGAAAAGAATTCATGTATTTGTCAAGATGCCTCTTAAACGTCTCGATGGTACCTGCTTCCACCACCTCCCCCGGCAACAAGTTCCAGGCACTCACCACCCTCTGTGTAAAGAACTTGCCTCGCACATCCCCTCTAAACTTTGCCCCTCTCACCTTAAACCTATGTCCCCTAGTAACTGACTCTTCCACCCTGGGAAAAAGCTTCTGACTATCCACTCTGTCCATGCCGCTTATAACTTTGTAAACCTCTATCATGTTGCCCCTCCACCTCCGTCGTTCCAATGAAAACAATCCGAGTATATCCAACCTCTCCTCATAGCTATTGCCCTCCAGACCAGGCAACATCCTGGTAAACCTCTTCTGTACCCTCTCCAAAGCCTCCACGTCCTTCTGGTAGTGTGGCGACCAGAATTGCACGCAATATTCTAAGTGTGGCCTAACTAAAGTTCTGTACAGCTGCAGCAGGACTTGCCTATTTTTATACTCTATGCCCCAACCGATGAAGACAAGCATGCCATATGCCTTCTTGACTACATTATCCACCTGCGTTGCCACTTTCAGTGACCTGTGGACCTGTACGCCCAGATCTCTCTGCCTGTCAATACTCCTAAGGGTTCTGCCATTTACTGTATACTTCCCACCTGCATTAGACCTTCCAAAATGCATTACCTCACATTTGTCCGAATTAAACTCCATCTGCCATTTCTCCACCCAAGTCTCCAACCAATCTATATCCTGCTGTATCCTCTGACAATCCTCATCACTATCCGCAACTCCACCAACCTTTGTGTCGTCCGCAAACTTACTAATCAGACCAGCTACATTTTCCTCCAAATCATTTATATATACTACAAACAGCAAAGGTCCCAGCACTGATCCCTGCGGAACACTAGTCACATCCCTCCATTCAGAAAAGCAGACTCCTAACTGCCATCTGAAATGGCCGAGCAAGCCTCTCAGTTGTCAAGGACAATTAGGGATGGGCAATAAATGTTGTCCTTGCCAGTGATACCTGCATCCCACGAAAAAATAAAAAATAATTCAATGAGATCAAAGCTGAGCCTCTACTCCAACTCCAACTCCACTATCCTTGATTCCCTTAGTGCCCAAAAATCTATCAATCCCAGCCTTGGATTACACTAAATGACTGAGCATCCACAACACTCTGAGGTAGATAATTCCAAAGATTTACAACCCTCTGACTGAAGACATTTCTCCTCATCTCAGTCCTAAATGGTTGACCCCTTATCTTGACGCTATGACCCCCCCAGTTATAGCCTCTCCAGCCAGGGAAAACATCTTTGTAGCATCTAGCATGTCAATCTCTCTAAGAATTTTATAAGTTTCAACGAGATCACCTCTCATTCTTCTAAACTTCATAGAATACAGACCCAATCCACTCAATCTCTCATCACAGGAATCAATCTAGTGAACATTCGTTAGTCAAAAGCTTCATTAAAGAGGTAGGTTTTAATCTATAAGTTTATGTATGGGAAAAGTTTAGATGTCGTACAACACTCAAGAAGCTCGTCACCAGCCTAGCAAAAGTAGCCCGCTTGTTTGACACCCCCATTCACTACCTTAAACATTCACTTCCTCCACCACAGTGGCAGCAGTGTGTACCATACACACGATGCACTGCAACAACTCACCACGCTTCCTTTGACAACAGCTTCCAAACCCACGACCTCCACCACCTAGAAGCACAAGGGCAGCAGACAAGTGGGAACACCACCACCTGCAAGTTCCCCTCCAAGCCACACATCATCCTGACTTGGAACTATGTCGCTGTTCCTTCACAGTCGCTGGATTAAAATACTGGAAATCCCTCCCTAACAGCACTGTGAGTGTACTTACAGCAAATGGACTGCAGCAGTTCATGAAGGCAGCACACCACCACCTTCTCAAGGGTAATTAGGGATGGGTAATAAATGCTGGCCTGGCCAGAAATGTCCAAAACGACATACTCTCAACATCTATTCTATCAAGCCCCCTCAGAAACTTATGTTTCAATAAAATCACCTCTCATTCTTCTAAACTCCAAAGAGTATAAACCCAATTTGCTCAACCTTTCCTCATAAGACAACCCCTTCATCCCAGGAATCAACCTACTCTTCCACTGCAAGTATACTCCTCCTTAAATAAGAAGCCCAAAACTGTACGCAGTACTCCAGGTGCAGTCTCGCCAATGCCCTGTACCATTGTAGCAACATTTACATTCCCCTTGAAATAAAGGCCAACATTTGATTTGCCTTCATAATTATTGGCTGTACCTGCATGCTAACTTTTCGGGTTTCAGGCACGAGGATTCCCAGATCCCTCTGTACCACAATATTCTGTAGTCTGTTCCTAGCCTCTGACCTGCTTTTGTAGCCACGGTATTTATATGGCTTCTCCAGTTCAGTTTCTGGTCAGCGGTAACCCCTAGGATGTTGATAGTGGGGGATTCAGCGATGGTAATGCCATTGGATGTCAAGGTGAGATGGTTCGATTCTCTCTTGTTGTAGATGGTCATTGCCTGTCACTTGTGTGGCGCGAATGTTACTTGTCACTTATCAGCCCAAGCCTGGATATTGTCCAGGTCTTGCTGCATTTCTACACAGACTGCTTCAGTATCTGAGGAGTCTTGAATGATGCTGAGCCTTGTGCAATCATCAGCGAACATCCCCACTTCTGACCTAATGATTGAAGGAAGATCATTGATGAAGCAACTTAAGTTGGTTGGGCTAGGACACTACCCTGAGGAACTCCTGCAGTGATGTCCGGGAACTGAGATGATTGAGCTCCAATAACCACAACCATCTTCCTTTGCACTCGGTATGACTGCAACCAGTGGCGAGTTTTTCCCCTGATTCCCATTGACTTCAGTTTTACTTGGGCTCCTTGATGCCATACTCGGTCAAATGGTGTATGCAGCTGAAAACAATCATTAACATTTCCTTCAAGGTAAAGTTATCATGTATTAACAAATCTTAATCAGTACATTAATTGACTTTAGAGTAGGATAGCTCACAGTGCTGGCTCACAACAAAGGAGTTCGACACTGAAATAGATCATTTATATAGCCTGTGCAATATTGTATATGTACAAACCAAAAGCCATTTTTTAAATAATATATTGGCCAGAACAGAATGGATGTAGCTATCACAATATGCAGCTATGGTGACAAATCAACACCAGCAACTTGCATTTATACAGCACCTTTAAAATAACAAAGCATCCCTAGGCGTCTTGCAGCAGCATGAACAAATGGAATCTGACACTGAGCCACATAACAAAATATTAGGACAGGTGACCGAGTCAAAGAGGTAGGTTTTAAAGAGTGTCTTAAAGGAGGAGAGAGAAGTAGAGAGGTTTAGGGAGAGAATTTTAGAGCTTACGGTTTGGACAGCTAAAGGCAGAGCTGGCAGTGGAGGAGTGATGAGAATTGGGGATGTGTAATAACGCAGAATTGAAGGAGTACAGATACCTCAGAGGGTTGTCAGTCTGGAGGAGGCTACAGAGATAGAGAGGGTGAAGCCATCAAGAGACTTGAAAGCAAGGATGAGAATTTTCAAATTGAACCAGGAGCCAATGTTTTTTAGCAAGGAAACAGGCGATGGGTGAACAGAACTTGATGTGAGTTACTGTATGGGCAATAGAGATTTTAATGAATTCTAGTTTATGTGGGATGGAAGGTGATAGGTTGCCAGAATAGCATTGGAATAGCTGAGTTTAGAAGTAACAAAGGCATGCATGAAAGTTTCAGTCGCAGATGAGCTGAGGCTAAGGTGAAGACAGATGGCGTTAGGGAGGTGGATGTTGGACATTGTGGTGATGGGTCAGATATGAGGTTGGAAGCTCAGCTAAGGGCCAAATAGGATACCACAGTTGCAAATGACAAACACGAACAAAATAAACCTAGTTTAACATATGTTATCGCTCTTTTACATGGACCCCATTTTGACAATTAAACATTAACTGTAAAATGATTGATTTACCAGACGTGCTACCTCTTTTTTATTTGTTCCTATGTTTCTCTGTTTCCCACAAGTAGTGACCATGCATTGACAAGGCCACTGGGTGTGAGCCAGCAACCAGAGCCGCAAGGCCTCTGAGCGTAGGTGAGCAACAGGGAAGCCACCGGACACTAGTTGATGGAGGAGGCTGGGGCAAGAGGAACAAGATCAATACTGATAGCAGGAACAAGAGCAGTGAGGCTGCATTACTTGAGCAAAGCAGATAAAATTAAAAAGGATAACATCTGAAAAAAAAGATAAACTTTCAAATTTAGCAAGATACTTTTCTTCAGTAAATCACGGGAGAAGCCAATCTGAAAGTGCGTTGGACAGAAAGCCAGAATTAAAACAGGTGCTCAAAAGGCATGTTTTCACCTTTTGCTAATTTTAAAACTCATTAAAGGCCAGTGAAAATGCTGACTGAATCTAAGAGGCAACATTATAAAAGGTGGCTGATGCAACAACCTTTGTTTACTGATAAATAGGCAAAGGAGGATTTTTTGCCATTTATCTGTTGCTGGAATTAACACAGATCACAAAGAGGGTTTATGTAACAGCAGAACTCAATGGATGTGAGAAAGTGGCTCTTTGCCCAGAGATGAGTGGATCACTGATACAAGTTGCCACCTCAGGCTGGATGTTCCTACTGGTGTCCAGACCCCAAAGTCGGGACCAAATAAGAAGTCCCAAGGCGCCAGTTGCCAGCAATGCACCCGATGGCGCAGTTTTCCCAGAGGCACCCTCCTAATTGGCTGCCTCCATGTTCACTGTCCGATAAAAGGCGGCAGACAGGCTCTCGATGCTGCAGGCCCAATCAGAGGGCTGGCAAATCTGGAGCTTTGGCAGCCTCACCAGACGAGGTGGGTGCTGCTGAGGCAGGTCGAGGTCTGTGAGAGTGCCTGAACATGGAGGCGCAGTCGGAGGAGTCGAGACACGTATAAAATCGCAAGGGCTGAATTTGTTAGACCCCTCGGACAGGAGGTGAAACCCCTCCGAATTAATTGCTTGTGCCTTTTCTGCCATGGCCCCATCAATGGGGCATGGAGCCTCCAGCTCCTATATCCCCCCCAGCTTGCCAGGGGGAGACCGCCACCATTGAGATTGCAGCCTCCGCTAGGGTGGGGGGGGGAAGGGTGCCACTCCGCAGTTGAAAAAGTGATGACGAGGCAGCAAAATCAGCTCTTAATTGGGGCCTTAACAATGTTAATTGGCTGCTTGCCTCCGTGGAGCAGGCAGTTGATCCTAATCTCAGCCCGCGCCAGGGAACGTTCCCCAGCAGCATGGAATGTGTCGGGGGTCTTGCTGACATAACTCCCTCATATTTTCCTGGCCCCTCACCTCCAAACCCATCTCACAGGGTTGGGAATATCCAGCCCCTCGTGTGGTGAATGCCGATTTGCTGAATTCCTTTAAACGAGCACTGGACCTGTGCCTGGCTGTCGCAGAAGTCACCTCCTGCAAGAGGTAGATATTTTATGAAATTAATCAGAGCCAAGGTGATTTCCTGGGCTGGGTTCATTCATCCGAAGGAGTGTAAGTGGAATTTCCTTATTTTTTTCCCTAATTATGCTTTTTCACTTACATGCCCGTGGTGTGCGGTGAGGTGGGTAGTGTATATGTTAGGATGCGCCCAGATTGTTTTTTGGACCAGGGGATCTTTTCCTGTCAGTCACTGCTCATATAATAGAACAGTGTTTAGCCACTGGAGCGTACAATGTCTCAAAATATATTCTCAGTCTCTTTTTTAAAAGAAATTACTCCTGCAGGTTCTGTAAGCATTAAGCAGGCAGCCAATACAGGCACAATTATGTGGACCAGTTCCTTCAACATGACCAATTCTCTTCAACATCACCTTCAATTTATGACTTCAGACTTCACCACGCTTCCCTGAGTTTAAGGTTTCAGTCTTGCAGAGATGGCTCCATTCCGTGAACTGCTGTGATGAAGAGTGCTGATTAATCAGCTTGTACAGCCTGCAGTTATTGTTCACTAACATCTGGAACTAACATCTGCTCTGGGGGCTTCCTTTCTTGTTAATGTGTTGAATTTCTAATCAGTTATACACATTTTCTGATCTATTTTAGAGTGTATTTTACATACATATATATGGTATAAGTGTTTGCATATCCATACTAGGGAGGACAGAACAGCAACTGCAATATCTCACTAAAGTGAAAGAAAAAAAATCCTTGCCTTGGGAATTCAGTCAACATCAAACTTGGAAAAGTTTCAACATTTATTTATGCTGCAACCTTGTCCTCTCACCAGAGCTCGAACAGCTGGGAGCTCTCGTCACAGAGCTGGAATTAATGTCAGTCATGTTATCATAGGAATGCTTAATTCGCTGGTAGCAAATCCCTCTCTGCTGTTTTAACAGAAGAGCAATTTCTACTTCCATTTATTGAACTTGGCCATGTAACTTGGTCTATTGCAGTACCAGGACATAGAGAGTGAGTAAAGGAAAGAGGGGCCTTTCACATCATGGAGCCCAACATCAGTATGGGCAGCACAGTGGCGCAGTGGTTAGCACCGCAGCCTCACAGCTCCAGGGACCCGGGTTCGATTCTGGGTACTGCCTGTGCGGAGTTTGCAAGTTCTCCCTGTGTCTGCGTGGGTTTCCTCCGGGTGCTCCGGTTTCCTCCCACGTGCCAAAGACTTGCAGGTGATAGGTAAATTGGCCGTTGTAAATTGCCCCTAGTGTAGGGAGGTGATAGGGAAGATGGGATTACTGTCGGGTTAGTATAAATGGGTGGTTGTTGGTCGGCACAGACTCGGTGGGCCGAAGGGCCTGTTTCAGTGCTGTATCTCTAAACTAAACTAAACTAAACTGACCCAGGAAAATTCAGCTCAATCAGCACAGACCAGCTACAGAGTATAGCCCTGGCATTTCCTCGGGCAGTGGGGTGGGTACTCCCGACTGCTCTATTTTAGGCAGGTTTCCCTGGAAAAAAGCACAAATGGGATTAAGTTCTGTCACTCATCCGCCAAAGTGGCTGCAGCCAATAGGAGGGTCCCAGAGGGCATTGCAAGCTTAGAATCATATCCCGTATGTCAACTGTCAGTACTTCATCCTGATGACCCTTGTTTGATAACAAAGAATATCAGTACGGACCAGTTGCCCTCTCCTTTCAGCAAGCTTCCTACCCAAGCCCAGCTGGCCACAGGAATTCTTGAGGAAACAGGAATTCCTACCGACATGGTGCAGCAGTTGGCGTCATTCCCTTTAACAGCAGAGCTTGGGTCAGATTATTGCTGAGAGGAGGAAGAACTGGGGTAATTGTTGGAAATGAAGGAGAATTGAAAGTGGGGAAAAGAATGGCAATTAAGGGAAAGGGAGAATAAAGGGAAGAGGGCAGAAGCTGAGAGTAGTACTTTGGGATGGGCAGGAATGAGAGAGCCAGCATTAGCCAAGGAGGCAAGGGGAAATTAGTGCCAGCTTCAGTTAAGGAGGGAAGAACAATGCCAATTTGAATTAGGGAGGGGGATTGGAAGAAATGTGCCTGAGTTTGAAGGGGGTGGAGAAAAGTGCCAGTAGGAACTGGAAGTGTCAGAAGAGGCGAGAGTGTGCCTGTGAAAGCCTGGGGAGTTAAATGTGAAGTAGAGCAGGGTGGGGAGATTCGATGTGGAAGGTAATTATCTGGTTGAAAATCCAAATTTCACATTTTGTTCTCCTTTGCAGATTAAGACGTCTTTAGTCATGCTAATGTCTCATTTGTAGGCCTTGCTGTGTCTGTTGTGCTTGCCGAGACAGAAACAATGGCTCTTGCTGTGAAGCTCTTTGAGATATCCTCAGGACAGGAAAGGCAGTATATTAATGCAAGTTCTTCCCTTCTTTCTCTCAACAATTGCATTTCCCTGATCAGGCTTTTATGTACTTTTTCCTTCCAATATGAGTAGAAGAATATTATTGAGAATTTCTATAACTCAAAGTACAAAGCCCTTTTAATTATTTGTTTCCACATCATAGAATTATAATCAGAGTTTTTGTGTTGCTTACTTTATACGGTCTGTATCAGCTATTATGAAAGTGTTGGTCAGCATTTGTTAGTGTTCAAGGTATGGCTTTGGTACTGCATCAGGCAATACAGCAGGGACGACACCTTTAGTAATGGGACTAAGGAAAGTATTGTGGTTAACCCAACAGCTTGCATTTATATAGTAACACTTCCAAAGACACTTCACAGGAACATTATGTTATGATCCCATTAGGGACTGCTAACATTTATAAAGAGAAAGTCGAATTCCCAGTTATTACTAAAAGAACTATGCCACAAGATTTCATGTTTTAAACAAAAAAACTTTACTGTACAAGAGTTAAACAAAGCAAAACATCACTAACTTAACATTACAATTTGGAAACACCTGTATTTTAAACTAAAATTCTTAACAGAAGATGAAGATGTATATTTCATACTCTAACTCTCAACAGAATACTCCTGTTTGACTTTTACTTCCACCCTAAGAGTTCCCCTATACCTTACAGGATCTTGGTGGTTGGTTCACTTCTGAGACCAATCGAAAGTGTACCACAGCTCGTAGTATTTCACTTTGATTTCCTTAATTCCTCAGCCATCTTCTGATAATCACATCTCCCGAATCTGACTTCCTAGCTTGAGCACAAACCTTACTCAAAGCAGAAATTCCCTGGTTCTTAATGGCCTCTTATCTCCTGAGGCCAGCTGCTTTCAAAGTTGACAGCTTTTCAAAAGCCAACTGCTTTCTCTGTGACCAACAGCCTGTCTGAAGCCAACAGATTTCCAAAAGCCAACTACTTGTCTGTCAGCAAGCACACAGATCAAAACACCAACAGGAACCTCCTGCATCATCGAGCACCATAGCACTGTGGTATGTATGGAATGTCCCAGATAGTAATTTAAACTCATTATTTCCAACTTCAAATCTTCTCTTTGTTCTGGGAAATCATATGAATAATTGAAACCCCTGATCAAGGCAGCTGAAGTCAGATCATCTCCATCAAGGAGTTCAGAGAGGTTCCCATTGTTTAGGGTCTCCACGCTTCCAATTATGACATTACTAAATAAACATGGGCCACCCTTTCATTTGTAACCACCCTAGGTTTGTTGGCCACCTTCTCAAACCAGGTGTTTTCATTTGTCTTGCATTTAAAAAAATACAATTCCCAAATTAAAAGTTACCTCTAGAAATTAATAGAAATCATGAACCAATTGATCATAACACTTATCAGTCAAAATATGACACCAAGCCAGATAAGGAGATATTAGGACTGGTGACCAAAAACTTGGTCAGAGAGGTAGATTTTAAGGAACATGTTAATGCAGGATAGAGAGATAGAAAGGCAGGCGGAGAGGTTTAGGGAGAGAATTCCTATCAGCTTTTTGCAGTGTGGTCCACGCGCTGTGCCTTCTTGAGAAAGATGCTCACAGGGTGTCCGCTGCATGCACCAGAAGTTTTGGCACTATGCTGACATCACACAGCCCTACAAACTGATGTGATGTCAGACTTCCTAATTTGGACCATCCATGAGAGCCTCCTGGCCTCCCCGCAGAATGATGGCACCTCTCCTCCTGCCCACCTCCACCCCAATGCCTCCAGCGCTGCATCTGTCACCCTGGAACCCTCTCTCTGCCCTGGTGTTCCATTTTTCATGCTTCAAGTGGAGCAATATTATTCAGTGCAGCTTCCTTTTAAGAGGGACAGACTTCCTTTAAGAGCGAAAGGCTGGCTACACCATATGCTATTCACACAACACAGCTCAGCTCCCTGCAGAGCATAGAGGCAGCCAGTAGTGTGGCAAATGCTCAGCCCTACACCACAACCATAGTAGTGAGGTGGCAGTACCAAGTTTATGTGTTGCTCACCTCCAATGGAATTGGCGTGGGCATTGAATCACAACCCCCATGCCCAGAAAATGGAGTAAGCCAAATTTTAGCCCCAAGCTCTTCTATTCTTTTCCAGCATGTGGAAACTGTGGAATTCTTTACCTCCCTGTATATTTTCCTTCTACAATCTAAAGGTTTTTAACAGCCAAGCTTGTCATCACCTAGTTATGATATCACTTAAACAGTGTAAGTTCTCCACACAGCATCACAGGGAGTGATGTCATCCAACATGTGATCAGGTGGTTGGAGTTGTGTAAGACACCTAGTCAGATGTGTATGATAGAGCTCTCTTGTAAATGTGTTACCATACAATAAAGAACCCACAGTTTTATAACAACTCAATTTAGGATTAGTTGGTGCTTTGTTGCTACATCAAAGCAATAATGCAATATAGTGACAGTGTGTGGTTTCTGAAGAATCACACCCTCAATGACATCACAGCAGTGTGTGATTTCTGAAGCAGCACACTATTCCCAACGTGGTGATAGTGATGCGCAGGGAAGATCACAGCTTTGAGGTAACACTACTGCAGAGAGACTCAGGAATGGTACTCACAGAGGCCAGTGATCTTGGGTGAGCCACTGAGACCAGCGATCTCTCCTGTCGTAGCCCAGCACAGATGGGGCAATGCAACTCCTCGTCGGGAGCAGCGGTGATGCGGAATGAACAAGTTGACAACCTTCCATAAAGTAGGTACTTAAGACACAGTGAGTACACGACGGGGAATGTTCAAATCGATGGTGGCCAGAAAGAAACAGTAGAAATTGGGTGGAATCGTGCTCAGGAATAACAAGTAAGGTCGGTTCTCGTTGAGACTGAGGAATCACCATCACTCGCTGGGTATTTTCCTGCCATTAGTGCTTCTTGGGTGCAGCCTCCCCAATCGTTGTGCCTCCCAGGTACAGGTGACCTGCAAGTTTTTTTCCTTACCGGGAAGGGCCCAAGAAAATAAAAGGCTGCAATTTAAAGTGGAAAGCTCCCAGGTGCATTTTTGACACTGGGAATTTGGCACCATGTCCACTAAATATCCTTCCATGAATTGCAAAGCCCTAGACCTCCTCCATGAGTTTCAACTTTTTAAACAATGGATGGACTTGTGTTTCTTGGATCTGTCCGTCATGGAGATGGAAAAGCAAGTGGTCATGATAAAAATAGCAATCGATAATGATGGGCTAGACCAAATTAACGCCTTAGGACTTTCAGAAGCGAAACAGAAGGGCCCAGCAAGACTATGGTCTACGTTAGAGGACCAGCTCAAGGTCAGGATTAATTTCGGAATTCACTGCCTAGAGCTGATGACATACAGGCAGCAATCAAGAGAGATCATTGACCAATTTTTTAGCAGGTGCCGTGAGAAAGGCAAACTCTGTGATGTCTCACTGGTGAAGTTATCTTTACGGATTATGGGATTGGTGATTGCGTCTACCCCCATAGAAGCTTTTCAGAAAGAGCTACTAGACACGGAAAAAGAATCCGATGTTGAAAGTCGCCAAAAAGGCAGGAGATTTGAGGCCATTGCTGCAAGTAGGCAGTGCATACGAGCGCTTGGTACAACAACCAAAGGCAAGGTAACCAGGACACCTTAGCCAGGCAAGATATGTGGCAAGCGTGGCCTGATGCACCAACCAAGGAATTTTCCTGCCTTCATGGACAACTGCAAAGTATGTGGCAAGAAAGGGCACTGGGCAAGGCTGTGCTGGAGCTACAACATGGAAACTGGGCCAAAGTCATTGCAGACCACAACCTGACAAGAAGCAGACACCATCTTGTGGGAGAAACAGGGTTTCATCTGCCAGAGGCCAAACCAAACAGACATGTCCACGAGATTTACAGTGATGTGAGCTGAATATAGGGCACTGAAGGTGAGTAAGCCTTCCACATAGTGACTGTGGCACATCAAATGGATGTGGTTACATAGAGGGAAGCGCTCACCAGCATTGACATTGCATGCCCAGAGAAAAATGGACAGCATAAGTTGCAGCTCAAGGTCGGTACAGGGCAAGTGTAAATATTATGCCACTGAGAATCGTGAAGAACATGTACCTGGCAAGATGGGAAGCTATGATACAACCAATAAAGACAAGACTCACTGTGTAAAGCGGTACACCAGTCAACTGTGTAGGGATGCTAAAGTTGAAGTGCAGGTATGGAACCTCTGATCGGTCATAACAAGTTTTCTACATCAGCAACACAGATGGTCCAGCAGTTTCAAGCCTGCTGGCATGTAGCGAGCTTCAAATCTTAACAATCCATGGGGTTGAGCAGTCTGCCAAAGACACGTGGCCATAACAAGTATGACCCTATTGAGTCCATCCAAGATTGACAAATAATATACCCAGACCGTTTTGACAGAGTGGGATGTTTCAAAGGAGATGCTATGCTACATGTGAGGGATGACGCGGTTCTTTCTATGAACCCATCAAGGAAATGTAGCCTCCACGCCACAGACAAACTAAAAACAGAGCTAGATACTATAGAGAGGCAGGAAATCATCAGGCAAATTCAACAGCACACAGATTGGTGCAGCTTGAGAATAGCTATAGTGAAAAAAGATGGCACCATCTGAGTTTGTTTGGACCGCAGAAGGCTGAAGAAGGCATTGAAACGTTGTCCTCACAACATCCCCACATTCGAAGAGCTGAATCTGAAATTCGTAAAGGCCAAATCCTTTTCGAACCTAGATGCAAAGCATGGGTACTGGTTGGTACATCTCTCTGAAAGTTTACAAGAGTTGATGACTTTCAGGACTCCATTTGGACAATATTGCTTCTTGTGCCTACTGCTTGACTTATCAGAAAGCCAGGATTTATTTCAACAGTGCATGGATCACATTACAGAGAACGTGCCAGGGTGTGTATGGATAGCTGATGATATCGCAGTTGTGGGCACCACAAAAGAAAAACATGACAGGTATTTACATATCCTGATGGAAAGAGCCAGGAAAGATTCAACCGTAAGAAATATGCCGTAAACACCAGGCACGTCAATTTCTTTGGCTCCATTTATTCAGATACAGGCATTAAACCGGATTCCATCAAGATAGAGTCATTTACAACACAAAAGGAGGCCAAAAGGACAGAGTCAGAGACCAGAGAGAGAGAGAGAATACAGTGGGAGCAGAGCAGGGGAAAAATTGAAAAGTGACATCAGAGTAACGTCATAGTCGATAGAGAGAGCAGGGGAACAGAAAGCAGCTGGGGGATGTATACTGGTAAGCTTTTAATTTATCTTAATCTCAATCAAATATAAGATAAGACTTGATCGATTCAGTATTATATAAACGAACAACTAAAGTGTATTTTATAATTAATTTTTTATTCATTTTTTATTCGTTCATGGGATGAGGGCATCGCTGGCCAGGCCAGCATTTATTGCCCATCCCTAATTGCCCTTGAGAAGGTGGTGGTGAGCTGCCTCTTGAACCGCTGCAGTCCATGTGGAGTAGGTACACCCACAGTGCTGTTAGGAAGGCAGTTCCATGATTTTGATCCAGCGACAGTGAAGAAACGGCGATATAGTTCCAAGTCAGGATGTTGTGTGACTTGGAGGGGAACTTGCAGGTGGTGGTGTTCCCATGCATTTGCTGCCCTTGTCCTTCTAGTTGGTAGAGGTCGCGGGTTTGATAGGTGCTGTCTAAGGAGCCTTGGTGCGTTGCTACAGTGCATCTTGTAGATGGTACACACTGCTGCCACTGTGCGTCGGTGGTGGAGGGAGTGAATGTTTGTAGATGGGGTGCCAATCAAGCGGGCTGCTGTGTCCTGGATGGTGTCGAGCTTCTTGAGTGTTGTTGGAGCTGCACCACTGAAGGAGAGAGAGCGAGAGACTGAGAGCGAGAGACTGAGAGCGGTTGGAGCTGCAATTGGATGCACTTAGGAGCATGCAGGTGGCAGAAAGCATCATAGACAGGAGTTTTAGAGAAGTGGTTACACCCAAGGTGCAGGCAGATAGATGGGTGACCGCTAGAAGGGGCAGGCAGTCAGTGCAGGAATCCCCTGTGGCTATCCCCCTCTCTAACAAGTATACCGTTTTGGATACTATTGGGGGGGGGATGGCCTATCAGGGGAAAACAACAGCAGCAGCCAGAGCAGTGGCACCACGGCTGGCACTGTTGTTCAGCAGGGAGGGACAAAGCTCAGAAGAGCAATAGTTATAGGGGACTCTATAGTCAGGGGCACAGATAGACGCTTCTGTGGACGTGAAAGAGACTCCTGGATGGTATGTTACCTCCCTGATCCCAGGGTCAAGGATGTCTCTGAACGGACAGGGGGCATTCTGAAGGGGGAGGGTGAACAGCCAGATGTTGTGGTACACATTGGTACCAACGACATAGGCAGGAAGAGTGACGAGGTCCTGCAGGGGGAGTTTAGGGAGTTAGGTAGAAAGTTAAAAGACAGGACCTCTAGGGTTGTAGTCTCAGGATTACTCCCTGTGCCACGTGCCAGTGAGGCTAGAAATAGGAAGATAGTGCAGTTAAACACGGGGCTGAACAGCTGGTGTAGAAGGGAGGGTTTCAGATATCTGTATCATTGGGAAATCTTCATGGCCAGGTGGGACCTGTACAAGAAGGACGGGTTGCATCTAAACTGGAAGGGCACTAATATCCTGGCTGCGAGGTTTGCCAGCGTCACTCGGGAGGGTTTAAGCTAGTGTGGCAGTGGGGTTGGAACCAGAGCAGTAGGACAGCAGGTGAAATAACTGAGGAGGAACTAGTAAATAAGGCCAGTAAGACTAAGAGGAAGAGCAGGCAGGGAGATGTTGCTGAGCACAGCGGGACTGGTGGTCTGAAGTGCATTTGTTTCAATGCGAGAAGTATAACAGGTAAGGCAGATGAACTTAGAGCTTGGATTAGTACTTGGAACTATGATGTTGTTGCTATTACAGAGACTTGGTTGAGGGAAGGACAGGATTGGCAGCAAAATGTTCCGGGATTTAGAAGCTTCAGGCGGGATAGAGGGGGATGTACAAGGGGTGGGGGAGTTGCATTACTGGTTAAGGAGAATATCACAGCTGTACTGCGGGAGGACACCTCGGAGGGGTCATGCAGAGAGGCAATGTGGGTGGAGCTCAGTGACAGGAAGGGTGTAGTCAGGATGTTGAGGGTTTACTACAGGCCTCCCAACAGCTAGCGGGAGGTAGAGGAGCAGATATGTAGACAGATTTTGGAAAGATGTAAAGGTAATAGGGTTGTAGTGGTGGGTGATTTTAACTTCCCCTATATTGACTGGGACTCACTTTGTGCTCGGGGCTTGGATGGGGCAGAATTTGTGAGGAGCATCCAGGAGGGCTTCTTGAAAAAAGGAAATTAGGAAAGCAAAGAGAGGGTATGAAAGAACATTGGCAAGAAAAATCAAGGTGAACCCAAAGATGTTTTATCATACATTAAGAGTCAGAGGATAACTAAGGAGAGAGTCGGGCCCATAAAAGGCCAAAAAGGTAACCCACGTGTAGGGTTGGAAGATGTTGGTATTGTTCTTAATGAATACTTTGCGTCTGTCTTCACAAAAGAGGGGGACGATGCAGATATTGTTGTTCAGGAGGAGGAGTGTGAAATATTGGATGTGATAATCATAGAGAGAGAGGAAGTATTAATGGAATTAGCATCCCTGAAAGTTGATAAATCACCAGGACCAGATGAAATGTACCCTCAGCTATTAAAAGAAGCAAGAGAGGAAATAGCAGAGGGTCTGACCATCATTTTCCAGTCCTCATTGGATACAGGTGTGGTGTTGAAGGATTGGAGAACTGCTAACATTGTACCTCTGTTTAAAAAGGGAGCGAAGGAGAAACCGAATAATTACAGGCGGTCAGTCTAACCTCAGTAGTGGACAAATTATTGGAATCTATTCTGAGAGACAGGATAAACTGTCACTTAGAAAGGCACAGGTTACTCAAGGATAGTCAGCATGGATTTGTTAAGGGAAGATCTTTTTTGACCAACTTGATTGAATTTTTTGAAGAAGTAACAAGGAAGATAAATTAAGGTAGTGCAGTTGATGTGGTCAACATGGATTTTAGCAAGGCTTTTGACAAGGTCCCATCTGGCAGACTGGTTAAGAAAAATAAAATCCCATGAGATCCAGGGAAATGCAGCAAAGTGGATACAAAATTGTCTCAGTGGCAGGAAACAAAGGGTAATTGTTGATGGGTGTTTTTGCGACTGGAGGGCTGTTTCCAGTGGCATTCCACAGGGCTCAGTATTGGGTCCCCTGCTTTTTGTGGTATATGTTAACGACTTGGATGTAAATGTAGGGGGCATGATCAAGAAGTTTTCAGATGACACAAAGATTGGCCGTGTGGTAGATAACAAGGAGGATAGCTGTAGGCTGCAGGAAGATATTGATGGTCTGGTCAGATGAGCAGAAAAGTGGCAAATGGAATTCAACCTGGAGAAGTGTGAGGTGATGCATTTGGGGAGGTCAAACAAGGCAAAGGAATACACAATTAATGGGAAAATACTGAGAAGTGTAGAGGAAGTAAGGGACCTTGGAGTGAATGTCCACAGATTCCTGAAGGTAGCGGAACAGGTCGATAAGGTGGTTAAGAAGGCAGATGGAATCCTTTTCTTTATTAGCCGAGGTATAGAATATTAGAGCAGGGAGGTTATGATGGAACTGTATAACTCATTGGTTAGGCCACAATTTGAGTACTGTGTGCAGTTCTGGTCACCTCATTACAGAAAGGATGTAATTGCACTAGAGAGGGTACAGAGGAGATTTACGAGGATGTTGCCGGGACTGGAAAAATGCAGCTATGAGGAAAGATTGGATAGGCTGAGGTTGTTCTCGAAAAATATCAAGGCCTTGGAGAGAGTGCAGAAGAGATTCATTAGCATGGTATCAGGGATGAGGAACTTCATTTATGAGACTGAGATGTTGGCATTGTTCTCCTTAGAGTGGAAAGGGTTAAGAGAAGATTTATTAGAGGTTTTCAAAATCATGAAGGGTTTTGGTAGAGTAAATACAGATAAATGTTTTCCAGTGGCTGAAGGGTTAGTAACCAGGGGACACAGATTTAAGATAATTGGTAAATGAAATAGAGGTGACATGAGGAAAAAAAATTGTTTACACAGTCAGTTGTTACGATCTGAATGGCACTGCTGAAAGGACGGTGGAAAAAGATTCAGTAATAACTTTCAAAAGGGAATTGGATAAATACTTGAAGGGGGAAATTTGTAGGGCTATGGAGAAAGAGCAGGCGAGTGGGACGAATTGGATCTGTAGGCAGTCCCTTGGGATGGAGGATGACTTCTTTCCATTCCTTTTCCATGCATTTTAAAATGGTTAATGGATCCAATGCGTGATTCACAGACTCTACCACATGTGGAGCAGGTAGCGTTTGAAGGATCGGATAGACGAGTTGCATTGTGGGCTGTGCGTTTCTTTCTCTGACTGGACTTGGCCTCCGCTTGCTTCCATTGAAATCTCTCAAGGTGCACGATGCCTTCCCGAATGCTCCTTCTCCATTTTGGGCAGTCGCAGGCAGGGACTCCGATGATTTGGTGGGGATGTTGGATCTCTTCATCAATTGGATAGATCTTTAAAAGGGCCAGCACAGGCATGATGGGCCAAATAGCCTTCATCTGTGCTGCTTCATTCAAAGAATCTGCGACTCTATAACACAAAGTGTCCTTTAGTCATGTGTCAAACATAGATGTTAACCGTGGAGCGGAGTCAACTCCCCCTTGTCCACAGCTACAGTTACTGGCTTAGTACAAAGAGGGGGAACTCAGTCCTTTCTTTAACTATCAATTTACTTTATTCACGTTGTTGTACAATGTAAGAATAAGGCTTATACACTTAGTTAGACAAAAACATACAACTCCCCTGAGTTATACAGTTAATAACAAAACTAGCTAGAATTCAGAAGCACACCCACTAGGTTCCTCTGACCTTTCCCTGTCCTAGTCACAGAATACAAAGGATATTACCCGAAAAAGGGAAAGTTAACGCTGGCCAGGCGTTCCGTTCTATCCCTCTCTTCTACATCGTCGCCGCGTCGCTCACGCAGGGTCTTCCGCTTCCACGATGGTTGATCTCCGGAGTTTTCGCTGGCTCTATGCCCAAAAAGCTCTATTCTTATCCTGTTGCTTATCTCTCCAAATCTGAGCTGTGTCTTTCCGGTTGGCTTAAGCTTCCTCACCTCGTTCACAGCTTCTCTTAATTGGCCCAGGCCCAAAGACCCCGGTATCACACCATGTCCAAATAAGGCCCTTTTCCTGTGTCCTGTTCTTTGTCTTGTCCCATAAAGTAATTAGTTCAAACTGGTTTTTACCAGCACAGGCCAGTGTCTGAGCTCCAGGTTACTACAGGTCAAACAATTCCAGCAGTTTGTAACTGATTCTGTGTTTCTCGCAGCCCCTGGCCAACATCTCCCCCCTCATGATCCAAAGATACTTATCTTAGGATCATCAAGTTTCCCTTCACTGTGAACCATTCCTGAGAATGTCATTGTCCCCCAATGAGTGTGCTATACTGTTACATATAAAAAGATACATTATAAAACTTAGTATATACAGTTGTTTTTCCGTTTTTGTTCATATTGATAACCGTTCCTTCTGTTTCATTATAGTCCCATCATCCAATCTTCGCAAAAGTTCATTTTTCCACCTTCTAAGCTGATATACATTGAATACAACAATTATTAGCACACATAGAATCACTATGACAGCAATATGTGATACAATTCTGACCCATGGATGTATTTGAACATTAGATCCCCAATTCCAAAACTTATTCCAAAACCCTGGGTCACGCAACAGTTCATTTGCTTTGTCAGCATGAGTTCTAATTGTTTTAGTGTGTTTATTCCATTGATGAATTATCTCTTTTGCCTCTTCTGCTATTTGTGCCCAATCTGCTGTCAGGTGTGGGATGGGTGGTAATTCAGTGGCAATATATTCCCGTACCTCTTGATCTGTATCAGTACGCTGGACCGTGAGATTCTCCTTTATCACTATCCTCTTTATTGGCTTAGGCAGGACTTGTCCACCAACAACCAAATCCGAGGTTACATTGTGAATGGCTACATTGTGTCCCTCCAGTATACCCAATGTCTTTCCTGCGCACGCCAACCCATCCACTCCCGCATAATACAAATTTAAATCGTCTCGCTGTCCTTTGTTGGTTCGAACTATCTTGATCTGCCGAGCAAAGTTGTTTCTGGCCATGGGATAGTCTTCCCACATCGCCACTGCTTCCGGCACGTTCATTCGTCGTGATAGCTCCAATGCGAATTCACTATTAGTCTCAAATATGGTCAATCCAATAGCAATGCAATTTATCACCCTCTTCATTGTGGGCTGGACCTGTAATATACAAGTGTAATTTCTGCTCTTATTTACAGTTTCTTTCTTATCCTATTTTAAGTCCAGTCTCTCCATACACTGAGCCAGACTGTCTATATCTTCTTCCCAATTTGTTACTGATTCTCACCGTCCATTTCTCCTAGCCCACTTACTTTCCCTGTTTTCTTTATTTTTCTTTTGTTTTTTCCCACAATTTCCCTTTGTATGTGGATGTACAACTTCAAGTTGTCTTTCAAACACTTCCGCTTGAATCTGCAATTGATCCTGCTCTTGATCTCCCTGACCTTCGATCGGAACATCGGTAGCATCAAGCATCACATGCCAACTGTGATTATCTTGTTTTTCTCCTACTAACTTTAACTGATTAATGTGATACCAGCCACATTTATCTGGTGCCATCAATACTTTGAATACAGATGGACTAGTTTTATCAATGATCTCATAGGGACCGGTGAACTTTGGCCTCAAAAATGAGATGGGCTGGTATATTCTGATCATTACCCTTTGTCCGGGGCTCAACTCTATTGGGCTGGCTTTCGCATCGAAATAAGCCTTACTTTGCTGTCTCTTCTTTCCCTGTTGGTGAGCTGCCACGTAATTTGCTTCCCTCACTGTTTCTACTAACTGTTGTACCCATTTTTCTGATATAATACTGTCCACCTCAGGTTCGGACAAGTCCAAACCTCCCAACCCCTCCATTCCTCTCATGTCCCTTCCTGTCATGAGTTTATAGGGAGTATAACCTGCTGATGAAGCTACGGTATTCCTGATTACCATCAACACATAGGGAAAAACAACCTGCCAGGTCTCCTTATGCTGCTGTACCATTTTAACTATCATGTTTTTCAATGTCCGATTCATCCTTTCCACAATTCCACTAGACTGTGGTCTATAGGGTATGTGGAATTTCTGTTTAACCCCAAAGAGGTTCATTACATTTTGCAACACTTGGGCTGTAAAATGTGTTCCCTGATCTGATTCTATGCTTCGGGGTAAACCCCATCGAGTGAATACCCTTTCTAACAGAATTCTCGTGGTGACTTTGGGTGTATTTGTTCTGGTTGGGAAAGCTTCCACCCATTTGGTAAGTGTATCTACTATTACTAGAATGTATTTAAACCCTCCTGGAGTGGGGGGTAAGGGTCCTACATAGTCTATCTGTAAATTAGTCCAAGGCCCTTCTACTGGTCTAGTATGTCGGAGGGCCCCTTTCTTGACATTCCTATCGGGGTTGTGTTGTGCACAGATCAAATAATTCTTGACGGAGTGTTCCAAGTCACCTTTCATTCCAGGACACCAGCACACCTCCTTTATCCTTTCCAGGGTACTCTCTGTCCCTTTATGTCCCCATAAGTCATGGTACCAGTGGATTATTTGGTTTCATCCCCCCTCTGGCACTATAAATTTTCCTTCACATAAAACTACTCCGTCCTGAATATATATCCCCTTGTACTCTTTGTATGTATCTGACTCTACTCCTTCTATCAGTTTTTTCAATTCTCTATCTTTCTTCTGCTCCTCTGTTAAATCCATTACCTTAACCTGTTTTCCTTTCTGTTCCCCAATGTCCTCAATCGGTGGCTGCCATTCCTGCCCACTAACAGCACCTTGTTTGGCTAGCTCATCCGCTTTCCTGTTCCCTTCCGGAGTAAGTTTTGAATGAGCTTTTATCTTCGTGATCCCGTATCCTTTCCCCTGTGCTCCTTCAAAGATGTATCTTAATAATGGGGCCGATAGAAGGGGCTTCCCATCCGCTGAGACAAAACCCCTCGCCTCCCATAAGGGCAAATGTTCCGTGAGGCTATTACAGACATACATGCTATCAGAATATCTAACTGATCCAGGCGGGAAGTATTCTGGGTGGCCAACCACATATGCGACGGCTGCTAATTCTGCCACCTGCGCACTCATGGTTTTAGGCAATTTTAAGGCTGCACTAAACTTTTCCTGACCATGTTCGTCTTCTACATATATCCCGCACCCAGTCCTCCTCTCACCATCCTGTACTGATGAGGAACCATCCACAAAAATTTTTAAGTGGGGTTCTTCTTGTTCCTTTGCACCTTTACTTTCTGTCCCCGTTGCTTTCTCCAATCCACTCCTACCCTCTCCTTTTTGTTTTGATACAAATGGTCTCTTGGGATCATTTGCTATCATGACTTGACACTCATGTTTCTCTCTTTGATACACTAGGTTGTCTGCCAACATAGTGGTAGTTTTTACTCCTTTCACGCTTATGTTTCTTCCCTGCAACAATAGTGTCCATCTAACAATTCGGTTCTGACTTACTGACCCATCTTTGATCCTACCGTCTAATAGTAACTGTACAGGAGTATGTTCTGTCATTATTGTAAGTGGATTCAGTCCCACTATGTAAGTAAAATACTGTACTGCCCAAAAAACTGCTGACAAATGTTTCTCACACGTCGTATACCCCTGCTCTACCGGTGAAAGCATACGCGAGGCATACGCTACTGGTCTCAATTTCCCGTGTGTCTCCTGTAACAGAACTACTGAGATAGCTAGTCCCAATGAAAATGGCTCAGTTGGATTTGGGGTTTTCAGAGCAGGCGCAGCAGCTAGTGCCTGTTTTAAATCTAAAATGGCCTGTGTGTGTTCAGTTTTCCACTCCCATGTCACATTCTTTTTCAATAGTTCCATTAATGGGGCCGCTTTTGTAGCGAATCCATCAATGTGGTCCCTGCAATATCCCACCAAACCCAGGAAAGATCTCAACCCTTTTACATCCCTCGGGACAGGGAGTCTGCCAACCGCTACTACCCTTTGTTGGTCAATTTCTCTCTTTCCCGGTGTCAAGATCATTCCCAAGTAAGTAACCTTCTGTTTCATAACTTGCGCTTTTTTAGGGTTTACTTTTAGTCCCAATTTGTGTAACAATTGTAGTAATTCACTTAGTAATTGATAATGTTCCTGTTCCGTTTCAGTTTGTAGCAGTAAATCATCTACATACTGCACCAGACATTCAGGCTTTGAGAACCTTTTTAACCCTTCCCTTAAACATTGGTGAAATATAGATGGGGAATTATGAAATCCCTGTGGCAGGGCGGTCCATGTATATTGTTGTCCTTGAAAAGTAAACGCAAATTTATATTGGCATTCTTTCTCCATTGGAATAGACCAAAAACCGTTACTTATGTCTAAAACAGTGAACCACTGTGCATCCTCATTTTGTTTAACTACCGTCTCTGGGCTAGTTGCTACGGTAGGGGCCGTTAACGGGGTTTCCTTATTTAATTCTCGATAGTCTATCGTTAGTCACCAGCTACCGTCCGGTTTCTTCACTGGCCAAATAGGTGAGTTGTTTGTGGAGGCTACTGGTCTTAATATCCCTTGTAGCAGCAAACTCTGTATCACCTTTCCTACCTCCTCTTCTGCCTGTTTCGGAAAACCATACTGCTTCTGTGGTTTGGGGTCTGAGCCCTGTATACACAAACTCCCGGTCATTTTCCCACAATCATGTTTATGTCGAGCAAATATTACTGAATTCCGTGTGATAATTTGTTGTACTTCACTATCGCTACTCATTTCTTCTGGTCTTGTCCACAGTTCCCCGAACGTGCATATCCTATCCTGGTATTCCCCCACCGGGACGGATGTGTGATCTATACTACCCATGCCCAAGGGCATTTGCCAAATCGCGCAATTAACAGGATCAAAACAGAGTCCCGCTTTAGCCATGTAATCACACCCTAATATATGTTCTTGTTCTCTGGGTAACTCAATGAGAACCACTGAGTGCTCTATTGCTACGTCCCCCACACTGACTTCCAATGGTATGCTCACATATCCCACTTGTGAATGTCCTGTAAATCCACGTAAAACAAGTTTACTTTGAATTTTCCAATCTACTTGACTAACATTGGTGGTGTTTACGGTGGTTCGGGATCCTCCAGTGTCCCAAAGGAACGTGACAGGGCGGCCTCCAACCCTACCATTCACTAGGGGTCTCCCTGTGTTATCCCACCGCGTGTCACACACCCATAACGGAGAGGCCTGCAACCGTCATTGTAGTTCAGGGTACAACCCCGAAGACGTTGCTATCTCTAGTATATCACATTGAGGATTTGACCTATTTGGTCCTTCCACGGGTAGGCTCTGGCGTTTGTTCTGGCCTCCTCCCCGACCTACATTTTCTCGTCTCGGGTTTGGGCATTCTCTTTTGAAATGTCCCTCCTGGCCACAATTATAGTAGTGGGTCGGCCCGCCCGGAATTCTCCCTGTTCCTAGGACGGATCCTCTCCCAATGCCTCTACCCCTTCCTCCTGTCTGAAAGGTTGGGTGGAGTGCCCCTTGTGTAGTTCCCCTCCCTTCATTTCTCCAGGTTATTGTCTGATCTTTTACAGGCATTGCCTTTCCCCCAGGGGCCTTGGAGAATTTTGTTGTTTCCTTCTCCCATGCTCTAACCTGAGTACCTGGTAGGGCGGAGTGTATGTGTGGGTGTAGGCACATTATAATTAATTTTCTTTCTTCAGCATCATCTAAGCCGTGTATTCCTCTCTGTTGACTGACCGCTTGGAACAGCTCCCTAGGATCATCCCCGGGTGTGCACGTCCCAATATCTTTCGCAATATCCCTCAATTGCTGTACCCCCATTGGAGTGGAATATGTCATACTGTCACCTGGCCATCTGCCCCTATCGCTGCCCTAGTGGTCACAAGGGGGGCCATGGGGACCGATGGCTCCTTTGGTTCTGGCTCATATGCTTGAGGAGGATCCTCAGATAGAGGGTCTCCATCATCATAACCGTATCTAGCCGCTTAGTCTGCTAATTCATTCCAATCTATGCCCCCTTCACCGTTCTCCTCACTTCCTTTGGGTGCAAAAGCACAGATTATACCTCTCTGCATGGCTAGCTGCTCTTGCAGTCTCGCTATGTATTTTTGACACTTTGTGTGATCACCTGAATTACTTCCCTTTTCCTGAGCTGCTCTCTGAATCACATTCATGGCAGTTTATAAATCACTACATTGCTGTTTCCATTCTTCCACCTCAGCTTTAGCTGCTTTGGCTTCTCCCTCTCGCCTACTTTTTTCTGTAACTAGTTTTTCACACTGTAACTGATATTGGTTCATATGCATCAAATCCGCACTTCTCTGTCCCTGCAAATTAGTTACTTTTTCACTAAGGCGGGCTGCCTGCTCACGGAGATTTTTAATCTCCTCCTCGAGTCTGTTCTGCTCATTTTTAGCCTGCTGTTGGCATTCTATCCATTCCTCAAGTAAGCAGCCAATAGCTACTGATTTCTGTATCTTTTTAAATTTCCTAGCTGACATTTTTGCCTGTGCAGTCTTCCAAAGGGCTTCTCCTACAGGTTTTCCCTAATCACGATTGTGACCAGCATACGCTCCGTATTGCGGCCACTTCGCTATTACGTATTTTTGGAGGAATCCTTTCCAATCAAAACAATCCGGGTCTCCAGGGTTTGGAGATTCCCTTTGCTTCGTCATCTTATCTCAGTAGCTACAAATTAACCCCTAAGTTCCAGTTCTCTCTGTACTTTGCCAATTCGGTTCGGCTCGAGTCTCCCGCTGATTCAACGGAGAGATTTATCCTCGAGCCCACCCAGGGACGCCAATTATGTAGAGCTTATGAAGAAATTTGGAGGCCACATGTTCCTAATGTCTATGGTCTGCTGCATACCATAATTGGGTTTCAGGATGATCAGCAATTGCTGCTGACGATTTGCACCTCCAACTAATGGACCATCATTTAATGGGGTCTGGTGCATCTGGAGAATAATGGCAATCCACTCAGACATGCATTCATTCCTGGTATTTGTCATGTGCCTGGCAAATGCCCATGCTTGTCTATTGACAAAAAACAACTGGTAACATCCTTCTTAGAAAGGGCCTTTTTAATATCAAATTGGCTCCAGGATGATATACTTGGTGATGGAAGATTGGAACCAAGTCAATCCTCAGTGGCAGACTCAGTAATCTGATACCTGAAGCAGTCATGCTCCAGGCTGTTGCTAATGATGAACCCAGGCCATGCCTGAATCTTTATGGCAATTGGAGGGAGGTCTATCACCAAATCATCCTGCAAGCAAATGCCCCAAAGAGTAGGACAGCCCTTACTGGACAAGCAATAGGAGGCTTACCAGCACTCAGTGTCTGGACAGTTATAGCTGGTAACACTCCAGCTGCATCTTTGCATACATTTCAGCCCCAGTATTTATGGGGCCGCGTGTTCTGAGTGAGTGGGGGGGGAGGGTTGGGATGGGGGTGGGGTTCATTCTGGACAAGAAATGTGGAAGTACATGTTCCCCAAAAGTCCTGCAGTTACATGTTTTGTGCAGGCTTCTCACCACCATGATTGACAAGCACTTGCCTGTCAAACAGGAAAACCAGCGGTACAAGGATAGATCTGAACTGCTACATCCAGGGAGAAGACTCGGAGGGCGGAGTTCTGGACCGGTAAGTATAAAAAAACTTACCTCGGGGGATTCGCAGCCAACATCCAGGGAGAAGACTCGAAGGGCGGAGTTCCGGACCGGTAAGTATAAAGCAATACCTCGGGGATTCGCGGCCTCCATCCAGGGAGAAGACTCAGAGGGCGGAGTTCCAGACCGGTAAGTATAAAAAACTTAACTCGGGGATTCGCGGCCTCCATCCAGGGAGAAGACTCGGAGGGCGGAGTTCCGGACCGGTAAGTATAAAGCAATACCTCGGGGATTCGCGGCCTCCATCCAGGGAGAAGACTCGGAGGGCGGAGTTCCGGACCGGTAAGTATAAAAAACTTAACTCTGCTAAAAATAAACTAAAAAAAACTGAAAAAGTGAAATCACAGGAAAGCTGTGACCTGATTGGCTGGTAGGGAATCTGGACTGAATTTGAAAATAAAACATTGATAAAAATTGATTAAAACCCTAAATAACTAAGTAATTAATAAGTAGAGTAATTAAACCGGAGGGAGGAGATTACTGTATTTAGTTAGCATTTAATATTTATAGTAGAAATCTAGCACCAGGGACCATATAGTTAATTGCAACATAATTTAGTAAGGATTTAATAAGCATTTATTTATTTTAAATTAATTTATTAATTAGTGCTAAAAATGTCAGTTAGAGGGGTAAAGTGCTTCACCTGTGAGATGTGGGAGGTCCATGACACTTCCAGCATTCCGGACGTCTACATCTGTAGAAAGTGTACCCAGATGCAGCTCCTCACAGACCGCTTGGATCGGTTGGAGCAACATTTGGATGCACTTAGGAGCATGCAGGTGGCAGAAAGCATCATAGACAGGAGTTTTAGAGAAGTGGTTACACCCAAGGTGCAGGCAGATAGATGGGTGACCGCGAGAAGGGGCAGGCAATCAGTGCAGGAATCCCCTGTGGCTATCCCTCTCTTTAACAAGTATACCGTTTTGGATACTGTTGGGGGGATGGCCTATCAGGGGAAAACAACAGCAGCAGCCAGAGCAGTGGCACCACAGCTGGCACTGTTGTTCAGCAGGGAGGGACAAAGCGCAGAAGAGCAATAGTTATAGGGGACTCTATAGTCAGGGGCACAGATAGGCACTTCTGTGGACGTAAAAGGAACTCCAGGATGGTATGTTGCCTCCCTGGCGCCAGGGTCAAGGATGTCTCTGAACGGACAGGGGGCATTCTGAAGGGGGAGGGTGAACAGCCAGATGTTGTGGTACACATCGGTACCAACGACATAGGCAGGAAGAGTGACGAGGTCCTGCAGGGGGAGTTTGGGGAGTTAGGTAGAAAGTTAAAAGACAGGAACTCTAGGGTTGTAGTCTCGGGATTACTCCCTGTGCCACGTGCCAGTGAGGCTAGAAATAGGAAGATAGTGCAGCTAAACACGTGGCTGAACAGCTGGTGTAGGAGTGAGGGTTTCAGATTTCTGGATCATTGGGATCTCTTCAGGAACAGGTAGGACCTGTACAAGAAGGATGGGTTGCATCTAAACTGGAGGGGCACAAATATCCTAGCTGCGAGGTTTGCTAGCGTCACTCGGGAGGGTTTAAACTAGTGTGGCAGGGGGGTGGGAACCAGAGCAGTAGGACAGCAGGTGAAATAACTGAGGAGGAACTAGTAAATAAGGCCAGTAAGACTAAGAGGAAGAGCAGGCAGGGAGATGTTGCTGAGCACAGCAGGACTGGTGGTCTGAAGTGCATTTGTTTCAATGCGAGAAGTATAACAGGTAAGGCAGATGAACTTAGAGCTTGGATTAGTACTTGGAACTATGATATTGTTGCTATTACAGAGACTTGGTTGAGGGAAGGAAAGGATTGGCAGCTAAATGTTCCGGGATTTTGAAGCTTCAGGCGGGATAGAGGGGGATGTAAAAGGGGTAGGGGAGTTGCATTACTGGTTAAGGAGAATATCACAGCTGTACTGCGGGAGGACACCTCGGAGGGGTCATGCAATGAGGCAGTATGGGTGGAGCTCAGGAATAGGAAGGGTGCAGTCACGATGTTGGGGGTTTACTACAGGCCTCCCAACAGCCAGCGGGAGGTAGAGGAGCAGATATGTAGACAGATTTTGGAAAGATGTAAAGGTAACAGGGTTGTATGGTGGGTGATTTTAACTTCCCCTATATTGACTGGGACTCACTTAGTGCTAGGGGCTTGGATGGGGCAGAATTTGTAAGGAGCATCCAGGAGGGCTTCTTGAAACAATATGTAGATAGTCCAACTAGGGAAGGGGCCGTACTGGACCTGGTATTGGGGAATGAGCCCGGCCAAGTGGTCGAAGTTTCAGTAGGGGAGCATTTCGGGAACAGTGACCATAATTCCGTAAGTTTTAAGGTACTTGTGGATAAGGATAAGAGTAGTCCTCGGGTGAAGGTGTTAAATTGGGGGAAGGCTAATTATAACAATATTAGGCAGGAACTGAAGCATTTAGATTGGGGGCAGCTGTTTGAGGGTAAATCAACATCTGACATGTGGGGGAGTCTTTCAAACGTCAGTTGATTAGAATCCAGGACCAGCATGTTCCTGTGAGGAAGAAGGATAGGTTTGGCAAGTTTCGGGAACCTTGGATAACAAGGGATATTGTGAGCCTCGTCAAAAAGAAAAATGAAGCATTCATAAGGGCTAGAAGGCTGGGAACAGACGAAGCCCTTGAGAAATATAAATAAAGTAGGAAGGAACTTAAGCAAGGAGTCAGGAGTGCTAAAAGCGGTCATGAAAAGTCATTGGCAAACAGGATTAATGAGAATCCCAAGGCTTTTTATACGTTTATAAAGAGCAAGAGGGTAACCAGGAAAAGGGTTGGCCCACTCAGGAACAGAGGAGGAAATCTATGTGTGGAGCCAGAGGAAATGGGCGAGGTACTAAATGAGTACTTTGCATCAGTATTCACCAAAGGGAAGGACTTGGTGGATGATGAGTCTAGGGAAGGGAGTGTAGATAGTCTCAGTCACGTTGTTATCAAAAAGGAGGAGATGTTGGTCATCTTGCAAAGCATTTAGGTAGATAAGTCCCCTGATGGGATCTAACGCAGAATACTGAGGGAGGCAAGGGAAGAAATTGCTGGGGCCTCGACAGAAATCTTTGTCTCCTCATTGGCTACAGGTGAGGTCCCAGAGGACTGGAGAATAGCCAATGTTGTTCCTTTGTTTAAGAAGGGTAGCAAGGATAATCCAGGAAATTATAGGCCCGTGAGCCTTACGTCAGTGGTAGTGAAATTATTAGAGAGGATTCTTCGGGACAGGATTTACTCCCATTTGGAAACAAATGAACTTATTAGCGAGAGGCAGCATGGTTTTGTGAAGGGGAGGTCGTGTCTCACTAACTTGATTGAGTTTTTTGAGGAAGTGATGAAGCTGATTGATGAAGGAAGGGCAGTGGATGTTGTCAATATGGACTTCAGTAAAGCCTTTGACAAGGTCCCTCATGGCAGACTGGTACAAAAGGTGAAATCACACCGGATCAGAGGTGAGCTGGCAAGATGGATACAGGACTGTCTCAGTTATAGAAGACAGAGGGTAGCAGTGGAAGGGTGCTTTTCTGAATGGAGGGATGTGACTAGTGGTGTTCCGCAGGGATCAGTGCTGGGACCTTTGCTGTTTGTAGTATATATAAATGATTTGGAGGAAATGTAGCTGGTCTGATTAGTAAGTTTGCGGACGACACAAAGGTTGGTGGAGTTACGGATAGTGATGAGGATTGTCAGAGGATACAGCAGGATATAGATCGGTTGGAGACTTGGGTGGAGAAATGGCAGATGGAGTTTAATCCGGACAAATGTGAGGTAATGCATTTTGGAAGGGCTAATGCTGGTGAGAAGTATACAGTAAATGGCAGAACCCTTAGGAGTATTGACAGGCAGAGAGATCTGGGCGTACAGGTCCACAGGTCACTGAAAGTGGCAACGCAGGTGAATAAGGTAGTCAAGAAGGCATACGGCATGCTTGCCTTCATCGGTCGGGGCATAGAGTATAAAAATTGGCAAGTCATGCTGCAGCTGTACAGAACCTTAGTTAGGCCACACTTGGAATATTGCGTACAATTCTGGTCGCCACACTACCAGAAGGATGTGGAGACTTTGGAAAGGGTACAGAAGAGGTTTACCAGGATGTTGCCTGGTCTGGAGGTTATTAGCTATGAGGAGAGGTTGGATAAACTCGGATTGTTTTCACTGGAACGATGGAGGTGTAGGAGCGACCTGATAGAGGTTTACAAAGTTATGAGTTGCATGGACAAAGTGGATAATCAGAAGCTTTTTCCCAGGGTGGAAGAGTCAGTTACTAGGGGACATAGGTTTAAGGTTTGAGGGGCATAGTTTAGAGGGGATGTGCGAGGCAAGATGTTTACACAGAGGGTGATGAGTGCCTGGAACTTGCTGCCAGGGGAGGTGGTGGAAGCAGGTACGATAGCGACGTTTAAGAGGCATCTTGACAAATACATGAAAAGGATGGGAATAGAGGGATACGGACCCTGGAAGTGCAGAAGATTTTAGTTTAGGCAGGCATCAAGATCGGCGCAGGCTTGGAGGGCCGAATGGCCTGTTCCTGTGCTGTACTGTTCTTTGTTCTTTCTTTGTTCAAAGAGCATGGAGGGATTCAGCAAGAGGGCCCAGTAGGGGTTGGGAGGGGTTCTCTGGGTGGTGGGTGGGAGATAGCGGATGAAAGTTCACGGGGGAGAATAGAGCGTGTTTGTAGTGAGATGGGGGAGGGGAGATAGTCGGGGGAGATAGTGATCGGGAGAGATAGTGATCGGGGGGTAGTGATCGGGGGATAGTGATCGGGGGATAGTGATCGGGAGAGATAGTGATCGGGGGATATTGATCAGGGGATAGTGATCGGGGGATAGTGATCGGGGGATAGTGATCGGGAGAGTTAGTGATCGGGAGAGTTAGTGATCGGGGGATAGTGATCGGGGGATAGTGATCGGGGGATAGTGATCGGGAGAGATAGTGATCGGGGGAGTTAGTGATCGGAGGATATTGATCGGGAGAGTTAGTGATCGGGGGATAGTGATCGGGGGATAGTGATCGGGGGATAGTGATCGGGAGAGATAATGATCGGGGGATAGTGATCGGGGGATAGTGATCGGGAGAGTTAGTGATCGGGGGATAGTGATCGGGGGATATTGATCAGGGGATAGTGATCGGGGGATAGTGATCGGGAGAGATAGTGATCGGGGGATAGTGATCGGGGGATAGTGATCGGGAGAGATGGTGATCGGGAGAGATGGTGATCGGGGGATAGTGATCGGGGGATAGTGATCGGGGGAGATAGTGATCGGGGGATAGTGATCGGGGGATAGTGATCGGGGGAGATAGTGATCGGGGGATAGTGATCGGGGATAGTGATCGGGGGATAGTGATCGGGAGAGACAGTGATCGGGAGAGATGGTGATCGGGGGATAATGATCGGGAGAGATGGTGATCGGGGGATAGTGATCGGGAGAGATAGTGATCGGGGGATATTGACCGGGGGATAGTGATCGGGAGAGTTAGTGCTCGGGGGATAGTGATCGAGGGATAGTGATCGGGGGATAGTGATCGGGAGAGATAGTGATAGGGGGATATTGATCAGGGGATAGTGATCGGGGGATAGTGATCGGGAGGGATAGTGATCGGGAGAGATAGTGATTGGGGGATATTCATCAGGGGATAGTACTCGGGGGATAGTGATCGGGAGAGATGGTGATCGGGAGAGATGGTGATCGGGAGAGATGGTGATCGGGGGATAGTGATCGGGGGATAGTGATCGGGGGAGATAATGATCGGGGGATAGTGATCGGGGGATAGTAATCAGGGGAGTTAGTGATCGGGGGATAGTGATCGGGGATAGTGATCGGGGGATAGTGATCGGGAGAGATAGTGATCAGGGGAGATTGTGATGAGGGGAGATAGTAATCACAGGAAAGTAATCGGGGGAGATCGTGATCGGGGAGATCGTGATCGGGGGGATAGTGATCGAGGGATAGTGATCGGGGGACAGTGATCGGGGGGGTAGTGATTGGGGAAGATAGTGATCGGGGGGCGAATAGTGACCTGGGGAGAGATAGTGACCTGGGGGAGGGTGGGGGATAGTGATCGGAGGACATAGTGACTTGGGGGGTGGGGATAGTGAGCGGAGGCAGACCGTAACCCAGGTGGAGGGGGCGTATTGATTGTGGAGAGATAGTGAGCAGGGGAGATAGTAACCCCTGAGGGTGGGGTAGGGAGAATAGTGATCGGGAGGAGATAGTGAACTGGGGCATGATCCCCCGAGTGGAGTCGATGATCGTGGGGAATGAAGCAGTTAAGCTGTTTGCTGTGAGGAAACACTCCTGCTCTTCCTGGTCCAAGACAGTGCTGTAAGGGCACAGTTATAAATCCAGACCTTCTCTCCTCCTTTTTCCTGCTGAGATTCTGAAGGAAACCTGGCCAACATAAACTAAAAATAGGAACACTGAAAATGGAGGCACACTGCCTCCTACAAAGCTTCAAAGCTGTTAATAACCAGCCCACCTCTGGAGACTGGAATGGTTACTTGTGCCAATCCCTGTGCCCCAGTCCTGGCTCCATTAAAGCTTAGCATATCACTCCATGTAAACACACCCATTTCTGGTAGGTGTTCTTACACTTGGCTGTTGCTAAACTTTCTGGATCTAGGTAATGGTGACCTTGTGTCCTTATAGGTGTCACACACACAGTAAGTGTGATGACACAAATTAGGGACTAATTCTGAACAGTTTTTTTTAATTTATTTTTATTTTATTTTTTATTTATTTTTATTTAGAGATACAGCACTGAAACAGGCCCTTCGGCCCACCGAGTCTGTGCCGACCATCAACCACCCATTTATACTAATCCTACACTAATCCCATATTCCTACCACATCCCCACCTGTCCCTCTATTCCCCTACCACCTACCTATACTAGGGGCAATTTATAATGGCCAATTTACCTATCAATCTGCAAGTCTTTTGGTGGTGGGAGGAAACCGGAGTACCCGGCGAAAACCCACGCAGACACAGGGAGAACGTGCAAACTCCACACAGGCAGTACCCAGAATTGAACCCGGGTCGCTGGAGCTGTGAGGCTACGGTGCTAACCACTGCTCCACTGTGCCGTGAGAGTTTTAAGAATGAACCTTTATTTTAAAAAGTGAACAATGGTCCAAAATTGCCACCAAAGGAAAAGGAAATGGTCTTTGTGTACTCAAACTATCTGACAAAGGCAAAAAGCAAATCTTCAAAGCTAAGAGGTGTCAATTGCACCCCATCCTAAAACATTCCACAGTTGAATTTCTTCTTCTGAAACAAAGAAGGTATGAAGTAGCCACTTCCTGGATCATTGTGCAATCACCATGAGCAAGAGATGATAATGTCTCCTACTAGGAGGTGAGAAGCAACACAGCTTTAGCTTAAAAAAGACAGCCTAAGAGAGACAACCAGAGAGAGAAAGAGAGACACACAACCAGAGAGAGTGAGAGAGAGAGTCAACCAGAGAGAGAGAGAACCAGAGAGAGAGAGAACCAGAGAGAGAGAGAGAGAGGCAACATCTACCAGCTTGTTTTCCAGCAAGCCAAAAGGCACATGCCCTTCTGTAGAATCCTACATCTACACTATACAGCAGTGAACTAGAAGTGGCCCATCGTCTTCAACTGAACTTTCAATCAAGAGAGAAATCTACGATCATCTCAGGCCTGCACCCATTGAGAACTTGATTTCCAAGAGAATTCAGCGGGTTTATAGTGACCTCCCCCCAACTAAAAATTATTCTTTCTCCCCTCTCAATCTGTCTCTTGTGAGTGCGTATGAGCGAATGTGTGAGTGGATGAGATTGTGACAATTTTGGGATAAGGCATATTGATCAGTAAACAATTGATTTTCTGTTTTTTAAAACCTACAAGAAAACCTGCTGTTGTCTGTTTATTTGCAAAATAACACACCAAGGGGTTAAACACGAATAGCAAAACATTTTCTGCAGTCAGGTGGGAAGTTGAACAGCGGGAACCACCCACATCGCACCACATTTTTAAAAATTCACTCGTGGGATGTGGGCGTCTCTGGCCAGGCCAGCATTTATTGCCCATCCCTAATTGGCCTTGAGAAGGTGGTGGTGAGCTGCCTTCTTGAACAGCATTTATGTGGCTGCTCCAGTTCAGTTTCTGGTCAATGGTAACCCCCAGGATGTTGACAGTGGGAGATTCAGTGATGGAAATGCCATTGAACATTAAAGGGAGATGGTTAGATTCTCTCTTGTTTGAGATGGCCATTGCCCGGCACTTGTGTGGTGCAAATGTTACTTGCTACGTATCAGCACAAGCTTGGATATTGTCCAGGTCCTGCTGCACATGAACACAGTTTGCTTCATTATCTGAAGAGTCACAAATGGTGCTGAACATTGTGCAATCAGCGAACATCTCCACTTCTGAACTTGTGATGGAGGGAAGGTCACTGATGAAGCAGCTGAAGATGGCTGGATATCGGACATTACCTAAGGAATTCCTGCAGTGATGTCCTGGAGCTGAGGTGATTGACCCCCAATAACCACAACCATTTTCTTTGTTCTAGGTGTGACTCCAACCAGCGGAGAATTTTTCCCCCGATTCCTATTGACTCCAGTTTTGCTAGGGCTCCTTGATGCTGCTTTGATGTCAAGGGCAGTGACTCTCACCTCATCTCTGGAGTTCAGCTCTTTTGTGCATGTTTGAACCAAGGCTGTAATGTAAGTAGCTGAGTGACCCTGGTGGAACCCAAACTGAGCATCAGTTTGCAGGTTATTGCTAAGCAAATGCTGCTTGATAGCACTGTCAACACCCCCTTCCATCACTTTGCTGATGATTGAGAGTGGACTGATGGGGTGTTAATTGGTCGGGTTGGATTTTTCCTGTTTCTTGTGCACAGGACATACCCGTGCAATTTTCCACATTGCCAGTGTTGTAGCTGTACTGAACAGCTTGGCTAGGGGTGCGTCTAATTCTAGAGCACAAGTCTTCAGTACTATTGCTGGAATGTTGCCAGGGTCCATAGCCTTTGAAGTATCCAATGCCTTCAACCATTTCTTGAGATCACGTGAAGTGAATTGGATTGGCTGAAGACTGGCAACTGTGATGCTGGGGACCCCAGGAGAAGGCCAAGATGGATCATCCACTTAGCACTTCTGGCTTAAGATGGTTGCAAATGCTTCAGCCTTGTTATTTGCACTGATGTGCTGGACTCCTTCATCATTGAGGATGGTGATATTTGTGGAGCCTCCACCTCCAGTTAGTTGTTTAATTGTCCACCACCATTCACAACTGGATGTGGCAGGACTGCAGAGCTTAGATGTGCTCTGTTGGTTATGGGATTGCTTAGCTCTGTCTATCACATGCTGCTCCCACTCTTTGGCACGCAAGTATTCCTGTGTTGTAGCTTCATCAGGCTGACACCTCATTTTGAGGCATGCCTAGTGCTGCTTCTGGCATGCTCTCCTGCGCTCTTCCTTGAACCAGGGTTGGTCCCCCGGCTTGATGGCAGTGGTAGAGTGGGGGATATGCCAGGCCACAGGTTGTGGTTGAATACAATTCTGCTGCTGCTGATGGCCCACAGTGCCTCATGGATGCCCAGTTTTGCATTGCTAGATCTGTTCGAAATCTATCCCATTTGGCACGGTGATAGTGCCACACAACATGATGGAGGGTATCCTCAATGTGAAGATGGGACTTTGACACCACAAGGACAGTGTGGTGGTCACTCCTACCAATACTGTCATGGACAGATGCATCTGCGACAGGTAGATCGGTGAGGACGAGGTCAAATAGGTTTTTCCCTTTTGTTGTTTCCCTCAACAACTGCCGCAGACCCAGCCTACCAGCTTTGTCAGTAGTGGTGCTACTGAGCTCTCTTCATGATGGACATTGAAGTCCCCCACCCAGAGTGCGTTCTGTGCCCTTGCTACATTTAGTGCTTCTTCCAGTTGATGTTCAACAAGGAGAAGCACAGATTTATCAGCTGAGGGGAGGCGGTAGGTGGTAATCAGCAGGAGGTTTCCTTGCCCATGTTTGACCTAGTGCCATGAGACTTCATAGGGTCCAGATTCAATGCTGAGGAATCGCAGGGCAACTCCCTCCCGACTGTGCCGCCACCTCTGGTGGGTCTGTCCTGCCAGGATGGTGATGTTAGGGACTGTGTCTGTAAGGTATGATTCCATGAGTATTACTATGTCAGGCTGTGGCTTGATTAGGGACAACTCTCCCAATTTTGGCACAAGCCCCCAGATATTAGTAAGGAGGACTTTGCAGGGTTGATATGGCTGTGTTTGCTGTTGTTGTTTCCAGTGTCTAGGTTGATGCACTTACACTTTGTAGATGTTTAATACAACTGAGTGACTTGCTAAGCCATTTCAGAGGGCATTTAAAAGTCAACCACATTGCTGTGGTCTGGAGTCACATATAGGCCAGACCAGATAAGGACAGCAGATTTCCTTCCCTAAAGGACATAAGCGAACCAGATGGGTTTTTACAACAATCGACAATGGTTTCATGGTCACCATTGGACTAGCTTTTAATTCCAGATTTATTTAATTGAATTCAAATTTCACCATCTGCTGTGATGGGATTTGAACCCATGTCCCCAGAGCAATTTTTTTTTCAATTCATTTATGGGATGTGGGCGTCGCTGGCTAGGCCAGCATTTATTGCCCATCCCTAATTGCCCTAGAGAAGGTGGTGGTGAGCTGCCTTCTTGAACCGCTGCAGTCCATGTAGGGTAGGTACACCCACATTGCTGTTAGGAAGGGAGTTCCAAGCTTTTGACCTAGCGACAGTGAAGGAATGGTGAAATAGTTCCAAGTTCGGATGGTGTGTGACTTGGAGGGGAACTTGTAGGTGATGGTGTTCCCATGCATTTGCTGCTCTTGTCCTTCTAGTTGGTAGAGGTCACGGGTTTGGAATGTGCTGACTGAGGAGCCTTGGTGCGTTGCTGCAGTGCATCTTGTAGATGGTACACACTGCTGCCACTGTGCGTCGGTGGTGGAGGGAGTGAATGTTTGTGGATGGTGTGCCAATCAAGCAGGCTGCTTTGTCCTGGATGGTGTTGAGCTTCTTGAGTGTTGTTGGAGCTGCACTCATCCAGGCAAGTGGAGAGTATTCTATCACACTCCTGACTTGTACCTTGTAGATGATGGACAGGCTTTGGGGAGTCAGGAGGTGAGTCACTCACCGCAGGATTTCTAGCCTCTGACCTGCTCTTGTAGCCATGGTATTTATATGGCTACTCCAGTTCAGTTTCTGGTCAATGGTAGCCCCTAGGATGTTGATAGTGGGGGATTCAGCTATGGTAATGCCATTGAATGTCAAAGGGAGATGGTTAGATTCTCTCTTGTTGGAGATGGTCATTGCTTGGCATTTGTGTGGCACGAACGTCACTTGCCATTTATCAGCCCAAGCCTGGATATTGTCCAGGTCTTGCTGCATTTCAACACGGACTGCTTCAGTATCTGAGGCATCTGGATTACTCGCGCAGTGTCATGACCACTATGCCACCACCTACCTTACGTAGAGAAGCAAACTGAAACTCTACCTGCATGGAGTTTTCAGTATTGATTTGATCAATCATAAACACGGTGATTATTTTTTGCCTATGTCGTGCACCCAGTCTGCAATGTGAACCCCATGAGCTTCCAATGGTGAATGCGCATTCCAAAAGCAAGAGACGGAGACTACCAGAACCATGTGCTGGGAATTATTCACTTAACCATCTAATCAAACCACCATCTTAATTGAACTTCAGTTCTGATCTCAGTGCTTTCTAGAAACTGAGGAAATCCAGTGATAAAAGGGATATCATCGGTCTCCAATTAATGAGGCTTATAATGAACTGGTAGATAGCCATGATGCAATAAATTCTGTGTTACATTTTGATGCAGGCTTTTAGCACTTAACTCATTTATTTTTATACATAGGATATTTTACGTTCATAAGTGCAACAAAGTTACAAAATTTGACAATGGTACCATGGTCAAATACTCTGCTAGCACGCCACCTCAGTGATTATCTTCAGTCAGTCAGTAACAAGTATTAGCAGCTGTGTGTTTGATCTAGAGACACTACAGCTGAGATCATTTCACCCAATGGTGCTAAGTGTTGATACACGGTAGATGCATTTGTGGCATATGCATACACGCCAATTCTTAAAATAACTTAGGATTACAACTAACAATGAAATAAAAATGTTACATAGCTTATTTTGATCATGTTTCCACCTTACAAAGCAGAGTGTGTGCTATATAACCTTCTTCAGTTATTTTATTCTGCATTCAATGTCACCTCTCCATCAATCAGGGGTGATGTAATAACCTTTCCAACTATTCTGCAATATCAACTGCACTCTCCTCACACATTACTGTAACTGTATTGCACTCTTCTCACACATTACTGTAACTGTATTGCACTCTCCTCACACATTACTGTAACTGTATTGCACTCTCCTCACACATTACTCTAACTGTATTGCACTCTGCTCACACATTACTGTAACTGTATTGCACTCTGCTCACCCATTACTGTAACTGCAACACACTCTGTCCATCCATTACTGTAATGGTAATACACTTTGCTGAACCATTATTGTAACCATGCTGCACTTTGCTCACATTATTATAACCATAATACACTCTGCTCACCCATTAATGTAACTGTGCTGCAAACTGTTCACTATGTACTGTAACTGTAATACACTCTGCTCACCCATTACTGTAACTGTGCTGCAAACTGTTCACTCTGTACTGTAACTGTAATACACTCTGCTCACCCATTACTGTAACTGTGCTGCAAACTGTTCACTCTGTACTGTAACTGTAATACACTCTGCTCACCCATTACTGTAACTGTGCTGCAAACTGTTCACTCTGTACTGTAACTGTAATACACTCTGCTCACCCATTAATGTAACTGTGCTGCAAACTGTTCACTCTGTACTGTAACTGTAATACACTCTGCTCACCCATTAATGTAACTGTGCTGCAAACTGTTCACTCTGTACTGTAACTGTAATACACTCTGCTCACCCATTACTGTAACTGTGCTGCACTCTGTTCACTCTGTACTGTTACTGTAATACACTCTGCTCACTTATTACTGTTACTGTAATACACTCTGCTCACTCATTACTGTAACTGTGCTGCACTCTGTTCACTCTGTACTGTTACTGTAATACACTCTGCTCACTTATTACTGTTACTGTAATACACTCTGCTCACCCATTACTGTAACTGTGCTGCACTCTGTTCACTCTGTACTGTTACTGTAATACACTCTGCTCACTTATTACTGTTACTGTAATACACTCTGCTCACCCATTACTGTAACTGTGCTGCAAACTGTTCACTCTGTACTGTAACTGTAATACACTCTGCTCACCCATTACTGTAACTGTGCTGCACTCTGTTCACTCTGTACTGTTACTGTAATACACTCTGCTCACCTATTACTGTTACTGTAATACACTCTGCTCACCCATTACTGTAACTGTGCTGCATTCTGTTCACTCTGTACTGTTACTGTAATACACTCTGCTCACTTATTACTGTTACTGTAATACACTTTGCTCACCCATCATTGAATCTCCACTGCACTTTGTGCAATGAGAAGTTTTTTATGTTGCCTGGTGCAACATAAATGAGATACGTGGAGTTCAGTTGATTGAAGATCTCAAACAGGTTTATTAACAGCTAAAAGACGTATACAGTGCAGAGCTATCTATTTACAGGACGTGCCTCGTGGTGTTACAGTTGCAGAGTGAATCTGGCAAGTAGTCATGTGACTGCATCCTGGCATGGAGCTCATTAGCATACTAAGATCTTAAAGGGACATCACTCTTAAAGGCAATCACACAACAACCCCCTCATTTCCAAAGATAAGTCTCATATACTAAAAGCAAAAACATATATTCGATAACATTAAGATTTACACATGGATAGAGATTGTGAAATTTTACAAAGAGAGGTTCAAAAGTCCAAAGGACGTCTCGGTGATTTGACAACTCTTGCTCTGGGAGTTTGTGTATCCTCTGTTGCTGTTCTTTCTGAAGTTTCTCCCTCTCTGCATTCAGTTTCTGTTGCTCTGCCTTCAGCCTGCTAACATAGTCTGTTGCTTTTCTCAAGATGACCACTTTTGCGGCCTTGTCATTCTTTGAAAATTCTGGCACCTGACCCTAAGATCCAACAGGCATTGCTTCAAATCATTCCTTCTCTGCCTCTGCAGGACATTGTATGTCCTTTGCCTCTCCTTATCCTCCATGTCTGAAGGCTTGGGATTCAAGGTTGAGTACATGTTGGGGGAAGAGTACTTTGTCTCAAGAAGATACCAGTCCGTTATGTCTCGTTGTGGTGCTGGCGGTTCTCTGGATAACAGAAGTGAAGGCACGGCATAGTTGTGCTGTTGCTGGGTTTCCAGACTGCACTGTTTGATACTGGTCTGAGTCTGCGAGCGGGTTCCGGTCCTTGGAGATTTCCTCTTGCCAATGCTATCGTGGATAGTTATGATGTCAAGGTCCTTACACACTGGTAGTCCTGCCACTGCTGGTCCGCCGGTCTACTAGGTAGAATGTTTGTGGTTTCCATGCTGACTTGCCATATCTGCATTGCATTGTTAGTGTGCCACTGCAGGGGATGCATGACCCATTGTATGCAGATAACTTGACAGTTGTCGGTTGTATCATTGATTTCCAACAACTCCGGTACATATCTTTGAGGATTCAGACTGGTAGGATATTTGCATTAGCTCTGGTGTCATTCTTGACGTTGAGTGTATGCTTGCAAGCTTTCTTTGGTCACATGATGTAGATAGTGGTGAAAGCTTCCAGTTGTTGGACTTCATCAACGTGATGTGTCAGTTTCACAATGTGGCATGCCTGTTCATCTTCTAGCTAAGAATTACTTCTCTCTAGGTATTGTCTCAGGTCTGTTTCACTGTGGACCTCGTGTATTGGCTTGCGTTTATGCAGGTCTTTGGTGCTTTCCTTGCTGCTGTTGCTGTGCCTGTCTTCTGTTGGCTTGTGTTCTATTATTGGCTTCTGGCTGTGGCTTTCAAGCCAGAATTCTTGTACAGGCAGGACCAGTGTCCTTTTGCCCTGGACGCCTTGCACATGTCTCGAAATGCAGGACAATTCTGCCGTGAGTGGGACAGACCACACTTACCACACAGCTTGCTTGCTCTTTTCAACCTGGTTATTATGTCGATACTGTTGGTTGCACCTAGTGCTTGCAGGTGCTGCTATCCAGCTACAATGGCTTCATAGTTCCTGCTATCTTCCAGCAGTGCATCAATGCTGTGTGCTTTCTTTTTCCCCCAAGATGTCTTTCTGAAATGCTTCAATGGGTGTTGATATGACCACTAGCTCCATTATTTGGTCTGACAGCTCAGTTTGAGAAGTCACATTTGTTGCCCTTGCTACAGCATCTGCTGAATAACTGGTCTATTGATTCCTGTGGCTGTTGCCTGTAGGACATCAAATCCAGGTGGAGAATCTGAAAATTCACTCTGAATCGGAGCTGATCTTCCAACACTTTCCATAACTTTGTGGGATCTTTCTGTTCCCATTCAAATAATCCAGAGGTATTGATTCCATGCAATCCCTTATTTCCAATTGCTATCACTTTTTTTTTTACAGCCTGCGTTTCTGGTTCTACAGTTACTTGGTCTATAAAGCATAACTGCATTCTTTATTGGAACAGTTTAAACTTGTATAGGATATCCAAGATTTCCAGTTCATGCAGGGAAAATTGTTATCCATCTTTCTGCTGTTTTTTGCTTTAAAATTTGCTTTAAGACCTGGTTCTGTGACTCTGTACTGATTTCCTTTTAAACAAAGTTCCCTGTTATTTAGATTTGTTGGTTTGATTGACAGGAGCAGCTTGTCTGTTTATCTAGCTTCCAGCACTCTAGTCTGTCTGTTTATACAGTTGTGCAATAGGCATTTCAAGTGTTTGTTTTTGCTAGAATTTGTTTATACAGCCGTTCAAGATGCAACTCTTCTCACTTCAGTGGTTTTATGATTTTTTTTTTAAAACTTAGGCTGAGTGAATAAAAGCTCTTCATGCCAGAGTGAGTTAATGGTTTCCTTTTATAGCTTTAGCTGTGAGCTGCATGAATGGAAGCTTCATGTGCTTCTTGCTGTCAGGCACCTCCTGCAATGGCTTGGATCTGACCAGCCTGGGGGAGGCTTTGAAAACAATTGATCAGCCTGAGACAGGTAATGGATTTTCCCTGCCTTTTTCTGTCATGCAGCTTTGAAAAAAAAGACATTTGCGAAACACTTCAGAGCTTTTGTTTCCTGGCATCAACGGCAGACTGACTCACCTGATCACAGTGATTGATTTTCAGCCTGTCTTCTACAGTTGGAAGTGAGTTTTTTTTCTTGTTTGCACTGTTTGGGCCAGTGTTTCTTTTAATTTTCTCTTTTTTCAGCTGTAGGTAGTTTTTAAAGCTGTTTTCCTCTGGTCTTCAATCTTGGATTCTGTCTTCTCACCACAGCTGCCATCATGTAATGAGAAGCTTTTTCACGTTGCCTGATGCAACATAAGTGAGACGTGTGGAGTTCAATTGATTGAAGATCTCAAACAGGTTTATTAACAGTTAAGAAGTATATACAGTGCAGAGCTAACAATTTACAGGAGTTTACTCTTGGTGTTACAGCTACAGAGGAAATCTGGCAAGTAGTCATGTGACTGTATCCTGGCATGTAGCTCATTAGCATACTAATATCTTAAAGGGATATAATTCTTAATGACAGTTACACAACACTTTGGTCACCCATTACTGTAACAGCAATACACTCTGCTCACTCATTACTGTAACTGTGCTGCACTCTGCTCACCCATTACTGTAACTGTAATACACTCTGTTCACCCATTACTGTAACTGTGCTGCACTTTGTTCACCCATTACTGTAACTGTAATACACTCTGCTCACCCATTACTGTAACTGTAATACCCTCTGCTCATCCATTACTGTAACTGTGCTGCACTCTGTTCACCCATTACTGTAACAGCAATACACTCTGCTCACCCATTACTGTAACTGTAATACACTCTGTTGAACCATTTTTGTAACTGTAATGCACTCTGCTCACCCATTACCCTAAGTCAACTACACTCTGCTCACCTATTACTGTAACTGTAATACACTCTGCCCACCCATTAATGTGACTGTATTGCACTGTGCTCGCCCATTCTTGTAATTGAGCTGCACTCTGCTCAATTACTCTAACTGTAATTCACTTTGTTCATTCAATACTGTAATTGTTTCGGATTTTCCTCACCCACTATTGTAATTGTGTTACACTCTGCTCACTCATTACTTTAATCATTCCACCATTCAATGCGATCCTGGTCGATCTGAATCTTAATTCAACCCAACATCCTTGACTCCATTTCCTTTTGTCCCTTCACTACCGTACATATGTCAATTTCAGATTTAAAACACTGCTAACTTTTATATTCCAGTGAATACAAGCCTAATTAATGTAACCTCTGCTCATAAAATAATCCTTGGATCCCTGGTAACATTGATAAATTTGTGTGACATTCCTTCCAGGGTCATTATATCTCTTCTAAGGTGTATTGGCCAGAACTGTACACAGTTCTCCAGATGTGGTCTAACCAGGGTTTTGTATAGTTGTAGCAAAGCTTCCTACCCTTTATAGTCTAGCTCTCTAGTTATAAAGGCACACATTCCATTAGTCTTTTTAATTATTTTTGTACCTATTACATTTTAGAAATATGCGTTGTTATGGACGGGTGCAAATGGGTGTGGGAGGTTCCCACTGTTCACCTTCCACCGCAATCATGTTCTGTTAAAAATGATGCTTTAGCCTCTGAGTGCCTTTAGGGTCAAATATACAGACTAATGACAGGTTTTCTCACAGGTAAAAATAAAAGATAACTATTTTTAAACAAGTCCTGAAATGATTGCAACCTCACTCACACATCCTCTCACCCACACATACGTACACAAGAATAGATGGATAGAGAAAAGGGTAAGATGTATTTTTCAGTCCCAAGTGAGGTAAGTATTCGTGGTTTACAAAAGATTATTGAGTCTTCTTGGCAGGAAAAAGTATTGTCTTAAAAAGTTGCAGGCCTAATTATTCAGTCTTGAACTTACGGTGGTATTGTAAAGCTCTAATGGTTGTAATACAGCTAATGGTCTGTAGTTTATTACCTTCATAGATGGTTAATCTCAAAGTCACTTTGTGATGTCTCTGCTGTAGTCACTGTTCTTCGTCAGCAGGTTTCTTCTCTTGCCTGCTGGATCCTTCGCGCAGGCTTTCTGTGATGTTAACTTGATCTGCTCGAGAGAGAGAGAGAGAGAGAGTTACATTTTTAAGGTCAAAATTTATCACATTGGAGTTCCTGTTAGGAGATGCATAGCCCTCTGTCCTGTTGTGACCACACAATAGGCCAGGATGGTAACCATGGCCATAATTTGATGTTTGAATGGGAATCGTTCTGTTATAATGTTGCTGCTTCACACCTTATTCAACCAGATTTGGTTATGAGCTAGACTGTCTCCAGCATCCTCTGTTAGTTCATTCATGTTGATAAGAGTCATCAATGTGCAATCGCTCTTCTCAATTTCAAAGAGGTTCTCCCCAGAACTATTTCAGATGAAACTAATGAGCCTCCTCTTTGCGGATGAGTTTTTGGATTTCCAGTGGAGGAGGGGTCATATGGCCACTACTCCATTTTGATTGTGCACAAGCATTTTTTAAACATTTTGTTTAGCAGTTGACTTTTTAAGTTCATAATTCTTCCACTTCATTGTTTATTTCATCATGGCTCCATCTGTGCATGACAGTGTGCATGAACCCCTAAATCTCTTTGGACCTCCACTATTCCTAGTTTTTCACCACTTAAAGTATTTGGATCTATCCATTTGTTGATCCAAAATGGACAACCTCACACTTAGCTGTGTTCAATTCCATCTGACACAGTTTTGTCCATTCACTTAATCTATCAATGTCTCCTTGTAATTTTATGGATCCTGTCTGCAATACTTACAATACCACTAATCTTTATGTCAATGGCAAACTTGGGTAAATGGCTCCCTATTGTATTATCCAAGTTATGACTGTCTCTGTCTTCTACCACCTAACCAATCTCCTAATCAGGTCGATAATCTGCCTTCAATTCTATGAGTTTTAATTTTAAGCTAATAGCCTATTATATGAAACCTTATTGAATGTCTTGCAGAAGTCCATATAAACTGCATCCATAGACATTTCCCTGTGTACTACTTTAGACACTTGCCCAAAAAATTAAATTTGATTGACTCGACATGACCTGTCCTATACAAATCCATGCTGGCTCTCTCTAATCAGCTCAAATTTCTCTTAAGTGTTCAGTCGCTCTGTCCTTATGTATAGATTCCAATAACCTCCTCACAACAGATGTTAGACTAACAGGGCTATAATTTCTTTGTTTCTTTCTCTCATCTTTCTTAAATAATGAAATTGCATTTGTAATTTTCTAATCTAAAGGAGCAATTCCTGAATCAAGAGAACTTTTGAAGTTTATGGCTAAAGCATCTACAATTTCCTAGGGTGGAAACCATTTGGATTTGTCAGGCTTTTGTGCCATTATTATTTCTTTTATTGTTTTCTTGCTTAAGTTTACTTTAGTGAGTTCTAATTCATTACTGTAATGTACCCATGTCACTCATTATTCAAACTGTAATGCACCCTTCTCACCCATTATCCTACATTTATTATTTTAATGGTAATACACTAATGTCATACATTAGGTTTAACATTACATATCACATTCATCCATTCTGTTAGTTGCTAATCTACATCTTGCTCATTCTAATGTATCCTGTGCTTCTACCTAATTATAATATACACTGCTCCCCATTAGTCAGTTTATAATTCTTATAATATGCAATGTCTATTCATTAGTCTAACTGTAATGTACCCAGTACATCCATTCATTTAAATGCAAATCATCCTGCCAATCCATTTGTTTCATTATAATTCTTAAGATAATATATATTTACATTTATTATCCAACTGTAATGTGCCTTGCTCACACCTTTACCTAATTGTAACATACCGTGCTGATCCTTTTGCCAATCCCTCTGCCAGCTGTAATGTGGCTTGCCAAACCCTCTGCTTTTCTATAGTGTGGCTCACCCATTTATAAGGCCAACTGCAATGTATCTTGCCATTTTCTGTGCCTAATTGTGAAGCACATGGCCAATACTCTGCTGAGGTATATTGTGGTTTGCCAATCACTCTACCTTCTGTTAAGTGACAAGCACTTCCGTTAGACTAATTGTGAGGCACTCTGTCTATCCAGATAATAGTTTTATAATATAACTCAATAATTTGGGGAAAGACTAAATAAGTATTCTCATCACCCCGAGGCCTCTTTTAGTTGGTACAGGGCAACATTATGCCACTGTCTTCAAACAACATGTTACTGTATGTTGTCAGGCAAACCCTCCGCCTACCAAGACTGAGGCACACATTATTTCACCACATGAACATTAAAACTTAAAATTGCAAAGCCCTGACTGGAAAGACATTTTTGAATAGTAACTACCAGTGTTGGAACAAAAGGGACCCAGTCGTTGCTTCCCCAATACACAGAAGACGTAGTCAAACCAGTTTTAGTCACATGACTAGCTGGCTGGAGTTTTTTTGAATTTGAACTTCCAACAAAGGAGTGGAACGGACAAAGCCACGTGTTCATGGAGTAAAGATTTCTCCTGGAACAGAAGCAAGAAAACCTCTCTCCTGCCTGCTTCCATCTCCTTCCCATGGAACTGAATCTTGTGAAAACACATGAAACCCAAAAACAGAACGGTTTCCTAAGTGAACAAGGTTTTAAGACAACTACTAGGTGCCGACAAAAAGGACTAAACCATGAGTTTGAAGCACCGTAACAAGATATTACCTCAAACTGTTCCACCTTTTCTTTTCTTCTCTTTTTTGCGATTGGAAGCCTGTGAGCAGTGGTGTACTGCAGGGATTGGTGCTGGGACACTTGCTGTTTGTAGTGTACATTAATGATCTAGATGTAAATATAGGAGGTATGATCAGTAAGTTCACAGATGACACGAAAATTGGTGGTGTCGTAAATAGTGAGGAGGAAAGCCTTGGATTACAGGGCAATATAGATGGACTGGTAAGATGCGCAGAGCAGTGGCAAATTGAATTTAATCCTGAGAATTGTGAAGTGATGTATTTTGGGAGGACTTCCAAAGCAAGGAAATATACAATGGATGGTAGGCCCCTCGGAAGTACAGAAGGTCAGAGGGACTTTGGTCTACTTGTCCATAGATCGGGTAGATAAGGTGGTTAGGAAGGCATATGGGATTCTTGCCTTTATTAGCTGAGGCATAGAATATAAGAGCAGGGAGGTTATGATGGAGCTGTATAAAATGCTAGTTCAGCTACTGTACTGTTTTGTAGCTGGAATACTGTGTACAGTTCTGGTTGCCACACTATAGGAAGGATGTGATTGCACTGGAGAGGGTGCAGAGGAGATTCATCAGGATGTTGCCTGGGCTGGAGCATTTCAGCTATGAAAAACAACTGGAAAGTAGAGAAGGCTGAGGAGGGACCTGATTGAGGTATAAAAAATTATGATGGGGCGTAGATAGGGTAGATAGGAAGAACCTTTTTTCCTTACTGAAGGTGTCAATAGCCAGGGGGTATAGATTTAAGGTAAGGGGCAGGAGGTTTAGAGGGGATTTGAGGAAAATGTTTTTCACCCAGCGGGTGGTTGGAATCTGGAGCACACTGCCTGAAGGGGTGGTAGAGGCAGGAACCATCACAACATTTAAGAAGTATTTAGATGAGCACTTGAAATGCCATAGCGTACAAGGCTACAGGCCAAGTGCTAGAAAATGGGATTAGAATAGATAGATACTTAATGGCCAGCATGGACATGGTGGGTCAAAGGGCCTGTTTCTGTGCTGTATAACTCTCTGACTCTTTTCTGTTCCTATCTGCATGTATATATCGTGTGTGCACGCTGACGTGGGCACATTGTCTATCCATAGGCGTGAACCGTATTAGAGTTTAAGTTTTAATTTTTCATCAAATTTCATCTTTCTTCTTTAAACCTAAGAAAGCCTGTGTGAATTTGTTTCTTTGTCTTATAATTGGAAAACTGTGAACAGGGACTGTGAAAAAGGGGAGCTCAAAACACTGTGTTTAATGTTAAACCCTGTTATACCAAGACCAGGTAAAGATAGCAAAAGACCGCTAGACACATTTCTCACCTGGTCATAACAGAAATTTGGGTGCTAGCATCCAGGATTTTACCCACAGACAAACGAGTGAAATTGGAAGTGGGGAGCCAAATTGTTCCCAATCAAAAAGAGCAAAATATCAATACAGGTTTTCTTCTGGTTGTGTGTGATTGAATACTAACATGTCTGCAACTGAAGCGAGTAGCTCCCCAAGCCAGGGTGAAGTAACTTGGGATAAGTTAAAAGCACTATCTATGGAGGAGTTGAAAAAATGGCTGAGCAGCGTGGGATCACTGTATGTGGCAAGGCTAGGAAGTCTCAACTCTTAAGACTAGTGGCCAACCATTTTTTCCTTGAATCTGAAGATGCAGAAGCAGTGTTAGAAACAGAATCCGACAGGGTATTGATAACAAAGGTACAACTGGAACAAAGGAAACTTGAATTAGAAGACAGGCTGATGATAATGGCTAGTTCTTCACAGATGAAGATCAAGGGAATCTGCACTGTGTACTCCCTTTTACATCAGAGGTAGATAGATTCTTGAGAAGCAAGGGGGTGAAAGGTTGTCGGGGTGTAGCTTTCCTGCTACTTTCAGGATTCAATTTAATCCGACCAGGGTGACTTGTCCGTGACTACAACAAATCACTATGGGTACAGGTATATGTTGGTTGTAAATGTAGCAGAATTATTAAGTAATTTATATTCAACGCAAAGAAGTAATACTTAACAAAGACAATAGTCACAGTCTATTCCTCAGACCCTTGGCAGTAGCACTCTGAGTGACTGTGCGGTCTCGCTTTCTCTTGCTGTGTTCTGTTGACTGAAGATTCTCTTCTTTCTTCCTGTGGATTTTTCGTGCTGCTTCTCATGTTCAATATACCCTTGTTGGCCATTAGACCACCTGTAGTTTGTCCGATGATTGGTCCAGGTCCTGTGATGTCCGTTACTACCCTACTCTAATTGGGCCTTAATCGACAAAACATTTTGCCAATAATTGAGATAAAAACCTTTGAAGAGTTCTATTCATTATGGTTGTTATCTCCTTGGACAGTATAAAAATGTACAGAAATTGAATCTCTTTTAGCAAAGTTAAGAATGTTATCAGTGTCACAATACTATTTCTGTTGACTTTAAATCACAGTGACTTCCAAAGTCCTGCTGATATTGACATTCTTACAAGCTTAAGACTTAGTTTTTAAACTTAATACTTTTAAATTGAAGCCCATTCTCTCTAGCATGATTCTTAATTCATTGATTACAACTCAATCAAGGTCCATTGCTTTGTAATCATTGTTTCTTGAAGGTTACTACTTAATACATTCATTTGATGAATACAGTGGCTGATACAAGACACAAAAATGACTTCTTTGGTCACGTGTTAGTATTAAGATGGTTTATTGACCTTGTTAATTATTACAGAGGATACAGGGTGAAGATGGTCAAGTTCAACTGAAATCTAGCTACCCAAACCTACTTACAGGGGGTAGGTGGGAATGTGGAGTTGAGGTTACAATCAGATCAGCCGTGATCTTGTTGAATGGCGGAACAGGCTTGAGGGACCAAGTGGCCTACTCCTGCTCCTAATTTGTATGTTCGTATGTTCATTCATCCTCTCCTGCTGCTATTCCCCAGCAGGAAAATCCAGCCCTCATAGTTTATCCCCACAAAATGCTTCCAGTGCCACTACAGTCAGTGATAGATGCTAATGTTACACAGTTCAACATACTCTCTCCAGACAGAAATCACGTTTGGAAGGATAAAATCTGTAGAGTTCTGTTAGAAAGAAAGAAAGGGAGAAAGACTTGCATTTATATAGCACTTTTCATGTTAACTGGATGTCCCAAAGCACTTTAGAGACAATGAAGTACTTTTTCGAAGTCTAGTCACTGTTGTAATATAGAAAAGTTGGGTATTTATCACCAATCAAGTAGACATAAGGGTATGTTTCCTGAGTTAGCAGAGTCTACGCAAAGCATTGTGCAGCAGCAGGTATCGGGAATTAGTATGCGAGGTCGATGCTGCCTATGTGATTTTACTTTTAACTGACTTGTAAAAGATACTTCATAATATGCAAATTTCACACATCGAATGCCGTGCCTAGACACTGCTAGGAGTGATAGGAGTGCATTGTGCACTTGCAAATTCAAAGTAAAAAACAGCTGGCGTTTATATTGCACGTTTCAGGACTTCAGGATGTCCCAAATCACTTTACAGATAATGAAATACCTTTGATGTGTAAACACTGTTGTAAGTCAGAAAAACGACAGCCAATTTGCACGCAGCAAGGTCCCAAAAAGAGCTATTTGTTGGCTGAGGGATAAATATCGACCACGACTGAGGGGAGGAATCATATGGCATTTCCTTCCTTTCCACCTTGCTCCATTTGTCATTTTGTATAACATGTACAGGCCAGATTTTTAATCGTGTCCTTGCTTATTAAATATGTTCAGCAATTCACTGGGACCAGTCAACTTCATGAGTTAGCAGACAGGTGTCAAAGGTGCAAATACAGCAGAAAATAATTTGTACTTTGCGACAGCGAAACATGCAGAACATAGTGTGAAAAAGTGACGGGAATGCCACCCACCTGGTTTTGGACGAGGTTGTCAGTGTACTGCATAATTACTATATAAACACACAATAAACAGTACTTGGGGGAGGGTAATACAATTTGGAGTGCTTGTGCCATTGCACCACCTGCTGGTCAGTGTATTCAACATGACTGCACATGACCACAGTGTGATCCTTCCACAGCAGCAAGTGTTCCAGAAAATTAGCACCCTCCTGGCCTTTCATGAAGCTGGTTCAGACTGCTGCTAAAGGATTGCTCACATTTATTATTTTACATGATGTATGTAAAGCTCAGGATCAGTTGCTATGCACTGTATAAGCTGCTTGCCCACCAGAGGAACAATAAAAGAGTTTACATTTATATAGCACCTTTCATATCCTCAAGCTACCCCAAAGTGTTTTATAAACAAGTGTAGTCACTGTTGTGATGTGGAAAATGTGTCAGCCAATTTTCATACAGCAAGCCCCAACAAACAGCAATGTGATAATGACCAGATAATCTGTTTTAATGATGTTGATGAGGGATAAATATAGGCCAAGGTGATAGGGAGACCACCACCCACATCCCCCACCCCACCCCCCGCTCTTCTTCAAGCAGTGCCATGGGATCTTTCTCATTAACCTGAGCGGGCAGGCAAGACCTCAGGTTTCTCATCCAAAAGACAGCACCTTTGACACTCCCTCAAGTACTGCACTTAAGTGTCAGCCTGGATTATGCACCAAAGTTGAAATTGTACTGATAACTGTCTAATACAGAAGCAAGAGTGTCACCCACTGAACCACAGCTAACATTGAGCAGGAAGCATGTGATTTTGCTGATGGAGGAGTCTGTATTCATTGAGCTAGCAGGCTGGCCTGCTGGGTTTTCCAGTTTCCTCTGTTGTTATTTCAGATCTCAGTATGTGTTTTCTTTGTTCCAGCTGTGATTGTAGTATGTTAGATTTATAATTACACTTGGTAAATGGTGGTCGTGAATGAGCTTTGTTTGAGTGGTTAGGGCTGTGGACAGCCTGGCAGCTGATCCCAGGAAGTGACAGTTAGGGTCTAATGCCAAGCTTTTCCATTGTGATGTGCCTACTGGGTTTTGGTTATGCCAGGGGTGGATGAGGGGGGGGGGGGGGGGGGTGGTTCCTGTTCAGGTGGGGTGCAGTGTGCTCCGAGTATTTCATGTGTAATCTCGCTGAGTATTCCAAGCAGCTCCTGTCAGTGAGATGATATTTCAAGACATTTCCTTGATTTTGTTTGAAAAGTCGCTGGTTTTCTTAGACTGGAGATGGTGGAGTTCCTCCAGGTACCTTCTCAGTGGGACTCAGGATATCTTGATTCATGGATCTTCCTTTGCACTTTAGCTTTTACAAGGTGTGATTGTACTTACAATCAGATCCATTCAGGAAACAAGTTGAAGGAGTCACCGTGAAACACTACCTATCTTAAGCTTATACGATATTGACAAAATCAGCAAGCCCAGTCTCCCAGCAGGTTACAGCTCAGCCCTGCTATTTGGCAACCCATCTCCACCTACACTTCCTTTGAGCTGAGGTCACTGCTGGGAGAGCAGGATCGATAAACTTATCTTTGTGTTTCTTCGCTAAAAGAAAGGTTTCACCTTATTTCTAGGACTGCAACACAAACAAGTGTGCAATGCTTTGGCAATTTTTCTTTTTGCGAGGTTCTATTTGGGGACTGAGTATTTGACATTAATAATGCTAGAGGAAGCATACCACAAAGTACAACTGGGCTTGGTGAGGCCTTTCCGAAATGACACCTGGTCCCCTTACTTGTTTTGTAGAGAGGTTGTCTGGTTTGCACAAAGCCATACAGTCCAGCAGATCCCAGATCTGATCTGATTTGTGCTGAGTTAGCTGATTGGTGTACTGATATTACAGTTGCCCTCAGTACACTGGGGTTAGAAGTGGAAAAAATAATTGGCCAGGGTTCATGCTCTTGTTTGTAGTCCAATGATTCTTTGATGAAAGTGCCTGTGCACTGAGTGAGAATGGCTTAGGGCTCAGCTATGATGCCCACCACAGTCAAAGTGCTTGTTAACACTCACCATCTTGGCTCACACATGAGGATTGGGCACTTGGGAAAGGTATGGAAGGAGCCCAGCAAAAAGGTAACACCTGCAGGAGAGAAGGAAGTTGGCAGAAAAAACTGGAACACAACTGTTCAGTGCTCCTCATCTTCCCCAATGTGCTAGGAGATATTGCTAAGCCATACAGGATACAAGCTACAATTCCTAGTCTGTGTCAAGGTTAGCTGATCTCAGCTGGGACAATAGTTGGGGCACTGCAATTAGGCTCAGCTGCCATGAGCTAAGGAAGGCAAAACATTAGCAAACATTCATGCTCCCTCTCATGATCCAGTGACTCCAATTATAGAGCGTGCAAGTGTTGATAGCGGGTAAGAACATGTTAGAAGTAAATTATGACGGCTGCCACACTTGAAAAGCCTCCTGCTGCACGCAGTCCAGGCTCACAAATGAAATAGGGCTAGTAGGCAAAGTATCTAGGGTGTTGCTGCCAATGGAGAGCCAGTGTCTTGAGGTGGAGAGGATATTGGATAAAATTGGGGAAAGGGAAGAAAATTCAGTTTCAACAAGGGAATTAGAATTAGAATTAGAATTAGAATATTACAGCGCAGTACAGGCCCTTCGGCCCTCGATGTTGCGCCGATCATCTGACCTACACTATTCCATTTACATCCATATGTCTATCCAATGACCACTTAAATGCCCTTAAAGTTGGCGAGTCTACTACTGTTGCAGGCAGGGCGTTCCACGCCCCTACTACTCTCTGCGTAAAGAAACTACCTCTGACATCTGTCCTATATCTTTCACCCCTCAACTTAAAGCTATGTCCCCTCGTGTTTGCCATCCTCATCCGAGGAAAAAGACTCTCACTATCCACCCTATCTAACCCTCTGATTATCTTGTATGTCTCTATTAAGTCACCTCTCCTCCTCCTTCTCTCTAACGAAAACAACCCCAAGTCCCTCAGCCTTTCCTCGTAAGACCTTCCTTCCATACCAGGCAACATCCTAGTAAATCTCCTCTGCACCCTTTCCAAAGCTTCGACATCCTTCCTATAATGCGGTGACCAGAACTGCACGCAATACTCCAGGTGCGGCCTCACCAGAGTTTTGTACAGCTGCATCATGACCCCGTGGCTCTGAAACTCGATCCCCCTACTAATAAAGGCTAACACACCATATGCCTCCTTAACAGCCCTATTAACCTGGGTAGCAACTTTCAGGGATTTATGTACCTGGATACCAAGATCTCTCTGCTCATCTACACTACCAAGAATCTTCCCATTAGCCCAGTACTCTGCATTGCTGTTACTCCTTCCAAAGTGAATCACCTCACACTTCTCCGCATTAAACTCCATTTGCCATCTCTCAGCCCAGCTCTGCAGCCTATCTATGTCCCTCTGTACCCTACAACACCCTTCGACACTATCCACAACTCCACCGACCTTCGTGTCATCCGCAAATTTACTAACCCACCCTTCTACACCCTCATCCAGGTCGTTTATAAAAATGACAAACAGCAGTGGCCCCAAAACAGAACCTTGCGGTACACCACTAGTAACTAAACTCCAGGATGAACATTTGCCATCAACCACCACCCTCTGTCTTCTTTCAGCTAGCCAATTTCTGATCCAAAGCTCTAAATCACCTTCAACCCCATACTTGCGTATTTTCTGCAATAGCCTACCGTGGGGAAGCAGCTACAAACAGGGAGGCTAGCTTTTGCAGTTACGTTCCCTCAATATTAAGCAGCAAGGCAAAGGAATCTAAAGTACTGTTCATGCTTCCTGGCCAGTAACAACTAGACATTGTTTGAAAATATGCCGAACTTAGCCTATTCGTCAAAGCAGTGCTTCAGCCTGTAAGTGATCTGTAGAGCCAAGCACAGCCAACAAGGGTTAAGCCCAAATGATGCGGGAGGACTGCCAAGGACATTTGTAACTGACCCAATGGGAAAATAGCTTAGAGGCCTTTTTTTGTACAGCTGTGGACACAGCTTTGAAACAATATGCTGCCTGTTACTTCGAATTAGCAGCACCTTAGAAGTGTGAGTAAATGTTACTGCAAATTTAACGTTCAAAGTAACTCCTGGCAACACAGCCAAGCGCTGACGTCATCAGTGCGTTCCCAGCTGTGCACATGTGTAGAACAGTTTCTTCCTGCCAGTATGGTGCTGCGCATTCGCAGCCTACATCAGCACCTGGCTTGCCAGGACTAATTCGCGCACGTGCTCTAAAACGTCATCGCATGCTGGAATGGGGCCACAAGCTCCTAGCCTTGCCGCTGCCTTCCCTCAGCCACTCACTCCCAGCCTCGCCCTTCATCCCCCCCCCCCCCTTAGTCGTTTACTCCCTGCTGCGTGCCCGAAGAAGAGGTGGGGAATGAGCCATCGAAGTGTAAGGTAGGGAGCGAGTGGCTGAGGGAAGGCAGCGGAGAGGCGGGGAGTGAGCGGCGAGCAGACGGGCTTGGGAGGGAGCGACAAAGAGAAGTGCGATGGCAGGAGGGAGTGGGGTACTGTTGGGGATGGGATGGAAGCAGCGATCGCAGCCATTGAGGGCATTTGGGCTTAATTTGTCTTTGTGATAACCTGAGCAGCTCCATCTTTAATCCTGGCAGCTGCCGTGACGTTGCAGACAGTGATATTTCAGTGGGTGAGGCTGCATTTGCGCATGTGCCGGTACTGAGCTACCCAGTGGTTGCGTTGCCAGCAAACGCAGCCTTTAATGTTACCCATCCAATGGTGGGCCGGACAGTCCAGTCTTCTGAGTGGCATGTCAGGGAATTTCTGGAATATGTAAGTCAGGCACCAAACCTCCTGCTCTGAACCAAAATCTATTTTTCTATCTCCTTCTAAGTCTTAGGATATGGAGACATTAGTTTATGTTTCCAATTAATTTTCATCAGCAGCAATGGACCCAAGCCATGATGCCACTCCTGTTTTTATAGTTAACAAAAGATGACTGCTATTTTGCTTTGAAATAATCATATTTCCCATTGTTATAGAGTAGGAATTGGCTTCTTTGTTCCTTATATTGGGATAGAAACTTTAAAGAAACCTAATTTATTCAGGCTATGAAGATGTTTGCTGACTTTTAATCAGCAACGTAAGTCTCAGAACTCAAGTCTTCTTATTGGCCCATGCCATCTCATTCTGTATTTTCTGGCGGCAGGCAGTAACTTATCACATCACTGTCATCGCGTTTTGTCCAACTCAGCTATTCTATATCCATCATTAGCTGCCATTCAGATAGTCTTGTTTCAGTATTGAAATAAAATGTAATTGACTATACGCCACCTACTCAAAGGGCACATGTTCAATTATCCCTCCTGCATTTGCTCCAACAGCACGTGATCAGAACATGAGTAGCACACTCTCCAAATATTCAGGCAGTGTACACTGGAACTGGAAGATTAGCATGCACTGAGTCTAATGCATCAGCATGCCATGGGGCCATTAGCTCAGCATGCACTGGAGCTAGCAGATGACAATGCACTGTGACTGGTATTCAGTTACTGCCTTTCCATTCTGTGGTGTTGTCTGTGATGTGCAATAATGGAAGTATTTTATCAACTCGACAGATTGAATAGGAGCACTTCGGAAAAGTCATTGTTCCAATGCTGCTTCTGACATTCCACAATTCCAGATTAGAAATGCCAGGCTGTCCACAGTGAGTTATGTCATATTTCAATAAAATGTCAGACAAGCTACAATAACAACAAATAAAATAGTGCAGCCACGCCACTAGATGACAGGCTTGTGGTAGATAATATTCCCAATGTACTGTCAATTTTTCTATTTTGCCTGTCAGAAATATAGACCTCATGATATGCAATACAAGTTGATCTGAGGCTCCTGTCTACAGGCATCTACACAGCCTGGGTCAGTAAAGCTTACTGCAAAATGAGGCAGTCCCCGACTTTTGCAATCAAGGTCCAGTGACCTGCATCAACACGACTGAACGATCAGGGGTTCACGCATTATCAGTCTGCAACAACTGGACCTCACCAGGAGAATGTATTGGCTAATTGCCTTAGGAGATACTTCTTCTTTAATCAAAACCATGTTTCTGATATGAACTGACACCTGGAACTCTAAGGGTTAATTCACAAGGGTGCAGTGTCTTCCTGGTTGTTTCTAACACAGGTAAAAACTGGAGTCACCTAAAGAAGGATTTGGTAGATTTGTGATACCATCATTGCAATTGGTATTGTTGTGGTACACCTTTAAGAAGGTGTGGTTATGTTTCTGATGTAGAAAAGTTTAAGGGAAATGATGTAATGTACCATGTGACTTTTACTCTGTGTGTGTCTGTAGAGAGTCATCGTCCAGATCAGACCTATGTAAGATTACTCCTAGTTGTACACATGCAGCTTAGTCATCAATAAAAGATCCACATTATGTGTTAACTGATTCCTTATGCGTTGTTGGTACTTGTGTATAGTCAACATTAACACAAGGAGAAGAAAACACAATATGGTGGCAGCGGTGGTAATTTTTCGATTTTAAACTCCATGATCTCCAACATGGTGCCAGTTCACAGACATCGAAAGATCCTTAAAGACTCAGAGGGACCTAACTTTTGACTGCATCATTTGCAACACAACAGCAGCCTGTGCAGGCAGCTCTGTATTCATGTGGGGTAAGGTTGGCACTTTAGCTGTGAAATCAGACTGTAGCAGACTCGAGTAGACGACTCAGTTCTGACAGGGAGTCACGTTCTCAGAAAGCACCTGCATATAGTACATCAGGGTAATTCCAGACCTACAGAGGGAATCCCTAGGTTAAGGGAGATCCTCTACACTTCATATCAAGATGTGTAGCACCAAAACGGTACTTGGACAGAGACATTGCTTAGCTGTATCGAACCACTGGATCAGCAGTGGGACAGAGCAAGCCATAGCATTGATTGTACCAAGATTGGGTGATTGAATGAAGGAATCAGCCGAGCTCCAAGGGCTATAAGAAAATATAGCGTCATTGCTGTCTTTTTGGTTGTCGAGCTGTTTCGCACTAAGACCACCGTACATGGGCGGGGCCACCGGAAAGCACACAAATCCTTAGACAGAACCATACACTCCAAACCTTACAACACCACTCTACTTGTGGAACTGCTGGCATAGGTTACTGCTGCAGTATTTTTTTTTCTGAACAGCAAGGAAGTCTCTTTTAACTGCAGAGAAAGCTAATATTATCAGAAACATTGCAAGTATGACTACCAAGTTTCCATCCACCAATTTGAAAGTGGCTTATCTTGTCTCTGAATTAAAATTATTTAAACAGCGAGTTGAGTTGCAGTTCGTCAACTTGACTGTATTTGCGCCGGACAAGCAAGCTGTGAAAATTTGCATTGCTATAGGTTACGAAGGTTTTCATTGGCTGAATACATCTGGGCTCATTGAAGAGGAACTAAAAGATCCCGCTAACATTTGGTCTACGCTGAAGGATCAACTGAGGACCAGGCTTAATTTCCGTATTCACCATCTTGAGTTCATGGCCAATATTTTACCCTTGGTGGACGGGAGTCGTCCACCGACTGAAAGGTTGGTGGCGATCCCGCTTCAACCTGGCCTGGGGATCCGACCCGTATTTTGCGGGTCCCCGGCCTTTAATTGCACTGAGGAGGGACTTCCACCCGCTTGAGGTAGGAAGTTCCACCCAATAGAGCTGCCGGACAATCAGCGGGAGTGGTGGCAACTGCTGGGACTGCAGCCCAGCTACCCGACGAAGATGTCAGGGAGCCCGGAACCAAGGAAAGTTTTGGTTGCCTCGCCGGGGCTGATCAGTCAGGCACCGGCGAGGCAAGGGTGGTTGATTAGGGGAACGGGGGCGTATTTGGTGTTGGGGGTGGTTGGGGCAGCGGAGGAGGCCCTCCATCGGGTACAGGATGCCTGATCATGAGGGCCTCCCTCCCACCAGGCCGTCAGAGAGCCACCTGCTTTTGTCAGGCAGCTTCTCTCAGGCCTCGGCTGCCCGACCGGCCATGGGTAAAATCCCCATGGCAGCAGGCGGATGCCCTCACGTGGCCATAAGTGGCCACTTAAGGGCCTTGATTGGCCTGGAGTGGGCAAGCTGCTTTCACAGCCGCCGTCCTGCGTAAAGTGGCGGACATGGGGACTGCTGGGTAAGTAAACTTATATATTCGGGCAGTGGCTAAACCCCAAACACTACACGTGTAGTGTCTCCCACCCATCCTCCTCCTCTAACCAAAAAAAAAGGACTCTTGTGTGGAGGGTTTGGTAAGGTAAGATTTTCCTTTTTTTTAAATCTCTGTTGTCAATTTAGTGCAGAGGGGATGGAAGCTAGGGCAGTTGCATGCTCCTCTTGCAGCATGTGGGAGGTGAGGGTCACCACTTGTGTCCCTGCTGACTTCACCTGTGAGAAGTGCACCCAACTCCAGCTCCTCGCAGACCGCGTTAGGGAACTGGAGCTGGAGCTGGATGAACTTCGGATCATTCAGGATGCTGAGGGGGTGATAGCGAGCAGTTATAGGGAAGTAGTGACACCTAAGTTACAGGATAAAGGTAGCTGGGTGACCGTCAGGGGAGGGAAAGGGATTCCCCTGTGGCCGTTGCCCTCAATAATACGTATACCGTTTTGGATACGGTTGGGGGGGACGACCTACCAGAGGAAAGCCACAGTGGCCAGGTCTCTGGCACTGAGCCTGGCTAGGTGGCTCAGAAGGGAAGGGGGGAGAATTGGAGAGCGATAGTGATAGGAGATTCAATGGTTAGAGGAACAGACAGGAGATTCTGTGGTCGCGAACGAGACTCCCGGGTGCCAGGGTCAGGGATGTCTCGGATCGAGTCCACAGGATTCTTAAGGGGGAGGGGGAGCAGCCAGATGTCGTGGTACATATCGGTACCAATGACATAGTTAGGAAAAGGGATGAGGACCTGAAAAGCGAATATAGGGAGTTAGGTTGGAAGCTGAAAGGCAGGACGAGCAGAGTAGTAATCTCAGGATTGTTACCAGTGCCACGTGCTAGTGAGGCTAGAAACAGGGAGCGAGTGCAGCTGAACACGTGGCTACAGAACTGGTGTAGGAGGGAGGGATTCAGATATGTGGATCATTGGGATACCTTCTGGGGAAGGTGGGACCTGTACAAGAAGGATGGGTTGCATCTGAACTGGAGGTGCACCAATATCCTGGACGGGAGGTTTGCTAGAGCCCGTCGGGAGGGTTTAAACCAGTTTGGCAGGGGGATGGGAACCGGAGCGACGGATCAGTGGATGGGGTAGCTGTTGAACAGGCAGATACCGAGTGCAGAGAGTCTGTGAGGAAGGTTAGACAATTGACATGACAAAGTTGCAGCCAGTATGATGGATTGAAGTGTGTCTATTTTAACGCAAGAAGTGTCAGAAATAAGGGTGATGAACTTAGAGCATGGATCAGTACTTGGAGCTACGATGTTGTGGACATTACGGAGAATTGGATATCACAGGGGCAGGAATGGATGTTGGATGTTCCGGGGTTTAGATGTTTCAAAAGGAATAGGGAGGGAGGTAAAAGAGGTGGGGGAGTGGCATTGTTAATCAGGGATAGTATCACAGCTGCAGAAAGGGAGGTCATCGAGGAGGGTTTGTCTACTGAGTCATTATGGGTGGAAGTCAGAAACAGGAAAGGAGCAGACACTTTGTTGGGAGTTTTCTATAGACCCCCCCCAACAGAGACACGGAGGAACAGATTGGGAGGCAGATTTTGGAAAGGTGCAGAAGTAACAGGGTGGTAGTCATGGGTGACTTCAACTTCCCTAATATTGATTGGAACCTCCATAGTGCAAATAGTTTGGATGGAGCAGATTTTGTCAGGTGTTTCCAGGAAGGTTTCCTGACTCAATATGTAGATAGGCCGACTAGAGGGGAGGCTATGTTGGACTTGGTGCTTGGCAACGAACCAGGCCAGGCGGCAGATCTCTTGGTGGAAGAGCATTTTGGTGATAGTGATCACAACTCCCTGACCTTTACTATAGTCATGGAGAGGGACAGGAGCAGACGGGATGGGAAAATATTTAATTGGGGGAGGGGGAATTACAATGCCCTTAGGCAGGAACTGGGAAGCATAAACTGGGAACAGATGTTCTCAGGGAAATGCACGACAGAATGTGGAGGTTGTTTAGGGAGCACTTGCTGCGACTGCTGGATCGGTTTGTCCCGATGAGACAAGGAAGGGATGGTAGGGTGAAGGAACCTTGGATGACAAGAGATGTGGAACAGCTAATCAAGAGGAAGAAGGAAGCTTATTTAAGGTTGAGGAAGCAAGGATCAGACAGGGCTCTAGACGGTTACAAGGTAGCCAGGAAGGAACTGAAGAATGGACTTAGGAGAGCTCGAAGGGGACATGAAAAAGTCTTGGCGGGTAGGATTAAGGAAAATCCCAAGGCGTTCTACACTTATGTGAGGAACAAGAGGATGGCCAGAGTGAGGGTAGGGCCGATCAGGGATCGTGGAGGGAACTTGTGCCTGGAATCGGAGGAGGTAGGGGAGGTCCTAAATGAATACTTTGCTTCAGTATTCACTAGTGAGAGGGACCTGGTCGTTTGTGAGGACAGCGTGAAACAGGCTGATCTGCTCGAACAGGTTGAGGTTAAGAGGGAGGATGTGCTGGAAATTTTGAATGATATGAGGACAGATAAGTCCCCGGGGCCAGACGGGACATACCCAAGGATATTACGGGAAGCGAGGGAAGAGATTGCTGCGCCTTTGGCGATGATCTTTGCGTCCTCACTGTCCACTGGAGTAGTACCAGATGATTGGAGGGTGGCAAATGTTGTTCCCTTGTTCAAGAAAGGGAATAGGGATAACCCTGGGAATTATAGACCAGTCAGTCTTACGTCGGTAGTGGACAAATTATTGGAGAGGATTCTGAGAGACAGGATTTATGATTATTTGGAAAAGCATGGTTTGATTAGAGACAGTCAGCATGGCTTTGTGAGGGGCAGGTCATGCCTCACAAGCCTTATTGAATTCTTTGAAGATGTGACAAAACACATTGATGAAGGAAGAGCAGTGGATGTGGTGTATATGGATTTTAGCAAGGCATTTGATAAGGTTCCCCATGGTAGGCTCATTCAGAAAGTGAGGAGTCATGGGATACAGGGGAAGTTGACTGTCTGGATACAAAATTGGCTGGCCCATAGAAGACAGAGGGTGGTAGTAGATGGAAAGTATTCAGCATGGAGCTCGGTGACCAGTGGTGTTCCGCAGGGATCTGTTCTGGGACCTCTGCTCTTTGTGATTTTTATAAATGACTTGGATGAGGAAGTGGAAGGCTGGGTTAGCAAGTTTGCTGATGACACGAAGGTTGCTGGAGTTGTAGATAGTGTGGAAGGCTGTTGTAGGTTGCAAAGGGACATTGACAGGATGCAGAGCTGGGCTGAGAAGTGGCAGATGGAGTTCAACCTGGAAAAGTGTGAAGTGATTCATTTTGGAAGGTCGTATTTGAATGCAGAATACAGGCTTAAAGACAGGATTCTTGGTAGTGTGGAGGAACAGAGGGATCTTGGGGTCCATGTCCATAGATCGCTCTAAGTTGCCACCCAAGTTGATAGGGTTGTTAAGAAGGCGTATTGTGTGTTGGCTTTCATTAACAGGGGGATTGAGTTTAAGAGCCGCGAGGTTATGCTGCAGCTCTATAAGGCCCGGGTTCGACCACACTTGGAATATTGTGTTCAGTTCTGGTCGCTTCATTATAGGAAGGATGTGGAAGCTTTAGAGAGGGTGCAGAGGAGATGTACCAGGATGCTGCCTGGACTGGAGGGCATGTCTTATGAAGAAAGATTGAGGGAGCTAGGGCTTTTCTCATTGGAGCGAAGAAGGATGAGAGGTGACTTGATAGAGGGGTACAAGATGATGAGAGGCATAGATAGAGTGGATAGCCAGAGACTTTTTCCCAGGGTGGAAAGGGCTATCACCTGGGGGCATAATTTTAAGGTGATTGGAGGAAGGTTTCGGGGAGATGTCAGAGATAGGTTCTTTACACAGAGAGTGGTGGGTGCGTGGAATGCGCTGCCAGCGGTGGTAGTAGAAGCAGATACATTAGGGACATTTAAGCGACTCTTGAATAGGTACATGGATGATAGTAGAATGAAGGGTAGGTAGTTAGTTTGATCTTAGAGTAGGTTAAAGGTTCGGCACAACATCGTGGGCCGAAGGGCCTGTACTGTGCTGTACTCTTCTATGTTCTATGTTCTATGTAGAGGCGGGAGCAGATCGGGAAGGGCCCCCCTGAGCCTCCCGGTCCATTTTACGCCCCCCCACCACCTTCCCGCTCTTTGGGGCGGGCGTAAAATTCAGACCCATGTCTTTTTGTCAGCAACCACATGAATCTATTCACCATTTTCTGAGCAGGTTTTGAGACAAGGGATGTGACTGCGACCTCTCAGAAACAGAATTCACAGATCGAATCACTTAATTAGTCGTTGCATCAAGCTGATCAATACATACCAGAAGGACCTTTTGGAGAAATCTAAAGGTTACACCATTGATTCACGAGCCAAGAACAGAGCAAGTACAAAGCAATTATTGCAGGAGAGCAAAATTTCCAATCTTTGTATTCTACCCCAACAACTGGTACATTGGCCAAAGGTTCAAAGTCTGGAAAAACATGTATTAGATGCGGACTCTTACATGTGCCAAAGAGCTGTTCAGCATTCTATGTTGTGTGTAAAATATGTGGCACAAAGGGGCACTGAAAGTGACAGTGCAAGAGAGCCAGGCCTGATGGGGCAAACAAGAATTGTGACAGGAGTCAAGCGGACAATAAGAAGGTACCACACCCTAATAAGCATAAGGACCGTGCTGGATACAAAAGAAGACAAATCCAGGGAGTAGCAAATGGAAATGGCCATAGAGATGGTGAGGATGGTGATCAGGGTTCCACAGGACATGAGGAACAAGCATTTCACCCAATGAATGACACTGAATGTATTGATTCCATCACACCATGCCAGCATGGACTCAATAGGCCAAATGGCCTCCTCCTGTGTTGTAAATTTCTCTATGGGTCTCTATGACCATTGAAAGCGTTTACATCTGTACAGATTATACTGTCCTAAGAAAGAAGGCAAACACGCGCTATGGGCAAAAGTTGCTACAGGGGCGAGTACGAATATACTCCCTCTGCGAACTCTCAATGATATGTAGCTGAAGACGAGGCAAGCCATGGTGATACCTACGAGCACCCAGCTTATAGCTTATAATGGGTCAGCAATTCCATGTTTGGGTTCCATCATGCTAGACTATCGATACAATCAATCAGCATGAGCATTCCCAGTATTGTGATGGAATATAGGTATAATAGGCTTAATTAAGTAGAATTTGGAAATAATTAGTGTATTATGCCTTTTAGAAGTAGATTGAATAAATGGTCAGTTTTCAGACCTCACTGAAATTCCCCTTTAAGAAGGTAGAGTTAAATATTTCAAGGTCCCTGTTAGAATAGAATTTCTATTGCCAGGGAATTGGAAGATAAACACACATATTGAAATTTCCTGTGTGACCTCAGTAAGAGGTAGCAATAAACTTAATTGGTTTATGGGGTGGTTGATGCAGACAAATCGACTCCAGAGGTTGCTTTAAGGTACCATAAAAAAGACAATTATAAAAAATGGAATGTACTCACAGGAATAAGAGGTCAAGTAAACACAATTATAAACATTTTGACCAGATAAAGGCTCTCAACTTCAAAAAAACAGCAAAGGGTTTCCAGTAAAACATTAAGTGGAAATGGTAACTAAAAATATGTATTATAAACACACACAGGAAGGTCACATAAATGCTGGAAGTCAGATGACACCTTAGAAATAATATAAAAACGAGCCCCGAGCTTCCAGTTGCTTGCCATTTAAACACTCCCCCTTGCTCTCATGCTCACATCTCTGTCCTGGGATTGCTGCAGTGTTCGAGTGAACATCAATGCAAGCTCGAGGAACAGCATTTCATTTACCGATGAGGCACGCTACAGCCTGCCAGACTGAACATTAAATTCAATAATTTCAGAGCATGATGGGCCCCCCATTTTACTTTTATTTTTTAGGGTTTTTTTTCTTTTTTCTTTTTTTTGTGTTTATTTTGTTTTATCTTAGTTTGTTCAGTTTGCCTACCCACTGTTTTTTCATGTTTGTACTTGTGGCTGTTCAGTTTTCAGCCTGTTCGCACCCTATCTGTACTAATGCTTTGTCTTTCAACACGCCATTAGCATCTAGTTCGCCTTTGCCCCATGACCTTCTGGTTGGTTATTCTCTGTGACCTTGCCCTATCAACACCTTCTCCTTTGTTATCTCTTGCCCCACCCCCTCTTTACTTGCTTATAACCTTTCACATTTCTAATATCTGTCAGTTCTGAAGAAGGGTCACTGACCTGAAACGTTAACTCTGCTTCTATCTCCACAGATGCTGCCAGACCTGCTGAGTATTTCCAGCATTTCTTGTTTTTATATTAAAAATGAGACGTTTTGAAAGAAAAGTTTAGAGGTGTTGTATCCTCAAACAACACTTCTCATCCCATGCTTTACTCGGGGCATTTAAGGTAAAAGTTTACTTTAAATTTTGATGGATATTCTGGATATTCTAAGATAATTTTGCTGTAACATTAGCAAGGTTAAACTTTTGGATTCTATGTTAGAAATAAGAATGTGTGTTACATCTCCCAGTAATATTTGATATTGTGATATACTTATCCACTTAAGAGACAGACTCCTAGGCATTCAGCCAATGCCGCAGCACTGCTACCCTCCCCATGTCACACACCCTCCCGTGTAGTCACATGCAATCCTCAAGAAGGCAACTGGTATGGAGCACTCACCTTGGCAGAATGCTTTAGGTCATTGAGCCCATGGCTGCGGACCTTCTTTGCGATCTCTACCCAGGCTGGCTTGGTCAGGCAGGAGGACCTCTTCTTGACGTCGCAGGGGAAAGAGAACAGCCCGCCTTTCCTTTGCAGTCTGGAGGAGAATCTGGAGGAAGGTATCACTGAACCGTGGGACCACCCTGTGTCTTTTCTGGGACATTGTCTTCTGTCCGCTTTAGGGGGTGGGGTGATACAGGACCATGTCGGACAATGTTGTAGGCTGCACCAAGCTGACAATGTAGTGAATATAGGCTGGCAGTTCCTTAAATATAGTGCCAGAACCTGCTCCGGAGTCATCTTAGACTGCAATCAATGTCTTGCTTCCCACTGTGATTGGGGGGGCGACCCGCGTCTCCCCGCGTCTCCCCAATGCAAAAAGGGCGCCAACTGCATAATTATGTGAGATCGACAGGACAGATGGGAATGGCATCCTTTACGAGGCCTGCTGCCAATCCCAGCAGCAGGCCCATTAAATTCAGCCCATTATTTGCAATCATCTGTCTGTTTGGAGCACTCAAAGAGGTAATCTCCAACAATGGACTTCAATATACCAGAAAGCCATTCTGTGATGTATCACAAATGGGGCAAAGACCACACTACTTCTTCACCTCATTACCCAAGATCTGTTCTAATTGTATTTTTAAAAATATTATCCTGTCTATTTCTCACTCTAACCCTGTCTCTGAATCTTCAGGTTCAAGTGAAAATTGTTGGGCACAAGTTTTAATATTTCGTATTTCTTAACTTTTGAACGGAAAGAAATGCCTAACTACCCAGTGACATTCCTCAACTCTTCAATAGATAGGGCCTTTAACCTGATGCATGTTACTTCACCCTGTCTTAGGAAGGTGTTGGCCTCGAATGTTGGACATGTTAGTATTCTAGCAGTGAAAACCACAAGAAAACCTATACTGAAGTTTTAAAAAAAAAATTTCTTGCAATCAATTTATTTTCCCACTTCCAATTTCTCATTTGTCATTCGATTACGACCACGGATGAGAGCCCCCAGATTTCTATTATAGCCAAGTGAGGAGAGGGTCACAGTCGCCCCTCTTGCCCTTCCTCTTATTTGACTGCAACAGGGTTTATTCCTTTTAAACAGTAGTTGTGCTTACTACCTCAGTGAGCGTTTTACCTTTTACCTTTAATGTGATCATGAAAGAACCAATTGGACAGATTTTCTTGAGTTTAAACAAGAAAGAGGTAAGTTTATTATACTCAACAATCCGATCTAAAAATAATTTTAAAGAATACGCTACACATTCACTCACACATTCACACAAGAGTTACACACACGCAAATAGATTACAAAGTGGAACGTAGTTTTATTTTGGTTGGATTAAAATCCAGGATAAATAAAAGTTAAATACATCATTGATGGGGTTGGATAATTCCTGTGGTCTTCCAGCTGAAATTGTATTCTTGAAGTCCTTGGCTGGTCAAAGCGCACTTTGTGGCTGGCCTGCTTTGCTCATAGTTTTCTTGAAGACAGACTGGTAGGTGGCTCTCTTCCCCTGGTTTCTGGTTGTAGCAGTCTGTAGGCTTGGAGGATCCACAGTTGCAGACAGTTTTCAAACTTGATGTTTTCTGGAGAGAGAGAGAGGGAGAAAGAAAGGGAGGCACACAGCCTTTTCTGCTGCTGCACGCTCAGTTACTGCCTATCTATTTGTCCAAGGGGAAAAAAAAATAGCTTCATCCGAGATGGAAAGATGGTTGCATGTCTGCTTCAGGTTTTCCAGAACATTCGAATGAATTCAAGGTTAGGAATTGGCTCCAAAGGCCCCAGGATGCCAATATTTACATTTGAAGAGGGTTTGGTCTTTCAAAGTCAATGTGTTAAGATTGCCTTGACTGTTGTGCTAATGAAGCAATTTTAGGTAATTCAATCACTTGGAGAAGGTCATTGTCCTGAGTGCATGCTGCTGAAACACTGGCTTCAGGTGGATCTTGTGAATATGAAAAGGTGTTTTAGATACAAATCTTGGTGGCCACCTTGGCTGCCAGTTTTTTTGAGATGTTAACTGCATGGGTTTTCCCATTAAAAGTTTAATATAAATTTTCCACCAATTAAATTAAGAATTCTTCATACAGCATATTGGGTTTTCTTGACACTATCCTGAGGAACTCCTGCAGTAATTTCTTGGGGCTGAGATGATTGGCGTTCAACAAGCACAACCATCTTCATATATGCTAGGTATAACTCCAACCAGTGGAGAGTTTAACCCCTGATTCCCATTGACTCAATTTTGCTAGGGCTACTTGATACCACACTCAGTCAAATGTTGTATTCATGTCAAGGGCAGTCACTCTCACTTCACCTCTTGAATTCCATGTTTGGATCAAGGGACATAGGAACATAGGACTTAGGAGCAGGAGTAGGTCATTTGGCCCTTTGAAAAGAATCATGGCTAATTTGGTTGTGGTCTCAACTCCACTTTCCTGTATCCGAACTGCTTCTACCACAATTATATCCTTTTTTCAAATAAGGAGACCAAAACTGTACACAATACTCAGATGAGGTCTCACCAAGGTCCTGTACAGCTGGAGTAAAACTTCCCTACTTTTATACTTGATTCCCCTTGCAATAACATATCACAGACATTGTAAAGTCTCTCATTCTTAAGTGCCAGCAGACTAATCAATATCTGCATATAGCTATACTGCAACTTAGAACAACTCTTCTAAGTTCTACCATTCCAGTTGCAGCAGAATTGATGTTCAGAAGACAGGTATGCACAGATCTACCTAGCTACCATCATTCTCTCAATCTGGAAGTCTGAGAAGCACTTTTGGACAAACAGGGGAGGATGAAGGACATACATAAAAGCCATGCAGGTAGGGAGCTACCCAGTCTGTCAGTAGGACAGCAAGTCAGAATACAACATCTTACAAATAGCACATAGAGTCCAGCAGAAGTTTCCAAGATATGTCCACAACCACATTGATAGTAAGTTATTACATCCAATCATATGACAGTGAAACGAAACAGAGGTCAGATCAGAGAACTTCATGATCCTGGATCACTGCATGATTCCATTGCAAACAGGACGAGATCTAAAACCAAAGCTGGAATTTTCCATTGGGCGAGGGGGGGTTCACTGGTCAAAAAGTCGGTAGTGAGCGTGCCTGGGGATCCAGACCGGATTTTACACTCCCCAGGCCCTTATTTGGTCTTGGGCAGGACTTCCACCTCCTTGAGGCAGGAAGCCCTGCCTAGTGGAGCTGCCGACCAATCAGCGCGCCGGCAGCTTTTAACCCCAGCAGCGCTACCAGGAGCAGTGGCCACTGCTGGGACTACACCCAGCTTCAGGAGGAGGATGAAGGACAGCCCCGGAAAAAAGGTAAGTTTTTAGGGCCTCACTGGGGACAATCGGTCGGGTACCGGTGATGCAAGTGGGAGTCAGTGAGGGCGGCGGGGGTGTGCTGTGCGTTGGGGACGGTTGGCCTTCAGGGGCACCCCCCGTGGGGCACAGGGTGCCTGATCAGGAGGGCCCCCCTAGCCCACAAGAAGGCTGCCGAGTTTCATCAGGCGGACTTTCTGAGGCCTCAGCCACCCACCAGCCAAATTACGGCCAATGCCACCATGATTTCCACCCCCACTTCCCTTCGTATCCTTGGATGCATCTCATCTGATCCTGGTGCTTTAACCACTTTAAGTAGGGACAATCTATCTAATACGTGCTTCTTATCAATTTTAAATCCGTCTATTGTCTGAATTACCTCCTCTTTCACCATAGCCTAGGTTACATTTTCTTCCTTGGTAAAGACAGATGCAAAATATTAATTTACTACCTCAGTTATGCCCTCCTCCTCCATGCATAAATCCCCTTTATGGCCTCTAATTGGCCCAACCCCTATTACCACCCTTTTGCTATTTATATGTCCATTGTGATAAAGGTGCTTCCATTATTAATATTTTTTTGAGGACTCATGCTTAAAAATTGTGAAAATTGCTTCATTTGAAAGACTGAGGAGATGCCTGGATTTGTCTTTTTAAAAAAACGGTTACTGGAAGGACATTGAGAATTTTTTAAAAGCACTCACTGGAAGTGACAATGAAGTGCTAAATAAACATAAGGAGCCTTGCTGGCTATTGGAGTTCTTTACAGAGAGGTCACATTTCTAGCTTTATGGTCGTCAGTAGTTTTTGGCTTTCAGTTTTGGGATTGAGATTCTTTGAATGCTCAGTTGATGTATAGCCTGCCATCCAACTCATCCTTTTTCACCTGTTTTGAAAAATTTTCTGAGAATCCAGTGTAGTAGCCTGCAAAACTGCTCCTCAACATCTCCTGAACAGAACTGCTCCAGAAGGATTCCAGTGACAGCCATCTACGTGTACTCGGATGCCAGACCAATGGCCATCTGGAACATTCCACATCTTATCCATTTTCTTCAAGAATTGACAATAACTTGGCCAATTTTTTTTAAATTGATCCCTACAGAGCCAGCTTTTTCATTTTTCTTTATTTTTTTTCTTTAACCGGTGTGTGTGCATGTGTGTTATTTTAGAAGGGTGGGTATTTATAATTTCATATTTCAAACTGTGTGTTAATAACCTTTGCATCTTTATTGAAAAAGTCTTGTTTTGTAATAAATCAACAATTTTGTTGTTTATTGAAGAAACATTGTTGGTAGATTTTTATTCTGAAACTGGTATCAATAAAGTATATAATTAGCCATATTAGCAACTGGGTAAAACGTTTAAATATATGTTGTGACTAGTGGAGTAGTGGAACTAGAAAAAGACAATACATTCCTCCAACCTCGTCTGTAACACCATTGAAAACTTTGGGATTCTCATTAATGTTAGCTGCCAGTCTCTTTTCATGCTCTCTCTTTGCTTCTCATTTGCTTTTTCACTTCCCCTCTGGACTTTCTATTTTCAGCCTGGTTCTCAATAGTATTTTCTACCTGGCATCTGCCATTAGCACACATTTTCTTCTTTATCTTAATCTCTATCTCTTTTTTTATCCAGGGAGCTCTGTTTTTTTTTAACCATACCTTTCTCCTTCGAGGAAACATACCTTGACTGTACCTGAACTATCTCTTCTTTAAAGGTAGCCCATTGTTCAGCTACCATTTTTCTTGCCAACCTTTGACTCCAATTTATTCACCTCAGGACCATTCTTAACCTATTGAGTTGGCTTTCGCCCAATTAATTATTCTTACTCTGGATTGATCTTTGTCCTTTTCCATAGTCAGCCTAAACCTTATGATACAATGATCACTGTCCCGTAAATGATCTCCGACTGATACTTGATCCACTTGGCCCACTTATTCCCAAGAACCTGATCCAGCAATGCCTCCTTTCTCGGTGGACTAGAAACATACTGCTGTAGAAAATTTTCCTGAACACACTCGAGGAACTCTTGTCCCTCACTGCCCTTTACACTACTACTATCCCAGTCTATGTTTCGATGATTAAAGTCCCCCAATATAACTACCCTATAATTACTGCACCTCTTTATAATTTCCTTGCAAACTTGTTCCTCCATGTCCTTCCCACTATCTGGTGGCCTATAGACAACACCAAGCAATGTAACTGTACCTTTTTTGTTCCTTAGCTCTAGCCAAATTGATTATGTCCTCTTCACACACACAAACAAACAATGGCGCAGAGTGGACACCATTCATTCAGGGATGGTACACAATACCTCCCATCATGCCAACAGAGTTTTGCCTCCAGTAGTCCCACCACCACCCTGCCCCCCCCCCCCCACCACCCCACACCACCTCAGATCCCTGGTTTATCTGGACTTACCTTCACTGTGAGCATGTACTCCTGGTTGTGATGTCCCATCGACTTCTCAGATTCGTGAATGGGATGGCAGGTGATGGCTGCCTGTTCAATGTAAAATGCAGAAGTGTGGATTGAGAGACGGTGAGATGCATAATCAGGAGAGGTAAGTAGTCCTTTACATATTATAATTGGGGTGCCGCCGCCGAGCGGCAGGGGGCCGCAACGAGGTCCCGCCGCTGCTAGTAATAAGCGGGAGGGCTTTCTCGGCGTTGTGGGTCGAAGCGGGCCTCTCTTGTAAGTATTTTATGGGCCTCCCCGCCAAGATCCACGATGCTGAGGGGCTGGTAACATCCAGCCCACAGTGTTAGTATCTAAGCTGATAGCTTTGAGTGTGAAATCAAGTGACAGTGCACCTTCGCCATCACTGAATACTTGCTGTTTGCCAGTTCCTGGCCAGATTGCACTTCTATCTGAAAGGACAAAAGGAAAAGGTTGTGGTGGGAGCGGTGGGTGGGTGGAGAGAGAGTAAGATGTTCATACCTTGGATGAAGGGACCGAAGGTATGGTGTCTAAATTTGCTGATTACACAAAGATAGGTAGGAAAGTAAATTGTGAAGAGGACATAAGGAAGCTACAAAGGGATATAGATAGGTAAAGTAAGTGGACAAAGATCTGGCAAAAGAGGTATAATGTGGGAACATATGAAATTGTCCATTTTGACAGGAAGAATAAAAAGAAGCTTATTAAATCTAAACGGTGAGAGATTGCAGAGCTCTGAGATGCAGAGGCATCTGGGTGTCCTAGTGCATGAATCGTAAAGGTGAGGAAAGCTAATAGAACATTATTGTTTATTGTGAGGGGAATTGAGTACAAAAGTAGGAAGATTATGCTTCAGTTATACAGGGCATTTGTGACACCACATCTGGAGTACTGTGTACAGTATTGGTCTCCTTATTTAAGGAAGGATGTAAATGCATTGGAAGCAGTTCAAAGAAGGTTTACTAGACGAATAGAAACATAGAAACATAGAAAATAGGAGCATGAGTAGGCCATTCGGCCATTCGGGCCTGCTCCGCCATTCATTATGATCATGGCTGATCATCTAATTCAGTACCCTGCTCCCGCTTTCTCCCCATATCCCTTGATCCCTTTGGCATTAAGAAATATATCTATCTCCTTCTTAAATATATTTAATGACTTGGCCTCCACTGCCTTCTGCGGTAGAGAATTCCATAGGTTCACCACCCTCTCAGTGAAGACATTTCTCCTCCTCTTGGTTCTAAATGGCTTACCCCATATCCTGAGACTGAGACTTCTGGTTCTGGACTCCCCCACCATTGGGAACATCCTCCCTGCATCTTGCCTGTCTAGTCCTGTTGGAGATTCATAGGTTTCTATGAAATCCCATCTCATTCTTCTACATTCTAGTGAATATAGGCCTAGTTGACCCAATCTCTTCTCATACGTCAATCCTACCATCCCAGGAATCAGCCCAGTAAATCGTCTTTGCACTCCCTCCATGGCAAGAACATCCTTCCTCAGATAAGGAGACCAAAACTGCACACAATACTCCAGATGTGATCTCACCAAGGCCCTGTACAACTGCAGTAAGACATCCTTGCTCCTGTACTCAAATCCTCTTGCAATGAAGGCCAACATACCATTTGCCTTCCTAATTGCTTGCTGCACCTGAATGCTTACTTTCAGCGACTGGTATACAAGGACACCCAGGTCTCATTGCACCTCCCCCTTTCCCAATCTATCACCATTCAGATAATAATCTGTCTTTCTGTTTTTACAAAAAAAGTGGATAACCTCACATTTATCCATGTGATACTGCATCTGCCATACTTTTGCCCACTCACCCAACTTGTCCAAATCGCATTGCAGCCTCTTTGCATCCTCCTCACAGCTCACATCCCCCTCCCCCAAGCTTTGTGTCATCTGCATACTTGGAAATGTGACATTTAGTTCCCTCACCCAGGTCATTAATATATATTGTGAATAGCTGGGGCTCAAGCACTGATCCCTGCGGTACCCCACTAGTCACTGCCTGCCACCCAGAAAAAAAAAATGTTTATTCCTACTCTCTGTTTCCTGTCTGTCAACCAATTCTCAATCCATGCCAGTATATTACCCCCAACCCCATGTGCCTTAATTTTGCACACTAACCTCTTATGTGGGATCTTATCAAAAGCCTTCTGAAAATCCAAATACACTACCTGGAATGGGCAGCCTGTCTTATGAGGAAAGGTTGGACAGGCTCGGCTTGTATGCGCTGGAGTTTGGAAAAGTAAGAGGTGACTTGATTGAAGCATATAAGATCCTGAGGGGTCTTGACAGGGTGGATGTGGAAAGGATGTTTCCTCTTGAGGGAGAATCTAGAACTAGGGGTCACTGTTTAAAAATAAATGGTCACCCATTTAAGACAGAGATGAATAGAAATTTATTTTTTTCTTTCAGAGGGTCTTGAGTCTTTCGAACCCTTCCTCAAAAGGTGGTAGAAGCAGAGTCTTTGAATATTTTTAGGCAGAGGTGGATAGATTCTTGATTAACAAGAGGGTGAAAGGTTATCAGGGGTTGGCAGGAATGTAGAGTTAAAGTTCCAATCAGATCAGCCATGATCTTGTTGAATGGCAGAGCAGGCCCGAGGGGCCGAGTGGCCGACTCCTGCTCCTAATTCGTATGTTTGTATGTGCACCGTTTGCATCCTGCAAGTCAGGAGAGACTGTGGGATGAGGAGGAAGTGGGATGTGAGGAGCAGGATTAGTTATAATGGTGCCATCATCTGCGATGCTTTCGGCTTCAATGCTGGCCAGCAATGGACGTTCCAATAATGGCCAGCACTGTCCCCTTCATGGAGATCAGTATATACAGGTGCACCTGTCTCCATCAGGTTAGCTCCTGTTTCCTCCATTTGTGCATCATCTTGGCCTACAAGAGAGGGAAGTGTGTCAGTAAGTATCGTCCAATTTGTTTTCCTAATGCAGCTGTTACAGTTGAATAGCTGCCATGTGAGGTTTGCAGCAGTGCTAAGTGTGTAAGGGTGAGGTGAAGCATATGATGTTAGGTATGAGTCTTGATTGATAGAGATTGTTGGTAGGTGAGTCATGGGGGTGCAGTGAATTGAGGCTACTGGCACAGTTGGTAGGATATAGCATTTCAAGATGCATTCATTGACCTTGACGACTTGTGTGAGGTCATTGAACTTCTTGTGACATTGCAACCAGGTCCTCAGGGTTTGACCCCCTGACATTGACCTACATGGCTATCAGCTCCCACTGCCTTTTAAGCATGTGTCTTCTGTTCCACTGCAGATACAGGACATCTCTCCGCCTTTCTACCGCCTCTACCAAGGCTTCCAGTGCAGCATCTGAATCCTTGGAGTCTGCTCTCTCATGTTGTGCCATTCTTTGCTGTTTCCCAGCTTAGATTCACTTTCTGTATGGCTGCCACAATGCATCTTCCCTTTTAAGAGGTGCAGGCTAGCTTTAATTATCCTAGAAAGTTACAATTTTGGGCCCCATGCTGATGTGTGCAGCCAATCAACAGTGTGGTTAGCAAGAGCGAATGCAGAAAACATTCAAATGAGCAGGCAGCATGTAATTGGCAGACTGCCTGCATCGCAATCAATGGGCACGGTTTAATTGGGCATAGCAATGAGTGCCCGTTTTTGGGATCTATCCAAGTTAGCCCTATAAACTGTCCTGAGTTCACTGCCCTCCTATCTCCTCCTTAATATTTCCGTCCATATAAACTCTCCTATCCAGATTCACAGATACCCCCTCTACCTTGCCATCTAACATGGCCACACTGCTCCATTCATGTCAATGACAGATAAGGCCATCTCTGATTACTTCCTTGTATCACTCTCCACCCATATCCCCCTTACATGTCACAACCCTACTTCCTCTGTGCCTGCCCCTGGAAAAAAAACTCTCCCAATTCATTTACAATACCCAAATACCCAATTGTTTACCCTTTGGCTCTGCGTTCAACATAATATTATTGCAGTTATCAATCTGCTCAATCACAATCTGCTTTCCTCTTCCAAAACTGTTCACTGTTTCAGGATTGAGCCAGGGAGTGGGACTGACTGCATAGCTCCATTGAGAGCCAGCACAGACTTGATGGGCTGAATGGCCTCCTTCTGTGCCGTAAATAAATGACTCTATGACTTTCTGGCTCTCTCTACCCCCTCTCTCTCACCCTCTCTCTCTCTCTGTCTCTGTCCTTCTGTTGTCCTCTCTCTTCCCCCTTCCCGTGCTCTCTGTCCCTCCCTAGCCCTCTCTGTCTCTCTCTCTCCCCCCTCTCTCTGTCTCTCTCTCTCCCCCCCCTCTCCTCCTCTATCTCTCTCCCCCTCTCTCTCCATCTCCTCTCTCTGTCTCTCTCTTCCCTCTCTCCTCCCTCTCTGTCTCTCGCCTCTCCCCACTTTTTCTGTCTCTCTCTCTCCTCCTCTCTGTCCCTCTCTGCCCCCCCTCTGTCTCTTTCTTCTCTCTCTGTCTTCCTCTCCCTGCCTCTCTCTCTCCCTCCTCCCTCTGTCTCTCTCTTCCCCTTCTTTCTCTGTCTCTCTCTCCTCCTCTCTGTGTCTCCCTTGCTCCATATTCCCTGCTCCCCACTCTGTGTTCCCCATTCCCCGCACCATGTTCCCGCTCCCCACTCCATGTTCCCCACTCCCTGCTCCTTTCTCTGTGTTCCCGCTACCTGCTCCGTGTTTCCGCTCTCTGCTCTGTGTTCCCAGCTCCCTGCTCCCTGCTCCGTGTTCCCGCTCCCTGCTCCATGTTCCCTGCAGCAGCCATTCCGACAACTTACCATGCCTGTTTTATTTAAGTTGGGGCGCGTGGAGGTGGTATGCCTCCCAGTGTGCAGGATACACAACATTTACTGAACCATGCGAAAGAAGCAGGGATGGACAATCTCAGGACACCTGCGCCCCATTCCACGAATCAGTGCTAACGCCATCCGGGTAGCCGCTATCAGTCACAAGAAATGAACAATCACAGACAGGGTTTCCCCCCAAACGCCCGTCAGACACAGGTCCCGTCTATCCCCTCCACCTTACATACAGGGGAGCCATCAATCAAAGCCAAGCCACAAGCAGATTGATGGGCCAGATGCAATCCTTTGGTGGGCTGGATTCTGGCCCGTGGGCCATATATTAGGCAACCCTGTGTTAAAGGCACTCTATAAATGAAAGTTGTTGACATTGTTGAGTGCAGTTTGTAGAATGTTATCATGACCGTTTCTTGGAGCAATATGTTGTGGAGCCAACTAGGGATATAGCTTTCTTAGATCTAGAATTGTGCAATGAAACAGGGTTAATTAGCAATGTCATAGTAAAAGAGCCACTGGGAAACAGTGATCATAATACCATTGAACTCCATGTAAAGTTTGAAAGTGACCTGCTCCAATCACAAAGAAGAATCTTACTCTTAAACAAAGTCAATTATGTAGGCATGAGGGGAGAACTGGCTATGGTAAATTGGGTAAATAGACGAAAAAGTATGGCAGTGGGAAACCTTTAAAGAAACAATTCAAAATGTACATTCAAAAATACATTCAAAATTCAAAAATACATTCATTTGAAGAACAAAAACTCAGCAAGAAAGACCCATCCATGGCTCACTCAGGAAGTTAAGGATAGTATTAGATTAAAAGAAAAGGCTTACAATGTTGCAAAAAGAGTAGCAAGTCTGAGGATTGGGAGTGTTTTAGAAACCAGAAAAGCGCCACCAAAAAGTTGATAAAAAAGGAAAAAAATAGAGTATGAGACTAAGCCAGCCAGTAATATAAAAACAGATTGGAAGAGCTTTTATAGGTATATCAAAATGAAGAGAGTAGCTAAAGTAAACGTTGGTCTCTTGGAAGCAAAGACAGGAGAAATTATCATGGGGAATGAGGAAATGGCAGAGGCATTGAACAAATACTTTGTGTCTGTCTTCACAGTAGAAGACACAAGTTCCATATTAGAAAGTGACAGAATCCTCGGGGCTAAAAAGAGTGAGGCGAGTAAGGTTATTCATATCAGCAGAGAAAAAGTATTGGAGAAAATGATGAGAGACTAACTAAATTGGGCCTGTAATCTCTGGAGTTCAGAAGAATGAGAGCTGATCTCATTGAAACATATAAGATTCTGAAGGGGCTGGATAGGGTAGGTACTGAGAGATTGTTTCCGCTGGTCAGGGAATCTAAAACACAGGTATATAGTCTCAGAATAAGGAATCGATCATTTAGGACTGAGATGAGGAGAAATTACTTTACTCAAAGAGTTGTGAATCTTTGGAATTCTCTACCCCAGAGAGGTGGATGCTCCATTGTTGAATACATTTAAAGCTGGGATAGATTTTTCGTTTTTCATCTCTCAGGCAATCAAGGATATGGTGAGTGGGTGGGAAAGTGGAGTTGAAGCCTAAAATTAACCATGATGGTTTTAAATGGCAGAGCAGGCTCAATGGGCCATATAGTCTACTTCTGCTCCATTTTCTTGTGTTCTTATGTTCTTGTAACAGCACTCTGCGATGGCCCTTAAGAATAACTGATTCTATGGAATCTATAAGTGGTTCGAGTGCCTGTTGTCACTTGAGCCAGATCCAGGCAGCCAGGCTTGACCACTTGCACTGCTGCTGTTTTACATAGCAGAGCTCCGCAAAGTCTACAGAGAATGACACCCTAATAACAAATCGAACTGAGGAAACATGGCCAGTGTTCTCCCAACACTGCAACAAATCAACCTTGTTTAAATAAGCACCTTCAGAGCATTGGAGGCTTGAGTAAACTGTCACTTTTAATCAGTGGAAATTATGCAACTTTTACAACGGTTCGAAATTTAGGGAATGATGAGGTGTGAAATAGACTTACTTAGATGAACAATCTGCAGATTTAGTTTTCTGCAAAGGTGTCAGAGAGAACAATTAATCTACAAATTAAGTGCTCATTGTGTTTATGCACCGTAAATAAAAGTGACCTGTACTTTATTTAACATAACAGCCTCCCACGGAAACAAGTAGGGAATTCTATTTTGTGTCTTTTAACAGAGGGCACATCTTCTTCCATTATTGTACAATTTCTTTGATGCAAGTGATGAATTCTGACTCCCCCAATGGGGGATTAAATGCGATTAAAGTAAATGGAATAAAGTTTTCAGGTTCAGCCAGCACCTTGTGCTGAGCTAGTTGGTCTCAGCCAGGGTATCAGTTAGATTATAGAGTCATAGAGTCGTACAGCATAGAAACAGGCCCTTCGGCCCACCGCGTCCATGCCGACCACAATGCCTATCTATACTAATCCCATCTGCCTGCATTAATTCCATATCCCTCTATGCCTTGCTCATTCAAGTACCTGTCCAGATGCCTCTTAAATGTCGCTACTGTTCCTGCCTCCACCACCTCCTCTGGCAGCTCATTCCAGATACCCACTATTCTTTATGTGAAAAATTTACCTCTTTGATCCCCTTTAAACCTCCTCCCTCTCACCTTAAATCTATGCCCTCTAGTTTTAGTCACCCCTACCATGGGAAACAGACTCTGGCTATCTACCCTATCTATGCCTCTCTTAACTTTACATACCTCTATCATGTCCCCTCTCAGCCTCCTTTGCTCCAGGGGAAACAGACCCAGCCTATCCAATCTCTCTTTATAACTCAAGCCCTCCAAACCAGGCAATATCCTTGTGAATCTTTTCTGCACCCTCTCCAGCTTAATCATATCTTTCCTGTAGTGCGGCGACCAGAACTGCACACAGTACTCCAAATGCGGCCTAACCAACGTCATGTACAATTGTAACATGACGTCCCAACTCTTGTACTCAATGCCTCGGTCGATGAAGGCAAGCATGCCACACGCCTTCTTCATCACCCTGTCTACCTGTGTTGCCACTTTCAGGGAACTATGTACTTGCACCCAAGGTCTCTCTGCTCAACAACACTCCCCAGGGCCCTGCCATTCACTGTATATGTCCTGCCCTGGTTTAACTTCCCAAAATGCATCACTTCACACTTGTCTGCATTAAATTCCATTTGCCAATCCCTTGCCCACTTTCCCAGTTGATCTATATCCTGTTGTAATCTTAGACAACCTTCTTTACTGTCCACTATATCACCAATTTTGGTGTCATCTGCAAACTTACTAATCATGCCCCTTACATTCACATCCAAGTCATTAATATATATGACAAACAACAGAGGGCCCAGCACTGATCCCTGCGGCACACCACTGGTCACCGGCCTCCAATCTGAAAAACAACCCTCCACTACCACCCTCTGCCTCCTATCACCAAGCCAATTTTGTTTCCAATTTGCTAGCTCACCCTGGATCCCATGTGTTCGAACCTTCTGGACCAGCCTACCGTGCGGGACCTTGTCAAAGGTCTTGCTAAAGTCCATGTAGACAATGTCTATCGCCCTGCCCTCGTCAATCCTCTTGGTCACCTCCTCGAAAAACTCAATCAAATTCGTGAGACATGATTTCCCACTCACAAAGCCATGCTGACTATCCCTAATCAGACCAGGCCTTTCCAGATGCATATAAATCCTGTCTCTCAGAATCCCTTTCAATAACTTTCCCACCATTGGTGTAAGGCTCACCGGCCTGTAGTTCCCTGGCTTATCCCTGATGCCCTTCTTAAATAAAGGCACAACATTAGCTATCCTCCAGTCTTCCGTTACCTCACCCGTGGCTAACGATGATACTAAAATCTCTGCCAGGGCCCCAGCAATCTCCTCCCTTGCTTCCAAGGATACACCTGGGGATTTATCCACCTCAATGCGCTTCAAAACCTCCAACACCTCCTCCTTTGTAATGTTGATATGCTCCAGGATATTGTGTTCCCTCCCTTGAACTCACTAGCTTCCATTACCTTCTCCGCGGTAAAATTGGACGAGGAATATTCATTTAAGACCTCGCCCATTTCCTGTGGCTCCACACATAGATTGCCACACTGATCCTTAAGGGGACCTACTCTCTCTCTAGTTACCTTTTTACTGTTAATATACTTATTGAATCTTTTAGGAGTCTCCTTTATCTTATCTGCCAGGGAAATCTCATGGCCCCTTTTTCCCCTCCTAATTTCCTTCTTAAGTGTAGTCCTACATCCCCTATACTCCTTGAGGGACTCGCTCAATCCCAGCTGCCTATACCTGACATATGCCTCCTTCTTTGTCCTGACAAGACCCTCAATATCCCTCGTCAACCAAGGTTCCCTAAACTTGACAGCCTTGCCCTTCCATATAACAGGAACATTCTGGCCCTGAAATCTTCCTATCTCACTTTTAAAAGCCTCCCACTTGCCAGACGTCCCTTTACCTGTAAACAGCCTCTCCCATTCAACTTTTGAGAGTTCCTGTCTGATGCATTGAAATTAGCCTTCCCCCAATTTAGGACTTCAACCTGAGGACCAGTCCTATCCTTTGCCATAACTATTTTGAAGCTAATAGAGTTATGGTCACTGGTCCCAAAGTGCTCCTCCACTGACACATCAACCACTTGCCCATCCTCATTTCCTAAGAAGAGGTCGACTGTAACCCCTTCTCTAGTCGGGCCATCCACATACTGCTTCAGAAAACTATCCTGGACACACTTAACAAATTCTTCCCCATCTGATCCCTTGGCACTAAGGCAGTCCCAGTCAATATTAGGGAAGTTAAAATCACCTACTATTACAACCCTATAATTCCTACACCTATCTGTGATTTCCCTACATATATGCTCCTCCACTTCCCTCTGACTATTGGGGGGCCGAGAGTATAATCCCATCAAAGTGATCACTCCTTTCATATTTTTAAGTTCTACCCATATGGCCTCGCTGGACATTCCCCCCGGGATATCCTCTCTAAGTACTGCCATGATGTTCTCCCTAATCAATAGTGCAGCCCCCCCTCCTCTCTTACCTCCACCTCTGTCACACCGGAAAGATCGGTACCCCGGAACATTGAGCTGCTAGTCCTGCCCATCCCTCAACCACATTTTTGTAATAGCTATAATATCACAATCCCAGGTACCGATCCATGCTCTGAGTTCATCTGCCTTACCTGTAAGGCTTCTTGCATTGAAGTAAATGCAGTTTAGCCGACCAGACCTTCCATGCTCCCTGTCCTGCCCCTGCCCGCCCTGCCTACTGGACTTGTTTGCTTTAACCTTTACATTTGCCTCAACTATCTCATTGGAGAGACTACTACTTTGGGTCCCACCCCCCCCTGCAAGACTAGTTTAAACCCTCCCGAGTAGTGCTAGCAAACCTCCCCACAAGGATATTGGTCCCCCTTCAGTTTAGATGCAACCCGTCCTTCTTGTACAGGTCACCTCTGCACCAGAAGAGATCCCAATGATCCAAGTAGCTGAAGCCCTCCCGCCTACACCAGCTCTTCAGCCACACATTAATTTGCCTAATCCTCCTATTCCTACCCTCACTAGCATGTGGCACAGGGAGTAATCCTGAGATTACAACCCTTGAGGTCCTGCTTTTTAACCTTCTGCCTAACTCCCTATATTCACTTTGCAGGACCTCATCTCTCTTCCTGCCTATGTTGTTGGTACCAAAATGGACCACGACCTCTGGCTGCTCACCCTCCCCTTTCAGAATGTCCTGCACCTGCTCCGAGACATCCTTGATCTTCGCACCAGGGAGGCAACATACCATCCTGGAGTCTCGTTTGCGGCCACAGAAACACCTATCTGCACCCCTTACGATAGAATCCCCTATCACTATAGCTCTTCTAACCCTTTTCTTCCCCTGCTGTGCAGCAGAGCTCTCCGTGGTGCCATGAACTTGGCTGTTGCTGCTTTCCCCTGGGAGGTCATCCCCCCAACAGTATCCAAAGCAGTATATCTGTTTGAGAGGGGGATGGCCACAGGGGACTCCTGCACTCCCTGCCTGCGCCTACTACTCCGTCTATTGGTCACCCATCTCTTTTCTGCCTGTGCAGTCGTTACCTGCGGTGTGACCACCTCACTAAACATGCTGTCCACGACTTCCTCAGCATCGCGCATGGTCCACAGTGGATCCACTCGCAGCTCCAGCTCCGTAATGCGGGTAGTCAGTAGCTGCAGATGGATACACTTCCTGCACACATGGTCATCAGGGATACTGGAAGCGTCCCTGATTTCCCACATAGCGCAGGAGGAGCATATTACGGGGCTGAGCTCTCCTGCCTTGACTTACCCTTAGGTTAGTTAGTTACTTCCTGAATTAAAAAATACTAATTATACTAGGGGCCTTGTTCTACCCACTTCGATCTAAAATTCTTTAAAAAAAAACACTTTAGTAGTACTCACCTTATTTCCAGAGGTTTTATTTTCAACAAAAAAAAACTTACCCCTTATTTTTTAAGATATTCTAACAGCTGTTACTCACCAACCAATCACCTTGCAGCTCTCCTGTGATGTCACTGTTGGCTTCCCCTTTCAAAACTCAGGTGCGCTGTCGCTGCTCTTTTTAAACACCGCTGGTCTCACTCAGTCTCCTTCTTTCCCGCTATCACTGCTCTTTTTAAACACCACTGTTCTCACTCAGTCTCCTTCTTTCCCACTGTCGCTGCACTTTTTAAACACTGCTGTTCTCACTCAGTCTCCTTCTTTCCCGCTGTCGCTGCACTTTTTAAACACCGCTGTTCTCACTCAGTCTCCTTCTTTCCCGCTGTCGCTGCACTTATTAAACACCGCTGTTCTCACTCAGTCTCCTTCTTTCCCGCTGTCGCTGCACTTTTTAAACACCACTGTTCTCACTCAGATCATTTTAATTTCTCTCAGTGTCCCAATGCTGGAAGGAATCAAAAAAAATCAGTCAGGGCTCCAGCCCCTTAATGCTGTTTAGTGGTTTCCTGCTGGCATCAATAGATTTGGATATAGACTGAGGGCAGAATTTGAACTCACTTGTGATGATCCCACTGTCAATTGGCTTGCCAACTCTCAAGACAATGTCATTTTAGCATGCAGGCTATGCATAAAAGGGGAATTATGTTTATTTTTGCCTTTCTTAATTGATCAGCTGTGCACAATTTTATGCCATTTACTTCCTGGAAGCTTGTATATGCTGAACTACTGTCCAATTTACTGGCGAATTAGAAAGCACCTGAATGTGGTGATTCCCAAGTAGCTAAAAAAAAATCTGGTATAAATGGTCGGAGACTTTATCTTCTGACTGAAATGGGGCCAGAGTGTACAACATAAAAGAAATATATTGCATTTATATCACACCTTTCACAACCTTAGGACATCCCAAAGCACATTCCAGCCAATTAAATACTTTTGAAGTGCAGTTACTGTTGTAATATAGGAAATGTAGCAGCCAATTTGTGCACAGCAAGGTCCCACAAACGGCAATCTGATAATGACCAAATAAGCTGTTTGCAGTATAGGTTGGTTGGTTTCCAACTACAAAAGATGATGGACTCGCAGCAAACAATCCATTTAAGTGGGGTGTCTTCTCTTGGTGCACCTTTGCTGATGACTATGAAGACCAATCTTTGAGAGGCAGGTTCTGCGACAAGTGCTGCATGTGAAGCTGCCAAGTAATGCTGTGAGTTGTTGTTTTTGACATTGGCACCTGTTGCCAAGCTGCTGTAGCAACTAGTCATCGTGGTAGTGCACACCAGTCCACAAGATGTGTTGCCATTTCCCTCTTTAAAAACATAGGAGCAGGAATAGGCCATTCAGCCCATCGAGCCTGCTCTGCCATTCAACACAGTCATGGCTGATCATCCACTTCCATGCCTTTTTCCCACACTATCCCCATATCCCTTTATGTCATTGGTATTTAGAAATCTGTCAATCTCTGCTTGAAACATACTCAATGACTGAGCTTCCACAGCCCTCTGGGGTAGATAATTCCAAAGATTCACAACCCTCTGAGTCAAGAAATTTCTCATCTCTGTCCTAAGTGGCTTTCCCCTTATTTTGAAATTGTGTCCCTTGGTTCGAGACTCCCCAACCAGGAGAAACATCTATCCTGTCTATCCCTTTAAATATTTTGTAGGTTTCAGTTAGATCACCTCTCGTTCTTCGAAACTTGAGGAAGGATATCGTTGCTTTGGAGGCAGTTCAGAGGAGATTCACGAGATTGATTCCAGGGATGAGGGATTTGTTTTATGAAGAGAGATTGAGCAGTTTAGGCCTTTGCTGTCTAGAGTTTGGAAGAATGAGAGGAGATCTAATTGAGGTATATAAGATGATTAAAGGGATTGACAAAGTAGATGTTGAGAGGATGTTTCCTCTTGTAGGGCAATCTAGAACGAGAGGTCATAGTTTTAGGATAAGGGGCACAGATTTAAAACAGAGATGAGGAGAAATTACTTCTCTCAAAGGGTCGTGAGTCTGTGGAATTCACTACCCCAGAGTGCGGTGGATGCCGGGACATTGAGTAAATTTAAGGAGGAGATAAACAGATTTTTAATTAGTAAAGGGTTATGGAGATCGGGCAGGAAAGTGGAGTTGAGGCCGAGATGAGATCAGCCATGATCGTATTGAATGGCGGAGCAGGCTCGAGGGGCTGAATTGCCTACTCCTGCTCCTAGTTCTTATGACCTTATGACCTTATGAAACTCTAGAGAATACAGGCCCAGTTTCCCCAATCTCTCTTCATACAACAGTCCCTCCATCCTGGGAACAAGTCTGGTGAACCTTCGTTGCACTCCCTGTATGGCAATAATATCCTTCCTAAGGTAAGGAGACAAAACTGCACACAGTAATCCAAGTGCGGTCTAACCAATGTTCTATACAATTGAAGCAAGACTTCACTACTCTTGTACTCAAATCGTCTTGCAATAAAGGCTAACATACCATTAGTCTTCTTAATTGCTTGCTGTACCTGCATGTTAGCTTTCAGAACTTTCACCAGCGTGTGACTCCCAGGTATGGTAGTCGACATTTAGGGCCTTCATGCCACACTTACAAGCATCTTTGAAGTGGAGCTTTGGGTGCCCCACTGATCATCTGGCCCCAACTACCTCACCATACAGAAGGTCCTTAGGTATGCAACCATCTTCCATCCTGTGGATGTGAGTGATCCACCGAAGTGTCTCTGTTTGATTATTGCCAACACAGTTCCCTCTGTCTTTGAGGGAACTGGCATATTTGCGATTTTGTCCTGCCAGGATATATCTATAATGAACATACAAACATACAGATTAGGAGCAGGAGTAGGTCACTCGGCCCCGCGAGCCTGCTCTGCCATTCAATAAGATCATGGCTGATCTGTTTGTAACCTCAACTCCACATTCCCACCTACCCCCAATCACCCACTTGCTTATCAAGAATCTATCTACCGCTACCTTAAAAATATTCAAAGACTCTGCTTCCACCGCCTTTTGAGGAAGCGAGTTCCAAATATTCGCGACCCTCTGAGAGAAAAGATTTCTCCTCCTCTCTGTCGTAAATGGGCGACCCTTTATTTTTAAACATCCACCTTGTCAAGATCCTTCAGAATTTTATATGTTTAAATCAAGTCGCCTCTGACTCTTCTAAATTCCAGCAGATACAAGCCTAGCCTGTCCAACCTTTCCTCATAAGACAACCCACCCATTCCAGATATTAGTCTAGTAAACCTTCTCTAAAGTGCTTCCAATGCATATACATAAGAACATAAGAAATAGGAGCAGGAGTAGGCCATTCGGCCCCTCAAGCCTGTCCTGCCATTCAATAAGATCATGGCTTCCTTAAATAAGGAGACCAATACTGTACACAGTAATCCAGATGTGGTCTCACCAATGCCCTGCATAGCTGAACCATAACCTCCCTACTTTTGTATTCAATTTCCCTCCCAATAAATGATAACACTCTATTAGCTTTCCTAATTACTTGCTGTACCTACATTTTAACCTTTTGCAATTCATGCACTAGGACACCCAGATCCCTCTGCAACCTCACACCATTTAGATAATATGCTTCTTTTTTATTCTTCCTGAAAAAATGGACGATTTTACATTTTCCCACTTTATACTCCATTTGCCAGATGTGTGCCCATTCACTTAATCTATCTATATCCATTTGTAGCCTCCTTACATCCTCTTCACAACTTACATTCCTACCTATCTTTGTGTCATCAGCAAATTTAGTAACCATACCTTCGCTCCTTTCATCATTTATATAAATTGTGAAGTTGAGGCCCCAGCACTGATCCCTGCGGCACACCACTCATTACATCTTGTCAACCAGTAAATGACCCATTTATGCCTATTCTCTGTTTCCTGTTAGCTAGCCAATCTTCTATCCATGCAAAAATGTTACCCCCTACACCATGAGCTTTTATTTTCCGCAATGACCTTTGATTTGGCACCTTATCAAATGTCTTCTGGAAATCTATGTACAGTATATCCACCAGTTCTTATGTATCCACAGCACATGTTACTTCTTCAAAGAACTCCAATTAATTGGTTAAACATGATTTCCCTTTCACAAAACCATGTTGACTCTGCCTGATTACCTTGGATTTTTCTAAGTGCCCTGCTGTAACATCTTTAATAATAGCTTCAAACATTTTCCTATGACGGATGTTAAGCTAACTGGCCTGTAGCTTCCTGTTTTCTGTCTCCCTCCCTTTTTGAATAAAGGAGTTACATTGGCTATTTTCCAATCTAATGGAACCTTCACCGAATCTTGGATAATTTTGGAAAATCAAAACCAACGCATCAACTATCTCACTAGCCACTTCTCTGAAGATCCCAGGATGAAGTCCATCAGAAGCCAAGGACTTGTCAGCCCACAGCTCCAACAATGTGCTCAGTACCACTTCCTTGATGATTGTAATTTTCTTGAGTTCCTCCCTCCGTTCCGTTTCCTGATTTACAGCTAATATTGAGATGTTACTTATATCATCTGTGGTGAAGACTGATGCAAAGTACCTGTTCAATTCATCTGCCATCTCCTTACTTTCCATTATTAATTCCCCAGTCTCACTTTCTATAAGACCAACACTCACTTTGTTAACTCTTTTCTTTATTAAACATCTGTCAGAACTCTTACTATCTGTCTTTATATTTCTAGCCAGCTTTCTCTCGCCCTTTAATTTTTCCCTCCTTATTAGTCGTTCATTGTTGCTTTTTATATTCTGTCCAATCTTCTGACCTGCTACCCATCTTTGCGCAATTATATGCTTTTTCTTTAAGTTTGATACTATCTTTAACTTTTTTAGTTAACCATGGATGGTGGTCCTCCCCTTGGAATTTTCCTTTCCCGTTGGAATGTATCTATTCTGTATATTCTGAAATATCGCCTTAAATGTCTGTCACTGCATTTCTATTGACCTATCTCTTAACCTACTTTGCCAGTTCACTTTTGCTAACAAGTTACAGGCATGGGAGAGATAGTCAATGACTCTTTGTAGCTGAGTTTCTGTGTAAGCGACCAGTGCAGCATCATCAATGTAGAGGAGTTCTCTGATTAGGATGCAATGTTTTTTGTCTTTGCTTTCATCCTTGATAGATTGTAGAGCTTGCCATCTATCTTAGTGTGCAAGTAGACTCTTTCTATGTCTACAGGGAAGGCGAAGGTCAGGAGCTATTCAAGAGGCTAATTACACCTTCTTCTGGCATGGAAAGAGTGCTGAAGATCGCGATGAGCATGATGTGAGCAACCGGCTGACATAGTCTATTCAGCCACCAGTAGAAACCTTGGAGTGCCGTCAGCATCAAATGAGTCTATGCGCCAACTCTGTGCACCAGCATCTCAGATAAAGAGACTTTCTATGACAATCTGAGGAACACCCAAATGATGAGAGGCTATTCATCCTCTGTGACTTCAACCCACATGTTGGGGCAGACAGTAGTTCATGGCCAAAGTGCCTCCATTGTCATGGGGTGGGCAAGATCAACAATAATGGACAATGCCTTCCTGAGCTTTGTGCCATGAATGAACTCTGCATCACCAACACCTTCTTCCAGGTCAGCCATCACCACAAGGTATCAGGGCATCACCCAAGGTCTGGTCATTGGCATCAACTAGACCTAGTCAACACGAGGAGGCGTGTTCTTCACACCCGCACCTACCATGGCACAAATTGGGACACCAACTACTCTTTTATCAGCATCAGCGTGAAGGTGCACCCCCAACTGTTCCACAGCTCCAAACACAATGGCACACCATGCACCAGTATCCTTTGCATAAGCAATGATACCAAATACCAGCACATCTCACTGTCACTAGAACACTTGCTACCCACGAATGCCGGCATTTATGAAGCTTGGAAGTCACTGAGCTCAATCAACTATGAAGCAGCAGAAACATCATTTGATAAAGGCGGAACACACAACAAGGGCTGATTTGCAATAAAAACAAAAAGTGCTGGAAATACTCAACAGGTCTGACAGCAGTTGTAGAGAGAGAAGCAGAGTTAATGTTACAGGTCAGTGACCTTTCATCAGACCTGGCAAAGGTTAGAAATGTAATAGGCTTTAAGCAAATAAAGTGGGCGTGGGCAAAAGAGAACAAAAGGGAAGGTGTTGATTGGACAGAGGGCGACAGAGAATAACTGACAAGGAGGTCATGGGCAAAGGCAAAGAGAGCGTGTTAACAGTACAGTGAAAGACAAAGCATTAGTGCAGAGAGGGTGTTAAATGACAGAATAATGAAAGCCCTAGCCAAAAGTACAAGCGTGAAAAAAAACAGTGGGCAGTCACATGGTTAAAAAAGTTGAATGATGAAACAAACTAAAATAAAATAAAAATAAAAAATAAAAATAAAAATAAAAAAGGAGGCCGGTCATGCTCTGAAATTATTGAACTCAATCTTCAGTCCAATAGGCTGTAGCGTGCCTAATCAGTAAATGAGGTTCTGTTCCTTGAGCTTGCGTCGATGTTCACTGGGACACTGCAGCAAGCCCAAGACAGAGATGTGGACATGAGAGCAGTGGGGTGTGTTGCAATGGCAAGCGACAGGAAGCTCAGGGTCATGTTTTCAGACTGAGTGGAAGTGTTCCACAAAGTGATCACCCAATCTGCATTTGGTCTCCCCAATGTACAGGAGACCACATTGTAAGCAGCGAATACAATATACTACATTGAAAGGAGTGACAGTAAATTGCTGCTTCACCTGAAAGGAGTGTTTGGGGTCTTGGATAGTGAGGATAGAGGAGGTAAAGGGGCAGGTATTACACCTGCAATTACATGGGAAGTTGGCGGGGGTAATGGAGGAGTGGACCAGGGTGTCGTGGATGGATGCTGATGTGGAGGGGAGGGGAAGATGTGGTTCGTAGTGGCAACACGCTGGTTTGAGGGCTGGTTTGAAACTCCTCAGCTGAGATGATATCTGTCATTGATGCTAAAAACAAAGCCTACATGATGCACAACATAAACCCAACAGCTAAGATGTTGCACAAGCTGAAAGTAGCCAAGACAATCATGCAAAGGAGATGGAGATACTGTTTACAGTGTAAAAATTATAGGTTCATTGACCTGAAACATTAACTCTGTTTCTCTCTCCGATTATGTTGCCAGATCTGCTGAATATTTCCAGCATTGGCAGTATTTTGCTTCTGTAAGCTGTTTTTAGTAATATTGGTTGAGGGATAAATGTCAGCAGGATACTGGGAAGAACTTCTCTGCTCTTCTTTGAACAATGGCCGTGGGATATTTTGCATCCACCTGAGAGGCCTGCCAGGGCCTTGGTTTAACACCTCACCGGAAAGATGACATATGTGCAGCAAGCAATCAGCCTAGATGTTTCTGCTAATGTCACTGGAGTGAAGCTTGAACCCTAACCTTCTGACTCAGGTGAGAGAGCTACCACTGAGCTACGGCTGACACATTGTGTCATCAAAGGTATACATTCAGATTCAATAATGACCTGCAGCTCAAAATAGATGCCTTTGGGCACATCAAAGTGGCTTCAAATGGTGCACCAATAAACTGAGCACAAAACAATGAAGTCTATGACCCTGGCTCTGAATGGGTCTCACATACTTGAAAAAGCTGGAAGTATATCAGGAAAAACAAGTCATTTTACCTGAAGAAAAGTTCCACAGTGTGAATTGAGGAAGACCACGACTTTGGAAGCTGGTATACATGCAGCAAACCATTTATGCCAACCTAAGCTTTCAGTTGTGTTTGAGCATCTCAACTCACTTCACCCAAATTGACCCAATAATATGTTGAAATTGCAACATAAAGTGAAGTAACGAAAATGATTAAGAATTGGAAGAGAACACCAGAAAGGATAACCTAGAAAGATGAGGAAAATTATAGGCCATCATTGTGCAGATGCACAGTTGACAACTTTAATGCACTCAGCCACCCCTCAAACCTTATATAGGAAGGTACTTTATACTCAACTAAACTAGATATAAGGTCATAAAAATACACCAGTCTAGGATGCACAGTAGAATTTAGACACTCATATAATCCATATTCCTCTTGGAGAAAAGGGTTGTTTACAACAAAAGACACAAAAAGATTGAGAGGTGATCAAGAAAAGGATTCAATAGCGTGGATACAGAAAACTATTTCCTGTATTGCAGGAATCGGTGGGCCGAAGGGCCTGTATCAGTGCTGTATCTCTAACTAAATAAATAAATAAAAGTGACATAACCTTAAACCTAAAGCTTGGCCATTTAAAAGTAAAATCAGGAAGCATCTTTTTCTACTCAAAGGGTAGTAGAAATCTGTAATTCTTTCCCCCCCAAAAGACTGTAGATGCTGGATGTCATTTGGAGGCTTCAAAATGGTGATCACAAGAATTTTGTTAGATAAGGGACTCAAGGGATATGGAGGTGATGTACAAATCAGCTATAATTTAAATAAAGGATGAAGCAAGCTTGAGGGCTGAATGGCTTACTCCTGTTCCTATGTTCTTTGAGAGAAGCTGACTATTGGGACAAAACCCTTGGCGTAGAGGAACTGCTGGTTTGCACAATTATAATTGCATTGTTTATCTGTGCAAATATGTTTCAGCAGGTGGAAAGCAATGACTTTGGTGTGCCATGGCATGCCACAACAATCACCAAAATATGTCATGCACATCCCTTTTCCTTGTTACAGATTTGCTACAATCCAAGAAACAGCAAACAACCCTCACAAAAGCACATCATGGTTTCTAGTGGGTACCAGCCCAGGGACATGATGTTTGCTAATTTATCGAATCATACAGCACAGAAGGAAGCCATTTGATCCATTGTTCCTGTGCTAACTCTTTGAAAGAGCTATCCAATTAGTCCCATTCTCCTGCCCTTTTCCCATGGCACTGCAAATTGTTCCCCTTCAAGTAGGAATGTAGGAGCATAGGAACAAGAGTAGGATGTAACGTAGGATAGATAAAGGGGAACCAGTAGATGTAGTATACTTGGATTTCCAAAATACATTCAATAAGGTGCCACACAAAAGGTTAATATGCAAGATAAGGGCTCATGGAATTGGGGGTAATATATTAGCATAGATAGTGGATTGGTTAATGGACAGGAAGCAAAGAGTAGGAATGAATGGGCAATTTCAAGTTGGCAGGCTGTGACTAGTAGAGTGACACAAGGACCAGTGCTGGGGACTCAGCTATTTACAATCTATATCAATGACTTAGATGAAGAGACCAAGAGTAATGTCTCTAAGTTTGCTGATGATACAAAGCTAGGTAGGAATGTAAGCTGTGAGGAGGACATAAAGAGGCTGCAAAGAGATATAGACAGGATAAGTGAGTGGACAACAAGGTTGCAGATGGTCTATAATGTGGGGAAGTGTGAAGTTATTCACTTTGGGAGTAAGAATTGAAAAGCAGAATATTTTTTGAAAGGTGTGAAACTTGTAAATTTTGATGTTCAGAGGTTCTTGGGTGTACTCGTACAAGGAACACAAAAAGTTAGCATGCAGTTACAGTGAGCAATTAGGAAGGTAAATGGCGTGTTGGCCTTTATTGTGAGGGATTGGAGCACAAAAATAAGGAAGTCTTGGTACAGTTATACAGGGTTTTGGTGAGACCACACTTGGAGTACTGTGCACAGTTTTGGTCTCCATATTTAAGGAAACATATACTTGTATTGGAGGCGGTACAGCAGAGGTTCACTAGATTGGTTCCTGGGTTGAGAGGGTTTTCCTATGATGAGAGGCTGAGTAAATTGGGTCTATGCTCCCTGGGGTTTTGAAGAATGAGAGGTGATCTCACTGAAATATATAAAATTCTGAAGGGGTTTGACAGGGTTGACACTGAGAGGTTGTTTCCCCTGGCTGGGGAATTTAGAACACAGGGACACAATCTCAGGATAAGGGGTTGATCATTTAGGACTGAGATGAGAGGAAATTTCTTCACTTAGAGGGTTGTGTGAATCTTTGGAATTTTCTACCCCAGAAGGTTGTGGATGCTTTAACATTGCATATATTCAAGGTTGGGTTACAGAGTTTTGGTCTCTCAGGGAATCAAGGGATATGGGGAGTGGGCAGGAAAATGGAGTTGTGGCAGAAGATCAGCCATGATTGTATTGAATGTTGGAGCAGGCTTGAAGGCTGTATGGTCTACTCCTGCTTCTATTTCCTATGTTCTTATGTTATCTGGACCTGCAAGACTCTTTGGACCTCTGCTGTTTCTAGCTTTTCAACATTTAGAAAATACCCTGTTCTATCCTTTTAGGTCCAAAGTCAATGACCTCACATTTGCCTACATTGAAATCCATTTGCCACTGTTCTGCCCACTCACTTCATCTATCATTATCTCTTTGTAATGTTATGCTTCCATCTACACTACTTACAATGGCACCTATCTTTGTGTTACTGGCAGATTTGGATATGTGGCTTTCTATCCACTCATCTAAGTAGTTAATAAATACAGTGAATAGTTCTCCGCTCTAAGGAGCACAACACCAGCTTCTCTAGTCTCTCCACATAATTGTAGTGCATCATCCCTGCTACCATGAAACCGGACAGACCACCCGGCATCGACCTAAGCACTGGAAACAACAACGGCAAACCCAGCCCTGTCGACCCTGCAAAGTCCTCCTTACTAACATCTGGGGGCTTGTGCAAAGTTGGGAGAGCGGTCCCACAGACTAGTCAAGCAACAGCCTGACATAATCATACTCACAGAATCATACCTTACAGACAATGTCCCAGACACTGCCATCACCATCCCCGGGTATGTCCTGTCCCATCGGCAGGACAGACCCACCTGAGGTGGCAGGACAGTGGTGGACAGTAGGGAGGGAGTTTCCCTGGGAGTCCTCAACATTGACTCCGGACCCCATGAAGTCCAATGGCAAACATGGGCAAGGTAACCTCCTACTGATTACCACCTACTGCCCTCCCTCAGCTGATGACGCAGTACTCCACCATGTTGAATAGAACTTGGAGGAAACACTGAAGGTGGCAAGGGCACAAAATGTACTCTGAGTGGGGAACTTCAATGCCCATCACCAAGAGTGGCTCGGTAACACCACTACTGACCGAGCTGGCCAAGTCCAAAAGGACATAGCTGCTAGACAGGGTCTGCGGCAGGTGGTGGGGGAACCAACACGAGGGAAAAACATACTTGACCTCGACCTCACCAATCTGCCTGCTGCAGTTGCTTCTGTCCATGACAGTATTGGTAGGAGTGACCACCGCACAGTCCTGGTGGAGACGAGGTCCCGCCTTCACATTGCGGATACCGTCCATCGTGTTGTGTGGCACTATCACCGTGCTAAATGGGATAGATTTCAAACAGATCTAGCAATGCTAAACTGGGCATCCATGAGGCGCTGTGGGCCATCAACAGCAGCAGAATTGTACTCAACCACAATCTGTAACCTCGTGGCCCGGCATATCCCCCACTCTACCATTACCATCAAGCCAGGAGACCAACCCTGGTTCAATGAAGAGTGCAGGAGGGCATGCCAGGAGCAGCACCAGGCATACCTCAAAATGAGGTGTCAACCTGGTGAAGCTACAACACAGGACTATCTGCGTGCCAAACTGCGTAAGCAGCATGCGATAGACAGAGCTAAGTGATCCCATATCCAACGGATCAGATCTAAGCTCTGCAGTCCAGCCACATCCAGTCGTGAATGGTGGTGGACAATTAAACAACAAACTGGAGGAGGGGGCTCCACAAATATCCCCATCCTCAATGATGGGGGGGCCCAGCACATCAGTGCAAAAGAAAAGGCTGAAGCATTTGCAACAATCTTCAGCCAGAAGTGTCGAGTTGATGATCCATAGCGGCCTTCTCCTGAATTCCCCAGCTTCACAGCTGCCAGACATCAACCAATTCGATTCACTCCGCATGATACCAAGAAACGACTGAAGGCACTGGATACTGCAAAAGCTATGGGCCCTGACATTATTCCAGCAATAGCACTGAAGACCTGTGCTCCAGAACTTGCCACGCCCCTAGCCAAGCTGTTCCAGTACAGCTACAACACTGGCATCTACCCTGCAATGTGGAAAATTGCCCAGGTATGTCCTGTACACAAAAAGCAGGACAAGTCCAACGCGGCCAATTACCGCCCCATCAGCCTACTCTCAATCATCAGTAAAGTGATGGAAGGTGTCATCAACAGTGCCATCAAGCACCATTGCTTAGCAATAACCTGCTCAGTGACGCTCAGTTTGGGTTCCGCCAGGGCCACTCAGCTCCTGACCTCATTACAGCCTTGGTTTAAACATGGACAAAAAAGAGCTGAACTCAAGAGGTGAGGTGAGAGTGACTGCCCTTGACATCAAGGCAGCATTTGACTGAGTATGGCATCAAGGAGCTCGAGCAAAACTGAGGTCAATGGGAATCAGGGGGAAAACCCTCCGCTGGCTGGAGTCATACCTAGCGCAAAGGAAGATGGTTGTGGTTGTTGGAGGTCAATCATCTGAGCTCTAGGACATCACTGCAGGGGTTCCTCAGGGTAGTGTCCTGGGCCCAACCATCTTCAGCTTCTTCATCAATGACCTTCCTTCAATCATAAGGTCAGAAGTGGGGATGTTCGCTGATGATTGCACAATGTTCAGCACCAGTTGTGACTCCTCAGATACTGAAGCAGTCCATGTAGAAATGCAACAAGAACCTGACAATATCCAGGCTTGGGCTGATAAGTGGCAAGTAACATTCGCGCCACACAAGTGCCAGGCAATGACCATCTCCAACAAGACAGAATCTAACCATCTCCCCTTGACATTCAACAGCATTGCCATCGCTGAATCCCCCACTATCAATATCCTTGGGTCTACCATTGACCAGAAACTGAACTGGAGTAGCCATATAAATACTGTGGCTACAAGAGCAGGTCAGAGGCTAGGAATCCTGAGGCGGGTAACTCACCTCCTGACTCCCCAAAGCCTGTCCACCATCTACAAGGCACAAGTCAGGAGTGTGATGGAATACTCTCCACTTGCCTGGATGGGTGCAGCTCCAACAACACTCAAGAAGCTCGACACCATCCAGGACAAAGCAGCCCACTTGATTGGCACCCCATCTACAAACATTCACTCCCTCCACAACCGACGCACAGTGGCAGCAGTGTGTACCGTCTACAAGATGTACTGCAGCAATGCACCAAGGCTCCTCAGACAGTACCTTCCAAACCTGCGACCTCTACCAACTAGAAGGACAAGGGCAGCAGATGCATGGGAACACCACCACCTGCAAGGTCCCGTCCAAATCACACACCATCCTGACTTGGAACAATATCGTCATTCCTTCACTGTCGCTGGTTCAAAATCCTGGAACTCCCTTCCTAACAGCACTGTGGGTGTACCTACCTCACATGGACTGCAGCAGTTCAAGAAGGCAGCTCACCACCACCTTCTCAGGTGCATATCAGCAATGGATGTGATATCTGCTTCTTGATAAGACAGGAAGGAAACAGTCACATGTATTCCAAAATACCATTGTCTATGAGTGCTGTTGTAGACAGAGTGTCTGATGTTGTAATAGTCTGGGTTTACCACCTTAGTGGCATATCCTGACTTGTCTTGTTGAGTGTTTGGGGGGATTCCTTGTTCAGTTAAACTGTCTTTATTTTTTTTAGCCCAATATGAGCCCCAGCTTTGATGTCTTTGGTTAGAATTCTTCTCCCTTCATCCCAATATCCTGCTCACTCCATGTTCTTACCACCTTGTGAGCTCCATACACTGGTCCACACCACAACTCGTTACATTTTACTAATAAACAGAAGTGCAAAATATATTAAAAATGCCTTGCAGCATAACAGAAATACAAGCGATATCAAAATGCCTTACACTACTACCAATCCTTGGGGTCACCACTGTGGTACTTTATCAAATGCCTTTTGAAAGTCCATATACACATCATCGACCACTTTACCCTGATCATCCCTCTCCTTTACTTCATTAAAGAACTCAATCAAGTTCGTCAAGCATGATATGCATTTAACAAATTTGTACTGGCTGTCATTTATTAATGTCTATTTTTCCAAGTGACAATGAATTTTGTCCCGGATTATTGTCTCTAAAAGTTTCCCCATGACTGACGATAGGCTGACTGGTCTGTGGTTGCTGGGCTTATCCCTCTCCCCTTTTAGAAGAGCAGGGACAGGGTAAATCACTTGTCATGGGCTTGGACTGTTTAGAGGGCTAGCCATTGCATTGCACAGTACCCGTGTAGCCTCTTTACAACTTAAATCTTAATGGGCCTGCAATAAAATAGCAGATTCTTTAGGAGCACAAATGAGTGAGCAGCATTTAGTTGCCTCCATGCAGAGCATGATGCAAGCTAGTTTTATACAATTTCCAAGGGCTCTCTGATCGGCAGATTGCAAATTGCAAGAGACACCTTAGGCACACAAGCAGCAAAAACAATTGGAATACCTTTCAGCAATGTTTCATTGATATTGTTGGTCTTAAGCTCCATACTCAATTATGAAATAATGGCCAGTTTCATTGTGCTTCAAAACAGGTTCGAGAGAAGCAGATGAGAGGGATATCAACATCATGGCAGTGCAACAGTCTTAAGGGAAGGTTATTGGCTGACATTGGGAATCAGCCTCCGGAAGGGACATGGAAGGAGAAGAACAGGAACAGGCAGGTGACTTCCAAATCACCACTAGTCCATTGTCTGTGCTTTCTTTTAGAAAGGTTCTAGATTCCAAAACAAGCAAGACCCATGACGAGATTGGGAGATGCTATTTCTGGTACATCAGCAGGGCTGCCTGCAACTATAATCCGATGAGGTAGGCAAGCAGCTGAATCAAGGAGCAGGACCTCAGTGGATCTCTGGAGAAGTCTCTACATCGACTGCTTCCAGTTATATATCACACTGCAGTAATGCAATAGAAGAACAAAACACACCAGTACTCAAAGCACATCACTACAGAGCTACCCTGCATTATTATATTGTAATAAAGAACAAGACATCACCTTAAATTCACAGTAATTCCTTTCCTTTGAAATTGATGTTTTGAAGATTTAAAGAGACCAGTAATAATAAATGGTTGGTTTGAAAATACAGTCAGAAAATAAACATTGACAGGTCTCAAGGAAAGAGCTCCCAAGTCATAATCTGGTAAATCAATTTGCTACTGTAGATGCTTTACTTATGCTCAACATTCTCCACCCACTCCTGTGCCATGGTTTCTTTGCACCTCTTTATCCAGAACAAGGTGGATGTCTCTTCCACCAGTTCATTTGGATAAGGCTGTTCCTATTCAGATTGGAAAATCTAACAGATAGGAAAATGGGTGAGAATCCAATCTAACAGGTCGCTGTCCCATTTTCTGACCCAGTCTGCAAATCAGCCAGGATGAAGCACAAAATCAAGTCAAGAGCCTCCTCACACAGTATTCCTTGGTGTAACTGATAAAGCTCTATTACCTGTGGTAGAGACATTGGTTGGATCACGGTGGTCCTCCTGTTTCCAACTTGTCCAGCAGCATAAGATTCTATGCCGCTGCGGGGATTGAAACAGTTATATTTCCCCTTTTGGCATTGTGATGTTTTCAGGACTGGAGTAAGGTTAAGCTGCATTTCGTAAAAGATATGAGGCAGAGACAGCATTCTGTTGAGCAACAATGGATTCTTCTTTACTCTCTTTACTTTTACTTTCCCTTTCCCTTTGCTGGCATGCGTGTATAGTAGCCTCAAGTGAACAAAATGCACAATGCAATTTTCAAAGCATTACATCCCTCCCCTTCTTAGTAAATGAGAGACATAGCTTGTTTCAATGGTTTGTTTCCAAAATGTAAACAATAAACTTAAGCATAAATAGTTCACTTTGTAACATAGACACTTAAGTATGGTGGATGTTTTCCCTCATGAATAGGATATCATCTGACATCAGGTGTTGACTCATTCAACTCATGTTCTTCGGCTGAGCTGTCAATGTCAGAATCGGATTCAATGCTTACGAGTGGTGTTTCCAATGCTTTGAAGAATGATACGTTTCTTGTGATGATTTGTGCTTTCCAACATGATCATCACAGTTCACAAATACTTTATCTCCTGGCTTTAGCGGTTTAACTCTAAGTTTCATATTTCGCTCTGCATTTACTTTCATTTGATCCTTCTGTTGTTGATCACCTTTGCATACATGTTGATCATTAGCTCCATGGGGTAGCTCAGGAAGACGTGTGTGCATAGGATGTGCAAAGAAGAGTGTAGCTGGAGTTTTTAAGTAGTCGAGTGAAGTATCGCTCTGTAATTACGAAGAAAGTAATATAGTTCTTGCTTCCATGACTTGTTCTCAGCTGTAGCTGTATGTATCATTTTTTTCAAGGTTCTCATAAGTTTCTCGCCTTCTCCATTAGATTTTGGCCAAGGGGGAGTGATTTTCCGATGAGTGAACCCTAGGTAGTTTGTGAATTTACTGAACTCATCACTGTTGAATGGGGTTCCATTGCCACTTTTTACCATTTGAGGGATTCCAAACAAGGTGAAGATCTGGTCAAGCTTTGGGTGACTGCTTTTGTTGAAGTTGACATAACTCATTCCAAGATTGGGAATCTCCTGTAGTCATCAGTGACAACAAGAAAGGTGTTCATCTGTGGGCAAATCTGTGAAATCAACGCTAACTTCAACCCATGGTCCTGGAGGTAGTTCGGATATCTTGAAAGGATCATGAAGATTTGACATTGTGGTTTCTTGACATTCCAAACACTGATTTATATTGTGCTCTACCCTGTGGTCAATTCCTGGGAACCATACCTTTTCCCTAAGGAGTTGTTTGGTTTTTGACAATTCCCTGGTGTCCTTCATATGCTGTATTGACAACAAATTCCCTCAAGGAGTGTGGAATTACAATACAGTTGTTGTGTAATATGAGATCAGATGTGGTTGTAACGGTGAGCTCATTTCGAACATTGTGAAGACCTTGCAGTGTGTGAGTGATTTTGTTTGTAGATGCTTTCTCAAACACATCTTTCCAGTTTCGTGATTGCATGACGTTCATACATGATTGCAAAGCCTCATCTTGTTTTGTTGCTGCTTTGTCAGCTAGTTTTAACAACTTTGGCATTTCATTTATGCTTAAGTAGTTAAGATGTTGTTCAGCAAACTTTTCCTCACGACTAGTAGGACCAAATGTAGGCTGCAGATGTCATGAAAGATAATCCGCTGGGTTGAGCTTCCCCAGCTGATATTCAAGTTGGAACTCGTACTCTTGTAGTTTGAGTTTGCTATGTGGATTGTTGAACAAGCTCACTAGTGGTTTATGGGGTTATTACTTCAAACTCACTTCCATACAAATAGAGATGAAAGTGTAAGATACCCCATGTGATTGAGAACACTTCTCTCTCTGCAAATAAAGTTGCTTTACAGGCATTAACGATCTGTTTGCTATTGCAACAATTGATGGGTTACCTGTCTTTTCTTTCTGTATGAGAACTGCAACTAAGGCAAACGGGTTTGCATCCATAATTAGCTGGGTAGTTTTCTCAGGGCTGAATAGGCATTTGTGCAACTTGCTGACAAACATTGTTTGATCTCCTGTAGTGCCTGTTTGTGTGATTTAGTCTATTCCTAATTGGTTGTCTCTTCTGTCAGATCATGTAGGAGGGCAGTTGGCATAGTGTGATCAGGAATGAAATGACTGCAGTACATGATGGGCCGAGCAGACTCCGAACCTCCTGCACATTTGTACAATCTGCAGCATTTGCAATGGCTTCAAATTTCTGTGGCTTAGGTGATAATCCTTCACCACTGAACACACGACCGAGGAATTCAATTCTGCTTTCATTAAACAAGCATTGCCTTTGTTCAAGGTGAGGTTACATTCTCTGAGACATTGTGGACATGCATGTAGATGTGTCTCGAGTACCCTTTCAGTGCGACATTAGATGAGAATGTCATCACTGATGTTCAGTGTGCCTTCAAATTTTTGAAGTGCAGATTGATTCAAGTGCTGAAATACCTCAGCTGTTGAGCAGACTCCAAAGTTGAGCCTCTTATATCGGAAAAATCCAATGTGAGTAGAGAATACAGTGAGATATCTTAATTCTCCTGCAAGCTCGATTTGATGGTAATCTACATTGAGATCAAACTTAGCAAAGTGTTTAGCACCATTCACTTTCTCAATGATATCATCGATTGTTGGTATCAAGTGTCTTTCTTGTTGTATGGCTTGGTTTGGTGATCGCACATCAACGCAGATACTTATCTGGTTCTTGCTCTTGGGTTTCTTGATGACTTGTATGGGTGTGACTCAAGGGGTCAGCTCATCCCCAACTTTCTCAATAATGTCAAAGTAAAGTAGGTGTTGAAGTTCCTTCTGTATCTGTTTCCTGAAATGAAACGGTATTCGTCGCCGTTGACGTGCGACTGGGGGCACATGAGGTTCTACATGCAACTTGCACGTAATAACTTTCAGTTTTCCAATATCAGTGAAGCGATCAGCATACAGTTCAAGAATGTTTTTGTTATGAGTAGGAATCGTGTATGTGATTGCAATCATGTGTAGATCTGTTGTGTGGAAACTGATAATCTTGTCACATTCTCCAGATATGACGTAAAATAGAGCTTTTGTTCTAGTGTCTTTGAACGAGACTGGCATTTCATAAGTTCCGAGGATTTTCAGTTTATCACTGTTGTCAGGAAAAATGTTCATATTTCCTGGTTTTCAGGGAATGGGGTAATCCTGAAGTTTAGTGAATGTTTTGTCTCCCATGACATTGACAGACACTCCTGTATCTATGAGAGCCTCTGCGTCTGAGCAACCAATGGTCACTCTCACATGTGGCTGTTTGCTGTGAATGAGAGGGAGCTCAAAAGTATGTTCAGGGTCATCCACCTGTACATTGGCTACATTGTCTCGCCTTTTTGCTGTGGCATGCAGGTGTGGCACCCTTCTGTTGTTATTGATCTTAGTAGTTGATTTTTCTGATGAGTGACAAACATGAGCAAAGTAGTTGGGTTTTCCACAGGCTTTACACTGCTTACCAGCAGCAGGACACTCTGTTCAGAGTGGGTAAGCACTGCCACAGTGGAAACATTCTTTGGATAAGTGGCAACTCTGTTTGTGAGATAGCTGTTGTTGCTTTGCAAGTGGTTTCATGGAACATGAGTGATGAACAGTGTTAACAGAAGTTGAACTACTGGCAGCCTCAACTTCAGTAGCTCTAGACTCTGAGAGAGTGATAGTGATCTTGCTAACTCCAGCAGCTCTGACAGCTTTCTATCTTTCTCAAGTGCTTTTCAGCACAGTTGACTAGAGAGACAACATTGGATTATTTGTGTTTTGATTTCCCATTCGACATGTTCAACATCACCAAAGTCACATTTGGTTGCGAGTTACCTTAATCCTGGACAATATTGGTCATTTGTCTTGCTTGCTTCTTGCTTAGTACATCAGAATACAATAGTTTCAGATATGGTAGTTTTCTTGGGTGCAAAGTCGGTTGTCAGAGCATGTTTTGCTGAGTCGTAGTCATTTTGCTCAAGCATAAGTTTTTTTGTTATTCTTAAAGCCGCATCAATGCAGACATCTTTAATGTCCTGTTGTCTTGAGTAAGTCTTCTTTTTTCCAGTCACTTGCTGCTTGAGAAGTAGTTAACAAGCCAAACACAAACATTAACAGCACCTCTCTGCATTAAAGTGGTTTTACATCTATGGGAAAAATCAATGAGTACTTTCTTAATACAGATCACGCTGCTGCACCCCAATGCCCACATGGGTGCATCAGTGCAAATACACAGAGAAAGGTCACCACCTCACTCACTTTCCAGGCTGTCAAAGGATGAATGGTCACTTGGGCAAGGTGTCAGAGAGATGCTAGAGAACATGGAAGCACAGGCCAGCAAGAACCAGCAGGTTCACAAGAGGAGAGGAGAAAAGGAATTAGAAGGAAAACTAATGATCCTCCTCATTTAGATATTAGATACAAGAAACAAGAAATCATATTTCTTTGGGTTCAGTGATGGATGTTACTCATTTGAATTACTGCAGGACATGATCTTTGATGACTTACAGTTTTGAAGCTGCAGTTGACAGGGACTGATGCATGAGTCCACTTGTAACAATCACAGATCTCTCAGTTGGTTTTCGTGTAGAATTACAATCCACTGCACCTCCCTGTGGTCAAATATTTGAACGTGATATGGCAAAGGACACAGCTCCAAAATCATTCACTAAGCTACTAATGCCTCCAAGTGCAGAAAGTGCTCTTCAGTATTACAACATCAAGCTGCTCTATAGAAAAGGACTGCCTTGGGGCCAGTGCAAAAGGAGCTGGAGGCAGCATGGCTGCCACAGTTAACTAATAGTTAGCCACTCTGAATTCCACTCACATAGTTCAAATTTTAATACTTTAAGCCAAAGACATAAACGTACTTGTATTACTATGGAGGGTGATGGGGGAGGGGAGCTTGATGGGAGTGAAAGAAGAGCTAGCAGCAGACCAAGTGTTCGGTGTGTCATGACAAATAAATTAAACTGACCACTTTAAGATGCAAATTGGCAAATCTGAGGTCCTCCATGGGTAGAGGCTCGCAATTTCCTTCCAGTCTCCTGGAGACTGCAGTAAAGAATGGTGCTGGTGGTGAGGAAGTGGTGGATGTTGCCTCCAGCTATTTCACTGCTCCATTTTATCCAGCTGTCACCTGTCCCATGCACACCAGCAGCATCTCATCGCACACACAATAGTGGCTGCTGGCTGGCCTTACAGTCTCACACGCTAACTCGCCTTCCCGCCTCCACAATCTGCTGACCATCCCTAATTGGTCCTGGAGGCAGCCTCTTAATTGGGCGCCTCGTGTAAAAGTACCCCGGGAGGTGCACTACTGCTGCGAATGGGGTCCGCACCCGAGAAAGGTCCTCACAGCCGAAAATTTTCAAAGTTTGGAAGATTCAGCCTTTATCACTCACCCAACTGAGATCAAGCAGACAGAACAGGAAGAAAACCTGCAACTTTCTAGCCTCTACGGGCTTGCTAACATATTATGCAGTGCACTTGCTCACTTAGCCTTGAATGAGCTTACACTAATACCTTTAACGGAGATTAAAGCTAAATTATGCAGACTGAAGAGTCCCAGAAAAATGATATATCAGCTTGTTTATTTTTAAACTCAAGCATATCTCCAGCTGGTAGGCACTTGTACAGGATTATTAGTCCCCAGAGTAGCAGGTTCCATCTTACATTCTATTATTTCTTCAAATTGTAGTGGTTGCTAATTGAGACTGTTTGCTACCAAACAACTAACCCTGCAGACTATTCAAGCATTGAATATTAACCATGCTAAGCTGATTTGACTCACTAATGCAGAATTCTATAAAAGTACATGTCACACTGAAATACAGGATTGAAAGTAAAATTCAGAATAGATTTTGTTATATCCAAAGTCTGATCAAAAATCAGATGAAAGTAGAAATAACAGAAATCCTGGAAAATTGGACTGAGACTAGAAAATGCCCAAGAGGTCTGTCAGAATCTAAGAGAAAAAAGATGGGTCCATATTTGTGTCCCACATAAAGACCGACATCAATCTGTGGGCTGAATGTTCTGTTTCTAGTTTTTTTTTTTGCCCTAAACGTTAACTAGTCTTTTCATTTTTCGGAGGCTAACGGCAGGGTTTCTGCTTTTAATTTTGATAAGAGATTTGGGAGTTAAATTGGGTCACATAGTGCCCACACCACATGGCCACATAAGTTTTCATAATGGTAACTGATGCGTTCTCAGGTTCTGTGGTTGCCATCTTGGTTTGCACGGTCATGTGTCTAATGACCACCAGCAACATGCAGAGCAGTGAAATGATGTTGAGAACCAGACACTCCACCACTCCTAATCTCGCACAGATGAACACAAGGTTAAACAACCTGAAGGACCCTTTCCCAGTGCTATTTAAAGGGATCATGAAGTGCTTACAGGTTAGTAGTTGGATTATTTATTATAACTGCTGGTGCAAATGTGCACATTTTTGGAGCTTTCCTATACTTGGGTAAAGCTTCAGTTACTTACTCTGTGGGGAGTCGTCTGGCTGGTCTCACAATAATGTTTGTGTCATTTAACGTATTGTGCTGAAAGAAGGCAAAGGTGGCCTGGTACGGCCTCTGTTCGGAATTGAACATGACCAGGAGAATAAAGAGACATTACACAGAGCAGGGAAAGCTGTTAGAAAAGGGAAGAGGAGGAGGGGAAGAAGGACTCTCAGCAGGAGGCCATATCGGCCAAGCGTCTTTAGGGAGCAATTCTCGTACCTCAGCTTCAGTGACATCATGTGCTTGAGAAGTCTTTGGTTCACAAAAGAGCTTATAATTGAAAGCTGTCAAATGCTGCAGCCATAACTGAAGCCAAAGACTTGCAGGTTGATAGGTAAATTGGCCATTATAAATTGCCCCTAGTATAGGTAGGTGGTAGGGAAATATAGGGACAGGTGGGGATGTGGTAGGAATATGGAATTAGTGTAGGATTAGTATAAATGGGTGGTTGATGGTCGGCACAGACTTGGTGGGCCGAAGGGCCTGTTTCAGTGCTGTATCTCTAAATTAAAAAAAATAAAAATAAAGCAGGTCAAGGACAGCATTGACTGTGTCTGTTAAGGTGACTGTGGCTTGTAACCTTTAGTTCTAGTTTGGGGATATACCCAAATCACGCAGTTTGTGGTACACTGCTGTATAAGGAAGGTTACTGAGGCTCTGTGTCTAATAAGAAACACATACACCTCATTCCCTCTTGCCAGAGACAAGCAGGAGAAGAGAGCAAATAAAAACAAGAAATGCTGGAACCACTCAGCAGGTCTGGCAGCATCTGTGAAAAGAGAAGCAGAGTTAACGTTTTGGGTCAGTGACCCTTCTTCCGAAGAAGTAGTCACGATTCTTTCAATCTGCAGCAGTCCTGTGTGCCACCTGTATTTGAAATACCATGGCAAGTCAAATGGTGGCTATTTGCCATGACATGGCCCATGACTCCAGTCAGGAACCCACACACATGTGCATAGCAGGCCTACAATGAGAGGCATGCTCTCAGAAGAAACATCATAGAGCACATCACTGGTAACCTCAAACAATGTTTTTGCTCCCTGGATTGCTCTGGAGGAAACCTGCGATACTCAGCTGAGCGGGTACCAAGATTTGTGGTGCTATACTGCATGCTGTACAACCTGACCATTATGGGGGCACAGCCCTAGCCACCACCTGTCAGCTGAGGAGCAGGAGAACGAGGAAGAGGAGGAGGAAAAGGAAAAGGGAGAAAGTGCAAGAGGAAGTGGAGAAGAGGAAGGGAGGGTACAATGTAGACAGCTCCTTTCTGTCAGGGCTCTACCTGATCAGATTATTTTTGAACCAGTAACCTCAATCACACCTCCCCACTCACCAGTAGTCCCACACTCCTTACTCATCTTCCTTCACTGACCATTTGCATTGTCTTCCACCCTCCGTTCTTCGCAGAGAAAATCCACCACTAAATGCATCCTCAAATCCAAATTTATCAATTTACCGATTAACTCATGAAATAATGTGTCAGCTGTGGTTTAGTGGTTGCATTCTTGCCTGTGAGTTCAAACCCCACTCCAGGCCTTTCAGCACTGAATCTAGACTGACACTCCAGTGTGGTATTGAGGGAGTACTGCACTGTCCTCTAACAATAAGTGGTTTCAGATGAGATTACCAGTTCAGAACCTGAACAGTTCAGCTTTAAAGAGTGCTCCCATACTCTTGTAATAGAGGGTTGGATAGATAGTAGCTCTAATAACTGAAATAAGAAATTCTAATTATCCAGTATAGTTTCCTTATTTTTATTCACCCTCCTCATCTCCTTTGACTCTTTGCTGGGGTATGAATCTATGGTCAATTGTCACCCTCTATTACCTTGTCCAAGTGACTATTAATCGTGTGTGACAACATTCGAAGACATGACTGCAGTTCCAGCATGTACACTGATGCCAAGCAGCTCTAGCCCATCCCCACCTCTCCTGACCCCTCCACTGCCTCTGCATTGTCAGGCTACTTGACTGATGTCCAGTCCTGGATGAGTTGTAATATCCTCTAATTAAACATTGGGAAGACCAAAGTCATTATCTTTGGCCTTCGACATAAACTCCATTTTCTAGCCAGCAATTCCATCCCTCTCCCTGACCTCTGTCTTAGGCTGAACAAGACTGTTCACAGCCTCAGCATCTTATTAAATACCGAGCTGAGCTTCCTACCCTACATATGCTCCATGACAAAGACCACCTATTTGGACATGATTGAGGTCTACAAAATTATGAGGGGCATTGATAGGATAGATAGGAAGAAACTTTTTCCCTTAGCGGAGAGTTCAATAACTAGGGGGCATAGATTTAAGGTAAGGGGCAGGAGGTGTAGAGGGGAGTTGAGGAGGAATTGTTTTCACCCAGAGGGTGGTTGGAATCTGGAACACACTGCCTGAAGGGGTGGTAGAGGCAGGAACACTCATGATGTTCAAGAAATATTTCGATGAGCACTTGTAACGCCATAACATACAAGGTTACGGGCCAAGTGCGGGGAAATGGGATTTGTTAGGACAGTTGCTTGATGGTCGGCGCAGGCGCATTGGGCCGAAGGGCCTGTTTCTGTGCCGTAAAACTCTATCACTCTATGACTCTATTTCCACCTCCATAACATCATCTGTCTCCACCCCTGCCCATCTGCTCAGAAACCCTCATCTATCTATACCTTTGTTACCTCTAGACTTGAGAGGTCTGATAACACAGAGGCGTGGAGAGAGGGGAGTCGTGGGGGAGGGAGCAGGGGTGGGTTCAGTGGTTAGGTAACCCAGAAGTACAGGTTTTCCAGAGATCCTACCAAATTTTATAGCGGGATATGATTAACATTTTTGAGCTTCGTTGCCCGACGGCAGCCAGCAGATTGAGAGGCTGTCAAGTGGGAAAGTCTGTGACTACAGACTGCAGCTGGGGAGCAGAGAGGAAGGAGGGAAGGAGGAATCAAGGGTCATTGCTGAGAGGAACAACAGGGCTGGGTGTGAGAGATTGTGGGTTGGGTTGAACTAGGGGGCTACTGGAGAGATTGGTCAGAGGTCAGAGACATTGGAGGGATGGAGACATCGGGGTGAGGGGGGGAACCAGTGAAGTGGGTCAGGGGACAACAGAGAGTTTGCTGGACAGGTCTAATTGCTAAGAGATCAACAGGTTAGCTTGGTTGCCCAGTGGGAGGCACTCCAGCTGCTCCTGGCCTACAAGCAGTGCTGGACAACACTTATCTGTTGGATGCAGCTTTTCTCACCTCTCTTCAGCTGCCAGGTTTTGTAAGGCCTGGGAAACCCAGCCAGACAGCATTAAATTTGAAACAGAAATAAAATCTGAGGCATGCAACCTCATTACCATACAGCATATTGCGATGCTTTCCTACTTTAAACACGGTGTATAAATGCAAGTTGTTGCCCTTTTTTGTTGACAGCAGCATCAGCAGGTTATTCAAGTGTGCGGGACATCAGCTAAACCCAATCCTATCTTCAGACAACATCCAGAGACTCAGCACAGACCAAAGGCTGAACCTGGCACCTTTCTGGTATAAATGGATCATTTGCACACTGTGTTAACCAACTAAAAAATTAGGAGAGCTTTGCTTATAGTCACATCATCTAGGAACATAAGATCAGGATAAGGCCATTTAGCTTCTCGTGCCTGTTCTGCAATTGAATGATATCATGGTTGATCTGTGACCTAACTCCATACCTTTGCCCTATATCACTTAGTATCTTTGATTGATCTATTATCAATTAAGAACATAAGAACATAAGAAATGAAGCAGGAGTAGACCACACGGCCACTTAAGTCTGCGCCGCCATTCAATACAGTCATGGTTGATCTTTTGCCTCAACTCCACTTTTTCACTCACTCCCCATATCCCTTGATCCCCCGCGAGACCAAAAAACTGTTACCTCAGCCTTAAATATATTCAACGACGGATCATTCACAAACTTCTGGGGTAGAGAATTCCAAAGATTCAAAACCAACTGAGTGAAAAGATTTTTCCTTATCTCAGTTCTAAATGATCTCCCCTTATCCTGAGACAGTACTCCCATCTTCTAGATACCCCAAACAGGGGAAACAACCTCTCAGTATCTACTCTTCAAGCCCCTTCAAAATCTTGTATGTTTCAATGAGATCATGTCTTGTTCTTCTAAACTCCAGAGAGTACAGGCCAATTTATTCAGCCTCTCACCCTAGGAACCAATCTAGTAAACGTTTGCAGTGCTGCCTCCAATACAAGTATATCTTTCTTTAGATATGGAGAACAAAACTATGCACAGTACTCCAGGTATGGTTTCACCAAAGCCCTATACAATTGTAGCAAGACTTTCTTATTATTGTACTTCAGTTCAGTTGCAATAAAGGCCAACATGCCATTTGCCTCCCCAATTGCTTGCTGGACATGCAGGCTAACTTTCTGTGTTCCACGTACAAGTGCACCCACGTCCCTCTGAACATCAACATTTAGAAGTTTCACACCTTTAAAAAATATTCTGCTTTTCTATTCTTACTACCAAAATAAATAACCTCACACTTCCCCACATTATACACCATCTGCCACCTTGTTGCCCACTCACTTAACCTGTTATTACGACCAGGTGAGAAAGGTGTCTAGGGTTCCCTCTCAGCCTTCACCTGGTCTTACTGTAACAGGGTTTAATTTTAAACACACCGCATTTTTAGCTCCCTCTTGGTGAATCCTCGATCACTGCTTTCCAATTTTAAGGCAAAGAAACCAGCACAAACAGGCTTTCTTAGGTTTCAAGAAGAAAAGTTGAAATTTATGAAACTTGAACTTAAGCTCTAATTCAGTTGATGCCTACGGATACACAACGTGCCCACGCTCGCATGCATATGTGACACACACACACAAATAGAGACAGAAAAGAGCAGAAGAAAAACAAAGTGAAAAGATAGAGGCACTATCTGAAGAGTTTATTTTATGGTTCTTCGAGCTCACTGTAGAGTCCTTGATTGTAGGTAGATCTTGCTTTTTATTGGGGCCCAGTATTCTTCTTGAACCGCGTTCGCTGTAGGAGACTTTTTTCTCTTAGGGTTCATGTGTTTTCAGTGGATTCAGAAGCTTGTGAGAAAGAGATGGGAGCAGACAGGAGAGATCTTCTAATCTCAGGAGCAAACAGACTTTCTGCCCAAACTGTTTATATAAATTCAAAAAACTCAGCTTGCCCAGTAGGTCAGTCATGTGACTAACTGATTTGACCATGTCTATCTGTGTATTCGGCCATCTTAGCAGTCAACCTGGAATGCGAGCTCCCCCACCTTCAACGTCTGGTGATCAAAAATCCATTGTGCATTGAATCTGTCAGGGAATGGCTGCTTTTTCCTTCCAAACTGTCTGTTAATATGAAAATGTCTTTTTAGCCAAGATCTGGCAATTTTTAAAAATTTAGCCACCATGCTAAATAGGATAGATTCATATCAGATCAGATCTAACAGCTCAAAACTGGGCATTGTTACAACTGAGGTTGGAAGATTGCACTGTCTCTCACTATCCCACTACTCCACTGGTCACAACATATATTTAAAAATATTTTCACGACTTATGGATATGGCCAATTCTATACTTTTATCTATCCATTTCAGAATACAAATCCACTAACCAAGTTTCTTTAATAAAGAACAGAATTATTACTTTATTATATAACAAGATATATTCAATAAAGATGCAAAGCTTATTATCACACAGGTTGAAATATGAAAGCATAAATATATTCCCTTCTAAATAATTCAACACACATGCACACACACACACACACACTGGTTAAAGAAAAAATAAAAAAACTTTCTCTGCGGAGATCAACTTTTCAAAAACAAAAATACTTTGGCCAAGTACTTGTTAATTGTTGAAGAAGAAACGGATAAAATATGAAATGTGCCAGATGACTTTCAGTCTGGCATCCAGGTACATGTAGAAGGCTGTCACTGGGATCTTTCTGGAGCAGTTCTGCTCAGGAAACGTCGAGGAGTAGTCTTGCAGGCTTTTCGGGAGAATTACTATATCAGTGGATTCAGCTATTACACTGAATTAGATTAGATTAGATTAGAGATACAGCACTGAAACAGGCCCTTCGGCCCACCGAGTCTGTGCCGAACATCAACCACCCATTTATACTAATCCTACACTAATCCCATATTCCTACCAAACATCCCCACCTGCCCCTATATTTCCCTACCACCTACCTATACCAGTGACAATTTATAATGGCCAATTTACCTATCAACCTGCAAGTCTTTTGGCTTGTGGGAGGAAACCGGAGCACCCGGAGAAAACCCACGCAGACACAGGGAGAACTTGCAAACTCCACACAGGCAGTACCCGGAATCGAACCCGGGTCCCTGGAGCTGTGAGGCTGCGGTGCTAACCACTGTGCCACTGTGCCGCCCTTTTTTGAAAACAAGGGGCAATGGATGAGTTGGGTGGCTTCTCTCTTAGCAGGATACAAGCCAACTAAACTCCAAACAATATCCAAAAACGAAACCAAAACTCCTGAGCCATAAACCCAGACATGTGACTTCTCTAAGCCCAAAAAGTTTCATAGTGCATAAGTCTCTGGCTGTTTTCTTAGCTTAAGACATGTGACTTCCAGTAAGTGTTTGTTGTTTTAAAAAGTCCCAGTGGCCTTCCAGTGACCCTTAAATAAACAAGTTCAGCATCTCCTCAGGTATTTTCCATAGTCTTTTAAACACAAGTCCTCAAGAAATATTAATAATGGAAGCATCTTCATGACTGCATCTATGAGGCTCTGTCGGCCATCAGCAGCAGCAGCAGAATTGTATTCAACCACAATCGGTAATCTCATAGTCTTGCATATCCCTCACTTTGCCATTACCATCAAGCCAGGGACCAACCCTGGTTCAATGAGGAGTGTAGGAGAGCATGCCAGGAGCAGTACCAGGCATACCTAAAAATAGGGTGACAACCTGGTGAAGATACAACACAGGACTACTTGCATACTAAAAAGCAGTAGAAGCATGCTATAGACAGAGTTAAATGATCCCACAACCAAAGGATCAGATCAAAGTTCTGCAGTCCTGCCACATCGTGTCATGAATGGTGATGGACAATTAAACAACAAACTGGAGGAGGAAGCTTGCCATAACCTTACAATCTTTCCTGGATATGCAGGAGGTGCCAGAGGATTGGAGACTGGCAAATATACCCTTATTCAAGAAAGGTTGCAAGGAAAGTCCTAACAACTACAGGCCAGTTAGTTTAACATCAGTGGTGGGTAAGGTTTTAGAAATGATAATCAGGGAAAAAAATCAAACAGGCACTTGGGGAGTTCTGTGTTAATTGAGGAGAGCCAACATGGATTTGTAAAAGGGAGATCATGCTTGACTAATCTAATTGAATTGTTTGATGAAGTAACAGAGAAGGTTGATGAAGAGAATGCGGTGGATGTTGCTTATATGGATTTTAAGAAGTGTTTGATAAGGTACTACATAAAAGGATGGTTAACAGAATTGAGGCTCATGGAATAGGAGGGTCAGTGTCCAACTGGATTTTAAAAAATAGCATAAGGACAGAAAACAGGGAGTCGTAGTAAATGGTTGTTTTTCAGACAGGATGATGATCGACAGTGGTGTTCCCCCAGGGTCAGTGCTGGGACCACTGCTTTTTTTGCTCCATATAAATGACTTGGATCTTGGAATACAGAGTAGAATCTCAAAATTGCTGATGCTACCAAATTTGGAAGAATGGCAAAAGTGAGGATGATACAAACCACCTACAACAGGACATGGATAGGCTAGAAGAATGGGCAGACAAGTGGCAGATGCAATTTAATGCAGACAAGTGTGAGCTGATGCATTTTGGCAGCAGGGTTAGGTTAAAGCAATATAAACTTAATGGCGCAGTTCTGAAGAGTGTTCAGGAATGGAAGGACCTGGGGCGCATTTGGATTGATCTTTGAAGGTGGCAGGACATATTGAGAGAATGGTTAGCAAAGCATATGGGATTTTGAGCTTCATAAATAGAGGCATAGAGTGCAAAACCAGGGAAGTTTATGCTGAACCTTTATAATGCTCTGGTTAGGCCCCAACTAGAATATTGCATTCAGTTCTGGTCACTACAATTTAGGAAGGATGTGAGCATCCTCGAGAGGATGATTTACCAGAATGGTTCCAGGGGATGGAGGATTTTAGGTATAAGTTTAGGTTGAAAAAGCTGGGAATGTTCTCCCTGGAGCCAAGGAGATTGAGGGGTGATTTAGTAGAGGTGTACAAGAATATGACAGGCTTAGATAAGTTAGACAAGGAAAAACTGTACCCATTAACTAATGGTACAAAGACTAGGGGACACAGATTGGAAGGTTTTGGGCAAGAGATGCTGGGGGAATATGAGGAATTTTTTTACGCAGCAGGTGGTAATGACCTGGAACTCACTGCCCACAAGGGTGGCAGAAACAGAGTCAGTTGATGATTTCAAAAGGAAATTGGATGAACACCTGAAGGAAATAAGCTTGTAGGACTACAGGGAATCGAGAGGGATAGTGGGACTGCCTGGATGGCTCGATGGAGAGACAGCATGGGCACGATGGTCTGAATGGCCTCTTTATATGCTGTAAATGACTCTATGACTCTATTCCACTGTTCACTATTTTAGTCACCTCTTAAAAAAATTTAATCGGGTTCATAAGGCATGCCCAACCCTTTACAAACCCATGCTGATTAACTGAAAATTTTCAAGATGTTCAGTCACTCTATCTTTAATTATAGACTCTAAAAAATTGCTGACAACAGATGTTAGGCTAACTGGTCTATAATTCCCTGGTTTCCTTCAGTCACTGTTCTTAAATAGTCCTTCGTGATCTGTCTGCAGGTCATGGTTGACCACACCACCCTCCTCCAACGGGCGGCACAGTGGCGCAGTGGTTAGCACCACAGCCTCACAGCTCTAGGGACCCGGGTTCGATTCCGGGTACTGCCTGTGCGGAGTTTGCAAGTTCTCCCTGTGTCTGCGTGGGTTTCCTCCGGGTGCTCCGGTTTCCTCCCACATGCCAAAGACTTGCAGGTTGATAGGTTAATTGGCCATTATAAATTGCCCCTAGTATAGGTAGGTGGTAGGGAAATATATAGGGACAGGTGGGGATGTGATAGGAATATGGGATTAGTGTAGGATTAGTATAAATGGGTGGTTGATGGTCGGCACAGACTCGGTGGGCCGAAGGGCCTGTTTCAGTGCTGTATCTCTAAACTAAACTAAACTCTCCGCTGTCATCCAGCTGGGTGGGACTGCTCTACCTGGTTCCATTCTTATCTATCTAATTGTAGCCAGAGAATCACATGCAATGACTTCTGTCCTGCTCCCACACTGTTACCTCCTTCTCCCTTCCTCCTTCTCCCTTCTTCCTTCTCCACCTCACTGTCCCCCACCTCCTCCTCCTCCTCTCTCCCTTCCTCCTTCTCCCTCCTTTCAGTAGCCTTTGATACTGTTTTCCACACCATCCTTCTCCAATGCCTCTCTACTGTTGTCCAGCTGGATGGGACTGCTCTCACCTGGTTCTATTCTTAACTATCTAATTGTATCCAGAGTATCACTTGCAATGGCTTCTCTTTCTGCTTCTGCACCATTACCTCGGGTGTCCCCCAAGGATCTATCCTTAGCAGCCTCCTATTTTTCATCTATATGCTGCCCTCAGTGTCATCATCTGAAAGCAGAGTGTTAGTTTTCACATGTATACTGATGACACCTGTAATATTACTCATTCCTTTGGTGTGAGAACTATAGTAAAATTCACAGGAATATAAGTAATATCCAAAGAATATGTGGGTTTTTACTATAACAAACTAATTTCTGTATGAAAGTTCAAATCTCCCATGAAAACCACTCTGCCTTTGCTATATGCTTGTCTAATCTCAGCATTTATACAATCTACCATTTCACAACTGCTATCAGGAGGCCTATCCACAACTCCTACAGATCTAAAACCTTTTATATTTCTTAATTCTACTCATAAAGTTTCCACTGTCTGCTTACCTCTTGTTATATCCTCTTTTCATCCTTATTCACAAAGGCTACTCCTCCCCTCTACCATTTTCCTGTCTTTCCTGTAGACATTATAACCTGATATATTTAGTTTTCAATCTAACCCATGTTCCAACAATTTCTATCAGCTCAATTTGGTTTGGGAAAAGGATAAAGTAATATAGAGATAATGCTGAAATTAAGATTCTTTCATAGCATTGCACAATGATGAATTGTTAAGTCTTGTTGTTCAGATGCAGTGGAAAACCAACTTGAAAACCAAGTACCAGCTGTAGACTAATCCACACTTGATGTTTTCATGTAGGACCACCAGGGTTTTTAAAAACTGCTGGCAGTGACATAGTAGAGCAGTTTCACAGGCTGTCGGCTCAACAAACGCGAAAATAATCTCCTGCTTTCATTTTTTCTCCTGAAGCTTAGAGTTGGAAAGACAGCTACATTTTAACCTGCCAATTGTTTGCCTTGTGTGGATTTGAAAATGATCAACCTCATTGATTCTTCTCCTCAGAGAAACCTGCTCAAAATTTGTTCCAGCAATCACATTAATGTTCCACTATTCCTGAGTTGAAAGGGTGTTACTGCTGGATTAAAAAAAATCCTGCGTCAGCTCAGATGAATCTGTTTTGTCCCACATTTCTCTTTTTAATTGTATTCGTTCACTTGTGTTTTATTTTGATTGATTTTGGTGGAAAAATCAGCTTTTCCAGCTTATCACCACTCACAAATCTTCAAGAGAGCTGATGTTACACTAGTTGCCTGATTATACCTGGAAGGAGAGTACACAGGTTCAGGAACGGAAGGCGTATACTCAAAGAGATATTAGCAAGTATTTCTTTACATAGATGAGGCAAATACGAACTAGGACAGGTTGCCAGGAATGGTGACTGAGGACAGGGCACTGCACTAGTTCAATAAACAGCTAGTTGCCATGTAGGAAAGTCGGTAGGGTTGGTTTTCTGGAAGGATGGGATTAAGTAAGCCAAAGGACCTTCTTTTCCAAACAAACCTTGGCATAAACTGATGAGAATGCCAACACATATTCCAGCTCATCCATCCAGGAAGAACCCCTTTTCCAGCACCAACCGTTCTCTAAATAATTCCAATGGCTTTCACAGAATTAAAATAATTCAGGACAGGAGGATATAATTTGCCTCCTCATGGCTATGCTGGTATGAGCTCCATATAAGTGCTATCAGTTCCAATTCCACTTCCCTGCTGTTTCTCGAGACCTTTTGATATTTTTCCTGTTCATGTATTTATCTAATCCATCCTAAATTCTGTGATTCAACATGGATTCAACATGGATTCAATAGCCATTTTCAGTAATGTATTCCACATTCCTATAACTATTTGTATGAAAGAATTCTTCTGACCAAACCTCAATTTATGCCCCTTGTTACCAATTCACTGATCAATTTAAACAATCTCCCCATTTTTCTTCTCAAGCCCTTCCAAACTTTGAAAGTGAAATTAAATCCAGTGAATACAGTTTAGTTTAGTTTAGTTTAGTTTAGTTTAGTTTACTTTAGTTTAGATATACAGCACTGAAACAGGCCCTTCGGTCCACCGAGTCTGTGCCGACCATCAACCACCCACTTACACTAACCCTACACTAATTCCATATTCTTACCACATCCCCACCTGTCCCTGTACTTCCCTACCACCTACCTATACTAGGGGCAATTTATAACGGCCAATTAACCTATCAACCTGCAAGTCTTTGGCATGTGGGAGGAAACCGGAGCACCCGGAGGAAACCCACGCAGACACAGGGAGAACTTGCAAACTCCACACAGGCAGTACCCAGAATTGAACCCGGGTTGCTGGAGCTGTGAGGCTGCGGTGCTAACCACTGCGCCACTGTGCTGCCCTACTGCGCCACTGTGCCACCCTAGCTTTCTAGCTTTCCTCAATCTTACAAGCCAAAGGTACATGTAGTATTCCAACAATGGGCTACATAAGGTCTTGAATGGATTTATCAATACCTCCTTACTTTTGTATTCATGTCCCTGTGACAAAAGTTACGTTTTATTTGCAGTTTTAGTTAGTTGTTGCTCCTTTATCTGAGTCACATTACTTAAGGGCATAGATTTTAGTCAGCTGTATCACCTCGAATCTTTGGATTCATATTATAGCTTGAACATTGTTATGAAGCAGAAGCCATTCTGCGCCAACACTGATCTTATGAAGGATGATCCTACAAATGCAAGGACCTCCAAGTGCAAACCCATATACAGCACTGTGGGGGGAGTGCCTGAACGAGGAACCCGGCATCGAGAAGGGTGTCCCGTTGAGAGCCACCCGCCTGCCCTCACTGCCGACCCCCTTACACCTCTCTCCCCTGCGACCCCCACCCCGCAGCACCCCTTCTGCTGTGACTTACCTATAGCCTGGTTCCAGGGCTTCAGGTGAGTCCAGTGCCGGCAGCAGCCTCTACCTCTGCAGTGGCACTGCTTAGTGAAAGAGTTGCCAGCCTCTGATTGGCCAACAGCTCTCAGCAGGCGGAACTTCTGTTGCCAAGGTCCTTGATCCTGGGGAAGGCCCACCACTGTCCACTTAAATGCCTAATTGGCACTTGAATTGGTCAGCCTTCCCCATGGGAGGCAATACAGGGTTCTCACAGGTGCTTCTGTTGGTGGTGGAGACCCCCGTCACCAAGACAAAATGCCAGCCTATGTTTGCCATCCTCGATCTGATGAATGAATGAGAACTTCAGTTGCAACAAGTACTGTGGCTGTATAGATGGAAGATGGCTGACAGGGGCAGTGGGCAATGTACAATAAACCACTTGTGGATGCTATATTTACATATTGGGCACGATTTTCCTGCAGGCTTTGGGACCCCAACATCAGAACCAGATGGGGATCCTCAGCCTATGCTTGCCGGCTGCGTGCCGACTGGCACAGTCTTAGCCTCCAAGTTTGTCATTCTATGAAGTTTGGCGGGTGGGCTTTCAATGCTGCAGGCCCAATTGGAGGGCTGGCAACTCCCATTGGGAGAGGTGAGTGCTGCCGAGGCATGTCAGGGACCACGAGGATGCCTCAACATGGAGGGTTTCAGCAGTGAGTAAATAAACAGGATCTAGGCCAGTAGGCTGACCTGGGAGGAGGGGGAGCCTCTCCACTGGATTGGGCTTGGTTGTGATTATGGCCTTTCAAGCCCGCGGCCCCGTCATTGAGGCATGGAGCTTCCGGCTTCCAAAAACCCCAGCCTCCATTGAGTTGGAGGCCTCTGCATGTGGGGCGGGGGTCACTCTGCTGGTGGGAAAATGATGGCGAGGCCACAAAATCACCTCTATTTGGGCCTTTAATCACCTTAATTGGCTTCCCACCTGCATGGCACAAGAAGCCGAACTGCTGCCTCTGAGAAACTTCCCTGGCAGCAGGAATTCAGCATGGCTTCTTGGATCCCCCACCCACCTCCAATCCCATCTCCATGGAGCCACGAAAATCCAACTCATTGTGTCAGACATATCAAGAGGGGTTTAGTTTCAAACTCCACTGCTACTTCAACACAAGCACAGTTTACACAGCTCAGGTTGGTACTTGTTTGTTCAAGTGAAAGAATAGTCACTGCAGATTCAATTGTGGCTTTCAAAAGGGATTTGGATAAGCATCTGAAGGGAATAAATTTGCAGGTCAATGGCGAAACGGCCAGGGAATGGGATTAGCTAAATTGTTCTTGTAGAGAGGGAAAGCATGGACTTGATGGCTGAATGGCCCCCTTCTGTGCTGTATTCTATGATTCTATGACTCTAAGTATTAGTTATTTTCCAAGCTGTACATGTAATGAGAAGCTATCCTACTGCTGCCACCATGTAATGAGAAGCTTTTTATGCAGTCTGATGCAACATAATGGAGATGCGTGGAGTGCAGTTGACTGAAGATCTCAAACAAGTTTATTAATAGCTAACAAGTATATGCAGTGCAGAATTAACTATTTTCCCTGCCTCTTGGTGTTACAATTACAGAGTGAGACTGGCATGACTTCATCCTGGCACTCAGCTCATTAGCATATTAAGATCTTCAAGAGGCATCATTCCTAAAGCAATCACACAACAGTACACAGCAAAAGGTTTTCAGTTTGATCCTCATCCTGCAATGAATTAACCGATCTCAGCTTTGTTGCAGATTCAAGCCCCACTCAAGTGAGCTGAGCACATAATGCAAGTGGACACTCAGTGCAATTCCAAGGGAGCACTGCATAGTCAGAGAGCTGATCTTTCAGATTAGGTGCTAAACTGAGCCACTGTCTGGCCTCTCAAGTGGATGTAAATATCCTGTGGCACTATTCGAAGCAGAGCAGGGAGTCTTCTCCGGTGTTCTGACCAATACTTATCCCTTAACCAACGTCATTAAAACAGATTATCTCACACTCATTGTCTCACCACTGCTTGTGGGACCTTGCTGTGCAGAAATTGGCTGCCGTTTTCCCTACATTATGACAGTCAAAAGTACTTAATTGGCGGTAAAGTGCTTTGGGATGTACAGAAGTCATGAAAGGTGCTATATAACTGCAGTGCTCATGTTGGAAAACTGCAGGCACAATTTCTATGAGCTCCCAGTATGTGAGATTGGTGGGAAAGACTCTCCATGAAGGTTAGCAGACAGCTAGAATGAGTCACCATGGAGAGACATTGAAGACAGTAGCATTGATCAGTGCAAGAGGCAATTAATATGTCTCTGGAAAAAGAGGAGATTCACAGATGTGGTGAAAAGAGCAATGAAATCGACTGAAAAAAGTATCCTTGTTACAGCAAACATTCTACTTTCTCTTACTAAAATCTATCATCTTCTTCCTATGTTCCATTGTATTTGTGAAAAGAAAAGGTTGCCCAACACCCAGCCCAGGAAACACACTTCACACACTTGTTATTCACGGGTGCTCACCTGCCAGTGTTCCTGATAAGACAGACAGGAGACGACAGACAGGAGGAAAAGCAGTCAATGGAGGAAGTGGAAAGGTGCAAACATTAATAATACATCAGACACATATTCAAGCAATACTTTCATCTTTTATAGAAAGCAGTTAAAATATATATTCAGCCAGGGAAACTTCTGTCTTCCCCCAGCGCAATTATAAACCAGGCACTGGAGAAAAAAAACAGAGGATTTTGGTGTCAAGGACAAGGGAGTTGAATTTTCTTGAGAATTCAGGAAATATTTCAAAGGAATGAAGTGGATTTAATCATGTAAAACCATCTCAAGTTATTGCATTTATCTGATGTCTGATGAGTTGAAAAGAAGCCAGCCTCTATCTCTTCCTTGAATTCCTCTTTCAGTTATAGAAGTGGAGGGAGAGGGCATTTCAGTCCTGGTGGAAAATTTGTTGTAACATCACTGAGCTCGCTCGATACCTCAAGAAACGAGCATACTCCTTGCTGACAGACTCTGCAAATTTAAAATGAGTAAAGACAATTCCTTTGTACTTTCCAGCTGAGAATTGCAATTTTGTGTGCTGAATTGCCAAGCAACTTTCAGCATTCCAAACTTGAAAGACTTAAGTCATGCAGGGTCCCCGCATGCAAGTTTACACTTTTTATACACTTGCCACAGAATGGTTTGCTGCACAATCATCAAAGCAATCGCTGGCCAGTTCTTGTTATTCTGATCATTGTCCCCATTTGAGGCGTGGGCTGTGTGAAAAGCTGCAAACATTGGTGGAAAACAGCTGAGGTATTCTGACTTCAGTTTTTCATGTAATATTAAGGGAACAAATTATCCCACTGCCCAGCTATGTCAGTTCCCAGTCCAACATCAGAGTTCGCTGTGGCTTGTCAGTGGAAAAGCCTCCGATTGCCCCTTGCAAGCACAGTGGGGTCAGAAGGCCTAAGGCTGGAGGCAGGGACTCTTTATGCTGTGAGTTCCTGTTTCACTGTCCTGGGACCAGGTTCAGTGGCTGGTACATCCAGTGAAAAGAGTTTTTGCAGCCAGCTGAATGACTGCTATGGCGCACTCATTGGGAAGCTAGGCCAAGGATGGTGGCTTGGACCTCTGATGGTATGTAAGGCATTTGGATATCTCTTGTATTTTTGTTATGCTGTGAGGCATTTGTTAATATTTCCTGCATTTCTGTTCATAAATAAAATGTAACCAGTTGTGGTGTGGACCAGCATGTGGAGCTCACTGGGTGGTAAAAACGTGGAGGGGAAGGACATCAGGATGAAGGAAGAAGAATTCTGACCGAAGACAGGTTTCATATTGGACGTTTTAAAAATAAAAAACAGCGTAACTGAACTGGGACCCCCACAGATACACACACAGACAGACAAGTCAGGACATGCCGCTGATCTGGTAGCCTGGGCTGTTACAACATCAGACAGCCTGTCTACAACCACTATCATGGACAATGGCCTTTCGAAATATGTGTGAATGGTTTCCTTCTTGCCTTATCAAGGTGCAGATATCATATCCATGGGTTATATGCACCTAAGAACTTCCACTACTGAGAGCAGGATATGGCCACATGCAGGTGGTCTTGCATAGCCAGGGTGGGATTGATAAGGCACTGAAACCCAATCGGATGACCCAATTCAAAACATAACATTATATGTCAAGGGGCCAGGGTCAGAAACGGGTATAAAGCCACAGCTCACAAGGATATTGTTGCTGCAGACAGGAAGTGTGACTTGGTCAGTCACAGGAAGTCATGCGGTAGAAGTTGTTCAGCCAACCTGACCACCGGGGAACGAGCTCCTGTAGGTGGGTCTACTAAGCAACTTGTGTTGTAAGTATATACTATTGCTTGGTGAGTTAATAAAGGTGTTCCACATAAAGTGGAACTTGTATCCAAAGTCTGTTTCGTGCAATTGTTACTCAGTATGCGGTCAGGACCTTAGAAGGAAGTGAGACCTCTTTTTTTAAGAGGTACAGATGAGCATTTCTTCCCCCATTGCTCTCCTTACAAAGGGAACCAAGAGATACTTTACTCAATTTACTGGGGGCGGGGGTGGGACAGGGGGCAGCACCGCCTTCCAGCTTCGACAAACTGTGCCATAGTATGATGTTTCTCAAGGGGAACACTTGTGTCTGACGTGTGCAGGCATCCTCCAGGGACAGTTAATTTTGTTGATCTCCCTCAATCTCACATATTTTGACAGGGGTAGTGGTGAAAGTCATGGGTGAGTGGGAGAGTTGCTGGGATGACTGCCTTGCAGGTGTTCTGACCATTTTGTAATTGTGAACTCAAACCCAAGTGGAATGTTCATACCCTTGTGCCTGCAACAAAAGGCCAGGGTTGCTGTTGAAAGCCTGCAGACTATCAGCGGAGCCTATAATGTCCACTTAAGGTGATGCTCATCAAGATGAAGAATGTCAGTGATGAGAAACAGACTTGTACTTTCTGTGCCCAGTATCAGCATTGATCACTCTCTATTTCCATTTCAAATATTTGTTAACCTCGAGGTATGGTTCCCTTACTGAGACACATAGGGGGGAATTTTATGCAGTCTGCCATGGTGGATTTGGTTGTGTGCAGGGTGATATAATTAGGTGGGAGGTGTTTTTTCAGATTCCCGATGGCAGAATACTTTAGAGAAATTAAGTCATTGGCAGGTTTGCAGTGTTTCGGGGTTCCTCCAGGGCAGTGGCGGATTGTAGCTTTGCATTCATTTACATGCTATGAATACTCATTAACCTATGCATAGTTAGGGCTTAGTCCTACCTGCCACATTAACTGAATGGCGAGCGATATTCCCATGCCACCTGGTTCACGATTGTTTCACCGTGGCGTGCAACAGTCGGATTTGTGCTGCTGAATCTCAGGTCTGTGCTCTTCTCTCTTTAACTCAACCGTTAAACTAACGCCAGCATTGGAATGGATGTTTGCTTCCAGGCTCGGCACCAGCAAAGGTGAATCATCTCGGGGATGGCAGCAACAGCATGGGCAGGGGTTACATGGAGGAGCAGGGCAGGGTAGTCGGGAAGGGAAGGGTGGGGTTGATTGGGTGCATCAAGGAGCAGGGCAGGGTGGAGTGGAGCATCCAGAGTGATGAATGGTTGATGTTGATGGTGAAGATGCATTTTGTCAGCTGCGGAGTTGGTGGGTGGATTAAATCAGGTATTTGGCAAGGACCTAAAGGGAGGGATGCGTTCTGTCGACATCGGGTAGCTGTGGGACAAATTAAGGGTACTGGCTAGCAGAGGGAATGGTCACAGTCAATGGGGGTAAATAGATTCTGTAGGAGGAAAGGTCAAGACTAATGAGTGGGAAATTGACGATTTCAGATGGAGGGGAATGGGACTCAGCAACAATGGTCAGTTCAAGGTGAGGAGGTTCAAGGATAAGAGTTGGTATGTCAACAGCAATGGGAGCAGGAACGGGGGGAGGGATGACATGAATAAATTGATGATTACACTGTGCACACTAGGACACGCAAGGATTGCAAGGAGAGTGGGAGGAGGCAAACAACAGTGGGTGTGTCTTCTACCTGGCTGCAATTTGAAGGCAGATATAAGGGAGCTGTTCATTGCCTCAATATTTCAGCTCACTGGGAACAGAGGGCTGAATCGCCACACTCTGCTTATTTATTGTTCAGAAAAGCCACAGCAACATGCATCTCATACACCCAATTTGTCCAGGACCACGGGAAGAAGAACAAAGAGAGAGACTAAGGGGGGGATCTTTTCCCTCAACTCATGATGTCTGAGTGCCAGCAACAGGCAGAACAGGAAGGTGAGGATGCTCCGAATGATAACAACCAGAAATGTCATTATCGAAGAAGGGCACTGGCATGAGATTGCATCCTCAGGACAAGGACAAATTATCGACAAATGTCAGAGAGGCAATGCCAGAGACGCTTAAGTATGTCATGTGAAATGGTCACAGAAATTTGTAGAATCCTGCAGCATGACCTGCAACCACTCGTCTTTGGTGGGAATTCCATGCCAGTTGCCCTCAAGGTGACTGCTGCACACAATTTTTTCTCCAGTGTGGCTCCTTCCAGGGATCCATGGGCGGCATTTGTGGCATCTCACAGTCTGTGACCCATAGGTGCATCAAAGAGGTGACCAATGCCCTTTGTCGACATGCCAATGATTTCATTTACTTACCTGTAGACGAGGACAGCCAGGCAGCAAGGTCTGTGGCCTTCGGTGCCATCACTGGCTTCCCTAGCGTGCAAGGGGTGATCGACCGTACTCATGTGGTAATTAGAGCTCCCGGGAACCAGCCTGCTGTCTTTGTCAATTGCAAAGGCATCCACTCTTTGAACGTGCAACTGGTTTGTGACCACATGAGAAGAATCATGCATGTTTATGCACGTTTCCCAGGGAGTTGTCATGAATCCTACATTTTGAGGAACTCCCAGCTGCCAGCAGCTTTCGAGGAACCAGCCGAAGCAGACAGCTGGATCCTGGGTGACAACGGTTACCCCCTTTGTACATGGTTGATGACACCAGTACATCATCCCCAAAGCGCTACTGTCAGAGCCATCATTGAACACACCGTTGGCTTGATGGAAATGAGATTCCGTTGCCTTGACCGGTCTGGAGGGGCTTTTCACTACATGTCACAGAGGGTGTCACAAGTAATCGTCACAAGGAACACCAGTCCCCCCAAATGAGGATGACTATGAAGAGGGTGAGGAGGAGGACAACAATGACGACGATGCCATCATCGATATGCGGGCCATGGAGAGATATGTAAGGGACATCAGGGAGAACCTTATTTATGCACATTTTAGCCAACAATAAACCACATCACCAAGGAACGTTGGGAAGAGAAATGTAACAATTCCCCACAGAAATTCCCATTTTCATGAAGTCTTATTCATCTCTGTAACCTTAACAAAATGTGGCTGCACTTTCATGTGATTGGCATTTGAAATCATCCATGGGCTATGATCAATATGATGACACACCATTGCAAGCAGCGTTAAGTTATGCCCGTAGAAAACAAAAGTAAGGCATGACAGTATTGGAAAAAGTTATTTGTCATCAATAGGAAAACAGCTATCATGGAAGAATAAGGCTTTTGATAAGGTCCCACATGGGAGATTGGTCAAGAAGGTAAGAGCCCATGGGATCCAGGGCAATTTGGCAAATTGGATCCAAAATTGGCTTAGTGACAGGAAGCAGAGGATGATGGTGGAGGGTTGTTTTTGCGATTGGAAGCCTGTGACCAGTGGTGTACCACAAGGATCGGTGCTGGGACCCTTGCTGTTTGTAGTGTACATTAATGATTTAGACATGAATATAGGAGGTATGATCAGTAACTTCGCAGATGACACGAAAATTGGTGGTGTCGTAAATAGTGAGGAAGAAAGCCTGAGACTACAGGTCGATATAGATGGGCTGCTAAGATGAGCAGAGCAGTGGCAAATGGAATTTAATACTGAGAAGTGTGAGGTGGTGCATTTTGGGAGGACTAACAAGGCAAGGGAATATACAATGGATGGTAGGACCCTAGGAAGTACAGAGGGTCAGAGGAACCTTGGTGTACTTGTCCATAGATCACTGAAGGCAGCAGCACAGGTAGATAAGGTGGTTAGGAAGGCAGATGAGATACTTGTCTTTATTAGCCGAGGCACAGAATATAAGAGCAGGGAGGTTATGATGGAGCTGTATAAAACACTAGTTAGGTCACAGCTGGAGTACTGTGTACAGTTAAGGGCACCACACTACAGGAAGGATGTGATTGCACTAGAGAGGGTGCAGAGGAGATTCACCAGGATTTTGCCGGGGCTGGAGCATTTCAGTTGTGAAGGGAGACTAGATAGGCTAGGGTTGTTTTCCTTAGAGCAGAAAAGGCTGAGGGGGGACCTGACTGAGGTCTACAAAATTATGAGGGGCATAGATAGGGCCGATAGGAAGAAACTTTTTCCTCTAGCGGAGGGGTCAGTAACCAGGGGGCATAGATTTAAAGTAAGGGGCAGGAGGTTCAGAGGGAATTTGAGGAAAAAATGTTTCACCCAGAGGGTGGTTGGAATCTGGAACACACTGCCTGAAGGGGTGGTAGAGGCAGGAACCCTTACAACATTTAAGAAGTATTTAGATGAGCACTTGAAACGTCATAGCATACAAGGCTACGGGCCAAGTGCTGGAAAATGGGATTAGAATATGTAGGGTCTTGATGGCTGGCTCAGACATGATGGGCTGAAGGGCCTGTTTCTGTGCTGCATAACGCTATGACTCTATGACTCTAAGAAGGCTAAACTTCCAATGAGAGATGGACACTGGACATTTCCTGAGATGCTCTTCAAGCATCATTGTGTTTCTGCCATAGGCCTCCAAAAACTTCTTTGCATCCATCTGTAAGCAAACAAAACATTACTGAGAGTGGATCAAATTTTGCAAGAAATAAAAATGTTTTAATACATCTTTGCATTTGTTAACACAGTGGTGCAGTGGTTAGTACCACAGACTCACAGCTTCAGCGACCCAGGTTCAGTTCTGGGTACTGCCTGTGTGGAGTTTGCAAGTTCTCCCTGTGACCGTGTGGGTTTCCGCCGGGTGCTCTGGTTTCCTCCCACCACCAAAGGCTTGCAGGTTGATAGGTAAATTGGCCATTGTAAATTACCCCTAGTGTAGATAGGTGGTAGGGAATATGGGATTAATGTAGGATTAGTAAAAAAGGGTGGTTGATGGTCAGCACAGACTCAGTGGGCCGAAGGGCCTGTTTCAGAGCTGTATCTCTCTGACTATTTCTGCATCACTCATGCCACCTTTGTGCTCAAAACTGTTTCAATTTTCTTTTTCGCCCACTACGTCTAGGTGCTACCCTGACATTAGCAGCTGAGGTGGACAGTCTGTTCAGTGTGCTGCCCCGTTCCTGTGGATGACCATGGCGGGCGTCCTCTGGGGGAACAGGGCCTTGATGGCTCCATCCTACAGGGAGTATGCAGCCATGGTGCATGAGTATCCCCCATGAGCTCACCTGCTGGAGTTAAGGGGGTCAAGGTCGGGGGGAGGACGAGACACCACTTACCCTGGGGGTGTCCTGTGAGGAAGTCCCTGGGGCAGCTGGCACATGCTCCTTCTCCCTCTGTGTGCACAAGGGCACCTACCTGTCTTCCTGAGGGGAAGGAGCACCTGGAGTGAGGTCCAGGTTCCTCATCCCCCTCTTATTTAGACTCTGCTCCATGGAGCCCACAGCAAAAGCGATGGAGTGCAGGTCAGATCGCATATGGCTCGAGTGCTCAACCAGACTCGCCACGAAGCTCGCCAGACTCTCGACTGAGGAAGCCATATACTCAAGTGCCTGGGAAATGGCAGACAACCTGGCTTGCATTGACTCCTCCATGGCACTTGCAAAGCCATGCATCTCCGACATATTTTCTACATGGCTTTGCTGCACATCCAGCAGACTTTTCGTAGCAACAAACAGAGTATCATCATGAGCATGGGGCTGAGCAGGGGCTTGGGTCCCAGCAGCCCTCTGATTGTCAGGGGACCCAGCTGGCACATGGTCCTGTAGCTACTGGGATGTGTCTGTGTCGTGACCACGAGATTGACAACCATACTCTAATCTTAAACCCCCTGTGGACCGTGTGGGTGTATCTGTGCTGGTGGAAGAAGAGGCAGGTGACGGTGAACTCTCTGGGGCATTGGCTTCTTCTTCCTCCCCAGAGGAGGAGTCTTGGGCCACGCGACGTTCTGCGACTTGATTGCGGGCACCTACAGTGGAGACACAAACAGAGGCACTTTAAGCACATGCTACACATGAGTTCACACATTTTCCTTTGGTGTGCACATATGACTGCAAGAGCAGAGATGACACTTCATCATGATGCCTTGTGGCTCCTCCCTCACCATCTTCGCCCTGCCTCCCTCCTCTCTCGCAATCTCTGAAGCCTCCTCCTCAGCCATGGTCAGCAGTCTGATGTCAGGGACCCCTCCTCCCATTCTAGCAGGCTCGCGCTGGTTGTGGCTTCGTTTATCCTGCAACAGACAGTGCAGATTTAATGACATGGCAAATGATTTATCAAAACCATTGCATACATGCATCAACATCACTCATTCAGCGTTGGCTTCCGCACGACACATTCAATCACATAAACAATACCAATCTTCTTCATTCAGTAAATGGCACCAAGGTTGCTCATTCATTCCACGCGTACCCTCTGCCTTAAAGACACAGAGCCATGGAAGAAATCAAAGGAGCAGACTCATCAGGACCACTTACCCTCACGGATTTGAGCAAGTCATTGATTCACTTTTGGCTCTGCACCCATGTTCTAAGAGTTACCCCACAGTTTGTGACCTCCTCCACTATCTCCATCCAGGCCGCCTTGGTGAGGTGGGAGCGCCTTCGGACTCAAAAGGTGGACCTCCTGCCTTTCCCTGAAGGCCTGGAGGAGAATCTGCAGGGAGGCATTACTGAACCATGGGGCGGCATGCTGCCTGCTGGCTACCATTTGATTCACTTTGGCTGTAGGGGAATAAATGATATGAAGTTGGTGGTGGCTTTCACAAAATAAGTGAGGCAACAACATTTTGATTTAAGTGAAAGCTTCAATTTAAGTTAGCTGGAAGATACATGAAAGGAAGGCTGCTGCTTCTTGAGGCTGTAAGTACAGAATGTTTTATATCTCGACAGAAATGTGGAGGTTGTTTAGGGAGCACTTGCTGCGACTGCTGGATAGATTTGTCCCGATGAGGCAAGGAAGGGATGGTAGGGTGAAGGAACCTTGGATGACAAGAGATGTGGAACAGCTAATCAAGAGGAAGAAGGAAGCGTATTTAAGGTTGAGGAAGCATGGATCAGACAGGGCTCTAGAGGGTTACAAGGTAGCCAGGAAGGAACTGAAGAATGGACTCAGGAGAGCTAGAAGGGGACATGAAAAAGTCTTGGCGGGTAGGATTAAGGAAAATCCCAAGGCGTTCTACACTTATGTGAGGAACAAGAGGATGGCCAGAGTGAGGGTAGGGCTGATCAGGGATAGTGGAGGGAATTTGTGCCTGGAGTCAGAGGAGGTAGGGGAGGTCCTAAATTAATACTTTGTTTCAGCATTCACTAGTGAGAAGGACCCGGTAGTTTGTGAGGACAGCGTGAAACAGGCTGATATACTCGAACAGGTTGAGGTTAGGAGGGAGGATGTGCTGGAAATTTTGAATGATATGAGGACAGATAAGTCCCCGGGGCCTGACGGGATATACCCAAGGATATTATGGGAAGTGAGGGAAGAGATTGCCGCACCTTTGGCGATGATCTTTGCGTCCTCACTGTCCACTGGAGCAGTACCAGATGATTGGAGGGTGGCAAATGTTATTCCCTTGTTCAAGAAAGAGAATAGGGATAACCCTGGAAATTATAGACCAGTCAGTCTTACTTCGGTAGTGATTAGATTTTTTTTTTTTAGATTAGAGATACAGCACTGAAACAGGCCCTTCGGCCCACCGAGTCTGTGCCGAACATCAACCACCCATTTATACTAATCCTACACTAATCCCATATTCCTACCAAACATCCCCACCTGTCCCTATATTTCCCTACCACCTACCTATACTAGTGACAATTTATAATGGCCAATTTACCTATCAACCTGCAAGTCTTTTGGCTTGTGGGAGGAAACCGGAGCACCCGGAGAAAACCCACGCAGACACAGGGAGAACTTGCAAACTCCACACAGGCAGTACCCGGAATCGAACCCGGGTCCCTGGAACTATGAGGCTGCGGCGCTAACCACTGCGCCACTGTGCCGCCCAATTGGGCAAATTATTGGAGAGGATTCTGAGAGACAGGATTTATGAGTATTTGGAAAAGCATGGTTTGATTAGAGACAGTCAGCATGGCTTTGTGAGGGGCAGGTCATGCCTCACAAGCCTTATTGAATTCTTTGAAGATGTGACAAAACACATTGATGAAAGAAGAGCAGTGGATGTGGTGTATATGGATTTTAGCAAGGCGTTTGATAAGGTTCCCCATGGTAGGCTCATTCAGAAAGTAAGGAGGCATGGGATACAGGGAAAGTTGGCTGTCTGGATACAAAATTGGCTGGCCCATAGAAGACAGAGGGTGGTAGTAGATGGAAAGTATTCAGTATGGAGCTAGGTGACCAGTGGTGTCCCGCAGGGATCTGTTCTGGTACCTCTGCTCTTTGTGATTTTTATAAATGACGTGGATGAGGAAGTGGAAGGCTGGGTTAGCAAGTTTGCTGATGACACGAAGATTGCTGGAGTTGTGGATATTGTGGAGGGCTGTTGTAGGGTGCAACGGGACATTGACAGGATGCAGAGTTGGGCTGAGAAGTGGCAGATGGAGTTTAACCTGGAAAAGTGTGAAGTGATTCATTTTGGAAGGTCGAATTTGAATGCGGAATACAGGCTTAAAGACAGGATTCTTGGTAGTGTGGAGGAACAGAGGGATCTTGGGATCCATGTCCATAGATCCCTCAAAGTTGCCACCCAAGTTGATAGGGTTGTTAAGAACGCGTATGGTGTGTTGGCTTTCATTAACAGGGGGATTGAGTTTAAGAGCCGCGAGGTTATGCTGCAGCTTTATAAGGCCCTGGTTCGACCACACTTGGAATATTGTGTTCGGTTCTGGTCGCCTCATTATAGGAAGGATGTGGAAGCTTTAGAGAGGGTGCAGAGGAGATTTACCAGGTTGCTGCCTGGACTGGAGGGCATGTCTTATGAAGAAAGGTTGAGGGAGCTAGGGCTTTTCTCATTGGAGCGAAGAAGGATGAGAGATGACTTGATAGAGGGGTACAAGATGATGAGAGGCATAGATAGAGTGGATAGCCAGAGACTTTTTCCCAGGGCGGAAAGGGCTATCACCAGGGGGCATAATTTTAAGGTGATTGGAGGAAGGTTCCGGGGAGATGTCAGAGGTAGGTTCTTTACACAGAGAGTGGTGGGTGCGTGGAATGCGCTGCCAGCGGTGGTAGTAGAAGCAGATACATTAGGGACATTTAAGCGACTCTTGGATAGGTACATGGATGATAGTAGAATGAAGGGTAGGTAGGTAGTTTGATCTTAGAGTAGGTTAAAGGTTCGGCACAACATCGTGGGCCGAAGGGCCTGTACTGTGCTGTACTGTTCTATGTTCTATGTTATCTGTGGTGATCATGGTGCTTGGGGCAGTGACGGGGGGTTCCACCAATGAAAAGCTGCCCCCGCCGCATGATCCCACGTGTTCCCCATGCCTGATGCCGCATGGCTAATTTAAGTACAAAATCACAAGGGAAACGGGATTTACGGTGGGTGCGGAAGTTACCAGTCCCACTGTCGGGAACGCCGCGTCACTCGTAAGATTCCACCCACACACTGTCCTGACACCTTCAAGTTTGACTGCAGCTGGGTAAGTATGATCAAAAGGTTAGCAAAGTTTTCAGCATACATCTGGGAAAACTGTGCTTTTAGCATATGACTGTCCACATTTCCTCTACCTACATGTAAAAAGCAACAAAACCCTCCATTTGGTTTTGTATGTGGTTTGCAGTTGTGCACCCTCATTCCATTTATATCAATGACTTGGATGAAGGGACTGAATCTCTGGTAGCTAAATGTGCTGATGACACCAAGATATGAAGGAAAGTAAGTTGTCAAGAGGAGGTAAAGAGTCTACAAAGGGATATAGATAGGTTAAGTGAGTGGGCAAAAGCTTGGCAGATGGAGTATAATGTGGGAAAATGTGAACTTGTCCATTTTGGCAGGAAGAATAGGAAAGCAGTATGCTATTTAAATAGAGGGAGATTACAGGACTCTGTGGTACAGAGATATCTGGGTGTCCTGGAACATGCTTCACAACAGGTTGGTATGCAGGTACAGCAAGTGGTTAGGAAAACAAATGGAATGTTGATGTATATTGCAAGGGGAATCAATATAAAAGTAGGGAGGTTTTATTGCAGTTGTACAGGACATTGGTGAGATCACATCTGGGGTACTTTGTACAGTTTTGGTCTCCTTATTTGAAAAAGGATATAATTGTGTTAGAAGCTGTTCAGAGAATGTTCACTAAACTCATTCCGGGGATGAAGGGCTTATCTTATGAGGAAAGGTTGCACAGGTTGGGCCAATACCCATTGGAGTTTAGCAGAATAAAGGGTGATCTTATTGAAACATATAAGATACTGAGGGGACTTGGTAGAGTGATTACTAGGAGGATGTTTCCTCTTGTGGGGGAGACTAGAACTAGGGTACACAGTTTAAGAATAAGAGGTCTCCCTTTTAAGATGGAGATCAAAGGGTCGTTAGTCTGTGGAATTCTCTTCTCCAGAAAGCAGTGGAGGCTGGGTCATTGAATTTATTCCAAGACTGAGTTAGATAGACTTTTGATAGATTTGGGAGTCAAGGGTTATGGGGGGGTAGACAGGAAAGTGGAGTTGATCCCACAACCAGATCAGCCATGATCTTATCGAATGGCAGAGAAGGCTCGAAGGGCTGAATGGCCTACTCCTGCTCCTAAGTCTTATGTTCTTATGTTCCTATTGTTTGCCAGTGTGATGTGCAGCTGGACATTTATCTGTGCAGTGATTAGCGACCATAGAAACCTTAGTGAGGATGTTTCAACTCATGACATACAATAATCATTAGGTTTGGATACTGGCATAAAGAGATGGGAAGTTTGAATTCAATGCAACTGGGGAAGGATGCTCTCACCTCTCTCTCAGCTGTTAGTCAAGGAGGTGCCATGCATTTCAATCATGGAATTTGGCTTCATGTGGAACCCCAGCTGATGAAACAAGACTTTTTCCTTGTACCTCTTAAAGCTCTGAAGTAAAATGAGTTCGGACAGATTCAATCCAATTCCCTTGTGGTTGTGGTCCACAGAACAAATCAACAGGTAGTTTGTTAGGAACTGTTTTACGACTGAGGTGGGAGGAGTGCACTGTCTTTTCTAGTTCCATTTCTCCACAGGTCACAACATATATTTAAATGTCTAACCAGCTACCGATGCGGTCAATCATAGACTCTACTCTTTATCTCAAAATAAACTACACCAAGCAGATTTCTTTAATAAACAACAAAATTATCAGTTTATTATAAAACAAGACTTATCCAGTAATGAAGCAAAGCATTAACACACAGATTGAAATGTAAAAGCTCCCCATTAAAATCCCCCAACACAAACACACACACGCACTGAAAAAATACAGAAATTCTCTCTGCAGAGGTCTGTTACAAGAAAAAGACAAAAAAAAAATACTTTGGCCAAACACTTGCTAATTCTTGAAGAAAAACAAAATATGGAAAGATGTCAGTTGTCCATTTTGGTCTGGCATCTGGGTATACAGTGACGGTTCACTGGAATATTTTCAGAGGCAGTCCATTCCGGAGATGTCGCGAAATCATCTGGTAGGTTTTCCGGGAGAAATGTGGCATCAGGGGTTTCAGCCAGCACACACTTGAATCACAGGGTATTACCAAAGACAGGAGGCAAGAGGAGCTGACACACTGGACTTCTCAGGGTCTCTTAGAGAGGTGCAGGCAAAATGAGCCGGGGGTTTCTTTTGTCTTGGCAGGCCAAATCACCAACTATCTTCAAAACAGTTCACACCCCAACTGAACTGAAAACAATCCAAACCCATTGCAAGGTTTGAGTTGCTCATCTCCACCAGTTTAATACTCAGGTTTCCAGCCAGTGGATTAAAAAATCATTCGACCTATCATGCAATTGTGAGCCTGATTTGAAAGTGACTGTTGCTGCATGATTTTCCCAGGGTTAGGAAAACTCAGCAGTGAATGAGAGGTGGGAGCTGACTGTTTCCTCCATTGAAGATGCTGTCCAAACAGAAAGTCAACCTCCTGACCTCCATAAACCTTGACATGTGGCTTCTCTATAAACACCTCCCCTTAGTCTAAGGTTCCTGTTGTTTATTTATTTTAAGGCAGGTGATCTCCAGTAGAGGTTATTTTTAGCACTCCTTGATTCTTCCAGTAAGTGTTTTCAGTCAAGTCTCCTTTCTGATAGGTTAATTGGCCATTATAAATTGCCCCTAGTATAGGTAGGTGGTAGGGAAATATATAGGGACAGGTGGGGATGTGGTAGGAATATGGGATTAGTGTAGGATTAGTATAAATGGGTGGTTGATGGTCGGCACAGACTCGGTGGGCCGAAGGGCCTGTATCAGTGTTGTATAACTAAACTAAACTAAACAATGACTCCAGTGAATAAACAAAGTCCAGCATTTCTTCAGGCTTCCAAATGAATCCATTTCTACAATTTAAATATGAGTCCTTAAAAACATGTTTAAAAAAAAGAAGCCCCTCATAACATTGCAGCTGAGGAAGGATGCTCTCACCTCTCTCTCTCTCTCAGCTGGCAGTCAAGAAGGTGCCATGCATTTCAATCATGGAACTTGGCTTCAAGTGGAACCCCAGCTGATGAAACAAAACTTTTTCCCTGTTCCTCTTAAAGCTCTGAAGTAAAATGAGTTTGGACAGATTCAATCCAATTTCCGAGTGGTTGTGGTCCACAGAACAAATCGACAGGTAGTTTGTTATGAACTGGCACAAACATCATTCTGAGAAACCATATGATGGATGGTATGAGAAATAGGAATGTCTCCTGGCATAGCAAGAATATGTTATTCTGCTTTTCCTGATTAGGCATGCAGTCAACTAGTAGAGGTAAAGCTTCATGTGGGTTATAACATGTTCTGTACCTAAACTGAACACATTTAGAAACATAGGCCTTGATGTTAACCCCCTACAATGGACAGAGAGGGCCAGGGTGGGATTAAAGAACTAAATACAGGGAACGTGTCCCCAACATGCCATACACCTTTTCTACAATAGAGGATATTGGGGTGTGCGAGTGTCCCTCTGTGGAGAGGCAGGGCACTTCATTAACATATTTAAACAGGCTCCTACCATGCAATTACGAGCCTGATTTGAAATTGACTGTTGTTTCATGGGTTTCCCAGGGTTAGGAAAACTCGGCAGTGAATGGGAGGTGGGAGCTGAATGTTCCCCGATTGAAGGTGCTGTCATGAAAACGTGCTAGGTCGAATGATGATTTTTTAATCCACTGGTTGGAAATCTGAATGTTAAACTGTGGAGATGAATGACTCAAACCTTGCAAGCTTCGAACTTTGTATGCTGACCATGAGCACTGAGGCATATTTCCTGCTGCAGACTGTAGGGTTCAGTAGATTAATTGATCTGTGTTTGATTGTGTTAGTCTGTTCATGGATCAATGTTCACTGTGCTTAATTACTTAAGCCTGTGGGTGGTGCTAGTGGATTAAGAAGTTTCTAGACAGAGACTCCCTCGAAGGAAATCAGCTGCATTGCTACCTCCCGGAGAACCACCAAATCAACATCCAGATCTTCAAACAGGAAGCCCTAGGACCACCAAAGGAAAGTTGCACGGCCACTGAATTCAGCCTGAAGCCAGCCAAGTCACCAACCTCCACAAACTGTACCCCTCTTTTTCTAATTTGACCAATCTATCCTTCCCCACTCTGTAACCCATTCGTGTGTGCGTGTGTGTAAGTTGGAGTGTATTTTATTATTTTTACTTCGATCAGTTTAAGTACAATAAAGCCAACCTCTTTTTTTGTTGAACTCGAGGAAACCTGTCCAATTGGCTCTTTTTATCATCAGGGCATGTAAACAGTTAAACACTCACGGAATCCACTTCAAAAAGAAATAAACCTGTTGTGGTCAAACAAGGAGAGGATAAAGAGTGGACCCCTTCGACCCCTCCTCACCCGATCGTAGCAGTGCCTTTTCCAGCAGTCCCTGTGGGCAGAATGCCCCCCCATTCCAAAACAAAGTCTTTGGCCTCCCCTAGCCCTGACTTTAACTGCCACATTCTACCACCACCACCCGGCCCCTCTCCACACACACAGACTTGCAATTGTGAGGTCTGCCTCCTCCCACCCCAAACATAGTCTCTCTCACCCCTTCCAATCAAAGGCCTTTATCATGAACCCCAACCCTACCCCGACCTTGTGTTCTTCCCCCTCCTAACTGCAGTGCCTTCCCCATCCTTTAATATTCCTCTTTCAACATAATAATTGATCAACTTTGTTTTAACAACAGTTTGTGGCAGAGAATTCAACATTCGAACCACACCTCTACAGAAAGACATTTTCCCAACTTCTCTTTTAAATTTTTTTTCCCGATTTTCTTAGATTGTTACTGTCTCACTGACCACTGAAAACAATTTATCACTATTTACCTTATAACTGTAACATTTTGGGACACAACTATTTGACCTGAAGGTATTTTGCTGTCATTTATATCAGGTTGAGTTTACAAAGGATGAACTCCCAGAGATATACAAGCCACTTAGATTATTGATTAGACAGCCCAGCCATTATAGCTATTGATTATTTCCTTTTATATATTACATTCAGTTTGAGACTTTGGACAAAGGGAAATGTCTCTGGCCATCTCCTTTATTTGCAGTCAATGTAGGTGGAATACTCATAGTGGGTTAATTAAATCAACAAAATGGCTTGTTGTGTACACAGACACATCACGCTCTTTAGAAAATACAGGATAGAGCAGTCAGAAAGACAGACAGATCTCACTCTGCAGTCGATCAGAGGTTGAGAGACTCCAGGTAAAGCTATGAATACACATAGCCTGCAACGGAAAGAGGTTTGTGAGAGTTTATTCGGGGGCCATTAAATGGTAACTGGGTTTAGCCCATAACGGGGGCAGAGTTGTACAATTTGTTATGAGCAGCAGGAAGTAACAGTGTCCCACTGGGAAAACATTTTCTGTTCATTCATATATTTCATGTAAAAGAAACCAATTTATTGATTCATCATTGGTCATCTCACGAGAGTGCTTTTCAGTCAACCTTCCAAAGAGGTAGGTGGACACATTAATTGTTACAAGCAAGGTCATAATATCCAGTACATCAAACTATCTTGGTCTGCGTTAAGATCCCTGGATCATGTTTCAGTAAAGGTGCACTTTACATCATAAGAGTTCATCTTGCAGTCTTTAGTTATACTTACCACAGCAAGATAGTTTACACGGACAAGCCAATTGTTCCCATGATTTAACATTTATAAGCCTTGTGCATAGACTGAATGGGTTTAGTATGCCAGTGAGCTAACAGTTTCCCATTTCTCATGTTATACACTGGTAAGAGATGAGTGATGTCCAACATTTTCTCCTGCTTTCTCTCATAGGCAACAAAACATGGCACTAACAGGCCATCCACTTACAGCTAAATTACAAATCATTTTTACAGTAAGATATAAGCTTATACATAAACAAAATAAATTGGCAGATAAAATTGCAATACAATACTTAACTGTTCCCAGTAATTTAAGCTTAATTTCAGACACCAAAATATGAGCACTTCAGAATAATTAAGATTCATTTAACTGTGTATTACATTGATGTAAGATGGGTGTTTAAGGCCTATGGAGTACTGCCTTCCCACCCTGATGTATATTCACATCAGACCAGCGGACTAAAGATGTAAGTATACCAAGTTTTTTTACAACAGCTTAACAATTAGTTTCATATCATTAGGCTATATTCAATCTCCTAACTGTGTCATCGGTCTATGTCAGCTTGGTAAATTAGAGCTATCTTGCATCATCTGTAAAAGTTATCTCCCTTTGCATTACCCCTCTGTGATCTGTTAGACATGCAGAATCTCATGGAACTTTCACCTCAAATTCTCAACGAAAAAAAAACCTTTCTATCCTTCATTCAATGGTTTTGATTAACATCCTGGATATCCATGTTACAGGCAATAAACTGTATTGTGCTTAAAGTTGAATCAAATTTTCTGAGTTATAGTAATTTCTATTATTCCCCGACAGTCATTTCCTTACTAGCATCTGTTCATAGGACTCAGGCAAATCATTTGGCTCATTTAATTGCCCATGAGTCTCTGTGGGGCATCTGTCTTTCCACCTGCTTAATGGTTTCTGTCCATTGTTTGTATAACACAACAACATCTTATATTTATATAGCACCTTTAACATACTAAAACATTCTAAGGCACGTCACAAGAGAATTGTAAAACAAAATACGACACTGAGCCACATAAGGAGATATTAGGTCTGATGACCAAAAACTTAGTCAAAGGTTTTAAGGATTGTCTTAAAAGAGGAAAGCTAGGTAGAGAGGCAGAGAAGTTTAGGAACGGTATTGCAGAGCTTAGGGCCTAGGCAAGTGAAGGCACAGCCACCAATGGTGGAGCAATTCAAATCAGGAAGGAAAAAGAGGCCAGAATTAGGGAAGTACAAACATTTTGGAGGGTTGAGGGGTGAAAAGAAAAGAAAAGAAAAAAGAGAGGAGAGGAGAGGAGAGGAGAGGAGAGAAGAGAAGAGAAGAGAAGAGAAGAGAAGAGAAGAGAAGAGAAGAGAAGAGAAGAGAAGAAGAGAAGAGAAGAGAAGAGAAGAGAAGAGAAGAGAAAAGAGAAGAGAAGAGAAGAGAAGAGAAGAGAAGAGAAAAGAGAAGAGAAGAGAAAAGAGAAGAGAAAAGAGAAGAGAAGAGAAGAGAAGAGAAGAGAAGAGAAAAGAAAAGAGAAGAGAGGAGAAGAGAAGAGAAGAGAAGAGAAAAGAGAAGAGAAGAGAGGAGAAGAGAAGAGAAGAGAAAAGAGAAGAGAAAAGAGAAGAGAAAAGAGAAGAGAAAAGAGAAGAGAAAAGAGAAGAGAAGAGAAGGGAAGGGAGGAACTTGCATTTATATAAAGCTTTTCCGGACATCTCATCCGGACATAGCAGCCAATTTGTGCACAGCAAACACCCACAAACAGCAATGGAATAATGACCAGATAATCTGTTTTTGTGTTGTTGATTGAGGGATAAATATTGACCAGGACACCGGGGATAACACCCCTGCTCTTCTTCAAAATAGTGCCATGGGATCTTTTACATTTACCCTAGCGGACAGATAGGGCCTCAGTTTAACATCTCATCCAAAAGATGGCACCTCCAACAGAGCAGCACACCCCTAGTACGGCACTGGAGTGTCCGCCTTGAATTTGTGCTCAAACCCTGGAATGGGACTTTAATCCGGAACCTTGTGACTCGAGGTGAGAGTGCTACCAACTGAACCACAACTGATAGGGAATGATAGGGAGGGGTGAGGCCATGGAGAGAGTTGAAAACAAGGATGAGAATTTTAAAAGTAAGACGTTGCTTGACTGGAAGCCAATGTAGGTGAGCGAACACAGCTGTGATAGGTGAACCGGACTTGGTGCAAGTTAAGACACGGGCAGCTGAGCTTTGGATGACCTCAAATCTATGGAGAGTAGAATGTGGGAGACCATCCAGGTGTGCATTGAAATAGTCAAGTCGAGAGGTAACAAAGGCATGAATGAGGGTTTCAGCAGCAGATGAGCTGAGACAGAGCAAAGTCGGGTGATGCTATGGAGGTAGAAATAGGCCATCTTAGTAATGGTGTGAATATGAGGTCATACAGCTGGACATACAGCCAACCAAATCGGAACTCAGTGATGCCATTGATTCTCTAGCCAGCGGAAAAGCCCCTAAGAAGGACAGCATTACCCCTGAAATAATCAAGAGTGCCAAGCCTGCTATACTCTCAGCACTAAATGAACTGCTTTGCCTGTGCTGGGACGAGGGAACAGTACCCCAGGACATGCGCGATGCCAATATCATCACCCTCTATAAAAACAAAGGTGACCGCGGTGACTGCAACAACTACCGTGGAATCTCCCTGCTCAGCACAGTGGGGAAAGTCTTTGCTCGAGTCGCTCTGAACAGGCTCCAGAAGCTGGCCGAGTGCGTCTACCCTGAGGCACAGTGTGGCTTTCGTGCAGAGAGATCGACCGTTGACAGGAGAAATGCCATGAACAGGTGCCCCTCTACATTGCTTTCATTGATCTCACCAAAGCCTTTGACCTCGTCAGCAGACGTGGTCTCTTCAGACTACTAGAAAATATTGGATGTCCACCAAAGCTACTAAGTATCATCACCTCATTCCATAACAATATGAAAGGCACAATTCAACATGGTGGCTCCTCATCAGACCCCTTTCCTATCCTGAGTGGCGTGAAACAGGGCTGTGTTCTCGCACCCACACTTTTTGGGATTTTCTTCTCCCTGCTGCTTTCACATGCGTTCAAGTCCTCTGAAGATGGAATTTTCCTCCACACAAGATCAGGGGGCAGGTTGTTCAACCTTGCCCATCTAAGAGCGAAGTCCAAAGTACGGAAAGTCCTCATCAGGGAACTCCTCTTTGCTGACGATGCTGCTTTAACATCTCACACTGAAGAGTGCCTGCAGAGTCTCATCGATAGGTTTGCGGCTGCCTGCAATGAATTTGGCCTAACCATCAGCCTCAAGAAAACAAACATCATGGGGCAGGACGTCAGAAATGCTCCATCCATCAGTATTGGCGACCACACTCTGGAAGTGGTTCAAGAGTTCACCTACCTAGGCTCAACTATCACCAGTAACCTGTCTCTAGATGCAGAAATCAACAAGTGCATGGGAAAGGCTTCCACTGCTATGTCCAGACTGGCCAAGAGAGTGTGGGAAAATGGCACACTGACACGGAACACAAACGTCCGAGTGTATCAGGCCTGTGTCCTCAGTACCTTGCTCTATGGCAGCGAGGCCTGGACAACGTATGTCAGCCAAGAGCGACGTCTCAATTCATTCCATCTTTGCTGCCTCCGGAGAATACTTGGCATCAGGTGGCAGGACCGTATCTCCAACACAGAAGTCCTCGAAGCGGCCAACATCCCCAGCTTATACACACTACTGAGTCAGCGGCGCTTGAGATGGCTTGGCCATGTGAGCCGCATGGAAGATGGCAGGATCCCCAAAGACACATTGTACAGCAAGCTCGCCACTGGTATCAGACCCGCCGGCCGTCCATGTCTCTGCTTTAAAGACGTCTGCAAACGCGACATGAAATCCTGTGACATTGATCACAAGTCGTGGGAATCAGTTGCCAGCATTCGCCAGAGCTGGCGGGCAGCCATAAAGACAGGGCTAAAGTGTGGCGAGTTGAAGAGACATAGTAGTTGGCAGGAAAAAAGACAGAGGCGCAAGGGGAGAGCCAACTGTGTAACAGCCCCGACAAACAAATTTCTCTGCAGTACCTGTGGAAGAGCCTGTCACTCTAGAATTGGCCTTTATAGCCACTCCAGGCGCTGCTTCACAAACCACTGACCACCTCCAGGCGCTTATCCATTGTCTCTCGAGATAAGGAGGCCAAAGAAGACACTGGACATTCTCTGCCACCTCAATTAGCATTTAGCATTTGTTGTCCAGTCAACTATATAAGCTGATGATCAGGAACAACCCCAATGCTATCTTCCAGTACCATTTTATACCTTCCCTTTCTAACCACAGTTTCCATGCATCCAAAACCAATGCCTTATAGTTCAATGCATATTATACCAAGCTTATGCCGATAAAAATCAGGTTAAACAACAAGATTCTAACAGTAAAGGATTGTGCATTCCACAGTATTATAGGCTGTACAGAGTTTGGGATATATATGTGACAATGTAATCAAGGCTTTCGAATGAAGGATGGTATTAGTCTTGTTGCCCTTGTTAAATCGTGCAGCTTAAGCTGTTATACCAGCAATTGAAGTGCCCTTATGAAGCCAGTAACATTGTCCAATTAAACTTTAGAATAAGGTTGGATTTAATAGGTGCACATGAATCAGTGTTTTCCAATGAGAACAATCCCAACTACCTCCCTCGACTGTCAATAGCAGCATCGCTGAGCTCCCACCATCAACATCTTGGGGATCACCATGGACCAAAGCTTAACTGATCAGTCATAGTAACACCACAGCTACAAGAGCAATACAGGGGCTACAATGAGAAATAGCTCACCTTCTGATGCCTCAATTTCTTGTCACCATCTGTAAGGCACAAGTTAGAAGCATGATGGAATACACACCAATTGCCTGGATGGGTGCAGCTTCACCACTCAGGAAGCTCAGCACCAACCAGACAGTTTGACTGGTTCCCCATGCCACTGGGCTTAATATCTACTTCCTGCATTGCTGGCACACTGTAGTGGCAGTATGTACTATCTACAAGATGCAATGCAGCAGCACAGTAGGTTTGCTTCAAGAGCACCTTCCAACCTCACAACATCTATCATCAAAAAGGACAAGAGTAGGAACATCATCGGAACACAATCAAATTCCCCTCCAAATCACACATTGTCTCAACTTGGATATATATAGCCATTCCCTCATTGTTGCTGAATCAAAATCCTGCAATTCCCAACCTAAAGCCAGTGTATAAGCATCATGTTGCCCAGGTATGCAGTGATTTAAAAAGGTGGCCCACCATTACCTTCTTTGTGTGACGAGGATGGACAATAACTATGGCCTTGTCAACATCACCCATTTCCCAGAACAACTTATTTTAAAAATGTGCTCAGTTATTCATTATAGACTGTCCTATCATCACCAACTCAATCCCTCACTGTTCCACCATTTCGACTGCTTTATCCGCATACTAATGCTATGATCCTTGAACGTACAGCGTTGCATCCTCTTCAAATTTGTGCTAACACCTTTGCAGCTTTCAGTTGAAGCACTTTTCAATTAATGTGCATCTTTTTTTCTTTTGTTCTTTTCCTAAGTAGCCAGTCTCATTAATCCTGACTTTCTACCTCAGCCTGTCTGAACAGTTTTTAAATATTGGTATTTGTTCCTACTTGCTTACTCTAATTTCAACCCATTGGTCTGCAGCAATATTAATATCCTACCTTCATTACCACCAATAGTTCTGATTGAGCTTCTCCAGATAGCTTTCCTGATGCTTGTTTCCATGGGCGAGCCAGTGCTCACTAGGAACTGCAGCAAGACCTTAAACACAAAGTAATCAGAATTCCATGTTCTGGACAAAAACAGATCACAACACCATTTTAATGAGGTAAAAGTAGATACCAAGCGAGTTGGGATTTAAGAGAAGGAGGATAGTGGAAAGGGAGTGAATTTCAGAGCATAAAGTTTAGATGGTAAAAAGTACGCTGCCAACAGCAAGGTGAAATGCACAAGAGGCCAGAGTTTAAGGCTTGGGAGGGGGTTGCATCGATCACATTGGAGAAAGTTAGAGAGACAAGGAGGGTGAGGCCATTAAAGTATTCAAATATGAGAATGAGGATTTGGAACCTGAGGCATTGAGAGGGGGTTGGTATCTGATGGAGGTCATTGAGGGTGGTTGATAAGCAACTGGGATAAGAATGTTATGCCAATGTGCTTTGTTGAATGAATTTTCTTTAATCCACTGACTGGAGATCTGAATTTATATATATATTTTTTTTTAAAAGACATTTTAAAAAGAAATGACTTTGCTAGCAGCTTAGGATGGTCACCTAATTTGCAACACTATATGCTACATGCAATGACTGAGGAGGAAAATGAAATGTCCACTAATTCCCCAGCAAGAACCAAGACCCAGGAAGTTTAATGGAACTGTTTGCTCTCTTTCTTTTAGCAAGAAGAAGAAATACTGCTAACTGCTTTGTTTGATTGACTGAGTGACTGTCATGTGACAAGCCCTCCCCATCCGTGGTTTTAAGCTTGTGTTTTCTCTGCAGCAAGGAGAAGCTTTTGGACTCTGAAATGTGTAGAACCTAAGTAGGGATCCCTTTCTCTCTCTCTCTCCATTCCAGCTTGAAAGCTTTCAAATCCTGCCTGTTGACTGACCATCTTTGCATACTCCGGCTACAATCAGAAACCCCATTAAAGGAAGTTATCTGCATCACTGTCTCCAAGAGACCAACCAAACCAGTCATCTACATCTTCAAACTAAAAGCCTCAGGACCACCAAATTCAGCTAGAAGCCAGCCAAATCACCAAACCCCACAGACTGTATACCCCTTTTTTCCATGGACGCTAACGCAACCAAACTACCTTTCCCCACTCTGTAACCTATTTTTGTGTGTGTAAACCTTTTTTGTATGTGTGTGAGTGAAAGTTGGCATGTTGTTTACAATTTATATTAGTTCGCTTTAGGTACAATAAAGTTAACCTCTTTCTTTGTTAAACTCAGGAAAACCTATCCGATGGTTCTTGTTATGATCATAGCAGGTGAGTAATAAAACACCTACTGAAATGGCCAGTACATCCACTTTAAGAAAGAATTAAACCTGTTGTGATCAAACAAGGAGAGGGAAAAGAGGCAAACACTTCGACTCCTCCTCACTTGACCGTAACAATAAGGACAAATGGATAAGGATAATGGATGAGAAAGGATGGGAAGGCATTTGGAATAGTCCTGTCTGGAGGTGAAAAAGACATGGATAAGGTCTTCAGCAGCAAATGAACTGAATTAGGGGTAGAGGGATGTAATGTTGCAGGGGTATAGGTAGAGGCGAGTAACTCACCTCCTGAATCCCCAAAGCCTGTCCACCATTTACAAGGCACAAGTCAAGAGTGTGATGGAATACTGTCCACTTCTGTGGATGAGTGCAGCTCCAACAACACTCAAGAAGCTCAACACCATCCAGAACAAAGCAGTGGCAGCAGTGTGTACCATCTACAAGATGCACTGCAGCAGCTTGTCAAGGCTCCTTCAACAGCACCTTCCAAACCAACGACCTCTACTGCCTAGAAGGGCTTGGGAAGCAGACGCATGGAATTACCACCAGCTGCAAGTTCCCCTCCAAGTCACACACCACCCTGACTTGGAACTATATCGCTGTTCCTTCACTGTCACTGGATCAAAATCCTGGAACTCCCTCCCTAACAGTGCTGTTGGTGTACCTACCCCACACGGACTGCAGCGATTCAAGAAGGCAACTCACATCCACCTTCAAAAGGGCAATTAGAGATGGGCAATAAATGCTGACCTTGCCAGTGATGCCCACATCCCATGAACAAATAAAAAACAATCTGCAGAACTCCAAACCACCTCCACTATTGCATCTGTAAAGTGGACCTTTAAATAGTCGAGTTGAAATTGCATCATACGGTCTGCATCATGTGCAGTGGCAATGTGAAAGTCAGAAATAAAATGATAATGAGGCAACCTGCTAAAATTGGGCATTACCACGTCTCCCACAATCTTGCGCATTTGTGGCCCGCTGTCGCACATCTCCATCCCACCCCCTCCTACTCCAATCGGGGTTCAGCAGCTCTGTATGAGCAGGCAGCTGTGTAACAAGTATATGGTGAACATACAAACATATGAATTAGGAGCAGGAGTAAGCCACTCAGCCCATCGAGCCTGCTTCGCCATTCAATAAGTTCATGCTGAACTGATTTCTCCACTTACCCCTGATAACCTTCCACCCCCTTGCATATTAAAAACGTATATAACTCTGCCTTAAAAATATTCAAAGATTCTGCTTCCACCGCCTTTTGATGAAGAGAATTCCAAAGACTCACGACCCTCTGAGAGAAAAAAATTTCTTCTCATCTCTGTCTTAAATGGACGACCCCTTATTTGTAATCAGTGACCCCTCCTTCTAGATTCTCCCACAAGGGGAAACATCCTTTCCACATCCACCCTGTCAAGACCCCTCAGGATCTTATACGTTTCAATCAAATTGCCTCTTACACTTCTAAATTCCAGCGGATAGAAGCCTAACTGTCCAATCTTTCCTCGTAAGACAGCCCGCCCATTCCAGGTATAAGTCTAGTAAACCTTCTTTGAACTGCTTCCAACTCATTTACATCCTTCCTTAAATAAGGAGACCAATAGTGTACACAGTACTCCAGATGTGGTCTCACCAATGCCCTGTATGGCTGAAGCATAACCTTTTGTATTCTTTTGTAATACTTTTGTAGTCAATTCCCCTCGCGATAAAAGATAACAGTCTATTAGCTTTCCTAATTACATGCTGTACCTGCATACTAACCTTTTGCAATTCATGTACTAGGACACCCAGATCCCTCTGCATCTCAGAGCTCTGCAATCTCTCACCATTTAGATAATATGCTTCTTTTTTATTGAACAACTTCACATTTTCCAACATTATACTCCATTTTCCAGGTCTTTGCCCACTCACTTAACCTATCTATATCCCTTTGCAGCATCCTTATGTCCTCTTCACAACTTACTTCCCTACCTATCTTTTTGTTATCAGCAAATTTAGCAACCATACCTTTGGTCCCTTCATCTAAGTCATTTTCATAAATTATAAAAGTTGAGGCTCCAGCCCAGATCCGTGTGGCACACCACTCATTACATCTTGCCAACCAGAAAATGTGCCGTTTATACTTACTCTCTGTTTCCTGATAGTTAGCCAATCTTCTATCTATGCCAATATGTGACCCCCTACACCATGAGCTTTTTTTTTGCAATAACCTTTGATGTGGCACCTTATCAAATCCTTTCTGGAAATTTAAGTACAATACATCCACTGGTTACCTTTCATCCACAGCACATGTAACTCCCTCAAAGAATTCCAATAAATTATACCCACTTTAAAAGTTTGAAGGCAAGCATTGGCTTACTTGCATCAGCTGCACTAAATAGTGACTTACGCAAACCTCAGTCACCTATCTGATGGAATTCATGCCATACTGCAGTAGGGAGATAGCAACAGGGCAGCTGGAGAAACAGAGACAGTGGGAGAGATGCAACAATTTAGATCACAATGGATCCAAAAGTTACAGTGGGGTTTGTCATAAGTTGGTTCTGTACGCTACCACTGTATTTAGTCTAGCCAGAGAGATTCTTAGCCTGTCGTATTTAAACATTAATCTTTATTTCATTGCAACTATTTACACTCCACACTATCCTGTGTGACTCCTCCAAACGCCATGCAGTATCTGTTCTCAAGTCTCTCGCACATGTGATCTCTTACATCATCATAGTGGGAGGTATTCTTTACATTCTCTCAAGATTAACCTTTGCAGACCCTTATGCTACATCTCCCCCCAAGTCTTTATCCAAATATATATTTACGTACATTCACTTTTTTTATTTACATATTACCCCATCTCCCCCCCTCCCCCAAAGTCTCTGACTTAATAGATTCAATCTGTCAGGAGGCTTCACAAGCCCCCATGATCTTGCTGTCATCAGATGTGGAAGATTGGTAGTCTTTCTCTGATCTCTTGTGTCGTGGTTTGAATGGCCTTCATTGAGGTTTGTAGTATTCCATGCTTTCTGAATTTCCTGTTAACATCTAATTTGTCTAAATGTGTGACCGATTGACATCTTTGCTGTAAAGGAATAAGATTCTTTCTATTTTCTCCTTTCTGGTACAGTATTTCCTGCTAGAATTATGGGGTTGTTTCTTGTGATAAGACTTTTCTTTGCCCTTTACTCTCTGATAATCTTGCTTTGTTACCCAGGAAGTAATTTCTTGGTTGGAATTGGAAGTTGCATTCAAAGTTTTCTTCCCAATAAGAGTTCAGATGGTGCAAGCCCACATAAGAATGGAGTAGTTCTGTAGGTCAGAAGTGCTTATTGGAAATCCTGATTTTTCTTTAACATTGCTTTAACTTCTGACTGCTCGCTCAGCTTCACCATTTGATTGATACCTAGGGAACTTGTTAGATGAACAAATCCACATTTTTCTACAAAGTGTGTGAAGTAATCATTTGCAAATTGTGATCCATTATCAGATACTATCTGATTAGATATACCATGTGTTGTGAAAACTTCTTGTAAAACTCTGATAACTACTTCAGTTGATGTTGTGTACATTTGTTTAACCTTGATCCATCTTGAGAAGTACTCGACCATAATTACATTGGATTTTCCATCAAAGAAGAATAGATCCATTGCCAGCCATTCTCATGGTCTAGTTGGAAATTGGGTCATAGTTAGAGGTTCTCTCTGATCCTGTCTGTGAACTGCACATACGTCACAATTCAAAATCTGTTCTTCGATTCCTTCGAGATTCTTGACTGCACGGACACCAGAGCCCATGTTCTACATTTAGCTATGCCCATATGACCCTGGTGTATTTTCTCCAAGATCTCTACTTTGAGTGACTCTGGAATCACCAGTCTCTCATTATATATCAGCAAATCATCCACTATGGTAAAGTGTCTTCTGTGTTCAAAGAAGATTTTCACCATCTTTCCCTTGGGACTCTGTTATGGCCAATCTTGCACACAATTTTGGTGGGCATAGATGCATCCTTCCTCATGCCTCTGGTCCTGATGAATTTATTGAGCTTGCTTCTTCCAGAGTTCTCTGTTAACGTAAAACTGCTGCAGGAACTTGCTGCATTCCTCTTTCTCACTCTGGTAGTCTTTGAGCTGCATGGCTGGCTGTGCTGTGTTGTGTGGGCTCTCTGGCAGAGTCTGGACTCTCTGCAGTGCTCAGGCCAGGGTTGGGGATGGCTATCCCTCTGTCCAGGCTCAGTCCCCCTAGACCTGTGAACAATTTTGGGAATTCCTCTAAAAGGTGACTTCTGGATTCTTGTTCTTTGACTTCTTCTACTTTCACTATAGGATGATACAAGCAATACAAGCTCTTCTTCTTAAGAGTGAGAACTCCTGATTTCTTAGGACATACAGTGTTTCTAATATCTGCTTTCCTCTTGTACTGAAGTGTTGCTTGTAACTTCCCATTTACTTCAAGATCAACCCCTCTTGAGCCATGTAACAGAGTTTTCATTGGTTGCAGAAAGTGTGTGGATAGCCACAGCTCTTTGTCTGATGACTGTTACACTTGCTCTGGTGTTCAGTTTGAAATTAGTGATATGTCCGTTGACATATATGTCTGCAGATCAAAATACCTGATTAGGGTCATTGATCTCGCCAAGAAAATGTTTTGATTGGTCTGCTGCAGGTGGTTGTTTAATTTTGTTAACCATTCTATTCTTAAAACGTTTTTCCTTTGGAGCTTAAGGTAGTTCAGATTTTATTTTGGTTCATTTTACTGAAATGCCTATTTTTCTGCAATAAAAGCATTCTGCTCTATTTGCAGGACATTGTTCGAGCCTGTGGGTACTTTTGACGCCACATCGCTGGCAGGGTTTAATGGTGTCTTTTGCACCCCCCCCCCCCCCACAGGCCCCCGTCCCCCACTGGATCTTTTATGCAGCCTCTTTTTCAGCCCTGAACAGTTGCAGGAGGTTTTCTGAACCAAGGTCTTTCTTCACCTCACAGGATTGCTCTGTCGTTCTTTCGAACCTCAGCTTGCCTCACCAGCTGAATAGCTTTATCCAGGGTGAGGTCTTCTTTAGGCTGGAAAAGATCTGATATGGATTCATCAGCAACACCCAAACAATACGATCTCTTATCAATCTTATCACATCCCTCTGCAAGCCTGTAAAGGTCATTGATAAAAGCACTGACTGTTTCACCTGGTTTCTGGACCCTTTCTTTGAAGGCAGTGGCATAGTGGTATTATCACTGGACTAGTAACCCAGAGACCCAGGGTATTTCTCTGGGGACATGGGTTCAAATCCCACCACAGCAGAAGGTGGAATTTGAATTTAATTAATAAATCTGGAATTAAAAGCTAGTCTAATGATGGCCATGAAACCATTGTCGATTGTTGTAAAACCCATCTGGTTCACTAATGTCCTTTAGGGAAGGAAATCTGCCATCCTTACCTGGTCTGGCCAACATGTGACTCCAGACCTACAGCAATGTGGTTAACTCTTACATGCCCTCTGAAATGGCCTTGCAAGCCACTCAGATGTACCTAACTGCTACGAAGTCAATAAAAAGGAATGAAACCGGACGGACCACCCGGCATTGACCTAGGCACCAGAAACAACAATGGCAAACCCAGCCCTGTCGACCATGCAATGTCCTCCTTACTAACATCTGGGGGCTTGTGCCAAAGTTGGGAGAGCTGTCCCACAGACTAGTCAAGCAACAGCCTGACATAGTCATACTCACGGAATCATACCTTACAGACAATGTCCCAGACACTGCAATCATTATCCCTGGGTATGTCCTGTCCCACTGACAGGACAGACCCAGCAGAGGTGGTGGCACAGTGGTATACTATAGGGAGGGAGTTGCCCTGGGAGTCCTCAACATGGACTCCAGACCCCATGGAAGTCTCATGGCATCAGGTCAAACATGGGCAAGGTAACCTCCTACTGATTACCACCTACCGCCCTCCCTCAGCTGATGACTCAGTACTCCTCCATGTAACATTACTTGGAGGAAGCACTGAGGGTGGCAAGGGCACAAAATGTCCTCTGGGTGGGGGACTTCAATGTTCATCACCAAGAGTGGCTCGGTTGCACCACTACTGACCGAGCTGGCCGAGTCCTAGAGGACATAGCTGCTAGACTGGGTCTGCGGCAGGTGGTGGGGGAACCAACATGAGGGAAAAACATACTTGACCTCGTCCTCACCAATCTGCCTGCTGCAGATGCTTCCGTCCATGACGGTATTGGTAGGAGTGACCACTGCACAGTCCTTGTGGAGACCAAGTCCCACCTTCACATTGAGGATACCGTCCATCGTGTTGTGTGGCACTATCACCGTGCTAAATGGGATAGATTTCAAACAGATCTAGCAATGCAAAACTGGGCATCCATGAGGTGCTGTGGGCCATCAGCAGCAGCAGAATTGTACTCAACCACAATCTGTAACCTCATGGCCCGGCATATCCCCCACTGTACTATTACCATCAAGCCAGGAGACCAACCCTGGTTCAATGAAGAGTGCAGGAGGGCATGCCAGGAGAAGCACCAGGCATACCTCAAAATGAGGTGTCAACCTGGTGAAGCTACAACACAGGACTATCTGCGTGCCAAACTGCGTAAGCAGCATGCGATAGACAGAGCTAAGCGATCCCATAACCAACGGATCAGATCTAAGCTCTGCAGTCCTGCCACATCCAGCCGTGAATGGTGGTGGACAATTAAACAACTAACTGGAGGAGGTGGCTCCACAAATATCCCCATCCTCAATGATGGGGGAGCCCAGCACATCAGTGTGAAAGATAACGCTGAAGCATTTGCAACAATCTTCAGCCAGAAGTGCCGAGTTGATGATCCATCTCGGCCTACTCCTGAATTCCCCAGTATCACAGATGCCAGACCTCAGCCAATTTGATTCACTACGCGTGATATCAAGAAATGACTGAAGGCACTGGATGCTGCAAAAGCTATGGGCCCTGACAATATTCCGGCAATAGTACTGAAGACCTGTGCTCCAGAACTTGCCGCGCCCCTAGCCAAGCTGTTCCAGTACAGCTACAACACTGGCATCTACCCTGCAATGTGGTAAACTGCCCAGGTATGTCCTGTACACAAAAAGCAGGACAAGTCCAACCTGGCCAATTACCGCCCCATCAGCCTACTCTCAATCATCAGTAAAGTGGTGGAAGGTGTCATCAACAGTGCGATCAAGCGGCACTTGCTTAGCAATAACCTGCTCAGTGACGCTCAGTTTGGGTTCCGCCAGGGCCACTCAGCTCCTGACCTCATTACAGCCATGGTTCAAACATGGACAAAAGGGCTGAACGCCAGAGGTGAGGTGAGAGTGACTGCCCCTTGACATCAAGGCAGCATTTGACTGAGTATGTCATCAAGGAGCCCGAGCAAAACTGAGGTCAATGGGAATCAGGGGGAAAACCCTCCGCTGGCTGGAGTCATACCTAGCACAAAGGAAGATGGTTGTGGTTGTTGGAGGTCAATCATCTGAGCTCCAGGACATCACTGCAGGAGTTCCTCAGGGTAGTGTCCTAGGCACAACCATCTTCAGCTGCTTCATCAATGACCTTCCTTCAATCATAAGGTCAGAAGTGGGGATGTTCGCTGATGATTGCACAATGTTCAGCACCATTCGTGACTCTTCAGATACTGACGCAGTCTGTGTAGAAATGCAGTAAGACCTGGACAATATCCAGGCTTGGGCTGATAAGTGGCAAGTAACATTCGCGCGACACAAGTGCCAGGCAATGACCACCTCCAACAAGAGAGAATCTAACCATCTCCCCTTGACATTCAACAGCATTACCATCACTGAATCCCCCATTATCAACATCCTAGCGGCTCCCATTGACTAGAAACTGAACTGGAGTAGCCATATTAATACTGTGGGTACAAGAGCAAATCAGAGGCTAGGAATCCTGTGGTGAGTAACTCACCTCCTGACTCCCCAAAGTCTGTCCACCATCTACAAGGCACAAGTCAGGAGTGTGATGGAATACTCTCCACTTGCATGGATGCGTGCAGCTCCAACAACACTCAAGAAGCTCGACACCATCCAGGCCAAAGCAGCCCGCTTGATCGGCACCCCATCTACAAACATTCACTCTCTCCAACACCGAGGCACAGTGGCAGCAGTGTGTACCATCTACAAGATGCACTGCAGCAATGCGCCAAGGCTCCTTAGACAGCACATTCCAAACCCGCGACTTCTACCACCTAGAAGGACAAGGGCAGCAAATACATGGGAACACCACCATCTGCAAGTTCCCCTCCAAGTCACACACCATCCTGACTTGGAACTATATCGCCGTTCCTTCACTGTCGCTGGATCAAAATCATGGAACTTCCTTCCTAACAGCACTGTGGGTATGGACTGCAGTGGTTCAAGAAGGCAGCTCACCACCACCTTCTCAAGGGCAATTAGGGGCGGGCAATAAATGCTGGCCTGGCCAGCGTCGCCCACATCCCATGAATGAATAAAAAAAAACATGCTCTTTCTAAAATCATATTACACTGCAAGTTGAAATAAGAGTCAAAAGCTTTTAAAACGTTGTCGAATTTGGCAGATGCCTCATCAAGACCTTTTCTGGCAATCACCTCATCTGCTCTCGCCCCAATTGTAGACAACAATGTATTCACTTGCTGTGCTTCACACTTGCTGCCTAATTTAGATGCAATTCTGTATCTAAGAAACCTTTTTCTCCATAATACCCAGTTTTGAATCTGATTGGGTCCCTCTTGAATTCTGAAAATCTCCTGTGTTCCCAATTTTTGATCCATCTTGCTTTATTTTATAGACTTTTTTTTTCTTAGAGTGTTCCCCTTTAAGAAACTTTTTTTTTCAGGCTAGCTTGCTTTAATGGAGTGTTGCAGGTGTTCTCCAATGTCCCCTTCTGTTTTTAATAGGCTCTTTTAGGGTTTTCCCCTCTTCTTGGGAACTTTACTATGTTTATACAGCTTGCCGTCATGGAGTTGGCACAGCTGTTTGAGAGTTACCAACTTCTATCATAGACCATTCTAGGGGTTTCCATGTTCTTTGAGAACTGCAGTTTATTTGTTTTCTCTTCTTCAGGCTTGTTTGCGTTAATGGAGTGTACCTGCTGTGTTCAGGGGTTTTCCGCACTTTACGGCAGTTCGCACGCATTTCGGGGGTTTCCTGCTCTTTGCCCTCACATTTAGCCCAAATGATGAATTGGGTTTCCCCCATTTTTTTTCCTCTAGCCTGATGCCTTCAGAAAATTACTTTAAGCCCTTCAAAGGCTTTTCACCTTGATTCCTTGACCTTTGGTAATGTAACTCACCCAATCGATGGAATTGATTTGCAGGCAGTCATGCTTGCATTCTGTGAAGCTTCTCTCAGCCTCTTCTCAAGATCCACAGTTTTTGTTTTTGCACTTTTCTCCAGATCAGGCCTTTTCAGCTTGTTGCTTCAAATTTTTCCTCTGGGTGTAGGATCCCACCACTGATCACTATATTATTTGTTTGTTCTGTACGCTGCCACCGTATTTAGTCTAGCCAGACAGGTTCCTCACCTGTAGTATTTAAACATTAATATTTATTTCATTACAACTATTTACACTCCACACTAGCCTGTGTGACTCCTCCATAAGTCAAACTGTATCTGTTCCCGAGTCTCTCTCACATGCGATCTCTTACATCATCATAGTGGGAGGTATTCTTTACATTCTCTCAAGATTAACCCTTTCAGACCCCATTCCACAGGATTTACTGTCAAGTCCTATGTTAATATGGAAATCTGCACTCTTGCTGAACTATCATTCTGTGATCAGCTCTCTTGCCTCTAGTCAGTGGGCCTCCCTCATTGCTAACCCACCTGTTTGCCCTTAATTCCAGTCTACTACTGACACCCCTCTCCAGATCTATGGTTCACCAGTTGCTGTTGACTCTTAGCTACAAATTCTAGCAATGCCTCTCCCATGCCTGTTGGCTGCAAGCTGCAGATTCTGTTGTTGTTCACCCACCACCCCTGTGTTCATTGACTTAGATTAGCTTCTGGTCTGGCAACACATCAATCTTATAATTCTCATCCTTGTTTTCGAATTTCTCCATTGCCTTGCCCCTCCCTATCTCTGTGACGCCCTCCAGCCCTACAACCGTCCGCGATCTCTGCGCTCCTTTAATTCCGTCCTTGTGCACATCCCTGATTTTAATCACCACGATTGGCAACATCCCTTCAACTATCTAGGCCTTAAGCTCTGGAATTCCCTCCCTAAACCTGACCATCTCTCTCTCCTCCTTCAAGATTCTCCTTAAAACCTACCTCTTTGACCAAGCTACTGGTCACCTGGAATATCTATTTTTTTTAATAGGCCACTGTCAAATTTTGTCGAATACCATTCTCGTGAAGTGCCTTTAGATGCTTCACTATGTTAAAGGTGCTATAGAAATGCAAGATGATGTTGTCTGTGATACTTCTGCCGGCTTTCCCATTTCTTGTGGCTCTTCCGTTGCCTAACTGCTCTCAATTCTACTGTTGACTCTTCCACTCTAGTGTAAGCTCCCTTCCTAATGGCCTCTGCTCTGCTCCCCCACCACACTCCTGGTGGCTGCATCTGATTCCACCATTCGTACTCCAATGATCTGACTTGCGACTCCTGGGGGCTGCAAGCTGCTGCAGATAGCTGTCTGGTTGTGGACTGGCAGCTTGCATCACCTTCCAGATCTATCTAACTCAAACTGAATAAACGTAGTGAGGTCAGGCCTCCCTTTTTTTGTACATGATGTAGTAATGCACACATTATTAACGATTTATGTACATGAACATAGGAATCGCTCATGAAGAAAGATCAAAGTCTAGCTAGTTCGTCTTCTACTATCCTGGCAGCCTTGCGATACAAAGATCATGGATTTGTTGATTGATCACAGCATTCAAACTCTATCAATTACTCCACAACAGACCAAGACAAGAATTGATGAGCACCCCCAGTGGTGAGAGCTTTGGGAGTTATAGGTCCAAAATCACCTGTTCCTCCCAAGCATGCTACACTTACCACTTGCCATGTCTCAAATTATTCGTATACTGTATTCCAAAATGTTATTTTCTGTAAATCTATCCAATTTGAATTTGAATGAATCAATATTACTGCTTCCACTGTCTCCCTAAACAGCCTGTTCCATAGATTGACAATTCAGTCACTGAAATTTTGGGGTCATTTTAACCCAACCCGTCTGGCAAGAAACAGGGAGTTTGGGGTTGGACTTCCAATTTACACCCTGTCTGATCTTACTGCCCTTCGATTTCAATAGAGTAAAGTCAGGGGGCGGGGAGGGGTTGGTGCAGTGTAAAACAAGTGTTGCAACTGTCCTATTGGTATCCCAATGGGCGGGTTCAGATTAAATTGCACCCATTGTTTCCACGGATTAGTTTTGAAAATAGTCTACTCCAGGATTAAGGAGCATGCACCAAATAAAATGCGAAAAGTTAACAGACACCCTTCCCCCACCCCCCAAAATAAATCTATATAATGTGCAATATACCAGGGATAGGAAGAGAGAGTAATGGTTAGTCTTAATCCTGCAAGCAAAGTGTCCAAACCTCTTCAGCAAGAGGTTGATTTAACCCTCTGTGACCCCATCATCTAGGTCAACTCTCGTGGAGACATGCAGATCCAATATTGCCACCATCCAGTACTATATACTTTAATTGATAATTACAGGTGGGCATTCCTAAAAGAAGAAAATAAAACCGTCGAAAGCATGCATTTTCAGAAACATAACTCACAAGAAATGGCAGTTGTCCAGATTAGTCTTCTGTTTAAAGGGTGGAATGTTAATCAGCAGTTTCATGTTTGCAAATTCAGCAATCAGTTCAGTGCCATAAGAAATGCTGACAGAAATATGAATTAGCCACAGTTGTACAGGAGAAAGCTTAGAGACAGGTACATTATAATCCTTGTGTAAAAGCATTATGAAAGATCAAAGTCTCTTTCCATTTGCTTGTTTCATTTCCTGGTACTGCCATGTATAAGAGAGGCCTGAAATCACTGTGTCACAATTCACCTAGTAATATTTCCAACTCTAATTTCATTGCAGCTCCAGGGACCAGATTCTACTTCATTGCAGATATCCATCCATATAAATGATGTGTTGGCACCTCTTGTGCTGTTCGTAGTGAAAAGTACAAGAAATATTGACTATGAAGTTAGACAACGGCAGAATTATTAACTCAATTAATGACAACTCTTGGCAAGAGGTGTTCCACAACTCCCAATTGCAAAGAAGGCCACCCAAGCCTGAATTATGTATTTTAAGGCAGATATTACAGATATGAAAGAAGGTTCATTATATTTTTATATAGTTTTAAACATATAGAATCTTATTAATATCTCAAATGTCTTGTTGGAGTAAATGGCTTCTGTTATCTCAAGGGAAGCCCAAGGTGCATTTCTGATAGGATCCAGCAAAGTAGTCGCCTGGGTACATGACAGGGAGCAGATAAATAAAGCCCGAGAATCGCAGTCTACAGCACTGATCTTCCGGGAGAGGAGCGGAGAGGGGGTAAGAGTGGCGGAGAGGAGCAGAGAGGGGCGGAGAGAAGCGGAGAAGCGGAGAGTGGCCGAGAGAAGCAGAGAGGAATGGAGAGCGGCAGAGAGTGGTGGGGAGGAGCGGAGAGGAGCAAAGGGGAGCAGAGAGGAGCAAAGAGGAGCAAAGAGGAGCAAAGAGGAGCAAAGAGGAGCGGAGAGGAGCAAAGAGGAGCGGAGAGGAGCGGAGAGGAGCAAAGAGGAGCAAAGAGGAGCGGAGAGGAGCAAAGAGGAGCGGAGAGGAGCGGAGAGGAGCGGAGAGGAGTGGAGAGGAGCAGAGAGGAATGGAGTGGAGTGCAGAGGAGTGGAGCAGAGAGGAGTGGAAAGGAGTGGAGAGGAGCGGAGTGGAGCAGACCTGCGGGAGAACTCCAGGCGCACCCTGAGTTTGAAATAAAATGAATATCACAGGAAAGTTGTAAGCTGAATGGTTGGTGTGTAACTGCTGTTAGGGTGTGTGTGTAAAGAGCTGGTGAGGATACTGCTATTGGGAGTGTATGCAAAGAGGAGGTGATCAGAACAATGTAAAAAAAAATAAATAAATAAGGTTTACCTAGCTTAATTAGCTTCCTTATAATTAATTAAATAAAACACCAGTAGAAGGAAAGTAAGAAGATGTCGAATCTTCTGTGTTATTTGTAAGTAGTAAGGTTTTTCAGTATTAGTAGGGTTTAAATTAGTAACCTAAGTGGTTGGTGAGTAGAGGCATTCATTAAAAATTAATTAACTAGTTAATTAAAACACAATAAGAATGGCAGGGCAGAAGATGTGTGGCAGCTGTAGTTTGTGGGAGTTGGAGTCTGCAGTAAGTGTCTGCGGCTCAAGGAATTTTAGCTCAGAGTTGATGAGCTGGAGTCCAAACTTCGGACACTGCGAGGCTGATCATCTACCTCAATGCCACTTTCCTGTGCTATCTCATGTCATTTATCTCCAGAAATCTATTGATTTCTGTCTTGAACATGCTCAGTGATTGAGCTTGCACAGCCCTCTGGGGTAGAGAATTCCAAAGATTCACCAGCCTCTGAGTGAAGAAATTTCTCCTCTTTTCAGTCTTAAATGGTCTGAGACTATGTCCCCTGGTTCTAGACTCACCAGCCAGGGGAAACATCCTATCCATATGCACCCTGTCATGCCTGAAAGAATTCTGCAAGTGTCAATGAGATCACCTCTCATTCTTCAAAACTCGAGAGAATACAGGCCCCGTTTCCTCAATCTCTCTTCATAGGACAATTCCCATCATCGCAGGGATTAATCTGGTGAACCTCCGTTGTACTCCGTCTATGGTAAGTCTATCCTTCTTCAGATAAGGAGACCAAAACTGTACACAATATTCCAGGTGCAGTCTCACGAAGACTCTATACAATTGCAGCAAGATATCTTTATTCCTGTACTCAAAGCCCCTTACAATGAAGGCCAAAATACGATTTGCCTTCTTAATTTCTTGCTGCACCCGCATACTATCTTTTAGTGACTCATGAACAAGGAGACCCAGGTCACTTTGGACATCAATACTTCCCAACCTCTCACCATTTAAGAAATATTCAGTCTTTCTGTTTTTTCTACCAAAGTGGATAACTTTACACTTATTCACATTATATTCTATCTGCCATGTTCTTGCCCATTCACTGAGCCTGTCCAATCCACTTGAAGCTTCCTTGCATCTTCCTTACAACTTGCATTCCCAACTAGTTTTGTGTAATCAGCAAATTTGGAAATATTACAAATCCCCACATCCAAATCATTTATAACGATGTGAATAGCTGTGACCCAGGCACTGATCGTTGCGGTACCCCATTAGTAACAGCCTGCCACCCTGAGAATGACCTGTTTATTCCTACTCTCTGCTTTCTGTCTGTTAACCAATTCTCAATCCATATCAGTATATTACCCTTAATCCCATGCATTCTAATAGTGTGTACTAACCTCTGATGTGGGACCTTATCAGAAGCCTTCTGAAAATCCAAATAGACCGCATCCTCTGGTTCTCCTTTATCTATGCTGCAAGTAACACCCTCATAAATCCAGGTTGACTCTGCCCAATTTTATCATTATTTCCTAAGTGTCCAGTTATCACATCCTTTACAATAGATTCTAACAATAGCAGGAATAGTAGCGACATTTAAGAGGCATCTGGACAGGTACTTGAATGAGCAAGGCATAGAGGGATATAGAATTAATGCAGGCAGGTGGGATTAGTATAGATAGGCATTATGGTCGGCATGGACGCAGTGAACCGAAGGGCCTGTTTCTATGCTGTACGACTCTATGACTCTATTTTCCCTGCTACTGATGTCAGATTAACAGGTCAGTAGTTCTCCAGTCTCCCTCTTCCCCCCTTCTTAAATAATGGGGTTACATTTGCTACTTTCCAGTCTGCAGGAACTTTTCCAGAATCTATAGAGTTTTGAAACAAAACCACCAATTCATCAGAAATGAAACGTTAACTCTGTTTCTCTCTCCACAGATGCTGCCAGACCTGCTGAGTATTTGACACTTTCTGTTTTTATTTCAGATTTCCAGCATCCACAATATTTTGCTTTAATAGAAGTAGGGAAATTTTGCTATAGCTGTACATGGTCTTGGTGAGACCACATCTGGAGTACTGTGTACAGTTTGGTCTCCTTACATAAGAAAGAATAAAATTGCATTAGAAGCCGTTCAGTCAACTGATTCCTGGGATGAAGGAGTTATCTTATAGAACCATAGAAAAATTCTGGCACAGAAGGAGGCCATTCAGCCTGTCGTGTTATGCCATGCCTTATGAGGAAAGGTTGAACAGGTTGGGCCAGGGATAGGCACCGACACGTTGCATCACGGACATTTGACAAAATTATTGACTCAGCCACAACATGGGGGCAATTAATCTGTGTATAAAGTGTACAGCCAATCTAATGCCATCAAAACACAGTCTGATTTAAAACACATTTCCCCCTATAAACAAAGTAGCTAAGCATACAAACGTCAATGGCGAGCTGCACAATTGTACTGACCAGATACCAAGCAAAATAGTATGCAATGTCAATGCGAATGACTTTTTTTGACAGAATAGAGCTAGCTACACCATGTCACGGGGTGTCAGATGGACCTTATTGGATGACCTTTGTGGATTCACACTGTGTCAGGAGTGCAAATTTATCCAATAAATCATGAAACTCAAGGAGAGGATTGTTATTGTGGTTACTGAGGCGAGGCAGTAGAAAAATCAACAATAGGAAGACGGACCATTTCTCACACTGCTATTGTCATAAGACAATTTAACCCGTGATGGTCAATATTTTTGCAACTTCTCCACCTGCTTGTAATATGTGTCTGAAGACAAAAACAAGAAATGCTGGAATCACTCAGCAGGTCTGGCAGCATCTGTGGAAAGAGAAGCAGAGTTAACGTTTCGGGTCAGCGACCCTTCTTCGGATTCCGAATGCTGCCAGACCTGCTGAGTGATTCCAGCATTTCTTGTTTTTGTTTCAGATTTCCAGCATCCGCAGTATTTTGCTTTTATTTTTGTGTCTGAAGACAGGTCAGCCAACAAAAGGGCAGTGATCTCCAAATCAGGAGAATTTTATAGGATGAAGCAAATGGTACTTCAGAAGAGTTATGTAAAACAGAAAAGCAGAGTGGGACAGGAAGGGACAGAGAGATTAACGGTAGGTAGCCAAGACTAGTTTGTTCATCTTGACAGGCTGTTAAACTCAAGGTTCTGGATTCTAAAATACAGAAATATCAGAATCCCTCATGGACAAAATGTAATTTGCTCACCAAAGTTAGTGACAAAATTAGATAAATGCAATTACAAATAAAGAGTGCCTTTCAGTCCCTCTAATAAAGCAATTCCCTTATGTCTATAACTCAGTCTATCACTGTTGATTCCAATTCAGCTCTGACAAGATAATCATTAACAAAAAGCTTTTGTGCAAAACATTGCTACTCCATGTATTATTCAGTTACTAAATGTTTAGTCACTATCAATAAGCTTGTACTCCAGCCTAACCAATTTAATGTCCAAGCCAAATTTCTTACCTGTTAGCAAAGGTGTACTTTTAACGTCATGTAATTATATGATACAGCCAACTTTCAAATGATATTGGCAACTCAGGTTATCTGCCCTCAAACTGGATAGTAAATGATGCACATTGCAGTTACTGATCTATAACATACTTGTAAAACTTGTCCTTTAATCCAATTCACAGCAAATAAAAATCAGCTAATGACTGTTTCTAACATGGTCATTGAAACATAATAAATTTCTACTATGTCTTCCCTGACAGTTTTTAAACTGCAAATGCAGCATAGCTTTTGTTAAGGAATTCTGGACAGTTCCTCATAGATTAAGGTGTATTAAAGCTATCCATTGCATTGTATTTACTAACTATTGTATAGTAGCATCCTGTTTATGCCAATATCATTCAGCCACATTACACCATATTCTTACATTCATGGAGAACTAACAGTCCTGACTTCTGGCCATTCCTTTGATTTTCTTGCCTGGTTTCTGCTCAATCCAAGTTCTGGAACAATGTGATTCCAAATGGATAGCAGCAGAATTGCAACATTTATATAGAAGCAAAAGTCCAGCAACTTTCAACATGTCACTGAGCTTGTATCCCAAGTGAAAGTAATGCATGCCAGAGCATAGAAATCAAGGCATTCTTGAAGTGACTTCTGCCATTTTAAAATGTTTATGTGACACAATGTTAAAGGCTTGGAGCAGGGTTGTCCAACCTTTTTGCGTGGGGGCCACATTACAATTTTTGTCTTACATAGGGGGCCTGCGAGACAATTTCGGAGAGATAAAGGCATTAAAAATTTATCTTACTATTAATCAAAAGAATAACAACAAATGTGCATTTTTGTGAAGAAGCTTTAAATGAGAAGACTAATTTACTGACTTACATTCTCGTCACCATGTTGGACACTGATTTAGTGAGATACATGTTTTTTTTGCTTGCACAAGTATTCAATGTTTGCCTGCACACTTGTTCTAGCGATGCAGAGTATTCTAGATAGATGTCCATCTGTCAGGAGTGATCTTGATCACTGTCTCCCTCCTCTTTCTTTCTCTGTCTCTCTGTGTTCTCCCCTCTCTGTGTTGCTCCCTCCCCTGTGTTGCCCCCCCCCCCCCCCCCCTCTGTGTTTCTCCCTACTCTGTGTTGTCCTTGCTCTCTCTGGCTCCCTTTCTCTCTCTCTCTGCTCCGTCTCTCTGTCCCCCTTCTCTCTGCCCCTCTCTTTCTCTCTCTCTGCCCTCTCTCTCATGGCTCCCCTCTCAGTCTGTCCCTCTCTCACTCTGTCCTCTCTCTCCCTCACTACCCCTCTCTCTCTGCCCCTTCTCTCTCTCTTTCTGTCCCTCTCTCACTCTGCCCCCTCTCTCTCTCTTTCTGTCCTTCTCTCTCTGCCTCTCTCTCTCTGCCTCCTCTCTCTCTCTCTTCCCCACTCTCACCACACCCACCCCCCCTCCCCATTCTGACAGTTGCAAAGAGCGGGAACATTCTGCAGAGCAGCTTTATCGTTCATTTTTTAAAAAAAATCGCAATGTCAGTTCCACAGCTCACAGGTGCTGGGAGAAGGAACAGCAATTTCTGAACTTTGGACAGATTCGTGATTTTCTGGCAGGTTCTAAATTTTTTTTAAAAGCCCGCTGGAAAATCACGAATCTGTCCAAAGTTTAGAAACCGTGATTCCCTCTCCCAGCACCTGTCAGCTGTGAAACTGGCATTGCAATTATTTTTTAAAGTCAGTCTGGAAGAAGAAGCCAATGGGAAATTTCTCATCTCTGAAATTACCAGTCATGGACCTGAAAATGTTTTACCATGGACACTGATGTCCATGTACAGACACGTTGCTGACCCCTGGGTTGGGCCTATACCTATTGGAGTTTAGGAGAATGAGAGGTGATCTTATTGAAACATATAAGATCCTGAGGGTACTTGACAGGGTGGATGCTGGAAGGATGTTTCCACTTATGGGCAAGACTATAACTAGAGGATACAGTTTATAAATAAGGCGAGTCTCATTTAAGACGGAGATGAGGAGAACTTTTTCTCTCAGAGGGTCATTGGTCTGTGGAATTTGCTTCCTGAGCGCAGTAGAGGCAGGGTCATTGAATATATTCAAGGCAGAGTTAGATAGATTCTTGATAGACAAGGGAATCAAAGTGTTAAGGGGGAAGACAGGAAAGTGGAGTTGAGGCCACAATCAGATCAGCCATGATCTTATCAAATGGCAGAGGAGGTTTGAGAGACGGAATGTCCTACTCCTGCTCCTAATTCGTATCTTCGTGTAGAAGAGATACAACAACAACCACCTTCAAGACTATAGGAAGAAACCTCCCATTTTTGAGTCAGTGAGATTGTCTGCTTGAAACTGATCATCGTGCTTGATTGACAGACCTTGTACGATCAGGGACTCAATCCCACATTTTGACAATAGTTCTTCTTGGAACACATTTGCGATGTTCTACACGTTACGTGAAGAGTTTTCTGTACAGTATATTTATGAGTAGGTAGCTTTGTAAGGGTTCACTATTAAATAAGACACCTTTGGGGGTGAAACTTGTCTCTGCCAGCAGCATAAACAGGTTCATAGCGAATCAGCAGCCGACTTCTGATCATGCCAGTTTGGAAAATATTGCCAATATTTTGAATTTCAAACCAAATGAAAAGCGACTGAGAGAAACAAGGAAATGAGTCTTCACAAAGAAATTGAGCTTCCATTCTGTGAACTTCAGTGGAAAGAAGATTGGGCCCAATGAAAAATCAGCTGCCAATTCACTACGAGCCTGTTTTGCACTGCTGACATAGATCAATTTCACCCCACTTATGCACTCACTGGCCTAATTTCCAATCTTACACTCTATTGACAAAATATTACAATAAAGCGGTCTGATCTTAGTTTCTTTTGCCTACCCTCTTTAAGTCTAGATTGCAAATAATGAGACCATCCATTCAAGTAGACAGCAATTGATAACAAGTATTGACCATGCAACTATTCTATTCCCCTCCAATTCAAAAATCTATTAGAATGTTCCACACATGATGTTTAGAAGTAGATGAACGTGAAAGGAGGTTTCTCAATCATGGAAATTTCAGCACAGAAGGGGGCCATTCAATCCATATTCCTGTGTTGATTCTGAAACACATTGATCCAATTTTTCTGCTCTTTCCACTTATCCTTTAATATTTTCCATCTTCAAATAATTGTCAAATTCCCTCTCAAGTGTTATATTTGACTCTGCTTCAATATCCATTTGGTAATGAATTCAACTTTGCAATACTCTTTTGTGAACAAAAGAAATTCTTGTGGCTTTCATCCTTTTATGATTTTTTATTAATCCTACGTTTACATTGAGTTTATTGATTCACTGAGCCGTGGCATGAATCTTTCAATATTTACCTTTTCAAGTGTTGTCATTATTTTCAATTGTTCTGCTAGATGCACCTTTTCTGGCTGCAATATCTTGTGTAGGACAGGGCACTCAAAACTGCTCATGGTACCTTAACCTCACAAGCAGTAAAGTCTCGATCTTAGTGTGAGGTAAAAGCCTGCTACCCGACTCGAACCAGACAGGACCCGACGACATCTGTCGGGTTGGGGTTGGGGTCGGGCTGATCTTCCGGGCCCGGCTTTCGGGCTCGGGTCTGGTCAGGCCCGGTCCAGATCAGGCCGGGTTCGGGTAGGACACACACACAGCAAGAATTGCAGGTACGTGTTAAAAGTAAAAAATGTACCTGAGCTGCAAGTCTGGGACATCAAAGAAGGAAACTGAGTCTGCGCAGTGAGCGAGTGAGCATCCCTATGACGTCATCACGCTCATGTCGCAGCTTCCTGAAGATTGGGAGTCGGAAGGTAGGTAAAGGGAACATTCCAGTGGTCGGATCGGGCTCGGGTCGGGTCGGTCGCAGGGGGAAAAAGGAGGGACTCAGGCCGGGTTGGACTCAGGTCCGATGTGGTCCCGTCGGGATTTTTGTGTGACTTGAGCAGGCCTTTCGCGTGAGGCAGTCAGAGTTAACATGCATTCTTCTAAGCTTTTCTCCAGCCATTTAGAAATGTTACTTTGGGTGTCGGCCAATAGTACGGTCTTAATTATTGAAATGAATTTGTCAGTATTGCACCAATTTAAACCAGGTGACCACTGAACTCAATCCACCTTCCCACAGTTGCTCCTTTGATGTTCCAAATGACAATGCAAACCTTATTTTTCCTTCAGACCAGACCAAGCTTGGAAAAGGAGGAAGCTTTTAATGTTTGGGGGATGGGGGGAAAGTGATTTTACTCTCTGAAAATTCTGTGTAACACACAAAGCTACTTGGGCTAGTTCCCTGGAAATAAGCTGGCACCAACATACTGACAGATGGCCAAATGACCAGTGCTGACATTATCTGTCTTCCCAGAGGGGATCGGGAAACAAACAGCTGGACGTTTTTGTTAGTGATAAAATGCAAGAGCTTGTTGCAAGTTGTTTAACTATCATTTGTGCTGAACTCTCTATTCCAGGCCAGATGGTGAGTTTCTGCCAGTAGGGCATTAACAGGAAGCCAGACTTTTACTGAATCGGTTACTTTATTACAACTGATTAAAAATAAGCAATATATTAAGGCTTTTTTTTTTACAAGGGCATTTCAATGACCAAGGGTTCAAATGATAGGTTGTGGCAAGAATTACTCTACAATGAGTCTGCTTAATAGAACATAAACATTCCAATTGATTTCAGAACGTCCCAAATTCCAAGCATTTTAAATCCAAACCTCATGTCCAAAAGTTCTAAACTTCACACCTGATTTTGTTCTCCAATTATTTCAGTTCAGAGTTCCACTGTATTTCTGCCAAACAGCCCCTGTGTATCGGAATCCTACTGATCTAAAAGGGCCTCGATTTGTATGGATTTAAGAGGCACCCGTCTGCTTTAAGTGCGTGCCTCATCCGCCAGGTTAGAATCAGGATTTGAGCAGGTAAATAACTTGCTTGCTTTTAACTGCCCATTTTGCTAGTTTCTTTGATATAGGAGATTGGTTAAGAAGGTAAGAGCCCATGGGATCCAGGGCAATTTGGCAAAGTGGATCCAAAATTGGCTTAGTGGCAGGAGGCAGAGGGTGATGGTCGAGGGTTGTTTTTGCGATTGGAAGCCAGTGACCAGTGGTGTACCACAGGGATCGGTGCTGGGACCTTTGCTGTTTGTCGTGTACATTAATGATTTAGACGTGAATATAGGAGGTATGATAAGTAAGGTCACAGATGACACAAAAATTGGCGGTGTCGTAAATAGTGAGGAGGAAAGCCTTAAATTACAGGACGATATAGATGGGCTGGTAAGATTGGGCAGTGCAGTGGCAAATGGAATTGAATCCTGAGAAGTGTGAGGTGATGCATTTTGGGAGGACTAACAAGGCAAGGGAATATACAATGGATGGTAGGACCCTAGGAAGTACAGAAGGGACCTTGGTGTACTTGTCCATAGATCACTGAAGACAGCAGCACAGGTAGATAAGGTGGTTAGGAAGGCATATGGGATACTTGCCTTTATCAGCTGAGGCATAGAATAGAAGAGCAGGGAGGTTATGATGGAACTGTATAAAATGCTAGTTAGGGCACAGCTGGAGTACTGTGGACAGTTCTGGGTGCCACACTATAGGAAGGATGTGACTGCACTGGAGAGAGTGCAGAGGAGATTCATTAGGATGTTGCCTGAGCTGGAGCATTTCAGCTATGAAGAGAGACTGAAAAGGCTAGGATTGTTTTCCTTAGAGCAGAGAAGGCTGAGGGGGGACCTGATTGAGGTGTACAAAATTATGAAGGGCATTGATAGGTTAGATAGGAAGAAACTTTTTCCCTTAGCGGAGGTGTCAATAACAAGGGGGCATAGATTTAAGGTAAGGGGCAGGAGGTTTAGAGGGGCTTTGAGGAAAATCTGTTTCACCCAGAGGGTGGTTGGAAACTGGAACGCACTGCCTGAAGAGGTGGTAGAGGCAGGAACCCTCACAACATTTTAAAACTATTTAGATGAACACTTGAAACATCATAGCATACAAGGCAACGGGCCAAGTGCTGGAAAACAGGATTAGAATAGTTACGTGCTTGATGGCCGGCACAGACACGATGGGCCAAAGGGCCTGTTTCTGTGCAGTATAACTCTATGACTCTATAAGGGACTGAAGAGGAAATCAATGCAGAAGGTTGTAGCAATGGGGGTTTAATAGTGTGGATGAATTCAATACATTGGGGGATAGGGAAACAGTGGATGTCAGCATGGACCAGGAGGATTAAGAAGCTACAATCTGTAGGGAAACAGGATGAAAACACCTGGGTTTCAGATAAGTTGGAGCTTGTGAAGGCTGGAGCTTGGGAGGTCAGCAAGAGAAGTACTGGAGAATTGACTTAAGAGATAACAAAAACGCACATTGTGGGTCTCAGCCCACTGAGAGTAAAGTGGTTGAAGTAGGGCTGGGTTATCAACGGCACACACATGGACAAGCAGAGGTGACTTGGGGCGGACAGAGGAGCCATTGCTGGAGATGTGAATGAAAGCAATGTGAAAGTCAGTTTCACAAACAGATAATCAGGATGTTGAATGAGAAATGAATTGGGCTCAGCTATGATGCACTGCACTGTTGAAAAGCTGGCCAATATTCACTGTTGATACTCACACACGTAAAATGTCCACTTGCGTAAGATTCAAGAGGACTGCTAGTACAAGTGAAATTGTGGGGGGTAATTTTAACCGAACCTACCTAGGGGCAATTATTGAAAGCTGGTTCTAAACCACCTGCTCAATTTTGCTGTCCGGTTATTTCAGGTGAGAGTTCCACTGTATTTCTGCCAAAAAGGCCCTGTGCATCAGAATCCTACTGATATAATAGGGCCCCATTTTGTATGGATTTAAAAGGCTCCCACCTGCTTTAAGTGGGCTTTCATCTGCCTTAAAGACCAGCCAGGTTAAAATCGGGACTGGTCAGGATTTAAGCAGTTAAATAACTTGCTTGTTTTTAACTGCCCGTCCTGACAGCTTCTGGTTTATGGATAGGGTTAAAATGGACCTCATGGGTGTGCTTCTGTGGTCCTGTCTCACCCTGTCAATGTCGAATCTAATCATTGAAGTAATGGAGCTACAACATAAGGGAAGCAAGGTGGCCTTAGAATAAATAAAATACTGATCATTCCCATCACTCATATGTAATCAGCAGACCTTGATTACTAAACTGGGCCTGAAAAACAGAGCTTATTGAAGTATCTGTTTGTCTGACACCTCCTTAATGATTGCGGCAATGACAGATGAGTTAGGAGTGGAAAACTTGTTTATACCGTGCCCAAGGTGTTAGCCAAAACAACTTGACCTGATTCGAATCATAGAGTCATAGAGTTATACAGCACAGAAACAGGCCCTTTGGCCCATCGTGTCTGTGCCAGCCATCAAGCACCTATCTATTCTAATCCCATTTTCCAGCACTTGGCCCGTAACCTTGTATGCTATGGCGTTTCAAGTGCTCATCTAAATACTTCTTAAATGTTGTGAGGGTTCCTGCCTCTACCACCCCTTCCAAGGAGCGAGGGAAGAGTCCACAAGTAATAAATGGAATTATTCTTAGTTAGCCATTTAGTGGGTTTTCATAATATATGCACAAATTTTGCATAATTCAAAAACACCTGTCCTTATCTTTGGCTTCTTTTCTATTTAATTAGCTTAAAATTAATTAGGAATTGAAATTACACTGTGTGGTCTGAGCATACGATGCTTGATGTGTTTTCATGAAATTTCTTTGTGGTGCTTCAGGGGCGTAAATGTACTTGGAAACAAACAGATCAACCCTCCTGTTAGCAGAGCAGACCAAAGAATTTCAGGCTTATGTGCCAAGAGTTCACAGGCTAATTTCACACAGCATAATTTCTGTATTCTGCAGGGAATTATTTTTATTTTACACTCTACTTAAGAAGCTCCCTCTATATCCCATGTGTGAATATTTCTTTACCTATGCTTTGAGACATAAGGAAAAAAATAAGAGACTGTGAGAAAAAATAGTGAAATAAGAGTTAATAGCGCTATAGGGAAGTTTCTTCCAAATAGCTTTAATGTGCTTCCATAATCAAGCCAAGTCTTGTATAAAGTAACACCCTGTTTACATGTTGTGAGTGGATGAGCACTCTATGGGATCAATAATTACCCCTTAACCACAGTACATTACAACAGATGTCACTTGGAATGGCCTCTACATTCTCCTCTTAATTCTGAAGTACATTAAATACCACAGCATCAAATCAATGTGCAACACTTACATAGGATATAAGACAGGCCATTTGGCCCAAACAGACAATGCCAGTGTTTATGCTCCACTGAAGCCTCCTCCCATTTTTCCTCATCTAAATCTATCATCGTAACCCTCCATTCCCTTCTCCCTCACATGCTTGTCTAGCTTCCCCTTAAAGGTATCTATACTATTTGCTTCAACCACTTTGTGTGCTAGTGAGCTCCACATTCTCACCACTCTCTGGGTAAAGAAGTTTCTTCTGAATTCCCTATTGAATTTTTTGGTGACTGTCCTATATTGATGACCTCTAGTTATGCTCTTCCCCACAAGAGGAAACATTGTCTCTGTATCCAATATACAACACTAAAATGGAATCAAATAAGATGATACATATCAAGAAAAAAGTACACTTCTGGACTTAAATGCTGTACCCAGTCTTTCAAGTCTCATGTTAACTCATCCATTTCAGTGACTCATTTACCAAGTCTTGTATTATCATTCATACTCAATGATCCCTTGTATTTATCTGCTTGCATGAATTTCTGTATTCTTTTGGGCCTCCTTATCTCGAGAGACAATGGATACGCGCCTGGAGGTGGTCAGTGGTTTGTGAAGCAGCGCCTGGAGTGGCTATAAAGGCCAATTCTGGAGTGACAGGCTCTTCCACAGGTGCTGCAGAGAAATTTGTTTGTTGGGGCTGTTGCACAGTTGGCTCTCCCCTTGCGCCTCTGTCTTTTTTCCTGCCAACTACTAAGTCTCTTCGACTCGCCACAATTTAGCCCTGTCTTTATGGCTGCCCGCCAGCTCTGGCGAATGCTGGCAACTGACTCCCACGACTTGTGATCAATGTCACACGATTTCATGTCGCGTTTGCAGACGTCTTTATAACGGAGACATGGACGGCCGGTGGGTCTGATACCAGTGGCGAGCTCGCTGTACAATGTGTCTTTGGGGATCCTGCCATCTTCCATGCGGCTCACATGGCCAAGCCATCTCAAGCGCCGCTGACTCAGTAGTGTGTATAAGCTGGGGATGTTGGCCGCTTCAAGGACTTCTGTGTTGGAGATATAGTCCTGCCACCTGATGCCAAGTATTCTCCGAAGGCAGCGAAGATGGAATGAATTGAGACGTCGCTCTTGGCTGGCATACGTTGTCCAGGCCTCGCTGCCGTAGAGCAAGGTACTGAGGACACAGGCCTGATACACTCGGACTTTTGTGTTCCGTGTCAGTGCGCCATTTTCCCACACTCTCTTGGCCAGTCTGAACATAGCAGTGGAAGCCTTACCCATGCGCTTGTTGATTTCTGCATCTAGAGACAGGTTACTGGTGATAGTTGAGCCTAGGTAGGTGAACTCTTGAACCACTTCCAGAGCGTGGTCGCCAATATTGATGGATGGAGCATTTCTGACATCCTGCCCCATGATGTTCGTTTTCTTGAGGCTGATGGTTAGGCCAAATTCATTGCAGGCAGACGCAAACCTGTCGATGAGACTCTGCAGGCATTCTTCAGTGTGAGATGTTAAAGCAGCATCGTCAGCAAAGAGGAGTTCTCTGATGAGGACTTTCCGTACTTTGGACTTCGCTCTTAGACGGGCAAGGTTGAACAACCTGCCCCCTGATCTTGTGTGGAGGAAAATTCCTTCTTCAGAGGATTTGAACGCATGTGAAAGCAGCAGGGAGAAGAAAATCCCAAAAAGTGTGGGTGCGAGAACACAGCCCTGTTTCACACCACTCAGGATAGGAAAGGGCTCTGATGAGGAGCCACCATGTTGAATTGTGCCTTTCATATTGTCATGGAATGAGGTGATGATACTTAGTAGCTTTGGTGGACATCCGATCTTTTCTAGTAGTCTGAAGAGACCACGTCTGCTGACGAGGTCAAAGGCTTTGGTGAGATCAATGAAAGCAATGTAGAGGGGCATCTGTTGTTCACGGCATTTCTCCTGTATCTGACGAAGGGAGAACAGCATGTCAATAGTCGATCTCTCTGCACGAAAGCCACACTGTGCCTCAGGGTAGACGCGCTCGGCCAGCTTCTGGAGCCTGTTCAGAGCGACTCGAGCAAAGACTTTCCCCACTATGCTGAGCAGGGAGATTCCACGGTAGTTGTTGCAGTCACCGCGGTCACCTTTGTTTTTATAGAGGGTGATGATGTTGGCATCGCGCATGTCCTGGGGTACTGCTCCCTCGTCCCAGCACAGGCATAGCAGTTCATGTAGTGCTGAGAGTATAGCAGGCTTGGCACTCTTGATTATTTCAGGGGTAATGCTGTCCTTCCCAGGGGCTTTTCCGCTGGCTAGGGAATCAATGGCATCACTGAGTTCCGATTTGGTTGGCTGTATGTCCAGCTCATCCATGACTGGTAGAGGCTGGGCTGCATTGAGGGCAGTCTCAGTGACAGCATTCTCCCTGGAGTACAGTTCTCTCCAAAACTATAAAAATACTTTTTATATCTTTGATTAACAGATCATGTTCCCCCATTTATTGTACCATCTCTCTTGAGCAATGACAGACCACTAGAATTCCACCTCACAGCTTCCACCATACTTACAGACCTCATCCTGCAGATGACTTTGAAAGTTTATTTGGAAAAACATAAACAAACACCTCCTCCAGGGAGAACTGTGGAGAGTGTGCACTGAAATGAGTTTTAAACTGTCTTTTGTTTCACCTGGCCTGTCACATAAAATCGTCTTGTGTTCCACTTCTACCAACTGTGGGTAGGTGTACCTTCCTTTGACCTTTCATCTCTCAGTGAATCCCTTCTAATTTTTTCTGTTCTCAGCTGCTTCCCTTTAAATTTACGTAGAATTACATAGGATATACAGCACCGAAACAGGCCATTCAGCCTAACCATTCCAAGCCAGCATTTATTTTTCACTCAAGCCTTCTCCTGTCCTTATTCATCTAACTCTATCAGCATAATCCTGTATTTCCTTCTCCCTCATATGCCTATCTAAGTTCCCCTTAAATTCGGCAACCACTCCCTGTGGTTGTGAGTTGCACATACTCACCACTCTCTGGGTAAAGAAGTTTCTTATGAATTCCCTGTTTGATTTCGTAATGACTATCTTATCTTGGTGGCTTCTAGTTTTACTCTTTCCCGCAAGTGGAAACATGGGCTGGATTTTGTGCATCCATCGACGACTGGATTGGTGGCACGGGGGGGATGGAGAATTGCAACGCAGCCGTCCACCCGGAAAACACGACATTGGTTCCGGATTTTGTCAGTGGCGGGAAAGCACAAAAGCGACATCGTCACCGCAATACAACGGGAACCTATTTTAAATTGCGGAGTCGTAGTAAATGTTTTTCAGACTGGAGGATGGTAGACAGTGGTGTTCCCCAAAGGTCAGTGCTGGGACGACTGCCTTTTTTTGCTATATAAAAATGACTTGGATCTTGGAATACAGAGTAGAATTTCTGGTGACACCAAACTTGGGAGTGTGACAAACAGTGAGGATGATATGAACCGCCTGCAACAGGGCATAGATACATTAGCAGAATGGGCAGAGAGGTGGCAGTTGGGGTTTAATACTGACAAGTGTGAGCTGATACATTTCGGCAGAAGAAATAGGGAGAGGCAATATATATGACACATTCTAAAGAGTGTGCAGGATCAGAGGGACCTGGGAGTGCATGTACATTGATCTTTAAAGGTGACAGGAAAGAGAGTGGATAGCATATCTTGGGCTTCATTAATAGAGGCATTGAGTACAAAAGCAAGGAAGCCATTCTGAACCTTTTTAAAACTCTGGTTAGGTTTTAACTGGAGTATTGCGTCCTGTTCTGGTCACCACACTTTAGGAAAGATATGAGGGTCCTTGAAAGGGTGCAGAAGAGACTTACCAGAATGATTCCAGGGATGAGGGATTTTAGTTCGAAGATTAGTTTGGAAAAGCTGGATTGTTCTCCTTGGAACAAAGGAGATTGAAGGGAGATTTAAAAGAAGTATACATTAAGATTATGGCCGGCTTAGATAAGTTAGACAAAGAAAAACTGTCCCCCTTAACTAATGGTACAAGGACTAGGGGACACAGACTGAGCGTTTTGGACAAGGGATGCAGGGGGAATACGAGGGAGAACTATTTTACACAGTGGGTATAATGACCTGGAGCTCACTGTCCACAGGGGTGGTGGAAGCAGTCAATGTATTCAAAAGGAAATTGGATGTCTGCTTGAAGGAAATAAATTTGCAGGGCTATGGGGATTGCGTGGGGGACTGGGACTGGGACTGACAGGCTAGTTCTATGGAGATCTGGCATGGACTTGATGGGCCGAATGGCCTCCTTTTGTGCCATAAATGACACTGTGGCCAGTATTTTATGCCTCTCCTGGGAGTAGGTTTGAAGCAGGTGGGTCCGTAAAATTGAATGGGAGGCAGGGGTTCCCATTCCTGTCATCTATCTGCCCCCGCTGCCAATTTGCCAGCAGTAGGGGAGGTTGAAAACAGCCAACCCACCACAGGCCAATTGAGGCCCTTAAAAGGTAGCCAATTAATTGCCACTTAAGGGCCGCCTCCTGTCGCCACTGGTATATTACGAGAGGCAGCCGGGCACTTTGCCGGAGTTGAGGAGGCCACCTGGGAACATCCTGGCAGTCTCCTGGTGGGCTGCGGGGGGCCCTCATAATCAGGGACTCTGTGCCCACTGACAGCCTCCATCCACCTTGCCGGGACCCAGCTGATGGTCCTCAGTGAGGCCCAGAACCCCATTCATCTCTTTCAGGGCCGGCATCCCTCAGAGACTAATTAAGGGCCCTGGCTATGCAAAATCACTCCGTAGCTTCCAGGCCCGGTGGAGGCGACTCACTCTCAACTTTTATGCCAGTGGGCAGGGCCTCCGTCGTGACGTAATATTCCAACCTATTACTCTAAGTGCTGATTTAAATATCATTAAAAGCGATTTAATGATCGATGATTGTGGTGTAGTATAAGGCTATCAAAGGCTTAATCTTGAGAGAATGTAAAGATTACTGCCCACCGGGACGAGGTAAGAGATCATGTGGGAGAGACTCGAGAACAGTTACAAAATGTGGCTTTTGAAGGAGACACACAGGCTAGTGTGGAGTGTATTTAGTTACTATACAATAAAGATTAATTTTTAAACAATACAGTCGAAGAACCTCTCTAGCTCAACTCCATATGGTGGCAGCATAAAGAACCAAATATATAACATGGTGAGCAGTGCTGGGATCGAAGTCCCATACACAGAAGAGAAAATTTGAAGCAACAATCATCCTTCAGCCAGTAGAGAAGAAACATTAAAACAAGTAGCTGAAGGCAAAAACAAACTACATACTGTAGAAAGCAGAGAAAAGCTCCATAGAACAGAAACGTGGCTGAAAAACAGGTGATCGGGTAAGTTATTGTGCCTACGATCAAGAAATCCCAGGAAAAAAAGCCTTTGAAGAGCTTAAAAGAATAATTTTCTAAAAGCGCTGTGTGAGACAGAAAGAAAAAAAATGGGGAAAACCCAATCCCTCATTTGGGCTGAACGCAAGGGCGAAAAGCAGAAAAACCCTGAAAAGTGCTCGAGCTGAAAAAAAAGTCCAAAAGTGAAAACAAAAGCCCGAGAAACCCCGAACACAGCAGAGTGTCCATTAACACAGCTAAGCTTAAGAGAAAAAAATTAAAGCAATCAAGCTTGAACAAAGTAAATAAACTAGCTAAAATAAAGCAATTAGGACTGTCTATCAAACAGTCCATTAGGTAGCTGTGTAAACATATAAGCAAACTGCTGAAAGAAAGGGGACATCCCTACCAGAAGCCGATAAAAACAGAGAGCACTGTCAAGCACCTGCTCAAAGCAAGCTAGTCTGAAAAAAAAGAGTTTCTTAAAAGGGAACACTCTTAAAAAGTCTATACATTTTTTTTAAATGGATCACAATTTGGGAGTGCCAGAGAGTTTCAAAAGTCACAAGGGATCCAATCAGACTCAAAACTGGGTTGTATGGAGGAAAATTTTCCTCACATACAGAATTGCATCGAAATTAGACAGCAAGTCTGAAACAGAGCAAGTAAATGATGATATAATAGCAAGACAATGTATTGTGAAATTGGACAAAGACTTAAACACTTGTGATTCCTGCTTCAATTGGTGCAGCAATAGCAAACCAATCCTGCGAGGTGAGAAAAGACCATGGTTCAGGAAACCTCCTATAACAGTTCAGTTCCTTCACCAGAGGGTTGAACACGAGGCACCAGGAAAAAAGTACACAGGGGAGGGGGAAATGGGGGTGGGGGGGGGGGGGTGGGGTGGGGAAGAGTGAAAGAGTACTTTAAACCTGATGTGGTGCAAAAACGTCCCACAGGCGTGAACAATATCCCACCAATGGAGCTGAGTGCTTTTATTGCAGAAAAATTGGGCATTTCAGTAAGATGTGTCAAAATAAAATCTCACCTACCTCAACCTCCAAAGGAAAAGTAGTTAAGAATAGAGGGGGAAATGAAGTTAAGCAACCACCTGCAGCAGATCAATCGAAATATTTTCTTGCTGAGATCAGTGATCCGAATCAGGCATTTTGGTCTGCAGACCTATATGTCAATGGACATATCACTAATTTCAAACTTGACACTGGAGCAAGTGTAACTGTCTTATCAGACAAAGAGCCGTAGCTATCCACACACTTTCTGCAACCAACAGAAACTCAGTTACTAGGCCCAGGAGGTGTTGTACTCGAAGTAAAAGGGAAGTTACAAGCGATGCTTCAATATAACGAAAAGTAGATATTATAAACTCTGCATGTCCTAAGCAATCAGGATTTCTCAATCTTGAATTGACCTTCATCTTATAGAGAAAGTTGAAGAATATAAACAAGAAGAATCCAAGCGGCAGGAGAGAGGGAGAGACCCCCACCCTGACCTGAGCACTGCAGAGAGCCCGTATTCCGCCAGAGAGCCCACACAACGGAGAGAGAACCTGCACAACGCAGCACAGCCCGCCTTGCCACTCAAAGATTACCATAAAGAGAAAGAGAAATGCAGCAAGTTCCTACAGGAGTGCCACATGGACAGAGAACTTGTGAAGAAGCAAGTCCAACAAATTTGTCAAATACACAGACAAGATCAAAGAGAGCCTCTAATTTCAACCCAATTCCCAACTAGACCATGAGAACGGCTGGTGATGGATTTATTCTTCTTTGAGGGAAGATCCTATTTAATTATAGTTGATTACTTCTCATGAAGGATCGAAAGTAAATGGATGTTCACAACAACAACTGAGTTTTACAAGAAATTTTCGCAATACATGGTATACCTGATCAGATAGTATCTGATAATGGGCCACAATTTGCAAGCGATTACTTCACGCACTTTGCGGAAGAACGTGGATTTGTTCACCTAACAAGTTCTCCTAAGTATCCACAATCAAATGGAGAAGCTGAGCAAGCAGTCAGAACTATTAAAGCTATATTGATGAAAAATCAAGATTTCCAATTACTACTACTGACATACAGAACTACTCTGCACAGTGGCGCAGTGGTTAGCATCACAGCTCCAGCGACCCGGGTTCAATTCTGGGTACTGCCTGTGCGGACTTTGCAAGTTCTCCCTGTGAACCATGTGGGTTTTTGCCTGGTGCTCCGGTTTCCTCCCACAGCCAAAGACTTGCAGGTTGATAGGTAAATTGGCCATTGTAAATTGCCCCTAGTATAGGTAGGTGGTAGGGGAATATAGGGAAGGTGGGGGTGTGGTAGGAATATGGGATTAGTGTAGGATTAGTATAAATGGGTGGTTGATGGTCAGCACAGACTCGGTGGGCCGAAGGGCCTGTTTCAGTGCTGTATCTCTAAATAAAATAAAATAAAAAAAATACTCCATGATTGTGCAGATTAGCACCATCTGAACTCTTAATGGAAAGAAAATTTTGAAGACAACTTCCAATTCTATCCAGGAAATTACTTCCAGGATTGCAAAGCAAGGATCAGAAAGTACAAGACAAAGAAAAGTCGTATCAAAACAAACAGACCCATAATTATAATGGAAGATACAGTACAAGAACCCTATAAACGTTGTCAGAAGGGCAAAAGGTATGGGTACGAGACCAAAATAGAGAAGGGGTAATTCTCCAGAAAGAGAATAATCAACAGCGATCGCATCTACTATGAACTCAGGAAGATTCTATACGGAGAAATAGAAGGAATCTTATTCCCTTACAACAAAGCCGTCAATCGGTCACATATTTAGACAACTCAGATGATGAACCGAAAATTAAAAAACCACCAAATACTACAAACCTCAATGAAGACCATTCAAGTCAAGGAACAAAGGATCAGAGAAAAGTTACCAATCTTCCACATCTGACAACAAGATCAGGGAGAGTTGTGAAGCCTCCTGACAGATTGAATCTATGAAGTCAGAGACTTGGGGAGAGATGCAGTATAAAGGTATCAAAAGGTTAGTCTTGAGATTATGTAAAGATTACCACCCACCAGAATGAGGTAAGAGATCATGTGGGAGAGATTCGAGAACAGTTACAGTGTGGCTTTTGAAGGAGACACACAGGCTAGTGTGGAGTGTATATAGTTACTATACAATAAAGATGAATGTTTAAACAGTACAGTCTAAGAAACTCTCTGGCTAGACTCTATACGGTGGCAGCATAAAAAAAACAAATACATAACAGTGGGCAGCACTGACATGCCTCCAGATTCACAACTAGTGAAACCTGGCAGCATAAATGCGAGAGGGTACATTGACACAATGGGTAGGCAGCCTAGAGCACTGTTGCATAGAAGAAGAGGGAGGATTGAAGGCCATTATGGGACCTCGTTGCTGCAGGCTCTGCAAGGGGGCTTGGGGTACCGGGGGCTCTATATGGGGGTCTGGGGTTATGGGAGCTCTGCAAAGGGGGCCGGGGTGACGGGAGCTCTGCAAAGGGGGTCTGGGGTTCCAGGTGCTTGGCAAGGGGGCTAAGTGTGGGTTTGGTAGTGGGGGGGGGGAGGGGGGGGGGGTGGAGGAATTGGTCAGTATAGGGATGGCAAGCAGCTGTGTGATAAGTCTGTTTGCTCACACTGCTGGAACAGAGGGTGGACCATCATCAGGGTTGGGCTCTGTCCATGAGCAACACGGCTGACAGAATTAGCACATCCTCAGGTCCCAAGGCAGGAGGCCACACGAGTTAAGCAATGCATGAAGAAGGCAGAAGACAACCTCAAAATGACTTGTTTGCAGCCACCCTGGTGTCCTTTCACCAAGAGTGAAATAAAGGCTCACCTTCATGGAAACAACCAGAACCATGAGCAGATAAATCCGGCTTGGGGCCTTCACTTACCTTCAAGAGAGGAGAACAGTCGGATCTCTTCCAGTGCGCCGGAGTTTTGGAAAAAAAAAGCCAACAGTGATGTCACAGGAAAGCTGGAAGGTGATTGGTTGGTGAGTAACTGCTGTTAGGGAACAGCTCTAAATAGCTGGCTTAGTAACTAAGGTAAGAAAAGTCTACAGTTTTTTTCATATATAGTAAGTAGTGTTTTTTAGGGTTTCTGTAGTAACGAGGATCAGGGAAGAAGGGCCCTAGAGTAATTGATATTATTTGATATTAAGATCTTCCAAAAAGTTTAATTTAAAGGGTTAAGTCATGGCAGGAGAGCTCAAAGCCATGGTGTGCTCCTTGTACTCTATGTGGGAAGCCGGAAACAATTCCAGTGCCCGGGACCAGCATGTGTGCAGGAAGTGTCTCCAGCTGCAGCACCTGGAAGCCCGGGTTTCGGAGCTGGAGTGGCAGCTGGGGACACTGTGGAGCATCCACGAGGCAGAGAGTATCGTGGATAGCACGTATAGAGAGGTGGTCACACTGCAGGCTCAGACCCCACAGGCAGGAAGGGAAATGGGTGACCACCAGGCAGAGCAAGAGGACTAGGCAGGCAGTGCAGGAATTTCCTGTGGCTATTCCCCTGCAAAACAGATATACTGCTTTGGATACTGTTGGGAGGAATGGCCTCTCAGGGAAAAGCAGCAACAGCCCAATTCATTGCATTATGGTTGGCTCTGCTGCACAGGGGAGGAGTTAAAAGTGTGGGAATGCAATAGTTATAGGGGATTCAATTGTAAGGGGAATAGATAGGTGTTTCTGAGGCCGCAAAAGAGACTCCAGGATGGTATGTTGCCTCCCTGGTGCTAGGGTCAAGGATGTCTCAGAGCAGTTACAAGACATTCTGAAAGGGGAGGGAGAACAGCCAATGGTCGTGGTACACATTGGTACAAACGACGTAGGTTAAAAAAAAAGAATGAGGTCCTAAAGGCAGAATATAGGGAGTTAGGAAGTAAGTTGAAAAGTAGGACCTCAAAGGTAGTGATCTCAGGATTACTACCAATGCCACGTGCTAGTCAGAGTAGAAATAGCAGGATATATTGGATGAATACGTGGCTGAAGAGATGGTGTGAGGGGGAGGGTTTTAGATTCCTGGTGCATTGGGACCGGTTCTGGGGGAGGTGGGACCATTACAAACTGGATGGGTTACACCTGGGCAGGACCCAGACTGATGTCCGAGGGGGAGTATTTGCTACAGTGGTTGGGGAGGGTTTGAACTAAAATGGTAGGGGGATGGGAACCTTTGCAAGGAGTCAGAGGAGGGGGGTTCAAAGATAAGAACAAAAGACAGTAAGGGAATGGGGCGGCACAGTGGCGCAGTGGTTAGCACCGCAGCCTCACAGCTCCAGGGACCCGGGTTCGATTCTGGGTACTGCCTGTGTGGAGTTTGCAAGTTCTCCCTGTGTCTGCGTGGGTTTTCTCCGGGTACTCCGGTTTCCTCCCACAAGCCAAAAGACTTGCAGGTTGGTAGGTAAATTGGCCATTATAAATTGTCACTAGTATAGGTAGGTGGTAGGGAAATGTAGGGACAGGTGGGGATGTTTGGTAGGAATATGGGATTAGTGTAGGATTAGTATAAATGGGTGGTTGATGGTCGGCACAGACTCGGTGGGCCAAAGGGCCTGTTTCAGTGCTGTATCTCTAATCTAATCTAAATCTAATCTAAAAGTGATAGGTAGAGAAATCAAGGGCTAGAATCAAACAGGGCCACAGAGAAAAATAGTGGGAAGGGGCCACGTAATGTTAAAAAGACAAGCCTTCAGGCTTTGTGCCTTAGCGCGTGGAGCATTCGCAATAAAGTGGATGAAATAATCGTGCAAATAGATGTAAACGGGTATGATATAGTCGGGATTACAGAGACATGGCTGCAAGGTGACCAGGGATGGGAAATGAGCATCCAGGGATATTCAGTATTTAGGAAGGACAGAAAAAAAGTAAAAGACAGTGGAGTTGCATTGTTGGTTATAGAGGAAGTTAATGCAATAGTGAGGAAAGATATTAGCTCTGACAATGTGGAATCTGTATGGTTAGAGCTGAGAAACACTAAGGGGCAAAAAACGTTAGTGGGGGTTGTATATAGACCCGCAAACTGTAATGGTGATGTTGGGAATGGCATTAAACAAGAAATTAGAGAAGCATGCGATAAAGGAACATCTGTAATTATGGGTGAGTTTAATCTGCATATAGAATGGGAAAATCAAATTAGTCACAATACCGTAGAGGAGGAATTCTTGGAGTATATACGGGATGGTTTTCTGGACCAATACGTTGAGGAACCAACTTGAGAACAGGTCATCCTAGACTGGGTATTCTGTAATGTGAGAACATAAGAAAAGAAATAGGAGCAGGAGTAGGCCATTCAGCCCCTCAAGCCTGCCCCGCCATTCAATAAGATCATGGTTGATCTGTCCCAGTCCTCAACTTCTCTTTCGGGCCTGCTTTGCTTAATCTTCAACTCCCCGAGATTTCAAAAATCTATCTACCTCCTCCTTAAATACATTTAGTGACCTAGCCTCCACAACTCCCTGAGGCAGTGAATTCCAGAGATTCACCACCCTCTGAGAGAAGAAATTGCTTTGCATCTCAGTTTTAAATGTGTGCCCCCTTATTCTGTAATTGTGTCCCCTAGTTCGAGATTCCCCCACCAGTGACAATATATTCTCAACATCTACCCTGTCGAGCCCCCTTAAAATCTTATATGTTTCTATAAGATCACCTCTCATTCTTCTAAACTCTGATGAATAAAGGCCTAACCTGTTTAGCCATTCTTGATAAGACAGCCCCTTCATCCCAGGAATCAGCCTAGTGAACCTTTTCTGAATTGCCTCCAATGCTAGTATATCCTTCTTTAAACATGGGGACCAAAACTGTACGCAGTACTCCAGGTGTGGCCTCACCAACACCCTGTACAGTTGTAACAGGACTTCCCTATTTTTAAACTCTAACCCCCTAGCAATAAAGTCCAAAATTCCATTCACCTTCCTAATTACTTGCTGCACCTGCATGCTAACCTTTTGTGTTTCATGTACAAGAACACCCAGATCCCTCTGTACTGCAGTATTTTATAGTCTTTCTCCATCTAAATAATAATCTGCCTTTTTATTCTTCCTACCAAAGTGGATGACCTCACACTTTCCCACATGGAACACCATCTGCCAAGTTTTTGCCCACTCACTTAACCTATCTATATCCCTTTGCAGATTCTTTGTGTCCTCATCACAATATGCCTTCCCACCTATTTTTGTATCATCAGCAAATGTGGATACACTTCACTCAGTCCCTTCCTCTAAGTCATTAATGTAGATAGTAAATAGCTGAGGCCCTAGGTCCGATACTTGTGGCACTCCACTAGTTACGGCTTTCCAACCTGAAAAAGACCCATTGCTCCCAACTCTCTGCATTCTGTGTGTTAGCCAATCCTCAATCCATGCCAACACATTACCCCCAATACCCTGAACTCTTATTTTGTGCAATAACCTTTTATGTGGCACCATATCAAACGCCTTCTGAAAATCCAAATAGACAACATCTACTGGTTCCCCTTTATCCACTCTGCTTGTTTTATATCCTCAAAGAACTCGAACAAATTTGTCAAACATGATTTCCCTTTCATGAAACCATGTTGATTCTGTTTGATTGCATTATGTTTTTCTAAATGTCCTCCTATTTCTTCCTTAATAAACGACTCAAGCATTTTCCCAATGACTGATGTTAAGCTAACTGGTCTATAGTTTCCTTCTTTCTGTCTCCCTCCTTTCTTGAATAGGGCATCACATTAGCAGTTTTCCAATCCGCTGGTCCCCTACCGGAATCCAGTGAGTTTTGGTATATTATGACCAATGCCTCCACTATCTCTGCAGCCAGTTCTTTTAAAACCCTTGGATGCAGGCAATCAGGTCCTGGCGACTTGTCTGCCTTCAGTCCCATCAGTTTGTCCAGCACCTTTTCCCTTGTGATAGAGATTGTTCCAAGTTCCTCCCTCCCATTTACACCTTGTTCATCTATTATTGTTGGGATGTTTATAGTGTCCTCCACCGTGAAGACCGATGCAAAATATTGGTTTAAATTATCTGCCATTTCCCTGTTCCTTGTTATTAAGTCCCCATTCTCATCCTCCAAGGGCCCCACTATTACTTTAGCTACTCTCTTCCTTTTAATATAACCATAGAAGCTCTTACTGTTTGTTTTTATATTTCTTGCCAATTTACTCTCATAATCAATTTTCTCCCTCTTTATTAGTTTTTTAGTCAACCTCTGCTAGTTTCTAAAAACTTCCCAATCCTCTGGCCTACCACTCGTTTTCGCTGCATTGTACACCTTTGTTTTTGATATTATACTCTCCTTAACTTCCTTTGTTATCCACGGGTGGTTCATCATTCTCATCGAGTCCTTCCTTCTGATCGGAATAAAAGTTTGAGTTATGAAATATCTGCTTAAAAGTCTGCCACTGCTCATCTACTGTCTTTCCCTGTAGTCTATCTTCCCAGCCCGCTTTAGACAACTCTTTCTTCATACCTCTGTAATTGCCCTTGTTTAAGTAAGAGACACTGGTTTGAGACCCGAGTTGCTCACCCTCAAACTGAATTTGAAATTCTACCATGTTATGATTGCTTCCCCCTAGAGGATCCTTAACTACGAGATCTCTTATTAATCCTACCTCATTACACAATACCAAATCTAAAATAGCCTGTTCCCTGGTAGGTTCTACAACATATTGCTCTAAGTAACAATCCCTGAGGCACTCTACAAATTCGTCTTCCGTGCTACCCTTGCCAATTTGATTTGTCCAGTCTATATGCAGATTAAAATCACCCATAATAATTGCAGTGCCCTTCTTACACGCCTCCATTATTTCCTGATTAATATCTTGTCCTACAGAGAGGCAAGTCTTCGGGGGCCTATAGACCACTCCCACACATGATTTCTTTCCCTTGCTATTCCTTATTTCCACCCAAACTGATTCTGCATCACAATCTATTTCACCTATATCATTACTCACAACTGCACTGATCCCTTCCTTTAATAGCAAAGCTACCCCACCTCCTTTTCCTTTCTGCCTATTCTTCCAGAACGTTGAATATCCTTGAACGTTTAGATTCCAGTCCTGGTCATCCTGCAACCACGTCTCTGCGATAGCTATCAAATCATATTCCTTTATTTCTATTTGTGCCATCAGCTCATCTATCTTGTTACAAATGTTACGTGCAGTCAGATAAAGAGACTTAAGCTTTGACTTTTTACTATTTTTACCCACGCTGTTTCTAATTTCTGCTGTACTCTTGTGCTTGTATTTTCTGTCCCTTACTGTCACACTCTGATTAATATATGCTCCTTCACTACCCTGCACCTCTGCTCTCTCATTACTTTCTGTCTTTTTAAACTTCCCATCAATTGTACCCCCCCCCCCCACCATTTAGTTTAAAACCTTATCTACAACCCTAGTTATACAATTCGCCAGGACACTGGTCCCAGCATGGTTCAAGTGAAGCCCATCCCAACGGAACAGCTCTCTCCTTCCCCAGTACTGGTGCCAGTGTCCCATGATCCAGAACCCATTTCTCCCATACCAATCTTTGAGCCACACATTTACCTCTCTAATCTTATTTACCCTCGTCCAATTTGCACGTGGCTCAGGTAGCAATCCGGAGATTATTACCTTTGTGGTTCTGCTTTTTAATTTGGCCCCGAGCTGCTCATAGTCCCTCAGCAGAACCTCTTTCCTAGTCCTACCTTTGTTGTTGGTACCTAAGTGGGCCACAACAACTGGATCTTCTCCCTCCCACTCCAAGTTCCTCTCCAGCCCAAAACAGATATCCTTAACCTTGGCACCAGGTAGGCAACACAGCCTTCAGGACTCTCCATCTTTGCTGCAGAGAACAGTATCTATTCCCCCAATTATGCTATCCCCTACTACAACTACATTTCTCTTTTCTCCCCCCACTTGAATGGCACTCTGAACCACTGCTGTGGCGGAGGCACGCCCCGCCGCTGGTTAGATCCTAGCGGCTGCGGGAGAGGCCCTTAATTGCCCTTTAATAGGCCACTTAAGGGCCTCAGCTGGCCTCTGGACAGGAAGGACGTCATCGGCCTATTCCACCCCCGACAAGACAGCTTGGCCACGGGGCGGCAACAGACCATCCGCATCCCCTCGCCCATCCCCATGCTGCCCGTTGTGAATCTATGGGCCCCCCTGCCTCGGATTTCACCTTGGGAGGTCCAGAATATCCAGCCCGTGGAGTCAGGGGACAGGCAGCAAGGTCTCTACAAAACCGAAAACACAGAGTAGGAATTAAGGGTTGCTACTCAGATTGGCAAAAATTGGGAAGTAATGATCCACAGGGATCAGTGCTGTGACCAATGTTCTTCACTATTTACAATTAAACAATTTGGCCCCGGGAATCAAAAGTACAATTTCTAAATATATGGATGAAGCCAAATTGAGGGGCATAGTTAATGCAAAGGAACAATGTGACAAAATACAAGAAGACATTAATAAACTTGCAGAATGGGAATGAGATTGGCAAATTAATTTCAATATATAAGTATCAGGTGGTTAATTCTGGTAGGAAGAATAAGGAGGCCATATACTGCTTGGAAAATAAGTGTTTAAATGGGATAGAGCAAAGAGATCTAGAAGAACAGATACACAAATCACTAAAGGGAGCAATGCAGGTGAATAGGCCATAATAAAAGCAAACCAAGCACTATGGTTCTTTTCTAGAGGAATAGAATTGAAAGCAGAGAAGTTATTTTAAGTTGTAAAGAACCTTGTTAGACAACACTTGGGGTCCTTTGTACAGTCTGGGGCTCCACATTATCAAAAAGATATAGAGGCTCTGGAAAATATGCAAAAAAGATTCATAGGAATGATACCAGAACTGAGAGGTTATAACTTTCATGAAAGACTGAAAGGCCTGGGGCTCTTTTCTCTAGAAAAGAGAAGATTGTGGGGTCATCCAACAGAAATCTGTAAAATGATGAAAGGATTAAATAGGGAGAACTGGAATAAATGTTTCCACTTGTAGAAAAGATCGTCACTAAAATATCCAATCGGGAATTCAGGAGAAACTTCCTTGCCCAAAATGTTGCTGGAGTGGGGAACTTGCTGCGACCACAGCACCTTGCATTATATAATACATTTAACGTAGTAAATCACACAAAGACACTTAACAAGAGCATTATCAATAAATATTTATGACCTTTGACACCGAGCCACAGAAGGAAATATCAGTTCGAAGGACCATGTTGATGCTTGGTCAAAAAGATAGGTTTTAAGAAGGTTCTTAAATGAGCATTTAGCCTCGGCAGCTGAAAGCACAGCCGCCAATGGTGGAACAATTAAAATAGGGGATGTGCAAGATGCCAGAATTGGAGGAGCGCGGAGATCGCAAAGGCTTGGACGGCTGGAGGAGATTACAGAGAAAGGGAGAGGTGAGGCCATGGAGAGTTATGAAAACAAAGATGAGGATTTAAAAATTGAGGCAATATCAGAGCTAGCGTAGGTCAGCAAAAACAGGAGTGATGGAGGGCAAGTCAAGATATGGGCAGCAGAACTTCTGGATGAGCAGAAGTTTATGAGCAACCTGTGGAGGAGCCCCCAGGAGCATCTCCAAGACATGGATAGAAACCATAGGCGTCTGAGCCACAGGCAGAGACAAGGAAGCAGGCTGCCTCCACCTCATCCTCAGTCACAGGTGGAGCACCCTGTAGATGTGGAAGGGAAAAACACAGCGCCAGACCCTGAGTTTCACTTTATGGGTCATCTGGGTGTTGTTTTCCCAATATGTGTGCTGATTCGCTTTTCTTGTAATAAGAATTGCTTATGTTATCAATCGGATTTGTGTGGGCTGAATTTTACAAGCCCTCCAGCGTCAGGGATTGTAGCGGGGGGGCCCGGAAAATTCTCCCAGGACAGGCCTGCCATGACTTCCAATGCTGAGAAGCCCCACCGCATTTTACCAGCGGCCATGAGTCCTTGCTGCAGCCCCCCACCCCTCAGCGGCTGGGCCTTCATTTCAATATGTTAATGAAAGTTAACCTTGTCCCAGTGTCTGTCCCACGTCAATATTCCAGCCGCGGGCCACAACTCCGGACATTCGGTACTCCGTTTGGAGTTCCGAGACTTGACGCTGGTGGGGAGGGGGGAGGAGTGAAGTTATTAGGGCGGAGTGGGGGAAGAGGAGAAAATACTTTTTATTGTCTGTGGAGATGGTGGGAAGGGGTTGAAGGGCAAATGTTACGAGGTTGGGGGGGTAAGTACGTCATCTGTGGCAGCTGTTCCGCCCCCTCCATTTAAATGTGCCCCAGTGCAAGATATCGCAGGGGCTCAGCGATGGTGCAGTCGCACCAGAAAACCACCGAGATCAGAGCGCACTGCCACAATTTGCGGCACGCTCATAAAATTTAGCCCTGTGTTATTAATGATTCATGCTAAAAGGGGGATGGAGTTTAGGGAGGGGCCAGCAGTGTGGGGGTTGCCTGGAATTGCTGTATTTCCATTCTCTGTGATGTTTGCGATTGTTGGCAGTAGAAACCTCATTCTCTATGGTCATGGGTGGCAATGGGACACCTCAGATGTGGGTGATTGCGGTAAGACTGCTCTCTATGCTGGAAGGTGAGTTAGAGGGTTATCTGTCAAAAGGGTTCAGAGGGGGTCAGGTGAAATGTTGCTGAATCAGCATCATCCTTGTGGCCACGCCTACCTGCTGAGTGCCATGAGATCTGGGATGACTTCTGTGGCCTTCCTTCAATTCCTGGGTGCCAGGTATCTCTGGAGCACCCCGTTCCTCTTCCTCTTCATAGGAACATTGGGCTGATAAGTGGCAAGTAACATTCGTGGCACACATCTCCAACAAGAGAGAATCTAACCATCTCCCCTTGACATTCAATGGCATTACCATCGCTGAATCCCCCACTATCAACATCCTAGAGGCTACCATTGATCAGAAACTGAACTGGAGTAGCCATATAAATACTGTGGCTACAAGAGCAGGTCAGAGGCTAGGATTCCTGTGGTGAGTAACTCACCTCCTGACTCCCCAAAGCCTGTCCACCATCTACAAGGCACAAGTCAGGAGTGTGATGGAATACTCTCCACTTGCCTGGATGGGTGCAGTTCCAACAACACTCAAGAAGTTCGACACCATCCAGGACAAAGCAGCCCGCTTGATTGGCACCCCATCTACAAACATTCACTCCTTCCACCACCAACGCACAGTGGCAGCAGTGTGTACCATCTACAAGATGCACTGCAGCAATGCACCAAGGCTCCTTAGACAGCACATTCCAAACCCGCGACCTCTACCAACTAGAAGGACAAGGGCAGCAGATGCATGGGAACACCACCACCTGCAAGTTCCCCTCCAAGTCACACACCATCCTGACTTGGAACTATATCGCCATTCCTTCACTGTCGCTGGGTCAAAATCCTGGAACTCCCTTCCCAACAGCACTGTGGGTGTACCTACTCCGCATGGACTGCAGCGGTTCAAGAAGGCAGCTCACCACCATCTTTAATGTCTAGAAATCTATCTACCTCGGTCTTGAATATACTCAATGGTTAAGCCTCCACAGCCCTCTGGGGTAGAGAATTCCAAAGATTTACTGCAGACGGATCTGGGTGTCCTAGTGCGTGACTTGCAAAAGGTTAGTATGCAGGTTCAGCAAGTAATTAGGAAAGCAAATAGAATGTTATTGTTTATTGGAAGGGAATTGAATACAAAAGTAGGGAGGTTATGCTTCAGTTATACAGGGGATTGGTGAGACCACATCTGGAGTACTGTGTACAGTATTGGTCTCCTTATTTAAGGAAGGATGTAAATGCATTGGAAGCAGTTCAGAGAAGCTTTACTAGACTAACACCTGGAATGGGCAGATTGTCTTATGAGGAAAGATTGATCAGGCTCAGCTTGTATCCGCTGGAATTTAGAAGAGTAAGAGGCAACTTGACAGGGTGGATGTGGAAAGCGTTATTACCCAGGTGGGAGGAGTGCACTGTTAATTCAGTCCCACTTCTCCACAGGTCACAGCATATCAATACATTTTCCCACCTACTGAAAAGCATCCAATTACATAGTCTATTTGTTCCCCAGAATAAAGCACACCAACCAGGTTTCTTTAATCAACAACAACATTAACTATTTATTATAAAAATAAGTCTTAACCAATAATGAGATAACTTTATATATGAAAAGCTCCTTAAGTCCCTAGCCCTCATGCACACACACATACATTCAAAAAAAAAGGTATACCGGGGAAAAGGGATTTTTTTTTTGATTTACAGCTGTTTCATAGCAATGAAAGAATAATAAAATAACTTAGGTTGTCACATTCTGATAGGCAGTTCTTCAGTTTGGTGAGGTGTCCCAGAGTCGAATAGTCAGGTGCCACTTGAAGTCTCTCCAGGTGAGGTTGAGGAACAGTCTGTGATGGGTAGGCGTTCAGTGCAATTCAACTGCAGCAGGCTTCACATAGGTCTTTCATCAGGGGTGTAGCAACAGGTCGTCTTAGGTTTTACAGCAGCAGGATAGCAGTAGAAGATTTCTTAAGATTTTAGGCTTTCTTAAAACACAGGAGGCAACAGGAACCATGCTTGATGCAAGGATTCTTCAGAGACAGGAGGCAATAGGAATCTGCCATCTTTGAAATACAGGGTTTCTTCTCAAGAGATGCAGGATTCCTTTACAGAGAGAGGTAACACTTTCTCTGGGTCTTCCTCTCTGATCTCCAGGCAGGTCAAAACCAAATTTCAAATGCCTGCTTTTTGTCCAACTCACTGTTTTTTAAAGGTGAAAGTAAATCTTCCTGAACAGGTCACATGTCCAGACCTAGCGTTTCCCTTGTCATTCAAAGAGTTGCAGGTGAGGAAGTCAAACCCCTTGCTGGTTTCCTTGAAATTGCTTGCTTTCCTGTCCTTGTATACAAAGTCAGCTTCCTTTCAAAACATTCAAAAATTTCAGCTTTTTGCAGGTGTCAATGTCCACTGAAAAATCTTCTTTCAGTTTTTTAAAACACACAAAATACAAAAACAAAAACCTTGTAACAAAAGAATGTTTCCTCTTGTGGGAGAATCTAGAACTGGATGTTACTATTTAAAAATAAGGGGTTTCCTATTTAAGACAGAGATGAAGAGAATTTTTTTTCTCTCAGAGGGTTGTGAGTCTTTGGAATTCTCTTCATTGAAAGATGTTGGAAGCAGAGTCTTTAAATATTTTAAGGCAGAGATAATAAGAGCTTCATAAGCAAGGGGGTGAAAGGCTGTCGGGGTAGGCGGTACTGTGGAGTTGAAGTTACAATTAGGTCGGCCATGAACTTATTGAATGGCGGAGCAGGCTCAATGGGCCGAGTGGCCTACTCCTGCTCATAATTCATATGTTCGTAAAAGGAAAAAAGGAAAGAGAGATGCAAAGAGAGGAAGCAGCAAGAAGGTTTGAGCTACAGTGACTGCACACCCAAAATGAAAATGCTGCTAATCACTCAAACCTTTTCCGCAATTCAGAGCAAAACGTTGATGTGCGGAAACACTCAAGACTAGTGCCAAAATTGAATGAAGAGGAGGTTGAGTAATATTTTATCTCATTTGAGAAAATAGCGACCAGGCTAAAATGGCCAAAAGAATTCTGGACTCTCCTCTTACAAGGAGTGTTCATGGGTAGGGCTCATGAAGCTTTTTCCCTGTTAGAAGAAGAAAGTTCCTCTGATTATGAACAAACTATAACTGCAATTCTGACTGCATATGAGCTGGTACCAGAAGCATATAGACAGAAATTCCGAAACACCCGGAAAAGACCCACATAGAATTACATTGAATTCGAAAGAATCAAACATATGGCTTTTGATTGCTGTATACAATCTCTCAAGCTAGAACCCTCATATGAAAATTTGAGAGAAGTGATGTTGCTGCAGAATTTAAAAATAGCCTCCCAAGTAGCATAAGAAACCATATCAAAGATCAAAGAGTCACAAGAGTAAGGGAAGCAATAAAAATGGCTGACGACGATGAATTAATAAATAAATCCCTAACTCCGGATAAACTTGGGTTGAGTAACTCATACAAGCTAGGGAGAGATAGCAGGGATGCAGAGGAAGCAGAAATGGGCTCGAGAGAAAAGGAGAATAGGGAAGGAAAACCGACCAGTCTCCAACTTTTAAAAAAAGGAACCCAACATGTTTCCAGTGTGGCAATTCTGGGCATGTCCAGTCAAATTGTTGGTATGTCCAAAAAAACAGCAGGAGACCCTGCATCCAACCCTGTTTCTGTGGCTTTGAATGTGATAAGCCTATGTTCTGATATAACGCAAGAGCAGAGCACAGAGCAGAAATTTTAGCACAAAGGAAAAAATGACTCTTTTTGTGTCCCAGGCACCAGACAAGGAGATAACCATCCTCAGGGATACCAGCTGTTTTCAAACCCTACTGGCAGCCAAACTGACAGAAATGCCACTAGAAAGCAGCACAAGTTCCATGGTATTAGTAACATAGAAAATAGGAGCAGGAGTAGGCCATTCCACCCTTCGAGGCTGCTCTGCTATTCATTATAATCATGGCTGATCATCCAACTCAGTAACCTGTTCCCGCTTTGCCCCCATATCCTTTGATTCCTTTCACCCCAAGAGCTATATCTAACTCCTTCTTGAAAATATACAATGTTTTGGCCTCAACTGCTTTCTGTGGTAGCGAATTCCACAGGCTCACCACTCTCTGGGTGAAGAAATTTCTCCTCATCTCAGTCCTGAAAGGTTTACCCCATACCCTTAGACTTTGACCCCTGGTTCTGGACTCCCCCACCATCAGGAACATCGTTCCTGAATCTACCTTGTCAAGTCCTGTTAGAATTTTATCGGTTTCTATGAGATCCCCCCTCACTCTTCGGAACTCCAGCAAATATAATCCTAACTGACTCAATCTCTCCTCATACGTCTGTCCCACCATCCCAGGAATCAGTCTGGTAAACCTTCGCTGCACTCCCTCTATAGCAAGAACATCCTTCCTCAGATAAGTAGACCAAAACTGCACACAATATTCCAGGTGTGGCCTCACCAAGGCCCTGTATAATTGCAGCAAGACATCCCTGCTCCTGTACTCGAATCCTTTCACTATGAAGACCAACATACCATTTGCCTTTTTTACTGCCTGTTGCACCTGCATGCTTTTCTTCAGTGACTGGTGTAGGAAAACACCCAGGTCGCTTTGCATATTCCCCTCTCTCAGTTTATAGTCGTTCAGATAATAATCTGCCTGCCTGTTTTTGTTACCAAAGTGGATAACCTTACATTTATCCACATTATACTGCATCTGCCATGCATTTGCCCACTCACTCAACTTGTTCAAATCACCCTGAAGTCTCTTTGCATCCTCCTCACTACTCAGCCTCCCATCCAGTTTTGTGTCATCTGCAAATTTGGAGATATTACATTTAGTTCCCTCATCTAAATCATTAATATATATTGTGAATAGCTGGGGTCCTAGCACTGATCCGTGTGGTGCCCCACTAGTCACTGCCTGCCATTCGAAAAATGACCCCTTTATTCCTACTCTTTGTTTCCTGTCTGCCAACCAATTTTCTATCCATCGCAATACACTACCCCCAATCCCATGCACTTTAATTTTACATGCTAATCTTTTATGTGGGACTTTGTCAAAAGCCTTCTGAAAGTCCAAATAAACCACATCCACTGGCTCCCCCTCATCAACTCTACCAGTTACATCCTCGAAGAATTCTAGTTGATTTGTCAAGCATAAATCCATCGTAAATCCATGCTGACTCTATCCGATTCTACCACTGTTCTCTAAGTGCTCTGCTATAAAATCTTTGATAATGGACTGTAGAATTTTCCCACTACCGCGTCAGGCTGACTGGCCTATAATTCTCTGTTTTCTCTCTACCTCCCTTTTTAAATAGTGGGGTTACATTAGCTAGCCTCCAATCTGTAGGAACTGTTCCAGAGTCTATAGAATCTTGGAAGATGACCACCAATGCATCCTCTATTTCTTGGGCCACTTCCTTAAGTACTCTTGGATGTAGATTATCAGGCCCTGGGGAATTATCGGCCTTCAATCCCACCAATTTCCCCAACACCATTCCTCTACTAATACTGATTTCCTTCAGTTCCTCCCTCTCACTAAACCCTGTGTTCCCCAACATTTCTGGTGTGATATTTGTGTCCTCCTTTATAAAGACAGAACCAAAGTATGCATTTAGTTGGTCAGCCATTTCTTTGTTCCCCATAATAGATTCCCTTGTTTCTGACGGTAAGGGACCTACAATTGCCTTCACCAATCTTTTTCTCTTCACATATCTATAGAAACTTTTACTGTCAGTTTTTTTGCTTCCCACAAGCTTATTCTCGTACTCTATTTTCCCCTTCTTAATCAATCCCTTGGTCCTCCTTTGCTGACTTTTAAACTGCTCCCAATCCTCAGGTCTGTTGTTTATCCTGGCGAATTTATATGTCTCTTCCTTGGATCTCATGCTATCTCTAATTTCCCTTGTAAGCCATGGTTTGGCTACCTTTCCCGTTTTACTTTTGCGTCAGACAAGAATAAACAACTGTTGCAGTCATCCATGCACTCTTTGCATGTTTGCCATTGCCTATCCACTGTCATTTCCTTTAAATAACGTTTCCCAAGTCATCATAGCCAACTCGCGCCTCATACCTTCGTAGTTTCCTTTATTAAGATTGAGGATCGTAGTCTGAGAATCAATTACGTCACTCTCCATCTTGCTGAAGAATTCTATCATATTATGGTCGCTCATTCCCAAGGGGTCGTGCACAACTAGACTGTCAATTATTCCTCTCTCATTACACAATACCCAGTCTAGGATGGCCTGTTCTCTAGTTGGTTCCTCAACGTATTGGTCCAGAAAACCATCCTGTATACACTCCATGAATTCCTCTTCTGCGGTATTATGACTAATTTGATTTGTCCAATCTATATGCAGATTAAACTCATCCATAATTACAGATGTTCCTTTATCACATGCGTTTCTAATTTCGTGTTTAATGCCATTCCCAACATCACCACTACAGTTTGGGGGTCTATACACAACCCCCATTAATGTTTTTTCCCCTTTAGTGTTTCTCAGCTCTGCCCCTACAGATTCCACATCGTCAGAGCTAATATCCTTCCTCACAATTGTGTTAATTTCCTGTTTAACCAGCAATGCAACTCCACCGCCTTTTACTTTTTGTCTGTCCTTCCTAAATACTGAATACTCCTGGATATTCATTTCCCATCCCTGGTCACCCTGCAGCCATGTTTCTGTAATCCCAACTATATTATACCTATTTACATCTATTTGCGCGATTAATTCATCCACTTTATTGCGAATGCTCCACGTGTTAGGGCACAAGCTTCCCACATAGAACACAAGGAGCACACCACGGCTTTGAGGTCTCCTGCCATGACTTAACCCTTTAAATTAAACCTTTCGGAAGATGCTTAATATCAATTACTCTGGGGCCTTACTTCCATGGGCCTCATTACTGTAGAACTCTCTAAAAAACATTACTTACTATATATGAAAATAAACTGTAGAGCTTTCTTACCTTAGTTACTAAGCCAGCTATTTAGAGCTAGTCCCTAACAGCAGTTACTCACCAACCAGTCACCTTGCAGTTTTCCTGTGATGTCACTGTTGATGTATTTTTCAAACACTCCGGTGCGCCTGGACTGTATGTTCATCCTCTCCTCGGTCGGTGATTCTCCCCGCAGGTCCGCTCCACTCCGCTCGGCTCCCAGAAGGTAAGTAACCGGCCCGCGATCCTCAGCCTCTATTTATCCTCTCCTCGGCTGGTGATTCTCCCCGCAGGTCCGCTCTACTCCGCTCGGCACCCGGAAGGTAAGTCTGGAAGGTAGTTAAATGGCTTACTGGCAAATGCTTGAAGGTTCCCTTAGTTAAGACACACCTATAGAGTAATTTGGTCACTGGGGTAGTGACAGTCGGAATCATTCCAAGCTTACCCATGCACGGGGTAGACCTATTGCTGGGCAATGACTTGGCAGGAAGCACAGTATTGTTACCCAGTGGGTCCAGAGCAGTCCATGGAGACTGGAGAAACTGAGGGGAGGAAACAAAACAAAAGTGCTGAGGAAACCCAAAAATCGCACAGTGGGGTGTTGTATGATTGCCTTTAAGAGTAATGTACCTTTAAGGTCTTAGTATGCTAATGAGCTGAGTACTAGGATGCAGTCATGTGACTACATGTTAGTCTCACTCTGTTACTGTAACACCAAGAGGCAAGTGCTGTAAATAGTAGCTCTGTACTGTATATAGTTGTTAGCTGTTTAATAAACCTGTTTGAGATCTTCAATCAACCTGAACTCCACACATCTCATTTATGTTGCATCAGACAATATAAAGAAGCTTCTCCTTGCTGGGGCGATAGAGGCAAAAGAATTTAAAAGGGCCCAGATAAAACCAAAAAAAAAAGTCAAAACTTGTTAGGTTCACAACCTCTGGCCTTATCTGCTGGTGCACTCTGAAGTTTGTAAGCTCTGCCCCTTCCTGCCACAATGAGATTATCAATTCCCTTATCGCTACCTTGCTCTCTTGCCATGTCCTCTCTCTTTAATTCATTACATCTTCCCTCACTTGATCCCTCACCCCCACTATTTAGTTTAAAGCCCTCTCTATCGCCGAGTAATACGACTCGCCAGAACACTGGTCCCAGCACGGTTCAGGTGAAGACCATCCCAAAGGTACAGCCCCCACTTTCCCCAGTACTGGGGCCAGTGCCCCATGAATTGGAACCCTTTTCTCCCATACCAATCTTTGAGCCACACAAATCCACACATCTAATCTTATTAACACTACTGCAGTTTTCTCATGGCTCAGGTACTAATCCAGAGATTATGACCTTTGAGGTTCTGCTTTTTAATTTAGCCCCTATCTGCTCATACTGACTATACAGAAGCTCTTTCCTAGACCTACCTATGTTGTTGGTACCTACGTGGACCATGACAACTGGACCCTTCCACTGCAAGTTCCTCTCCAGCCCAGAGGAGATGTCCCGAACCCAGGCACTGGGCAGGCAACACAGTCTTCTGAACTCTCGCTCTTGGCTGCAGAGAACTGTGTCAATCCCCCTAATTATGTTCCCTACTACATTCTTATCAACTCCCCTGGCTTGAATGGTTTCCTGTACCATGGTGCCATGGTCAGTTTGCTCATCCACCCTGCAGCTCCCGCTCTTGTCCATGTAGGTTGCAAGAACCTCAAACCTGTTGGACAATTGTAAGGGTTGAGCCTCCTCCACTTCTACCTTCTCGATCCTCTTACCGGCCTCACTCACAGTCACACCCTCTTATTCCTGACCCTGGACAAAAGGGGTGTGACCGCTTCCTGGAACAGAGTGTCCAGGTACCTTTCCTCCTTGCTGATGTGTCACAGTGTCTGCAGCTCGGCCTCCAGCTCATTGAAGCTCCTCCAGTCACAGACACTTACTGTAGGTGTGTTTGCCTTGGATCACACAGGTGTCCACAAGCTCCCACATTCTGCAGCTGCCGCACATCACCTGCCCTGCTATCTTTACAGTGTTTAATTAATTAATTGTTTTATTGATTATATTTTAATTAATGTCTCTCGTCCTGCCTGTGCTTACATTCTTATTATTTCAATAAATGTTTTACTTACCTCACTTGAAATTCCCTAGTCAAGATAAATAGGAAATACTCACCAGCCAATCTCATAAGCTTTACTACTATTAGTAAACCTTACTACTAATAAAACCTTACAATTCCTAAAATTACCCGAGTTTTAAAAGATAAATGAGGAAAATACCAATCAATCAACTACCTATTTCCTCTGACGCCACACTTTGATTTTTCTCAGAACGCAGTCAGTATACTCTGGAGCCACAGACTGGACTGGAGTCACAGACTGGACTGGACTGGATTGGACAAAAGCCACAGACTGAACTGGACTGGATAGCTCTTTTTGTTGCTACTGTCTGTCTCTGAGCCCTCCGCTCTCCCGTGCTTTTTCTGTGCAGATCAGGGTGAGTGAAGTCCAAGACAGGTGAGCTGACTTCCAAGAAGTTGAAAATCACCTGTCAAGCAGTGAAAGCACTCTCTCAGAAGTGCCGTGAGCAACAGCCTCTCACCTGGCCGTGTCTGCAGCTCTTCAGTTTCACTGATCGTAGCCTTCCCAGTCTGTCAGTTTCACTGAAGAAGCACTCCCCATTGTGCACTCACCTCAGTGACCCTGGTAAGTTCCACACAGCACGGGAAACCCACGCTCTGGCTGCTAAAGCCAGAATGCTGGGTAAAATCCTCAGTTAACTGCCTATTTCCATATTTTAATTACTGACCTGACAGCTCCACGGGGGTCTCCCACTCACCTGCAAACCCCCTCGGGTTAAACCCAGAAGTGAGCTGGATCATGTTGGGTTCCAACCCAATGCCATATTTTGGAGCTTTAACCCCCGACACCACCCCCACCCCCATTACCCACCTCCACCCCCCCCCCACCCCGCCTCCCCACCGCCACCACCACCACACTCGAAACCATCTCACCTTGGCAGCTAAAATTCTGTTGGAGGACTGGCAGCCAATGGATTGTTAACCAGGGATAGGGATCTGCACTTAGTACAGAATAGGATACAGGTAGCAAAGCCTTCGACAGCTGATGCTTCTGTAGGATAGAGATAGGATGCTAGCTAGGAAAGCACTATAGTAAAGCCTGGAGATAATAAAAGAATGGATGTGGTGATGACGATGAGATAAAGGAGGAGGTGGGTGAAGTGGCAGATGAAAGCAAGTGGTTTCTAGATATTACATGGGTTTAAAACTCAGTTCAAGATTGAAAATATCACCAAAATGTGCACCAATAGATTGAGCTTGAGTGAGCAGTCAGGAAAAAAGATAAGTTGAAGGTGAGCAGATAGAATTATTGGTTAGAGTAAGATAACATGTCTCTGGTCTCAGTGCTAAGTTGAATGAAATTCTGACCCATTCATGACTTGAATGGTGTGGGTTAAACAGTCGTAAAACTTGATCATTGCTGTGGAATTAAGGATCAACAAAAAATCCAATAATTGATTGTGATGAAAATATATTTTTTTATTCATTCATAGGATGTGGGCATTGCTGGCTAGGCCAGCATTTATTGCCCATCCCTAATTGTCCTTGAGAAGGTGGTGGTGAGCTGCCTTCTTGAACCGCTGCAGTCCATGTGGGGCAGGTACACCCACAGTGCTGTTAGGAAGGGAGTTCCAGGATTTTGACCCAGCGACAGTGAAGGAACGGCGATATAGTTCCAAGTCAGGATGGTGTGTGACTTGGAGGGGAACTTGCAGGTGGTGGTGTTCCCATGCATCTGCTGCCCTTGTCCTTCTAGTTGGTAGAGGTCGTGGGTTTGGAAGGTACTGTCTAAGGAGCCTTGGTGCATTGCTGCAGTGCATCTTGTAGATGGTACACACTGCTGCCACTGTGCGTCGGTGGTGGAAGGAGTGAATGTTTGTAGATGGGGTGCCAATCAAGTGGGCTGCTTTGTCCTGGATGGTGTCGAATTTCTTGAGTGTTGTTGGAGCTGCACCCATCCAGGCAAGCGGAGAGTATTCCATCACACTCCTGACTTGTGCCTTGTAGATGGTGGACAGACTTTGGGGACTGAGGAGGTGAGTTACATGCTGCAGGATTCCTAGCCTCTGACCTGCTCTTGTAGCCATTGTATTTATAGGCTACTTCAGTTCTGTTTCTGATCAATGGTAACCCCCAGGATGTTGATAGTGGGGGATTCAGATATCGCAATGCCATTGAATGTCAAGGGGAGATGGTTAGATTCTCTCTTGTTGGAGATGATCATTGCCTGGCACTTGTGTGGCATGAATGTTACTTGCCACTTATCAGCCCAAGCCTGGATATTGTCCAAGTCTTGCTGCATTTCTACATGGACTGCTTCAGTATCTGAGGAGTCGCGAATGGTGCTGAACATTGTACAATCATCAGCGAACATCCCCACTTCTGATCTTATAATTGAAGGAAGGTCATTGATGAAGCAGCTGAAGATGGTTGGGCCTAGGACACTACCCTGAGGAACTCCTGCAGTGATGTCCTGGAGCTGAGATGATTGACCTCCAACAACCACAACCATCTTCCTTTGCACTGGGTATGGCTCCAGCCAGCGGAGAGTTTTCCCCATCATTCCCATTGACTTCAGTTTTGCTAGGGCTCCTTGATGCCATGTTTTACTATTCGTTCAGTTGTTATTAATAAGAAACTAAGCCATTTCAAACTGGAGTTCATGGAATAAAATTTCACCAAGCTTTCCTAATTTGGTCCCTAGCTGACCTCATGGAGAAAGCGAAGACCCAGATGTAACACTGAGCCATGTCTATTGGAATGTCCCAGATACGATGCATGGTCTGTGCTGAATTAGATCATCGCAGCCACGGCAGTTGTTGAGGAGCTACATTTGGTCTCAGTGGCCATCGACTTGAGAACTGAGAAAAGTTGATCACTCAGATTTTGTGCTCCGAACGACAATGCAGTGACCCCTGGCAGAAAGTGCTCATGTATGGATATCGGCAGGAGGACATGATTGGGTTCGAATCTGCTACTCATTGGATATGGCTAAATCTCATTTTCTAGGCCCAGGTGAGAAGAATAGCCATTTGGTCGGGGTACAGAATACTGCCAGGACACCTCAGTCCTGTTTATTTACTATGCATATACACAAAATATAACTGACATGGCAGTAATGAGAGGGTGGACCTTTGCCTTTTCTGTATTTCTGTGTTTCTATTCTACTAACAGTTACCTGGCTTCCGCTACACCTCTGGTAAATATTGGGCCTTTGTCACGGAAGGAAGGTAACAATTGGCCAGAGTTTTTTTATGTTTACACCAGATTACTGGATATATTATGTATATCTGATTTATCACAGAGCAATGCAGATATCACACTTGTATTAAATCACCAACTGGTTTATTTACAGCACTTTAAAATATCTCAGTACTACAAGATCGCAATACAATGTCTTCTTCAGAACATTCTCTGTTTAGTCGAACATTTTAGCTCTGTCTCCTTTTAGTTTCAGTTTCAAACTCTTCAGCTCCACCCATAGACTTAAGCAATCAAACACAGTGAAACTGATCAATGGACAGACTAATACAAACAAATCCAGATCAATCAGGTTCCAGCTCTGGATTGCTATCTGGTGACTCTGCTAGGATGTGTGTGTGTTGGACTTCAGTTGAACAGAAAATCAGGCCTGGCAGTGAATCATTTGTTGGCACCCACTGTCCAGGTGCACAGCTGGACACTGGCTGGTTGGACCAGGTACTGGAGGGCTGAAAGTATCAGTGGAAACAAGCTCCAGCGAGAGGGACCTTGCTGCTCTGTATGGCCTTGCAAAGACCATTGCTTTAATATATTGGACATTTGAGAGGTCTGAAAACAACATGATTTGATTCTTATTTTATGCCAAAACATCAGATCATCTCAACAAGCAAAGAAAGTGCTTTTCAGAACCCACTGGACTGTAATTTAAGACAATTAACAAGCCAAATGGACCTCAAAGATACCTTGTGAATAGCAGTATCATCAAATGGTTTACAATTAATTTCCTTTGGCCTGCAGTGTAACGCATTTTCTTCCTCATCATTTCCTCTGTATTCATTCTTTCCATTTTGTCACTCATTCTCTCTAATCTGCCAATAAAACATAAACATTAGTCTTCTGTGATTTGAATGTATGTTTATCTATAAAATCATTGGGAACTTTAAAAAAATAATTATACCCGGAGCCCTTTGCAGAATGTAGCAGTGCCTCTTCCCCTCTGTTGTTGGATTTTATTAGGTGCTTCATGTGTCCATAAGGATATCCAGTGCCTCATTTCACTTTACTGTTTTCTATTTCCACAGCAAACCATATGGAAGATACTAAGTGGGTTTTAGACACCAAACAACTTCATTCCCATCAGGCGAAACATCCCCTTAGGGAAAGGAAAATATTTTTTTTTTCAGCCAACTCATGCCTTCTTCTCCTGCCAAGTTAAACATTGCTGTGGATATATCAGTGACAATTCCTAACGTGAGCCTAGACAGTCGGCAAAATCCATCCACTCAGATCGTGTCCTTACTGAATCTTCACACACATACCCTTTGTACAGAGTCACTGAATCTGAAACAGGAAGCCTGGCTTATCTTTCACATCCCCAGTCCAGGTGCATTGACCAATTAAGACACTGCGAAAATTAAGAACATGATGAAATTATTGTTCCCATGCCAGCTTTTTGGAATAATTAAGCTGTTGGCAACCATTTCTAACCAATGCAAAAATAAATCACTTTTTCTTTAACCCAATCATCAGGAAAGTAGCACCTAGTATAACTGGCAGCTATTCCAGCAACTAAAATAAAATCCTGCAGTCACAACTAAAGCGACTCATGTGGTTGACTTAGATGTAACCTGCTTTGAAATAATCAGTAGTGAAGTGTTACGTCATTTTTGAATCCACATTTCTTGAAAATTTTCAAATTTTGTCTTTGATGTTTTGATCTGGATACAGTGGTAATTACAGTGACTTAGAAAACCCTGAAATTATACAGTTGAGAGATTCAAATCTGCACTCTAACTTCAGCACTGCTACATGCAGGGCTTAAAAAAAGACCTGCTCAACAAAATTGGAGTGACAGACTGGTTTCAAAATTATTTGAGACTGAATGTTGTATTCTAGTTCAGGCAGAGCCAAAATGGCGAATTAATTAACAGAGTGTTCTGTGTGGCTCCTGAATGCCCCAGTGTTAATTCTTGTAATGCCATTCGGTGTATTTAATCGTACCTGCACACCCCTAGGAAAAGTCAGACGATAAGGCAATACGTTTCAATGTTGTGCCCTTATATTTCCTTATTCAAACACCTCAAATTGCTCCACTTGTGACAGAGCTATAACTATCATCACTTCTCCTTAGTGTCATATAATCTAAAATGGTATTGCAGGCACATCCCAAGTTTGGGAGAACAATTTATCATTGTTCTGCTAGGTGGTTCAGTTCATGCATGGAGAATTCTGCAGACCCATCATGCCATTTTGGCAAAGGAATAAAATTCCAAACAAAAATTGCCACAAATTTTCACGTTTAACTAAAATCCTGGCAGCATTTCCTTATTCATGTCAGGCTAGAAACGGGGCAAGTTATATCAGAGCCAAAGTCAAGGGGAAAGCACGTGACAGCATGAGCAAGCTGAGCTTATAATTTATCAGCTGCTTTCCATTTGTCCAGTATCTTGAGAGAGATGTAGTATCGATATTATTATAACATGAGAGTAATTTTAACCACCCCCCCCCCCCCCCAAAACAGGTAGGTCTAGGTCAGGTGGGATTTTAAAATGTAAAAAATTCTCATATTCAAACCTGAACCCAAAATGTCTCAAATCAGCCCACTTCCAGTTTAAACAGAGGTGGAGCAAGGGCTGAGCAACCAACCTGATCCCAAGAGGTGGGTTTCCCACTTAAATATTTTAATGAGACTGTGTGTCTTTGACTTCATTCCTCCTGCATCTTGAATGCTGGCTGACCGGGTTTCCTGCACCTCCAGAAACTCAACAGTTAAAGGGAGGCAAGGACTGTTGCATGGAGGAGGCAAGTGTTTTTCCAGCACTGCTTGTGGGCCAGGAGGAGAAGGAATGATTCTCATGGCCCACCAAGCTAATTAATTTCCCAGCCCACCCTCCCCCATGATGTGACTGTACCTCTGCATGGTAGGACCACCCACCCCCCCACGCAATTGAAAACCTCACACCTTGTGATCAGGCCCCTGTGCTCGATCACTAACCCTCCCCATGATTACCCAACTCCCTCAATCCCTGAAGCCCCCTTCGATCAGCAATCCCATTACAATCTGCGTGGGTTTTCTCCGGGTGCTCCGGTTTCCTCCCACAAGCCAAAAGACTTGCAGGTTGATAGGTAAATTGGCCATTATAAATTGTCACTAGTATAGTGGTAGGGAAATATAGGGACAGGTGGGGATGTTTGGTAGGAATATGGGATTAGTGTAGGATTAGTATAAATGGGTGGTTGATGTTCGGCACAGACTCGGTGGGCCGAAGGGCCTGTTTCAGTGCTGTATCTCTAATCTAATCTAATCTAATCGCCCACTGACTCCCTTCCCCGCCCCCGGGAACATCCACCACCCTGGCAATCACCGACTCCCCCCACTGCCCCCGCCCCCCCACGCAATCATCAAGCATCCATCTCTTCCCAGATTTCTCTCTGAGCACCCCTACTCTATGATTATTCCCTGACCCTCCAAACCATGCCGGACCCATCCCATCCCCTCGTGATCTCTACCTCGAGAAGCAGGAACTTATTTACTCCTGGGCTGCGGCCTCTTTTGGAGCTTTCCCGCCCGACAGCAAGCCAAGCCTGTCATAAAACATGCACAAAATCTCCACAGCATTCAGGGAATCCCGGGCTTCTGAGTTCCCAACCAGAACTTGGAAATCCCTCCCCAATCTGTACTGTGCACACCACGACGGTAGGGACGACTTTATCCCTGCCCGCCTTGTGCAAAGCAGTTGGGTGGGCAGTTAAAATAACCGCAGTGTCTTACCACCCCTCCCCCACCCCTCCTTCTGATGTTGCTATATTCCCACAGGTTGCAATTTTAACCTAATCTGTTAAAAATACAGATTGCGCTTCAATGCTGCCAATGAGGCCTCACTGCAGTTTTATCCTGAGGCTGCGCTGGGAAGCTGTCCTGGCCTCCCTGTCAAGCTAACCTAACGACAAGTGAATCCAGAGCCAAAAGAGGCTTTTTTTTTGGTCTCCTGTGGGCCAGAAGGAGCAAGCACGCGCGACGTTATCTGGCGGGCTCTGACTTTTTAAAAATTCCTGCCAGAAAACCCCGAGTCTGTTGAGAAACGGCAGTTCTCGATGTCAGTGGCTGACAGCTGTGAAACTGACAGTGATCTTTTTTAAAGAACTGAGCAGCCATCTACTGTGTGAGAAAGAGGTGAAGAGAGATGGCGGGGGTGGGGAGGGAAAGAGAGAGAGAAAAAGGGGAACAGAGGCTGGGGGGGGGGTGGGGGAGGGGGGAGAGATTGTGAGGAGGAGCAGAGAGCGAGAGGGGGGAGGAGGGAGAGAAAGGTAAAGAATCATTTACTTATGGCACAGAAGGAGGCTATTCTGTCCATTGAGCCCATGCCAGCTCTCCATGGAGCTCTGCAGTCAGTCCCACTCCCTGGCTTGATCCCCATAGCCCTGCAAGTCTACTTATCTCAGCTGGCCATCCAACTTCCTCTTGAAGTCATTGATCATCTCCACTTCCATCACCCTTGTGGGTGGTGAGTTCCAGATCATTGCCACCTGCTGCACAAAAAAGTGCTTCCTCATATTCCCCCTGCATCTTTTGCACAAAACTTTCAATTTGTGTCTCCTAGTCCTAGAGGGGAGGGGGGTGGTGGGGAGAGAGAATGAGACACACAGACACATAGAGCGTGGGGAGAGGGGGAAGAGAGATCACGGTCTCTCCTGACAGATGGAAATCTATCCAGAATACTCAAATGTGCGGGCTGAGATTGACATACTTATGCAAGCAAAAACAATACCAGGTATATCACTAAGTCAGTTTTCAATATAGTGATGAGAAAGTAAGTCAATCAGTTTGTCTTCTCGTGTAAAGCTTCTTCACAAAAATGCACATTTGTTCTTGTTTTTATTAGAAAGATGAATTTTTAGTGCCGTTATCTTTCGAAATTTGCTCACGGACCCCCCCACGCCGAGCAAAAATCTTAATGCAGCCCTCTGCCCAAAAACGTTGGACAGCCCTGCCTTAGATCTTCTCTGCCTCAGGTTTACCTCTCCCTTTACTGACTGCAATAGCTTCCCCTACCTCCCTTTTAAGCACTTACCTGCCTGCTGGGGACTGTCCCTCCCAGTTCCCGGTTTCAGCCTCTTGTTTAATTACCTGGTCTTATTTAGATTGCAGTTTATTTGGAAACTATTTGCTGTATTTAACTCCAGGGTTGATGTGTCAGCTTGCATAATGCACCTGAAAAGTTAGCCCTCAGTCCCAATCATCCAACATCACCAAACCATTTAGACCATCTTCAACCCCAATCACCCAACATCACCAAACAATCTCAAACATGCTCAGACAAACAGTAGATTGTCTGGTCATTCATCACACTGTAGTCAATGTGAATCAGGTGGAAATCTCTCCTCTGGCTAGAGTCATACCTATTACAAAGGAAGATGGTTCTGTTGTTGGAGGCCAATGATCTCAGGCCAAGACATCACTGCAGGAGTTCCTCAGATTAATGCCCGAGGACCAGCTGCTTCATAAATGACCTTTCCTCCGCCATAAGGTCAGAAATGTGGATGTTTGTTGATAATTGCACAGTGTTCAGTCCCATTTATAACTCCACAAATACGGAACTAGTCTGTGCCCACATGCAGCAAGATCTGGACAATATTCAGACTTCATTTGATAAGTGGCAAGTAACATTCAAGTGCCAGGCAAAGACCACCTCCAACAAGAGAGTGTCTAACCATCTCCCCATGATATTCAATGACATTACCATCACTAAATCCTCCACCAACAACATTCTGGGGGTATGACCATTGACCAGAAATTTAACTCGACCAGCCGCATAAATACTGTCGCTACAAGAGCAGATCAGAGGTTGGGAACTCTGGGCGAGTAACTCATCTCCTGACTCCCTATCCATCATCTACAAGGCACTAGTCAGGAATGTGATGAAATACTCCCCACTTGCCTGGATGAGTGCAGCTCCAACAACACTCAAGAAGCTCAACACCATCCAAGACAAAGCAGCCTGCTTGATCAGCACATCATCCACCCCCTTAAACATTCACTGCCTCCACCACCAACGCACAGTGACAGCAGCATGTACCATCTACAAGATGTACTGCAGCAACTTGCAGAGGGTCCTTCGGCAGCACCTTCCAAACACCGAACCTCTACCATCTAGAAGAACAGGAGCAGCAGGCACATGAGAGCACCACCACCTGCAAGTTCCCCTCCAATTCACACACCATCCTGACTTGGAACTATATTGCCGTTCCTTCACTGTTCTTGGGTCAAAATCCTGGAACTCCCTCTCGAACAGCACTGTGGGTGTACCTACGCCACATGGACTGCAGCAGCTCAAGAAGGCAGCTCACCACCACCTTCTTAAGGGCAGTTAGGGATGGGCATTAAATGCTGGTGTTGCTAGTAACACCCATATTCCATGAGAAAATAAAAAGGAACTGAAAGATGCTACACGCATAGAAGATCTTTTTTCCTTCTTCTCATCCAGCGATGGAAACTATGGTTGCTAAGCTTATTTTTTAGATCCTAACTGAGACGGAAACTAGAACTAAAGCAGAAATAGAAACCAAAACTGAAATAGAAGCTGGGTAAACAACTTCAGGTTTCTGGAAAAATTGACACTGGTTAAAACCAGAGAAAAGGAGACAGAGTCCTCCCCAGACTGGGCAGACCAGGCAGGAGTGGAGTGTGGCGAGCGGAAGAAAGTGAAGACTGAACCTAGGAGCTGTTTCTGTTACTTAAAGTATCCGATTAACCAGACACGACCACACAGTGCACAGGTTGTCATTGAAGGACTCATGTAAAGGGAATTCTGGTAAATTCACATCATCAAAACTGTCATGAGCAGAGCTGAAGAGGTTCTGGAGAAGTGCACCTTGTGGTGAAGACTGCACCCCTGGAGTTCGGATTAGATGGAACTGCTGTCAGAAGAAGAACAGCATCTAAATCCATTAAGAAAGGAGCTGAAAATCTACCTAAGAAACTTCAAAGTTGTGAAGAACTGTGTCACTGTAATTGTTGCCATATATGCTGGGCGGACTGCCCAGTGAAACTATGAGACCCATCTCTGTTGTATCTGATAGCTAAGATGTAATTTGTAATATATATATTGAACCTTGATCTGTCTGTTGCTTCATGTTTAATTTATGTTGGTTTTGATTTGAGTGCTAAAGTAAAATTTATAAAAGTGAAATCTTGTCTGTTTGGATTTGATTCTTTTTGTTTGTTGGTGGTCTCCATGGGGATTATAACAATCCATTTAGCACAAAACAATGAATGTAATCCACAAGGCCCTGAAATAGTCAGACTTGCCACATGTGAGCTAACCTCCACAATTAATGTTACTGTTATTTCTACCACTTACCCATGGAAAGGAAAATACGATCAGCACAACTATAAAAAGATTTTTTGGGAGGTAGTGTGAATCTTACTATATTAGGTTATACTAGTTTTATTGCTTGTGTTGATAAACAGCACATTAGGGGAAATCTTTGAATCATAGAATAGTACAGCCATTTGGCCCACCAATTACACGCCAGCTCTTTCAAAGAGCAATCTCATTAGTCCCAATCCCCTGCTCTTTCGCCATATCCCTGCAATTTTTTTTCATTTTCCAATTCCGTTTTGAAAGCTACATTTGAATCCAATTACACCACCCCATCAGGCAGCACATTCCAAATCCCAACCGTTCATTGTGTTAAAAAAAAAAATTTCCTCACATCGCCTCTGGTTCTTTTGCCAATCGCGTTATTTATTTCTGAATTTTAATTTTAATAGTGCATTTTAAAATTAGAATTTCTGTATGGTTCTTTTTTCTGAATTTTGTGCTCAAGAATGTAACATTTGTCATTTCAAGTGCTCAGTATCAGCATCAAGCAAACCCAGGTCATGCCAGGACCAAAAGTAAAGTCCCTTCTGCTCTGCCCAGTCTGAGGAGTGTGCCCCCTCCACCATCACTGCACCAATGTGATATTTTTCTAGTTTGTACTGTGAGCCAATTCCTCCTGGAAATGGTTAAAGTTTTCCCAATGTCATTTAGCATTGGATCATTACATCCAGTAGACACAGACAACAATCATCCATCAGTCTGAGCTGAATTAGAACCCAAGTCCCAAAAGTGGAAGGCTGGCATTTAGCCCGTTGCACAGTCCCTTTTACAAGTATTTATTGACTTAATGTGGGCAGCAATCTGGGAGATGTTGTGACCCAGATGGGAGTAATGTGCTGTCAATTCAGTCCCACTGCTCCACAGGTCACAGCATATTATTAAAGTTTCCCACCTAACGGAAATTAGCTAAATTAAACACTTCATTAACCCCCAGAATAAAACACACCAAACCAGGTATCTTTAAACAACAACAAATTAACTATTTATCAATAAACTAAATCTTAAACAATATTGAGATAAATCTATGTCTAAAAAGACTTTATAACTTCTTATTCCTCCTCACCCCCATACATTAAAAAACAAATGGCTAACTGGTTCTAAAATGATGTTTTAAATTAGAGCTGCTTCTTAGGAATAAATAAATAGCTGGGTTGTATGTCCTGGTGGGTTATGTTCCCGGTTCGGTGAGGTGTCCCAGATTTCAATAGTCACTCGAAGTCTCCAGGTAAATTTGATGAGCAGTCTGTAATGGATAGGTGGTCAAGGCACTTCGGGTACAGTAGGCATCACACAGATCTTTCAACAAGGAATATAGCAACAGGGCTATCTGGATTTTGAATTAGCAGTCTAGCAGTAGAAACTTTACTGAGAGTTCAAGAACTCCCAGAAACACAAAAGGCAACAGAAAGTCACTCCTGAGGCAGATACTACTTAGAGACGGGAAGTAAAAAGGAATTTGCTACATGCAACAATGCAAAGATTCCTTTCCGGGGTATTTTCCTCTTTAGGCGAAGCACAGCCTGTAGACCAATGTAGAGTTTCGGCTGAGGGAGACATATCCTTCCTTCAGGAAGAGCACGCTTCTCTGGGTCTGCCAGATTAAACTGGTTCTAGCCAGTTTTTACACACATTCAAACTGATACAATGCGGCATGTGATCTCATCTCTCTTGCTATTGCCTAGGAACAGGCTTGTAGCTCGCACATACTGCTGTTCCCAGAGAAAATAAAAACTTCTCTCAGTCTTAAAGGCACACAGACCCCCCTAGTTTTTAAAAATAAAATAAAGAACACTCCCAGAGAGCACAGACTTTGCTGCCTAGAAACTGCATTAGGAAATAAAAAGCACTGGAGAGGAGACAGTTAAAATGGAGACAACAATGTACTTGCTATCAAACACTTATCAACTCAAGCACTGCCTGGCTGAAATGCAGAATGGAACTGAAAGCTTTCCTATTATATACCAGAATTTTCCCAAACATGCAGTGTCTGAGCAGAGAGACATACCAGGTTGTGAAATTTGTCAGAAGTCTGCAGTCTTGCGTTCTCTGGAGAATACACCTGGAAATAACAATTAATTATCTGCTAGTGCACAGAATTTGCACTGGACACCACACATTCAAGTGTAGGTTCTGCGGCATAAAAGTTAGCAATAAGCTAAATTATTCAGTTGTTAATGGTCACTGGGCAAATTTTGTAAAGACATTTTCATAAATGGGAAAAAACTGTGAATTAGAATACAAATCATCCTTACTACTGGATGCTCCAAGCCATTTATCAAGATGAATCAGAGCATATAGCCTGGATTTTAGCCCAGAGACACATTGCATGTGAGGGGAGCAGTTTTTGGTCGGTCTAGTTAGGAGTAGGATGGGTGGAGGAGGGCACAGTTGTTAGTTGATGTGGGGAGTAGGAGTCCAATTACAGGGGGATCCACGATCATCGGGGGCGAAGGTTCCCAATTACGGGGGGACTAGTCCCAATCACATAGGGAAGGGGTTTGAATTGTGTTCAGGGAGCAGATGGTTGGGGGGCAGGGGGCAACTGCTGGTGATTGGGTGTTCTGATGGTGGTTGGGGGGGGGGTGCGGTGGTCCAATGCTGGGTGCCGGGAGAGGAGACAGATCGCGGGGGGGGTGGGGGAGAGTGGTTATTAGGTAGTTAGTTGGGCCCGAAGGCAACACTCCTGGCCCACAAACAGTGCCATAAAGGCACTAACCGCAGGGATTCCTGCTCCACACCCCCCCACTCCCACCCAGCTCCTTTCACCTGCCAGGGTGGGAAGAGGCTGATTGGAAAGATGCTACAACATGGGAGAAGATGGACTTAACAGCAGGCTGGGAGTTGGAGAATGAGGGGAGATTGACAAAGAGGGAGCTATTGACAGGTAAAGTTTATGAAACAGCCAGAGACTGTGAATTCCATGAAGGCTTTAAATCATGTAATATGCAATTGTTATCTCATAAACATGGAAAATAAAAATGTAACTTAGCTACAGTTGACAACAACTCAACTAGTTCTACTTTTCTGTCAGCTAGTGACTGATTTACTATAAACTAACAGTTGGGCAGTACGCTCGCCATTAGAGGACAACTGTAACCATGGCAACTCCATGTTATGATTGTCTTAAAAGTCCATGAGGTAGCAATAAATTATACACAAAATAAAGGTACTGACTCTATGTAGCTAACTTAGAAAAATATACAAACCATAATAAACCTGAGAAATACTATTGTAATATAACAGAATGATAAAAACCACATCTCCCATTAAGGATAAGAATTACATTTTGACAGCTCTGCATTTGGATTATGCAGCTGATGCACTTGAGGAGAATTTGTTTGTGGTGTGAAGCTCTCCTTTGTTTGAAGCCTATTTGAATGGTGGTTATACAGACTGATAGGATGGAAATCTCATCTGTTTGCTGGCTCTATAAACAATGAGCTTGGGCGGTCTCAGTCCAGTTGCTGCAGGACTGGGCAAATGGCACAAAACTGCAGCTAGTTGGCACTAATTTCAGGGAGACTAAAGGGTGGCTGGTGTGGGACATGGGAAAATGTCACTCTGGTGCAGTGGGCGGGGCTGGGGTGTTGGGTGGTGCTCATGAATAGTTGGGGTAGAGTGCAAATGAACTTTACTCAACATTTTACCTGATCCAGGACTGCTAGATGCTGGCACTGAGTAGCTGAAATAAAATATATTCAATACCCCAAAACCGATATCCTTGACCATAAAAATTCACAAGAAAGGGCATAAAAGAAATTTGTCTCAAATGTAACACACCAGTAAAATCCAAGATATTGAAAGCTCCTGCATTGGATTCATATTAAATTAGGCTATGGGCCAAGTGCTGGAAAATGGGAATAGTTAGGTGCTTGATGGCTGGCACAAACATGGTGGGCCAAAGGGCCTGTTTCTGTGCTGTATAACTCGATGACTCTAATATCTAAAATCTGCTAGCATCAATGTATCAGCGACAAGCACTAGCTGGCTAGGGTTTGAAACTCTTGTTACTTGCATGCCCAGAGGCATGGACATAATAGGTAGGCCACGTTAAAATGAAATGTATTCAGCCTAGGGCACATTGGGAAAGGTAGCTGTCAGTGTTGGACAACACTGCAATTAAAATATATTTGCTGACTCAGGTGGTGCCTATAACATCTGCCTTCTTCCTGCCCGAACACTCCAACTCAGAATATGGGACTGTCAGTTGCATGATCGCTTTAAGAGTGATGTCGCTACAAGAACTCAGTATGCTAATGAACTAAGTACCAGGATGTAGCCATTTGACTGGAAGCCATAATCACTCTGCACAGCAACACTGTGGACAAAGGTTCTGTGTATAGTTTGCTCTGTATTGTATTAGTTTAGCTGTTTTCAGAGACACCATTGATGACTCAGCAATGACCACCTTTGGCAAACGTGAGAAGCAGAATGCAGATTGGTTTCAATCTCACTTTGAAGAGCTGGAACCTGTCATAGCCGCTAAGCGCACTGCACTGTTGAACCACAAGAAAGCCCCCAGCAAATTAATGTCCGTAGCACTTAAAGTAGCCAAAAGCGCTGCACAAAGAACAGCCAGGCACTGTGCAAACGACTACTGGCAACACCTTTGCAGCCGCATTCAGCTGGCCTCCAGCAGCGGAAACATCAGAGGAATGTATGACGGCATTAAGAGAGCTTTTGGGCCAACCATCAGGAAGATCGCCCCCCTCAAGTCCAAATCAGGGAAAACGATCACTGACTAACGCAAGAAAATGGACCATGGGGTGGAGCACTACCTAGAACTGTACTCCAGGGAAAATGCTGTCACTGATACCGCCCTCAATGCAGCCCAGTCTCTGCAAGTCATGGATTAGCTGGACGAGCAGCCAACAAAATCGGAACTCAGTGTGCCATTGATTCTCTAGCCAGTGGAAAAGCCCCTGGAAAGGAAGACATTACCCCTGAAATAATCAAGAGTATCAAGTCTGCTATACTCTCAGCACTCCATGAACTGCTTTGCCTGTGCTGGGATGAGGGAGCAGTACCACAGGACATGCGCGATGCCAATATCATCACACTCTATAAGAACAAGGGCGACGACGGTGACTGCAACAACTGCCGTGGAATCTCCCTGCTCAGCATAGTGGGGAAAATCTTCACCCGAGTCATTTCAAACAGACTCCAGAAGCTGGCTGAGCATGTCTACCCTGAGGCACAGTGCGGCTTTCGAGCAGACATCCACCATTGACATGCTGTTCTCCCTTCGCCAGCTACAGGAGAAATGCCGCGAGCAACAGATGCCCCTCTATGTTGTTTTCATAGATCTCACCAAAGCCTTTGACCTCATCAGCAGATGTGGTCTCTTCAGATTACTAGCAAAGATCGGATGTCCACCAAAGCTACTAAGCCTCATCACCTCATGCCTCATCAGACCCCTTTCCTATCCTGAGTGGTGTGAAACAGGGCTCTGTTCTCGCACCTACACTGTTTGGGATCGTCTTCTCACTGCTGCTGTCACATGCATTCAAGTCCTCTGAAGAAGGAATTGTCCTCCACACAAGATCAGGGGGCAGGTTGTTCAACCTTGCCCATCTTAGAGCGAAGACCAAAGTACGGAAGGTCCTCATCAGGGAACTCCTCTTTGCTGATGATGCTGCATTAACATCCCACACAGAAGAGTGTCTACAAAGACGTATCGACAGGATTGCGGTTGCCTGCAATGAATTTGGCCTAACCATCAGCCTCAAGAAAACGAACATCATGGGGCAGGACGTCAGAAATGCTCCATCCATCAATATCGGCAACCACGCTCTGGAAGTGGTTCAAGAGTTCACCTACCTAGGCTCAAATATCACCAGTAACCTGTCTTTCGATGCAGAAATCAACAAGCGCATGGGAAAGGCTTCCGCTGCTTTGTCCAGACTGACCAAGAGGGTGTGGGAAAATGGCGCTCTGACACGGAACACAAAAGTCCAAGTGTTTCAAGCCTGTGTCCTCAGTACCTTGCTCTCCGGCAGCGAGGCCTGGACAACGTATGTCAGCCAAGAGCAACGTCTCAATTCATTCCATCTTCGCTGCCTCCGGAGAATCCTTGGCATCAGGTGGCAGGACCGTATCACCAACGCAGAAGTCCTCGAGGCGGCCAACATCCCCAGCATATACACCCTACTGAGCCAGTGGCGCTTGAAATGGCTTGGCCATGTGAGCCGCATGGAAGATGGCAGGATCCCCAAGGATGCATCGTACAGCGAGCTCATCACTGGTATCAGACCCACCGGCCGTCCATGTCTCCGCTTTAAAGATGTCTGCAAACGCAACATGAAGTCCTATGACATTGACCACAAGTTGTAGGAGTCAGTTGCCATTGATCGCCAGAGCTGGCAGACAGCCATAAAGGAGGGGCTAAAGAGTGGCGAGTGGAAGAGACTTAGCAGTTGGCAGGAAAAAAGACAGAAATGCAAGGAGAGAGCCAACTGTCTAACAGCCCCGACAACCAATTTTATCCGCAGCGCCTGTGGAAGAGACTGTCACTCTAGAATTGGCCTTTATAACCACTCCAGGCGCTGCTCCACAATCCACTGACCACCTCTCGGCGCTTACCCATTGTCTCTCGAGACAAGGAGGCCAAAGAAAAAAAAAGAAAGATAATAAACCTTCTGGAGATATTCAAGGAACTGGAATCCACGTACCTCATTGTGTTGCTTAAGATAACACAAAGAAACTCATGATACTGTTCATCTTCCACTGCCTTGTCCACTTGCTTATTCTTCATGTGTGAGCCCAAACATTGAGTTTAGGCAGGCCGGCCAACTCTAAGAGTCAAGATATATGCCTTAATTGTCATCCACACACTTTATAACAGGGGTCATCTGGCACAAATCAAGAACAGGAACCGAATGCCTTTTCTCCTCCTTAGCCCCGTGGTGCTAAGGTTGATACAAATGACCCCCTACTGTCACCCCCAACTCGTTCAAAAGTGGGAATCAAACCCCAGAATGTTCTGATCTACATTAGTCAGCTACTCACTCCTTAAGCAACTAAGTAATTAGGCGAGACCATGAAGGTTTTTATAACCCTGCATGTGAACATTGCCTCAGTAGTGTGAGTGCCCAACCATTCCTGTGTGATTCTGTCACAAACCACACTTCAGCATCTGTTTCATGAAGACGTCTTAAAAATAGCCAAGATTTTTTGTTATTGGGGTGATTCATCAACTTTTATGTCTGAAATTTTTAAATCTTAGACACAAAAGATCTCTTTCCTCATACTGTATGTCGTCAGCAGACCCTGAGACTGCCAGCAGCCTTCTTCCATCACACCCCACCCCCACCTGAGTTGGGCTTCCCAGCATACAGAGAGATTATTGGGAGCCAGTCTGAAAAATTCAAATTAGACAAGTCCCAGGAAATTTACTCAAGTTGGCAGTGCAACAGGCGAGCTGGTAGGAGATCCGTGTCAGTGCCAAAGTGAAACGTCTGGGACTAATGTTTGCCCACCACTGACATCATCCATTCTTCTGATCTCTCCAAACAATTTAGTACTGGTTTGCTGCGACTTATGGGCAGTTCAGTCACTGCAGGCCCTCATTCACAAGAGAGGATGCCCATTCATTCCATCAGTTTGGTTGGAGTCGCACCTGGCTCTCAATGGTGAAAATTATGCCATACAATTGTTACAGCACAGAAGGAGCCCATTCAGCCTGTCATGTCTGTGACAGCTCTCTGTAAGATCTATTCAGCTGGTCCCACTTCCATGCCTTTTCACCACAGCCCTGCAATTTTTTTCTCTTTAGATAATTATCCAATTCCCTTTTGAAAGCCACAATTAAATCTGCCTCCGCCACACTCTCACGCAGTGTATTCCAGATCCTAACTACTCAATGTGTAAGCAGGTTTTTCCTCATGCTGCTGTTGGTTTTCTTGCCAATCACCTTAAATCAATGTCCTCTGGATTCGCCAATCTGCCCACATAGCTTAAGTCTCTCATCTCAGGAACCATTCTCGTAAATCTTTTCTGTCCCGACGTCGATGCCTTCACATCCTTCCTGAAGAGTGGTGCCCGGAATTGGCCGCAATACTAGAGTTGAGGCTGATCCAGTGTTTTATAAAGATTCATCATAACTTCCTTGCTTTTGTACTCTATGCCTCTATTTATAAAGCTCAGGATCCTGTGTACATTATTAGCCACTTTCTCAACCTCCACCTTCAAGGATTTTTGCACATACACCCCCAGCTCCCTCTGTCCCTCCATACCCTTTAGAATTGTATTCTTTATTTTCTATTTTCTTTCCTTGTTCTTCCGACCAAAATATATATTTCATATTTCTGTGCATTAAATTTCATCAGCCACGTGTTGCCCATTCCACCAGCCTATCTATGTCCTCTTGCAGTCCATCACTGCACTCCTCACAGTTCACAATACTTCCAAGTTATGTATCATCTGCAACTTTGAAATTGTGCATTGTACATCCAATTATTTTTATTGTTATTTCACTATTTCAGCTATTTTGAAAGGGTTTCGGTTGGGGAACATTATTGTTTTTGTTTTTTTCAGTTATCAGCTGCTTAGACAAGTGAAATTTACCCACACAAAGGTGCTGATTTCCATTATTTCAATTATTCCTGAATGGTTTAGGGTGGGGAATAATATTGTTCTTAGTTTTTCAGGTCTCAGGTTTGTCCTGCTTAGACAAGCAGATTTAATAAAGACTCACATTTCTAAAATGTCTTTCACAACCTCAGAACGTCCCAAACTGCTTTACAGCAAATTAAATATTTTTGAAGTGTAATATCACTGTTGTAATGTAGGCAATGTGTCAGCCAGCATGTGCACAGCAAGGTCCCACAAATCTTCTTCTTCTTCTTCTTCTTTGGCCTCCTTGTCTCGAGAGACAATGGGTAAGCGCCTGGAGGTGGTCAGTGGTTTGTGAAGCAGCGCCTGGAGTGGTTATAAAGGCCAATTCTAGAGTGACAGGCTTTTCCACAGGTGCTGCAGATAAAATTGGTTTTTGGGGCTGTTACACAGTTGGCTCTCTCCTTGCGCTTCTGTATTTTTTCCTGCCAACTGCTAAGTCTCTTCGACTCGCCACACTTTAGCCCCGCCTTTATGGCTGCCCGCCAGTTCTGGCGATCACTGGCAACTGACTCCCATGACTTGCAATCAATGTCACAGGACTTGATGTCGCGTTTGCAGACGTCTTTAAAGCGGAGACATGGACGGCCGATGGGTCTGATACCAGTGACGAGCTCACTGTACAATGTGTCCTTGGGGATCCTGCCATCTTCCATGCGGCTCACATGGCCAAGCCATCTCAAGCACCGCTGGCTCAGTAGGGTGTATATGCTGGGGATGTTGGCCGCCTCGAGGACTTCTGCATTGGAGATACGGTCCTGCCACCTGATGCCAAGGATTCTCCGGAGGCAGCGAAGATGGAATGAATTGAGACGTCGCTCTTGGCTAACATACGTTGTCCAGGCCTTGCTGCCGTAGAGCAAGGTACTGAGGACATTGGCTTGATACACTCGGACTTTTGTGTTCCGTGTCAGTGCACCGTTTTCCCACACTCTCTTGGCCAGTCTGGACATAGCAGTGGAAGCCTTTCCCATGCGCTTGTTGATTTCTGCATCGAGAGACAGGTTACTGGTGATAGTTGAGCCTAGGTAGGTGAACTCTAGAACCATTTCCAGAGCGTGGTCGCCGATATTGATGGATGGAGCATTTCTGACGTCCTGTCCCATGATGTTCGTTTTCTTGAGGCTGATGTTTAGGCCAAATTCGGTGCAGGCAGCCGCAATCCTGTCGATGATTCTCTGCAGACACTCTTCTGTGTGAGATGTTAATGCAGCATCATCAGCAAAGAGGAGTCCCCTGATGAGGACCTTCCGTACTTCGGTTTTCGCTCTTAGATAGGCAAGGTTGAACAACCTGCCACCTGATCTTGTGTGGAGGGAAATTCCTTCTTCTGAAGACTTGAACGCATGTGAGAGCAGCAGGGAGAAGAAGATCCCAAACAGTGTAGGTGCGAGAACACAGCCCTGTTTCATGCCACTCAGGATAGGAAAGGGGTCTGATGAGGTGCCGCTATGCTGAATTGTGCCTTTCATATTGTCATTGAATGAGGTGATGATACTTAGTAGCTTTGGTGGACATCTGATCTTTGCTAGTAGTCTGAAGGAACCACGTCTGCTGACAAGGTCAAAGGCTTTGGTGAGATCAATGAATGCAACGTAGGAGGGCATCTGTTGTTCACGGCATTTCTCCTGTAGCTGGCGAAGGGAGAACAGTATGTCAATGGTCGATCTCTCTGCTCGAAAGCCACACTGTGCCCCAGGGTAGACACGCTCAGCCAGCTTCTGGAGTCTAGTTAAAGCGACTCGAGCGAAGACTTTCCCCACTATGCTGAGCAGGGAGATTCCACGGTAATTGTTGCAGTCACCGCAGTCACCCTTGTTCTTATAGAGAGTGATGATATTGGCATCGCGCATGTCCTGTGGTACTGCTCCCTCGTCTCAGCACAGGCAAAGCAGTCCCACAAGTAGCAATGTGATAATGCCTGGATAACCTGTTTTGGTGATATTGGTTAAGGGATAACTGTTGGCCAGGGTGCAAGAGAAAACTCCAAACTACTCTTTTTTTGAATAGTGCCATGGAAGCATTTACATCCACCTGAGAGGACAAACAGGGCCACAGCTTAACCTCTCATTTGGAAAAGAGTGGCTAAATGTTGGTTTTACAATTTTATTTCGAGATACAGCACTGAAACAGGCCATTCGGTCCACCGAGTCTGTGCCAATCATCAACTGATACTAGTCCTACATTAACCCCATACTCCTACCACATCCCTATACTAGGGGCAATTTATAATGGTCAATTTACCTATTAACCTGCAAGTCTTTGGCTGTGGGAGGAAACCAGAGCACCCGGGGGAAACCCACGCAGACACAGGGAGAACTTGCAAACTCCACACAGGCAGTACCCAGAATTGGACCCAGGTTGCTGGAGCTGTGAGGCTGTGGTGCTAACCACTGCGCCACTGTGCTGCATGGGGTATCAGTGCACTCACATCTCTGGAGTGGAACTTGAACCCACAGTCTTCTGACTCAGTGACAAGGGTAATACTAAAGTGCCATGGCTGACACCTAATACAGTGGAAGCAGGGCAGCAATAAAAACATGTCATTAATAACTCCAGTTTAACATTTCCAATACCATACTCTTGCGCATGGCACATATTTTTACATACATCTCCATATGTGTGCATCTGCTTAAATTTAAATCTAGAGATGTAAGCAAACTTTAACATTCAAAGACTTATTTTTAAACTGATTTCTAAAAAAAACCCTTCCAGTTCTAATGTGAATGCCGGGTGTTTATTGAAGTAGTGACATTATAGCAGCAGAAAATTATTCTAGGCTTCATTGAAATTCAGCCACCGTCACTGCAGGGCTCCTTGTGAATTGAAGTATTCCGAACCAATCAGCTAATGTGTCCTCTTATCTTAATGAGGGCCCAAAGTCTCATGACCATGGTCTCTGCTCGTCTTCTAGCGTCTGAGGCTTGCACAACATCAAAAGCTCACGTTCATGATTAAAATTTAATGAAATGGCAATTCAAGGTAAAAATTTATTTTTTTAAAGCTCCCAGTTCCACAATTTTCTCTCTTCCTGTCCTGACAACTAAAACAAGTTGGCTTGCAGAAATTATTTATCACCATGTCAGTTAAGAACGAGCAGAATACCTGCAAAGGAATACTGAAAAATGCATGGCAGATACAGACCTAAGATTAGCAAATGCAGGCTCAAAATGCCTAAATGTCGCAAGAATCAATCAGCATTGAAAGGATAACAAGTCTCAAAAGGCCAGGGAGAAGGAGCAAGAGGAGGGCTCAATGGGAGGATTACAAGACACTCCAGAAGCATGCCAAAAATGTGATAGAGGGGCAAAGACAGAATTAAAATGAGCATAACTGTTAAACATAACTGTATAGATATCAATTTTAATAGGCAGTTTGGGAATTTGAATTTAATCTTTTGAAGTCAGAAAATAAAAAGTAGCTATCAGTAAAAATGATCGTGAAACTGTTGGATTGACTTAAAAACCCATATGGTTCACTAATGTCCTTTAAGGAAGGAAACCACCCTGATATATACCTGACCCTAGTCCGTCACCAAATGCAGCCTAGCAAGCCACTCAGTTGTATTAAACAGCTCACCATTACCATATGGATTGCAATGGATCAAAGGAGAGACCTATCGCCTTCTCAGGGCAACAATGGACGGGGAATAAATGGAGGCCTTGTAAGGGATGCCCACATCTTGAGAATTTTTTTTAAAAAATTGCTTAAAGGGATGTAGAAGCATTCCTCCACATTCCCACAATTTATTAGCCAGGATACCAGTGACTGGGAGGAATGCACAATAATAGCCATTGTTAAAATCAAGTGAGGAGGTGTTGAAGGGATTCCCTCTTTTCCCTCTCCTTGTTTAACCACAACAGGTTAATTCTTTCTTAAAGTGGGTGTACTGACCAATTCAGGAGATGCTTGATTACTTACTTGCTCTGATCGTAACAAGAACCAATTGGACAGGTTTTCTTGAGTTTAATTTAAAAAGGTTAACTTTATTGCACCTAAACCAAACTATTGAAAATAATAAATTACACGCCAGCTTTCACTCACACACACACACACCCTAGAGGTTTACACACACACACATATATATAGGTTACAGAGTGGTGAAAGGCAGATTGGGTTAGAGTCCATAGAGAAAATGGGTAAACAGTCTGTGGAGTTTGGAGATTTGGCTGGCTTCTAGCTGAATTCGGTGGTCCTGAGTCTTTTAGTTTGAAGAGATCGATGACAGGTTCGGTGAGACTTTTGGAGATAGTGATGCGGATGATTTCCTCCAATGGGATTTCTGCTACTAGCCAGAGTATGCAAAGGTGGTCAGTTAACAAGCAGATTTGAAAATTTTCAGGCTGGAATGGAGAGAGAGAGAGACAGAGAGAGGGACCCCCACTTAAGGTCTGCTCATATCTGAGGCCAGTTGCTTCTCCTCTGCTGCAGAGAAAACACCAGCTTTAAACCACAGATGGGGTGGGGCTTGTCACATGACAGTAATTCAAGGATGGCAGTTAGCAGTATTTCTTCTTGCTAAAAGAAAAAGAACAAGCAATTCTCTTAAACTTCTTGGGTCTTGGTTCTTGCTGGGATGAGCAGACATTTCATCTCCCTCCTCACAGGCCTTGCAATGTAGGATACAGTGTTGCACATTAGGTGGTCATCTTAAGCTGCTGGCAGAGTCATCTTTTATCTGTTTTTTAAATTTCTTAAAAAATATATAAATTCAGTGGATTAAAGAAAATTATCATTCAACAAATGAAGTTGTCATTACATCTATTCACCACGTGAAATGAAATGTGTCGACAGAAGCATTTCATTATGAGGTCACTCTCACTCTCATCAGGCTCACTGTCTTAGCCATGTTCTGCACAATATTTTGTTATATCCCGGATGGTTCCGTGCCGAGCTAAACCCGAGAGAAAGCGTCAGCTATCACTTTGTTTTTCCATGCAATGTGGATAATCTTTAGGTGGTAAGGTTGCAGAAGTAGGCTCCAATGAAAAAGCCTTGCATTCTGTGTTTTGAATTTCTCTAAAAAGGCTAAAGGATTGATGTCGGTATAAGTTATGGTCTCTCTATATCCATTTTGGACATATATCTCAAAATGTTTGACAGCCTGCAACACTCCTAATGCTTCCTTCTCCACAGTAGAGTATCTCCTTTGATGTTTGTTTAATTTTTTGGAGAAATACCCAACTAGTCTCTCAATGCTTAACTCTTCATCTTGGAGCAGGACGGCACCTACCCCTAGGTCACTAGAATCAACAGCCACTTTCAAAGGTTTGTTAAAGTTTGAAGCTGCCAGCACTGGTTTGTTGGTTAAGATGGCTTTCAGCCTCTCGAAAGCTGTTTGGCACCTCCCTGACCACAATACCTTTTCATTTTTTCTGTAATAATTCTGTCAGTGGGGCAGCTATAGTGCTGAAGTTTGGGATGAACTTGCAGTAAAACCCACACATCCCCCAACAATAGCATTATTACCATTTCGATCGTGGGGATGGTAAAATCCATCAGCACCTCTATATTTGCTTCTCTGGGCAGCACTCACCCTTGACCCACAATATGCCCTAGGTAGGTGACGAGCTTTAGCGAACTTGCTCTTTGCAAGATTTACCATGAGGTCAACTGGCTGTAACCTTCAGAAGAGGGTTTCTAACTGGTCTAGGTGGACCCACAGGTATCACTGTACACTAACAGATCATCCAGGTACACTACACAGTTGGGCAGGCCAGCCATTACCTGGTTCATCAGCCTCTGGAAGGTGACTGGGGCATTTCTTAATCCAATCACCCGGCACTGGAATAAGCCAACTGGGGTGACAAAAGCTGCGATCTCTTTAGCTTGGGTGGTTAAGGGAACCTGCCAGTACCCTTTTAACAAGTCTATTTTGGTTATGCAGGTGGCGTTTCCTATTCCAACTATACAACCTTCCAGGTGGGGAATTGGGTAGGAATCAGCTCTGGTCACTGCATTAATCTTTCTGTAATCATTGCAGAGCATTGTTGAGCCATCGGGTTTGGGCGCCAGCACAACTGGGGAACTCCAACCTATCTGACTGGGCTCAATCAGCTTGTACTCCAACATATACTGAATTACCTCCTGAACCTGGATCAGTTTCCTGGGACCTAGACAATACGGATTTTGTTTTATGGGAGGGGGCTTTCCTATATCCAATCATGTAGGGTTAGGGTTGTGTACCTTGGTTTGTCCCTATAGATTCCTTTAAATGCTGTGAGCAGCCTTGTTAGGTCTCCTTTGTTCTGGGTTTGAATAGGAGAATACGCTGTCTAATTTCTCAAACATTTCAGTGTTAGCTAACCGGACGGTAGTGGGTTCAATTTGGGAATCCTCCAGGCCTCCCTCTAACTTGTTCTCACTGTCCCTTTCACCCTCCTCTTTCCTGACTGCCTGACAGACCTGTGCTTGTTTGTCCCCTTCCCGGCTGTGATACCATTTTAACATATTGATGTGGCACAGCCTTTGCTTTTTCCTACAGTCTGGGGTGTCAATTATATAATTCATCTGGCTAATTATCTTTACTACTCTGTATGGGCCACTGAAACAGGCTATAAATGGTTCTCCCTGTATTGGTAAAAGCACTAACACATGGTCTCTGGGCTGAAATGTTCTGGCCTTGACATGTTTATCCGCTTGCCTTTTCATGGCTGCCTGGAAGGTTTTTAGGTGCTCATGAGCCACTGCACAGGTTCTTGCGAGACATTCTCGGAATATGGAGATGTAGTCTAAGAGGGAAGATTTATCCCTGGGTCCCAAAAACCTCTCCTTGATTAGTTTTAGAGGACCTTTCACCTCGTGTCCATAAACTAATTCATAGGGACTAAAGCCAGTGGACTCATTGGGTGACTCCCTGGTAGCAAACAGAATAAATCCCAGCCCATCATCCCAGACATGGGGGTACTCAAAGCAGTATGGCCTGATCATTGTCTTTAGTGTCTGGTGGTACCGCTCCAAAGCCCCTTGTGACGGTGGGTGGTAGGCTGAGGACTTTAGCTGGGTTATGCCGAGATTACCCATGACCTTTTGAGAAATACTGGAAATAAAATTTGTACCCAGATCCAATTGTATCTCAGCAGGCAGCTCATATCAGGTGCACTACCTTGGCAGAGACAGTTCTTAGAGGGATAGTCTCTAGAAATTGGATAGCCACATCCGTAATGGTGAGAAGATACTGGTAACCCCCTTTTGTTTTTGACAGGGGCCCCACACAATCTACCAGCACTCTGCTGAATGGTTCATCAAAAGCCTGTATGGGAATTAAGGATGCCGGTTTCATTGCAGGTTGAGGCTTCCCCACAACCTGGTATATGTGGCAAGTCTTACAGAACTCCACCACATCCTTGTGGAGTTGTGGCCAGTGGAAATGCTTTCTGATGTGGGTTTGGGTTTTTCTGATACCGACATGTCCAGCCATTGGAATCTCATGGGCTATTCTCAATATTTCCCTACAGTACCTCAGCAATACCACTACCTGGTGAACCACTGTCCACTCTTCATCTCCAGATCTGTGAGGAGGTCTCCACTTCCCCATCAGTACCTCATTCTTTAAATACTAGTACTCTGGAACTCCCTCTGTTTCAGCTTCACTTTGGGCAGTCTGTGCTAACATTTTTAACCCTGGGTCGGCTTGCTGAGCCTTGACCCAGGAAGACCTGTTTAACCCATCCTTTGGTTCCTCTAAATTCCCCAAAAAAGTTTCAAATAGCCATACAGCAGAGTCATCTGTCTGCAGTGCTAGTTCAGCCTCCTCTGACGGAGCTTGTTTGCCCATGGACCGGATCATCACATAGTAGGGAAAATGCCAGGGACCTTTCCCTGTAACAGCTGTGTCTCCCTGACTTCTTTTGGTCTCTCTAAAACCACTGGGGAAGCTACCACCTTCACCCCAGCCAGATCATTACCCAGGAGCAGGTGAACCCTGTCCACTGGTAAACTAGGGACAATCCCAGTAATTACTGGTCCTGAAACAAGGTTGCACTCCATGTGTACCCGGTATAAAGGTATGGGCATATAGTTTCCTCCGATACCATTTACTAGCACACTAGCATTCAATGCACTTTCTGGGGGAAAGCTCATGCCTTTTGCCAGCAGAATGGATTGGGTGGCCCCTGTATCCCTAAGTATGATTTTGGGCTTATTCACGTCACTCAAGGGGTATGGGGTCACTTTTCGTCTGAACACAAAATCCTGGTAACTCTCAGGGATTTTGTTAAGCTTTCCTGCACTCTCAGCGGTAGGTTTGCTGGGTTTTAATGCCACAGTTAAAGCCACAGCCTGGTCTGCTGTACTTTCCATCAGGGCCCTGGTCTGGTGTACGCTGACTAATCCTATGGGTTTTTCCTGTAACTTCCAGCAATCAGCTGGAAGGTGACCTGTCTTGTTACAAAGGAAACATACAGGCTTCCAGGCATCACTCCTGTTCTCAGCACCTTCCTTGTTGGCCTGAGGAGGGCCCCTGTGTTTCCAGCTCTCCCTTCTTGCCCAAGGCTGTTCATCCTTCTATCACCCTCCCACCTTCTATCCTTTTCAGGTTTTTAGAGGTGAGTAGGGAAGGGTTTCCCTTGGGGCAAGGGCTTGTGAATAAGTATATAATCATCAGCCAGGATTGCTGCCTGCCTGGCTCCTGGAGCCTTTTGTTCCTCAATGTGGATTTTAATGGGAAGTGTAAGTGAGTTTTTGAACTCCTCAAGGAGGATCATCTCTCTGAGGTTATCATAGGTGGCTATGTTAAGTGCCCATATCCATCGGTTGAAAGCAAGTTGCTTAACTCTTTCAAACTCCATGTAAGTTTCTTTCGGCTGCTTTCAGAGAGTTCAGAATTTTTGGCGGTACACCTCCAGTGCTAGCTGATATGCCCTCAGGATAGAATTTTTAGTCATCTCATAATCTGATGAATTCTCATCAGGCAGCAATGAATAAACCTCATGGGCTTTTCCTGTTAGTTTGCTCTGCAATAACAGTGTCCAGCTGTCTACTGGCCACTTCAACTGTTTTGCAAGCTTTTCAAAAGAGATGAAAAATGCTTCTACATCCCCCTCATTGGTCTTTGGTATCAATTGGGAGAATTTAAGGAGCTTAGCACTCGGTCCTGAGCTAGGAGTAGTTCCCTCACTAATGGTGCCTTCACTGGGTACATTGGGTCGTCCCCTATTCAGTTCGAGCTGCCTTAACTCCGTTTGGAAAGCTTGCTCTTTTTCCCTTTCCTCCCTTTCTTCTGCCTTTTCCTCCCTTTCCTTTTCCCTTTCCTGGAATTCTCTCGCTTTCAGTTTCTGCAAGGCTCTTTCTTTCTTCCCTTCCTGGAAAGCTCTTTCTTTCTCCCTTTTTCTTCTTGGAATTCTGATTCTATTCTCCTCTGTTCTAGCTGTATCTTCGCTAATGTTACTTTGTCTGTTTTAGATTCTATGCCTGTCTCCGGTTCTTCAGTATCAATTTTAAAATGGTTGGCCACACGTTTTAGGATTTTGGGCTTCCTCGCTTATGGATGGATAGTAATCTCTAATTGCCCAGCTACATTCCTCAACTCTTCAACAGATAGGGCTTTTAACCTGCCCCAAGTTACTTGACTCTTTTCTTGGAAGGTACCGGCCTCGAATGTGGACAAAACACAAGAAAACCTGTATTGAAGCTTTTAAGTTATTGCTGGGGATCAATTTGATTTCCTGCTTCCAATTTCTCATTTGTCTTTGGGTTTGATCCCAGACATGAGCCCCCAAATTTCTGTTATGGTCAAGTGAGGAGGGTTCGAAAGGATTCCCTCTTTTCTCTCTCCTTGTTTGACCACAACAGGTTTAATTCTTTCTTAAAGTGGATATACTGGCCATTTCAGTAGGTGTTTGATTACTTACTTGCTATGATCATAACAATTGGGCAGGCTTTCTTGAGTTTAACAAAGGAAGAGGTTAACTTTATTGTACCTAAACTAAACTAATAAAAATAATAAACTATGGCAACTTTCACACTCACACACTAGAAGTTTACACACACACATATAGGTTTCAGAGTGGGGAAAGGTAGATTGGTTGAGTTAGAATCCATAATAAAAAAGGATATACAGTCTGTGCAGTTGGTGATTTGGCTGCGTTACAGCTGAATTCAGTGGTCCTGAGGCTTTTAGTTTGAAGAAGTAGATGACTGGTTCGGTGAGTCTCTTGGAGACAATGATGCGGATGATTTCCTCCAACGGGGTTTCTGATTGTAGCTGGATTACGCGAAGGTGGTCATTCAACTGGCAAGATTTGAAGCTTGCAAGCTGGAATGGAGAGAGAGAGAGAGAGAGAGAGGGACCCCCACTTGGGTCAACATGTGTCAGAGTCCAGGTGCTTCTCCTTGCTGCTGCAGAGAAACACAAGCTTTAAACCACAGTGGGGAGAGGCTTGTCACATGACAGTCACCCAGTGATAGTAGGTAGCAGTATTTCTTATTGCTAAAAGAAAAAGAACAAGTAGTTCCCCTAAACTCCCAGGGTCTTGGTTCTTGCTGGGATGAGCAAACATTTTGACTGCCTCCTCACAGGCCTTGCAATGTAGAATAGTGTTATAAATTAGTGGCCATCTTAAGCTGCTGGCAAAGTCACCTTTGACCTGTTTTTAAAAAAATTTATTTAAAAAAATATAAATTCAGATGTCCAGTCAGTGGATTAAAGAAAATTATCATTCAACAAAGCAAGTTGGCGTGATATAATTCTCAGAAGGCTGTGTGTGCTTTGACAGTTCACCCACTCATTAGATAGGTTTCTTCCAGAAAATAGCAGTTCAGATTAGAGTGTCTGAGTAATTTTAGATGTGTGGTAAATAAAATGTGGCTTAGGTGGAACAGGTGACTTTGGACCTATGGTGCCCACTGTGGTTCTCCTCATGCCATTTCTAGGTCTGCTGTAGAATAATTGATAGAGACTATTGCTATGATTGGTCAATAACTCTATTATTATTGCATCATAAGATCAGCAGGATGGGAGAAGGGGAATGAGATGGGCCTCGATGTTTTTTCATCCTGAAATTCCTATCTGCCTGTTTTCCTAGACTGAAAATTTCACACCTGGTCCAGATCTCTCTCATAGTATTCTTTCCAAAAGGCTGTAGATACTGCGCAAATCCGAGTATGAGATAGATAGTTTTGTATTAGGTAAGTGTATCAAGGAATACGAACCAAAGGTGGGAAAATCAGGATGAGGTATGGATCAGCCGTGATCTAATTGAATGGCAGAACAGGCTTGAGGGGCTGAATGGCCTCCTCCTGTTCCTATGCTGCTATGATTTTGCTGAACATTTCTGTCAGTCTGCTAAGACGGTATTCTATGCAGTTCTTTTGTCAGGTTCAGATGGGTCTGTGTGCACGTTCATCTGTGGCTGTGCTTAATGAGGTGTTGTACACATCTTGTGCAAGATAGCTTCAAAGCCAGCCTTCCGGAGTAACACTGGAGAGCAGCTAAATGCTGTCTTTATAATTTTCCAATATTACTCTGTTTCCATTATGTGCAAGAAGCTTAGGATAAGTCACACCTCAGTGCTAACATCAAGTCCATTATAAACCTTCATATGAATCCTTTTTTACCAGTGACTTGCTAATACTGCTTTCTTTTTGTCCCCAAATACACAAAGATTATTTCAAGCCACATTACAGTCCATAGTAAATCAATAACCAATTCCCAAATGAGGTGGCTTTTAGTTCCATTGTCCCTGGTGACGTTGAGTGGCTTTTTGCATGCTCTGTAGGATGACCTCAATACATGCAGCCTCAGCAAAATGAAGCATTTCATCTCATCAAATGAAAAGCTTAAAGCATTATCTCTAATAGATTCAAAGTAAACAACACACTTCCCAACAATCCTATGGAAGGATAAATCACCCCATAGGATCCCAGATGGAAATGGGTGTTTGCTGTGTCAAAGCCTGTATGGGTAAAAACAAAGAGCATGCCAACACAAAAGTAATACTGAAGAAAATCACTGCCTCAGACTGTCAGATGTGCAACTTTTGCTCATGCTCTCAACATTAGCCCTCTCCTGAGTGTTTAATAACCAGATTGTATGGTGTCAGGTTTGGAATACTACGTGGTCCATTAGGATTAGTATTATCTGCACTGTCACAATGAACACAGCGGCAAGAGATAACGGCAGTCCGGGAAGATTGATTTTAATGTGTTATTCCTGTTAGCCTGACGTCAGCCAGAAGCACTGATACATTTCTGAAAAATAGAGGCTTCATTCGTGTGTCAAAATGTCATTGATTCACTGGCTGCTAAAGAAAGAATAATATCACATCATTTCAAACTGATGCAGTCACCTTCAGAAGTCAGAGACTGCAAAACTTCAAAGGAAAAGTCAAAGTGAAATCTTTGAAGTATAAAACTTCGGAATATAATTGCACGTAATTAGAAAACTATGTATGCAAATTAATATATGCAGAGGTACAGAGTGTGGCAGTGTAAACATTCTGCTGGGTCAAAGATAAGTGGTTCCTAATTGATTCATCCTAAAAGATAGTTGCATGGGGGGCCTCTGCATAGGTATCAGGCTAAAGTTATCGACACCTGCATGTTTGAAAGCCTCCTACACTAATATTGATCAGGTATTGCCAATTATTGATGAATAATGGGCAGTTCTGCATTGTGAATCAACACTTGATGAAAACAAGATCAAAATAAGTTAATTTAATCATTGCAGCTTGCAGAGGCAAAGAGACATTTTATTCTATCAGTATGAGCTGGATTCAACTCCAGGTCAGAGAAGTGTAAAGGCAATGTCAAACTTCACTGCACATTTAAATTTGCCCCTTCACTAAGTTTCAATGTGTACCTATAAGTTTTAAAAGCCCTCATCAAAACTAAGAGGTGCAGCCACCTCAATTAGCATCTGAATTCATTACCATTCTGATTTTGAGACAAATAATACTTTCTACCTTATTTATTTAATCTAGAGCCTTGTACTGCACAGTGTCTACCATGCAGGAAATGTGTGAAAATGTCCCATTTGAAAGTATCACATAAAGAAAGCGAATAGCACACTTGTATCCTTGGTTCAAGGGCTAAAAATTCAAAAGTAGGCCCGGGGATCACAATGCAAGATTATCCCATGGCCTGGTCAAGCTGATGCAGGCAGCATGCAAAGTTGGTACTGCTTGCTCATCACCATGATTGTGGCATGTGCTACATGCACTGTTGACTGGCTGCATGCTCAGTGGGGGGCTAAGATATGTGCCTGGCTAGCAAAAGTTACAGCTAGCCTAAAGGGAAGATGCATTCAGGCTGCAGCAGAGGGAGGAACTGTTTGCGAAAGTCTTTCAGGGAAGGAATACGAGTAAAGGAACAGCAGGCCAGAGAGAGGGCTCCCATGTACTCTGATGTGGTGCTGGAGGCCTTAGTCCAGGAGATGGAAAGGAGGAGAGAGGACATGTTCCCATAGTAGGCCAGGAGACGCTCCAGGCATATGCTGTGAAGAGAATGGGAGCAGGTAGCCACAGAGGTCAATTCAAAGAGTCTGGCCCCAAGGACCTGGCTGCAGTGTCAGAAAATGTTCAATGACCTCACATGCGTGGTCAAGGTCAGTGAATGCATCTTCAAATGCCATATCCCACCAACTGCACAATCAGCTTCACACACTGCTCAATACACCACAATGCACCACACCCTTAACACTCGCCAATCAGCAATCCAGACACATGCCTAAAATTAAGATGCTCCACCTCACCCTCACACACTTACCAATGCTGCAATCGTCACACCCATATGTCACAGCTTCCACAAACATCCAGATATTCAGCAACAGCAGGCACATTGCCCAAACACATTGCAACACACTCAGTGACTCTCATAGAAACTTAGAAACATAAGAACATAGGAACAAGAAGAGGCCATTTAGCCCCCCGAGCCTATTTGGCCATTCAGTAAGATCATGGCTGATCTGTGACCTAACTCCATATACTCGCCTTTGCTTGTTAATGCAGAAAGTGTGGTGAATAAGGTTGGTGAGCTGCAAGCACAGAGAACCATAAGGGAATACCATGTTGTGGCAATAACGGAGACCTGACTCAAAAAAGGGCAAAGTACAACTGCATTGGAACAATAGACTGCCTTTAAAGAGGAGATGGTTCGGATACAGTCGAGGTATATGCCTGCAAGGGGAAAGGTAGGGCAAACAAAGCCAGAGCTCCCTGGATGATAAAAGAGGTAGACAGCCGAAACAGTGCAGAAAAAAGGGAGTGTGTGACAGATATCAGATACAAGTGATAACCAGGCTGAATAGAGAAATTTCAGAGGAGGAGTGAAAGCGGAAATAAAAGAGACAAAGGACTGAATTTCGGTCTGTCCGCGCGGGCCGCATGTTGCAGAGCTGCCGCAATCATCCATGGGTCGGCTCATTTAAATAGCCAGGGTGGGCCGCCCCCCCCTAATCACCTGGAGGAGGCGGACTGTCCGTCCCCAGTGGTGGTGTCAGCTGGTTGTGTGCAGGCACTGCGACGTTTTTAAAGGGCTGTTAACCCACATCAGGAAATTTTAATATTTAAAGGAAAATGGCATTAAAATAAATAAATATGTCTCCTTTGCCCCTCTCCAACTACCCCAATAACAATTAAATTAATTATTTACCCTTCCCCCCCTCCCCCCACAAAACAATTACCTTTACCATCTAACCTTCACCACCCAAACTACACAAATGTTCTACTACAACCCTTCCCACCAGCCCCTACACCCATGACAATAATTTTACCCCTTCCCCCCACCCCCCGCCCTGATAAACCTACCTCCCCTTCCTCCCCACAAGTGTTCCGCCTCGTTTTCCCGGATGGGGATCCGAAGACACGACTGTGTCTGCCACCGGGCTGAAGATTGCAGCAGGACATCAGGAGGTGACACGAGCTTAATTAAATCATTTATTTTAATGTATTCAAATGTTCAAATTGGGGTCCCGTCATCGAGCGGTGGTGGAGGGGGAGGGGGTGCCACGAGACCTTGCTGTCACCGGGAATATGGGGCCAGGCCCTCCCGGTGTCGGGGTGTGCGCCGGCCCTCTCCCGAAAGCATTTTCTGGCCCTCCCCCACCACAAAACCCGACATTGGGGGGTTGGTAAAATCCAGCCCAAAGACAGACTATTAGAAGAAACAGGCAGCTAACATAAAGGGGAACCCAAAAGTCTTCTACAGGCATATTATAAGAACATACGAATTAGGAGCAGGAGTAGGCCACTCGGCCCCTCGAGCCTGCTCCGCCATTCAATAGGTTCATGGCTGAACTGGTTACTCCACATTTCCATCTACTCTGATAACCTTCCACCCCCTTGTTTATCAAGAATCTATCTACCTCTGCCTTAAAAATATTCAAAGACTCTGCTTCCACCGCTTTTTGATGAAGAGAATTCCAAAGACTCAAGACCCTCTGAGAGAAATAATTTCTCCTCATCTCTGTCTTAAATGGGTGACCCCTTATTTTTAAACAGTGACCCCTAGTTCTAGATTCTCCCACAAAGGGAAACATCCTTTCCACATCCACCCTGTCAACACCCCTCAGGATCTTATATTTTTCAATCAAGTCACCTCTTACTCTTCTAAATTCCAGTGGATACAAGCCTAGCCTGTCCAATCTTTCCTCAAGGGTATCAATAGTAAAAGGGTAGTGAGAAAAGGGGTGGGGCCAATTAGTGAACAAACAGGGAATCTACGCCTGGAGGCAGAGGGCATGGCTGAGGTGCTAAATAAGTGCTTTGGATCTATTTTTACCAAGAATGAAAATGCTGCTGAAGTCATGCTGAAGGAGAAGGTAGTTGAGCCATTTTATGGGCTAAAAACTGATAAAGAGGAGGCATTAGATAGGCTGGCTGTACTTAAAGTTGATAAGTCACCAGGACCAGATGAGATGCATCTGAGGATAGTGAGGAAAATAAGGATGGAAATTATGGAGGCACTGGCCATAATCTTCCAATCCTCCTTAGATACAGGGGTGGTGCCAAAGGACTGGAGAATTCCAAATGTTACACCCTTGTTCAAAACAGGGTGTAAGGATAAACCCAACAACTACAGGCCAGTCAATTTTACCTCGGTGATGAGAAAGCTTTTAGAAATGATAAACTGGGATAATATTAACAGTCACTTGGACAAGTGTGGATTAATTAAGGAAAGACAGCACAGATTTGTTGAAGGCAAATAGTGTTTAACTAACTTGATTGAGTTTTTGGATGAGGTACCAGAGATGGTTGATGAGGGTAATGTGGTTGATGTTGTGTACATGGACTTCCAAAAGCTTTTTCCAAAACAGACTTGTCAGCAAAGTTGAAGCCCGTGGAATAAAAGGGAAGTTGCAGCAAGGATACAAAGTTGGCCGAGTGACAGAAAACAGAGAGTGGTAGTGAATAATTGTTTTCCAGACTGGAGGGTGATATACAGTGGGGCTCCAAGAGTCAGTATTAGGCCCACTGCTTTTCTTAATAAATATTACTAACATAGACTTGGATGCACAGGGTACAATTTCAAAGTTTGCAGATGGCACAAAACTTGAGAGTATTGTGAACTGTAAGGAGGATAGTTATAGACTTCAAGAGGCCATAGACAGGCTGGAGGAATGGGCAGAAATGTGGCAGATGATATTTAATGCAGAGTAGTGTGAAGTGATGCATTTCAGTTGGAAGAATGAGACGAGACGATATAAACTAAAGGGTACAATTCTAAAGAACATAAAAACTTAAGAATATAAGAAATAGGAGTAGACCATATGACACCTTGAGCCTGCTCCACCATTCAATACGATCATGGCTGATCTTTTCCCCAAACTCCACTTAACCGCCCACTTCCCATATCCTTTGATTTGCTGTGTGACTAAAAATCTGTCTCTCTCAGACTTAAATATATTCAACAATGAAGCATCCACAACCCTCTGGGATAGAGAATCCCAAAGGTTTACAACACTTTGGGCGGCACAGTGGCGCAGTGGTTAGCACCGCAGCCTCACAGCTCCAGCGACCCGGGTTCAATTCTGGGTACTGCCTGTGTGGAGTTTGCAAGATCCCCCTGTGTCTGCGTGGGTTTCCTCCGAGTGCTCCGGTTTCCTCCCACATGCCAAAGACTTGCAGGTTGATAGGTAAATTGGCCATTAGCAATTGCCCCTAGTATAGGTAGGTGGTAGAGGAATATAGGGACAGGTGGAGATGTGGTAGGAACATGGAATTAGTGTAGGATTAGTATAAATGTGTGGTTGATGGTCGGCACAGACTCGGTGGGCCGAAGGGCCTGTTTCAGTGCTGTATCTCTAAAACTAAAACTAAAACTTTACCAGCCCCTCAATGCTGTGGGTCGCAGTGTGGGGGCCGGTAAAATTCTGGAGAGAGAGGCCGGCCTCGACCCGTAACGTTGAGAAGGGCCCGCTGGCTGCAAATTACCGGTGGCGGGGTGGGGGAGGGGGAGGACCTCGGTGCAGCTCCCTTCTGCACAGTGGCAGCACAACAATCAGCATATGATAAACGGTACTTACCTTTGTTGATTATGCAGCCCGCCGCCTCTCCATTGACACTTCCTGATTTTTCGATGATCGGGCGGCCGTCCCGTGCCGTCCCATTCACGATTGGAAAAGCTGGTAGGTCCACAGATGCACAACGTTTTGCAGCAGAAGTTAAGCTTCTTTTCAGGGGTCACACTCTGCATTCTTAAAAGGAGGGTGTCTGGCATGAAGGAAGGTACCGTGTACCATCCCTCCGTTAACAGTGTACGCTCTGTGCTTGTGAGGGAGCAATGGCACACTAGGCACCCTGTGTTTGGGGAGGATGTCAGAAAGGGCAGGAGCATTAAGGTTATATGGATGATGGAGGCAATCGATTCAGCTGGTAGGATCTTGATGTGGTCATGCTGTGCCACTCTGAGTGTTGGCCAAGATGCCAAGGAATGCCACATAGTTGATCCATGAAAGCTGCTGATGTACCCGTCAACACCAATCCCTGCTCTGTTAGGAACCTTCGAATACATGCAGTGTTCAACTTTATTTATCACATGGAAATAGGTATGGCTCGTCCTATATTGTGTGATCCTCTGCTCCTGAGGATCCAATTGCACCAGAGGCAATACCAACAGGCAGGTGCGATCCACCGAGCGGCCCCCAGTCGTGAGCAGCCGCCCCCAAGGGGAGCTCGCCATTATGTTTGCTGTGCATCTACAGGCCCCACATGGCATGCCATCGGTTGTCAGAGCACCAGTGTCAGAGGAGATTGTGCCTGTAGAGAGGGTGGTGACACATCACTGTGCCCTGCTCAAGGTTGACCTGCAGCCCATGGGCTCCGGTGGACATCCCATGCCTTTGATCCTCATCGTGGCAGTGGTTCTCAAGCCTGACGCCTCTGCAGCTTTTTAGAGGCCCAACAGAAACCTTTGTGGGGTCACACAGTCAGCAGTGCACCCCTGCATCAGGGAGGTCACCAATGCCCTGCACTGGAGGGCCAGTGAGGATGTCCGTTTCAGGACGGACTCTCATAGCCAGGACCAGAGGGCCATTGGTTCTGGCACCACTGCCGGAGAACCATAGGTTGTAATATTCATAGACTGCACTCATGTGGTCATCAGGCCTCCCGCCAGGCTACCAACTGCAGACGTCACCATTAAAGGAGCTCCCTCAATCTAGGTGAAGTTGGTATGTGATCACCGCAGATGCTTGCTGCGAATGTGTGACCGCTTCTCAGGCAGCTGCCATGACACCTGGGTCTTGCACCAGTCCCGGCTGCCACCGCAGTTCACTGAACTGGCTCAGATGGAGGGATGGCTTCTTGGAGATAAGAGCTATCGTTTGCAGACATGGTTCCTGACACCAGTGAGAATCCCCACCACTGCTGCAGAGGAGAGATATAACGCCAGCCACTGAGCTACATGAGCCACCATTGAGCAGGAGATGGGCATGCTGAAAGAGTGCCTCCAATGCCTGTATGGATAGGGTGATGCCCTGTACTATGGGCCGAAAAGGCCAGCTCCTTTCTTTGCTGCTGTGCACAACTACGCACCCAATAGGGGCCAGACCCGGCATGATGAGGAGAGACGTCAACAGGATTCCTCCTCAGACTATGAGGACGCTGAGGACCTACAACATGAAAGACGCATGGGAGGGCAGATGGCACCCAGGCTCTGCACGCAGGGCTAGCAGTGAGCTAGGGATGTACGGAAGTGCCTTATCAGGCAAAGGCTGCCTGCTCCATAGGAACAGACATGTGCTCTGCAAGCCACACATCGCCCTCGTTCACCTGCTGTGCACCAGTCCACATCTGCAGCATCCCTGTGTAAACCATTAGAGGCAGCAGCTGACTGAGCCAATGTCCATGTCACTGCATCCGTGTAGACATTCATGTGTAATAGTGGTATGGCAATGATGTTATTGCATACGTTGGCTCTCCTGAAGGGCCAACTGTGCAAAGGGATGTGACATTGGCGCTACATACTGACACACATCATTCACACAGAGTAAAGGACACACATGTTGTTCAGGAACATTTAGTGAAAGACGTATTTGCATTGCTGTGACACCCGTGCATTCCCATTTGTGTCATTGTGTTCTCTGTAAACCTCTGTAATGCCTTTTATGGTATATTTAAGTCTCACGTCCTGGAATGTACAAATTTAAGATTATTCACCCAGGTACAGCACGCCTACAAGAAGGAATGTTACACTTGAGTGGAAGAAGAGGATCGTAACTTCACAGGACACTGGGACACAGCAGGGTAAGAATGTGGCAGCAAAGCGGAAAGTGCTGGGATAACTCAGCAGGTCAGGCAACATCTGTGGAGAGAGAAGCAGAGTTAACTTTCAGGTCTGTGAACTTGGACAAGTTAACTCGGCTTCTCTCTCCACAGATGCTGCCTGACCTGCTGGATTTCTGCAGTACTTTCTGCTTTGCTGCCAGATTGACAGCAGCCCCCACTCTTCAGCAGTCAGGTAAGTATTTCTTTGACAGCTGTTCAGGAAGCAGGTGCTGGGGTGCTTAAAATAGGGCCCCAACACCTGCTGCACAACTGTCAAAAACTCTCACTGCGCTGAATGTCCCGCCTCTCCTCATGTTATATGTAGAGGGCGGCTCAACGCCATGATTCTAATGAGTCCCTGCGTGTAATATTGCGGGGGCTCTGCGACGGCCGCTAAATGCGGGCACCCCGCTGAGGTTAAAGGGCGCCGCAGCATAGTGTGGCGCCCGAATAAAATTCAACCCTTTGAGTGAAGAAATGTTTCCTTATTCCAGTCCTAAATGATCAAGCCCTTATCCTGAGACTGTGTTCCCATGTTCTGGACTCCTCAGAAAGGGGAAATGACCTCTTAGCGTCTACACTGTCAGGCCCCTTCAGAATCGTATGTTTCAATTACTACACAGGATAAGAGCACATGGTGTAGGGGGTAACATATTAGCATTGATAAAGGACTGGTTAGCCAGCAGGAAGCAGAGAGTCGGGATGAATCAGTCTTTTTCGGGTTGGCAAGCGGTAACTAGTGGAGTGCCACAGGGATCAGTGCTGGGGCCTCAACGATTTACAGTTCATATCACTGACTTGGATGAAGGGACCGAATTTTCTGATGACACCAAGATAGGAATGAAAGTCAAGAGCAGGTAAAGAGTCTACAAAAGGATATAGATAGGTTAAGCAAGTGGGCAAAAATTTGGAAGATGGAGTTAAAATGGGAAAATGTGAAGTTGTCCACTTTGGCAGGAAGAATAGAGAAGCTGTATACTATTTAAATGGAGAGAGATTGCAGAACTCGGTGTCACAAAGATATCTGAGTGACCTGGTAGATGAATCACAAAAGGTTAGTATGCGGAGACAGCAAGTGATTAGGCAGGCAAATGGAACATTGGCGTGTGTTGCAAGGGGAATCGTGTATACGAACATATGAATTAAGAGCAGGAGTAGGCCACTCGGTCCTTCGAGCCTGCTCCGCCATTCAATAAGATCATGGCTGAACTGATTCCTCCACATTTTCACCGACCCTGATAACCTTCCACCCCCTTGCTTATCAGGAATCTATCTACCCCTGCCTTAAAAATATTCAAAGACTCTGCTTCCACTGCCTTTGAGGAAGAGAATTCCGAAGACTCACGACATAGAAACATAGAAAATAGGAGCATGAGTAGGCCATTCGGCCCTTCAGGCCTGCTCCGCCATTCAAAAAAGATCACGGCTGATCATCTAATTCAATACCCTGTTCCCGCTTTTTCCCCATATCCCTTGATCCCTTTGGCATTAAGAAATATATCTATCTCCTTCTTAAATATATTTAATGATTTGGCCTCCACTGCCTTCTGCGGTCGAGAATTCCACAGGTTCACAACCCTCTGAGTGAAGAAATTTCTCCTCATCTCGGTTCTAAATAGCATACCCCATATCCTGAGACTGTGACTCCTGGTTTTGGACTCCCCAGTCATCAGGAACATCCTCCCTGCATCTAGCCTGTCTTGTCCTGTTAGAATTTTGTAGGTTTCTATGAGATCCCCTCTCATTCTTCAAAACTCTAGTGAATATAGGCTTAGTCGACCCAATCTCTCCTCATACTTCAATCCTGCCATCCCAGGAATCAGCCTAGTAAATCTTCTTTGCACTCCTTCCATGACAAGAACATCCTTCCTCAGATAAGGAGACCAAAACTGCACACAATGCTCCAGATATGGTCTGAGAGAAAACGTTTCTCCTCATCTCTATCGTAAATGAGTGACCCCTTATTTTTAAACAGTGACCCCTAGTTCTAGGTGCTCCCACAAGGGGGAACATCCTTTCCACATCCACCCTATCAAGACCCCTCAGGATCTTGTATATTTCAATCAAGTCACCTCTTACTCTTTTAAATTCCAGTGGATACAAGCCTAGCCTGTCCAATCTTTCCTCACAAGACAGCCTGCCCATTCCAAGTATCAGAATAGTAAACCTTCTCTGTACTGCCTCCAACGCATTTACATCCTTCCTTAAAAAAGGAGACCAATACTGTACACAGTACTCCAGATGTGGTAGGGAAGTTTTACTGCAGCTGCACAGGACCTTGGTGAAACTGCATATGGAGTACTGTGTACAGTTTTGGTCTCCTTATTTGAAAAAGGATATAATTGCATTAGAAGCAGTTCAGAGATGGGTCACATGACTAATTTCTGGGATGAAGAGCTTATCTTATGAAAAAAGGTTGAACAGATTGGGCCAATACCCACTGGAGTTTAGGAGAATAAGGAGTGATCTTATTGAAACATAAAAGATCCTGTGGGGACTTGATAGAGTGGATACGGGGAGGATGTTTCTTCTTGTGGGGAAGACTAGGACTGGGGGATACAGTTAGGTCTCCCTTTAAAGAGAGAGATGAGGAGATTTTTTTTTTCTCAGAGGGTCGTTAGTCTGGGCTGAGAAAAATGAAACTTGAGAATTACTGAATGATAAAAAAAAAGCTTAATGTATGCTGGAGTTTCAGATTCTGTAGAAGTGTGCATGATATGTGGAAGTTTAAGAAGTTACTGCATTTGCTTTGTTTGAAATCTGCCCTTAAAAAGTGCAATGATTGGTTGTATTAATTGCCATGCCAACCACTGTTCTGTACACAGGGCTAAAATACATTTAATCCTTTATGGTCTTGTCGTGGATGTTGGAAGTATACAGACCTGTACTGTCTTAAATTTGTTAATTGTTTTTGCTTATGTATGTAGGGGAGATGGTGGTGTAGTGATAATGTCACTGACCTAGTAATCCAGAGGCCCAGGCTAAGGCCCTAGGCGTACAGATTCAACTCCCACTATGGAAGCTGATGCAATTTAAATGTAATTAATAAATTCAATTAATTAATAACAATCTGAAATTGAAAGCTAGTCTCAGTAACTGTGCCACGAAACTATCATCGATTGTTGTAAAAACCCATCTGGTTCACTAATGTCCTTTAGGGAAAGAAATCTGCCATCCTTACCAGGTCTGGCCTACATGTGACTCCAAACCCACAGCAATGTGGTTGACTCTTAGCTGCCCTCTGAAATGGCCTAGCAAGCCACTCAGTTGTCAAGGGCAATTGGGGTTGAGCTACGAATGCTGCCAGCGATGCCCATATCCCATGAAAGAATAAATAAAAACACTTCACGTTTTTAGTTTTGAAGTGGTCGAATCTGAACTATACTGGTCAGTGTGCCATTAATATTAAATGAGGATTGTAGACTTTGGGTCAAAGTAACAGCAGTTTATTTACAGGGGTCTTATCTGAAAGGCATCTACATTAACACTGAGCAACACAAGGTTCAGACTCATGACAACACAGCCTGTGATGATGCTTAAGGTCTATATACATAATCTACCCAGCAACAGCTTATGTACATTATATTACAACTCTCCCAAGTCTCTGACTTCATTCATCAGGTCTACAACGCTGTGGGGTTCTCACGACTCTGCCACAGTGTGTTCTTCTTGCACTTGTTTGGAGTATTGAGTCTTTTGGGTTCTTCTTCCTCACTTTCCTATGGGTGAGTGGAACTACTGGATGACTCAGGTTCTATGCTTTCAATGTCGTCTGAGTGATTTGTTGTTGGTTGTAGCATTGGTTCATCAGCTCTCTCTGGTAGTTGATTCTCTTGTTTTTTTTTTCCCATTTATTTTTTCTGTGTTGTCAGTACCAATGATTTTCTATTTCTCCTTGTCCATCCATGATCTGTCTGGACTATGTAGGATTAAGGATATGGAGACGTTCCCATCACTTCCACATATCAAACCTGATCTTTAATCCAAACCAAATCTCCAGGTCATAGGTTTGTTTGATTTTTTTGTTCTGTAGCATCTATCATGGTTCTCCATTTGGAGTGATCTCTCTCTCTCTTCTCTCACCCTTACCATTTCCCGGTCTTCTGCACTGATTCGTTGCTGAAGGATTCTTGGGAGTTGTGTCCTGAACCTCCTACCCATTAGCAACTCACATGGGGCCGTCCCCTTCTGGAGTGGCGTTGATCGATAGTTTAACAGTGCCAGCTGAAAATCCTCATTCTTTATCAGTAGCATTTTCATGGTTCGAATGCTTCTCTCCACTTCTCCATTGCCCTGGAGGTACTTCGATGAGCTTGCAACATGGGCAAACCCATAGGTTCTGCGACATCTTTGAAGGTTTCATTCGTGAATTGGGCCCATTATCGGAGATCATTAGGTCTGGAATGCCAAGTGTGGCGAGAATTTCTTTTAGTGATTTGATTATGGCTTCAGAACTCTGGCCATGTATTGGTTTGACTTCAACTCATCTGGAGTAATAGTCAACGACAATATGGAAAAGCTTCCCTTTATGTTTAAATGGGTCCATTCTCAGGCGCTCCCATGGCCTGGATAGAAATGAAGACGACATCAGTGGCTCTCTGGAGTTCTGTCTGGTAGTAGCACATGTGAAATCATCTGTTCAATCTCCTTTGTTACGACCGAGGCAAGAGGAGTGCACTGTCTTTCTGTCGTTCCATTTCTCCATTGGTTACAACATATATTTAAATATTTTACCCAGTTACCAATACGGCCAATTACATACTTTATCTATTTTAGTTTCAGAATAAAATCCACCAACCAGGTTTCTTCAATAAACAACAACATTATTAATATATTATAGAACAAGACTTATTCAATAAAGATGCAAAGCTTATTAACACATAGGTTGAAATATAAAAGTTCCCTTCTAAATTAACCCAACACACACGCACTCACACACACCAGTTAAAGAAAAAACAAAGAAGTTTTCTCTGCAGAGATCTCTTTACAAAAAAGACAAAACAATACTTTAGCCAAATACTTGTTAATTCTTGAAGAAAAAGGAAAAAAGGAATGATCTTAGATGTCTCTTTTAGTCTGGGATCCTGATACACGTAGACGGCTGTCACTGGGACCTTTTTGGAGAAGTTCTCTTCTGGCAATTGTGAGTACCATTCCAGCAGGCTTTTCAGGAGAAATACGGAACCAGAGATTTCAGCTATCACACTGGATTCTCAGGGTTTCTCAAAGAGGTGGATAAAGGATGAACTGGTGGCTGTTCTCTTAGCAGGCTTATCCCAAACTGACTCAAAACAATATCCAAAAATGAAACCAACTCTTGACCACCATAAATCTTGACATGTCATTTCTCCATAAACAACTCACATGGTCATCAAGGCTCCAGCTGTCTACTTAGATTAAGACATGTGACTTCCAGTAAAAGTTTGTTTTTAAACAAAGTTTCAAGTTCCAAGTCCTTCCAGTGACCTTTTTAAAACAAAACAAAGTCCAGCATCTGTGGAATCTCATCAGTCTTTCAAATGAACCAATTTCCACAATTTTTAAACATGAATCCTCAAAAAATATTAAAAAAACAGAAGCACTTTCATAACACCCAGCCACCATACCGCTGTTTCTTGCTCTTGCTCTACACTTGGTGATTTCTAAGTGACCTTGGTGTTGTTTTTCTGGGATGTCCAAACTTAAAGCCCTAGGAATAGCTAGTCTTTTGTCATAAGCGAGTAAGTTGTCCACAATAGCAATGTGGCTTCTTTGTTCATGATATTTTCTTTAAAACTGGTTTATTAGGCATATATTCTGGCCAACCTTCTTGGCAAAATTGTCTTACTTTTTCACAGACTTTGTCTTCTTTCTGTAGGTTTCTAATTTGGCATAATATTTGAGCAGTTGCCAGCAAATCTTCGGTTACAGCTAAAGCAAAGACTTCCACTTCCTCCAGGAGTGAGACATCTCCCACTTCAAGTATAGCAATTGATACTCTTGATAACGCATCAGCTGTCACCTGCTGTACGTGGGACATAGTTGTTGTAACATGTCTCATTAGTTGTAGTCGAAATCTCTGTACCCTTGGGGGTGATTTTGTGAGCTCCTTTGAATTAAGCAATGTTAGTGGTCAGTTTCTATTTTGTCTTTGAGGCCCAGTGCGTAGTCCGAAAATGTCTCGCATGCCCATGTTGCTGCAAATGCCTACCTCTATTACTGCGTACCTTTGTTCTGTCTCTGTTAATGAATGAGAGGCAAAGTACACAGGCCTGCATCATCCATCTTTTTGAATCTGAAACAAGACTGCACCTAATTCTGTGGCCAATGCATCTGCTACAATAATGGTCATTATCTCTGTGTGCTAATACTTCTGATGAAAGAATTCTTGAAAGAATTTTTCTGACAGTCTCCCCAGTAGTAGGAATTGCTGCTCTTTAGCAGTTGTAGTAAAGGCTCGTTAATAGTGGTCAGATTTGGTCGGAATTTCCTTACCTGGTTAACCATACCCATAAATCTGTTATGTTCTTTGGCTCTGGGAAATCCTTTACTGCCTTCGTTGTCTGTGGTACTATCTTGATGTCAGATCCATCAATTATATGGCCAAGGAACCCCACTGTTGACTGTGAAAATCCACACTTCTCGTTTAATGTGAGCCCTGCCTCTTGTAATCTGTGTAATACCCCTCATACTCTTGTGTCCTGTTCTTCTTGGTTTGCTCCATGAATCAGAACATCATCCATGTGGGAGATGATTCCCTCTAAGCATTCCAGGATTCCTAACATTGTCCACTGGAATATCTCTGGTGCTGACACAATACCAAATGACAATCTGTTGAAACAGAACCTAACGAAGGGTGTAATAAAGGTAATTAACAATTTAGATGCTTCGTCTGAAGGCAACTGTCAAAATCCACCATTTGCTTCAAATTTAGCAAATATGGAGCTTTTTACCCAATTTGGCAAGCCTGTCGTTGACTGATGTCGTAGATGAATCTCTCTCCCTACAGCTTTATTGAGTTGAGTAAGGTCCACACAATTCCTAATAGACCCATTTGGTTTCTTTACTGGAAACATTCCAGAGCACCACCTAGTGGCTTTAGTTCTTCTTTGGCCTCCTTGTCTCGAGAGACAATGGGTAAGTGCCTGGAGGTGGTCAGTGGTTTGTGGAGCAGCGCCTGGAGTGGCTATAAAGGCCAATTCTAGAGTGACAGACTCTTCCACAGGTGCTGCAGATAAAATTGGTTGTCGTGACTGTTAGACAGTTGGCTCTCTCCTTGCATTTCTGTCTTTTTTCCGGCCAATTGCTAAGTCTCTTCGACTCGCCACTCTTTAGCCCCACCTTTATGGCTGTCCGCCAGCTCTGGCGATCGCTGGCAACTGACTCCCACAACTTGTGGTCAATGTCACAGGACTTCATGTCGCATTTGCAGACGTCTTTAAAGCGGAGACATGGACGGCCAGTGGGTCTGATACCAGTGACGAGCTCACTGCACAATACGTCCTTGGGGATCCTGCCATCTTCCATGCGCTCACATGGCCAAGCCATCTCAAGCGCCGCTGGCTCAGTAGGGTGTATATGTTGGGAATGTTGGCCGCCTCGAGGACTTCTGCGTTGGAGATACGGTCCTGCCACCTGATGCCAAGGATTCTTCGGAGGCACCGAAGATGGAATGAGTTGAGACGTCGCTCTTGGCTGACATATGTTGTCCAGACCTCACTGCTGTAGAGCAAGGTACTGAGGACATAGGCTTGATACACTCAGACTTTTGTGTTCCATGTCAGTGCACTATTTTGCCACACCCTCTTGGCCAGTCTGGACATAGCAGTGGATGTCTTTCCCATGCACTTGTTGATTACTGCATCGAGAGACAGGTTACTGGTGATAGTTGAGCCGAGGTAGGTGAACTCTTGAACCACTTCCAGAGCATGGTCACCGATATTGATGGATGGAGCATTTCTGACGTCCTGTCCCATGATGTTCGTTTTCTTGAGGTTGATGGTTAGGCCAAATTCGTTGCAGGCAACCGCAATCCTGTCAATGAGTCTCTGCAGATGCTCTTCTGTGTGAGATGTTAATGCAGCATCATCAGCAAAGAGAAGTTCCCTGATGAGGACTTTCCGTACTTTGGCCTTCGCTCTAAGATGGGCAAGGTTGAACAACCTGCCATCTGATCTTCTGTGGAGGAAAATTCCTTCTTCTGAAGACTTGAACGCATGTGAGAGCAGCAGGGAGAAGAAAATCCCAAACAGTGTAGGTGCGAGAACACAGTCCTGTTCCACACCACTCAGGATAGGAAAGGGGTCTGATGAGGCTGAATTGTGCCTTTTATATTGTCATGGAATGATGATACTTAGTAGCTTTGGTGGACATCCAATCTTTTCTAGTAGTCTGAAGAGACCACGTCTGCTAACGAGGTCAAAGACTTTGGTGAGATCTATGAAAGCAACGTAGAGGGGCATCTGTTGTTCACGGCATTTCTCCTGTAGCTGGCGAAGGGAGAACAGCATGTCAATGGTGGATATTTCTGCTCAAAAGCCGCATTGTGCCTCAGGGTAGACACGCTCAGCCAGCTTCTGGAGTCTGTTTAAAACGACTCAAGCGAAGACTTTCCCTACTATGCTGAGCAGGGAGATTCCATGGTGGTTGTTGCAGTCACCGCGGTCACCCTTGTTCTTATAGAGGGTGATGATATTAGCATCGCGCATGTCCTGTGGTACTGCTGCTTCATCCCAGCACAGGCAAAGCAGTTCATGAAGTGCTGAGAGTATAGCAGGCTTGACACTGTTGATTATTTCAGGGGTAATGCTGTCCTTTCCAGGGGTTTTTTCACTGGCTAGAGAATCAATGGCAACATTGAGTTCCGATTTTGTTGGCTGTTCGTCCAGCTCATCCATGACTGGCAGAGACTGGGCTGCATTGAGAGCGGTATTAGTGACAACATTTTCCCTGGAGTACAGTTCTAGGTAGTGTTCCACCCAGCAGTCCATTTGCTTGCGTTGGTCAGTGATCATGTCCCCTGATTTAGATTTGAGGGGGGCGATCTTCTTGACTGTTGGCCCAAAAGCTCTCTTAATGCCATCATACATTCCTCTGATGTTTCCGGTGTCAGAGGCCAGCTGAATACGACTGCATAGGTGTTACCAGTAGTCATTTGTACAGCGCCTGGCTGTTCTTTGTGCAGCGCTTCTGGCTACTTTAAGTGCTACGGATGTTAACTCGCTGGGGGCTTTCTTGTAGTTCAACAATGCAATGCGCTTCGCGGCTATGACAGGTTCCAGCTCTTCAAAGTGAGATTGAAACCGATCTGCGTTCTGCTTCACACGTTTGCCAAAGGTGGTCATTGCTGAGTCATAGATTGCGTCTCTGATGTGGGCCCACTTGGTCTCTGCATCCCCTGCAGGAGTGTTTTGAAGGGGTTTTTCAAGTGAATTTAGAAACTTATGTGATAGCTGTGGATAAGAAATTCTGTTAGTGTTGATGCACGTGCAGCCCTTCTGCTTGGAGTGATGTAGCTTCTTTGGTTTGAGTCTGACTTTGCTGCACACCAGGGAGTGGTTGGTGTCGCAGTCAGCAGTGCAGAAGCTGCGTGTGATGTGGACACTGTTTGTCGAGGCTCGCCTTGTGACGATGAGGTCCAGCTGGTGCCAATGACGTGATCTTGGGTGTCTCCATGAAACCTGGTGACAGGGTTTACTGCAGAAATAACTCTTTGGTTTAGCATGGTATCAATTTCCTTCTTTACATTTTCCAGGGAGTGGGTGTGGGACTTTTCTCAGTGTGAACAAACATACCAGTTCTGCCTCTTTGTTGCAAGTAATGTGATACGCTGTTTTTAATTTTCCTATCCCTTCAAATAATTTGGGAAATTCAGCTCTAAAATCACTGAGCTGTTTCTTTTGCCCCTTAATCTCTTCCACCCAGCATAACAGCTGTAAGGCTAAACAAGCTTTCTTACTGAGTAGTGAACAAGCTTGGTTCTTTATAACATCTAGGGTTTTTGGAATGAGGTTACTCCTGTAGGTTAAGTTTGTTTGCGTTTTTCTTACAACCCTTAACTGAATTCCTCTCAGCCCCTATAATTTCTTGTTGGTTTTCCTAAGCCTTTCCTTCCTCAGCCATGGTGTTTTGTTGGATAGGACAGAAACTGCTGCTCTTGTATCTAACTTGAAGTTGGTTTTATTTTTCCCCATTAAGATTTCTGCTTCCCAGCAACCTTCATTTTTCTCTTGCACCTCCCTGAGAAAGGGAAAGACCTGCTGAAAGTGTCCCCTTTTCTTGTACCAGAAATATTCAGCTTCCCTGGCTGAGCAATTTTCCGCTGATGCCTTTCCCCGCCACATCTAATGCAATTCTGTGTTGCTGCCTGTAGATGTCTTTCCCGCCTCTCGGACTTTCTGGCGCCAACATTCTCTGGGCTGAATTTTTCCAGCTCGGCGGCAAGCTTCGAAAACGGCATGGCACATGTGTAAGATGTGGGCCACAGAACCGCTGTGATATTTAGCACAGCAGCTTATTTACATGTCCAGGGCAGACCACCCACCCCCGATGATGTAGAAAATGCAAGAACTCCACCCTCGGTAATGGCGTCCACACCAGCGCGCAGGCGCGGCCCCATTTTTAAAGGGCTTCAAGCCCTTACAAGCAATTTCAATTTTTAAAGTGAAATGCACGTTACAGCTAAATTAAAAAATTTAATAAAAGATCGAAGCCCCTCTCCCATCCCCTGAATGAGCAAACAATTTTTTTATTGCCCTCACCCACCCAAAAAATCTTTTCTTCCGATCCCGAACTTTCCCTCCAAACTTTATTAACTTTGCCCTTCAACCCCTTCCCACCATTCCCTCAACCAATAGCAAGCGTTTATCCCCGCTCCCATCACCGCCCTGAAAATTTCACTCCTCCCCTCTCCCCACCAGTGTTCCGCCTCAGATCTATGAACAGAGTTCCGAAGGCGCGGAAGTTCCGGCAGCTGGCCAGAATATCGGAGCGGGCTGGCCGTCGTGAAAAGATAAGTCTTTATTCATGTAATTTACATTAATTAAAATATTTTAATTAGGTCCCCATCGCCAAGTGGTGGGGGGGGGGGTGCGTGGGGCCCTCCTGGCATTGAGCTCCATGGAGGGTCTCTCCAGGATGTATTTTACGGACCCCAATGCCCCGAAACCCAACGTCGGGGGGCTGGTAAAATCCAGCCCTCTGTCTTTTCCACTAACTCAACTGATTCTAGAATATTTGAGGTTGGAGTCCCCCAATCCCCACGAACTAGCAGTCAATTAAATTTTCATACCTCTGCCTGCCTGCTCAACAGAATGGCCTTTTGCAAAGTCAAATTCTCTTTTGACTAAAACTGTTCTGACAGTCTTTCATCTATGACCCGATTACTATTCCTTCATGCAAGCTCCCATATTCGCAATCCTCTGCTATTTTATATAGATCATTAATGAATGCATCGAAACTTTCACCATCATTTTGGCTGCGTTTGTTGAATTTCCCCCTTTCTACAATAACATTCCATCAGATCTTAAAGTATCCCCCCCATACAGCATTCCCTTTCCATCGATCCCCAGGGTAGTTAACATGTCGTCTGCACTTTCTCCCATGGCGTAAAGTACTGACCTGTTCCCTGTCTCGTCATGCTGCTCGACCCAATGCAGATCGGTACCCATCGAATATTAGGATCCATCTCAGCCGCGCCTCGTTTTGGTTGAACTTTGTCGCTCGCTTGAAGCTCGTCAGGCTTCACTCCAATGTTTTCGATATCTTCTGTCTTTACCCTACAAAAGTAATTTTTACCATTGCCACCATATACTATACTGATCAGTCTGCCATTACTATTAAATGAGGATAGTAGACTTTCGGCTGAATTTTACCAGCCCCTTGATGCTGTGGGGCAGTGAGGTCCGTAAATTTCTGCGGGAAGAGGCCCACCTCGACCCCTGACATTGAGAAGGACCTAACACATATTACCAGCGGCGTGGGAACCTCAGTGCAGTCCCTCCGCCACTTGGTGGCGAGGCCTACATATACATATTCAAATCAATTATAAATCAATTATGTAAATGCACTTACCTGCTGGCGGCGGTCATCCCACGCCAATTGTACGGCCGTCGAACACAACTCACGTACCTTCGGATCTCCGTATGGAGTTCCGAGGTGAGAACCTGGTGGGGAGGGGGGAGGAATAAAATTTTCAGGGCAGGAGGGGTGGAGGAGCAGGGAAACAAATTTTTATTGGTGGGAAGGGGTTGAAGGGCAAAAGTTAGAAGGTTGGGGGACAGGTTCGGTTAGGGAGTGAGGTAAGCTTTGCAAATATGGGACAGTGAGATGACCATTGGGGGTGTTGGGGAAGGGCTTCCATCTTCTAATCATTTATTCAAAACATTTTCAGTTCAATACACCTTTAAAAATTTAAATCTGTGCTAAGGGCTTAAAACCCTTTAAAAATGTGCCGGCGCCGGGCATGCGGCAGCTTCCCCTTCTATGTCATTGGGGGCGGCCACTCCGCCCTCTGTACTTCAGCCCCCTGCGCAGTATCACGGGGACTGTGTGGCAGCACTTCTGTACGGGAAGGACGCTGAGTTCAAAGCCCGCTACCAGGGAGTGCAGAGCACGCATAAAATCCAGCCCTTTGGGTCAAAGTAACAGAAGTTTATTTACAGGGGTCTTATCTCTAAGGCATCTACCTTAACACTGAGCAACATGAGGTTCCGACTCATGGGGCTGGATTTTACCAGCCCCTTGATGTCAGGGGTTGTAGCGAAGGGGCCCAGAAAATAACTCTGGGAGAGAGCTACCATGGGCTTTGATGCCAGGTAGGCCTGTCCCATATTACCAGCGGCAGCGAGGCCTCATGGCACCCACCCTCCCCCGCCCGCCACTCGGCGATGGAGCCTTAATTTACTAATTTAAATAAATGTTAATAACTGTCTAACAACTTACTTTGTCCTGACAGCCGCCCACGCAGATATTCCGGCCTGATGTCAGAACTCCTGCGCCTTCGGATCTCCATTCAGAGATCCGAGGCAGAAAACTGGTGGAGAGGAAGGAGGAGTGAAGTTTTTATGGCTGGATGGCAGGGAGCGGGGAAAACGCTTCCTATTGGTTGCGGGGATGGTGGGAAGGGATTAAGGGTCAAAATTAATAAAGTTCGAGGGGGAAAGTTCGGGATCAGATTAAATGGTTATTTTGGGAGGAGAGGGAAATTTATAGATTGATTACTCATTGAGGGGGTGGGAGAGGAGATTCAAAGTGATATTAAAATTTTAATGTTGCTTTTTTGCATACTGGGGCCTTTAAAAATTTAAATCTAACGGAAGGGCTTGAAGCGGTGGCACTGGATGCCGTTGCCGAGGATGGAGTGCCCACTCCCTCTATGTTATCGGGAGTAGGCATTCCGCCCCTCCATGTTAATGAGCTGCTGCGCTAAATATCGCGTCGGCTCTGTGATAGCTGGTCCGCGCGTGCGGGCGGGCCGTCATCTTAGAAGCTCGCCACCGATCCAGCCCATGATATCACATCCTGTGGTGATGTTTAAGGTCTATATACATAATCTACCCAGCAACAGCTCATGTACATTACACTACAGAAACTAAATTTTCCTTGTTCTTGAGATCTGGAAATATCACAAAAATTTGGCACTTGGAGTTTATAACCAATTATAGGAATCGAAGTTGCATGACTGTATGAATGTGTGAATGTGTGCTCATTTCAATTTAAGATTGTGCATCCAGAATTGGGATAAAAATACATTTTAAGTTCAAGATGCTGGTGTAGATTTATCTTGATTAAAATGTATTTGTGCAACGGTGGAAAGTACCTATGTGTTTGCTTTGTAGAAGAAAAGCTTCAGCCTTGAAGGTACATTTGCTGGGGTATCAGGTAGGAATCCAATTTGAGCTCTTGGAAACACTTTGCTTCAATTGGACTAGAGTTTAAAAAACTGCCATTGCTTTATGCAGTTTAAATTAAAGATACATGGTCGTACTGACAATTTTTCCAAATAAGGTTAAGTAGCGAACATCAGAAATTGAAAAATTGGTTTGCGAGGAAAAGGATAAATTGATCGATAATGGAATAAAGGAGAAAAGGGAAATATTCTGTTCTTTTTTTTTTACTGTCAAAGGCTGAAATGTTGCAGTGTTGTCTCTAAAAAGCGTTTATGAATGTTTGGTGCCGAAAAGCAATCTTTACCCTTTAGTGTAAGAATGATGAAGGTTTGCTCAACTGTGAAAGCTAACTTTTGCATTAGTTCTATTGCAGTCAATTGGAAAGGTGCCTGAAGAAAGAACCAGAAAAATTATGTAATTTATTTTGTAAGCGTGTGTTATTCTGTGCTCTGTGCTTAATTAATAAATATAGGTCTGAATTAAATTGGAATCATTGAGGTTAATTAACCTACTAAATTGTGAAAACACAGCTTTCATTGCAGCCACAGTGACATTCTGATTATTGTCATATATTGTAAATTTTGTGAAGGTTTTTAGCTCTGGGCATAACATTTTCACAAAATTGTCAGTTTTGAATTTTTTAAATGTTTAATGATTGAGTTCAAATTTGGGGCATTTGAGGTGGTTCAGGTTGTTTAATTATCTTGGTTGTACTAAAATATCTTTGGTTGGAAGCCTCTTAGAAATGCTGAAAGGTTTGGAAATAGTTTAAGTTTAATCTAAAACGCTGTCTTCTCTGATGAGATGTTTTATTTAAAATTATTAATGTTTCTGATGATTTCTGTTGTTTTAACAGATTTTCAAAGAAAGGAATAAAAAAAAACTTAGGCAATTTTTTGGAAAAAGGTACCAAGACTTGAGAAAAAAAAATTAAAATGGAGCTTGAGAAAGTTTTTTTATAACTTTATATGGAGCAGCGCAGTTGCATATGTCTGAGAATGTTCCCCTCCGCCTTCTTGCAAACAAGCAGAGAAGTTAACCCTTTCCGCTGACGGCTTTTTTTTAGTTCACCGTGCAACAAAATTTTTGAGTGAATGTAAATTTATATATTGGGCATTATTACATTTTAAGTTTCTAAATTGGTAGAAAGATATTATGGTTTGACAAATTAACCCTTTGGTCTCTTAAGCAGGGCCACAATGGATTATTTGTTTCTCTTCTGAACAGTTAATGATGGTTTTCAGCTCCTGATGAATACTGATGGTGCAACAAGAGGTCCAGCAGTTTTTTGGGGGAATTTAACAACATACATCAAATGTCACAGTATAGTGATGATTCAGACAAAAAGGCTTTGCCTTTCAAAGGCTTGGCCTTAACCTATTCAGACCAGTCATTATCTTCCAAGACAAGATGCTTGCGATGGGGAGATATGGAAGTTACCTCCGAACTAATTGCAGGCACTTCTGTCTCTGATGATAAAATGCAATGTAAAACCTCCAAGTCTGGCCATCGTTGTTTCTGGGATTGGAATTGATAAGATAAATTGATATGAGCTGTGATTTCAAGCACTCAAAGGGAAAAATTACCTTAAGTTTAAAGGTATAATCAAATTTTCGTTTTATGAAACTGATGGAAAGCGATCCAGGTGGTTCAGTGAAGGAGGCTTGGGGGAAATGAAATTGAATATTAGCAAAACCTGTTCGTCCAACAAAACTGCAAGTTAAGTTTTGAATAATCTTGAAATGGTAAAATGTCAGGCACAACATTACATTTATTTGGGAAATAAAAACCCATCTAAAATAAAAAATGAAAACAAATCTGCTAATAACTGGGACTAGGTGGGAATGCTTGATTTTTGTTTTAAAGGTAACAAGAGAATATTTTCTCAGGTAGTAAAGTGTCTCCAGGGCTCATGAATGAGGTAGAATAGTAATTAATTGGATTCGTAAAATCGAATGAAAGGAAGAAACGTGGATCGAAAATAAAGACAGGAAAATCACACCATCAAATAGGATTTTCTTTCTAAAATAATTTTCTTAGTTGGATTGGAGTAAATCACCCAATGGAATATATCAATCTGCTATCAATGTACATTCGAGTAAAAGTCAGGAAGGTACAGAAAAATAAATTAATAAATCTCTTGGAGAAAGAAAGGCTTGCATTTATATAGTGCCTTTCACAACCACTAGACATTTCAAAGTGCTTTACAACCAATGAAGTACTTTTGATGTGTAGTCACTGTTGTAATCTGGAAAATATAGCAGCCAATTTGCACACAGCAAGCTCCCACAAACAGAAATGCAAGAAGGACCAGATAACCTGCTTTTGTGATATTGATTGAGGGATAAATATCAGCCAGGGCACTGGGAATAACTCCCCTGCTCTCCTTCAAAATAGTACCATAGAATCTTTTACATCCACCTGAGAGAGCAGATGGAGCCTCGATTTAATGTCTCATCCAAAAGACGACACTCACTCAGTACTGCACTGGAGTGTTAGCCTTGATTTTTGTGCTCAAGAGTGAGTCTTGAGATGTTCATATCCTTACCTGTGAACATTTTAAGAAAACCTTATTTGATAGTCTGGCCACTAGCTGAGGCACTGGGACCATGCAGGGAAGGTGAGCAAGAAATCTCCAGAAAGATACCGCTCAGCCCCCCCATTCTTTTGGTAAGATCACCTGAAAGTTCAAGAAGGGCTTGTATCAGATGGCATGTGGGGCATGAGATTGGGATACTGGTGTATGTGTGCAAATGTGATTTTACGGGTAAAGCAACTAACAGGCAGAAATGCATGGTGAATTTGGACTGAATAGCGTGTCTCAGACATGCGCAGCTATTTGACAACAGCACAACATGAAATGGTTAATGAGGCTCAGGAGAGTGAGACAACATTTTTACCATCAACAAGGCATTGAAACATAATCTATAGAGAACTCGACTTTGAAACAAACAAAACAAGTGTGAAAAGCACTGGTATCTGTCAGAGGGTCATAGAATCTGGTTTAAGAAAATTGAATGCTGGAGAGAAATAATAATTAGTCAGAATTATTAGCAAGATGGATATGGGTGAAGAGAGAGCTGGAAAACCTTTTAAGCCCATGCATGATCTGTTGCTTGGAACATACGTAGTCATGGCATGTCAATAATTTAGAATTAGTGGCCCTCCTCCAAAAGGTTAGAGTTAAAAGCAGGGGCTAAGAAAGCAGACATAATTGAGGAAATAGAATAGCATTTGAAATTGGAGGGAGGAAAAGGCAATCCAGACGGTAATTCAGTTGAATTAGCTGGAATTCTGTTGCAGATGAAGGAGCTTGAACAGGAAAAAAAAAATGAGGACCTGGATTTAGTTCTCCCACAGTTGTTGTGGTCCATGGTGGGGGGGACCTGAAGCTGCCTCTGGGAAAGGGCCGCCACATACCCCGACACCGGGAGGGCCTGGCCCGATATTGCTGGCGATGCTCCGTGGTGGCCTCCCTGCCGCTCGGTGGCGGAACAGCCATTTGCATATTTAAATAAATTTAAATTAATTAATTAGTCATACTTATGTTGCCGCCTGATTTCTCGCTCTAACCTTTGGCCCGATGGCCAGCAGTCCCGCACCTTTGGCTCCCTGTCCGAGGAAATGAGGCACCACACTAATGGAGAGCGGGGAGGAGGTGAGCTTCTCAGTGTGTGGAGAGATCAGGGTCAAAGTAACATCAGTGGTGTGGGGGTTAGTGGGAAGGGTTGGAGGTTAAAGTTTATGCAGTTTTGGGGGGGACAGTCGGATTGTAAAGGTAAGTGTTTTGGGGTGGGAAGGGAAAACTAATAATTTGAAGGTTATTGAGGTGGGAGGGGGCAGAAGCAAATGTATTTATTGTTTTTAATTCACTTTATCTTTAGATATTTAAAACTGCTGGTAGGGCTGAGAACCCTTTAAAAATGGCATCAGCGCCTGTCCACAGGTAGCTGATGCCATTGCTGGGGACGGATAGCACGCCCCCCTCCACGTGATCGGCGGGGGCCCACCCCGGCAATTCAAATAAGCCACTGTACAGAAGCTTGCGGTGGCTCCGTGATATGCAGCCAGCATAAGCGGGCCGCCGTTTTTCTCGTCCACCAACGACTTCGACAGCGGGCACAAACAATTCTACCCGAGAAAACTTGAAATTGAAAGAGAAGCACTTCAGAGAGAAGAAAAGGAAAAAGAAAGGGCAAGAAAAAGAGAGGAAAAGGAAAAAGAGTATTTCAGAAGCTGGAACTAGAATGGCAAAGGGAAAGAGAAAAGGAAAAAGAAGAGAGGTAGGAGAGAGAAAGAGCAAGAGAAAGAGAAGAAAGGGAGCGAGAAAGGGTATTTCAATTAAAAAGGCTAGAACTAAAACAAAAGGGTGGCCTTGACTCCAGGGAAAGTTCTGATGAGGAAGAATCTGACTCCAACCCAGGACCCAGTGGGAAGCTGTTTGAATTTGTGCAAGCCCCCCCAAATTTTGAGGACAGGGACATAGAGGCATTTTTCATTTCTTTTGAAAAGCAGCTAAACAGATGAGGCGGTCAAAAGAAAACTCGACACTGTTCATGCAAAGCAGGTGGATAGGCAGAGTTCATGACGTTTATACCATATTTTCTGAGGAGGCTTCTGCAAATATAAGATGGCAAAAAAGGCTATTATCGCTGATTTTGAGTTGGTCCCTGAAGCATACAGGCAGAAATTTTGGAACCTCTGGAAACAGCCTGGGCAGACTTATATAGAATTTGAGTGGGTAAAGCAAATTAATTTTGATTGTTGGAAGCGGGCACTAAAGGTAGATGCCACATATGCGACCCTTAGGGAAATAGTTCTCCTGGAGGAATTAAAAAATTCACTCCCTCCGTTAGTAAGAACCCATGTAGAGAAACAGAAGGTTTCAATGACCAGACAGGCAGCTGAGATGGCTGATGATTATGAACTTGTCTACAAGCCCAAACCCTTTGTTCGTCACCCCCACAAACCCAATAAGGATAGAAGGTGGGAGGGTGAAAGGAAGGGAAGTAGCCAGGGACAAGAAGGGACAGCTGGGAATGCCATGGGATCTCCTGCTCAGGCCAGAAATGAAGGTGATGAGGGTGGAAGTGAGGTCCGAAAGCCTAAGTGTTTCCAATGCCACAAGGTGGGACACCTTCGTGCAGAATGCTGGAAGTTACGGGGTAAACCCATGGGACTTATTGGAGTACACAAGGCCAATGCAGAGATAGGGGCTCTGACCAAGGGTATGACAGACCAAGTTGTAGCTCTGACTGCAGCTGGAAAGGTCATGTACAAACACCACTGTAAATGCGGGGAAGGTGAACAAGATACCAGAGAGCCACAGGGAACTCTTGTCAAAAGGAAAAGTAACTCCCTATCCTTCAAGTGAGGCAGGTAAACCTATAGTTATACTTAGAGATACAGGAGCCACCCAAACTCTTTTACTGGAGAAAGGCATGACTTTACCTCCAGAGAGCACACTGAATGCCAAGGTTTTAGTGAACAGTATTGGCAGGGAGTATATACCCATACCTTTGTATCGGGTGCACCTAGAGTGTGACCTAATGTCTGGAATGGTAAGTGTAGGAGCTGTTCATAGTTTGACTGTAGACAGAGTTGACCTACTCCTAGGGAATGATATGACTGGAGCTAAGGTAATAGCTTCTCCTGTGGTCATAGAAAGACCAAGTGAAGTCAAGGAGACAGAGCAGTTTCAGGAAAAGTTTTCTGGAATTTGTTCTTCATGTGTAGTGACCCGAGGTATGGCTAAACAAATTCCATCATCGGAGGTCAAATTGGCTCCACAGCCCGATATTTGGCTATCTGAGATTTTTTGGGGGATTTGGATAATCCAAAGAAATTGTTCAGTAAGTCTTCTCTGATCAAGGCTCAGCAAGCCAATCCAGGGTTAAGTAAAGTGACACAATAGGCTCAAACTGAAGCTGAAGCAGAGGGAATTCCAGAAGGCTGTTATATTAAAAATGGGATTCTGATGAGGAAGTCCACAGACCCGCAGACGAAGAATGGACAGTGGTTCACCAGATAGTGGTGCCGCCCAAATATTGCTGGGAAATATTAAGGATTAGCCCATGAAATTCCTATGGTGGGACATGTGGGAACCCAGAAGACCAAATCACATATAAGTTGACATTTTTACTGGCCAGGTCTTCATAAGGACGTGGTGTAGTTTTGTAAAACGTGTCATACGTGTCAGATTGCCGCAACCTGCAATAAAACTGGCACCTCTAATTCTCTTACCAGTTTTTGGAGAACCATTTAGCGGAGTGTTGGTAGATTGTGTGGGACCTTTACTGAAAACAAAAGTGAAACATCAATATATATTCACTATCTGGGATACGTTTACTCGGTTCCCAGAGGCCACCCTTGAGAACAATTTCTGCCAAGGTAGTGGTAGAGAAGTTAACCCAGTTCTCCACTCAATATGGATTACCGATTGCGATTCAGTCGGATCAAGGTTCCAATTTTATGTCCAAAATTTTTCAGCATTTTATGAGTGGTCTGGGTGTAACACAGTTACAGTCCTCAGCATGCCACCCACAAACCCAAGGGGCTTTAGAAAGGTACCATCAGACCCTCAAAATGATGATCAGGGCATACTGTCATGAATATCCCCATGATTGGGATAAAGGGCTTGAATTTCTTTTGTTTGCCACCAGGGATTCACCTAATGAATCCACCAGTTTTAGTCCTTTTGAATTAGTATATGGACATGAGGTAGAAGTTCCTCTAAAACTAATCAAAAAAAAGTTTTTAGAACAGAGGGACGAATCTTCCATGTTAGATTATGTATCCGTGTTCCGAAACGACTCACGAGAGCCTGTAAAGTGGCTCAGCAACACCTTAAAGCTTCCCAAACAACCATGAAGAAATAGGCAGACAAGCATGCCAAGACCCGAACATTTCAACCTGAGGATGATGTGTTAATATTACTGCCTTTACAGGGTGAACCACTGAAAGCACAGCTCAGTGGTCCATATAGAGTAGTCAAAAGGATTGGTAAAGTAAATTATTTGATTGACACCCCAGATCACCCGAAAAATGTTGAAAATGTTGAAACAATATCACCGCTGGGAGGAGGATAAGCAAGAACAGGTATGTCAGGTAGTAAGGACAATGAAGGACAAAAGGGATAGTGAGGGTGAGGCAGAAGGAGGCCTAGACAATTCCCAAATTGAACCTGTTACTATCCGGTTAGCTAGCACTGAATTGTTAAGGACATTAGACACTATTCTTTCATTTTTAGATGCAGAACAATGAGGAGACCTAACAAGGCTACTCATAGCATGGAACGGCATCTGCAGGGACAAAATATGATATACAACCTTAGCCATACATGATGTGGATGTAGGAGAATCTTCCCCTATAAAACAGCATCCTTATCGCTTAGGTCCAGAGAAACAGGCCCAGGTGAATGCTGGAAAACCATCTAATGTAACCCAGTCAAAGCAGCTGGAGTCCCCCAGTCATATTATTGCCTAAACCTGATGGTTCAGCTAAATTTTGCATAGACTACAGAAAGGTTAATGCAGTAATCAAGGCAGACTACTACCCAATTCCTCACTTTGAAGACTGTATTGACAAAGTTGGCAGTGCCATGTTTCTTACCAAAATAGATTTGTTAAAGGGATACTGGCAGTTTCCTTTAATACCCCAAGCTAAAGAAATAGCAGCCTTTGTCACACCAAGTGGTCTTTTCCAATGCTGAATAATGCCATTCAGGCTAAAAAATGCCCCAGCCACTGTCCAGACACTAATGAACCAAATAGTAGCCAGTGGTTCTAATAGTGTGGTTTACCTTGATGATGTGCTGGTATACAGTGACATTTGGAAGGACCACTTGGAATAACTAAAAGCTCTGTTGATAAAATTACAGTCAGCTGATTTGGTGATAAACCTTGCCAAAAGTGAATTTGCAAAAGCTAGAGTAACCTACCTATGGCATATAGTAGGGCAAGGACAAGTGTTGCCAAGAACAGCAAAAGTACAAGCATTGGTGGAGTTCCCTGCCCATAAGACTAAATGAGAAATCATGAGATTTTTGGGGATGTGTGGTTTCTACCACAGGTTTATACCAAATTTTAGTACTATAGCTGCTCCACAGATGGATTTGCTACAAAAAAAAGAAAGCCAAGATCATGTGGTCAGGTGAGTGCCGAGCAACTTTTGAGAGGCTGAAAGCCATTTTGATCAATGAATCAGTGTTGACTGCCTCAAATTTCACTAAGCCCTTCAAGGTAGCAATTGATGCTTGTGACCTGGGGGTCAGTGCAATCCTGTTACAAGACAATGAATTGTGCATAGAAAGGCCAGTGGGATTCTTTTCCAAAAAGCTAAATTGACACCAAAAGAGATACTCAACAGTGGAAAAAGAAACCCTGGGCTTATACTAGCTCTTAAACACTTTGAAGTATATGTCCGCCATGGCTATAGGCAGATCACTGGTGTATACTGATCATAACCCTCTAGCTTTTGTGGAAAAGTTCAAAAACCAGAATGCCAGATATTTTGATGGAGTTTACTATAGCAGCCCTATCATTTAAAGACTATCCACATTGTGGGGAAAAACATTATAATTGCTGATGCTTTGGCTAGAATTTAACTTTGCTTTGTGTTATCTGAGTACAAAGATGGTACAAGGAAGAACTGTATTAGTTGCAGGTAAAGAGTGAATGAAAATGTGTGTGTAAATGTGTTTTAATATTTTTTCTTTCTTTGTCCACACTTTATAATGAAATGCATTTAAAAATGACGTTTCATTCCTCTAAGGGTGGAGGTGTCATGAACGTGCTTCCATTATTAATATTTTGGAGGACTTGTGTTTAAAAGACTGTGGAAAATACCTGAGGAGATTAAAAGGGTCACTGGAAGGACACTTGGAACTTTGTTTAAAAATAAACACTTACTGGAAAACACATGTCTTAAGTTAAGTAAACAGCTGAAGCCTTATGGACTATGGAACTATTTGGAGTTGTTTACAGAGAAGTCACATGCCTAGATCTATGGTGGCCAGGAGTTTTGGTTTCGTTTTTGGGCTTGAACTGTTTGAAGGCAGTTGTTGTGTATCCTGCTAAGAGAGAAGCCACCCAACTCATCCTTTGCCACCTATGGTCAACAATCTTCTGAGAATCCAGTGTGATAGCTGAACCCACTGATGCAGTAATTCTCCCAAAAAGCCTGCAAGACTACTCCTCAACATCTCCTGAATGAACTGCTTCTGAAAAGATCTCAGTGACAACTGCATGTGTCTAGTGACTCTCATCTATGTGCAACCGGATGCCAAACCAAAAGTCATCCAGAACATTTCATATCTTATCCTTTTTTCTTCAAGAATCAACAAGTATTTTTGTTTTTTGTAAAGTTGATCTCTGCAGAGAAAGTTTCTTTATTTTTTCTTTAACGGGTGTGTGTGTGCGTGTGTGTTGGGTTATTCCAAAGGGAATATATTTATACTTTCATATTTCAACCCGTGTGTTAATAAGCTTTGAATCTTTATCGAATAAGTCTTGTTTTATAATAAATTAAGTTTCATTGTTCATTAAAGAAATCTGGTTGGCAGATTTTTATTCTGAAACTAATATAAAATATATAATTGGCCGTATCGGTAACTGGGTGAAACATTTAAATATATGTTGTGACCACTGGAGTAGTGGAACTAGAGAAAGACTGTGCATTCCTCCAACCTCGATCATAACAACTGTTAATTCATGTTTAATTTATGCCAGTTTTGGTTTGAATGTTAAAATAAAAATTATAAAGGTTAAATCTTGTTCTTTGTTCTTTTTTTCTAAATTGGGGTGGGTTGGTGGATTTGATTCTTTTGGTTTGGTGATCGCCAAAGGGATTGTAACACTACCCTGTAATTCCAAGGATATCTATACATATTTATATGTTTTGTTTTACCTTTGTATTAGTTTATGAAACTGTGATGCCTTGCAGGTGTGAATAACATGACTGAAGAGGTGATAGGGACAATTAAAAGAGACATAATGGCTAATATGGCTAATTAAATTAAAGTAAACAAAGACTTACTGGAAATCACATGTCTTAAGTAAACAGCCAGAGCCTTATGAACTATGGAACTGTTTGGAGTTGTTTTCAGAGAGGTCACATGCCTAGATTTATGGTGGTCAGGACTTTTGGTTTCGTTTTTGGGCTTGAACTGTTTGAAGGCAGTTGGTGTGTATCCTGCTAAGAGAGAAGCCACCCAACTCATCCTTTGCCACCTATGTTGAACAATCTTCTGAGAATCCAGTGTGATAACTGAACCCAGAGCAACAGAAGTAAGAACAACCAGTAGAAAAAAGCACCTATGTTTCCATGAGAACATAAACTCGGCACCTCAGTTGAAATGTCGTAAAAGTATATATAGGGAAAGAACCCTTCATAGGAATCCTTTTGCATTGCTACTGAAATGATAACACACCAGGCATGTAAAAAAAAAAGGGGTTATGAAAGACTGACCTGGCCTGGGCAACAATGAGGACGTGGCATCTTTGTAATTGGATGGGTTAAGCCAGGTGTAATTCTTGGGTTAAACTGGTCTCCATAGGCTTTGCTGTGTAAAGAAAGTATAAAAACAGATTCCCCAAGTATAATGTAGTCGCAGTCAGCAAGGGGTCTGGGACCAGCCTGCAAACGCAGCCAAGGGAGGGATGGGCTGTTGGGTGCATCCCACATTTGTCACATCAACTAGAAGAAGGCACCTGGGGCACAGGCCATCAAGGGTAGACTTGTGGAGATCACGACTACTACCCAGGCCATAACGAGTAATGTAGCTCATGATTCACCTTGTAAACTACTGCACAGTAATGTATCAAGTTTCGCTTATACTGAATAAACACTGTCACCAATGAGGGTCAAGTCAAATCATTTGGAACTTAGGAGTGAAAGGGTTAATTGGTCAGAACCCCAAAACGCAACAATGGCCACTGGCAATGTTGTCTTCACCCTGCCCTGTGGCTACAGGTGACACTGTTCAGTCACCACCTCTTTGGTGAATCATAGCCACCTCAGACACTGCTCCTGGCTGAAGTGGAAGAAGTATTCCCTGAATACCCTAGCTGAATATGGCTTTCTATTGAAAACCCTACTCCTCCTCCCTCTACGGACAGTTTCCACTCTCTCCTGCCTGTTCTCCATTGCCCCGTTGTTTGGCAGCCTAAGAGGGATAGCAACCATAGCCTCCAAGCTTTCTGCTGACAGGCCTACAAACTCCACGGGCATCCTTGAAAAAAGTCTGGCACCACTCTCTTCTGCCTCCAACAACTTTCAGAACTCCAACAACACAATACTTCTTCAGCGAGCGGAAAACAGCGAAAGCGGAGCCGGAGCACAGAGAGACTGGAGAGAGAGAGAGAGTTCACTCAGCGAGCGGGAAACAGCGAGAACGGAGCCAGAGTATAAAGAGACTGGGAGAGAGAGAGAGGGGGTTCACTCAGCGAGCGGGAAACAGCGAAAGCAGAGCCAGAGCATAAAGAGACCGGGAGAGAGAGAGAGTTCACTCAGACAGCAGGAAACAGTGAGAGCGGAGCCGGAGTATAAAGAGACTGAGAGAGAGAGAGAGAGTTCACTCAGACAGCGGGAAACAGCGAGAGCAGAGCCGGAGCACAGAGAGACCAGGAGAGAGAGATAGAGTTCACTCAGACAGTGGGAAACAGCGAGAGCGGAGCCGGAGCACAAAGAGACCGGGAGAGAGAGAGAAAGAGTTCACTCAGTGAGCGGGAAACAGCAAGAGTGGAGCTGGAGTATAAAGAGACCGGGAGAGAGAGAGCGAGAGAGTTCACTCAGACAGCGGGAAACAGCGAGAGTGTAGCCGGAGTATAAAGAGACTGGGAGAGAGGGAGAGAGTTCACTCAGACAGCGGGAAACAGCGAGAGCAGAGCTGGAGTATAAAGAGACTGGGAGAGAGGGAGAGAGTTCACTCAGACAGCGGGAGACAGCGAGAGTGGAGCCGGAGTATAAAGAGACCGGGAGAGAGAGAGCGAGAGAGTTCACTCAGACAGCGGGAAACAGCGAGAGTGTAGCCGGAGTATAAAGAGACTGGGAGAGAGGGAGAGAGTTCACTCAGACAGCGGGAGACAGCGAGAGTGGAGCCGGAGTATAAAGAGACCGGGAGAGAGAGAGAGAGAGAGTTCACTCAGCGAGTTTTGAAAAAAAAAATCAACAGTGACATCACAGGAAAGCTGCAAGGTGATTGGCTGGTGAGTAATAGATGTTAGGGAATAACTCTAAATAGCTTGGCAAGTAACTAAAGAGAAAGGTCTACAGTTCTTTTTTAATCTTGTAGGTAGTGTTTTTTTTTAGGGAATCAAGGTTCCTAGTGTAAATCTAATTTTTGGGTATTTTAAAGGAGTAAGAACAGAGTGAAAAAAAAACAAAGAGTGATATCATAGGAAAACCATAAGTTCATTGGTTGGTAAGTAATTATTAATTTGAATTACCTATTCTAAGTTGATTTCAGACTAAAGGTAATAGGAGAAATATTTTACAGATTAAAAACTAAAGACCAGTCAGAAATTTACAAAAACAACAAATTCAAATCTAATTTAACAAAATAGAGATGCAGGGCCAGGCGATGTGTTGTACCTGCATGATGTAGGAGCTGGTAGACCCCATTGTGGTTCCAAGTGACCACATCTTTAACAAGTGTTGGCTGCTCGAGGAACTCCGACTCAGAGTTGATGAGCTAGAGTCTGAGCTTTGGACACTGTGATACATCAAGTGGGGGGGGGGGACAGTTACCTGGATGCTGTGTTTCAGGAGACAGTCACACTCCTTAGATTAACTACTGTGAATTCGGCCAGTGGTCAGGGACAGGAGGCTGTGTCTATGAGTGAGGCAGGTAGAGGGATCCAGGAGGAGTGTTGCAGGAGCCTCAGCATTGTCCTTATCCAACAGGTTCAAGATTCTTGCTCCCTGTGTGGATGAGAGCAAGGACTGTAGGGAGGTTGAGAAAACTGACCATAGCACCATGGTACAGGGAGCTATTCAAGTGGGGGGAGAAAAGAGAAATGTAGTCGTAATCGGGGATAGTATAGTTAGGGGCATAGACACTGGTCTCTGTGGCCAGGATTGAGAGTCCCAAAGACTGTGTTGCCTACCTGGTGCCAGGGTTTAGGATATCCCATCTGGGCTGCAGAGGAACTTGGAGTCGGAGGGGAAAGATCTAGTTGTCATGGTCCACGTAGGTACCAACGATATAGATAGAACAAGGATAGAGGTTCTGCTGAAGGAATATGAGCAGCTAGGGGCTAAATTAAAAAGCAGAACCAAAAAGGTAATAATTTCTGGATTACGACCTGAGCCACAAGCTAATTGGCACAGGGTCAATAAGATTGAAGAGGTAAATGTATGGCTCAAAGATTGGTGTGGGAGGAATGGGTTTGAATTTATGGGACATTGGCACCAGTACTGGGGAAGGAGGGAGCTGTTCCGATGGGACGGGCTCCATCTGAATCATGCTGGGACCAGAGCCCTGGCAAATTGCATAACTAGGGCTGTAGATAGGGCTTTAAAGTAAATAATGGGGGGAGGGTTCAGTTGCATGGAAAATTAGGAAGTCAAAGTTAAAGGAGAAGGTAGGAATGCAGATTGTTACCAGAAAATAAAAGCTAGGGACAGAACGTGAGAACATCATATTGCACCAAGGAATCATACAAGAGTCAGGAAATTTGATAATAGAACAAACTTAAAGGCTTTGTATCTGAATGCACAAAGCATTCGGAATAAAATTAATGAATTAACAGCGCAAATAGAGACGAATGGGTATGATTTAGTGGCGATTACTGAAATGTAGTTGCAGGGAAACCAGGTTTGGGAATTGAATATCCAAGGGTACTCAATATTTCGGAAGGATAGGCAGGAAGGGAACAGAGGTGGTGTAGCTTTGTTAGTAAAGGAAGAGATCAGTGTTGCAGTGAGAAATGATATAGGCACTGGAGATCAAGATGTAAAATCAGTTTGGGTAGAAATAAGAAATAGCAAGGGAAAGAAGACCCTGTTGGGAGTAATCTATAGGTCCCCAAACAGTAGTTCCACAGTGGGGCACAGTATAAACCAGGAAATACTGGGGGCTTGTAAGAAAGGTACGGCAATAATCATGGGTGATTTTAATATGCATATAGACTGGATTAATCATATTGGTAAGGGTAGCTCATATATGTTGTGGAACCAACCAGGGAGCAAGCTATTCTAGATTTGGTATTATGTAATGAGGTGGGATTAATTAATGATCACATAGTTAAGGATCCACTAAGGAAGAGTGATCATAGCGTGCTAGAATTTCAAATTCAGCTTGAGGGCGAGAAACTGGAGTCCCACACTAGCATTCTGGAATTAAACAAACATAGGCATGAGGACAGATTTGGCCCTAGTAGACTGGGCAGGAAGACTAAAAGGTATTATAGTTGATGAGCAGTGGCAGATATTTAAGGAGCTATTCAATTCCTCCCAACTAAAGTATATTACAGAGAGGAAGAAAGATTGTAAGAGGGGGAAAAAACATCCATAGCTAAGCAAGGAAGTTAAGGACAACATAAAGACAAAAAACTAAGGTATACCATATTGCAAAGGCTAGTGGCAGGCTGGAAGATTGGGAAACTTTTAAAGATCAACAAAGGGTTACTAAAAAAGTAAGAAAAAGAGCAAAGGTAAATTATGAAAGAAAACTAGCGCAAAATATAAAAACAGATAGCAAAAACTTCTATAAGTATATAAAAGGGAAGAGAGTAGCTGCAGTGAATGTTGGTCCCTTGGAGCATGAGACAGGGGAGTTATAGTGAGGAACACAGAAATGGCGAAGACATTAAATCAGTATTTTGCCTCAGTTTTCACAGTGGAGGACACTAATACCATCCCAATAGTAACAAGTAATGCAGAGGTTATAGAAAGGGAGCAACTTAGAACAATCATCATCAGTTGGGAAAAAGTACTGAGCAAACTATTGGGATTGAAGGCTGACAGGTCCCCAGGGCCTGATGGCCTACATCCTAGGGTCTTAAAGGAAGTAGCAGCAGAGACAGTGAATCCATTGGTTACAATATTCCAAAATTCCCTGGATGCAGGAAAGGTTCCAGTGGATTGGAAAAATGCTAATATAACGCCCTTATTCAAAAAGGGAGGGAGGCAGAAAATAGGAAACTATAGACCAGTTAGTTTAACATCTGTCATTGGGAAATTGTTGGAATCCATTATTAAGGAAGTAAGGACATTTAGAAAGTCAAAACGCAATCCATCAGGGTCAGCATGGTTTTATGAAGGGTAAATTGTGTTTGACTAATTTGCTAGAGTTCTTCAAAGATGTAACAAGTGGATAATGGGGATCCTGTAGATATAATATATCTGGACTTCCAGGAGGCATTTGATAAGCAAGGTAAGATCACATTAGGTTAGGGAAAATTTATTAGCTTGGATAGAGGATTGGCTAACCAACAGAAACAGAGAGTCGGGATAAATGGGTTGGCATTTCTGGTTGGCAAGATGTAACCAGTGGGATGCCACAGGATTCGGTCCTCGGGCCCCAACTATTTACAATCTATATTAATGACTTGGATGCAGGGATAGAAGGTACTATAGCCAAATTTGCAGATGACACTAAAATAGGTGGAATAGTAAGTTGCAATAAAGAAATAAGAAATTTACAAATGGATATGGGTAGGTTGGGTGAATGGGCCAAAATTTGGCAGATGGAGTTTAACGTGGATAAGTGTGAGGTTATCCATTTTGGTTGGAAGAATAGAAAGGCAAATTATTATCTAAATGGAGAGAAACTTCAGAGTGCTTCGGTGCAGAGGGATCTGGATGTCCTCGTGCATGAATCACAGAAAACTAGTATGCAGGTACAGTAGGTAATAAGGAAGGCAAATGGAATTTTGGCATTTATTGCTAAAGGAATAGAGTATAAAAGTAGGGAAGTGTTGCTGCAACTGTACAAGGCATTAGTGAGACCGCATCTGGAGTATTGCGTACAGTTTTGGTCCCCTTACTTGAGGAGGGATGTAGTTGCATTGGAGGCAGTTCAGAGGAGGTTCACTAGATTGATTCCAGAGATGAGGGGTTTGTCTTATGAAGAGAGATTGAGCAGTTTAGGCCTTTACTCTCTAGAGTTTAGAAGAATGAGAGGAGATCTAATTGAGGTATATAAGATGATTAAGGGGATTGACAAAGTAGACATAGAGAGGATGTTTCCTCTTGTGGGCAATCTAGGTCATAGTTTTAAGATAAGAGGGTAGTAGATTTTAGTTTAGTTTAGAGATACAGCACTGAAACAGGCCCTTCGGCCCACCGAGTCTGTGCCGACCATCAACCCCCCATTTATACTAATCCTACACTAATTCCATATTCCTACCACATCCCCACCTGTCCCTACCACCTACCTATACTAGGGGCAATTTATAATAGCCAATTTACCTATCAACCTGCAAGTCTTTGGCATGTGGGAGGAAACCGGAGCACCCGGAGGAAACCCACGCAGACACAGGGAGAACTTGCAAACTCCACACAGGCAGTACCCAGAATTGAACCCGGGTCGCTGGAGCTGTGAGGCTGCGGTGCTAACCACTGTGCCGCCCATTTAAAACAGAGATGAGGAGAAATTACTTCTCTCAAAGGGTTGTCAGTCTGTGAAATTCACGACCCCAGAGTGCAGTGGATGCCGGGACATTGAGTAAATTTAATGAGGAGATAGACAGATTTTTAATTAGTAAAGGGTTGAAGGTTAAGGAGAACGGGCAGTAAAGTGGAGTTGAGGCCGAGATGAGATCAGCCATGGTTGTATTGAATGGCAGAGCAGGCTCGAGGGGCTGAATTGCCTACTCCTGCTCCTTGGTCTTATGTTCTAACCCTGCAACAGCAGGGAAGGCAAAAGCACCTGAAAGTCCCATACAAATCCCTTTAAATAGCTCTAGTGGGGGTTGCCTCGTGCAGCTATGTTCAAATGGGAGTGTTTAAGAGAGGATTTTAGAATCTTACCAGCCTCTCAAAGCCATGGGTCGTGGCAGGGAGGTCTGTAAAATGCTAGCGGGAATGGCCTGCTATGACCCACAACACGATGAAGGCCCCGCCGGATAATAGCAGCTACAGCGTGGCCTCAGTACGGCCCACCCGCCAGCAAGTGGCAGGGCCTTCACTAAAATATTTAAATAAGAATCAATGAAATTCAAATTAACTTACCTGCCGATGGCCACTGTCCCATGTTGATTTTACAGCCAACCGGCCGCGATTCGTTCGCCTTCTGAGGCGAGACATTGGTGGGGAGGGGAGGAATAAAATTATCAGGGCGGGTGGGATGGGGGAGCGGGGAAAACACTTATTAATTGGCTGTTGGGATGATGGGAAGGGATTGAAGGGAAAATGTGAGAAGGTTAGGGGTAAAGTTCGGGTCGGAAATAAAATAAGTTTTCTGATTATAGGGCAATGAAAAGACTATTGGGGGGGGAACGGGTTGGAAAAGGGCCTTCATCTTCTAATTATTTATTAAAAGCAAATGAAATCTAATATCCCTTTAAAAATGTAAATTTTTGCTAAGGTCTTGAAGCCCTTTATAAATGGCACCAGTGCCTACATGGTGGCACCGGACGCCGTTGCCAGGGACGTGGCGACCATCCCCTCTACGTCATCGAGGGCGGCAGCTCCGCCCCCTCCATTCAAATCAGCCCCCGTGCATAATATCGTGGGGGTTGTGCGGCGACACTTCTGTAATGAAAGGCCGCCGCTTTCACAGCGTGCCACTGCAGAGCACGGCATGCTGATAAAATTCAGCCCAGGGTTTTTGTGAGGTCCAAAATGGCAGATCATGTACCAAATCACTGTTGAACCCTGAGTGACATCACGATCTGCCCACTCTCCATGCTTCCAATGCACACATGGCAAACCCACGCTAGTGGCCTTACAATGATGGCTTCTTGCACAGGCTGCCTTGTAAGTGGTCGGAAGCAGATTGGTCACTGTTATCAGGTCTCTGGGTGTCCATCACACCGACAGTAGTGGCACTATGCTGCTGAATTTTGTGGCCCAAATATCATTTGTACAAAATAGGAACAAGTTGCTTATCCGAACAATGTTGATAGCCTGAAATGCTCCTTCACAAGTAGAAAATCATGTAAGAGGACTACTAAGAAACAATAGCCAACGCTAAATGGGGAAACCAAAAATAAATCCCAAATAAATTTTTGTAAAGGTTTTCATCCACCTCCTTAAACAGTCACTCATTCATTCCCTCCACCACACAATGGCAGCAGTGTGTACCATATACAAGATGAACTGCAGCAACTCACCAAGGCTCCTTCGACAGCACCTACCAAACCCGTGACCTCTGCCTCCTAGAAGGACATGGGCAGCTGATGCATGGGAATGTTACATCCCAGGCTGAAGAATTACAACTGAAGTCACAGATTTAACTTTAACAAAGATTTAACAAGCTTTAATAAACACTTCTGTTCACTACTGCAGCATATGTCTATCTGACCTTACAACAACCCCAGAGGTCAGGCGTTTTCCCCAAAACAATGAGTTCCTTTCAGTTTCACTTCCAAGTATTAGACTCTGATACTTAAGCCTACTGTCAGGCAAGCTCCCCTACCTGCCAAAACTGAGGCACACATTATTTCGCTACATGAACATTAAAACTTAAAATTACAAACCCCTGACTGGAAAGACATTTGCATAGTAGCAGATAGTGTTGGAACAATCGGGACCCAGTCGTTGCTTCCCCAATACACAGAAGAAGTGGTCAGACCCGTTTTAGCCACATGACTAGCTGGCTGTTGCAGAGGTTTGAACTGAGAGTTTTAAATTGGAGAAAACAGTCTTTGAAATGAGGAAGCTCCTGGCTCCTGGTATGAGAATTACCTCTCTCCTGTCTGCTCTCATCTCACTCACACCAGCTTTGGAAATCATTGAGGACATGAGAACCTCAAAGAGAAAAAAGTCTACAACATTGAATGAGGTTTAAGAAGAATACTGGGCACCAACAAAAAGTAAGAGCTGCCTACAATTAAAGACTCTACAGCGAGCTGGAACCACAGAAACAGTAACAAGAAACCCCCATCAGAGACTGCCGCAAACTTTATATTTTCCTCTCCTCTTTCCTGTCCCTATCTGCATGTGTGTATCACATATGCATGCCAGCATGGGTGCGCCGTATATCCGTAGGCGTTAACTGAATTAGAGTTAAGTTTTAATAAATTTTACTTTTCTCCTTTAAACCAAAGAAAGCCTGTTTGTGCTCATTTCTTTGCCTTATAATTGGAAAGCTGTGAACAAGGATTCACAAAAGGGGAGCTCACAACACAGTGTGTTTAAAAATAATACCCTGTTACAATAAGACCAGGTGAATACAGCAAACGACCCCTAGACACCTTTCTCACCTGGTCGTAACAGAAATTTGGGGGTTCGTCTGGGATTTTACCCACAGACAAATGAGTGAAATTGAAACTGGGAAGCCAAATTGTTCCCAATCAAAAAGAGCAAAATTTTCATACGGGTTTTCTTCTGGTTGTGTGTGATTGAATACAATCATGTCTGCAGGTGAAGCGAGTAGTTCTCCAAACCAGGGTGAAGTAACTTGGGATAAGTTAAAAGCACTGTCTATGGAGGAGTTGAGAAAAATGACTGAGCTGTGTGGGATCACTGTACATGGCAAGGCTAGGAAGTCTGAACTCCTAAGGCTAGTGGCAAACTATTTTTCCCTTGAATCTGAAGAAGCAGAAACAGTGTTAGAAACAGAATCCGACAGGGTATTGATAACAAAGGTACAATTGAAACAAAGGAAACTTAAATTTGAGGAAAAGGAAAAAGAGGGAACAAGAGAGAGCCTTCCAAAATGAACGTGAAGAAACAGAAAGACAGGAAAGGGAAAGAGAGAGACGAGAGAGAGAGAAAGAATATTCCGGAAAGAATCCGAAGAGAGCGAGCTGAAGCGGCTTGAGCTAACTAGGAGGCGACAGAGTAACCTTAGTGAAATCATGGTAAATATGGAGGAGCAGAATTCAGGGCTGGGCACAAGATTGCTAAAACTCGCTCAATTAATTCCAAAATTCAATGAGGAAGATGTGGAAGCGTTTTTCGTGTCTTTTGAGAAACTGGCAAGGAAGCTAAAATGGCCAGCTGAGACCTGGTCCCTTTTAATACAAAATGAATACAAAGCAAACTAACTGGAAAAGCCCATGAGGTTTATTCCTTGTTGCCAGATGCGAGTTCATCAAATTATGAACTGACCACATAGAACCATAGAAAGAACCATAGAAAAATTAAATCACAGAAGGAGGCCATTCAGCCCATCGTGTTTGTGCCAACCAAGAAAACTAGCTGCCCAATCTAATCCCACTTTCCAGCACCTGTAGAACTATAGAAAAATTACCAAAAATGCTATCCTTGGGCATATGAATTAGTACCCGAAGCCTATCGCCAAAAGTTTAGAGCCCTCAAAAAGCAAGCTAATCAAACATATTTGGAGTTTGAAAGAAGTAAGCAGCTGGCTTTTGACCAGTGGCTGAGGGCTTTAAAAATACAACTCAGCTATGAGACTGTCAGAGAAGTAATCCTGTTAGAGGAATTTAAAAACTCTTCCCATTCTCAATAAAGACCCATGTAGAGGAGCAGCGGGTTCAGGGAGCCCGGCAAGCGGCCATTCTGGCTGATGAGTTTGCTTTAATTCATAAATCAGTTTCACAGGGAGAACCTTTCCAAATCACCCCCCACAAATCCAAAAAGGACAAAGGGTGGAAAGTTGATATCCGCCCAGGCAGTCATGGAAGAGAAAGGAAAGCAGGAGACACAGGGGGCCCTCCTCCAACCAAAAAGGAAGGTGTTGTGAGCAAGAGTGAGACCCATGTGCCTCCATTGTAATAAGGCAGGGCATTTAAAAGCTGACTGCTGGAAACTTAAGGGGGAACCGGTAGGATTAATCAGGGCACACCCCTTGAATGACGATGGGGACCTGAGGCAAAGCACAGAACCAGCTGTAGCTTTAACTGCAGTAAGAGTGCAACCCAGGAAGCTTACTACGGCCAGTGCAGGAAATGTTGATAGGATTCCTGAAGGTTATCAGGGTTTTGTGTCTGAAGGGAAAGTAATCCCATACCCCTCGAGTGGGGCAAGCAAGCCCATAGTAATTCTCAGGGACACAGGGGCGACTAGATTCCTTTTACTGGGAAAAGGCCTGACCTTTCCTCCAGAGAGTGCAGTGAACACCAAAATGGTGGTCAATGGTATTGGAGGACAGTGTTTGCCTGTACCTATGTACCAGGTGCATCTGGAGTGTGACTTAGTTTTGGGACCGGTGACTGTTCGGATTGTCCCTAGTTTGCCTGTGGACAGGGTTGACCTGCTCCTAGGTAATGAGCTGGCAGGGGTGAAGGTGGTAGCACCACACCTCCCCCACCCCCAGTAGTAAAAGAAAGACCACAGGAGGTCAGAGAGACAGGGTAGTGGCAGGAGACAGTCTCCTGCAGAGCCCCTGAATGTGTAGTGGATCAGGCCATGATCAAACCAGCTCCCCCAGGGGAGACTGCATTGGCACTGCAGGAAAATGGCCGTGAGGTCTGCCTGTCTGAGACTTTCTTCGGAAAGTTAGGAGACCCAGGGAATAAATTAAATGGATTTTCCCTCGCTGAGGTTCAGCGAACCGACCCAGTATTGCAAGAGTTAGCACAGGCTGCTCAGTCTGAAAGTGAAGCAGAGGGAGTCCCTGATTGCTACTATTTAAAGAATGAGGTACTGATGAGGAAATGGAGTTCTCCTCACAGACCTGAGGGCAAGGTGTGGGCAGTAGTTCACCAGTTAGTGGTGCCACAGAGGTACCGGGGAGAAATATTAAGAAGGGCCCATGAGACTACAGTGGCTGTACATGCCGATATACGAAAGACCAAAGCCCACATAAGACAGCAGTTTGACTGGCCAAAACTCCACAAAGATGTGGTGGAGTACTGCAGGAGTTGCCACATGTGCCAGGCTGAGGGGAAACCCCAACCTGCAGTGAAACCTGCACCCCTAAGTCCTGTACTGGTGTTAGGAGAACCCTCCAGCAGAGGGCTGGTGAACTATAAGGGAACCCCATCGAGAACAAAAGGGGACAGGAAGGCACATAGCTGGCAAAAGTTTAGAAAAAGAAGGGGCAAAAAGTTAAAGGAAGTCCAGGAAGAATCCCAGATGAAAACCCCTACCGTCCGGTCAACCAACCCCGAAAAATGTGAAAAGTTAGACCCCACATCCTTCTGTGTAAATGCAGACTCCAGAACCACCCCACCAGAGTTACTAACAACATTTACAGGAACCAACAGAGACAAAGAGAGACCTCTAGGGGGCACAGAAACTATGAGGGTGATGCCTCACCTAGTCGAAGTGTCAAAGGAGAGTGCAGTTAACTCTGCACTAATACATACAGGCAGGAGTGTCCCAGAGAACAAAGGAGAGAGTAACAAAGACTCCTCCCCCACAGTCAGAGGAAAAGGGAACCACCTATCCCCTGAAGTCAGAAATCTTTGCATGACTCAGAACCGCCCCCTACTGACTATCCTGAAAAAAAAGAGAAAATTAAACAGGCCTGGCACCCTGAATGAATGGAAATAAATGAGAGAAATGCATGATTTTTCATTCTGTCTCTTATATTTCTCTCAAACCCTGTAATTAAAATGTGTTTTTCCTCAAATCGCATTTCATTGCCCTGGGTGTGGATGTGTCAGGCAAACCCTCCACCTGCCAAGACTGAGGCACACAGTATTTCGCCACATGAACAGTAAAACATAAAATTGCAAGCCCCTGACTGGAAAGACATTTGTATAGTAACAGACAGTGTTGGAACAATGAGGACCCAGTCATTGCTTCCCCAATGCACAGAAGAAGTGGTCAGACTAGTTTTAGTCATATGACTAGCTGGCTGTTGCAGTTTTGAACTGAGAGTTTTAAATTGGAGGAAACAGTCTTTGAAATGAGAAAGCTCCTGGCTCCTGGTTTGAGAATACCTCTCTCCTGTCTACTTTCATCTCACTCACACCAGCTTCAGAAACCATTGAGGACATGAGAACCTCAAAGAGAGAAAAGTCTCCAATGTTGGACAAGGTTTAAGAAGAATACTAGGCCCCAACGTAAAGTAAGAGCAGTCTATAATCAAAGACTCTACAGCGAGCTGGAACCACAGAAACAGTAATCAGAAACCCCCTTCAGAGACTGCCTCAAACCTTTCACCTTATATTTTTCTCCCCTCTTTTTTGTCCCTACCTGCATGTGTGTATCACGTGTGCATGCTAGCGTGGGCACGTTGTATATCCATAGGCGTTAACTGAATTAGAGTTAAGTTTACGTTTTAATAAATTTCACTTTTCTCCTTTAAACCAATGAAAGCCTGTTTGTGCTCATTTCTTTGCCTTATAATTGGAAAGCTGTGAACAAGGATTCACAAAGGGGGAGTTCAAAACACAGTGTGTTTTAAATTAAATCCTGTTACAATAAGACCAGGTGAAGACAGCAGAAGACCCCTAGATATCTTTCTCACCTGGTCGTAACATATACAATTATGACATTCCTCTCTTATCAGACTAAAACATGTCCATGATTTTCCTAACTCACTGAGTAAATGAATTTCTTCAATTACACTTGCTTTTAAGGGCAGCGTTTGGCATACACCCTTTTTGTTTTTAATCATAATCACAACACAGAATCTTTATATTCCTTTGGTGGTCTCCTCTCAAGCTGTGGTCTTTCTGTTGTCTCAGGAACTCTGGTTACCACATCAGGATTAGGAAATGTTGTCGGCCCCTCTGGAATTGATGTTTCTCCCTCTGGGTAACAAGCTGTCTGCCTGCCATTAGCATCACTGGCTTGGACATCTGGATTGTTGGATGTCAACAGCTCCTACATCTGGTTCATCTGCTGTTGTGTCTTTGTCACCATGATACTTTTTCACGCATGAAGAATTTCTGTTATACACTAATCCTTCTGGTGACTGCACCGTCACACTGTTTCCCCTCTTGGCAGTAACAGTGTATATTTTGGGACAACATGGTGTATCCATCTTACTCAGACTCTCCCATCTCAGCAATACTTCATCACCTGGCTTCACATCAGACTGTCTAGCTCCCCTTCTCTGGTCTGCATAAAACTTTGCAGCACCCTTTTTCTCAGCATCATGATCTCAAACCTCCTGATCAACTCTAATGTCCCTCAGCTCTGGTATCTTGATGCGTAGTTTGCATCCAAATCTCAACTCAGCTGGGCTCTTTCCTGTCATAGTGTGTGTAGTTGTTCTATACATGACCACATATGACAACAACACCTCCTTCCAGTCTTTACCCTCAGCCTGAGCAATCCTCATCTATTTCTCTAAGGATTGGTTTTGTCTTTCCACTTCCCCATTTGCCTGTGGCTATTTAGGTTTTACTCTGTAATGGTGAATGCCTGTGACTTGCATATAATCTGCAAAGGTCTGTGAAATGAACTGTGGCCGATTGTCTGAATACAGAGTGACTGGTAGACCATGCCTTGCAAATATTTCAGTCAATTAAAGCACCATTTTCTCTGCCGTTATAGACTTCATTATCACATACTCATAATAATGACTGTAATAGTCAATCACCACTAGTATGGACTCTCCTGATCGAAATGGATCTAAGAAGTCAACTGCTACATCCTCCCATGGTCCAGCTGGTAATAATGTGCTGTGTACTGGTTCTGGTGGATTGTGTCTACTGACAAGTTGACATGTTTTGACAAACTGCTCCATATCTTTCTCCATCCATGGCCACCATACTTTGGTTCATAAGTTTTGCTTAGTACCAACCACTCCCAAGTGACCCTCATGAGCTAGCATCACCATTCTAGGCCTAAGCTTTTGTGGCACTATAAGTCTGTTACCTCTGAGAATACATTTCCCAATTGTGCACAGTTCATCTGGTATAACAATGTATGTTTTGAATGGGCAGTTCTCCCAATTTCCAGCTTGGATTCTCTGTCTGATGTCATTCAATTCTGGATCTTTGTCTGACTCTTTTTCAATCTCTCTAGTTGTCATTGCGCTGGGTGTAGCATGAACTGCCACAAACCGCATGAATGATTCTGCTTCCTTCTCTAGTGATGATCTGTGTGTTTGTCCTTCAACTGATTCTTTGCTGTCTTGGTCAACCAGTTCCTGGATCTTTGCCTCAACTTTCCCTCTCACACCAAAAGGTGTTTTTTTGTAATTCTTTCATGCAATGTGGGCATTACCAGCGAGGCCAGCATTTGTTGCCCATCCCTAATTGCCCTTGAACTGAGTGGTTTGCTAGTCCATTTTTTTTTTAGAGATACAGCACTGAAACAGGCCCTTCGGCCCACCGAGTCTGTGCTGACCATCAACCACCCATTTATACTAATCCTACACTAATTCCATATTCCTAATTTCAGAGGACAGTTAAGAGAAAACCACATTTGCTGTGGGTTTGGAATCACACATTGGCCAAACTAGATAAGGATGGCAGATTTCCTTCCCTAAATGGCATTACTGAACCAGATGGGTTTTTACAACAATTGACAATGGTTTCATGATCATTAGACTTGCTTTTAATTCCAAATTTTTATTAATTGAATTCAAATTTCACCATCTGCCATGGTGGGATTTGAACCCATGTCTCCAGAGCATTAGCCTGGGCTCTGAATTACTAGCCCAGTGACATTACCACTACACCATTCTGTGTATAGGCTGAGCTACAGGGTTCATGTTCTCATCAATAGTTAATCTCACTTGGCAGTTGTAGAACTTCCCAATTCTTTGAAACACTGGTCCAAACTCCTCTCGAAGCTCCACATAGAAATTCACAGAATTCACTTTCAATCCAATGTAGCAACCCCCAAGGCTTGGCCAGTTTCTCTATTCAGAAGAGGCTCACCATCCTCCTCAATCACTATGAATTCTGCCTCCACACTCTGATCTCCAGCTCTTACATTCACAGTGAAATATCCAACATTTTGAAGTGGGTTTCCATTGTGTAAGGATAAAGTTTTTTGACACATTTCCAAGATGTGCACTTGATTCTCTTTGCCTTCAGTTCCTCCCACAGTGCTCTGCTGATGACATTACTGTCACTGCCTGAATCTACAATCATGTTCACTTCAACACCCCCAACAATCACTGGAACTTTTTCGTGGTTTCTCCCATTGACAGAAAACATGTATCAATGATTGCTATTCATGTCCTCACTCACTGCATCTTCTTCAACTCATCTTACAGTTGTACTACTTCTATCTCTCCTTCCTTTATGTAGTTTGCCAGGCCTCCCACTCTGTTCAGCTTTGCTTCTGCACTTCTTGACAAAATGGTCTTTGCCCTCACTATTTAAGCATATATTTCCCTTGGCAGGGCAGTAATCATCTCTTCCATAGTGCCTCAAGTTGCTACACCCGAAACACTCTCTCTCAGATGTTTGCTGTTTACATTTACTCGTACCTGGATTTTGTTGTGTTACTCGATTAACCTCAGATCTTGTCGTGCCAATGGTGAAAATGGGACCAAGTTTCATGCTGTGAACTTGTCCATCCACTGCTTCCAATGCAGCCGCTATTTTCAAAGTGTCATCCAACGTTAAGTCACCTCCTCTTTCCAGCAGCCTATGCTCAATTTATCTTACTTGTAATGTTGGACCACCTGATCCATTATGTGATTATTCAGATCCATCGCAACATAATTGCATCTATCCAATGCCTGCATCAAACAAGTCACAAATTGGGCTATTGTTTCCCTCTCTTTCTGTCTCATTTGATGGCATTTGACGTCACCATATAATGGTCCTTCAAAGCTTTCACTGCATGTTCATAATCTGCCTTTTCTCCAGTATCAGGCAACATCTTGAAAGTCTCCCTCACCGCTCACCCACATTGAACAGCAATAAGGCTTGTCACTGTGCTTTCCTAAACCCCGTCGCCCCATCCAAAAACAAACCGCGACTGTCAACATACGCTTCAAACTCCTCCAGCTATGCTTTCCATTTCACACTGACGGAACTGGCATCACTCATCGGATCAAACGGTTCAATTCCCTGGACCACAGACATATCAGCTCCAGTAAATGGCATGACACAATCCTAAATATCTCTGAATTTTACCTCTGTATTGTTTGTCTTTATAACCTCATTGTCAATGTCACATCTCAGGATGAAGAATCACACTTGAAGTCACAGATTTAACTTTAACAAAGATTTAACAAGCTTTATTAAACACTCTGTTCACTACAGCAACATATAGCTATCTGACCTTACAACAACCCCAAGGCAGGTGCTTTCCCCAAAACACTGAGCTCCTGTCAGTTTCACTTCCAAGTACCATATAGTCTCTAATACTCAAGCCCACACATACATTCATGACAGGGAACACCACCACCTGCCAGTTCCCCTCCAAGCCACACACCATCCTGACTTGGAAATATATCGCCGTTCCTTCATTGTTGCGGAGTCAAAATCCTGGAACTCCCTTCCTAATAGCACTGTTGTTGTACCTACACCACACAGACTGCAGCGGTTCAAGAAGGCAGCTCAGCACCACTTTCTCAAGGGCAATTAGCAATGGGAAATAAATGCCGACCGGGCCAGTGATGTTCACATCCCATGAACGAATAAAAAAAGGTCCTATGACCTGCCCCAAGTGAAGCTGGAAAACTTGAGTGTCAGGCAGGCCAGATGATGTTGATGAGATTCATCACTTCAGGAAGGATGTAAGGGGCCTTGAGAGGGTGCAGAGGAGATTTACCAGAATGGTTTCAAAGATGAGGGATTTTAGCTACACAGTTAGATTGGAGAAGCTGGGTTTGTTCTCCTTGGAACAAAATAAATTGAGATTTGAATCACAAAAGGTTAGTATGCAGGTACTGCACGTAATTAGGAAAGCTAATAGAATATTATCGTTTATCGCGAGGGCAATTGAATACAAAAGTAGGGAGGTTATGCTTCAGCTATACAGGGCATTGGTGAGACCACATCTGGAGTATTGTGTACAGTATTGGTCTCCTTATTTAAGGAAGGATATAAATGCATTGGAGGCAGTACAGAGAAGGTTTACTAGACTAATATCTGGAATGGACGGGCTGTCTTACAAAGAAAGATTGGACAGGCTAGGCTTGTATCGGCTGGAATTTGGAAGAGTTAGAGGCGATTTGATTGAAAAATATAAGATCCTAAGGGGTCTCGACAGGGTGGATGTAGAAAGGATGTTTCCCCTTGTGGGAGAATCTCAAACTAGGGGTTACTGTTTAAAAATAAGGGGTCGCCCATTTAAGACTGAGATGAGGAGAAATGTTTTCTCTCAGAGGGTTGTGAGTCTTTGGAATTCTCTTCCTCAAAAGGCGGTGGAAGCAGAGTCTTTGAATATTTTTAAGGCAGAGGTAGATAGATTCTTGCTAAGCAAGGGGGTGGAAGGTTATCGGGGGTAGGTAGAAATGTGGAGTAATCAGTTCAGCCATGATCTTATTGAATGGCGGAGCAGGCTCGAGGGGTCGAGTGGCCTACTCCTGCTCCTAGTTCATATGTTCGCATGATAGAGGTGTACAAGACAAGGACAGGTTTAGATAAGATAAACAAAGGAAAGCTGTTCCCATCAGCTGATGGTACAAGGACTAGGGGACACAGATTTAAGGTTTTGGGAAAGAGATGCAGGGGAGTGAGAGGAAGAACTTCTTTTTACGAAATGAATGGTAATGACCTGGAACTTGCTGACTACAAGGGTGATGGAAGTGGAGACGATGAATGATTTCAAAAGGAAATTGGATGGGTGCTTGGAAAAATAAACTTGCAGAGCAATTGGTTGCTCTGCAGACAGCCGGCATAGCCTCCTTCTGTGCCGTTACGATTCAATGTTAAGTGTGACTGCTGGAGTCAAGAGACGACAGTACCACCAGTGACTAACTGCTGGTGGCAGATTCAAGTAATCACCAACAATTTGCTTAAAGAGAGCTGAAAACATTATCAGCAAGAAATTGGGATTGTTTGCACTCAGATTTTAACACTATGTGCTCCCTTAGAGCTCCAAAATGTCTTCCTCGACTTGCGTGCATACTTATGGCGCAAATCGTGCCATATGCCATGCTATTGAGGGCGTTATAGCAGGCCTATCATAACATCAATCAGCACACAATGCTAATTTGATGCACCAACGATGCCATTTTGGAGCTCAACATTCTAGGCAATGCCCTTTCTTAACCTTGCACAGCTGAACACACGTTAAGCAGCAAGAAGAACCCACCACTGTTTCATAGATTTCATAGAGAGATACAGCACTGAAACAGGCCCTTCGGCCCACCGAGTCTGTGCCGACCATCAACCACCCATTTATACAAATCCTATATTAATCCCATATTCCCTACCGCATCCCCACCTTCCCTCAATTCTCCTATTTAAATGGATTGTCAACTACTTACAGCTTCGTTGCTGGTTGATTTCTTCTGGCTTTTGCTACAATTTTGCAAGTGCTTGGTGCTTTATATAGTTGTTTCAAGTTGCAAAAGTCTACAGTATGGCAGGAGCTAAAGGACCTTTTGCTGACTGCAAGACTTCTACACAAACAAGTTTCTCCCAGACATGGGAGCACGAGTAGGCATTTGCCTTGGAATACAGCATTACTCGAAGAATTAACAGAGGCCGTGTAGAGCAAGACAAGCTGATGGAAGTGGAGGAGGAGGTGTGGGAGGAGAAGGGCTCTCAGCAGGAACCATATCTGTCCATGATGTTCAGGGAGCAATTCTCCTACCTGAACCTCAGCAAGAAACTGTGTGTGAGATGTCTGCATTTCAGTAAGGGCCCCCTCACTGAAATCTTCCACCAACTACAGCCATAACTGCAACCTTAGAACACAGCAAGTATTTGCATTGCCAGTGGCTGTGGAGGTGATTGTGGCTCCTTCCGGGCTGGAGCTGGAGATATTTGCAACATCTCACAGTTTACTGTCCACTGTAAGGGAGGTCAGTGAGGCTCTCTATTCAATGAGAGCTGACTACATTTTATTCTCTTGCCAGAAAGTAGCAGGCGATGCGAACACGTGGCTTCACTAGGTTTGCAGGCTTCCCCAAACTGAGGTTGCCATTGACTGCATGCACAGTGTTTTGTGGGCACTGCATGTCAACTCTGCCCTATACCAGAACCAAAAGAGAATACACTTCCTCAACATCCAGTTGGTTTGTGACCACAGGCAGCGAAACATGCAGTTCAATGCCCATTATTGTGAAAGCATCATGATGCCTTCGTTCTGTGGCATTCCATTAAGCAGCTGCATTTGAGCTGTTGTATATTGCTGTCAGCATGTTGGATGCTTGGTTGGTCTGGTTTGCATAGTTTTCTGAAGCTTTGGTTAGTTTAAACAATAACTCATTTATTACATTACAGGAACTATATACACTTTCACTTCAGCACGTCTCTCTGCTGACACGATGCTTCTTCTTTCTCTCGGGTCTCTTACACACGTGATTGCTGACTCATTACTGTGGGACGTGTTACACTGTTCCAAACATTAACCCTTTCAAACCCTTATACTCCATCTCCCCCAAGTCTTTGTTCATATATATTTTTTCTACATACATTCATTTTTACTTTTCATACTGTCCCATCTCCCCCCAAGTCTCTGACATCACAGATTCAATCTGTCAGAAGGCTTCACAACTCCCCCTGATCGTGTTCTTGTGAGACTCAGAAGACCAGTTATCTTTCTCTGAACTCTTGTGTCTTGACTTGAATGGCCTTCATTGAGGTTTGTAGTATCTGGTGTTTTCTGAATTTCAGGATCAACATCTTGTTCATCCAAATGTTTGATTGATTGACATCTCTGATGAATAGAAAAGGGATTTCTTTTGTTTCTTCTTATAGAAATTCTGATGTATATACTAAATAAGATCTCTGTTGATTTTCATCTCTCTGGGCAATTACTCCTTCTCTTCCTTGGTCTCGTATCCATATCTTTTCTCCTTCCATCAAGTTGGGTAGGTTCCTTCTATTGTAATTAGAAACTTGTTTTCTTCTGATAAGACTTTCCTCTGTCTTGAACACTCTGATAATCCTGGACTTCTAGCCGTGGAAGTAATTTTTTGGATAGGATGGGAAGTTTTGAGCTTCTTTCCCATCAACAGTTCCAATGGTGCTAATCCACATATCAATGGAGTAGATCTATAGTTCAGGAATGCTGTTTAAATATCTTCATTGCTCTTTAACAGTGCTTTGATAGTTCTGACTCCTGTTCCAGCTTCACCATTAGATTGAGGATATCCAGGGGATCTTGTAAGATGTACAAATCCTCATTTTTCCGCAAAGTGCGTAAAGTAGTTGTTTGCAAATTGAGGACCATTACCTGACACAATCTCGTCAGGAATGCCATGTGTTGCAAAGGTCTCTTGTAAAATTTGAATGACAGTCTCAGTAGTCATTGTATACAAACAACTTCTATCCACCTTGAAAAGTAATCAGGTAGGATTTCCCATTAAACATGAGTAGATCCATTCCCAGACGTTCCCACAATCTGGTTGGAAATTGGGTCGAGATGAGGGGCTCCCTCTGGTCTGGTCTGTGCTTTGCACATACCTGACAATCAGAAATCATTTCTTCAATATCTCTCGATATACCTGGCCACCAGATGGACAACTGAGCCTGTGCTCTGCATTTTGTGATACTCATGTGGCCCTGGTGTATTTTTTCCAAGATATCTGTATGGATTGAGAACGGAATCACCAGCCTCTCGTCATATACCAGCAAATCATCCACCATAGTAAAAAGTGCTTTCTGTACTCAAAGTAGATTTTCATCACCGTACCACTGGGACACTGCTGTGGCCAACCTTCCGTACAATATTGGCGGATACGGATGGATTCCTTATCTTGCATCTCAGCATGATGAATTTCATGGAGCTTTTTGCCTGCCATTGTGATGCAGTGAACTGAGAATATGACTCAATCTCATTAGAGTCATAGAGAGATTCAGCACTGAAACAGGCCCTTCAGCCCACCGATTCCGCACCGACCATCAACCACCCATTTATGCTAATCCTACATTAATCCCATTTTCCCTCTCACATCCCCAACTTCCCTCAATCCTCCTACCACCTACCTACACTAGGGGAAATTTTTTACAATGGCCAATTTACCTATCAACCCACAAGTCTTTGAAATGAATGGAGTTAACATCCTGTTATGTAGGATGGTCAACAGTACCTCTGGACAATGCAGCTGCTGCCATTTTCAGCTTGCCCTGCACATATACCATTTCATACGTGAATCTCATAAACCTCAGACGGAACCTGTGGATTCTCAGAGGCATCCTAGTGGGTTCTTTTTCATCAAATGAGGAAAGTAAGGGTTTGTGGACTGTCTCTATGACAAACTTTAAGCCGACAATATAATCTGAAATCAAGCCCACGTGACTGTGCGAGCTTCTTTCTCTATGATGGCACACCTCATCTCAGTCTGAGACAATGCTTGTGATGTATAATAAACCGGTCTGTGACTTCCATCTGGCTGATCTTGAAAAAGGGCTGCTCCTAACCCTGTAGATGAGGCATCTGCTGCAACTGTGGAACGTAACGAAGGGTTATAATGTGATAAGATATCTGGTGAAATCAGCATGTCCTTGATCCTTTGAAATACTTGCTCCTGATGTGCATCCCAACACCATGCTTGATCTTTCCTTAATAGTTGTCTTAAGGGTTCAGTAACTTGTGCTAGATTGGGCAGATATTTTGCCAGTTGATTAACCATTCCAAGGAATCGTTGGAGATCTTGGACAGAAATAGGAATTGGGAATTCACTAATGACTCTTGACGTTTGTGGGTCTGCCATTATGTCATTGCTACTAACAATATGCCCTAGGAAATGATTAGACATTTTCGAGAATTCACACTTCTCATTAAGTGTCAGGCCTTCTTCTTGTAGGCAATTCAAAACCACTCTAACCTTCAGGTCATGTCCTTCGACAGATTCACCATGGACCAAGATGTCATTCATATGGCATATTACTCCTTTAAGGCCCTGTAGAATGTTCGACATAGTTCTTTGGAATATTTCAGGTGCAATTATTATACCGAATGGTAAACAATTAAAACAAGATCTTCCAAATGGAGTGATGAATGTTGTCAGGAGCCTTGCGTTCGTGTCCAAAGGAACTTGCCAAAAGCCACTAGTCACATCCAGCTTTGTGAATATAACACTTTTGGATAACTTTGCCAAGCTTTCATCGACTGAGGACATCGGATGGATTTCTCTTGTGACAGCCTTATTAAGCTGAGTTAAGTCTCTACAAATGTGAAGAGTACCATTAGGTTTAGGAACTGGAACCATCCCGAGCGCCACTCTGTTGGCTTGGTAACAGGAGAAATGACTCCCATCCTGGTCATCTCTTCTAGTTGAAGTTGGGCTTGCTTCATTAGTGGTGTGGAATCTTCCTAGGCGTAAAAAGACAAACGGGTTTCGCATCTTTTCTCAACGGAATGCTATATTTGGTCTCAAGTCTTCCAAGACCAGTAAATAATTTCGGAAAGTCTTTTTGGAAGCGACACTTGGATTCTTGCTGCTTGATTTCTTCCCCTTTCTTGATAAGATGAAGGTCTATACAAGCTCTTCTACTTAAAAGAGAGAATTCTTGATTCTGTAAACATACAATATTTCCAAAATCTGCTTTCCCTTATGCTGGAACATTACTGCAGCTGTCCCTTGACTTTCAATTCAATCCCTCATGGCCCGTGTAACTGAGTGTCTGTTGGTTGTAGGGAATGCGATGATAACCACAGTTCATTGTCTGATAAAACTGTTATACTTGCTCCAGTGTCTAGTTTAAAGTTGGTGATATGTTGATTGACACATATTTCTGCAGTCCAGAATGCATGATTAGGGTCACTGATCTCACCAAGGAGGTTTTCCGATTTCTCTTCCGAATGAGATTGTTCAACTTCATGAATGGTTCTACGCATGAAGACATTTTCTTTATAACTTTTTAAAGTAGAGGTTTTACTTTGGCACATCTTCACAAAATGGCCAACTTTCATGCAGTGAAAGCATTCTGCTTTGTTTGCAGGACACTTTTCGTGCCTGTGGGTCTTTTTAGTGCCACAGCACTGGCAGGGTTTTATGGCATCTTGTACCTTCCCTCCAAGTATACCTTCTTTTCTGGTGCCTCTTTTACAGTCCTGTGCTTAAGGAACTGTATGATTGCTGAAATTTTCCTGAACCAAGGTTTTTCTTCACCTCTCAGGATTGCTCTGTTCTAATTACAGACCTCTGCTTGTCTCACCAACTGTTTTGCTTTGTCTGGAGTGAGGTCTTCTTTAGGCTACAAAAGATCAGTAATACCTATTACAGTGCGGTCTGTTACCAATTCTGATTTTAGGTCTCCATATTCGTCTGTAAAGGTCATTAATAAAAGCATCTGCCAATTTACTTGGTTTCTGAACCCTTCTGTTAAATTTGGCCCTCTTAGGGATAATTTTGCTGGTCAGGTTAAAATACCTATCAAAAGTTTTTGAAACTTCATCAACTTTATCTGTTGTCTCATTAACGCCTTGTCTTGCAATAACATTGTCTTCCATTGCTCCTATAGTAATATATTAATTTGTCCTGCTTCCGACGTGCTGTCTAATTGAGAAATAATGCAGTATCTCAAAAATCCTTTCCTCCGCAGTAACCAGTTTTGGATTTCATTTGGTCCTTCTATGTTTTCAAACCTCCCTAGCGGTGAAAATTTAGGATCCATAGCTTTCCTAAGCTTTCTTTTTAAAATTTTTTCCAGTAATGGAAGTTTTCCATGCTTTTCAGCTTCAAGGCCGTCTCACACAATGGCCATCGACTTTGGATCCGCCCTTTCCAAGGATTTGCCTTTGGCGGTGCTACCTGCCTAGTGCACCATTAGAAGCAATTTAGTACCCTCTTTAAGAGTTGCTCACCAGATCCCCAACCATTGCTTGGTTCTCTGACTCAAAGCCTGTGATCACTGGACCGGGTCTTTTTTACACAGACGACCACGCCTTGGTGGTGCAGCCTGAATGCTTCTGAAAGCCGATTCCCCGACTCTCTGTGCCTTCACTTCATCCACGGAGCAGCTCTGGAGCTCTTTGCAGTTTCCTCCTGAGTTCTGCGGTCTTTTGCCACTACTTTTGCAGGTAAATAAATTTCTTCAAAATTTTCTGGGTGTTGCATTTCAAGGACCATCATTGTTCACCGTTGCCACCATATTGTATATCGCTGTCAGCACATTAGAATCCTAGTTGATCTGGCTTGCATAGATTTCTGAGGCTTTGGTTAGTTTAAGCAATAACTCATTTATTACATTACAGGAATGATATACACTTTCACTTAAGCATGTTTAACCCTCTGCTGACACAGTGCTTCTTCGCTTTCTCGAGTCTCTTACACATGTGATTGCTGACATCATCATAGTGGGAGGTCTTACTCACACTGTCCCAAACATTAACCCTTTCAAACCCTTATACTACATGAGTCACCACAGGAAGCCAAAGGGAGGCTACTGCGTGACAAGGGTTATCCATTGAAGACACGGCTGATGACTCCTGTGTGCAATCCATGCCCATATGTGAAGCATAATACAATGACAGTCATGCATATGAAATATGACAGAACAAACCACTGGCATGCTGAAACAATGCCTCCACTGCTTGGACTGCTCTGGAATAGCCCTGCAGTACTTGGCAGAGCACAGATCAAAATTCATGGCGGTCTGCTGCATTCTGCACAACCTCGCTATCATTAGGGGACGGCCCTTGCCACCAGATATACAGCGAGTAGCTGAGGAGCAGGAGATGGCTCCTGGGCTGGAAGCTCCCTAGGAAGCTCCCTTGCTGTTCAACTCTATCCATGGCCATCTGCTCCCATCCCTAACGTTTTCTCCCCCAATCTGCCCTCTTAAACTGTTTAAATTCCCCTGGCTCTTTAAATCAGTTCATTTTAGCCCTATCTAAAAGCTAACAGTTAGTTTAGTGTATGTTACCTGGGCCCACTGCCCTCCCCCAGCCACACCTGCTCTTTGTTTTCTCAATGAAATTGATCCGGATGAAACTGACGAGCACAGCTGCCGATACTTCAATCTCCGATCCTACTGTCTTCACAGTCCAGAGTGTCTGCAGCCACGGCATGCGGTAAGTCCATTGAGGTGAAGAAGGAGCTGCGGGACCCGAGAGAAGTCCTGTGAAAAGGTGCCCCGAACACCCAAAACATCCACGAACGGCCCCCCCGGCCGCAACTTCAAAGCGCCCGCGGGAGATGGCTCGGAGAGCATCTGCAGCGCACTGTCGGCAATGCTGCATGCCTTTATTTAAACCACTGCAAAAAAAAAACCCTTAGCAAATGTAATCACCTCTAAGTCTGCCAAATGATGCTTCACCTCCCGAAGGACGTGGATGAGCTTTCCGGACGTCGATGGTGGGCACTGAGGAAATGGCTTATTACCTGCACCAGATTCCACCCCCCCTCCCCCCCCCTTTACCCCCCTTCCACCCCCCCCCACCCCCGTCCCCTTCCCTGCTCCACCCTCTCAGCTCACCCCCTCACAACCCCGTCCCAGCCCGCCCCCCCCTCGCACCATCTTCACCCCGCACCCCCTTCCCCTGCACCCCCCCCCCCCACCCCCTCCCTCTACCCCTCCCCCTTGCATCCCCTCCTCCCTCCGGCACCATCCTACACCTGTGTAGGGGCCCCAACAACCCCACTGCCTTGTGGGCGTCTCGGGAGAGACCAAGGCTAAGGGAGTAAACCCTAACAGAAAATCCGGAGCGGAACCCCGTAGGCGGTCATGTGTCACCTTTGGCATGTTTCCGGCAGTTCCTGCAGCCATACTGGTGCCAAACGTCGTGTCCTGCACTCCTTTGGACCCCACCAGAAAGGCCGAGAGGGGGGTTTTGACGACTGGGCAACTCTCAACCTCCATAAATTTGCCCAGGCATGCGCCATGGAGAGGTCACTCCATAGTTGCCTCACAGCGACTAAAACAACACGGAAGGCAGCAGTTACGGGTTATAAGTCCAGATAAATTGGCGTAGAAACTGGGCGCCACGGGTTGCCTTTGTCGGTGGGAGAGGTCATTGCACCTCACTGGACAGCTACCGCCCGCCTCAAACCGGGCAGCCCCCGGTCAATAAGGTTCTGTCCCACCACAGTCTGCCTGCTTCAATGGGTGCTTGGAGCTCAGGGTCATTGCCCGAAAGGTGGACTGATACACCGCACCAAACAACATGGAAAAAGGAAAGAAGGTACCAGCCCTTCGCTTTGCAAGCTGGAACGTCAGAACTATGTGTCCTGGCCTGTCGGAAGACCTTACACAAATCAACGATTCTCGGAAGACCGCCATCATTAACAACGAGCTCAGTAGATTCAATGTGGACATTGCAGCACTTCAGGAGACTCGCCTCCCCGCGAGTGGCTCTCTAGCAGAGCAAGACTACACCTTCTTCTGGCAGGGCAGGGATCCTGAAGAACCAAGACAGCATGGAGTGGGCTTCGCCATCAGAAACTCCTTGCTCAGCATGATAGAGCCTCCCTCAAATGGCTCGGAACGCATACTGTCCATCCGACTGCTCACCACCTCTGGTCCAGTACACCTACTCAGCATCTATGCTCCAACACTCTGCTCCGCACCTGAAGCTAAAGACCAGTTCTATGAACAACTCCATAACATCATTAGCAGCATCCCCAACACCGAACACCTATTCCTGCTGGGGGACTTTAATGCCAGGGTTGGGGCCGACCATGACTCATGGCCCTCCTGCCTTGGGCGCTATGGCGTTGGAAGGATGAATGAGAACGGGCAGAGACTGCTTGAGTTGTGTACCTATCATAACCTCTGCATCACCAACTCGTTCTTTCACACTAAACCCTGTCACCAGGTTTCATGGAGGCACCCAAGATCACGTCGTTGGCACCAGCTAGACCTCATTGTCACAAGGCGAGCCGCCTTAAACAGTGTTCAAATCACACGCAGCTTCCACAGTGCGGACTGCGACACCGACCACTCCCTGGTGTGCAGCAAGGTTAGACTCAGACCAAAGAAGTTGCATCATTCCAAGCAGAAGGGCCACCCGCGCATCAACACGAGCAGAATTTCTCACCCACAGCTGTTACAAAAATTTCTAAATTCACTTGTAACAGCCCTTCAAAACACTCCCACAGGGGATGCTGAGACCAAGTGGGCCCACATCAGAGACGCCATCTATGAGTCAGCTTTGACCACCTACGGCAAAAGTGCGAAGAGAAATGCAGACTGGTTTCAATCTCATAATGAAGAGCTGGAACCTGTCATAGCCGCTAAGCGCATTGCACTTTTGAACTACAAGAAAGCCCCCAGCGATTTAACATCCGCAGCACTTAAAGCAGCCAGAAGTACTGCACAAAGAACAGCTAGGCGTTGCGCAAACGACTACTGGCAACACCTATGCAGTCATATTCAGCTGGCCTCAGACACCGGAAACATCAGAGGAATGTATGATGGCATGAAGAGAGCTCTTGGGCCAACCATCAAGAAGATCGCCCCCCTCAAATCTAAATCGGGGGACATAATCACTGACCAACGCAAACAGATGGACCGCTGGGTTGAGCACTACCTAGAACTGTACTCCAGGGAGAATGCTGTCACTGAGACTGCCCTCAATGCAGCCCAGCCTCTACCAGTCATGGATGAGCTGGACATACAGCCAACCAAATCGGAACTCAGTGATGCCATTGATTCCCTAGCCAGCGGAAAAGCCCCTGGGAAGGACAGCATTACCCCTGAAATAATCAAGAGTGCCAAGCCTGCTATACTCTCAGCACTACATGAACTGCTATGCCTGTGCTGGGACGAGGGAGCAGTACCCCAGGACATGCGCGATGCCAACATCATCACCCTCTATAAAAACAAAGGTGACCGCGGTGACTGCAACAACTACCGTGGAATCTCCCTGCTCAGCATAGTGGGGAAAGTCTTTGCTCGAGTCGCTCTGAACAGGCTCCAAAAGCTGGCCGAGCGCGTCTACCCTGAGGCACAGTGTGGCTTTCGTGCAGAGAGATCGACTATTGACATGCTGTTCTCCCTTCGTCAGATACAGGAGAAATGCCGTGAACAACAGATGCCCCTCTACATTGCTTTCATTGATCTCACCAAAGCCTTTGACCTCGTCAGCAGACGTGGTCTCTTCAGACTACTAGAAAAGATCGGATGTCCACCAAAGCTACTAAGTATCATCACCTCATTCCATGACAATATGAAAGGCACAATTCAACATGGTGGCTCCTCATCAGAGCCCTTTCCTATCCTGAGTGGTGTGAAACAGGGCTGTGTTCTCGCACCCACACTTTTTGGGATTTTCTTCTCCCTGCTGCTTTCACATGCGTTCAAATCCTCTGAAGAAGGAATTTTCCTCCACACAAGATCAGGGGGCAGGTTGTTCAACCTTGCCCATCTAAGAGCGAAGTCCAAAGTACGGAAAGTCCTCATCAGAGAACTCCTCTTTGCTGACGATGCTGCATTAACATCTCACACTGAAGAATGCCTGCAGAGTCTCATCGACAGGTTTGCGTCTGCCTGCAATGAATTTGGCCTAACCATCAGCCTCAAGAAAACGAACATCATGGGGCAGGATGTCAGAAATGCTCCATCCATCAATATTGGCGACCACGCTCTGGAAGTGGTTCAAGAGTTCACCTACCTAGGCTCAACTATCACCAGTAACCTGTCTCTAGATGCAGAAATCAACAAGCGCATGGGTAAGGCTTCCACTGCTATGTCCAGACTGGCCAAGAGAGTGTGGGAAAATGGCGCACTGACACGGAACACAAAAGTCCGAGTGTATCAGGCCTGTGTCCTCAGTACCTTGCTCTACGGCAGTGAGGCCTGGACAACGTATGCCAGCCAAGAGCGACGTCTCAATTCATTCCATCTTCGCTGCCTTCGGAGAATACTTGGCATCAGGTGGCAGGACTATATCTCCAACACAGAAGTCCTTGAAGCGGCCAACACCCCCAGCTTATACACACTACTGAGTCAGCGGCGCTTGAGATGGCTTGGCCATGTGAGCCGCATGGAAGATGGCAGGATCCCCAAAGACACATTGTACAGCGAGCTCGCCACTGGTATCAGACCCACCGGCCGTCCATGTCTCCGTTATAAAGACGTCTGCAAACGCGACATGAAATCGTGTGACATTGATCACAAGTCGTGGGAGTCAGTTGCCAGCATTCGCCAGAGCTGGCGGGCAGCCATAAAGACAGGGCTAAATTGTGGCGAGTCGAAGAGACTTAGTAGTTGGCAGGAAAAAAGACAGAGGCGCAAGGGGAGAGCCAACTGTGCAACAGCCCCAACAAACAAATTTCTCTGCAGCACCTGTGGAAGAGCCTGTCACTCCAGAATTGGCCTTTATAGCCACTCCAGGCGCTGCTTCACAAACCACTGACCACCTCCAGGCGCGTATCCATTGTCTCTCGAGATAAGGAGGCCCAAAAGAAAGAAAGAAAAGAAGCTGAGGAGCAGGAGAATGGGAAGGAGCAGAAGACAGTGAAGAGGAGGAAGACTAGGAAGAGGAAGCAACCTCGGCAGCTCCTTTCTGGCCGGGCTGACCACGAACAATTCATCTGAGTGTGATACCTGTAACCAAAACGGCAATTCCTCAATCACCAGCAGTCCCACACCTTACTTTCTGTCACTGATCATCACAGTACACACCTGGCCACAATGCAAAAATAAAATCCACCACAAAATAAACATTCCAAACTCAATTTAGAAAGTAAATCCTGTCATATTGCATGAAAAAGTCAACTAATCACACTTGTGCATTCCCTTAGTGCCTGTCTTCCATGTGCCTTTGCCTTTCCTAGTGCTCCTATGCTGTGCTACTCCGTGGCTGCAGCATGGCTGGTGGGAGGCTGCTGACTTTCAGTGGCAGAGACTGCAGGTGGCCTTGGAGGACAACCTCGAGCAGCTCTCGGTTTCATACTACGCCGTCTCAATATGGGGAGCAGAGTTCTGTGCTGGCTGGCTGACAGGCAACAGCAAGGGCACTGGCAAGTGGAAGTAGTGGGAGGGCGAATGCTGTCATCCTGAGAGAGGGCAGCAGGTTTGTGCTCCACAGAGCCACTGCCACTCCCCAGGGTAGTGCCTCAGCAATGTTAGCAATCTGTTTCAGCACAGATTGTTGGACTGCTGTGACACCCTGCAAGCCCCTTTGCACACTATAATTCACATGTATGACGGCAACAATCTGAACTTCCACTGCAGCACTCAAAGGTTGTTACTGTTTATGCTGCAATGGAAGCTGCAAAATCGGCCATCAGTCGCTGCATCATGGTCAGGTCCACAAGTGTGTGAATACAGTTGGCCACCATTTCCATACTGGAAAGGATGGGCTCCAAGATCTGCACAAAGTTGGTGTTGGACTCCTCCATGCTCCTTAACACTGACTGCAGGCTGTCAGGCTTCCCAATACACTAAGCATTTCATGGGGCATATCCATCAGCATTCTTCTGTTGGCTGCCCCATCGAGGTACTCATCTGAGTTCACTGCAGCACAACCCATGTGTAATCTCTCCCTCCAGTGAGCTGGCATTTGTGCTATCCTCGCCCTCTGCCCTGGTTGCAGCCCACTAGTGCCTAGTGTCTCACCATGCGCAGATCCCGCCTCTATGCCATCATCTAAATTATGCGTAATATCAGTACTTAAGCAGGTGGCTGCAAGCCTGAAGTCGAGTGACGGTGAATCATCATCATCAATCTTTTCTTGCTGTTTCATCCACTGATTGGCCTGGTTGCACTTCTTGGGTCTCTGAAAGAAATCAGGCACAAGAGTAAGATTGTGCTGTGGGGAGGTGGGGAAAATAAGAGGTGCGTGCTTACACCATCTGCATCTTTTAAGTCAACAAAGAGTGTGGGATGAGGGAGAAGTGGGATTTGAGCAGGCAGATTAGATTTGCAAATACCGTCATCTTCAATGGATTCAGCCACGTCACTGGCCATAGCTTCAGCAATAGCCTTTCGATAATGGCTAGCATTGTCTCCTCCAGGCGTTAAGAAAAAAGGTTTGCCTGTCTCCTCTGGTTAGCTCCTACTGCCTCCAGTTGCACGTCACCTTCTCTTGAAAGGAATATGGAAGTGTGTCAGTGAGTGTCAAGCAATCTGTTTGGCTGATGTGCCTGCCATGGTTGAATAGTGTGTGCAAGCAATGAGATGTAGGTGTGAGGCTTGCAGCAGTGATAGGTGTGTGAGGGTGAGGTGAATGTGAGGCATGAGTCCTGATGGATAGAGATTGTTGGTAGGTGAGTTAAGGGAGTGTGGTAATTTGAGAAGTTGCTGAGGCTAGTAGTGCTGTAAGTGTAATATGGCATTTGAGGGTGCATTCACTAACGTTGATGACTCATTTGAGGTCATGGAACTTCTTGTGGCATCCATGGCTATTGGCTGCCAATGCCTTCCAAGCGTGAGCCTCCCAGCTCCCTGCAGATACAGCACATCTCTCATCCTTTCCACCTCCTTGACCAAGACTTCCAGCGCAATGTCTGAAAATCTTGCAGTCTGTACTTTCCCCATGTTGTGCCATTTTTCGCTGATTTTTTTTTATTTCCAAAATATACTTGATTCATCAAAATCTGTTAAAAATACATTACCAAGCAGTTTCAAACAGCACCAAGTCAAAAAATACAAACAGTGCAAGGGTGATCAGTTTCCTTCAATACAATCATGAGTTGCCTCACAACCCTTCCATTTCATTGTCATGCCAGATACATTTTTACATTTATAGCACACAAAATTTTCCCGATACAGTTCGAGGGGTTTCCCATGGATCCAGCCCCTCGGTTCAGCTTGGTGGGGGGACCTTACACTGTGGTCTTTCCCCATTGAGCCTTTGCTGTGGCTGCCCCGAGCTTTAGTGCGTCCCTCAACACGTAGTCCTGGACCTTGGAATGTGCCAGTCTGCAACATTCGGTGGTGGACAACTCTTTGCGCCTGAAGACCAGCAAGTTTTGGGCGGACCAAAGGGCGTCTTTCACTGAATTGATAGTCCTCCAGCAGCAGTTGATGTTTATCCCGGTGTGCGTCCCTGGGAAAAGCTCATAGAGCACAGACTCCTGTGTGACAGAGCTGCTTGGGATAAACCTCGACAAAAACCACTGCATCTCTTTCCACACCTGCTTTGCAAAGACACATTCCAGAAGGAGGTGGGCAACCGTCTCTTCCCCACCACAGCCACCGCAAGGGCATTGTGCGGAGGGGGTGAGATTTCGGGCGTGCAGGAAGGATCTGACGGGGAGGGCTCTTCTCACCACAAGCCAAGCTACGTCTTGGTGCTTGTTTGAAAGTTCTGGTGATGAGGCATTCCGCCAAATGACTTTGGCGGTCTGCTCGGGGCACCATCCGACGGGATCCACCATCACCTTTACCCGTAGGGCTTTGAGGACATTCCGTGCAGACCACTGCCTGATGGACCAGTAGTCAAAGTTCCACGAAGGATAGGTGGTACGGCACGGTCCAACTGGATGGAGCGTTCCACGGCAATGTGACCAGGCCCATCCTTCGCAACACCGGGGACAGATAGAACCTCAGCACGTAGTGACACTTGGTGTTTGCGTACTGGGGATCTACACACAGCTTGATGCAGCCACACAGGAAGGTAGTCATCGGAATGAGGGCGTCGTTGGGTACATTTTCCGCTCTTATCCAGAGGTTTGAACATCGTGTCCCTCCAGACCCGGTCCATTTTAGATCCCCAGATGAAGCGGAAGATGGCTCGGGTGACCACCACAGCGCAGGAGTGGGGTATGGGCCAGACCTGCGCCACGTACAGCAACAATGTGAGCGCCTCGCACCTGATGACCAGGTTCTTACCCACAATGGAGAGAGATCGCTGCCCCCACATGCTCAGCTTGTGTTGTACCTTGGCTACTCGCTCCTCCCAGGTTTTGGTGCACGCCCCGGCCCTTCCGAACCATATCCCCAGCACCTTCAGGTAGTCTGACCTGACGGTGAAGGGGACAAAGGATCGGTCAGCCCAGTTCCCAAAGAACATGGCCTTGCTCTTGCCGTGGTTGACTTTAACTCCCGAGGCCAGTTCGAACTGGTCGCAGATGCTCATCAATCTGCACACAAACAGCGGATGCGAGCAGAAGACGGCGACGTCATCCATGTACAGAGAGGTTTTAACCTGAGTGCCTCCACTGCCTGGGATTGTCACCCCTCTTATGCTCGCATCCTTCCTAATAGACTCAGCAAAGGGTTCAATATAGCAAACAAACAAGACCGGGGAGAGAGGACAGCCCTGTCTGACTCCAGTTTGGATCGGGAAACTTTCCGATTCCCACCCATTGATTGAGACTGCGCTCCTGATGTTTGTGCAGAGTAGTTTCATCCAATTGCAGATTCGATGGATGAACAACTCCATAACATCATTAGCAGCATCCCCAACACCGAACACCTATTCCTGCTGGGGGACTTTAATGCCAGGGTTGGGGCCGACCATGACTCATGGCCCTCCTGCCTTGGGCGCTATGGCGTTGGAAGGATGAATGAGAACGGGCAGAGACTGCTTGAGTTGTGTACCTATCATAACCTCTGCATCACCAACTCGTTCTTTCACACTAAACCCTGTCACCAGGTTTCATGGAGGCACCCAAGATCACGTCGTTGGCACCAGCTAGACCTCATTGTCACAAGGCGAGCCGCCTTAAACAGTGTTCAAATCACACGCAGCTTCCACAGTGCGGACTGCGACACCGACCACTCCCTGGTGTGCAGCAAGGTTAGACTCAGACCAAAGAAGTTGCATCATTCCAAGCAGAAGGGCCATCCGCGCATCAACACGAGCAGAATTTCTCACCCACAGCTGTTACAAAAATTTCTAAATTCACTTGTAACAGCCCTTCAAAACACTCCCACAGGGGATGCTGAGACCAAGTGGGCCCACATCAGAGACGCCATCTATGAGTCAGCTTTGACCACCTACGGCAAAAGTGCGAAGAGAAATGCAGACTGGTTTCAATCTCATAATGAAGAGCTGGAACCTGTCATAGCCGCTAAGCGCATTGCACTTTTGAACTACAAGAAAGCCCCCAGCGATTTAACATCCGCAGCACTTAAAGCAGCCAGAAGTACTGCACAAAGAACAGCTAGGCGTTGCGCAAACGACTACTGGCAACACCTATGCAGTCATATTCAGCTGGCCTCAGACACCGGAAACATCAGAGGAATGTATGATGGCATGAAGAGAGCTCTTGGGCCAACCATCAAGAAGATCACCCCCCTCAAATCTAAATCGGGGGACATAATCACTGACCAACGCAAACAGATGGACCGCTGGGTTGAGCACTACCTAGAACTGTACTCCAGGGAGAATGCTGTCACTGAGACTGCCCTCAATGCAGCCCAGCCTCTACCAGTCATGGATGAGCTGGACATACAGCCAACCAAATCGGAACTCAGTGATGCCATTGATTCCCTAGCCAGCGGAAAAGCCCCTGGGAAGGACAGCATTACCCCTGAAATAATCAAGAGTGCCAAGCCTGCTATACTCTCAGCACTACATGAACTGCTATGCCTGTGCTGGGACGAGGGAGCAGTACCCCAGGACATGCGCGATGCCAACATCATCACCCTCTATAAAAACAAAGGTGACCGCGGTGACTGCAACAACTACCGTGGAATCTCCCTGCTCAGCATAGTGGGGAAAGTCTTTGCTCGAGTCGCTCTGAACAGGCTCCAGAAGCTGGCCGAGCGCGTCTACCCTGAGGCACAGTGTGGCTTTCGTGCAGAGAGATCGACTATTGACATGCTGTTCTCCCTTCGTCAGATACAGGAGAAATGCCGTGAACAACAGATGCCCCTCTACATTGCTTTCATTGATCTCACCAAAGCCTTTGACCTCGTCAGCAGACGTGGTCTCTTCAGACTACTAGAAAAGATCGGATGTCCACCAAAGCTACTAAGTATCATCACCTCATTCCATGACAATATGAAAGGCACAATTCAACATGGTGGCTCCTCATCAGAGCCCTTTCCTATCCTGAGTGGTGTGAAACAGGGCTGTGTTCTCGCACCCACACTTTTTGGGATTTTCTTCTCCCTGCTGCTTTCACATGCGTTCAAATCCTCTGAAGAAGGAATTTTCCTCCACACAAGATCAGGGGGCAGGTTGTTCAACCTTGCCCGTCTAAGAGCAAAGTCCAAAGTACGGAAAGTCCTCATCAGAGAACTCCTCTTTGCTGACGATGCTGCTTTAACATCTCACACTGAAGAATGCCTGCAGAGTCTCATCGACAGGTTTGCGTCTGCCTGCAATGAATTTGGCCTAACCATCAGCCTCAAGAAAACGAACATCATGGGGCAGGATGTCAGAAATGCTCCATCCATCAATATTGGCGACCACGCTCTGGAAGTGGTTCAAGAGTTCACCTACCTAGGCTCAACTATCACCAGTAACCTGTCTCTAGATGCAGAAATCAACAAGCGCATGGGTAAGGCTTCCACTGCTATGTTCAGACTGGCCAAGAGAGTGTGGGAAAATGGCGCACTGACACGGAACACAAAAGTCCGAGTGTATCAGGCCTGTGTCCTCAGTACCTTGCTCTACGGCAGCGAGGCCTGGACAACGTATGCCAGCCAAGAGCGACGTCTCAATTCATTCCATCTTCGCTGTCTTCGGAGAATACTTGGCATCAGGTGGCAGGACTATATCTCCAACACAGAAGTCCTTGAAGCGGCCAACATCCCCAGCTTATACACACTACTGAGTCAGCGGCGCTTGAGATGGCTTGGCCATGTGAGCCGCATGGAAGATGGCAGGATCCCCAAAGACACATTGTACAGCGAGCTCGCCACTGGTATCAGACCCACCGGCCGTCCATGTCTCCGTTATAAAGACGTCTGCAAACGCGACATGAAATCGTGTGACATTGATCACAAGTCGTGGGAGTCAGTTGCCAGCATTCGCCAGAGCTGGCGGGCAGCCATAAAGACAGGGCTAAATTGTGGCGAGTCGAAGAGACTTAGTAGTTGGCAGGAAAAAAGACAGAGGCGCAAGGGGAGAGCCAACTGTGCAACAGCCCCAACAAACAAATTTCTCTGCAGCACCTGTGGAAGAGCCTGTCACTCCAGAATTGGCCTTTATAGCCACTCCAGGCGCTGCTTCACAAACCACTGACCACCTCCAGGCGCGTATCCATTGTCTCTCGAGATAAGGAGGCCCAAAAGAGAGAGTTTCATCCAATTGCAGATTCCCTCCCCAAACCCCATTTTGGAAAGTACGTCCATCATGTAGGTGTGCGATATCCTGTCAAAGGCCTTCTCCTTGACCAGGCTGATGAGGCAGGTGTCCACCCTCCTGTCCCGTACATAGGCGATTGTATCCCTGAGTAGCGCGAGACTATCAGAGATCTTCCTGCCGGGTACAGTACAGGTCTGATCAGGGTGGATCACCAACTCCAGAGCAGACTTGACTCGACTGGCTATGACTTTGGACAGAATCTTGTAGTCAACATTAAGCAGTGAGATGGGCTGCCAATTTCTGATTTCTGCCCTCTCCCCCTTCCGCTTGTAAATGAGGGTGATGAAGCCTTTCCTCATGGATTCTGACATGCTGCCGGCCAGCAGCATACTCTCATATACTTCCAGCAGGTCTGGGCCGACCCAGTCCCACAGGGCCGAATACAACTCAACTGGTAAGCCGTCGCTTCCGGGAATTTTACTCGTCTCGAAGGACTCGACGGCCTTTGTCAGCTCGTCCAGAGTTAGCGGATTGTCCAGTCTCTCGCTCATGCTGTCATCTAAGACCTCCATGATAGATGACAGGAAGGACTGGGAGGCTCTGCTGTCCCTGGGCTTCGCGTCATACAGCCCAGCATAAAAGGATTTGCTGATACTTAGTATGTCGGACTGCGAAGACGTTACCGAGCCATCCTCTTCCTTTAGGCTGCTGATAACAGAGCTCTCTCTCCCTACCTTTTGGAAGAAGTAACGCGAGCAAGTCTCATCCTGCTCAACAGAGTGGACTCTGGACTGGAAGATGATCTTGGAGGCCTCTGTGGCAAAGAGCGAGGCCTGCTGGCTCTTCACCTCTTGGAGATCCTCCTTGACCTCGACCCCCATCGACTGCAGCCGGAGCATATTTTGCATTCTTTTCTGGAGTCAGGGCATTTCCCTGTCTCAATCTCTGAACACCATTGAGGATAAAGAACCTATTGATGTTCTCCTTGATCGCTTCCCACCAGTGAACTGGAGAGTCAAAGAGGGGTTTCACGGTCATCCAACCTTTGTAATCCCTTTTGAGTTCCTCAGCGTTCTCTGGGGTTAGCAGTGTAGCATTGAGCTTCCATGTCCCCCTGCCAACTCGCTAGTCGTCCTGTAAGTGACAGTCGGCCAGTAAGAGGCAGTGGTCAGAGAAGAAAACCGGCTTGACGTCGGTGGATCCGACCGTGAAAGCACGGGACACAAACAGGAGGTCAATCCTGGAACGGGCAGACCCGTCCAATCTTGAACAGGTGTATCTGCGCTGCGCTCCATCTGCAGTTTGGCATCTTTAACTGTTTCTATTAGGAATCTGGACGTAGCGTCCAGTTTGCTGTCGTCACTGCCGGATCGTCCAGCTGCATCGATGATGCAGTTGAAGTCACAGCCTAGGATGACCGGCCTGGATGGCGCCAGCAGCAGTGGGAGCTGCTGGAAGCCGGTCAGCCGCTCGCTGCATTGAACTGGGGCATACACGTTGATCAACCGGAGCGGAGCGTTGTTGTACATTACGTCTGCTCCGAGGAGGCGACCGCCCACCACCTCCTTAACTTCGGAGATGGTGAAGTTACCTCCCTACAGCAGAATAACCAGGCCGGAGGAACGGGAATCATTACCCCCTGACCAGATCGATGGCCCGTGGGACCACCATCGCGACTACTGCCTGTAGGTGCTGAGGTGTGGTATTCCACACTCCTGCAGAAACAGTAGGTCGGCTTTGAACTTGGCGAGGTAATCCAAGGTTGAAACACATCGCGTAGTGGATTTAATGCTACGCACATTAATGGAAGCAATCCTTATACCCATTTTTTTAAAAGTTTGTTGTTGCTTCCCATACCATTTGTCCTTGCTAGTCCCAGTTCTTCGGGATGTTCCATAGTGTGCGCAAGCTGTTTCACATTCGTTGGGCTCAGAAACCCTTACTGGTTTTTCATGCAGGTTTGTTCTGCTGGGGTGACATCGGGGGTGGGGGGATGGTGGGGGGAGTCTTGTAGGCAGCAAGGATTGGGTTGTCCTCTGCTGTTCCCCTCTGTTCCTCCTCGAAAACATCACTGCTCCCGGCTTCCCTGAGCTGAGGTGCGCCAGATGTGTCTTTGCTCCCGGTGTCCAGGAGCTGGGATGCGTTGGCCACGTCGTTACGTGTGGCGCTTTGGGGTTGGGGCACGCCGGGCCCATCACAGCTTCCAGTACCCGGGGGCTGGGATGCTTCATCTTCCATCTCCTTGGAGTTCTGCCGCCTCTTTTGAAGGGGCCGTCGTTCCAGCACTTCCTCGTCCAGTGAAGAGGAGCTGTTGTAGTCTGTCTCAGACGGTAACCTCCTCTTACCACTGGTTTGGGTGGTGGCCTGTTCTGCTTTTGGAGGTCTTTTCTTAATGGTTCTCCTTTGTACCACTTGCCACTGACCTGTTTGTCCATCTGCTGCCTCCTCCTCCATTCATTCTGTCTGTGGAGGAGGGGTTTCCGGGCGTAGGGTAGGTGCTGGGTCACTGGTTTCAGCTGCCTCCCCTATCTTCTCCTTCTCAGGTAGACTTTCCTCACTGCGGAGAAAGTTGCTTGTCTCCTTTCCAGCACCGGACGCCTTCGTCGTACCTTCTCCTGGCCTTTCCTTGGACCTTGCCACCTGAGCATAACTGAGGCAGCGTTTGGGGCAGGTTTTGTAGAGGTGGCCTGCCGCACCGCACAAGTTTAGTTTAGAGATACAGCACTGAAACAGGCCCTTCGGCCCACCGAGTCTGTGCCGACCATCAACCACCCATTTTATACTAATCCTACACTAATCCCCATATTCCTACCACATCCCCACCTGTCCCTATATTTCCCTACCACCTACCTATACTAGGGGCAATTTATAATGGCCAATTTACCTACCAATCTGCAAGTCTTTTGGCTTGTGGGAGGAAACCGGAGCACCCGGAGAAAACCCACGCAGACACAGGGAGAACTTGCAAACTCCACACAGGCAGTACCCGGAATCGAACCCGGGTCCCTGGAGCTGTGAGGCTGCGGTGCCAACCACTGCGCCGCTGTGCCGCAACACTAAGTCTGCTTACAGTCCTTGGTCTGATGGCCTTCCTCCTTGCAGTTCTTGCAGACAACAGTGCTGCAGTTAGCTGCCACGTGACCAGATTTGCCACAGGTGCATCAAACTCTGGGTTGCCCAGCGTAGACCAAGAAGCCTCGACTTCCCCCGATAGCGAAGCTGGAGGGAGGGTGGATAATGGCTCCATTGGCATTGACCTTCAAGGTCACCTTGACCTGCCGCTTGCTGGTCCAAATCCCAAAGGGGTCCTTGACATCAGTGCTGCTGCCGGCCACCTCGACGTACCTGGCGAGAAAGGTGAGTACATCCACCACCGGAACATGGGGGTTGTAGAGGTGAATCGTCACCACCCGGTCCCGTGAAGAGCGGATCCACTGTGAGGAGCGACAGTGGCGCCCGGTCCCCTTTCTCCTTGAACGCCTTCAGGAACTTGATGCATCCCGCCACGTTCCGGAACATCACGTCGAAGTATCCACTGCTGGGGAAATCCTGCAGGTAGAAGATGTCCGTAGCTTGAAATCCACAGCAATCGAAGAGGATTTTTTTGATGAAGAAGGTGCGATTGACCGGTGCATCTCCTTCCTTGTCCTTCACGACCACCCGAACGGTGTTCCGCACTCCCTGGCCTGAAGCTCGAAGATTGGTTATAGCCATTTTACTCAAAGCCTACCCAGGATCAAAAGCCACTGATCATGGTTTCTCCGCTTCCAAGTAAGCACTGATGAGAACAGGTACTACACTTGATCTTAGCCAAAAGGCTGAGAAGCGAGCGTTCCGCCTGCACAACTGCTAGCACCTATCCAGCTACAATGTACCTCCCCTTTAAGAGTTGAAGGCTAGCTTTAAGCAGTGCAGGTTTAAGTCATGCTAATTGCCTCCTGCTGATACCTTCAGGCAATCAACAGTACAGTTAGCGTTGGCTGGATGACAAAATCATTGAAATGAGTAGGCAGCACAAAGTTAGCGTAATTGTTAGCTTGATCACGCTTTTTAAACCTTGTTTTTGGGGCTATCAAATTTACATCCACTCCCTTCCCCATACTTTAGTACAGTCAACATTAGCACTAATGGATATCCAATATTTATGGTGAAGATGTTGCCAGTTAATTTTACCAGATGATTTCCTATACCTGTACAGTTCAGTAGAACCACCTCCCTGATGCCAGGCAGTTCATCTGCAAATTGCACTTAAACATGTTACTCAAACATGACCATAATGTTCAATTTTACTAACATGCTCCATCGTGAACCACCTTCAATTACTGGCAGTTAATTTGTAGGAATTCAAATCTTCAAGAAAAATTAGCTTGAACTATAAAGAGACCTTTGAGATTTGCACTCTGCACGATGTGAACCAATGTGAACAGATTTCCAAGTGACCCAATTTAATAAAAGCTGATTTAAATTGATTGCAGTGATAACATGTGCTGTATTTTCTGGTATTGCTGACACAGCAACGTTTTATATATATATACCAGACTCATTCATCATCAAGCCTCTCTCTCTCTGCAGCAACACTGAAACTATATGCAATGGAATATTTCTAGATTCTTTGTGTGTTCTTTATTACAATCTATGATCCAGATTATCACACTCTCTCAGGTGGGGTGAAATACATAGTAATGTGTAAACAAAAAAAGAAAATAATAAAAGACAATTATTCGTCGAAAACATTTTTTGAACAGCACATACATAATTTATAATCTTCACTCCATCACAATCTTTCTTCGTTCCATTTTATCAACATTGCTGTGACCAATGCTCCACTCAATCTGTCTCACTGCTCTCCCTTAGCTGCAAAGAAGCATCCTACTTGTTATTCCTCTTCTCTGCATGCTGCAGTCAGCACATCATACTGTTTGCACTCTAACCTATCCAATGCTGAAAGCTGAAGGACTCACCCCCTTCCTTCCTCCTCCAATCTTTAGGATACAGCTGTGAAAGTTTGGAAGAAAATGGGCTTATCAGTGATAGGCAACATGGTTTTGTGCAGGGAAGGTCATATCTTACCAACTTAATAGAATTCTTTGAGGAAGTGACAAAGTTGATTGATGAGGGAAGGGCTGTAGATGTCATATACATGGACTTCAGTAAGGCGTTTGATAAGGTTCCCCATGGTAGGCTAATGGAGAAAGTGAAGGCGCATGGGGTCCAAGGTGTACTAGCTAGATGGATAAAGAACTGGCTGGGCAACAGGAGACAGAGAGTAGCAGTGGAAGGGAGTTTCTCAAAATGGAGACGTGTGACCAGTGGTGCTCCACAGGGAGCCGTGCTGGGACCACTGTTGTTTGTGATATACAAAAATGATTTGGAGGAAAGTATAGGTGGTCTGATTAGCAAGTTTGCGGACGACAATAAGATTGGTGGTGTAGCAGATAGTGAAGGGGACTGTCAGAGAATACAGCAGAATATAGATAGACTGGAGAGTTGGGCAGAGAAATGGCAGATGGAGTTCAATCAGGGCAAATGAAGGTGATGCATTTTGGAAGATCCAATTCAAGAGTGAATTATACAGTAAATGGAAAAGTCCTGGGGAAAATTGATGTACAGAGAGATTTGGGTGTTCAGGTCCATTGTTCCCTGAAGGTGGCAACGCAGGTCAATAGAGTGGTCAAGAAGGCATACGGCATGCTTTCCTTCATCGGACGGGGTATTGAGTACAAGAGTTGGCAGGTCATGTTACAGTTGTATAGGACTTTGGTTCGGCCACATTTGGAATACTGCGTGCAGTTCTGGTCACCACATTACCAAAAGGATGTGGATGCTTTGGAGAGGGTGCAGAGGAGGTTCACCAGGATGTTGCCTGGTATGGAGGGTGCTAGCTATGAAGAGATGTTGTGTAGATTAGGATTATTTTCATTAGAAAGACGGAGGTTGAGGGGGGACCTGATTGAAGTGTACAAAATCATGAGAGGTATAGACAGGTTGGATAGCAAGAAGCTTTTTCCCAGAGTGGGGGATTCAATTACAAGGGGACACGAGTTCAAAGTGAAAGGGGAAAAGTTTAGGGGGGATATGCATGGAAAGTTCTTTACGCAGAGGGTGGTGGGTGCCTGGAATGCATTGCCAGCGGAGGTGGTAGACGCGGGCACGATAGCATCTTTTAAGATGTATCTAGACAGATACATGAATGGGCAGGAAGCAAAGAGATACAGACCCTTAGAAAATAGGCGACAGGTTTAGATAGAGGATCTGGATCGGCGTAGGCTTGGAGGGCCGAAGGGCCTGTTCCTGTGCTGTAATTTTCTTTGTTCTTTGTACTTCCATAAGAACACAAGAAAGAAAGGTAAAGGTCATTTAGCTCATTAAGCCAATTCCTTCTGACAAAAAAACACATAACCTGTATTATCATTTTGGTAGACACCTGCAATTTATTTTATCTCCTTGCAGGAATAGATTACCAAATATATAATTTCCAAGGGAAAACTTAAATTCTTGCCTGATGATTAAACAATGAAGCAAACAAGTCTCCAGGATATCAATTAAATAGTACTCAACTCTGACCTAATGAGCTTCTGCAGAACTCTAACTACAACAGAGCCTCATCCATTGATCATTACCACCTCAATTTTGTAGCTCAGCCAATTTTCAATTCATTAATTTCAATCATTACACTTCCCCCTTCAATTTCCTTCCTTCCTCTCCTGAAGGCACTGGCGTGAGGTTTAACACAAGTGAGCATGTGAGATTGGGTGCTGGTGCAGGCAAGGGTTAAGTCGGGCAAAATTCCAAGCACATCGGGAATACACCTCCAATCTGCCCACTTCCGGGTTTAATGGAGGCAGAACAAGGGGCAGGCAACCATCCCGGTCCCAGAAGGTAGGTTGGTAATTTAAACATTTTAATGAGCCTGCCAGCCTCTGATTTAAACCACTTTGTAGACCTCAGGAAACCTGGCAGCTGGTGTGAGCCGTGGACGGCTTCGGGGAGAAGGTAGGTGCCTTCACAGCACTGCTTGTGGGTCAAGAGGGGCAGGAGTGCTTCCACCCAGCCCCTCAAACTCCACCCTCATCAGACCTCTACGTCGATACAGATCGGATTCCACACTTCTGTATTTGGCAATTGGACACCATGCACCCCTCCCCCACTACACCGGGATCTGACCTCACCCCCATGACCCCATCCTCACCCAGATTGGAGATCAAGCCTACCTGCTCCTGAGACCTGCTCCTCACCTGATTGAAAGCCGAGTCTATCATTCAGGTTAATCTCTGGGCTGGACCCTATCAGAGCCAGAATTCACATGCTGTTTGAAGTTCTGCTCCCTCCTCTATGTAACCCAACCCTGTTACTATCCAGGCCACTGACTCAGGTCAAGTACAGATCCTTCAACACCAGCTGCCCTCGGTACTTTGAGTGGTCACTCTTCATGTGCGACTTGAGACAGTGAGTATTTACTATGGGGTCAGGAGCCCTCTCATCACCTCTTGACAGTACATGCATTTCCCAACTTGAGTTGCTTTATAGTGTTCATAGGATTCCTGGCTGACATTTTTAACCCTTCTTAGCACAGAAGTACTGAGGTTAGTTGAAGTTTCCCTTAGATTACATAAAACTATTTAGGATTTACAGCATAGAAATAGGGCATTTGGCCCAACTGGTCCATGCTGGTGTTTCAGCTCCATATGAACTTCCTGCTATCTTACTTCATCTCATTCTATCATCATATCCTCCTATTCCTTTCTCCCTTATGTTTTTAATCTAGCTTCCCCTTAAATGTATCTATTCTATTCACCTCATAGACTCCTTGTGGTAGTGAGTTCCACATTCTAACCACTTTCTGCGTAAAGCTCCTCCTGAATTCCCTACTGGACATAAAGGTGATTTATATTTAGTTCTGAACCAGTGGATGTGGTATATTTGGATTTTCAGAAGGATTTCAATACATGGGATATAGTAAGCAAAATTAGAACACCTGGTATGCAATGAGGATTGGTTAACAGACATGTTACAGTCAAGTGAGGAGGGGTTGAAGGGCTTCCCTCTTTTCCCTCTCCTTCTAGATGGGTGGCACAGTGGCGCGCACCACAGCCTCACAGCTCCAGTGACCCGGGTTCAGTTCTGGGTACTGCCTGTGCGGAGTTTGTAAGTTCTCCCTGTGACTGCGTGGGTTTCCGCCGGGTGCTCCGGTTTCCTCCCACAGCCAAAGACTTGCAGGTTAATAGGTAAATTGGCCATTGTAAATTGCCCCTAGTGGTGGTCGGAGGATGGTGGGGATGTGGTAGGGAATATGGGATTAATGTAGGATCAGTATAAATGGGTGGTTGTTGGTCGGCACAGACTCTGTGGACCGAAGGGCCTGTTTCAGTGGTGTATCTATAAAAAAAACAGGTTTAATTCTTTCTTAAAGTGGATGTACTGGCCAATTCAGTCGGTGTTTGATTACTTACCTGCTATGATCATAACAACAATCAATCGGACAGGTTTTCTTGAATTAACAAAGATGTTAACTTTATTGTACATAAACCGGACTAATAAAAATAATAAACACATGTCAACTTTCACTCAGGCACACACTCTGGAGGTGTACACACACACAAATAGGTTACAGAGTGGGGAAATTAAGATTCGTTGAGTTAAAGTCCACAAAACTAAAGGGTATACCGTCTGTGTGGATTGGTGATTCGGTGGGCTTCTAGTTGAATTCAGTGGTTTTGAGGGTTTTAGTACGAAGAGATAGATGACTGGTTTGGTGACTCTCTTGGTGATGACGATGCAGATGATTTACTCCAACAGGCTTTCCGATCATAGCCGGAGTACGCAAAGGTGGTCAGTAAACAAGCAGGATTTGAAAGAGTTCAAGCTGGAATAGACAGAGAGCGAGGACTTCTACTTAGGATCTGTTCATGCCAGAGTCCAGTTGCTTCTCCTCTGCTGCAGAGAAAGGCACAAGCTTAAAACCACAGAGGGGGAGGGGCTTGTCACGTGACAGTCACTCAGTCATTCAAACATAGCAGTTAGCAGTATTTCTTTGTTTGCTGAGAGAACAGGTAGTTCCTTTAAACTTTCTGGGATGTGGTTCTTGCTGGGAAATGCACAGACAAATTGTTTCTCTCCTCACAAGCATTGCAGTGCTGCAGTGCTGCAAATTAGGTGATCATCTTAAGCTAAAAGGAAGACTTTGCTGGCAGCTTGTCTTTTAAAAATGTCTTTTCAAAATACAAATTTATATCTGTAACCAGTGGACCAAGTAAAATTATCATTCAACAAAACACATTTGTGTAACAGGACAGAAAACAGAGAGTAGGAATAAATGGGTCATTCTCGGGTTGGCAGGCTGTGACTAATGGGGTACAGCAAGGATCAGTGATTGCACCCCAGCTATTCACAATCTATATCAATGATTTGGATGTGGGGACCAAATGCAATATTTCCAAGTTTGCTGATGACACAAAACTAAGTGGGAATGTGAGCTGTGAGGAGGATGCAAAGAGGCTTCAAGAGGATTTAGACAGGCTAAGTGAATGGGCAAGAACATGACAGATGGAATATAATGTGGAAAAACGTGAAGTTATCCCCTTTGGTAGGAAAAACAGAAATGCAATGTATTTCTTAAATGGTGAGAGATTGGGAAGTGTTGATATTCAAAGGGACCTCAGTGTCCTTGTTCACAAGTCACTGAAAGTTAATATGCAGGTGCAGCAAGCAATTGGGAAGGCAAATGGTATGTTGGCCTTTATTGCAAGTTGATTTGAGTACAGGAGTAAAGACGTCTTGCTGCAATTGTACAGAGTCTTGGTGAGACCACATCTGTACATTCTTGGTCTCCTTAACCTTAGGAAGGATATACTTGTCATTGAGGGAGTGCAGTGATAGCTTGAAGTGATTTATGACTTTAACCCCTTATAGGGACTAAACCAAATCAGGAGTACATCCCTATAAATCTCCTTCAATTAAGTTCAAACCAGACAAATTCTCAGACACTTATTTGGGTCCAAAGAATTGTACTAGCTTTCCCTCAAAGAAAGAAGACCAACAGAGAATATTGCCATCTTTAGGATAGCCTATTTTTAATATTTATGGCTAAGTCAAAAATATCCCAGATATTATAAGAGTCTGGGAAACTCTCTTCAATGTGTATCTCTCCACTTAAAGATTCACAGAGAGGGGGTTCTTGCAGTTGTATACAGAATACTACATGAGACAATTTATTACTTTTTATAGATTTATTAAAGAATTTAACATGTAATAAACTTCTTAAGTGGATAGGTATATCACAATATCAAATATTACTGAGAGATGTAACACACATTCTTATTTCTAACATAGAATCCAAAAGTTTAGCCTTGCAGCAAAATTATCCTAGCATATCCAGAATAAACATCAATTTTTAATGTAAACTTTTAACCTTAAATTCCCCGAGTACGGCATGGGATGAGAAGTGTTGTTTGAAGATACAACACCCCTAAACTTTGCTTTCAAAACCTCTCATTTTATACTATTTCTAAGGTGTCATCTGACTTCCAGCATTTATGTGACCTTCCTGTGTGTGTTTAAAATACATATTTGATAGTATCATGAACTAACTCTCCACTTAATGTCTTACTGGAAACCCCCTGTTTTCAGAAGTTGTGAACTTTTATCTGATCAAAATGTTTACAATTGTGTTTACTTGACCTCTTGTTCCTGTTAGTACAATTCCATTTATTGTTAATTGCCCTGTCCATGGTACCTTAAAGCAACACCCGGAGCCGATTTGTCTGCATCGACAACCTCATAAACTAATTAAGTCTATTACTACCTCTTACTGAGGTCAGACAGGATATTTCAATGTGTATGTTTATCTTCCAATTCCCTCGCAACAGAAATTCTATTCTAACAGGGACCTTGAAATATTTAACTCTACCTTCTTAAAGGGGAATTTCAGTGAAGTCTGAAAACTGACCATTTATTCAATCTTTAACTCTAAAAGGCATAGTACACTAACTATTTCCAAATTCTACTTAATCAAGCCTATTATACCTATATTCCATCACAAGCTCACCAGACTGATCCCTGGGAAGGCAGGATTGTCCTGTGAGGAGAGATTGAGGAGACTGGGCCTGTATTCTCGAGAGTTGCGAAGAATGAGAGGTGATCTCTTGAAGCATACAAAATTCTTATAGGGCATGACAGGGTAGATGTAGAAAGGATGTTGCCCCTGGCTGGTGTGGTGGGGGTGGGGAGGTGGTTCTAGAACCAGGGGACACAATCTCAGAATAAGAGGTAGGCCATTTAGGACTGAGATGAAAAGGAATTTCTTCATTCAGAGGGTGGTGAATCTTTGGAATTTTGTGCCCCAGAGGGTTGTGGAGGCTCAGCCACTGAGTATGTTCAAGACTGAGATTGGTAGATTTCTAGATATTAAAGATATCGAGGGATATGGGGATTGTGTGGGAAAATGGAGGTAGAAGATCAGTCATGATCTAGTTGAATGGCACAGCAGGCTCAAGGGACCAAATGGCCTCCTCCTGCTCCTATTTCCTATGTTCCTATGTTCTATACTTTGCTAGAAAATTAGCCAATCTCTGTTTCATGCTGAAACTTGAGCACTCAAGCAGCACTTGCTTGTTGAGTGCTTCCTTGACTATTCTCACAGATATTTCTGCTGCTCCATTTGATGCTAGATGATATGGAGGAGTGAGGGTATGTTTGATACCATTTTGCTTTATGAAATTCTGCAACAGAGCTGAACAAAATCGAGGTCCGTTATCTGAGACTAGCTTCTACAGTAAACCATGACAAACAAAAATGGACCATAACTCATCTATTGCCTTTTCAGCATTGGTATTTTGACACATATGCTTTACTGTGATCCACCTAGAGTGACTGTCAGTAAGCACCAAGAAATAGTCTCTTTCCTTTACATAAAGTTGACTTGCACTCTTTGAAATGGACGAATCACCCATGACCATGGTTTTTGGTGGCCTTATTCCTGCAATTTTGACAAATTGTACATTAGCTAATCAATGATTCTAGATCACAGTGTTGACGAGAACAATAAACAAAACCTCTGGCTATGGATTTCACACGAACTATACCAGTGTGTTCAGTATGAAGTTCTGCCAGAAACTTGTCATTTAAAGAACTAGGTACTACTACTCTGGGACCCCACTTATTGCATCCCTGTTCACATCCCAACTTATTACATCGATTGTGGAATGGTTTCAGTTCCACATCTGTACACTTGTCAAATGCTGTTCAACCAAGGCCCATTTGTAGCCTCTTTTTAAAACTCGGTCTTTCTAGGTTTAAGCTGCAGTTTCAGTTGCAGTGATTGGGATGTTCTCATCCACAACTCCAATTGTGAAAATTGCACCTTCACAGCCTACTTTTGAGTCTTCATGAGGCAAACACGACTGTACATCAGCTATCGCATTCTGCTTTGAAGTACGATATTCAATGTTGTAGTCATACAGTGAGAGAAGTCATTGATGCTGCCATTGTCGGTATTGCAGACTTTAGTCCCAGAATAGCTACTAGAGGTTTATGATCTGTAACTAGCATAAAGTTTTGAGCCAGCTAAAACTTATGAAACATTTTGATTCCGAAGATGATTCCAACTGTTTCTTTTCTATCTGCGTGTAGTTTCATTCACTCAGGGTCAGGCTACGTGATGCGAATGCTATGGGCTTTTCTGGACCCTCATCCATGACATGACTGATAACAGTTTCAACTCCATAATTTGAAGCATCACATGCTAGCTTCAAGTCACAATTTGTGTCATGATGAACGAATAGTGCATCACAGGTCAAGCTTCTCTCACATGCATCATAAGTATCTTCTTGTGCTTTAGACCATTCCCATTTCACATCTTTCTTCAACAACTCATGTCGTGAAGCTAACACTGTTGCAAGCTCAGGCAGAAATCGTGAGTACCGTAGAACCATAGAACCATAGAAAAATTATGACACAGAAGGAGGCCATTCAGCCCATCGTGTCTGTGCCGGCCAAAGAAACTAGCCACCCAAACCAATCCCACCTTCAAGCACCTGGTCCATAGCCTTGTAGTTTACAGAACTTCAGGTGCATGTCCAGGTGCCTTTTAAAAGAGTTAAGGGTTTCTGCCTTCACCACCGTTCCTGGCAGTGAATTCCAGACACCCACCACCCTCTGGGTGAAGAAGTTTTTCCTCATGTCCCCTCTAATCCTTCTACCAATCACCTTAAATCTGTGCCCCCTGGTAATTGACCTCTCTGCTAGGGGAAACAGATCCTTACTGTCTACTCTATCTAGGCCCCTCATAATTTTATACACCTCAACTAAATCACCATCAGCCTCCTCTGTTCTAAGGAAAACAACCCTAGCCGATCCACTCTTTCCTCATAGCTGCAACTTTCAAGTCCTGGCAACATTCTTGTAACTCTCCCCAATTATGTCCTTCCTGTAATGTGGTGATCAGGACTGTATGCAATACTCCAGCTGTGGCCTCACCAGCATTTTATACAGTTCCAGCATTACATCCCTGCTTTTGTATTATGTACCTCAGCCAATAAAGGAAAACATTCCATATGCCTTCTTCACCACCCTTTCTACCTGCCCTGCCACCTTCAGGGACCTGTGGACATGCACAACAAGGTCTCTCACTTCCTCAACCCCTCTCAATATCCTCCTGTTTATTGCATATTCCCTCGCTTTGTTGGCCCTCCCCAAATGCATTACCTCACACTTATCTGGATTGAATTCCATTTGCCACTTTTCCGCCCACTCAACCAAACCATTGATATCATTCTGGAGTCTACAGCTATCCTCTTCACTATCAACTACACGGCCAATTTTTGGGTCATCAGCAAATTTCCCAAACATGTCTCCCACATTTAAGTCCAAATTATTAATATATACCACTAACAGCAAGGGACCCAACACTGTGCCCTGTGGAACGCCACTGGAAACTGCTTTCCATTCGTTTGTTGACTACTACCCTTTGTTTCCTGTCACTGAGCCAATTTTAGATCCAACCTGCCACATTCCCCTGTATCCCATGGGTTTTCATTTTTCTGACCAGTCTGCCATGCAGGACCTTGTCTTAGTAAAATCCATGTAGACCACGTCCACTGCACTACCCTCATCAATCCTCCTCGTTACTTCCTCAAAAAACTCAATCAAGTTAGTAAGACACGACCTTCCCTTAACAAATCCATGCTGGCTATCCTTGATTAATCCACGCCTTTCTAAGTGGCAGTTTATCCTATCCCTCAGAATTGATTCTAATAATTTACCTACCACCGAGGTCAGACTGACCAGCCTATAATTATTTGGCCTATCCCTCTCACCCTTTTTGGTACAATGTTCGCAGACCTCCAATCCCCTGGCACCTCGCCCGTATCTAGTGAAGATTTGAAGATGATCCTCAGTGCATCCGCTATTTCCTCCCTGGCTTCCTTTAACAACCTGGGATGCAATCCATCCAGCCCGGGCAAGGATTTCAGACCCTCTAGTATTTCCTCTCTCATTATGCTTATTGTATCTAATATTTCACATTCCTCTTCTTTTACTACAATGTCTGCATCATCCCTCTCCTTTGTGAAGCCAAAGGAAAAAAACCCATTAAGAACCCTGTCCACATCTGCATCCACACATAAGTTCCCTTGTACATCTCTGATAGGCTCTATGCTGTCCTTAGTTATCCTCTTGTTCTTAATGTACTGATAAAACATCTTTGGGTTTTCCTTGATTTTACCTGCCAATAATTTTTCATGTCTTCTCTTTGCTTTTCTAATTTCCTTTTTTACTTCACCCCTGCACTTTCTATACTCCTCTATGCTTTCTAAAGTATTAAGTTTCTTCTGCTTTAACTTACCCTGTATGCTTCTAGATAACCAGGGGGCTCTAGATTTGGCAGTACAAGAGGGGTACAAGATGATGAGAGGCATAGATACAGTGGATAGCCAGAGACTTTTTCCCAGGGTGGAAAGGGCTATCACCAGGGGGCATAATTGTAAGGTGATTGGAGGAAGGTTTCGGGGAGATGTCAGTGGTAGGTTCTTTACACAGAGAGTGGTGGGTGCGTGGAATGCGCTGCCAGCGGTGGTAGTAGAAGCAGATACATTAGGGACATTTAAGAGACTCTTGGATAGGTACATGGATGATAGTAGAATGAAGGGTAGGTAGTTAGTTTGATCTTAGAGTAGGTTAAAAGTTCGGCACAACATCGTGGGCCGAAGGGCCTGTACTGTGCTGTACTCTTCTATGTTCTATGTTCTATCACCCATTATCTTTGTGGGGACATGCCTACACTGTGCCTGTAGAATCTTGGATTGGATCATGCCTAGAAAAGATCTAAGGCCAGACATATTATAATCGAAAATCTTCACCATCCCAGCAGCTAGGTCACTGGGAGTTAGCTTATTTTGTTCATCATGGTCTCTAATGTTGTTTGCTGCAAATATATTTGCACTTTAATCCCATCCTCGTTACCAAAATCAGTTAAATATCGGGAGGAACTTGTAAAGAAAGACAGACACCAAGATGGCAAGATCACATGTTTAATGACTTCATCACTCACTGTGCAATCTCATAACATAGGAATATATTACAATGGTCTTGGAGGACAACTTCGTGCAGCTCTAGCAATAGAAGGCCCAACTGCAGACTGCACCATCTCGGCATGGGAGGTAGGATTCAGGGCTGGTTGGCTGACAGACAACAGCAAGGGCTCTGGTAGAGCGACAGGTGTCAGAGGACAAATGCTGTCTTCCGAAGAGAACACAGCAGCTTCATGCTCCTCTGAACTATTGCCATTCCCCTGGGGTGGAGTCTCAGCAATCCTAGTAATGTGTTGGAGCACAGATAGCTGGTGTGCTGTGAGACCCTGGGGCTGACTAGATTGCGCTGTGGGCAGCTGGTGTGGACATGATGGGCTGAATGGCCTCCTTCTATGCCATAAATGACTCTATGGCCCTGCAAGCCCCTTTGAACACTGTATTCCACAGTCATGTAAGCAGCAGTCTGAGCTTCCACTGCAGACTCAGAGATTGGGTGGTTGCTGCTTAAGCTGCAATGGAAGCTGTGACATCAGCCATTTAACGCTGCATCATGGTCAGGTCCACAAGTGTGTGAACACAGTTGGCCATCACTTCCATGCTGGAAAGGATGGGCTTCAAACTCTTCACAAAGTTCTGCGTCAAGCTGGGCTGGACCCCTCCATGCTTCTTAACACTGATTCCAGGCTTTCTTTCAGGCTTTGCAATGCACCAAGCATTTCATGGGGCATATCCATCAGCATTCTTCTGTAGGCTGTCCCATCGAGGTACTCATCTGAGTTCACTGCAGCACAACCCAGGTGTAACCTCTCCCTCCTGTGAGCTCGCACAAGCATTATTCTTGTCCGCTGCCCTGGTTGTGATCACTCGTGCTCAATGTCTCACCATGTGCAGATCCCACCTCTAAGCTGTCCTCTAAGATATGCACAGTGTCAATATTTGAGCTGGTGACTGTGATTGTGAAATCAAGTGACGGTGCTGTGTTTTCATCATCACTCTCATTTTGGTGTTCCTCCACTGTCTGGTCAGGTTACACCTCTTAAGTATCTCAAAGGAATCAGGCACAAGGGTAAGGTTGTGGTGAGGGATGTTCGGGGGAAGGTAAGAGGTACATAATGAGGAGGATGTGGGATGTGAGAAGGAGGATTAGGCATGAGGGTACTGTTATCTTTGATGTCCACACATGTCCCCAGTGGATCCTTGGAATGATCTAGCCAGGTAAACGTTTGGTGCCACTGTGATCTTCAAGGCCACTGGGGTAAAGTGACCCCTAAATCCCATAGGTCGCAACTCGTCCTGCAGCAGGGCTCATAAGTCGGTGACAGATTCCTTAGAGAGGCAATGCCACTTGGACATTTGGAGATAGCTGATTCAAGTCCAGTACACTCTCTGGTTTAGGTGTCTCCTTCTTGGGCATGGCTGGCTGCTGCTGCTCTTGTCATGGAGCTTCAGGGGCAGGGCAACTGCCTCTTAGCCCTCCCTCCATTGGAGGTGCCAGATCACACCACAGGAGTCCAAGGTGTATGAGACCCATGCCAGGTGAACCTGACTTGGCAACTGAGCTTTTGCTACTCCTCCTAGCAGAAACCCTGATGGCCCTCAGTGCCGACCCTTGCTGATGGCCAACTCTCTCATCCAGCAGTATTTAAAAACACATATCTCACCCAACAGTTTGTTCACCAGATACAGCTACCTAAACGCAAGCCTTCCCCCTTGCAGAGCCCCAGAGACGCCCCCCCCCCTTGCAGAGCCCCGGAGACCCCGCCCCCCCCCTTGCAGAGCCCCCAAGACCCCGACACCTTGAAGATCCCCTGAGACCCCGGCCCCCCCCCCTTGCAGAGCGCACAGCACTACAGTCTGAAAATGGCCTCTGCAATCCCCTCTTCCCCCTATGCAGTGCTGGTCTTGGCTGCCTTCCCATCGTGGCACTGAAACCTCACCTCGGTGCCACTAGCTTTCAACAGTCGTGAACCTGAAGGCACATGAATGCCGCCCGCCATCTACTTAAACCCAAGTCCCCCATTAAATCGCAATGAATGAGATGCTAATCTATTGAAATTAAGTGTTCTACACTCTTGAATACATTCCTGCCACGTCAGGTCGACGATTCCACCTTGGTGCTTTCCCGCCGCTGACTAAATCTGGAATCGGCGTCACCAGACCGGATTTCCAGGCGGATGCTTCCGACATGATTCTCCGTCCCCCCCCCCCCCACACACCCACCATTCCAACTTCAAACGGCTGCACAAAATTCTGCCTAGTAATCCTTCAAATGAGCAGGCAGAACGGAGTTGGTGTGCTGCCTCCATTATGTTGACTGTGCCTTGGGATCCCCACAACTCTTTTCAGGGACTAACAAATTTAGATCCCACAATATTTAGTTTTGTTTTGTGCTTTGAGGGTGAACAACTGAAAATGCTGGCACATTGGACTGAATTTTCCTAGCTGTTTTTTTCTGAATGTCGGGGACCATTTTTGGGTTACAAACCCAATCGCCACAGCAACGAGACTGCCAGGAACCTTCTGGGAGGTGTCCAATTGAGAATCAGCCTGTGGGATCACCGTTCAATTAGAGATGGCTGAGGAGGCAGGAGGGGTGGATCAGCAAGTGTGATTGAAAGGGTGGCAGGCAGCCTTCACAGTGGCTGCACTGAGAGAACTGCGGAGGTGAATGGCACAAAAGAGGACAGAACAAGATGGATGTGAGAGAAGGCCAAGGAACCAGCAGCCATCTCTGTGCCCCAATCACTCTCGGTGACAGCAGGAGCTACTTTTGCAAAGGCAAGCCTCTCCCAGCAGATGACCTCAGGCTTTCTGATTCACACCTTTAATGTTCAGATTGCATGTTATTTTTATGCTGCTCCCACCTCCCACTGTGCACATGCCTCCTGTGAGTTGACGAGCTGCAGACACTATGGGTGGTTGGTGGGGGGGTCCTATGCACTGCTAGTAAAATTCCACTGTCCTGGCAAAATGGCTGATAATTGATTCAATAACAAGCTCAACTAGCTTCCCGCCGCTATCAGGCGGGCTGCCGAACCGCACATATACACCGCCTTGAGGAAAAGCAAGATGAGGCCGGAACACATCAGCATTCCTGTCCAACAGCAGTTTTTTTCCAATTTTCCTCACTCCTGCCCCTGCCCCTATCCCTGCCTCCAAGGGCCTGGTAATATACCCCCCATTATTTCCACTAACTTCCCTCATTCATTGATTTTGGTAGCTCAAGATAATCCAGATTTGTGAGCCATTGTTTCTAAAGATATGCTTGTCCTCTGCTCTTCTGAAGAGCCCCTACAGCACCTGGGAGTAGAGCTTTTCCTATACTATTGCTATTAACATTCCTTCCCCTTCAGGAGTCCTATTCAGGACTCTCTTTACAACACCTTTCCTCTCTTCTCCTGAAGATGCTGACTATGAATCGGATAAGGATCCAAATGCCCTCCATTCCCTCATGTGAGCCTAGGATAGAGGTATTAAACTGAATACAAAACAAGATGAAAGTGTTTCTTTTCCAATATAATTCCTTACTTTGACAACACCACAAAATTTTCAAGAAATACCAGCTTAAAAGAGAGCTGGACACCTTTTTCACCATCTGTCAGAGTTGGATTTAATTTTTGATTCTAGAGGTGAGACTTCCTCACACAACATGAGATTGATGGGCCGAATGGCCTCCTTTTGTGCCATAATGACTATATGTCAATGTTTACAGCTTACTACATTTGAACCAAGGGCCTGGAGTAAGTTTTCAACACATTGTGCCACCAAATGTCCCCACTTGTTCAGTTTCCAAGGGCATTACAAGGAGTGGCGCAGTGGTTAGCACCGCAGGCTCACAGCTCCAGCGACCTGGGTTCAGTTCTGGGTACTGCCTGTGCGGAGTTTGCAAGTTCTCCCTGTGAGCGTGTGGGTTTCATTCCACAGACAAAGACTAGCAGGTTGTTAGGTAAATTAGCCATTGTAAATTGCTCCTAGTGTAGGCAGGTGGTAGGAGAATGGTGGGGATGTGGCAGGGAATATGGGATTAATGTAGGATTAGTATAAATGTGTGGTTGTTGGTTGGTACAGACTCAGTGGGCCGAAGGGCCTGTTTCAGTGCTGTATCTCTAAATAAATTAAAAAATAAATGAACTCATATTGCACCAAGCTATATAGACGAGAACATTGCCAGCTTCAATTCTCAATTTAAGAGAAGTTAACTGATCTCAGTTGGTGTTGTACTCTGAGGGTAGTGAAGAGAAAACAAAAAAAAATCAATGTTCCTGCTCCTGATTGCTGTGTAGCGTCTTCTTGAAAGTGTGCATGAGAATAGGACTGTGGAGTCCTTCATAGTCCAGTAAGCTGCTGGCATTTCTTTTCTGGGTTAACATATGAAGAGCAAGTACTTGGATGAAACATTATCACGGCCGCCAACACACTTTGGTATTGTATTCCAGCACGATTCAACACTTTCCTGAGAGAAGTGGAGGAAAATTAGAGGACTAAAGCAGCCTAACTTCTGAGATTTTCATCCTGTATATGGGGATTCCAAACAAGAATTCAACAATGGTGCCTTGAGCTTTGCTACTTTTCCAAGTTGCAAGAAACCTCCATATCCACAGCCTTAAACAACCTGGTTACAAAACTCACTGCACATCTAAATACTCCTTATTTTGTTATCTCATGCACTTGTGCTCCAATATTGTCCTTTCACTTAACAAGAAACCTAAATTATTCCCAAATTTCGAACATCTAATCTGAAGCCTGAGGTCAACCAAAGATCAATGTCATAGGGTCATCGAGTTATACAGCACAGAAACAGGCCCTTCGGCCCATTGTGTCCATGCCAGCCATCAAGCACCTGTCTATTCTAATCCCATTTTTCAGCACTTGGCCCGTAGCCTTGTATGCTATGGCATTTCAAGTGCTCATCTAAATACTTCTCAAATGTTGTGAGATTTCCTGCCTCTACCACTCCTTCAGGCAGTGTTTTCCAGATTCTAACCACCTTCTGGGTGAAAAATCTTTCCTCAAATCCCCTCTAAACCTCCCGCCCCTCGCCTTAAATCCATGCCCCCTGTTATTGACCCCTCTGCTAAGGGAAAAGGTTTCTTCATAACTACCCTATCTATCCCCCTCATAATTTTGTAGACCTCAGTCCCCCCCTCAGCCTTCTCTGCTCTAAGGAAAACAACCCTAGCCTATCCAGTCTCTCTTCATAGCTGAAATGCTCCAGCCCAGGCAACATCCTGGTGAATCTCTTCTGCACCCTCTCCAGTGCAATCACATCCTTCCTATAGTGCGGCGACCAGAACTGTACACAATACTCCAGCTGTGGCCTAACTAGCATTTTATACAGCTCCATCATAACCTCCCTGCTCTTATATTCTATGCCTCGGCTAATAAAGGCCAGTATCCCATATGCCTTCCTAACCACCTTATCTACCTGTGCTGCTGCCTTCAGTGATCTATGGACAAGTACACCAAGGTCCTTCTGACCTTCTGTACTTCCTATGGTCCTACCATCCATTGTATATTCCCTTGCCTTGTTAGTCCTCCCAAAATGCATCACTTCACACTTCTCAGGATTAAATTCCATTTGCCACTGCTCCGCCCATCTTACCAGTCCATCTATATCGTCCTGTAATCTAAGGCTTTCCTCCTCACTATTTACAACACCACCAATTTTCATATCATCTGCGAACTTACTGATCATACCTCCTATATTCACGTCTAAATCATTATTGTACACTACAAACAGCAAGGGTCCCAGCACCGATCTCTGCAGTACACCACCGGTCATAGGCTTCCAATCGCAAAAACAACCCTCGAGTATCACCCTATGCCTCCTGCCACTAAGCCAATTTTGGATCCAATTTGCCAAATTGCCTGGATCCCATGGGCTCTTACCTTCTTAACCAATCTCCCATGCGGGACCTTATCAAAAGCCTTACTGAAGTCCATGTGGACTACATCAACTACTTTACCCTCATCTACACACCTAGTCACCTCCTCGAAAAATTTAATCAAGTTTGTTAGACATGACCTCCCCCTGACAAAACCATGCTGACTATCATAGAACATAGAACATAGAACATAGAACATACAGCACAGAACAGGCCCTTCGGCCCACAATGTTGTGCCGATCCTTTGTCCTCTGTCAAGGACAATTTAATCTATACCCCATCATTCTCCTTTATCCATATACCTATCCAAAAGCCTTTTGAAAGTCCCTAAAGTTTCTGACTCAACAACTTCCCCGGGCAAGGCATTCCATGCCTCGACCACTCTCTGGGTAAAGAACCTTCCCCTGACATCCCCCTTATATCTCCCACCCTTCACCTTAAATTTATGACCCCTTGTAACGCTTTGCTCCACCCGGGGAAAAAGTTTCTGACTGTCTACCCTATCTATTCCCCTGATCATCTTATAAACCTCTATCATGTCACCCCTCATCCTTCTCCTTTCTAATGAGAAGAGGCCTAGAATGTTCAGCCTTTCCTCGTAAGACTTATTCTCCATTCCAGGCAACATCCTGGTAAATCTCCTCTGCACCCTCTCCAAGGCTTCCACATCCTTCCTAAAATGAGGCGACCAGAACTGCACACAGTACTCCAAATGAGGCCTTACCAAGGTCCTGTACAGCTGCATCATCACCTCACGGCTCTTAAATTCAATCCCTCTGCTAATGAACGCTAACACCCCATATGCCTTCTTCACAGCCCTATCCACTTGAGTTGCAACTTTCAATGATCTATGCACATAGACCCCAAGGTCTCTCTGCTCCTCCACATGCCCAAGAACCCTACCGTTAACCCAGTATTTTGCATTCATGTTTGTCCTTCCAAAATGGACGACCTCACACTTTTCAGGGTTAAACTCCATCTGCCACTTTTCAGCCCAGCACTGCAACCTATCCAAGTCCCTTTGCAGACGACAATAGCCCTCCTCGGTATCCACAACTCCACCAACCTTTGTATCATCTGCAAATTTACTGACCCACCCTTCGACTTCCTCATCCAAGTCGTTAATAAAAATCACAAACAGGAGAGGACCCAGAACTGATCCCTGCGGCACGCCACTGGTAACTGGGCTCCAGGCTGAGTATTTACCATCTAAGACCACTCTCTGCCTTCTATCAGTTAGCCAATTCTTAATCCAACTGGCCACATTCCCCACTATCCCATGCCTCCTGACTTTCTCCATAAGTCTACCATGGGGGACCTTATCAAATGCCTTACTAAAATCCATGTACACCACATCCACTGGTTTACCCTCATCCACTTGCTTGGTCACCTGCTCAAAGAATTCAATCAGGCTTGTGAGGCAAGACCTACCCCTCACAAAACCGTGCTGACTGTCCCGAATCAAGCAGTGTCTTTCCAGATGCTCAGAAATCCTATCCCTCAGCACCTTTTCCATCAACTTGCCTACCACCGAAGTAAGACTAACTGGCCTGTAATTCCCAGGGTTGTTCCTATTCCCTTTCTTGAACAGGGGCACAACATTTGCCACCCTCCAATCACCTGGTACCACCCCCGTCAGCAGAGAAGATGAAAAGATCATTGCCAGCGGCTCTGCAATTTCATCCCTTGCTTCCCATAACATCCTTGGATATACCCCGTCAGGCCCGGGAGACTTGTCTATCTTCAAGTTATTCAAAAACCCCAACACATCTTCCCTCCTAACGAGCACTTCCTCGAGCTTACCAGTCTGCTTCCCACCGTCCTCTTCAGTAATACACCCCTTCTCATTCGTAAATACCGAAGAGAAGTACTCATTCAAAACCTCACTTATCTCTTCCGGCTCAACACACAGTCTCCCGCTATTGTCCTTGACCGGACCTACGGTCCCCCTAGTCATCCTCATATTTCTGACATACGCGTAAAAGGCCTTGGGGTTTTCTTTTATCCTACCCGCCAAGCATTTTTCATGCCCTCTCTTAGCTCTCCTAATCCCTTTCTTCAGATCCTTCCTGGCCATCTTGTATCCCTCCAGAGCTATGCCTGTGCCCTTTTTCCTCAACTTTATATACGCATCCTTCTTCTTCCTAACAAGACTCTCAACCTCTCTTGTCAACCACGGTTCCCTCACATGACCATCCCTTCCCTGTCTGACAGGGACATGCTTATCAATGGCCCCTACTATCTGCTCCTTGAAAAAGTTCCACATTTCGACCGTGCCCTTCCCTGCCAGCATATGCTCCCAACTTATGCTCCTCAGTTCCTGCCTGACAGCATCATATCTACCCTTCCCCCAATTGTAAACCTTGCCCTGTTGCACATACCTATCCCTCTCCATTACCACAGTGAATGCTACAGAATTGTGATCACTATCTCCAAAGTGCTCGCCCACCAACAGCTCTATCACTTGCCCTGGTTCATTACCTAGTACCAAATCCAATATTGCCTCCCCTCTGGTCGGGCAGTCTACATACTGAGTCAGAAAAGCTTCCTGGACATACTGCACAAACACTACCCCATCCAAACTATTCGATCTAAAGAGTTGCCAATCAATATTTGGGAAGTTGAAATCCCCCATAATTACTACCCTGTGACTTCTGCTCCTTTCCAAAATCTGTTTCCCAATCTGCTCTTCCACCTCCCTGCTGCTATTGGGGGGCCTATAGAAAACTCCCATCAAGGTGACTGCTCCTTTCCTGTTCCTGACCTCAACCCACAGTGCCTCAGTCGGCAGATCCTCCTCGAAAATTCTTTCAGCAGTTGTTACACTATTTCTAACTAACAATGCCACCCCCCCACCTCTTTTACCACCATTCCTAATCTTATGAAAACATCTATAACCAGGTACCTCCAAAAACCATTCCTCCCCCTCACCTATCCACGTTTCAGTGATGGCCACAACATCGTAGTCCCAAGTGCCCATCCACGCCTTCAATTCACTCACCTTATTCCTGATGCTTCTTGCGTTGAAGTATACGCACTTTAACCCTTCTCCGTGCCCATCTGTCCTCTGCGACAGTGCTACCTTCCCCAATACCTCACTACACTCTTTGTCTTTCTGAGTGGACCCACTGGTCCCTGGATTACAAGTCCGGTTCCCATCCCCCTCCCAAACTAGTTTAAACCCTCCCGAACAGTACTAGCAAACCTCCCTCCCAGGATATTGGTGCCCCTCTGGTTCAGATGCAGCCCGTCCTGTTTGAACAGGTCCCATCTTCCCCAGAATGCAGTCCAATTATCCAAGAACTGGAAGCCCTCCCTCCTACACCATTCCTGCAGCCACGTGTTCAGCTGTGCTCTCTCCCTATTCCTAGCCTCACTATCACGTGGCGCCGGCAACAAACCAGAGATAACAACTCTGTCCGTCCGAGCTTTCAGCTTCCAGCCTAACTCCCTAAACTCACTTCTAACATCTGTGCCACCCTTCCTTCCTACGTCGTTGGTGCCAATGTGCACCACGACCTCTGGCTGCTCCCCCTCCCCTTTAAGGATCCTGAAGACGCGATCACAAACATCACGGACCCTGGCACCAGGGAGGCAACAAACCATCCGTGCGTCTCGCCTGCGCCCACAGAACCGCCTGTCCGTACTCCTCACCATCGAGTCCCCGATGACTAGTGCTCTCCCATTCTCCCTCCTTCCCTTCTGAGCCACAGTGCAGGACCCCGTGCCAGAGGCCCGGTCACTGCAGCCTGCCCCCGATAGGCCGTCCCCCCCAACAGTATCTAAAACTGTATACTTGTTGTTGAGGGGAACGACCACAGGAGATCCCTGCACTGACCTCTTCCCACCTCTAACTGTTACCCAGCTGCCTTTGATTTGTGGAGTAACGACCTCCGTGTAGCTTCTATCTATCAACCCCTCAGCTTCCCGAATGATCCTCAGTTCATCCAGCTCCAGCTCCAATTCCCTAACACGGTCTGATAGGAGCTGGAGACGGATGCACTTCCAGCAGGTGAAGTCGGCAGGGCCACCGGAGGTTTCCCTCACCTCGAACATTCTGCAGGAGGAGCAATACACTACACTGGCTGCCATTTCTTTTATTCAATTACCCCTTAGTTAAGTACAACTATAGATATTAACAAAAACAGTAAATAGCTTACCTGCTCAGTCCTTTTTGGTTAGAGGAGGAGGGTAAAAAGGGTCTTATTATTAGGTTAGAGGAGGAGGATGGGTGGGACACACTACATTTGTAGTGGCTCGGGTTTACTCAGCTCCGCACCTTTAAGGAAAATACCTACCCAGGAGTCCTCGCTGCCGACCAGCTTCCGGTTCCTCCGGCGCCAAAAGAAACTCAAAGACAAGGAAAACAGTAAGTAAAACAGTAAGTACTTACTTTTAAAACACAGCTCCTGATGCCTTCACTCACCCACCGAAGAGTCGCTACCTTCTCCTGCTGCTCCGCCGGGAAATGAGGCCGAGTCCACGGAGCTCCGCACCTTTAAGGAAAATACCTACCCAGGAGTCCTCGCTGCCGACCAGCTTCCGGTTCCTCCGGCGCCAAAAGAAACTCAAAGACAAGGAAAACAGTAAGTAAAACAGTAAGTACTTACTTTTAAAACACAGCTCCTGATGCCTTCACTCACCCACCGAAGAGTCGCTACCTTCTCCTGCTGCTCCGCCGGGAAATGATTATCCTTGATTAATCCCTGCCTCTCCAAGTGGAGATTAATCGTGTCCTTCAGAATTTTTTCCAGAAGTTTCCTTACCACTGATGTTAGACTCACTGGCCTGTAATTACCTGGTTTATCCCTACTACCCTTCTTGAATAATGGTACCGCATTTGCTGTCCTCCAGTCCTCTGGCACCTCTCCTGTGGCCAGGGAGGATTTGAAAATTTGTGTCAGAACCCCTGCAATTTTCTCCCTTGCCTCACATAACAGAATGGGATACATCTCATTTGGGCCTTTTTATCATTTTATCCACTTTTAAGCCCGCTAAAACCCTTAATACCTCCCCCCTTTCAATGCTAATTTGTTTAAGCATATCACAATCCCTCTCCCTGATCTCTACACTTACATCTTCCTTCTCCATAGTGAACACAGATGAAAAATAATTATTTAAAACCTCACCTGCGTCCTCCGGCTCCACACACTGATTGCCACTTTTCCCTACTCTTTCCCTGGTTATCATCTTGCCCTTAATGTACTTATAAAACACCTTGAGATTTTCCTTTATCTTGCCCGCCATTGTTTTTTCATGCCCCCTCTTCACTCTTCTAATTACTTTCTTAAGTACTCCCCCTACACTTTCTATACTCCTCCAGTGTATAACTTAACATTATTGAAGTGAATTTCTGTAGCTGTTCATGCTAGCAACCACATCTTAAGACACACTGCCCTTGGTGAGTTAAATTTTCCTTTGGGGATGTGGTTCTTGTAGGAAACACAGTCTTTTCAACATAGGCTTTTGGTCACTAGGGAGATCTTTCATTGTGCTAAATGCAAGTCACAGGAATAGCAAATGTCAAGTTACATATAATGGGAATAGATTCCCTTCTCTGCCCCTACAGTGGCACAGTTTCAACACCTTTCCACCCCATGCCTGTGTCCCTGATGATTTCCCAAGGTCAGGTCACCTGCTGAAGATGGGAGGCAGCGATGGAAATGGTGAAACCACATGCCAAAGCATAGCATGGCCAGAACCGTGGCAGAAGAACAAGAACACTTAAATCTGATAAAGAATTTCAACCTCCTGTCTTGCAATTAATCAATCAGTTCTACGAGGCAAGGCAACCTGATTTCCCACTGTCTTAGTAACCTGGAATGCTATTGACACCATTGTTCATGGTGCTGTTCAGAGTTAAAGTGGAACAAATGAGAGTAGCACATTACCCGATGTATTCATCTCAGCCTCATTACTGTACAGCCACCAAATATTGTGCATCCAATGTCAATTCTGGTGCAAAATCATGTAAAAAAATCTGTTCTAGGATTTGTAAATCCATACTGGCTTAAGTTGTCACTTTCTTATTTTTCTTATTTACTAGTAATCATCCATGATGTTGCACTCAGGGAGTTAAGATCACCATTGTCTTCAAGTAAAAGCATGTTTAGTGAATGAAGAATAATTGGACTTGCGTGTCCAAACATAATTCAGTCACTGTTTTAGAGCCATACATTCTCACTTTATTTTTATCTAATATTTCAATTATATGTTATTTACAGTTAAACAGTAAAGTAATTTATGAGGCAGAGAGGTAAAATTGGTTGCAATTTTGGATTTTCTCTGCACTACAAAATCAAACACAAGAAACAAAGTACAAAAATCAAGGCTGACACTCCAGTGCAGTCCTGAGGGAATGCTGCATTGCCAGAGGTGCTGTCTTTCGGACAAGACCTTAAAACCGAGGCCCCGTCTGCTCTCTTGTGGACGTAAAAGGTCCCGTGCCACTATTTCAAAGAAGATTAGGGGAGTTATCCCTGGAGTCCTGGTCAATATTTATTCGTCAATCAACATTACAAAACAACAGATTACCTGGTCATTATCACAATGCTGTTTGTGGGAGCTTGTTGTGTGCAAATTGGCTGCTGCGTTTCCTACATTACAACAGTGGCTACACTTCAAATGTAATTTATTGTCTGTAAAGCGCCTTGAGATATCTGGTGGTCGTGAAAGGCACTATATAAATGCAAGTCTTCATTTCTATAGGCTGAGTAGTTGGAGTGCTAATGTCACTGCTGGCAGGAGTGTGAAATTACAGCCTGACACGTTTATATTAACAGTTTCCATGATAAATGTTCACATAGGAATCCGTGGTGGGGCAAAAAATTAGCAAAGGTGGATTTAAAAAGTGACAACAGGAAGTAGGGTTGCAAACAGGAAATACCACAGTTGTAACATTTCGAATAACATTTTTACATCTTGTGTGCATATGTATATATAGTTTACCAAGAGAGTCAGTGCTAATAATGAAACAGTTTTCGAATTTATACTGATATTTAAAGAAACAGATTTAACAATTAGTAATTTAAATGTGAACATCATCACAAAATCAATTCTAAGTCCAATATATCAAGCAATTGAGTGGTTAACCAGAGACCACCTGTGTGTTGTCTTTTCTTCTCCTTGTATTAGTGTTGACTATATACAAGAACCAACCACGCATAAGGGATTGGTTAACACATAATGTAGATTCTTTATTGATGACTATACTGCACATGTATAACTAGGAATAATCTTACATAGGTCTGATCTGGATGACCACTCTCTCCAGACTCACACACAGTGTAAAAATCACATGTTACATTGCATGATTTCCCTTACATTGTTGTACATCGAAAACATAATGACCCCTTCTTAACGGTGTACCACAACAGAGTGAACACAAATGCAGAGCCCTTTCTTCACTCCCAATGGCCTACATAGAATAAATGCATGCATACTATTGAGTCTGTAAGGAACAGAATCGTAAGTACAAATCAGGAAATGTAGATCTCCCTTCCATAGAAATGTAAACTTGCCCCCCTCCATCCCCACCTCCCCCCACACCACCCCCCACCCCCGTACCCCCATCCTTATATTTAACTTCATTTTGAATGATTACCGTGTTTTTACTTCCATTACATCCCCAGCTAGTGAGGTCAAGGCATTGAGCATTCTTTGAGTGAAAAATTACTTCCTGAAATTAATCCTCAAATTGCCTTTTCCCAGTTTGTACATACACCCTGCCCTGCAGCCTTGACTTACTTGAACAAGTTAAACTTTTCCATTCTATTTATTATCTTATGTACTGCTAGAAGGTCCCTTCAGAATGCCTTTCATCCACCTTTGCAATACCCTACTCCAACCTTATCTCTTCCCTTTTCCCTCCAGCCGCTCAGTGGTAGCAGTCTCAGCTCGTGTTATCTTTCAGTGTGGAGGGAATGCCACCAAGTACCTCCACTAGTCCAAAAAACAGCCATTCACCACAGCTCTCTGTTTTCTGTCCCTTAGCCAATTTTGTATCTATGTTGCTCCTGCCCCTTTTATGAGGTGGGCTTAAATTTTGTGAACAAGGCTATTAGTAAGCTTATTATGTGGCACTTTATCAAATGTCTTTTGAAAGTCTATACACAATACCAACTGCTCTGCCCTCAACCACCCCTCTCCGTTACCTCATCAAAAAACTCAATCAAGTTAGTCAAACATGAATTGCCCTTAATAATCCATGCTGGTTCTCCTCCTTTGGTCCATACTTGTCCAAGTGGCTGTTAGTCTTGTCCAGGGTTATTGTTTCTAAAAGCTTCCCCACCACCGATGTTACATTGACTGACCTGTGATGTCGGAAATGCAGCAGTCAATTTGAGCACAGTAAGGTCCCACAAGTAGCAATGAGAAGAGGACATAGGAGTCTGCAAAGTGATTTCGATAGGTAAAGTGAGTGGGCAAAGATTTGGCAGATGGAGTATAATGTGGGAAAGTGTGAACTTGTCCACTTTGGCCAGAAAAATAGAAAAGCAGCATATTATTTAAATGGAGAGAGATCGCAGAACTCTGAGCTGCAGAGGGATCTGGGTGTCTTAGTACAGGAAAAGCAAAAAGTTAGTATACAGGTACAGCAAGTGATTAAGAAAGCAAATGTAATGTTGTCATTTATTACAAGGGGAATGGAATGTAAAAGTAGAGTTGCTTTGCTGTAGTTGTACAGGGCATTGGTGAGACCACATCAAGAGTATTGTGTACAGTTTTGGTCTCCTTATTTAAGAAAGAATATAATTGCATCAGAAGCAGTTCAGAGAAGGTTCACTTGACTGATTCCTCAGATGCGAGGGTTATCTTATGAAGACAGGTTGCGAGGTGATGCATTTTGGAAGATCCAATTCAAGAGTGAACTATACAGTAAATGGAAAAGTCCTGGGGAAAATTGATGTCCAGAGAGATTTGGGTGTTCAGGTCCATTGTTCCCTGAAGGTGGCAACGCAGGTCAATAGAGTGGTCAAGAAGGCATACGGCATGCTTTCCTTCATCGGACGGGGTATTGAGTACAAGGGTTGGCAGGTCATGTTACAGTTGTATAAGACTTTGGTTCGGCCACATTTGGAATACTGCGTGCAGTTCTGGTCGCCACATTACCAAAAGGATGTAGATGCTTTGGAGAGGGTGCGGAGGAGGTTCACCAGGATTCTGCCTGGTATGGAGGGAGCTAGCTATGAAGAGAGGTTGAGTAGATTAGGATTATTTTCATTAGAAAGACGGAGGTTGAGGGGGGACTAATTGAGGTGTACAAAATCATGAGAGGTATAGACAGGGTGGATAGCAAGAAGCTTTTTCCCAGAGTGGGGGATTCAATTACTAGGGGTCACAAGTTCAAAGTGAGAGGGGAAAAGGTTAGGGGGATATGTGTGGAAAGTTCTTTATGCAGAGGGTGGTGGGTGCTTGGAACGCGTTGCCAGCGGAGGTGGTAGACGCGGGCACGATAGCGTCTTTTAAGATGTATCTAGACAGATACATGAATGGGCAGGAAGTAAAGAGATACAGACCCTTAGAAAATAGGCGACATGTTTAGATAGAGGATCTGGATCGGCGTAGGGTTGGAGGGCCGAAGGGCCTGTTCCTGTGCTGTAATTTTCTTTGTTCTTTGTTCTTTGTGGTCAGGTTGGGTCTGTATCCATTGGAGTTTAGAATGATGAGAGGTGATCTTATTGAATCATATAAGATCCTGAGGGGACTTAACAAGGTGGATGTTGAAAGGATGTTTCCCCTTGTGGGAGAAACTATAACTAGTGAGCAAAGTTTAAAAATAAGGGGTTTCCCATTTAAGACAGAGACGAGGAGAAATTTTTTCTCTCAGAGGGTCGTGAGTCTGTGGAACTCTCTTCCCCAGAGAGCGGTGGAGGCAGTCATTGAATGTTTTTAAGGCAGAGGTAGACAGATTCTTGATAGCAGGGGAGTCAAAGGGTATCGGGGTAGGCAGGAAAGTGGAGTTGAATCCACAAACAGATCAGCCATGATCTTATAGAATGGCAGAGCAGGCTCAAGGGGTCAAATAGTCTACTCCTGCTCCTAGCACGTATGTTCGTATGAAATAAATGACCAGATTATCTGTTGGGGCTATTAGTTTAAGGAGAGATATTGGCCAGGACACGAGGAGAATTCCCCTGCTCTTCTTTGAAATAGTGCCAGGGGATCTTTCACATCCAGCTGAAAGGGCAGGCAGGGGCTCAATTTAACATCACATCTGAAAAACAACTTATATTTATATTGCACCTTTAATGTAATAAAACATCTCAAGGTGCTTCGCCGGAGCATTATAAAGCAAAATATGACACTGACCAACGTAAGAAGATATTAGGTCAGATGACTAAAAGCTTGGTCAAAAAGTTAGGTTTAAATGAGCATCGTAAAGGAGGGGAAAAGAGTTAGAGAGGCGGAGAGATTTAGGGAGGGAATTCCTGAGTTTAGGGTCTAGGCAGCTGAAGGCACAGCAACCAATTATGGAACAATTAAAATCAGAGATGTTCAAGAGGCTAGAAGTAGATGAGGTTTGTTGGGCTCGAGGAGATTACAGAGATAGTGTGAAGCGAGGCCATGAAGGGATTTGAAAACAGGAGTGAGGATATTAAATTCAAGATGTTGCTTAACTAGGAGCCTATGTCGGTCAGTAAACATGGGGTGATGGGTGATTGGAACCTGGGATGAGTTAGGACACAGGCAGCGGAGATTTGGATGACCTCAAGTTTACAGAGGGTAGAATGTGGGAGACCAGCCAGGAGTGCACTGGAATAGTCAAGTCTAGAGATAACAAAGACATGAATGAGGGTTTGAGCAGCAGATCAGCTGAGGCACAGGTGAAGTTGGGCAATGTTATGGAGGTGGAAATAGCCGTTCTTAGTGATGGCACAGATATGTTGTCAGAAGCTCATCTCGGGATCAAATATGGTATCAAGTTTGTGAACAGTCTGGTTTAGGCTCAGGGAGTTGCCAGGGAGAGGGATAAAGCTGGTAGCTAGGAATTTGGAACAGGGACCAAAAACAATGGATTCAGTCTTCTCAATACATAATTGGAAACAATTTCTGCTCATCCAGTACTGGATGCCAGATAAACTGTCTGATAATTTAGGAGGAGTCGAAAGATGTGGTAGTGAGGTAGAGCTCGGTGTCATCAGCTTACATGTGAAAACTAACACTGTGCTTTTGGTTGATGTTGCTGAGGGACAGCATGAAATATGAGGCAACCAAGGATAGATCCTTGGGGGACACAGAGGTTACAGTGCATGTGTGGAAAGAGAAGCCATTGTAAGTGATATTCTGGCTACGATTAGATAGATCGGAATGGAAGTAGGAGAGAGTGGTCCCATCCAGCCAGACGACAATGGAGAGGTGTTGGAAGAGGATTGTGTGGTCAACTGTGTTAAAAGCTGCAGACAGATCAAAAAGGATGAAGAGGAAAAGTTTACCTTTGTTACAGTCACATCGGCTGTCATTTGTGACTTTAATGAAAGCTGTTTCAGGTCGACGGCAGGGGCAGAAACCTGATGGAAGGGAAATAAGCATGGAGTTCTGGAAAAGATGGCCACAGATTTGGGAAGCAACACATGTTCAAGGACTTTGGAGAGGAAAGAGAGGTTGTAGAAGGGATGGTAGTTTGCAAGGACGGTGGGGTCAAGGGTTGTTTTTTTGAGGAGAGGGATGAATGGCCTCCTTCTTCATTGTAACGATTCTGTGAAGACGGCAGATCTAAAGAAAAGAGGGACAACACCTGATGAGAGAGAAGCATTAACAATATCGGCTAACATGGGGATTGGAGGGGAAGGTGAGTGGTCAGCAATTTAATGGGAATAGAATAGAATCGAGAGAGCAGGAGGTGGATCCCATGGATAGCTTTTCAACACTCCCTTAGTATTGCACATGAGTGTCACCCTAGATTCCATGCTCTAGTCTCTGACTGCGTGTGGGACTTGAATCCATGACTTTCTGATTCAGGCAAGAGTGCTATCAACTGAGCCACGGCTGACAGAGAAGTTAATTATATTTGGTGTTAATCAGTATCCATACGTGCCCTTTTTCTTTCGGGATCTGTAACTGAATCATGCCAAAGCAGATGAAACAAAATTCTCCTGTCACCACAGGCTGCAAGGGTCAGGTACAAAATAAGTTTGGGAAGTTTCAGTCCACTTCCTTGTGGGTCCTTAACACAAAACTGTTCACAAACCAAGACAAACAGACTAAACAGACAGTCTCTCGTGGACAAATTCATACTGATGAGATGCAAGATCCTGCTCTATGCTGGCTGTAGGGACCTCAGTGACAGTGCAATTGGGGATTATCTTGAGCCTGGAGTTAAGTAAGCTTTACGCTGTGTCCAATTGTGTTAGACATGAACTTCGGAGCACTTGTTGTCAACATAGACTAGTGCAAACAATTTTTATCTTGAATACTAAATTCACACAAGAAAAGTCAAAAACATGTTTAAAAAAGAGAAAATAACCATTTTGAGTTTCTTGTCTGTATGTTGTTATTCTGATTATGGGGTTTAACGTTTGTGCAATATCTCATTCTATTGTTCCAGGGATGATTTTTTTTGAAACACCACAACTGCCCTTCTGCAGTACGATAATTCTCATATCACAAGGTACTACAAACGACCAAAATTATTAAATTGATTACAAAATAAAGCTGTCAGTTCACCAACTCCTAAGAGCCTTATAGTTTTAACAAAATCAGAAGGCATCATTAAAACAAACCAAAGACATCATTACATTTTTTAATTATAATTTAGTTCATTAGCCTCCAAGAATTAAAATGCTAAGTCAACCGCCCTGATTCCTATTGATCCATTACAAAAGAATATAATTGAATATTTTGATCTATTTCCTTGGTGATGGGTACATTCCAGATTCTAATTTTAATTACCCTCTGTAATGTTTGATGAAAAATATTCCTTCAGTTTACCAGCTGCAGTTTGACTGAAATATTTTGATAATGTCTTTAGGTCTTACAGCAAGACTTGAAACTACTCAGACCAACATGCAACTATCTGCCTCTATCCATGTGACAGGCGAGGACAATGAACAGATGGAGCATCTCAGCATCCAGGTGACCAGCAGTAAACTGTTAGATCAATGGAAACCAGGCAGTTACGGTCGAATGCCAGACGAAAATGAAAATTGTTTTATCACTTGCACTGGACGCATGGACAACAAGTTCAAAAGACAACCAGCATTTACAAAAACTCCTTCCTTGCTTCCCCAATGGCCAGTGGATAAAGGCACAGATAGATTTTTCCAATTACAGCTTCAAATCAAGATTTCTATGAATGAATTATTTTTAAAACAGCCCATTTCTATTAGATTTCACAAGAATACTAAAGGGTTCGAATCCCAAAAACTTAAGCTAACAGCTTGACTGGGCTGACCTGAAAGAATTTCACACCTTATACACCACAGTATGAACCAACTACATACTCTATGCATTGCACAGCACAGTAGCAGTCAGGAAGAAGTTTAGAGCTTATTTGGTTGTAGATTTAAATTGTCTAAGTAAGAATTCACAGGAGGAGTTTTGTAAGTTTATTAATATCACTAATTCATCAATTCCATAGGATTGCAAGTCAATTCCAGTTTTTCCACAGCAATGACAGCTATACTGGTATATGTACAAGGCACTGCTTTCCCATGCAGTAGCTGAAGACTGGACCTTGTCAGAAACCAACCTGAGATCTTGGAGGACCAGAACCCGCTTGTGGCAATGGCAGAGAGAACCAGCTGGGTGGCCCCATGGTTCCCTAATGACTCCCGACATGTCCTCTTCCAGGTGGCTGTGACAAGGTGGGAGGTCCTCTTCGCACCAGACAGAAGGAGGAGGCCTCCCCAGATCACCAGGAAGGCCTGGATGGAGGTTGTGGAGGAGGTCAGCAGCCGCGGGTTGTGAGAAGGACATGGATTCAATGCCGTAAGCGGCTCAACGACCTTCTCCGCTCTGCCAGGGTAAGGGGCATGTCTCAGTCCTCGTTTCTTTGTACTCAGATGGATGGGTATCCAGGTGTTGATGCTGCAAATTGGAAGCCATCCATCTGGAGTGAATAGCTGCATCTCTGTCATTGGGCATATGCCGGGCACATCTGACCCACACAAGGGACCAGGAGTGTGCCAACTTGAACTGATTGTCACGTGTCTCCACAGGAGAAGGGGACACAGTCCGATGGTGGAGTTCCAATCATTGCCATTCTCACTACTCTGGAGGAGGAAGCATTGCTACTTGCTGGAGAGGATGGAGGCCACTCAGTTGCTGATGATGAGGCCGGAGCACCTGGCCAGGAGGGTGAATTCTCCAGAGTGCGGGCACAGGTGGGTTCAAACAATGAAGGTTGTTTGCGCGTTCAAACTCACAGACATGTGACCACGTTGCAATCTAAGACATGTCCTTCAGTCCAGAGTGTCACTCAGACCTGATCATTCTGTTTTCCACTGCTGGTGAATCACAGCTGCTGTGTATCCGGGGGACATCCGACCACCTCTGAGGAGGAAGAGGGGACTCCAGAGGGTGCAGCGACACATCCTTTCCCTGCACCAAGCACCATCTCAGATACAGTCACCTTGGTTGGGCTAATAGCACATTCAGATTCGTGGTCACAACTTGGTGCTTGCACCTCACAAGTGCTGGACCAGCTGGCAGAGGCAGTACCGGCCGATGCCTCTAACACTCGGAGGACTGTGGGAGGCCAGGCCAGTGCTGAGCCCCATGCTGACAGTGAGCCTCTGAAGTCATCCATTCGGTGGGAGATGCTGCAGGTGCAGTGTGAGGTGCGTGAAGATCTGGCAGAGTTATCAGAAACCAAGCATGCTCTGACTCGGACTTTAGAGGCAACCTTCCAGGCCATGAGTTCTTCATAGTCCCTGTTATCTGGCTTCCTCCATTGACAGATTAGTGTGCAGTGGAGACCCAGCTCCAGCAGGCCACCCAGTGTCTGCCGTAGATGTACAGAGACTTGCACACCATCGCAGAGTCAGTAAGCTCCATGTATCAATGGCAATGCGAGAGAGGGACGAGGCACCAGGGGTCTCCTCCAGATGGTCATCTCTCTCAGGTCAGCAGGGAGGTCCAAATGAACCTGGTGATGGCACAGGAGCAACAGCAGTCTGCATCTGGGAGCTTCTCTCAGGGCGCTTCTGATGTGGACAGCGGCTCCTTGGCCCCCTCTGCCAGTGACACTAACATCTGAGTATGCCAGGATGACAGAGGGTGGTCCCGAGACTGCTCAGGGTCACCTCAACAAGCCAGTGGCTTCACGGCCTCCGACAGCCAGAGGACGCCAGCCAAGGTCATCCCAAGCCACAGGGCAGCCTGATCAGCTACCTGCCTCTGCCATAGCTGGCGGCGAGGGGGAATCGACATGTGTGAGCACTCAGAAAAGGTTTAAGAAATTACAGTAACTGCACTTAGGTTTCACTGGTGTGATTTTGATTCATGTTAATTTTTGTGCAACTTTCCACAAACTTTATTAAAGTTCTTCTTTGTCTAATTTATGTCTCAAGTCACTGATGATGTATGAGGTGAACCTTTTCTTCTGCATGAGATGGAGACTTGGGGAGGTGCACCATTGGGCCATGGTGTGTAAGAGGGAAAGGTGGGCCATAGCAGCTGAGATTAACCTTTGCAGCTGAGTGCTTTTGGGGTTCCAGCAGATGTGAATGCCTGAAGTTAGGTTGACATGTCAGTCGCTGGCAGACTGCAAGGGTCATGAACCTCAAGTCAGGAGAAATGCCTGAGTATCAGAGCCTCCGAGTCTCCCCTTCAGCCAATTCTTGCAAATCTCCAATTGCTTCTCCTGGACGTTCAGATGGCTGCGACTCCCACCTCCTCAACCCCTTCACCCTCCATCTGAGGACGCCTCATGCCGAACAATTTCCTCAGCATCCAGGGCCTCCGCCCTCTGTAGCGCCAGGTTATGTAAAGCGCAGCAGACAACAACAATGCAAGATACCCTTGCTGGCAAATACTGAAGGGCACCACCTGAGCGATCCAAGCACCTAAATCTCATTTTCAGAAGACCTATGGTCTGCTCAATTGACTTTGGTGGTTGCATGACTCGCATTGTACCATTCCTCTGCTTCATTCTGTGGGTTCCTCACAGGTGTCATCAGCCATCTCTTCAGCGGGTAACCCCAGTCACCAAGTATCCGTCCTTCCAGGCAGTCGGGAGGGCTGAAAATCGCTGGCACCTGGGGGAGTTCGAGAGAATGAATGCGTCGTGACTGCTTCCTGGATAACGAGCTCACACCTTCAATATACTTTACAGTGGTCACAGACAAGTTGCACATTCATTGAATGAAACCCCTTTTGATTAATGAAGGCCCCTGGCTGACCTGCAGGAGCTCTGATGGCCACATGTGTACAGTCAATCACTCCTTGGACCATGAGGAATGCAGCAATGGCGCTGAAGCCTCTGGCTCTCTCAGCCTGACTGGCAGAATCGGTCTGGAACTTGATAAACTGGTTGGCCCGCATGAGTATGGCATCAGTGCTGTTCTAATGATTGTGGTATTCCACACATGTCTCCTGTGGAAGCCTGGAATGAGCCTGATGCGTAGAAGTTTAGAGCGACTGTGACCTTTAGACCCACCATCATTGGATGGCCACCCACGCAGTTGGAGCTGACCTTCGCTGCCATCATCTCACACAGAGATGTGGCAGTCTCTAGGGACAGGCGCAGTCTTCTACGGCACTGGCGCTCAGACATCTGCAGGAAGCTCAACCACTGCCGGTACACCCTGCCTAATGGGTAGATACATCTCCTCACACATCTTTGCTGCTGGTGAACTCTGTGACCTTCTGCCCCTCCCCCAGCACCGGCTGGCCAACAGGTCACTGATTTCCTTGGCCACTTGACCCCGACCTTTGAATTAACTGATAAATATAACACACAAAACAGAAAATTCCTGTACCCCCAATTCCTTCAGTGAGACAGCGGTTGCCGTTCATTTAAAGCTGCCGAGTCTGCGACCCCACCACCCCCCCCCCACCCCTTGCAACCCATGCACAGAACGTAAAATGGAACAGGCGACGCAAAATCGCTGTCAATTGTCTTTGTAATCATTTTAATTGGCCGTCAATTGCCTTAAATCGTGTCCCCATCTTGCCTGCCGTCCAACGAGCGTAAAATGGCGATTCGGCGTCATGACATCGGGGACCTGGCCCGATGTCATCACCTGCCATTTTTCACTGCAGCCGCCTCCGAGGGCACCCGATTTGAAAAAGTAAAATTCCGGCCATCAAGTTAGATGATCAAAAAGTTTGGTCAAAGAGGTAAGTTTTAAGGAGTGTCGTAAAGGAGGAAAGAGGTAGAAAGGTGGAGAGCATTCCAGTCCTTAGGGCCTAGGCAGCTGAATGCACAGCGACCAGTACTGAAGCAATTAAAATTAGGGATGCTCAAGAGGCAGAATTAGAGGAGTGTAGATATCTCAAAGGGTTGTGAGGCTGGAGGAGACTACAGAGATAGGGAGGTGCAAGGCCATAAAAACAAGGTGAGGATTTTAAAATCAAGGAGTTGCTTAACCGAGAGCCAATGTAGATCAACAAGCACAGGAGTGATGGGTGAACATGACTTGGTGTGAGATAGGACATGAACAGCAGAGTTTTGGATGACCTCAAGTTTATGGAGGGTAGAACATGAGATGCTGGCCAGGAGTGCATTGGAATAGTCAAGTCGAGAGGTGATGGATGCATGGCTGAGGGTTTCAGCGGCAGAAGAGCTGAGGCAGGGATGGAGTCAGGCAATGTAATGGAAGTGGACATAGGCAGTCTTAAACAAGCTTATTTGGTTCAAATACATTTTTCTGGTTTTAAAATAAATGTATGTTCTAATGACAAATCCTGATTTAAAAATATTAAAGCTGATTTTGTATGGTGTGATTCACCATGCCATTTTCAAAGCCCTTTCTAATTAATTGCAACTTCTCACCAATGGTAGCTGTATGTGTGCCAGCCAACTGTGACAGAGAACAAAAGACCAAAGACAAATGAAAGAATGAAGTGTCAAACCAGGCTGACAACACCGTCTAACTAGACTGGCTTTCTTCTGCTTTCACAGACTGATAATAGCAGCATCTGAAAAAGAAGAAACGAGGAGCAGGATCACAAGGGTGAACTGTGACAGCTTAGTATTTCTTCCAGTGCTAGAAACATAGAAAATGTACGGAACAGAAGGAGGCCATTCAGCCCATCATGTCTGTGCTAACCGTGAAAGAACTAACCAGCCTAATGGCCCATGGCAAAGGGACCGTTTCTATAAGCAGATCATGTCCTCCAGGAACTGAAACTTACGGTTGAGTGAAAAATGTGCTACGGGACTGACAATTATCCATCAATTATGTTGCACTGCTCCAGGGAGCGTGTAGGGACCTGACTCATTCCCTTTACTGCTCCAGAAGGCAGTAACTACACTGTCAGACTGTGTATGTTTACTTAAAGCTAATTCATTACACAAAAGCAAAGAAACACAAATTACTAATGGACAAACTACATAGAAAATAAAGGCAGAATCAGTCCACAAGAGATTAAAATATCTTCTTCAGGATATCTTTTTGTGCGGTTTAATAATCTAAAGGGCTTCTCGATCAAACGCACATGCCCGTGTGATGGTGTGTGGGTGACTAAAAAAAACCTGATCTCATACAGTATACAGCTGAGTGAATTGGTGTCTTTACACCTAAAGACTTTCATGAACAGGATTTTAGGTCCCAATGGGGGTGAGCGCCCATCCTGCCCTTGGCTCATTTCCCCAGAGGCGGGACTGAGGGTAGGAGTGGGGGGCAGCAGTGCTACCCATCTGCAAGCAAAGGGTAGTCAATTGAGCAAAGTAGGTCTATGAAGGCCTGTGGTCAGAGGTGCCTGAGGCATCAGGAACTAGGCCATCTGCCTGGAGGTGGCCTCCCAGCAGTAGACCAGACAGCCAGCACTCCAAGCAGACTTTGAGGCTCTCCCCGCCTACCTGGCCTCAGCTATGGCTGCAGACTGCCCTGTGAAACGGTTCCCCTACACAATGGTGGCCCAGCTGCTGAGTCTATCTTTTAATTTAAAAGTGTTTAAAAGGTTGGAGAGCAGGCGCCTCAAGTTGGAGGCACCCTGGCTTTCTCTTACCTGAATCGCAAGCTGCTGCTCCTTCAGTGCTGGAGAGCATCCTATTGGCCCGTCATCCTTAATTGGATGACAAGCCTGCCCTTTGGCCACTCATTGACCAATTTGGGGAAAGTCACTGCCGGGTGACTTTTCCCCACACAGTGCGGGGTTGTGACCCCCATTTGACCCCGACATCGGGGTCCCGACTCAAAGGGCAAAATCTTGCCCCATGTCACAAGTGTGAATGTTGAGATAATAACTACTTTCCTCTCAAACATATCCCTTAATAGATTTTTGTCTATTTTGATTCGCGGATTTACACATATTAGAATTTCAAAGATTGTCCAAACATCAAGCACACTTGACCTCATCAATTTTGAAGTACACACACTAACATCAGATGTTGTTCCTGTGTTGATCCCTCAATTTTTAAAAGTATTTTGAGAATAATTGTAACTGTCAAGAGGACTACTTAGAGTTACTGTTTAAAGGGAGCCTGAAGGAATGTGCTTAATTTGTTTCTCTCACACTTCTCATTCAGAGCATTGACCATCTTGTGTTTTGATAGACCATCAAGAGTTTGGAAGGAAAATAATTATTGTCTCATTAACACCAGTGACATAAAGGCTTCTTTTTGATGAGCTGTAGTTTATACCTTAAAGTAGGTACTACCTACCATATCTGTTTATCTTTCAAAGTGAGAAGTGTGGAGCTCAGGGAATAGCCAAATAGAATCAATATACTGTTCAATTTCAGAGCATCTTTTCCCTGTCACTTCTATCTTTGCCCTTTTTCCTCTCTTTCTCTGATATTGTCTATTTCTGAATTCCTTTTACCTGTTCACACCCTGCTGGCTGTGGGATTTCCAAGTGGTTTTGTTTGCTCTCTAGTGAGAGAAGACAAGATACATGGCTATTCTTCAGATGCCAGTTACTGCTGCTAATTGACTATTAACTATATTGAATTGTATTCAGGTGGTGGGCATTAACTAGAGATTCACTTGTGCTCCTATAAATAGGAACAGACTGAAGCTGTGGTGGCTGGATTAGAAGGTGCATGTTTGCAATGTGTATCTCTGTGAATAAATGCTTATAAAAGTATGTAAAGATTGGCTCAAATTCTGTCCTTCACCAAGCCTTCTGTTGGAGTTATGATCATATAGTTTTTAATGCAGGATATTTCGCGATTGATATGAATGGTGGGATAGCCCATCTGTGAGGTGTGACATTCCAGCAATTATTAGTATTGCGCATATATAGAATCATAGAAAGTTTAAGGCATAGAAAGAGACCACTTGGCCCACCCTGTCTGTGCCGGCCGAAAAACAATCCACCTATTCTAATCGTACGTTCCAGCATTTGGTCCACAGCCCTGCAGATTACAGCACTTGAGGTGCATATCCAGACTCCTTTTAAATGATTGAAGGTCTCTGCCTCAACTACCCTTTCAGGCAGTGAGTATCAGACTCCCACCACCCTCTGGGTGAATAAGTTTTTCCTCATCTCCCCTCTAATTTTTCTACCAAACACTTTAAATCTATGCCCCCTCGTCACTGACTGCTCTCCTAAGGTGAATAGACCCTTCACCTCCACTTTATCCAGGCCCCTCACAATTTTGTACATTTCAAGCAGATCTCCCCTCAGCCTTCTCTGTTCCAAGAAGAATAACACCAGCCTATCCAATCTTTCCTTATAGCTGCATTTTTCCAGTCCTGGCAACATTCGCATAAATCTCCTCTGTACCCTCTCTAGTGCAGTTACATCCTTTCTGTAATGAGGTGACCAGAACTGCACACAGCACTCAAGTTGTGGCCTAACCAATGAGTTATACAGTTCCAGCATAACCTCCCTGCTCTTATATTCTATTGCTCAGCTAAAAAAGGAAAGGATTCTTCTTAGCCACCTTATTGACCTGTCTTGCTGCCTTCAGGGATCTGTAGACATTCACTCCAATGTCCCTCACTTCCTCTACACTTCTCAGTATTTTCCTGTTAATTGTGTATTCCTTTGCCTTGTTTGACCTCCCCAATTGCATCACCTCACACTTCTCCAGGTTGAATTCCATTTGCCACTTTTCTGCCCATCTGACCAGACCATCAATATCTTCCTGCAGCCTCCAGCTATCCTCCTCACTATCTACTTCATGGCCAATCTTTGTGTCGTCTGCAAACTTCGTGATCATACCCCCTACATTTACGTCCAAATCATTAATATATACCACAAAAAGCAAGGGATACAGCACTGAACCCTGCAGAATGCCACTAGAAACAGCCCTCCAGTCGCTAAAACACCCATCCACAATTACCCTTTGTTTCCTGCCACTGAGCCAATTTTGTGTTCACCTTGCTGCATTTCCCTGGATCTCATGGGATTTTATTTTCTTAACCAGTCTGCCATGTGGGACCTCGTCAAAAACCTTGCTAAAATCCATGTAGACCACATCAACTGCACTACCCTCATCTATCTTCCTTGTTCTTCAAAAAATTCGATCAAGTTGGTCAAACAAGATATTCCCTTAACAAATCCATGCTAGAAATCCTTAATAACCAGTGCCTTTTTAAGTGACAGTTTATCCTGTCTCTCAGAATAGATTCCAATAATTTGCCCGCTACTGCGGTTAGACTGACTGGCCTGTAATTATTCAGTCTATCCTTCGCTCCCTTTTTAAACAGAGGTACAACGTTAGCAGTTCTCCAATCCTCCAATATGCAGACATTGCTGAATGCAGGACAGCTGATGGGACTGACACATAACCAACAGCAGAGGTAAGGACCGCAGAATGAAGATTATCAAATGTTTACATACTAGTTTTTAGGGGCAGCACATGTAATGTTAAAAGTATAAACTTGTCTATCATCCACCAGGGTCACAATGTTTAACCCAGTCTCCTCCCGTGCTGCTAGATTCAGTGCCTTATGACTTGGGGATCTCACATGCCCAGTACATGGAGCCTATTTTACCATAACGCAGCATAATGGTCAAAACTAAACATGTCCCCAACCAATTTCTACATATGCATTTTCTAGCAGATGTCATTGGAGACCTATCAGAAGCAGGAGACCTAATCAAATCACTTTCCCAAACCAGAGAGGGCTATTTTAGGTGCCGAACATCAGGTGAGATTAGCTAACTGAATACAGATTGTAATTGGCATAAATGCTGGTTCATATATCTCAGCTGTTCACTGCACAGCTGAACAACTGGGTGAAACCTGAAGGGAACAAGTGCAATAAGAACAACCAGAAATGTTGTTACATTAGTCACACCAGAGGTTTTAAGAGCACTGCACTGCATGGTCACCTTCTGATCACACAGCACAGTGGAGAAGGATTACAGTCTGATTTTGTTGCATATGATGAAGCATTTCATTTTTATTTAAAGCTAATTAGTTCAGTTTGCTTTTTGATATGAAGTAAACTATTAAGATACGTTATCAAAGCAGCCACTTTCCATGGAATTCTGCCAATGTTCAAAGCACTCAAAGAAAATGCTTCTCTTTCTGCTGAATAGTTGCTGTGAAAATGTTTAGGGTGCAGAGTCAGTGTTCAAGAGGCAAAATGCCTTTCATACTGCTGATTTATGTGAAGGCTTTAAATGCCATTTTAAAGTAATTGTGTCAGAGCGGCCTTGACAAAACCACACTCATTAACTGGTCAGCTTGACAAACGCATTGGTGAACGTGTCTTAGTGAATCAACGAGCATAAAGGATCAGATTGCACAGGTAGATAGAAACACTGAGCTCCAGTCCCTTCAGCTCACTGACAGTCAAAATGAGTAACTTAGGGTCAATTTCCACTCTCCATTTACAGGCAGCATGTTATAATATTTGTGGTATTAATTTTCCTTCAGACCCAAATTAAACCATATTCCTCCTCGAAGAAGGCTGAGCTCACAAGTTTAAAGTAATTTGACTTGAATTGGGGAACTCAAAACCCAACAGTAGTGATAGATATCCAGTTGCATTTGAAACACAATCACTGTGCTTTGATTTTAGTTTTAATGGTGAGAGAGAAGGGCGTTTTGTTTGTGTTCATTATTTTAGACTGAACTGATGGTGCTGATCAGCTGAAATAGCAAGGATGATTGCTGTGAGGACACTGGATTAATTATGAAAGAGCTAGAGAGTGTAGGTGGAAGATGGTTAAGATTATTATCTGCAAGAATGAGATCAACCAGGTTGAAAAATATATCTACGCTGCTGCAACTTCCATTGTTACAGCTTCTGTCAGCCTCAAGCAGTTCCACAGCACATATAAGGGCCAGAGAGAGACTGGAGCTGTTAGAGGACAAAGAACAGTTCAGCAACCTAATGGTTATTGAGAATTTCACAGAAACTTTGCATTCTTATCCACAGTCATAACAAATCAAGGGGTTTTCTGGATGAACTCAGTAACAGGAGATTTTCATTGCCAACTGGGATTACTAATACAGCACAATCACAAGTCGGGGAAATCACCGCTTCAAAGGATTCAATCAACCATGTACACAGAGAAGTAGGATTTGAGCAGAAAGGTTTAGTTGATTTGGGGAGGAGAGATTAGTATTAATATAATGACAGAACAAGACCAGGAGGATATAATGCATGTCTTACTCACAGTATGAAGTTGCCTGTAAATTATTACCATGCTACAATTTCTTCTTCAGCCAGCTTCGGTATGTGGACAGTGTTTAACTACACAGACTAGTGTATATCAGAAACTGTTTAAGTACACACCATTGAGTCCTGCGGGCCACAAAAAGTTTCAATTAACATTTCTGGTAATTTACAGTTACCTATTTATCCACCAATGAAGAAGCAGCAATGAGGACACACCTTTCCAAACTTACAGAACATGGGAAGAAATGGGAGAAAGCAGCTGAGTAAGAGAAGGAAGTGCACGTACAATTAAAGATGCTGGAGCATTGCAGGTCAACGAGCTATATGCATGAGTAAGTTGTAGCCTGGACACTGCAGCTGATTGTTTATAACCCCCCTCTTTTCTTTCCACCCCTTCTGAAGCACCCCCCTTCCCCCACTAATGATGGGGTGCTACTACCTGTCCACTATTTCATTCAAGTGACCTTTTATCAAATGTGTAAACCTGAATGAGTGTCAGATACCTATTCATTTATGAAGTGAAGCTATTATATTCTCACACAATGGTCCACTTAGGCACGTTTTCCATTATGGAGCACTACAGCCATCCATAGGAATAACTATGTATTTTTCCTCTAAGTAGTTCAGAAACATTGAGAAAGCGATGAAAGAAAGATCTTACATTTATATAGCACCTTGCAGTACCTCAGGACATCTTGAAGTCCTTTTCAGATTATGAAGTACTTTTGAAGTGTAGCTACTATTGTAATATGGGAAACATTGCAGTCAATTTGCACACAGCAGGCTGACACAAACAGCAATTAAATAAATGACCAGATAATGTTACTTTTTTAATTCATTCAAGGGCATCATTGTAAGACCAGAATTTATTGCCCATCCCTAATTGCCCTTGAGAAGATAATGATGAGCTACCTTCTTGAACTGCTGCAGTCCCTGTGGTGTAGGTACACCCACCATGTGGTGAGGGAGGGAGTTCCAGGATTTTGGCCCAGTGACAGCAAAGGAACAACGATATATTTCCAAATTGGGATGGTGTGTGACTTGGAGGTGGTGGTGTTCCCACTATTTCCATCATCATCTAAAGAGCCCTTGCTATGGTTCAATTACTTTTTGCCCTTATTGGAATGTACCTAGCTGTACCTGAAACATTTACTCCTTAAAGATCAGCTATTGTTCCGTTACCATTTTCCCTGTCAGTCTTTGGTTCCATTTTACCCTGGCTAAATCCCCTTTCATCCCATTGAAGTTAGCCCTCTTCCAATTTAGAAGTTCTACTTTAGATTGTTCCTTGCTCTTCTCCATTACTAATCTAAACTTTATGATACGATGATTGCTGTTACCCAAGTGCTCCCCCACAGATATTCGGTCTACTTGACCCGTCTTATGCCCCAGCACCAGATCCAACAATGCCTCCGTTCTAGTTGGATCGAGAACATACTGGTCAAGGAAGTTCTCCTGAACACATTTCAGAAGTTCATCACCCTCCTTTCCCTTTACACTATCCCAATCAATATTTGGGTAATTAAAGTCTCCAATATCACCACTCTATAGTTATTGCACATCCGCGTGATTTTCCTGCAGATTTTCTCTGCTATTTCTCTCACTATTTGGAGGCCTATAGAATACCATCCCCCCCACCCCCCACAGTAGCATGATCATAACCTGTCTTGCTTCTCAACTCTAACCAAATGGATTCTATCTTTGCTTCCTCAAGGAAGCTTGGAACTATGATGTTGTTGCTATTACAGAGACTTGGTTGAGGGAAGGACAGGATTGGCAGCTAAATGTTCCAGGATTTAGAAGCTTCAGGCGGGATAGAGGGGGATGTAAAAGGGGTGGGGGAGTTGCATTACTTGCTAAGGAGAATATCACAGCTGTACTGCGGGAGGACACCTCAGAGGGGTCGTGCAGCGAGGTAATATGGGTGGAGCTCAGGAATAGGAAGGGTGCAGTCACGATGTTGGGGGTTTTCTACAGGCCTCCCAACAGCCAGCGGGAGATAGAGGAACAGATATGTAGACAGATTTTGGAAAGATGTAAAGGTAACAGGGTTGTAGTGGTGGATGATTTTAACTTACCCTATATTGACTGGGACTCACTTAGTGCTAGGGGCTTAGATGGGGCAGAATTTGTAAGGAGCATCCAGGAGGGCTTCTTGAAACAATATGTAGATAGTCCAACTAGGGATGGGGCCGTACTGGACCTGGTATTGGGGAATGAGCCCGGCCAGGTGGTCGAAGTTTCAGTAGGGGAGCATTTTGGGAACAGTGACCATAATTCCATAAGTTTTAAGGTACTTGTGGATAAGGATAAGAGTAGTCCTCGGGTGAAGGTGTTAAATTGGGGGAAGGCTAATTATAACAATATTAGGCAGGAACTGAGGAATTTAGATTGGGGGCGGCTGTTTGAAGGTAAATCAACATCTGACATGTGGGAGTCTTTCAAACGTCAGCTGATTAGAATCCAGGACCAGCATGTTCCTGTGAGGAAGAAGGATAAGTTTGGCAAGTTTTGGGAACCTTGGATAATGCGGGATATTGTGAGCCTAGTCAAAAAGAAAAAGGAAGCATTCGTAAGGGCTGGAAGGCTAGGAACAGACGAATCCCTTGAGGAATATAAAGACAGTAGAAAGGAACTTAAGCAAGGAGTCAGGAGGGCTAAAAGGGGTCATGAAAAGTCATTGGCAAACAGGATTAAGGATAATCCCAAGGCTTTTTATATATATATAAAGAGCAAGAGGGTAACTAGGGAAAGGGTTGGCCCGCTCAAGGACAGAGAAGGGAATCTATGTGTGGAGCCAGAGGAAATGGGCGAGGTACTAAATGAGTACTTTGCATCAGTATTCACCAAAGAGAAGGACTTGGTGGATGATGAGCCTAGGGAAGGGAGTGTAGATAGTCACAGTCATCTCATTATCAAAAAGGAGGAGGTGTTGGGTGTCTTGCAAAGCATTAAGGTAGATAAGTCCCCAGGGCCTGATGGGAACGACCCCAGAATACTAAGGGAGGCAAGGGAAGAAATTGCTGGGGCCTTGACAGAAATCTTTGCTTCCTCATTGGCTACAGGTGAGGTCCCAGAGGACTGGAGAATAGCCAATGTTGTTCCTTTGTTTAAGAAGGGTAGCAAGGATAATCCAGGAAATTATAGGCCGGTGAGCCTTACATCAAGTGGTAGGGAAATTATTAGAGAGGATTCTTCGGGACAGGATTTACTCCCATTTGGAAACAAATGAACTTATTAGCGAGAGGCAGCATGGATTTGTGAAGGAGAGGTCGTGTCTCACTAATTTGATTGAGTTTTTTGAGGAAGTGACAAAGATGATTGATGAAGGAAGGGCAGTGGATGTTATCTATATGGACTTCAGTAAAGCCTTTGACAAGGTCCCTCATGGCAGACTGGTACAAAAGGTGAAGTCACACGGGATCAGAGGTGAGCTGGCAAGATGGATACAGAACTGGCTCTGTCATAGAAGACAGAGGGTAGCAGTGGAAGGGTGCTTTTCTGAATGGAGGGCTGTGACTAGTGGTGATCCGCAGGGATCAGTGCTGGGACCTTTGCTGTTTGTAGTATATATAAATGATTTGGAGGAAAATGTAGCTGGTCTGATTAGTAAGTTCGCAAACCACTGACCACCTCCAGGCGCGTATCCATTGTCTCTCGAGATAAGGAGGCCCAAAAGAAAAAAAGGAGGAAAATGTAGCTGGTCTGATTAGTAAGTTTGCGGACGACATAAAGGTTGGTGGAGTTGCGGATTGTGATGAAGATTGTCAGAGGATACAGCAGGATATCGATCAGTTGGAGACTTGGACGGAGAAATGGTGGATGGGGTTTAATCCGGACAAATGTGAGGTAATGCATTTTGGAAGGTCTAATGCAGGTGGGAAGTATACAGTAAATGGCAGAACCCTTAGGAGTATTGACAGGCAGAGAGATCTGGGCGTACAGGTCCACAGGTCACTGAAAGTGGAAACGCAGGTGGATAAGGTAGTCAAGAAGGCATACGGCATGCTTGCCTTCATCGGTCGGGGCATAGAGTACAAAAATTGGCAAGTCATGCTGCAGCTGTACAGAACTTTAGTTAGGCCACACTTAGAATATTGCGTGCAATTCTGGTCGCCACACTACCAGAAGGACGTGGAGGCTTTGGAGAGGGTACAGAGGATGTTGCCTGGTCTGGAGGGCATTAGCTATGAGGAGAGGTTGGATAAACTCGGATTGTTTTCACTGGAACGACGGAGGTGGAGGGGTGACATGATAGAGGTTTACAAAGTTCTGAGCGGCATGGACAGAGTGGATAGTCAGAAGCTTTTTCCCAGGGTGGAAGAGTCAGTTACTAGGGGACATAGGTTTAAGGTGAGAGGGGCAAAGTTTAGAGGGGATGTGCGAGGCAAGTTCTTTACACAGAGGGTGGTGAGTGCCTGGAACTTGCTGCCGGGGGAGGTGGTGGAAGCAGGTACGATAATGACGTTTAAGAGGCATTTGACAAATTTATGAATAGGATGGGAATAGAGGGATACGGTCCCTGGAAATGCAGAAGGTTTTAGTTTAGGCAGGCATCAATATCGGCGCAGGCTTGGAGGGCCGAATGGCCTGTTCCTGTGCTGTACTGTTCTTTGTTCTTTGTTTGACATCCTCCCTTTTCAACACTACAATATCTTCCCTAATCGGTACTGCCACCCCACCTCCGTTTTTTCCTTCCCTGCCTTTTCTGAACACTCTGTACCCTTGCTCATTCTCCTACCAATTTCATTTAAACCCTCCCCAACCACATTAGTGAATCTCCCCACAAGGACCTTGGTCGCAGCCCTGTTGAGGTGCAACCCATCCCTTTTGATTTGTTGCCTCCTGCCCCAGAACTGGTCCCAATGCCACAAGAATCTAAAGCACTCCCTCCTGCACCATGCCTCATGCCACACATTGATCCTCACTATCTTCCTATTTCTACTCTCGCTAGCGTGCAGCACTGGGAGTAATCGAGATATTATGGCCTTCATGGTACTACTCTTTAACTTCCTCCCTAATCGTGAAAATCTGATTGTAGGACCTCAATACCTGCCCTCTCTATGTTGTTGATACCGATGTGTACCACAACTTCTGCCTCACTCCCTTCCCCGGCAGGATATTCTGCACCATCTCGTGATATCCTTTAGCCTGACACCAGGGAGGGAACACATCATGCAGGACTCACAATGGTGGTTACAGAAATGCCTGTCTGCCCCCCCCCCAACTATGGAATCTCCTGTAACGACTGCATTTCTACTATTTGCTGCTCTTTCCTGTGCAGTCCCTTGCCCGTTGGTGCAATGGTCTGGACTGCACTCCTTCAAGGTATCATCACTCCCAGCAGTCTCCAAAGTTGAGTACCAGTTTGAGAGTGGCACACACCCCGAAGACTCCTGTCCTTCCTGCCTCTTCCTACTCTTCTGGATGGCCACCCACCTACTATCCTGAGCTCTCACTGCCTGTGGGATGACCACCTCCTGAAACGTACGATCCAGGAAACTCTCCTGGTCCCTGAAGCTCCACAGTGACTCCAGCTGTCCCTCAAGCTCGGAAACCTGATCTTGAGCTCAAGCAGCTGGAGACACTTCCTAAACATGTGGGCCCCCAAAACAAATTAAGTGTGCTGAAGAAAAAACAAGAAATGCTGGAAACACTCAGCAGGTAGGGCAGCGCCTGTGGAGAGAGAAGCAGAGTTACGTTTCAGGTCAGTGACCCTTCATCAGTTCTTCATCAGTATTTCCAGCATTTCTTGTTTTTATTTCAGATTTCCAGCATCTGCAGTATTTTGCTTTTATTTACGTATACTGAAATTCCCACATGGTACAGGAATTGCAAGTAACAGTTCTCAGCTGCCCATCCATGATCTAAAATGTCTTTATTCCCTCTTTTAAATTCTAGTTAGTACCTTGTATAAACTATTAATTTTATTTAATGCCTCTAGACCTGTTCTGTGCCAATGCTCTTATTAATTCACTTACTGTTATACTTACCAAAATTCAATGTTTTTAATTTCCCGGCTCCTAGTTTGAACCAATGACCGAGAGAGAGTAAACAGAAGTACTCACCAACCAATCACTTACCTGCTTTCCCGTGGCGTCACACTTTGATTTTTCAATCTCCGCTCTGTAGGATCAAGGGACTAGTGTAAACGAGGAACTGCTAGATATTAATATTAGTTTAAAAAAAAGAACTAGAAAATCAAAGGGACTTAAAGTAGCTAAATCCGCTGGACCCGGTGATCTACATCCCGCAGTGCGGAAAGAGGTGGTTTTTCAGATAGTAGATGCATTGGTGCTCATCTTTCAAAATCCTATCGACTCTAGAATGGTGCCTGCAGATTGGAAGGTGGGAAATGTAACCCAACTATTTCAGAAAGGAGGGAGAGAGAAAACAGGGAACTATAGACCTGTTAACCTAACATCAGTCGTAGGGAAAATATTAGAATCTATAATAAAGGATGTGACAACAGAACACTTAGAAAATAATGGTAGGATTGGGCAGAGTCAACATGGATTTATGAAAGAGAAATCATGTTTAACAAACCTGTTGGTGTTTTTTGAGGATGTAATTAGCAGAATAGATAAGGGGGAACTGGTGGATGTGGTATATTTAGATTTTCAGAAAGCTTTTGATAAGGTCCCACACAAGAGGTTAGTAAACAAAATTAGAGCACATGGGATGTGGGGGTATATACTGACATGGATTGAGAACTGGTTAATGGACAGAAAACAAAGATTAGGAATAAATGGATTATTTTTGGATTGGCAGGCTGTGACTATTGGGGTAACGCAAGGATCAGTGCTTGGGCCCCAGCTATTCACAATCTATATCAATGATTTTGATGTGGGGATTAAATGTAATATTTACAAGTTTGCAGATGACACAAAACTAGGTGTAAGAGTGAGTTGTGAGGAAGATGCAAAGACATTTCAAGGGGATTTGGAGAGGCTAAGCAGGTGGACACAAATTTGGCAGATGGAATACAATGTGGAGAAATGTGAGGTTATCCACTTTGGTAGGAAAAACATAAAGACAGAATATTTCTTAAATGCTGAGAGGTTGGGAAGTGCTGATGTCCAAAGGGACCTGGGGTCCTTGTTCATGAGTCACTAAAAGCTAGCATGCAGGTGCAACAAGCAATTAGGAAAGCAAATGTTATGTTGGCCTCCATTGCAAGGGGATTTGAGTATAGGAGTAAAGATGTCTTGCTGCAATTATATAGAGCCTTGGTGAGACTGCACTTGGAGTATTGTGTACAGTTTTGGTCGTCTTACCTAAGGAAAGATATACTTGCCATATAGGGAGTGCAACGAAGGTTCATCAGACTGATTCCTGGGATGGAGGGATTGTCCTACGAGGAAAGATTAAGTAGACTAAGTCTTTATTCTCTGGAGTTTAGAAGAATGAGAGGTGATCTCATTCAAACATATAAAATTCTTACAGGGCTCAACAGGGTTGATGCAGGAAGGATGTTTCTCCTGGATGGGGAGTCCAGAACCAGGGGACACAGTCTCAGAATAAGGGGCAGGCCATTTAAGACTGAGATGAGGAGGAATTTCTTCATGCAGAGGGTGGTGAATCTTTGGAATTCTCTGCCTAGAGAGCTGTGGAGGCTCAGTCACTGAGATTGGTAGATTTCCACATATTAAAAACATCAAAGGTTACGGGGATAGTGCAAGAAAATGGTGTTGAGGTAGATCAGCCATGATCTCATTGAATGGTGGAGTAGGGTCGAAGTGCTGAATGGCCTACTCCTGCTCCTTTTGCTTGTGCTTTTGTGATCAATCTCTACTCCAGCTCTCGGCTCTCGCTCTTTTCAATCTCCACTCTGGTTCTCAGCTCCCACTCTTTTTAAAGCTGAGAAGCTGAGGAGAAGCAGCACAAAGAAGAAGAGGAAGAAGTTCAACAGGAAGTAGAGAAACAGGAAGAGGAAGGAGGAATACAACATAAACAACTCCTTTCTGCCTGGGCTCTAAAAATTATTCATGTATGATACCAGAAAACCCAACAACACCTTCTTATTCACCAACAGTCCCACACTCCTCACCCTTCCTCTATCGCTAACCATCACATTGTCCTCTTTCCAAAAACACAAAAATATAAACCACCATAAAATGCACATTCCAATCCAATTTTATAAATTCAATTCTTACATAATGCTTACAAAGTTAGACTAATCACCCGTATTCATTCCCATAGTGCCAGTCTTCCATGTGCCTTTGCCTATCCTAGTGCTCCGATGAGGAGCTTTCCCAGAGGCTGCAGCATGGCTAGTGGAAGGCTGCTGACTTACAATTGAAGAGACTGCAAATGGCCTTGGAGGATAACCTCAAGCAGCAGAAGGCCCGGCTTCAGATCACACCATCTCACAACAGTCTGGCCTGAGATAAAAACAGGAAGTGTTGAAAATACTCAGCAGGTCTGGCAGCACGATGAGTATTTACAGCACTTTTTATTTTTATTACGGATTTCTAGCATCCACAGTACTTTGCTTTTCTAACAGTCTGGCCTGGCTGGCTGACAGGCAACAGCAAAGGCACTGGTAGAGTGACAGGATTGGAAGCATGAATGCTAAGAGAGGACAACACATTCATACTCCATGGAGCCACTGCTACTACGCTGGGATGGCACCTCAGCAATCTGAGTAATTTGTTGGAGAACAGGTTGATGGACTACTGTGATACCATTACTCGAGAAGCCCTTTTGAACGACAGTATACAGAACCATGAAGACAGCATTCTGAGTTTCCACGATAGCACTCAAACCTTTGATGGAAGCTGCTTGTGCTGCAATGGAAGCTGCGACATCAACCATCAGACGTTGCATCATGGTGAGTTCGACAAATGTGCTGATGGAGCTAACAACCCATTCTATGCTGGAAAGGATGTGCTCCAAGCTCTGCACAAGGCCCTGTGCCAGGTTGGCGATGCCCCTTCCCCAGATGGCCAGCACTGTCTCCTCCATGGGGATTAAAAAATCGCGGTGTGGTCATCCTCCTCCAGTTCTTTCCTGCCAGCTGCTGTTGTATGCCACCTTCTCCTGCAAGAAAGAGGTAAGTGTGTCAGTGAGTGTTCTGCAATGTTTGGTTGATATGGCTGTCATGGTTAAGAGCATAAGAAACAGGAGCAGGAATAGGTCATATGCCTCATAAGCCTGCTCCACCATTCAATGATCACGGCCAATCTTCGACCTCAACTCCACTTTCCTTCCCTATCCCTTGATCCCCTTAATGGTCCAAAAAACTATCAATCTCAGCCTTGAATTTACTCAACAATGGAGCATGCACAAGCCTCTTGGGTAGAGAATTCCAAAATTTCACAACCCTCTGAATGAAGAAATGTCTCCTCATTTCACTCCTAAATAATTGATTCCTTAACCTGCCCCTTAGTCTAGACTCTCCAGCCAGAGGAAACAGTATTTACCCTGTCAAGCCCCTACAGAATCTTAGATAGTTCAGTGAGATGACCTCTCATTCTTCAAAACTCCATATAGTATATGGTTGAATAGCTGCCAATCTGTGAGTTATGGATGTGAGGCTTGCTACAGTGTTAAGTGTCTGAAGAGGAGATAAAACATATGAATTGAAGGGTCGAGCACTGATTGATAGAGATTGTTGGTAGGTGGATAATGGGGATGTAGTGAATTGAACAGTGAATAAGGCTAGTGTTGCAGTTGGTATATGCAATTTCAAGATGAAGTCACTCACCTTGACAACTCATGTGAGATCATTAAACTTCCTTCTGCACTGTATCCATGTTTTTGCAGCAACATTCCTGACATTGATTTTGCCATTATTTCTTCCCACTGCTTCCTGAGCATGGATCTGGGGGGCTTCCAGAGGTAGGATTTCTCAACTTTTCTTCACATCTTGTCCCAAGACCTCCAGTGCATAGTCTGAAAACCTTGATGCTTGCTCTCTCACATATTCTGCCATTCCTCAAAGTATCACAGCACTGATAAACTTTTCAAAAACCTCCCACCATTTCTTGCAGCCACAAGGCACCACCCCTTTAAGATGTGCAGGCTGCCTTTAAGTAGCACTAGACACTGTAATATCAGGCACCCTGCTCATGCATGCAGCCACTGAACAATGCAGGTAGCATTGATTGCATGCAGCAATTATTTAAAACAGCGGGCAGCAGAATTTAACATGCTCCCTGCATCACAATGAATGGAAGTGGGTTAATCTTGTGTCACAATCCCCATGCCCATTTTTGGGTTATCCAATTTAACCTCCCACTCCACCCTCACCCTGCCTCTATTAATAAAGCCAAGAATTGTATATGCTTTTTTAATAGCTTTCTCAATTTGTCCTACCAACTTCAAAGATTTTTGTACATACACCCCCAGGTCGTTGTTCCTGCACCCCCTTTAAAATTGTACCACTTAGTTAGTTCATATTTCCTCTCCTCATTCTTCCTACCAAAATGTATCACTTTGCAATTCTCTGGATTCAACTGCATCTGCCATGCGTCTGCCCATTTCACCAGTCTGTGACCCCATAAAATGTGTTATTATTATCCTCATTGTTTACTAAATTTCTTAGTTTTGTATCATTTGCAAACTTTGAGATTGTGTCCTGTATGAGTTTATGTCATTAATATATATTAAAAAGAGTAGGTGACCCCTAGGGAATACTATCAGAAACCTCCCTACAATCTGAAAAACAACCATTCATCACTACTCTCTGCTTTCTGTCTCTTAGCCGATTTCGTATCAGCACTGCCACTGTCCCTTTAATTCATCAGGCTTTAAATTTGCTTGCAAGTCGAGGAACATAGGAGCATAGGAACAGGAGTAGGCCATTCAGCCCATCGAGCCTGCTTCGCCATTCAATTAGATCATGGCTGATCATCTACCTTCCACCTCAAGGCCACCTTCCCATGTTATCGCCATATCCCTTGATGTCATCTGTCTCCAGAAATCTATTGATTTCTGTCTTGAACATGCTCAGTGATTGAGCTTCCACAACCCTCTGGGGTAGAGAATTCCAAAGATTCACCACTCTCAGAGTGAAGAAATTCCTCCTCATCTCAGTCTTAAATGGCCTACCCTTTATTCTGAGACTACACTCCCTGGTTCTAGACTCACCAGCCAGAGGAAACATCCTATCCACATCCACCCTGTCACGCCCTGTAAGAATTTTGTATGTTTCAATGAGATCCCCTCTCATTCTTTGAAACTCTAGAGAATACAGGCCCAGTTTCTGCAATCTCTCCTCATAAGACAATCGCACCATCCCAGGGATTAGTCTGGTGAACCTCCATTGCACTCCCTCAATGGCAAGTATATCCTTCCTCAGAGAAGGAGACCAAAACTGTACACAATACTCCAGGTGCAGTCTCACCAAGGCTTCATACAATTGAAGCAATACATCTTTAATTCTGTACTGTTATGATCTTGTAGTTTTTTTTTCTGGGAGGAATGCAGTTGCCTCTAAGGCTGGAAAAGGAGCAGTACTGTTTCAAGACAAGCTCCAGAGACTGAGTCAAAGAGGCATTCTGGTTGCCCCAGGATACAGCCACTCTGAGACTGAGGATCGAGAGATGCATTGTTGATGATTGACATTTGAAACTAGCTGAAAAACTGGCTTTTGAGACACAGTTAACGGAGACAACACAGACCATCAGCCAGCATATACTGAAGGAAAAGAGAGCTCTCTCTTTGTTTATTTAAACCCTATTTATTATACTCTCATAATTCTGATGTCAAGCCAGATTAATTTCTTAAAAGAAAATAACTAATTCCTTTAACTACTGAACTATAATTGTTGAAATTCATCGCTGGAAAAGAAGAGAATCAATTCAACTGCTGAACTAGACTACGGACTGTTCTACAGTTGAAGAACCTTTTTTTCCCCCATCAGACGACTGTGAGGACTTCAAGAAACCTTGGACTATTCCACATTGGAAGATTTCAGCAGGAGCATAAATATGCAAGGACACCAATTGTTTCTATTTTAAATGTTGTTTATATCTTAGTAGCATTTAAGAATTTAGTTTTTCTAATTAAACAGTTAATTTGTTGAACTAAAGGCACCTGGTTTGGTTAGCCTCATTCGGGAGTTAATAGATGTTACAATTTGAATGGGTCTTTCTTTAATTTGGAAAGTTTAAAAGTGATATGTGAGGCGATCTGTGGAGGGACTTGACTGAATGAACAATGCGTTTCTCCCACCACAATCAGAATGATATATTTTGATTGGGGGCTTTGACTTGAGCGGTTGGTTGTAACAGTACTCAAATCCCCTTGCAATGAAGGCCAACATACCATTTGCTTCCCTGATTGCTTGCTGCACCCTGCATGCCAGTTTTTAGTGACTCATGAACAAGGATCCCAGGTCCCTTTGGACATCAACACTTCCCAACCTCTCATCACTTAAGAAATATTCTGTCTTTCTGTTTTTTCTACCAAAGTGGATCACTTTACACTTATTCACATTATATTCTATCTGCCATATTCTTGTCCATTCACTGAGCCTGTCCAAGTCCGCCTGAAGCCACTTTGCATCTTCCTAACAACTTACATTCCCAACTAGTTTTGTGGCATCAGCAAATTTGGAAATATTACATTTGGTCCCCACATCTGAATCACCTGAGAATGGCCCATTTATTCCTACTCTCTGCTTTATGTCTGTTAGCCAATTCTCAATCCATAGTAGTATCCCCCAATCCCATGTGCTCTAATTTTGTTTACTGCCTGTGTGGGATCTTATCAAAAGCCTTCTGAAAATCCAAATACAACACATCCACTGCTCTCCTTTATCTACACTACAAGTAACATGCTCAAAAATCTCCAACAAATTTGTCAAACATTTTTTCCCTTTCATAATTCCATGTTGACTCTGTTCAATTTTACATTAATTTCATAAATGACCAGTTATCACATCTTAGATTCTAACATTTTCCCTGCTACTGATGTCAAACTAACAGGTCTGTAGTTCTCCAGTCTCTCTCTCCCTCCCTTCTTAAATAGTGAGGTTACATTTGCTACTTTCCAATCTGCAGGAACCTTTCCAGAATCGATAGAATTTTGAAAGATAACCACCAATGCATCCACTATCTCTATAGCCACATCTTTCAACACTCTGGGATGTAGCTCATCTGGTCCAGGGGATTTATCAGCCTTCAATCCAGTTAACTTTTCAAGTACTACTTCTTTATTAATACTGATTTCTTTCAGTTCCTCAAAGTAATTGTTTAGTTTCTTCACTATTTCCATGTTCCCACAATAAATTCTCCTGTCTCCATCTGCAATGGACCCACATTTGTCCTCACTAATCTCTTCCTTTTCATATACCTAAAGAAGCTTTTACAGTCCACCTTTATGTTTCTCGCTAGCTTGCATTCATATTCCTTTTTCTCTTTATCAGTTTCTTGGTCATCATTTGCTGGATTTTAAATTGCTCCCAATCCTCAAGCTTACCACTTTTTCTGGCAACCTTATAAGCCACTTCCTTTGATCTAATTCAATCTTTAACTTCTTTTGTTAGCCATGGTTGAGTCACCTTTCGCATTGGATACTTATGCCTCAGAAGAATACATGTCTGTTGTCGACCATGTAGTACTTCTTTAAATGCTGGCCATTGCCTGTCTACCATCAAATTTTTTAGTGTATTTTCCCAATCCACCACAGCAAACTTGATCCTCATATATTCATAGTCCCTTGTTCAGATTTAAGACACTAGTTTCCGAATTAACTATATCACTTTCAGAACTTAATGTGAAATTCTATCATATTATGATCACTATTTCTCCAAGGCTCATTTACAGAAAGGTTATTAATTAGCCCTTTCTCGTTACTGTTCTGACAGAGGCAGAAGGAGTGTACTGCTTTTTCTAGTTCCACTTCTCCACAGGTCACAACATATATTTAACTGTGAAACCAGTTAACGATGTGGTCAGTCATAAACTCTATTTTTATCCCAGAATAAATACATCAATCAGATTTCTTTAATAAACATCAAAATTATCAGTTTATTATAAAACAAGAATTAACCAGTAATGAAGCAAAGCATTAACACACAGATTTAAATATGAAAGTTCCCTTTTACCTTAGCTCCTCTCACACACACACACACATTCCGGTTAACCAAAAAATAAAGAGATTTTGTCTTTAGAGCTCAGTTACAAAAAAAAAAGACAAAATAAGAATACTTAGGCCAAATATTTGCTAATTCTAAAGAAAACAAATGAGGAAAGATGTCAGTTTTGTTTGGTGTCCCAAATCCGTGTAGACAGTTGTCACTGGGATCTTTCTAGAACAGTTCTTTTCAGGTGACATTAAACATCAGTTTGGTAGGCTTTCCAGGAGAAAGGTGGCAACAGGGGTTTCTGGCAGGCCATTCAGGAGGAATGCAGCAACAATTTTTCTATTTCTTACACTTTCTTCAAAGAGCTTCTCAAAGAGATGGAAAAGCTGGCAGGCTTTTCAAAGAAATGAAAGAGGGTGCTGATGGTGACTGCTCTCTTAGCTGGTTTTCTCCAATTGCCGTCAAAACAGTTCACACCCCAACACATTGTCCAAAGCAAAGCCAAAAACAATATCTCAAGAGTCAAGCCTCCTGACCCCTATACCTCTTGACCTGTCACTTCTCTGTAAACATCGGGCTGAATTTTAATTACGCACCGCAGTCCTCTATGGCACGCTTTCAACTCGGCAGCCTTCCTACATGGAAGGGCCACCGAGGACCCTGTGCGATATTTCACGCTGGGGCTCATTTAAATAGTGGGGGCGGAGTGGCCACCATGCAGGGCGGCATCTGTGTCGCTGGCAACGGCATCCGGCACCAGCATGCAGGCACCGGCACCATTTTTAAAGGGCTTTAAGACCTTGAATTACTGTTAATTTTTAAAGGTGCAGCAGTGTTAAGTTTTTATTAAAAAATAAGAAAGAAGTGGATGGTCCTTCCCCAACAACCCCCCCCCCCTCCCCCCAATGGTCATTTCAATGCCCGAAATGACCAACAGATGCCTTTTTCCCTACGAACTTTACCCCCTAAACATCTAACATTTGTCCTGTAACCCCTTCTCACCATCGCCACATCCAATAAAAATTGACTTCCCCGCTCATCCACCCCTCCCGCTCTGAAATTTCTATTACTCCCCCCCTCCCCACCAGGTTTTCGCCTCAGAACTCCGTGTGGGCGTCCGACAGTGCACGAAGGCCAAACGGAGGCCGTAAAATCGGCGTTGGATGGCAGGTAAGTTAATTTGAATATAATTAATGTCAATTTACATATGGAGATGAACGGCCAGGCGCTGGGGACCGCACCAAGGTTCCCCCACCGCCAATAATATGTGGCAGGCCCTTCTTGACATCGTGGGTCGAGGCGGGCATCTCCCTGCAGTATTTTACGGGCCCCCGCACCGTGACCCGCGGCATCGGGGAGCTTGTAAAATTCAGCCCTTCAACCCATCTTTTCCAAGTCAAAAAACCCCTGCTGGGTATTTATCTGAAGACAGGTGACATCCAATGAGGGCAGTTTACAAACCAAGTCCAAAAGACCTTCCGATCACCTCTTTTTTTAAAAACAACACTTAGTCCATAATTCTAAAATACATGAGTCCTCAAAAAAAACTAACAAAAATATAGAAATACCATCATAACATTACAAAATGCTAAATCTAAAATAGCCTGATCCCTAGTTGGTTCTTCAATGTACTGCTCCAGAAACCCATCTCATATGCACTCCAGGAATTCATCCTTCACTGCATTAGTGCTGATTAGGTTTACCCAGCCTAAATGTAAATTGAATTTGCCCATTATTAATATATTACCCATGTTACATGCATCTCTAATTTCCTGATTGATACCATGCCCAACATTACCACTACTGTTTGGAAGCCTATAAACAACTCCCATCGATATTTGCTGCCCCTTGCTGTTTCTTAGCTCCATCCAAACTGATTCCAACATCTTGATCCTTCAATCAAAGATCCTCTCTCACCCATGTACTGATCTCATCCCTTATTAAGGGTTCTACTCCACCTCCTTTCCCTTTTTGCCTCTCCTTCCTAAATGATGAATATCCTTGGATGTTCAGTTCCTGATCTTGGTCACTCTGTAGCCACGTCTCTGTAATGACAATTAAATCATACCCATTTACCTCAATTTGTGCCTTCAAATCATCTACCTTGTTGCGGATGATCTTTGCATTCTGGTAGAGTGCCTTTAATTCTGTCTTTGTAACATTATTCTGCATTCTGATCCTATTTGATGCTTGCCTTTGCTTTGTCTGTCTTCTAATTTCGCTTGCTACTTTTCTAGTTCCTGTTACCAGTTTTGCTTCCCTCCAAACTAAGCTCCCTGTCAGGTTCCCATCCCCCTGCCAATTTAGTTTAAACCCACCTCAACAGCAGTAGCAAATCTCCCTGCAAGGATATTTGTCCCAGTCCTCCTAAGATGCAACTCATCCATCTTGTGCAGGTCCCACCTGCCCCAGAACCGTTCCCAATGCCTTAGAAATCTGAGGCCCTCCCTCCTACACCAGTCCTCCAGCCACGTGTTCAATCGCTCAATTCTCCTATTCCTATGCTCACCAGCACGTGTCACTGGGAGTAATCCTGAGATTACTGCTTTTGAGGTCCTGCTTTTTAATCTCCTTCCTAGATCCCTAAGATCTGCTTTCAGGACCATAACCCCCTTCCTATCTATGTCGTTGATACCAATGTGGACCACGGCCTCTGGCTGTTCACCCTCCCCCAGAAGACTGTCCTGTAGCTGCTCCGTGACATCCTTGAGCCTGGCACCAGGGAGGCAACACACCATCCCAGTGTCATGTCTACAGCTAGAGAAATGCCTGTCTGTTTCCCTGACTAACAAATCCCCTATCACTACTGCTCTTCCACTCTTCTTCCTCCCCTCCTGTGCAGCTGAGCCACCTGTGGTGCCACAGACTTGGGTCTGACTGCACTCCTCTGAGGAACCATCACCCTCATCAGTATCCAAAACAGAAAACCAATTCAACATCATCTCAAGGAACTCCTGCACTACCTGCCTGGTTCTCTTTGACTGTCTGGCGGTCACCTATTCCCTATCTGCCTGCATGCTCCTAACCTGTGGTGTCAACACCTCCCTAAATGTGCTATTGTTACGAATGCTCAGGATAAAGCCCCCAATCAAAATATATGATTCTGATCACGGTGGGAGCAACACACTGTCAATTCAGTCCCGTCACTCCACAGATCATATCATATGTCTTTAAGCTTTCCAAATTGAAGAAAGCAGCAGCCAAATTGAAGCAATCTAGTAACCCTTGAATGAAGTGAACCAAACCAGGTATCTTTAGATATCAACAAATTTAACTATTTATTTAAAAAAAACTAAAATCTTAAACACTACTAAGATAAAACAATTTCTAAAGACCTTATAACTTCTTATTTATAAAAACTAACTCCCGCATTCGTATACATATACTCTAACAGTAGTTTGGTTTTTAATTAGCTGCCTGAAAAAATTTGAAAAAGCAATAAAGTCTTTGCAGATTACGCTTCCGATGAATGGTCTTCTGATACAACACATTCAAAGTTCACTTGCAGTCTTCCAAGGGCTGATGAATCCAACGATCCTTCCAAAGTCAGGAATTCAGCAGTTCAGTTCATCAATTGTGGTATAAACTTTTCATTTTTCCAGCGATGAACACAGTCGATCAATAATTTGTTATTTCCTTAGGAATTAATTTGGCTCGAAGCTTTTAGAAGTTTGAGAAAGAAACTACCCTGCATTCAAATGGACTTAGAGAGAGCTCTCCTATTTCCTTCATGTTCTGGAACGGTCTGTCAACTGTGTGTCTCTGCTAGCCAGTTTCAAAATCAAAATGGATACATTAAAGTCATGTTCTCCCTCTCTGTATGGTTGTTGCCGGGCAACCAGAATGCACTTTGGAATACAGGCTCTGGAGCTTGCTGCCTGAAAGAAGTACTGATCTTTTACAGCCTTAAAGGTGCACTGTAATATTTCTCGAGGCGAGAACAAAAAACAGGACCATGACACCTCTGCCCCTGGCAAAATGAAATGCCATTCCCGAAATGTAAAAAATAGAAATTGAAAAACACTAAAATTTTTCTCCTCGCATTTATGCACCATTCACTCTACTAATAATTTGCAGCATTCTCTTTATACCATCACCATCTACATAAGTTAACATGGTTAAATCCATGAGAAAGCGTCGACGATAACATTATTTTTCCCCGATAGACGTATAACTCTCAGATGATAAGGCTGTAACAACAGACTCCATCTAAAGATTCTAGCATTTCAGTTTTTAAATTTTTCCATAAATGTTAATGGGTTATGGTCACTATATATTAATATTTCTTTATAGCCCTGGAGGGCATATACCTCAAAATGTTTGGGAGCCAGCAAAAGTCCCAATGTTTCTTTTTCCACAGTGGAATATTTTTTCTAATGACTATTTAGTTTTCTGGAAAAATACCCGACTGGATTCTCTATGCCCGATTTGTCATCTTGCAGTAGGACTGCACCAACCCCCAGGTCGGTAGCATTGATCGCTAATTTAAAGGGCTCAGCGCTATTTGGAGCAGCCAACACTGGTTCAATAGTTAGGATTGCCTTTAGGTTTTCAAAAGCTGCCTGGCATTCATCTAACCATACCACTTTGTTTTTCTTTTTTTTTGTAGCAAGTCAGTTAATGGAGCAGCCACAGTACTAAAGTTTCGTACAAATTTCCAGTAAAAACTGCACATCCCTAAAAACCTCATTATTTCCTGTTTAGATTTAGGGATAGGGAACTCCATTAAGGCTTGTACCTTTGCTGTTTTTGGCAATACCTCTCCTTGCCCCACTATGTGTCCGAGGTAAGTTACTCTTGCCTTTCCAAATTCACCTTTTTCCAAATTTATCACTAAGTCCACTGCTTGTAACTTTTTAAACAGAATTTTTAGCTGGTTTAAGTGTTCTTGCCAAGTGTTACTGTCTATTAGTATTAGTACATCATCGAGATACACTACACAGTTTGGAACACTGGCTACCACCTGATTCATTAATCTTTGAAAAGTGACTGGGGAATTTTTTAGCCCGAATGGCTTCACCCGGCACTGATAAAGACCGTCAGGTGTTACAAAAGCTCAAGGAGTCAAAGGAACTTGCCAGTATCCCTTTAACAAGTCAATCTTGGTAAGAAACTTAGCGCTGCCTACTCTATCAATACCGTCTTCTAAATGACGAATTGAGTAGGAGTCTGCCTTTGTTACCACATTGACTTTTCTATAATCTATACAAAATCGGGTTGACCCATCAGGTTTAGGTACTTGAACTACTGGTGAACTCCAGCTACTTTGGCTAGGTTCGATCAAATTGTTTTCCTGCATGTACTGGATCTCTGCTTTCACCTGGGCCTGTTTGTCTGGACTCAAGCGGTAAGGATGTTGTTCTAAAGGAAAGGTCCCCCCCTATATTCACATCAGGTGTGGCTAAGGTTGTACATCCCGGCTTATCCCTACAAACTCTTTTAACTGTTGTGAAAAGCCTGGTTAGATCTTCATATTGTTTTGCCTCGAAGTGAAAAAGCATATGGTCTAATTTTCCTAGCCATTCTGTATTCGCTGATAGTTGGAGGTTCATTCTGAAAATTTCCTCGGCCTGCTTCTGCCTCATCCTCACTATCCTTTTCCTTCTCAACAGTCCCAATTACCTGACATAACATGGCTTATCCTCCTCCCTGTGATAATATTGCTTCAGCATATTGATGTGACACAACCGGTTCTTTTTCCAGCAATTAGGGGTGTCAATCAAGTAATCTACCTTAACCACTCTTTTGATCAATCTATATTGGCCACTGAACCGTGCTTTTAAATGGTTTTCCTGGTAATGGTAACAACACCAATACTTCATCCCCTGGTTGAAAATTGCGGGCTTTTGCATTCTTGTCTGCCCATTTTTTCATATTGGCTTGGGATGCTTTAAGGTGTTCGGGAGCCACACCGCAAGCTTTTGTGAGCCTTTCCCAGAACACAGATACACAGTCCAGTATCGAATATTCATTCTTTTGTTCCAAGAATCTATCTTTTATAAATTTTAGGAACTCTTACTTCATGTCTGTAAACCAATTCGAAAGGACTGAAGCCTGTAGACTCATTCAGTGAGTCTCTGGTGGCAAATAAAAGAAAGTCTATCCCAGTCATGTGGATATTCGTGACAGTATGTTCCAATCATCGTTTTGAGAGTTTGGTGGTATCTCTCAAAAGCTCCCTGTGATTGTGGGTGATATGTTGAAGATTTCAACTGTCTAATTCCCAAGTTGTCCATGACTTCTTGAAATATCTTAGACATGAAATTAGAACCTTGATCTGATTGAACTTCAAGTGGTAACCCATATCACGTAAAGAATTGGATTAACTTTTCTACTACTTTTCTAGCAGTAATTGTCCTCAAAGTAATGGCCTCTGGAAATCGAGTAGCCATATCCATAATAGTAAGTATGTATTGATGTCCTGCTTTTGTTTTTGGTAAGGGTTCTACACAGTCGACTCATACCCTGCTAAATAACAAGCAGGACTTCAACTATTTTTCCATATCTGCCAAACACTGCTTCAAGTCCACCACTGAAGAGTTTTCCAGGATGATCTGCTACCATTCTATGTAACGTCTCTAAGGGTAGGCATGCTTTTTACTAAGGAGTGAACTTGTTTGGTTTCTAATGATGTATAGGGTTTCCAGGATCGTGTTGTTTTGGTATGATAAGGTTTTCTGTATTTCTTTCAGAACATTCAGCTGGATTCCTCCTGGCCCGTATATTTTTTGGTAATCTTGCTCAGCCTTTCTTTTTTCAGCCAAAGTGTTTGATCAGCCAGGATAGAAACCACTGCTCCTGTATCTAATTTAAAAGTACTTTTATTTTCTCCCACTATAATTTTTGCTTCCCAGCAATTTTCATTTTCTGCCTGCATGTCTCATAGGAAGGGAGTATTAATTGTTGGACCCTCTTTTATTTCCTCTATTTTTTTTCCAGTCTGCAGCATTTGTTTTCTGCTACGACAGATCTGCTGAAAGTACCCCTTTCTCTTGCACTAGAAACATTCAGCTTCCCTGGCTGGGCAATTTTCCTGCCAGTGCTGCTCCCGGCCACACCTACTGCAATTCAGTGTTGCTGTCTGTAGGTCTCTTTCCTGCCTCTCAGGCTTTCTGGCGCCATTTCACTTTGTTTTCTCAACGGACCCGACTGATTCCAGAATTTTCGAGCCTAGACTCCCCCAGGACTAGTAGACGATTACTCTTTCATACTTCTGCCTGCCTACTCAATAAAATGGCTTTATTCAAAGTCAAATCTTCCTTCAACTGAAGGTGGTCTGACAGCACTTCATCTCTAATCCTGACTGCTATTCTATCCTGAATCAGTTCCTCTCGCAGACTCCCGTAGTCGCAATCCTCCGTTACTCTTTACAAATCATTAATAAATGAAGCGATACTTTCACCAACTTTCGGAGTGCACCTGTTGAACTTAGCTCTCTCTATGATTACATTTTTCCTGATCTGAAAGTAACCTTCTAATGCTTGAATCACCTAGCTGTATGGGGTTTCTTTTTCGTCAATCCCCAGGGTAGTCAGAATACTGTCCGCACTGTTTCCCAAGGTGTAAAGGAGAACACTGACCTGTTCTTTGTCCGATCGTGCGGTTAACCCTGTGAATCCATTTTGGCCACACTTTGGCCTGGTTGGGCCCCGCAGTTTGCTTGAAGCTTTCTGGTAATGGAATCGATTTTTCCATATTTCTTCAAAGTCTTCGATCTTTTCTGCTTTTTTGCTAGGAACGTTATTTTTACCACTGCCACCATGTACTATCTGTCAGTGTGCTATTAGTATCGAATGAGGAAAGCAAACGCTGAGTCAGATTAACAGGAGTTTATTTACAGGGGCTTCTTTTTAAGGTATCTATATGAACACTGATCAGCACGAGGTACAGACTCATGACATCACATCCTGTGATGATGCTCAAGGTCTATATACATAATCTACCCAGCAACAGCTTATGTACATTATACTACACTCCTCTCTTCCAGCCTACCTGAGTGCTAGTTGGGCAGCTTGCACCCCAATTATGTTCCATCCAACATGACCTGAACATGTCTCTATTTCTGGGTTTGAGTCATTTTAAGAGGCTGATATTGCTCAATTGCAGGCTTGCACCTTGGTCGGGTGTTTGTGCTCAGAATCAGGGGTGGAAATTCAATCAATATTGCAAACCTGAGAGGTCTGTACCACAAGTTATGGCCATCAGCTGTAGCATTTTTGGACAACAGCCAGATGACCTCCAGAGCCAATGATCTTCTCAAAAGTCTGGCTAAAAAATTGCATTTACCTTTTTCTAACTTCCTACTGCCGTGCCTTTCTCAGATCCTTGAATCTAGCAGGGCAGGCAGCGGAGCCTAAAGCCTGGTCATGCTCGGCATTGCCCCCAAAAATGCCCGCCTGGCGTAGAGAACAGAAAATGAGACTGGAGATGTAACTATGTCACTCTGTCCTCATTTGAATAGAATTTGAATGCTTGCCCCTGTTCTGTCACCCTCCAGGGGAAACCCAGAAATTGCAGACCATTGCAAAAATGGCATCCTGGATTTCTACCTTTTCTCCCCCCCCTCTACATAGCTCCCGAGAACTGATGTTTTCTTAAATGAAATAAGTTAAAGTCAATCCCATTCACTCATCCATGGAGATCATCAGGCCTAACTGGTTTCCTCATTTGATATTGCTGTCTGTATTGATACATTAACTGTGTCAAAATAGTATGGAGCACATTTTTGTCAACACCGACTATGTGGTAATCTGGCAGTACAGGTCAGCATTCCGAAGGGATCGTTCCCTCCGCGACACCCTGGTCTACTCCTCCATTAGCCCCACCGCCTCGTCCCCTTCCCACGGCACCTACCCCTGCAATCGCAGGAGGTGTAATACCTGCTCATTTACCTCCTCTCACCTCACCATCCAAGGCCCTAAACACTCTTTTCAGGTGAAGCAATAATTTACTTGTACTTCTTTCAATGTAGTATACTGTATTCATTGCTCACAATGTGGTCCCCTCTACACTGGGGAGACCAAATGCAGACTGGGTGACTGCTTTGCGGAACACCTCCACTCAGTCCGCAAGGACCCCGAGCTTCCGGTTGCTGGCCATTTCAACACTCCCCCCTGCTCTCATGCTCACATCTCTGTCCTGGGATTGCTGCAGTGTTCCAGTGAACATCAACGCAAGCTCAAGGAACAGCACCTCATTTATCGATTAGGCACACTACAGCCTGCCGGTCTGAACATTGAGTTCAATACTTTCAGAGCATTTTACTTTCATTTTTAGTTATTTTTTTCTTTTTTCTTTTTTTATATTTTTTTTGTGTTTATTTTATTTTATTTCATCTTAGTTTGCTCAGTTTGCTTACCCACTGTTTTTTTTCATGTTTGTACTTGCGGCAGTCCGTTAACACCCTATGTGTACTAATGCTTTGTCTTTCAACACACCATTAGCATATTGTTTGCCTTTGCTCCACGACCTTCTGGTCAGCTATTCTGTGACCTTGTCCTATCTACAACTTCTCCTTTGTTATCTCTTGTCCCACCCCCGCTTTACTTATAACCTTTCACATTTCTAATATTTGCCAGTTCTGAAGAAGGGTCACTGACCTGAAACGTTAACTTTGCTTCTCTCTCCACAGGTGCTGCCAGACCTGCTGAGTATTTCCAGCATTTCTTGTTTTTATTTCAGATTTTCAGCATCCGCAGTATTTTGCTTTTATCTTATGAAGGACAGCCAGGGTGAGTTGAAGAACTGGAGGAATGAGCTTTGTTGGAGCAAATTATGTTTTTTAGGCCCTGACTTTGTTCTTGAGCCATTGCATAAGGGTCATTTGAAACATTAAATGGTGGTTGTCTCTGACCTTTTGTGAGTCGCCCCAGGCCCAGGCAAAGGTCCCATGCTCAGGGTTAAGAGCCATGGGCAATGGTGGAACCAGCAAATTTTCTGTGGTGATGGCATAAGAGCTAGAACCTCGAGGGACAATGGCTGCTTACAGGTGAGGATCCTTCGGGAAGAGGACTTGTGTTTCCTTCAAAGCACACACAAGGAAGGCAATGGGAAACCCCCTCATGTACTTTTTTCCCAAGGCATATTGTTCATTTCTCTTGGAAGTTACCTGGAGACCGGAGCGGCGGCAGGTGGTGCAGTGGTTAGCACCGCAGCCTCACAGCTCCAGCAACCCGGGTTCAATTCTGGGTACTGCCTGTGTGGAGTTTGCAAGTTCTCCCTGTGTCTGCGTGGGTTTTCTCCGGGTGCTCCGGTTTCCTCCCACAAGCCAAAAGACTTGCAGGTTGGTAGGTAAATTGGCCATTATAAATTGCCCCTAGTATAGGTAGGTGGTAGGGAAATATAGGGACAGGTTGGGGATGTGGTAGGAATATGGGATTAGTGTAGGATTAGTATAAATGGGTGGTTGATGGTCGGCACAGACCTGGTGGGCCGAAGGGCCTGTTTCAGTGCTGTATCTCTAAAACTAAAAACTAAAACTAAAACTAAATGGTTCCTCAATCACTGGTATGGGAACTAGTGGTGCTAGTTTTATGGTAGGCTGTGGTTTTCCCACCATTTGATAGGTATGGCATATCCTACAAAATTGTCTCTCATCCTTTGTAAGACCTGGCCAGTAATAATGTTGGTTTATGCATGATTTGGTCTTCCGAATTCCCCTATATCCTGCAAAAGGAATGTTGTGTGCTTACCTTAATAATCCTTGGCGATATTTAGTTGGTACCACTATCTGTTCAACTACTCTCCAGTCTTCATCTGCAGGTCCATGAGGCGGTGTCCATTTCCTCCTCAAAATCCTGTTGCCATGTAATAGCCTTCCGCAACTCCTTTCGTCTCAGCTTCTGACTGAGCCATCTGTGCTATTCGGTATATCTCTGGATCAGCTTGCTGTGTTGCAATGATAGACGATCTGTTAAACATCTCATTTGGATTATCTAAATCCACAAATAAGGTTTCAGATACTTGGCTGTCTGTTTATGGTGCCTGTTATACCTCCGACAATGGATCCTGTTTAGCCATTGTTCAGGTGACTACACATGCAGGAGATATTCCTGGAATGCGTTCCTGTAATTGCTCCGTTTCCTTAATTTCACTTGGTTTCTCTGTAATTATAGGAGAACCTGATACTTCTGATCCAGCCAAATCATTTCCTAGGAGTAGATCAATTCCCTCTACTGGCAAACTGTGGACAACACCTACAGTTACTATCACAGATATTAAGTCACTCTCTAGGCGTACTTTATATAAAGGTACGGATATATACTCTCCACCAATTCCATTAACTAAAACTTTAGCATTCAAGGCGCTCTCTGGTGGAAACATTATATCTTTCCCCAGCAAGAGAGTTTGGGTTGCTCCTGTGTCCCTGAGTATAATGATAGGTTTTCCTGCCTCACTTAGAGACTTAGAGGATATGGAGTTACTTTCCCCTTTTACAAAAACTTATAACTTTCGGGAATTTTATTCTTAACCTCTACACTGCTTTTAGTTTTAGTATCTGGTTTTACAATTGTCGCTAAAGCTATAGCCTGGTCTGCTAAACACTCAGTCAGAGCTCTTTTCTCTGCATTAACTTTGCATACCTCAACAAGTCCTATCGGTTTACCTCACAATTTCCAGTACTCTGAATGAAGATGACCCGTATTGTTGCAATGATAACACTTTGACTTACAACCCTCACTTCTACCCTCAGCACCTTCTTTTCTGACCCGAGGAGGTGATCCTGGGGCATTCCCAGCTGTTCTTTCTTGTCCCCAGCTACTTGCCTTCCTTTCACTCTCCTACTTGCTATCTTTCTCAGATTTATAGGGGTGACAGACAAAAGAGATTGGTTTATTCACAAGCTGAAAATCGTAAGCAATTTCCACTGCTTGCCTAGCTTTCAAAACTTTCAGGTTATCTACATGAGTTCTCACTCCTGAAAGAATTGTGTTTATAAACTGTTCTAAGAGAATCAACTGCCAAAGGTTCTCAAATATGGTTTCCATCTTTAATGCCTGTATCCAACGGTCAATATTAATTTGCTTCACCCTCTCAAATTCTACATATGTCAGCCCAGCCAATCTCTGAAAGTTCCGAAACTTCTGACGGATGAGACTTCTGAGGGATTAACTCAGACGCAGTGAGAATAGCATTTTTTGCCATCTCATAATCTGCAGAAGCCTCTTCAGGAAGCATGGAATAAACATCATGAGCTGTGCCGACCAACTTGCTTTGCATTAGCATTGTCCAACTTTCCTTCGGCCATTTTATCTGTTTGGCTATTTTTTCGAAACATATGAAAAATGCCTCAATGTCCCTTTCCTTGAATTTAGGAAAAGCCTGTTCTCATACAGTCCCCCCCTTTCAAATCTGCCAAGAATGAGGTATATTAATTTTGTCATCTGAACATTGATTTTAAACAGTTGCTAGAGCGAGGAAATAACTTGTTAAACAGATCAACCGTGGCTGGAAAAAAAACTTTTGCATACTAACAGGCAATGTTTGGAGAAATAAAGGGGCTATTCCCTCATCCAGTTTAACCCACAATGGACTTTGAGCACCAGGTATTGTGTGTAAGAAGAGACATTCCAGGGTCAGTTAAGACAAGAGAATCCACAAACAGACATGGTCAGACCAGCTAGTCATATGACTGACCTGCTTGGCAACCTGGGTTTTTCTGAATTATGCAAAGAGTTTGAACTCACAAAGACTGTTTTGCTCCTATAGTGAGAAGACCTCTCCTGTCTGTTCCCATCTCTTTCTCACAAGCCTCTGGACCCACTGAGAACACATGAACTTCAAGAGAGAAAAGTCTCCTACATCAACCAAGGTTTAAGAAGAATACTGGGCCCCAATGAAAAGCAAGACCTACCTACAATCAAGGACTTTACAGTGAGTTCGAAGAACAGTAACCAAAACCATCTTCAGATATTGCCTCAAACTTTTCCCCTTTATTTCTTCTGCTCTTTTCTGTCTCTATCTGCATGTGTGTATCACGTATGTATGCTAGTGTGAGCGTGTTGCATATATATAGGTGATAACTGATTTAGAGTTTAAGTTTAATAAAGGTCAACCTTTTTTTCTTTAAGCCTAAGAAAACCTGTTTGGCTAGTTTCTTTGCCCTATAATTGGAAGTTAGTGAACAAGGATTCACTAAGGGGGAGCTAAAAAAACAGTAAGACCAGGTGAAGGCTGAGAGGGAACCCCAGACCCCTTTCTTACCTGGTCGTAACACTGTATAAATTTAAACTTTTCGCTGGGTCCTTAGGTGAATTCAAATTTTTCCTGACCCGAATTTTCCCTGGATTCAAGACTACCCTTTGGTCTTAGTTCCATCTGTTTTAATTTAAATTCCCTCTCTTCTCTTTCACTTTCTCTCCAAAATGCTCTTTGTTTCTCCCTTTCCTCCAATTCAAGTTTTTTTTGCTTCTAACTGAATCCTCACCAATACCACTGCATCACTCTCTGACCTACTCCTTTCTTGTTCCTCATAGTCTCCTTCTTCTTCCTCTAATTCCAGATATTGGACAATTATGTCAATTATCTCTGCTTTTTTCGCACCTAATTTCATTTCTAACCCCAATTTTGCTGCCAATTCTTTTAATTTGTTCTTAGTTAAAGTTATCAAGTCACTGAAGGAAACACTCTGATTTCCCAAAAACTCTGCTGCAACCTTAAATGCCATTACTATGGTATAGACTGTTCCTTATTATACAAGAGACCTGGTTCCTTTTCTTTCTTCATAATTTGTGTTAGATTTTCATCTCAACAATTGAGTTTCCAATTGATATGATCCCAGACGTGACAGCAATTAATATGATGCCAGACACAAGACCCCACTTTGTATGTTATCACAGAGATGAGCAATTAATATGACTCCAAACACAAGCCCTCTAAATTAGTCTGATTCTGATCCGATGCGAGCCGCCTAAATAAAATATGATTCAACCACGGACACACCCCTTATTAAATATCATGTTACGACCGCTCAGGACAAAGTCTCCAATCAAAATATATGATTCTGATCACGGTGGGAGCAATGCACTGTCGATTCAGTCCCGTCGCTCCACAGGTCGCATCATATATCTTCAAGCTTTCCAAATCGAAGAAAGCAGCAGCCGAATTGGAACAATCTGGTAACCCCTGAATCTTCTTCTTCATCTTCTTTGGCCTCCTTGTCTCGGGAGACAATGGGTAAGCGCCTGGAGGTGGTTAGTGGTTTGTGGAGCAGCGCCTGGAGTGGCTATAAAGGCCAATACTAGAGTGACAGACTCTTCTGCAGGTGCTGCAGAAAAAATTGGTTGTCGGGGCTGTTACACAGTTGGCTCTCCCCTTGCGCTTCTGTCTTTTTTCTTGCCAACTGCTAAGTCTCTTCGACTTGCCACACTTTAGTTCCGCCTTTATGGCTGCCCGCCAGCTCTGGAAATTGCTGGCAACTGACTCCCACGACTTGTGATCAATGTCACAGGACTTCATGTCAAATTTGCCGACGTCTTTAAAGCGGAAACATGGACGGCCGGTGGGTCTGAAACCAGTGACGAGCTCGCTGTACAATGTGTCCTTGGGGATCCTGCCATCTTCCATGCGGCTCACATGACCAAGCTATCTCAAGCGCCACTGACTCAGTAGTGTGTACAAGCTGGGGATGTTGGCCCTCTCGAGGACTGCTGTGTTGGAGATGCGGTCCTGCCACCTGATGACAAGGATTTTCCGGAGGCAGCGAAGATGGAATGAATTGAAACGTTGCTCTTGGCTGACATACGTTGTCCAGGCCTCGCTGCCATAGAGCAAGGTACTGAGGACACAGGCTTGATACACTCGGACTTTTGTGTTCCGTGTCAGTGCACCGTTTTCCCACACTCTCTTGGCCAGTCTGGACATAGCAGTGGAAGCCTTTCCCAAGCGCTTGTTGATTTCTGCATCGAGAGACAGGTTACTGGTGATAGTTGAGCCTAGGTAGGTGAACTCTTGAACCACTTCCAGAGCGTGGTCGCCGATATTGATGGATCGAGCACTTCTGAGGTCCTGTCCCATGATGTTCGTTTTTTTGAGGCTGATGGTTAGGCCAAATTCGTTGCAGGCAACCGCAAACCTGTCGATGAGACTCTGCAGACACTCTTCAGTGTGGGATGTTAATGCAGCATCTTCAGCAAAGAGGAGTTCCCTGATGAGGACTTTCCGTACTTTGGCCTTCGCTCTTAGGCGGGCAAGGTTGAACAACCTGCCACCTGATCTTGTGTGGAGGAAAATTCCTTCTTCTGAAGACTTGAACGCATGTGAGAGCAACAGGGAGAAGAAAATCCCAAACAGTGTGGGTGCAAGAACACAGCCCTGTTGCACGCCACTCAGGATAGGAAAGGGGTCTGATGAGGCGCCGCTATGCTGAATTGTGCCTTTCATATTGTCATGGGATGAGGTGATGATACTTAGTAGCTTTGGTCGACATCCAATCTTTTCCAGTCGTCTGAAGAGACCACGTCTGCTGACGAGGTCAAAGGCTTTGGTGAGATCAATGAAAGCAACACAGAAGGGCATCTGTTGTTCACGGCATTTCTCCTGTAGCTAACGAAGGGAGAACAGCATGTCAATGGTCGATCTGTCTGCTCGAAAGCCACACTGTGCCTCAGGATGGACACGCTCGGCCAGCTTCTCGAGCCTGTTTAAAGCGACTCGAGCGAAGACTTTCCCCAATATGCTGAGCAGGGAGATTCCACGGTAGTTGTTGCAGTCACCGCGGTCACCTTTGTTTTTATAGAGGGTGATGATATTGGCATCGCGCATGTCCTGTGGTACTGTTCCCTCGTCCCAGCACAGGCAAAGCAGTTCGAAGAGTGCTGAGAGTATAGCAGGCTTGGCAGGCTTGATTATTTCAGGGGTAATGCTGTCCTTCCCAGGGGCTTTTCTGCGAGCTAGAGAATCAATGGCATCACTGAGTTCCGATTTTGTTGGCGGTACATCCAGCTGATCCATGACTGGCAGAGGTTGGGCTGCATTAAGGGTGGTCTCAGTGACAACATTCTCCCTGGAGTACAGTTCTAGGTAGTACTCAACTCAGCAGTCCATTTGCTTGCGTTAGTCAGTGATTGTGTCCCCTGATTTAGACTTGAGGGGGGCGATCTTCTTGATGTTTGGCCCAAAAGCTCTCTTAATGCCATCATACATTCCTCTGATGTTTCCGGTGTCGGAGGCCAGCTGAATATGACTGCATAGGTGTTGCCAGTAGTCATTTGCGCAGTGCCTGGCTGTTCTTTGTGCAGCGCTTCTGGCTGTTTTAAGTGCTACGGATGTTAACTCGCTGGGGGCTTTTTTGTAGTTCAGCAGTGCAATGCGCTTAGTGGCTATGACAGGTTCCAGCTCTTCAAAGTGAGATTGAAACCAGTCTGCATTCCGCTTCACACGTTTGCCATAGGTGGTCATGGCTGACTCATAGATGGCATCTCTGATGTGGGCCCACTTGGTCTCTGCATCCCCTGTGGGAGTGTTTTGAAGGGCTTTTTCAAGTGAATTTAGAAATTTTTGTAACAGCTGTGGATAAGAAATTCCTGTTCTCCCTCTCTGTATGGTTGTTGCCGGGTAACCAGAATGCACTTTTGCTTACAGTCTCTGGAGCTTGCTGCCTTAACGAAGTATCGATCTTTTACAATCTCAAAGGCGCACTGTAATATTTCCCGAGGAGAGCAAAAGCAAACAGGACCATGACTGTATAAAAGTAGGGAAGTGTTGCTGCAGCTGTACAGGGCCTTAGTTAGACCACATCTGGAGTACTGTTTACAGTTTTGGTCTCCTTATTTAAGAAAGGATATAATTGCATTACAAGCAGGTCAGGGAAGGTTCACTTGACTGATTCCTGGGATGAAGGGGTTGTCTTATAAGGAAAGGTTGAGCGGGTTGGGGGCCTATACCCATTGGAGTTTAGAAGAATGAGAGGTGATCTTATTGAAACATATAAGATCCTGAGGGGACTTGACAGGGTGGACGCTGAGAGGATGTTTCCTCTTGTGGGGGAGTCTAGAACTAGGGGACAGTTTAAAAATAAGGAGTCTCCCACTTAAAAGGGAGATGAGGAGAATTTTTTTCTCTCAGAGTGTCGTTAGTCTGTAGAATTCTCTTCCCCAGACATCAGTGGAGGCTGGGTAGTTGAATATATTCAAAGGTGAATTAGATAGATTTTTGATTGACAAGGGAGTCAAGGGTTATGGGGGGGTCAGACAGGAAAGTGGAGTTGAGGCCACAATCAGATCAGCCATGACTTTATCAGATGGTGGAGTAGGCTTGAGGGGCCGAATGGCCTACTCCTGCTCCTAATTCTTGTGTTCTTGCATTCTTGAGTCCTCTGTTCACCTTGTTTCTCCCTTCTACTGCTTCATCCTGGTGCCCATCCCCCGTCAAATTAATTTAAACCCTCCCCCCACAGCATGACTTCACCTCCGCAGAAGAATATTGGTCCCAGCTCTGTTGAGGTGCAATCCATCCAGATTGAACAGATCCTTCCTGCCCCAGAACTGGTACCAATTCCCCAGCAATCTGAAGCATTCCCTCTTCCACCATTTCTTCTGCCACACAGTAACCTGTCTTACCCTGCTCTTTATATACTCACTAGTGTGTGGCACTGGGAGTAACCCAGATTACTAACTTTAAGGTTCTGCTTTTTAACTTACTCCATAGTCTCTGCAACTCTGACTACAGGACCTTAAAAAGTTTTCCTTCTTAGGTCAGTGGTTCCCACATGGACCATGACTTCTGACTGTTCTCCTTTCCCCACCCCGCTGCCCTCAAAATGTTCAGCACCCTCTCAGTAATATTCTTTACTATGGCACCAGGAAGGCAACACAACATTCGGGTCTCACATTGTTGGTTGCAGAAATGCCTGTCTGCCCCCAACTATTGAATCCCTGAAAAGCACTGCATTCCGACATTTTGTTGTATCCTACTACGCAGTCCTCTGCCCCATGGTCCCATAATCCAGACTGCACTCCTTTGAGTTGTCACTAGTGTTCAATACTGAAAATCATTTAGTGAGTGCCACACTCCCAGAGGATTCCTGCACCGCCTGCCTCTTCCTACCCTGTCAGATGGCCACCCACTTATTGTCCTGAGCTTTCTCCAGCTGTGTGGTGACCACTTCCTAGCACGTATGATCAAGGAAATTATCAACCCCTGATATGGCCTGCAGAGATTCCAGTTATTCTACAGTAATGCCCAGTATGAGTCAGTACCTTCAAGGGAATGCGGAGAAGGGGAAAATAGTTGAATTAAATAATATCTAAAGAGTACCCATGGGACAGAATCTTGAATTAGAGGTAACTCAAGTGGTCCATATGAAAGGCAGAACTATCAATAGGATTCTAACCCTAATCTGGTTATATCAGACATACCGCCCTGACAATGGAACAATGCTACTCTCCATTGCAATAAATACATACCAAACTGTGCATTTTTCCCTCCCTTAGCAACATGATGGGACTGTGTCCTCCAATTACCATACCTTGAGTCACGATAGCAATGATAGCATTTCCTAAGTTGAAAGTAAGAGCATTAAGCTGGGTTTATTAGAATTCATGCTTTGAAAAGGCAGGACTATCAGCAGACAGGGAGGTTGGATGGATGATCAGCCCTTTGCTTCAATCTTCTTAACAGGATTAATACCATTTTAATATGATTAAGGCCAAGAGAACATGTTGAAATATCATTATACTTGTCAATGGGAAGATCAGCAAACTGTGATGGCATTAATTTATCTTTCTGGCCTTATTAATCTGAATGCTGTTGCTGGTTTTGCTGTCATCTTTCTATTAAATGCTAAATGTCACAGATAATGTTTGTTCAGTGCTTGTTTGGGTGAAATGTCCTCTTTTGTATAGTGCAGTTAATATCAATGGTAATGCAGCGGTTCATCGAACACGACTGCCCTGTCAACCTTGCAAAGTCCTCCTTACTAACACCTGGGGGCTTGTGACAAAATTGGGAGGGCTGTCCCACAGACCAGTCAAGCGACTGCCTGACATAGTCATACTCAACAAATCATAGAATCATAGGAAGTTTAAGGCACAGAAAGAGGCCACTTGGCCCATCATGTCTGTGCCAGCTGAAAAACAATCCACCTATTCTAATCCCACCTTCCAGCATTTGGTCCGTAGCCCTGTAGATTACAGCACTTGAGGTGCATATCCAGACTCCTTTTTAATGAGTTGAGGGTTTCTGCCTCAACTATCCTTTCAGGCAATGAGTTCCAGACCCCTGATCTCCCCTCTAATTTTTCTACCAATCACTTTAAATCTATGCCCCCTCACCACTGACCCCTCTCTGCTAAGGTGAATAGACTCTTCACCTCCACTCTATCTCGGCTCCTCACAATTTTGTATATCTCAATCAGGTCTCCCCTCAGCCTTCTCTGTTCCAAGGAGAACAACCCCAGCCTATCCAATCTTTCTTCATAGCTGCAATTTCCCAGTCCTGTCAACATCCTCGTAAATCACCTCTGTACCCTCTCTAGTGCAATTATATCCTTTCTGTAATGAGGTGACCAGAACTGCACACAGTACTCAAGTTGTGCCTAACCAATGAGTTATACAGTTCCAGCATAACCTCCCTGCTGTTATACTCTATACCTCGGCTAATGAAGGAAAGGATTCCATATGCCTTCTTAACCACCTTATCGACCTGTCATGCTACCTTCAGGGATCTGTGGACATTCACTCCAAGATCCCTCACTTCCTCTATACTTCTCAGTATTTTCCCATTAGTCGTGTATTCCTTTGCTTTGTTTGATCTCCCCAAATGCATCACCTCACACTTCTCCGAGTTGAGTTCCATTTCGCACTTTTCTGCCCACTTGACCAGACCATCAATATCTTCCTGCAGCCTACAGCTATCCTTCTCGCTATCTACCTCATGGCCAATCTCTGTGTTGTCTGCAAACTTCGTGATCATGCCGCCTACATTTACATCCAAATCATTAATATATACTACAAAAAGCAGGAAGCCCAGTACTGAGCCCTGCGGAACGCCACTGGAAACAACTCTCCAGTTGCTAAAACACCCATCAACAATTACTCTTTGTTTCCTGCCACTGAGCCAATTTTGTATCCACCTTGCTGCATTTCCCTTGATCCCATCGGATTTTATTTTTTTAACCAGTCTGCCATGTGGGACCTTGTCAAAAGCCTTGCTAAAATCCATGTAGACTACATCAATTGCATTACTCTCATCTATCTTCCTTGTTACTTCTTCAAAAAATTCGATCAAGTTGGTCAAACAAGATCTTCCCTTAACAAATTAATACTGACTATCCTGTCTCTCATAATAGATTCCAATAATTTGCCCACTACTGAGGTTGGACTGACGGCCTGTAATTATTCAGTCTATCCTTCGCACCCTTTTTAAACAGAGGTACAACGTTAGCAGTTCTCCAATCCTCCGGCACCACACCTGTATCCAGTGAGGACTGGAAAACGATGGTTAGACCTTCAGCTATTTCCTCTCTTGCTTCTTTGAACAGCCAAGGGTACATTTCGTCTGGCCCTGGTGATTTATCAACTCTCAAGGATGCTAGTCCCAGTAATACTTCCTTTCTCCCTATGTTTATCACAGTCAATACTTCACACTCTTCCTCCTTAACTACAATGTCTGCATTGTCCCCCTCTTTTGTGAAGACAGAAGCAAAGTATTCATTAAGAACAACACCAACATCTTCCACCCCTACACATCGGTTACCTTTTTGGTCTTTATGGGCCCTACTCTCTCCTTAGTTATCCTCTTACTCTTAATGTATTGATAAAACATCTTAGGGTTCACCTTGATTTTGCTTGCCAATATTCTTTCATACCCTCTCTTTGCTTTCCTAATTTCCTTTTTTATTTCAACCCTCCACTTTTTCTGCTCCTCTCGACTTTCTGTAGTTTTGAGTTCTCGGTGTCGAACATAAGATTTCCTTTTCTGCTTTGTCTTACCCTGTAAGCTCCTTGACATCCATGGGGCTCTAGATTTGGCCACCTCACCCTTTTCTTTGTGGGAACAGGTTTACCCTGAACCCCTTGAATCTCCCCTTTGAATGCCTCCCACTGTGCTGACACTGATTTACGTTCAAGTAGCTGTTTCCAGTCCACTTTCACTAAATCACTCCTCAGTTTAGTAAAATTGGCCTTGCCCCAATTGAGAACTCTAACTCCTGTTCTATCTCTGCCCTTTTCCATAATTACGTTAAAACTGACAGAATTATGATCACTATCACCAAGATGCTCTCCTACTGCCACTCCTTCCACCTGCCCATCTTCATTACCTAAAATTAGGCCTAAAACTGTGCCCTCTCTTGTTGGACTTGCTACACACTGGACCAAAAAAGTTCTCCTGAATGCACCTCAAGAATTCTGCTCCCTCAGTTTCTTTCACACTAAAACTATCCCAGTTAATATTGGGGTAATTAAAATCCCCTTCTATTACTGTCCTATTGTTCTTGCAGTTCTCAGAGATTTGCCTACATATCTGCTCTTCCATCTCCTTCTGACTGTTTGGGCGTCTATAGTACACTCCCAGCAGTGTGATTGCCCTTTTTTTGTTCCTTAGCTCAATCCAAATGGCCTCATTTGATGAACCTTCCAACAGATCATCCCTCCTCACCGCTGTAATAGTTTCCTTGACCAAAATTGCCACTCCCCCTGCTTTCTCATCCCCCTCCCGATTGTGTTTGAAAAGCAGGAACGTTGAGCTGCCATTCCCGTCCCTCCTTAAGCCATGTTTCTGTAAGATGATATGCTATCATACTGCCAAATGTCTATCTGTGCCCTCAGCTCATCTGCTTTATTTGCTATACTCCTTGCATTGAAATAAATACCCTTGAGCATTGCCAAACTCGTTCTTTTTATTTTCTAACCCTTGTTTCCTCTGTCTTCCAGATTCACCCATTAATTTTCTGCCCTCCATTTTAATTTCTGATTTTGTCCCAGCTGAGTCTACCCTCAGGTCCCCATCCCCCTGCCAACCTAGTTTAAACCCTCCCAACAGCACTAGCAAAACGTCCCACAAGGAACTCAGTCCCGGCTCTGTTCAGGTGCAACTTGTCCAGGTCTCAACTCCCCCAGAGTCGGTCCCAATGTCCCAGAAATCTAAAGCCCTCCATCCTGCGCCATCTTTCCAGCCACACATTCATCTGTCTTATCCTTCTATTTCTATACTCACTTGCTCGTAGCACTGGGAGTAATCTGGAGATTACTACTTTTGAGGTCCTGCTTGCTAATTTCTTACCTAGCTCCCTAAATTCTGACTGCAGGACCACGTGCCTCTTTCTACCTATCTCGTTGGTTCCGATGTGGACCACAACTGCTGGCTGTGCACCCTCCCCCTTCAGCATGCTCTGCAGCCGCTCAGTGACATCCACCGACAGACCTTACAGACAATGTTCCAGACAACGCCATCATAATCTTTGTCCTGTCCCACTGGCAGGACAGACCCAGCAGAGGTGGCAGCACAGCGGTATATAGTCAGGAGGGAGTTGCCCTGGGAATCCTCAACATCCACTCCGGACCCCATGAAGTCTGATGGCACCAGGTCAAAGATTGGCAAGGAAACCTCCTGCTGATTACCACCTACCGCCCCTCCTCAGATGAATCAGTACTCCTCCATGTTGAACACCACTTGGAGGTGTAAGGGCGCAGAATGTACTCTGGGTGGGGGACTTCAAAATCCATCACCAAAAGTGGCTCAATAGCATGACTACTGACCAAGCTGGCCGAGTCCTATAGGGCATAGCTGCTAGACTGGTTCTGTGGCAGGTGGTGAGGGAACCAAAGAGAGGGAAAAATATACTTGACATCATCCTCACCAATCTACCTACCACAGATGCATCTGTCTATGAAAGTATTGGTAGGAGTGACCATCGCATAAAGACAAAGTCCTGTCTTCACATTGAGGAACCCTCCATCGTGTTGTGTGGCACTATCACTGTGCTAAATGGGGTAGATTTCAAACAGATCTAGCTACGCAAAACTGGGCATCCGTGAAGCGCTGTGGGCCATCCGCAGCAGTAGAATTATGCTCAACCACAATCTATAACCTCTTGGGCCCGGCATATCCCCAACTCTACCATTACCATCAAGCTGGGGGATCAACACTGGTTCAATGAAAAGTGCAGGAGGCCATGCCAGGAGCAGCATCAGGCATACCTCAAAATGAGGTGTCAACCTGGTGAAGCTACAACCCAGAACTACTTGCGTGCCAAACAGTGTAAACAGCATGCGATAGACAGAGCTAACTGATCTCACAGCCAACGGATCAGATCTAAGTTCTGCAGTCCTGCCACATCCAGTCGTGAATGGTGGTGGACAATTAAACAACTAACTGGAGGAGGTGGCTCCACGAATATCTCATCCTCAATGATGAGGGAGCCCAGCACATCAGTACGAAAGATAAGGCAGAAGCATTTGCAACAATCTTCAGCCAGAAGTTCCAAGTAGTTGATCCATCTCGGCCTCCTCCTGAAGTCCCTATCGTCACAGATGCCAGACGTCAGCCAATTCGATTCACTCCGTGTGATATCAAGAAATGACTGAAGGCACTGGATGCTGCAAAGGCTATGGGCCCTGACAATATTCCGGTAATAGTACTGAGGACCTGTGCTCCAGAATTTGCCGCGCCCCGAGCCAAGCTGTTCCGGTACAGCTACAACATTGGCATCTACCCGGAAATGTGGAAAATTGCCCAGGTATGTCCTGTACACAAAAAGCAGGACAAGTCCAACCCGGCCAATTAACGTCCCATCTGCCTACTCTCAAACATCAGCAAAGTGATGGAAGGTGTTGGCAACGGTGCTATCAAGCGGCACTTGATTAGCAATAACCTGCTCAGTGACGCTTGGTTTGGGTTCTGCCAGGGCCACTCAGCTCCTGACCTCATGACAGCCTTGGTTCAAACATGGACTCAAGAGGTGAGGTGAGTGTGACTGCCCTTGACATCAAGGCAGCATTTGACTGAGTATGGCATCAAGGAGCCCGAGCAAAACTGGAGTCAATGGGAATCAGGGGGAAAACTCTCCACTGGTTGGAGTCGTACCTAGTGGAAAGGAAGATGGTTGTGGTTGTTGGAGGTCAATCATCTCAGCTCCAGAACATCAGTGCAGGGGTTCCTCAGGGTTGTGTCCAAGGCCCAACCATCTTCAGCTGCTTCATCAATGACCTACCCTCCATCATAAGGTCAGAAGTGGGGACGTTCACTGATGATTGCACAATGTTCAGTACCATTCGCGACTCCTCAGATACTGAAGCAGTCCGTGTTGAAATGCTACAAGACCTGGACAACATCCAGGCTTGGGCTGATAAGTGGTAAGTAACATTCACACCATACAAGTGCCGGGCAATGATCATCTCCAACAAGAGAGAATCTAACCATCTCCCCTTGACCTTCATTGGCATTATGATTGTTGAATCCCCCACTATCAACATCCTGGGGGTTACCATTGACCAGAAACTGAACTGGAGTAGCCATATAAATACCGTGGCTGCAAGAGCAGATCAGAGGCTAGGAATACTGCAGCGAATGACTCACCTCCTGACTCCCCAAAGACTGTCCACCATCTACAAGGCACAAGTCAGGAGTGTGATGGAATACTCTCCACTTGCCTGGATGGGTGCAGCTCCAACAACACTCAAGAAACTCGACACCATCCAGGACAAAGCAGCCTGCTTGATTGTCACCCCAGTTACAAACATTTACTCCCTCCACCACCAACTCACAGTGGCAGCAGTGTGTACCATCTACAAGATGCACTGTAGCAATACACCAAGTCCCCTTCAACAGCACCTTCCAAACCCGCAACCTCTACCAACAAAGGCAGCAAATGCATGGGATCATCACCACCCGCAGGTTCTCCTCCAAGTCACACACCATTCTGACTTGAAACTATATCGCCGTTCCTTCACTGTCGCCGGGTTAAAATTCTGGAACTCCCTTCCTAACAGCAGTGTGGGTGTACCTGCCCCACATGGACTGCAGCGGTTCAAGAAGGCAGCTCACTACCAACTTCTCAAGGGCAATTAGGGATGGGCAATAAATGCCGGCCTAGCCAGCCGACGCCCACATCCCATGAACATATAAAATACTAATCTCCTAACCATGATTCAATTCCTGAATGCTCATTGTTGTAGTACTGTAAGGTCATTGAGTGCATCTCAAGTTCTCCACCAGAAGTCAGGGGAAGCCAGTAGTGAATATTACAATTGTCTTTTCACCTGCATCATCAAAATATATGACATTGTTGATGTTGTCTTGCTGGATAGTGATGCTTCCCGTGCTATTGATGAACCTTTCTCTTCCACCAGCTCAGGTGTAGGCCGAATATGGACTGCTCGTTTGCTTACCGGTTTCGGTCTCAATGATGTATGACCTTGGAGTCTAAGCGTCATCATCAACTTTTTCTGAGTTCCAGCTTTTCATGATTGGATCCTGTACATGTACAGTTTGTCCTTTCAACAGCTCAGGTAGGGATTTAGCATGCTTGTTGAAGTGTTGCTCTCCTCTTACCTGTGCTTCAGTGAGTTGTTGTCTCACTTCCTCCTGGTCACTTGAAGGATGTATTTTGCTTGGCAGAGTTGTCTTATACTTTCTTCCATTCAACAGCTCTGCAGGTGATTTCATGTCAGCCTTGAGAGGTGTGGATCGAAGTGACAATGAGGCCAGGTTTGAGTCTTCCTTCATCTCTTGGCATTTCGCAAGGATGCTTTTGACTGTCTGGACGTGTCTTTCTATAAACCCATGTCCCTGTGAGTAGTGTGGTGATGGTGTTGAATCCATACTGGTCAGCGAATTCCTTAAATTCTCTGGAAGTGAATTGTGTGCCCTTGTCACATATTAATCTTGCAAGAATCCCTTGCTCAGCAAACAGAACACATACTGCTGAAATGTTTGTTGTAGTTCTCAAGTCTTTCACCTTCTGGATAAAAGGGAACTTTGAATAGTGGCCTGTGACTATGAGATGCTTTTCTTGACTATGTGTGAATAAATCGGCTTCTACTGTATGCCATGGTCTGGGTGGTACTTCAGTCGCGATCATCTCTTTCTGCTGTGTGTTTTGTACTTCTGGCGAGCTCATGCAGACTGCACGCCAAAGAGACGCTGCGATCTCATGTGCAGCAGCTCATTTAAATAGCCAGGACAGCCGACTCCGCCCCGCCCCCCCCAAATCACGTGCAGGAGGCAGTGCCTGTGTGCAGGCACTGGCGCTATTTTTAAAGGCAGCCAGCCCTGCCGGTCAATTTGAATTTTTAAAGATCCCCCCACAAAAATGTATTACATAAATTTATAACATCTCCCTTTCTCAACCCCTCTCTCAATAACAATTGCATTAACTATTTGCCCTTCTCCTCCCAAATCACTTTTTTTTATTTCCAAAATATACTTTATTCATAAAAATCTGTAAAAGATACATTACAAAACAGTTCCAAACAGCACCAAGTCAACAATACAAAGAGTGCAAAGGAAATCAGTTTCCTTCAATTCCAGAGTGGGTTGCCTCACAACCCTTCCATTTCATTTTACCTGCCATGTAGTTTTTGCAGCAAACAAATATTTTTTGGATACAGCCTGAGGGGTTTTCCATGGGTCCAGCCCCTCAGTTCACTTTGGTGGGAGGACCTTACACAGTGGTCTTTCCCCATTGCACCTTTGCTGCGGCTGCCCCAAGCTTTAGTGCGTCCCTCAGCACGTAGTCCTGGACCTTGGAATGTGCCAGTCTGCAACATTCGGTCGTGGATAACTCTTTGCCCTAGAAGACCAGCAAGTTTCGGGCAGACCAAAGAGCGTCTTTCACCGAATTGATAGCCCTCCAGCAGCAGTTGATGTTTATCTCAGTGTGCATCCCTGGGAACAGCCCGTAGAGCACAGACTCCTGTGTTACAGAGCTGCTTGGGATAAACCTCGACAAAAACCACTGCATCTCTTTCCATACCTGCTTTGCAAAGACACATTCCAGAAGGAGGTGGGCAACCGTCTCTTCCCCACCACAGCCACCTCGAGGGCATTGTGCGGAGGATGTGAGACTCCGGGTGTGCAGGAAGGATCTGACGGGGAGGGCTCTTCTCACCACCAGCCAAGTTACATCTTGGTGCTTGTTTGAAAGTTCTGGTGATGAGGCATTCCGCCAAATGACTTTGACAGTCTGTTCGGGGAACCATCCGACTGGATCCACCATCTCCTTTTCCCATAGGGCCTTGAGGACATTCCGTGCAGACCACTGCCTGATGGATCAGTGGTCAAAGGTGTTTTTCCGCAGAAACTTTTCCACGAAGGATAGGTGGTACGGCACGGTACACGAAGGTGGTCATCAGGATGAGGGCAATGTTGGGTACATTTTTCGTGCCCTTATCAAGAGATTTGAACATTGTGTCCCTCCGGACTGGTCCACTTTGGATCCCCAGATGAAGCGAAAAATGGCTCGGGTGACCTCCACAGCGCAGGAGTGGGGTATGGGCCACAGCTGTGCCACGTACAACAACAACGTGAGCGCCTCGCACCTGATGACCAGATTCCTATCCGCAATGGAGAGAGATCGCTGCTCCCACATGCTCAGCTTGTGTTGTACCTTGGCTACTCGTTCCTTCCAGGTTTTGGTGCACGCCCCGGCCCTTCCGAACCATATCCCCAGCACCTTCAGGTAGTCTGACCTGACGGTGAAGAGGACAAAGGATCAGTCAGCCCAGTTCCCAAAGAACATGGCCTCACTCTTGCCGTGGTTAACTTTGGCTCCCGAGGCCAGTTCGAACTGGTCGCAGATGCTCATCAGTCTGCGTACAAACAGCGGGTCCGAGCAGAAAACGGCGACGTCATCCATGTACAGGGAGGCTTTAACCTGAGTGCCTCCACTGCCTGGGATTGTCACCCCCCCCCCCCCCCCCCCTTATGCTCACATCCTTCTTAATAGACTCAGCAAAGGGTTCAATACAGCAAACAAACAAGACAGGGGAAAGAGGACAGCCCTGTCTGACTCCAGATTGGATCGGGAAACTTTCTGATTCCCACCCATTAATTGAGACTGTGCTACTGATGTTTGTGTAGAGCAGTTTGATCCAAATGCAGATTCCCTCCCCAAACCCCTTTTGGAGAACACGTCCATCATGTATGTGTGCGATATCCTGTCAAAAGCCTTCTCCTGGTCCAGGCTGATGAGGCAGGTGTCCACCCTCCTGTCCCGTACATAGGCAATCGTATCCTTGAGTTTTTTTTTTATTCATTCATGGGATGTAGGCGTCACTGGCCAGGCCAGAATTTATTGCCCATCCATTATTGCCCTTGAGAAAGTGGTGGTGAGCTGCCTTCTTGAACCGCTGCACTCCATGTGGGGTAGGTACACCCACAGTGCTGTTAGGAAGGGAGTTCCAGGATTTTGACCCAGCAACAGTGAAGGAACGGCGATATAGTTCCAAGTCAGGATGGTGTGTGACTTGGAGGGGAACTTGCAGGTGGTGATGATCCCATGTATTTGCTGCCCTTGTCCTTCTAGTTGGTAGAGGTCGCGGGTTTGGAAGGTGCTGTCCAAGGAGCCTTGGTGCATTGCTGCAGTGCATCTTGTAGATGGTACACACTGCTGCCACTGTGCGTCGGTGGTGGAGGGAGTGAATGTTTGTAGATGGGGTGCCAATTAAGGGGGCTACTTTGTCCTGGATGGTGTCGAGCTTCTTGAGTGTTGTTGGAGCTACACCCATCCAGGCAAGTGGAGAGTATTCCATCACACTCCTGACTTGTGCCTTGTAGATGGTGGACAGGCTTTGGGGAGTCAGGAGGTGAGTTATTTGCCTCAGGATTCCTAGCCTCTGACCTGCTCTTGTAGCCACGGTATTTATATGGCTACTCCAGTTCAGTTTCTGGTCAATGGTAGCCCCTACGATGTTGATAGTGGGGGATTCAGTGATGGTAATGCCGTTGAATGTCAAGGGGAGATGGTTAGATTCTCTCTTGTTGGAGATGGTCATTGCCTGGCACTTGTGTGGCGCGAATGTTACCTGCCACTTATCAGCCCAACCCTCGCTGTTGTCCAGGTCTGGCTGCATTTCTACATGGACTGCTTCAGTATCTGAGGAGTCACGAATGGTGCTGAACATTGTGCAATCATCAGCGAACATCCCCACTTCTGACCTTATGATTGAAGGAAGGTCATTGATGAAGCAGCTGAAGATGGTTGGGCCTTGGACACTACCCTGAGGAACTCCTGTAGTGATGTCCTGGAGCTCAGATGATTGACCTCCAACAACCACAACCATCTTCCTTTGCGCTAGGTATGACTCCAACCAGCGGAGGGTTTTCCCCCTGATTCCCAATGACCTCAGTTTTGCTCGGGCTCCTTGATGCCATACTTGGTCAAATGCTGCCTTGATGTCAAGGGCAGTCACTCTCGCCTCACCTCTTAGCGTAGAGTAGCGCGAGACTATCAGAGATCTTCCTGCCGGGTACAGTACAGGTCTGGTCAGGGTGAATCACCAACTCCAGAGCAGACTTGACTCAACTGGCGATGACTTTGGACAGAATCATGTCGTCAACATTAAGCAGTGAGATGGGCCGCCAATTTCTTATTTCTGCGCTCTCCCCTTCCGCTTGTAGATGAGGATGATGATGCCTTTTCTCATGGATTCTGACATGCTGCCGGCCAGGAGCATACTCTCATTTACTTCCATCAGGTCTGGGCTGACCCAGTCCCACAGGGTCGAATACAACTCAACCAGTAAGCCAAAACACTTATCTCTTGCCCCACCCCCACCTCACTTGTTTATAATCTGTGACTTTTCTAATATTTGTCAGTTCCGAAGAAGGGTCACTGACCCGAAACGTTAACTCTGCTTCTCTTTCCACAGATGCTGCCAGACCTGCTGAGTGATTCCAGCATTTCTTGTTTTTGTTGTAAGCCAAAACACTTACCTTTCAAATCTGACCTTCCCACCCCCACACCCCTAGACTGCACAAGCTTTGAAGTTCACCCCTTCCCACCATCCCCTACACCCATTACGTTTATTTGACCCCATTCCCCCCCACACTGAAAATCGTAACTCTTCCCCCCTCCCCACCAATATCATGCCTGCTTTCCCCGGACGGGGAATTGAAGGGGCGGGAGTGCCAGCTACCGCGCCAAAGATGGCAATGGGCCTGGAAGAGTGAAGGCAAGTACATTTAAAATTATGCATGTAATTAATTTAAATATTGAAATCCAGGTCCTGTCGCCGAGCAGCGGGGGCGGGGGTGGAGGGGGGGTGGCGCCAGGAAGATGGGGCCAGGCCCCCTCGATGGCGGGCTCCATGGTGGAACCGCTGCTGGCCCCATCTTTCAGCCACCCCCGCCACGGAGCCAGAATTCAAGGCTTGATAAAATCCAGCCCCATATTTTCGATGTCTTTGAATACGCCTATCCAGTACACAGCTACTCTGGCTCTGAGCTTACACTTCTCCATTCCTATGTGGCCTTTGTGTATCTTTTGGAGAAGTTCTTCCTGCATTGTTTTGGGAATGATTATTCTGGATCCAGCTAGCAGAACACCATCTTCCAGTGAGATGTCATCTCTGATAGATCAGTACTGCCGTATTGCTGGCTGTGTTTGTTGCATTGTGTCAGGTCATCCTTGGACCACTTGCTGAAAGAGCATCTGTAACTCCTTGTCTTTGCTCGTCTCATCTCTAATTAGACTCAGTTTCGGTGGTGTTACATTCACTAGGTGATGAATCTTTATATCTGGATCTTCTATCTCATGTTTCTCCTGTGGCGACAACTGAGATAGGGTATCTGCCAGCACCGTTTCTCTTCCTGGCTTGTATTTCAGTGAAACCGTAACTCTGAAGCCGCAAAAGTTACCTTTGAATTTGCTGGTGCTTTACATAGATTTTTCTTGTAGATCTACTCCAGTGGATAATTATCCCTCTCCTCTATAAACTTTCTCCCATAAAGATTTGTGTGGAACTTCTCACATCCATACACAACTGCCAAAAAGCTTTGTTTCTATGTTGGCAAATATGATCTCAGCTAAGGTTAGAGCTTTGGATGCGAAGGCTATTGGCTTTCCCTCTTGTACCAGGGCTGCTCTCAGTCCTTTCATGGAAGCATCTGCTTGCAGAATGACATGTTTATTTCTATCATAGTATGACAGACTTGTCTCCTTGCATACTACCTATTTGAAACTCCTGCCGTGTGATTGATCACTGGTACTCTATGTGATGAAACATAGGTATAATAGGCTTAATTAAGTAGAATTTAGAAATATTTAATATATTATACCTTTTAGAATTAAAGATTGAATAAATGGTCAGTTTTCAAGACTCACTGACATTCCCCTTTAAGAAGGTAGAGTTAGAAATTTCAAGGTCCCTGTTACAATAGAATGTGAACCAGAAACACCTTTTAAGTTACAAAATCCATTACAGCGTTTCTGTTGCCAGGGACTTGGAGGATAAACACACATTGAAATATCCTGTGTGACATCAGCAAGAGGTAGCAAGAAACTTAATTAATTGATAGTGTTGGTAAAATGTAGACAGATTGACTCAAAAGAGGCATCAAGGTACCATAAAAACATAATTATAGATAATAAAATAATAAAATGGAATAGTACTTACACGAACAAGATGTCAAGTAAAGCCAATTATTTTCATTTTGACTAGATAAATGCTCACAACTTCAAGAGTAGCGGGTTTCCAGCAAAACATTAAGTGGAGATGATAGAACAAACAAAGAACAGTACAGCACAGGAACAGGCCATTCGGCCCTCCAAGCCTGCGCCGGTCTTGATGCCTGCCTAAAGTAACACCTTCTGCACTTCCGGGGCCCATATCCCTCTATTCCCTTCCTATTCATGTATTTGTCAAGATGTCTCTTAAACGTTGCTATCGTATCTGCTTCCACCACCTCCCCTGGCAACAAGTTCCAGGCACTCACCACCCTCTGTGTATAAAACTTGCCTTGCACATCCCCTCTAAGCTTTGTCCCTCGCACCTTAAACCATAGCTAAAGATACTAAATTTAATATTACACCTATATGCTAAAAGGTAAGATGATAGTTTGGAAACAGTATAAACCTGAGGGTTTTTGAAGCAAAATTTAGAAGGGTTGAATTCCTCATCAATACTTCTGACTCTATGGCTTACTCTGAGAATTTAAGGTAAAAATTTACTTTAAATTTTGATGGATATTCTAAGATATTTTGCTGTAACATTAGCAGGGTTAAACTATTGGATTCTATTTTAGAAATAAGATTATGTGTTACATCTCTTAGTAATATTTGATATTGTGATATACTTGTCCATCTAAAAGTGTATTGCATGTTCAATTCTTTAATAAATATATAAAAGTTAATAAATTGTCTCATGTAGCATTCTGTATACGACTGCAAGAACCCCCTCTCTGTGTCTCTTTTAGCGGAGAGATACGTATTGAAGAGAATTTCCCAGACCCTTATAATATCTGGGATATTTATGACTTAGCCATAATTATTTTAAAATAGGCTATCCAAAAGATGGTAATATTCTTTTTTAGTTTTCTTTCTTTGAGGGAAAACTAGTTCAATTCTTTTGACCCAAATAAGTGACTATAAGAATTTGTCTGGTTTGAACTTAATTAAGGGAGATTCATAGGGATGTACTCCTGATTTGGTTTAGTCCCTATAAGAGGTTAAAGTCATAACTCACTTCATCTACATCTTCTTTCAATAGCTCCCGTAGGTTTGCTGTGTGTTCCGACATATGCACTATGAAGGAGCTCATGAATTCAATCAGGCCAAGGAAATTTCTCAACTCTCTGTTATCTCTTGGGGCTTCCATCCAGAGATGGCTGAGATTCTTTCAGAACTCGACTTGACTCCACCAGGTGTGTACGCCATTCCAAAAAACTGGAATTCTGTCACTTTCACAATGCATTTGTCTATGTTTAGCTTGATCCCGGCTTTCCTGGTTCTCTCCTTGGCTCCATGTAGATGGTAGTCATGATCTTTTCCATCTACACCATATATCTGGATATCATCAGCTATGCCAGCTGCTCCTTTACATCCTCGGTATGTCTCATCTACTTTCTGCTGGGACACACCCTGGCTCACTCTAAGGCCAAAAGTAGATGCAGGAATTTGTACCATCCAAAAGGTGCACTGAATTTTGTCAACAGCAAAGATTCCGCGTCTCGCTTCATGTGCAGTAGCCATCTCTGGCATCAAACTTACTGAAAACATTACCACCTGCTGGTGTAATCTCTTCCAGTATTGAAATAGGGTAGTGATTCCTTTATATTGCTTGGTTAAGATCTTTGAGATGCAGGCAAATTCTTAGCCGTCCATTTGGCTTTTCTCTCACTGCGATGGAATTTATCCAATTTATAGGCTCTGCAACTCTGGTGATCATTTTCTTTTCTTCCATCTCTTGGAGCTCTCTTTCAAGCTTTCTTTTTAGTTCTATTGGTAATTTATATGGGGATGAATCACTGGTTTCATCGCTGGGTCAATAGTGATGTGATACTCAAAATCTTCACAGCATCCAACCGTCTCATCAAAACACTCAGGGTATATTTATACCAGATCTTCTTTGCTTCTGATTGGAGGTTGCTTTTCAATTGGTGTACTGTCTTCAATGCTCAGTGTCGCCTCCTTCACCTCATGGTTTACAGAGATATTCTGCAGCTCTTCACAACTGCTCAACCTCAGGATAGCAGGACCATCTGTTTCAGTGACATAGAACATACAGTTAGCATATTTTCCTTTGTGTGTCGCTCTGATTTGGGTTGTTCCTAGTTGTTGGATCTCAGTTCCCCCGTATGCTGTTAGCATGATGCTGTTCAGTTTCAGAGCACTTTTCCTTGGATAACAATTTTGTTCCAAATTTTCAGGAAAGATCTTCTAGTATAGTCTGAGTGGGATGATGTTACTCTGCACTCCAGTATCAATCTTCACCTTCAGATTTATCGTTGTGGGCTTATTTCTCACCCTCTTCCCGATCTGAATGGTTGTGTGAATTTCTTTTCTCTGGGAACTGTCACATCTGGACATTTCATGCAACTGTCTGGTTCCTATGTCTATCATATTTTCAGACATCGTTGTCATCTTCCAGGGTAATGATGTTTTGGTTTCTTTTCCTACTCATTCGCCCTGTTGTTCTGTCTCTGGTGACTCATCTACCACCTTCTTCCTTTGTTCTGCAGACCTTTTCCCAGTGATTGGTCTTTCTGCAAGCTCTGCAGATTGATCCGTATGCGGGACATTTCCTTCTGTCTGTGAATTCATATGGTCGTCCACAGCTCCTGCATGTCTTCCTCTCAGTTTGCTGTGCATTCTTTCAATGTTATTTCACAGTATCAACCCTGCTGCCTTTCTCCTGGCTTAACTGTGTAAAGAGAAGCTTTTTATGTTGTCTGATGCAACATAAATGACACTGTAGGGATGGGTGACCCGTTGTATGTAGATAACTTGGCAGTTGTCAGTTGTATCATTGATTTCCAACTCCGGTTCATATCTTTGAGGATTCAGACTGGTAAGATATTTGCACTAGTGCCAGTGTCAATCTTAACCCTGAGTGTATGTTTGCCAGCTTTCTTTGGGCACGTGATGTTAGTAGTGGCGAAAGCTTTCAGTTGTTTGACTTCATCAACGTGATCTGTCAGGTTCACAATGTGAAACGTCTGCTCATCTTCTGTCTGAGAACTCCTTCTCTCTGAGTCTTGTCTAAGGTCTGTTCTGCTGGTAATTTTGTGTATTGGCTTGTGTTTATGCAGGTTTCTGGAGCTTTCCTTGTTGCTGTTGATGTGTTTCTGTGTCTGTCTTCTGTTGGCTCTTGTCCTACCGTGTCATCTGGCTGTGTCTTTTGAGCCAGAATTCCTGAATAGGTGGGCCCAGTGTCCTTTTACACCTCATGCCTTGCATGTCTCGAAATGCGGGGTATTTTGCCATGAGTGGGACAGACCGCACTTACCACACAGCTCACCTGCTCTTTTCAACTTGATTATGATGCCAATACTGTTGACTGCACCTAGTGCTTGCAGGTGCTTTTGTCCAGCTACAATGGCTTCGTATTTCCTGCTATCTTCCAGCAGTACATCAATGCTGTGACCTTTCTTTTTCCCCAAGAGGTCTTTCTGAATCTCTTCAATGGGTGTTGCTACAATCACCAGCTCCATTATTCAGACTCACAGCTCAACTTGTGATAAATCACACTCGTTGCCCTTGCTATGGCATCTACTGATGAACTGGTCTATTGATTTCTGTTGCTGTTGCCTGGAGGACATCAATTCCAGGTGGTGAATTTGAAAATTCACTCAGTCTGAGCTGATCTTCTAACACTTTCTATATCTTCGCAGGATCTTTTGGTCCTCAACAGATATGCCTGAGGTATTGATTCTGTGTAATCCCTCATTTCCAAGTGCTATCATTATTTTTACAGCCTGCTTTTCAGGTTCTGTAATTACTTTGTCTGTGAAGCATAACTGCATTCTTTCTTTGAATAATTGGAACTCATGTAGGATATCAATGGCCTTCCAGTTCACGCTGGGAAGTTTGGTATCCATTTCTCTGCTGTTCTTTTGTTTTAAAACCTGCTTTAAGAACTTGCTTTGAGACCTGGTTCTGTGCCTCTGTACTGTCTTTCGTTTAAAAAAAAATTCTGTTCTTTAGACTGGCTGGTTTGATTGACAGGAGCAGTTTGTCTTATTTCCAGCACTCTCGTCTGTTTGTTTATACAGCTGTGCAATAAGCATTTCAAGTGTTTTTTTCTAGAGTTTGTTTATACAACCGTTCAAGAGGCTTCATGCTTGAGTGATTTTAATTCTTTTTAACTCTGGCTGAGTGGATGAAAGCTGTTCATTGTTCGATTGAATTGAAGGGTTTGTTTTTATAGCACTAGCTGTGAGCTGCGTGAATGGTGGATTCCCGTGCTTTTCACTATTGAACACCTCCTATAATGGTGCAGACTTCGATCAGCCCGGGGGAGCCTTTGAAAACAATCAATCAGCCTGAGATAGGGATTGGATTTTCCCTGTTTTTTTCTTTTACTAAGCCTTTTTTTTAAAATCTATTTTGTAAGCACTTCAAAGCTTTTATTTTAACTGCGGTTCCTGTACCAATGGCACACTGACTCACCCGCTCACACTGATTGATTTGCAGCCTGTCGTTCAGCTCTGTGTCCTCTACAGCCTGAGGTGAGTTTTTTTTACACTGTTTGGGCGAGTGTTTTTTTTAACTTTTTCTCTTTTAGCTGTAGGTATTTTTAAAGCTGTTTTCCTGTGGTCTTCAATCTTGGATTCTGTCTTCTCACCACAGCTGCCACCATGTAAAGAGAAGCTTTTTATGTTGTCTGTTGCAGCATAAATGAGATGCGTGGAGTTCACATGATTGACGATCTCACAGGTTTATTGACAGCTAACTAGTATATACAGTGCAGAGCTAATCTTTTACAGGATTTGCTTCTTAGTGTTCCAGCTATAGAGTGAATCTGGAAAGTAGTCACATGACTATGTCCTCGTGCTTAGCTCATTAGCATACTAATATTGTAAAGGGACATCACACAACAAACTTAACACTTACTATTTGTGTAGTGAATGTCTTCATTTGTCTGCTCATGTCTTCAGTTGCTCTGGCAGGATCTATAGCCTGTGATAGTTGAGTTTGTCCTTTCCAATTAGAGCTTTTTGTACTTCAGGGTGCACAGAACCCCAGATTAGCTGATCTATCAGTCTTTTATCTGTGTCCTTAAATTTATATTTTCTGGCTGTATTTTTCAATCTTGTTACAAAATTGTCAATGGCCTCACCTAATTCCTGTCTGAGGCCTTAAAATTTTTATTGGTAGATGATTTGATTTTGCATGGAGATGGGTGCTGAATTTTTCAAAAATTATATCTGGTTTTCTGCTGTCCTCCTCACTCAGCTCCCAGCTATTAAACAAATTTAATCCTTTATCTCCTGTCCACAAAAGGATATAGCTGACCCTCTCCTCTTCGCTAGTGCCTTTTAGAAAACTACTGGATGTCAATCTGCACTCTAATTTTGCTTCTCAAAAGCCTCTATGACATCATCAGCTTCACAATTCATTATGGTGTAACTGTGCCTTCATTGCTGTGTCGGTGGCCACTTCATTTTTGCATGATTTGAACAGTTTCTCACTCTAATTTGGATCGATTTTTTCAATCTAATTCAGCACTAAATTTGATTAAAATGTTTTAGGTTTACTCACAGATACCCGCTGCCACCATATTATGTCTTCTGGTTCCTATAAGTTAGAAATAATCACATTTTATACTTAGAAATGCTGGAGCTCTTTTTTAATACAACTCTCCATGCTGCTTGGTAGGAACTGCCCTAGAGCGATGGAGTATTACATGACCAGTGCAGCAGTTAATATGGTCCCTTGGAACACACTTACACATAACAATTAGTTCCTAGCTAATTAATTCCCAGCTCTTTCCAAATAATATAACAATATATAACAGTAAGTTCAAAGGGGAAGAATGACAACTTCTCTGATGGAAGGTGACATGCTGGATGTATTGGCACATGCTCCATACTCTTCCTGAAAGCCAATTAGTGGTGAATTTTTAGCAGTGTACTTATTCCCCCAAAGAATTCCTTAAAAGCTGGAAGGCATTCTCAGATAGTGACAGATTAGCAGCCACATGTATGGTACACCAGAGTTATACAGTGACAGACCTGTACCTAAATGTACTGAACCCCAGTTTTATACAGTGACAGACCTATACCCACCAGTTCTGCACCCCAGTGTTATACAGTGACAGACCTGTACCCACCAGTACTGTACCCCAGTGTTATACAGTGACAGACCTATACCCACCAGTACTGTGCCCGTGTTATACAGTGACAGACCTGTACCCATCAGTACTGTACCCCAGTGTTATGCACTAATAGATCTATACTCACCAGTACTGTACCCCAGTGTTACACAGTGACAGACCTGTACCCACCAGTACTGTACCCCAGTGTTACACAGTGACAGACCTGTACCAATCAGTACTGTACCCCAGTGTTCTGCAGTGACAGACCTATACTCACCAGTACTGTACCCCAGTGTTATACAGTGACAGACTTGTACCCACCAGTACTGTACCCCAGTGTTATACAGTGACAGACTTGTACCCACCAGTACTGTACCCCAGTGTTATACAGTGACAGACTTGTACCTGTAACTCAATTTCCATATGGTCACTTCAGGACAACCCCTTTCATCAGAACTGATGACTGGTCACTGACCTGAAACATTAACTCTGCTTCTCTCTCCACAGAGGCTGCCTGATCTGCTGAGTATTTCCAGCATTCTCTGTTTTTATTCCTCAACCCTACCTTTGGTTAGCTTTCAGATGCTCAGCAGTGAAGTGCCTTGGAATGTTTACTATGTTCAAGGTGCTCTAGAAATCAGATTGTGATTGCAGCTGTTGAATTCTGTATGCAGGATCTGAAGTCAAGTACAAGAACAAGTCTCATAGGAAATAAATGGGGGTAGTGATTTGCTGTGGCAAAAGAAAAATGAAATTCATGTGAACATCTGTGGGTCTTCCACTGCATTTCTACATGATCTTCTCTAAAGGCTGTCTACCTGACCCGAACCCGACGGGACCCAGAGATATACGTCGGGTTTGGGTCAGGTCGGGTCACTCATCCAGGTCCATAATTCAGGCTCGAGTCGGGTCGGACCGGGTCAGACACACTCTATCACAACCTCAGGTAAGCGGCTCCAATGTTAATTTACTTTTTGAGCTTGATAGGTGGTTTTGTTACAGTTATTTTAAGCTTGTGCAGATAAGCAACAAAGTGAAAAATGGAAGGTAGGTTAACTGATGGCCGGGTCGGGTGCGGGAAAAAATGGAAGGACTCGGGCCGGGTCAGGGTTGGGGTCGGATGTGGTTCTGTCAGGCTCGGGTCGGGTTTCATTTGCAGATCCGAGCCAGCCTTTAATCTTCGCCCCTAAAGCTGTGCATGAAGCATGTTGGCACTCTATGCTTCCAGACTTACACATTTGTTATAAAATAAAAACAAAAAATGCTGGAAATACTCAGCAGGTCAGGCAGCACCTGTGGCGAGAGAAGCAGGGTTAATGTTTCAGGTCAGTGATCTTTCATCAGAACTGGTTAGATGAAGGATGAAATGAAACTGCGGAGCAGAACAGCTTTGTGATAAGGTGAGGCGATGCTTCTGGAGAGAGAGGTCCAGTGTGTATATGTGGCAGTGCATGGCCATGAGTGTAGATCTCAAGATGCGGTGAGAACAGCAGGCTGAGGAATTTTGTATTTCTCGGAGATACCTGTAATCCTGGGTGGATTCAAAACATGAAGGATGAAACTTCAGTTGGAATCCACGTGGAATAAGTCGGAGCTGGAGACAGTCGCTGAGAAAAGAGATGTGGCTGTGAAAACGAGTTTTGGTAGACATTTGGTAGATTTTGCTTTTATTTTAGTACATATTTATTAGCCCCACTGACAACTATTGTTATAAAGTGTAAACACTGACCGAGAACCAGCATTTTGACTCAGTGTGGGACTATCTGTGCAGAAACCACAGAAATATGCAGGATTTCTTTGTGGAATATCAGACCCTAACAAATTCCTCACCTTGGACCCGAGTTAAAGCATAACAAAGCACTGAAGGAGATTGCTTCCACAGATAATAAACAATTTACTTCACTCATGTAACACCCTGAGGGCAAATGTCTGCTTGAATGTTCTGTCATCTTTAAAATGTAATCAAGCAAAACTGGAGCACACAAATCCATCCTCACATCTCCAATATACAACGCTGGTCTGTTCTCCAGAGAACATGTCTCCCTGCCTTGTTCACATGAAAACAGCTGTGATCACCTCAGTTATACTTTGGGTTCCAATAATCACCAATTTCCATTTACTATCAGATACTAATCTAGATTCTCCTTAAAAGATGCTAATCATCTCAAAGTCAACTGCATCTGTGCAAATCAAATTGTAACAGTAGTAAACAGCCAGTGAGGAGAGCTCTTCCTCAGTAGAATATTTTGTGCCCCCTGATTGAGTTCAATCTAGCCTAGATGGATAGCTGAACGTCTCTGTCTTATGCAAAATGAGTTCAGTAGAATAGCATTGGCTTCCAGTCCACCAATGCCTCAAATTTAAAATGTTTATCCTTGTTTTCAAATCCCTCCATGGCCTCACCCCTCCCTATCTCGTTAACCTTCTCCAGTCCTACAACCCTCTGAGAATTCTGCACTCCTCCAATTCTGGCCTCTTGAGAATCCCCAATTTTTATCACTCCATCATTGACTACCATGCCTTCAGCTACCTAGACCCTAAGCTCTGGAATTCCCTCCGCAAACCTCTCTCTCTATCCTTTAAGATGCTCCTTAAAACTCTTTGACCAAGCTTTTGGGTCACCTATCCTAATGGCTCTTTCTTTGGTTCAGTATCTATTTTTGTCCTGCGTAGTGCTTGGGGACATTTTACTATATTAAAGATGCTATATAACTGAAAATTGTTGTTTTATGATTACACAGCACAAAACTGCTCCTAATTTGCCTTTACCTTGCATCCATCTACATGGTACTGAACCAGAAATATTTAATGACTTAATCCTTCAAGTGGAAAAATGTTTCATTCTCCAGCAGTAATATCCCTCATCACAAGCACAAAAAGTAAAGTCAGGGCCTCTTAGCTGCTAAAATTTTTAATGAAGACTATAAACAGTCAATATAATAAGATGCATGCTCCTCTCTGTTCAGGTGCACATCTCTTTATGCCTCAAAACACACGAGAGCTATAATTCTTCACTATTTGTTCAGTATGACAATGGAACTCAATTAAGCCAAATGACTACTTTACCATGAGCTGCTGTGACAATTGTTAGATTACAGTTGTAATCATAACCTGTCACAGGCCACATCATTTTGATACAACAGACAGCAAAGTAAAAAGAAGCAAAAAATCACATCAGGGACTTGTATTCATTTATCTATGAAATGTTTAAAAAACAGGACTTTAGAAATGGCTAAATTTTCCATTTCTAATTATAAGTGAGATTATTATAGTTCAGATCAGAATGATTCCATTCTCTTTTTTTTCCACATTATATTTTAATAGTCTGACACACTTATAAAAACAGGGACTGAATCTAAAAATTCTCTGGGCCCAATTCTTGGTCTATTAGTCTACTGGCAATGAGCAGCTGGCACACTCATTCCTTTTTACCAAACCCCCTTCCCAAATAGGCTAGACATCATACCAGAATGACATGTGGTAAGATGCTGGCATCATTGGAAGGTGTGTGAGGGTGAGGAGGAGTATCTGGATGTTAGGCATGAGTCCCGATTGCGACAGATTGCTGATAGTGAACGATGGAGGTGTGGTGCATTTAGCTGTGTGAGAGATTGATGGCGTGGTAGGTAGAAGATGTCATTTGAAGATGCATTCACTGACCTTGACCACCCATGTGAGGCCATTGAACTTCTTCCAGCACTGCATACAGGTCTTTGGGGCCAGACTCAGAGAATTGACCTCCCTGGCCCCATACTGCCTTCTCTTCTCAGGGAATGCTTTGAGGGCTGCCCTCCTTCTTTGTATGTCCATCACTAAGGTCTCCCAGTGCTGCATCCACAAACCTGGAAGCCCTCTCTCTGGTCTGTTGCTCCATTTATACCTTCCATCCAAACCTTCCTGAGACAATTGCAGCTGCTTATTTTTATTCTTCCCATGGGATGTGGGTGTCGCTGGCAAGGCCAACATTTGTTGCCAATCCCTAATTGGCTCTTGACAACTGAGTGACCACTGGCTGTAATATCTTTTTTCAAGTATTTATTTCAGATGATTCGTGTGATTTAAAACATTCAGCACCAATAGAGAAAGGGGAGGTACCATCTTGCAGGATTAACAAGAGTCTGACAAGGTGACAAGAGATGAATTAATATCAGCGGACATGCAGTTCTTAACCTAGCCGCTCTTCTGCTTCAACCATGAATACTAATGCAGCTGCTTCACAGTGTCAGACACAGCAGGCTCCCTGAATCAATTCTGCTATGATGTTGTCAGCACACACTTTATTCCAAAATCTATCTCAATAGAAAGCTGGAAATAAAATAACAAGCGCTTTTAAAGCCAATGATAATTCTTCCTTCTGTAAATGTTGTGCTCTTTGAAGTGAGGGGTGTTGGTGCTAGGGAATGTATTGATGCCAGGACCAAGCACGCCTAGTTCAGGCATTGCAAGGTTAGAGAGAGAGTAAAGCCCCCTCTGCTCAGGCCATTAATTTACCTCAGCCCCATACCCAGTGGTAGCTGAGCTGTTAATTTGTGCGTGTTATTATTAAAAAGGCCTAATTATAATGTGCCTGCTCAAGAAGAACAGGACCAATACCCTGGGAACAATACCTACTGCCCATGAGTGAATGGAGGGCCTGAATTTCTTAAAATAACTTTGTGTGTCAGTCCTTTTTGATCAAAAATTTCAAACCTAAAATTTCATGAACGTTGCTAATTTTTATCTGATCTCAACAAAAAGAACATTTGCTGGCCTGAAATCTGCCCACAGCTTCCGGGCTGAACTCAGCCTCTGCATAGAGAGGTCTACAGTCCACAGCACAAGGCAACAAGCTGAAAAGACATGAACATTCCTTTCCAGTGTCCCAAATTGACAGCCTGATTGATTCTGTGTAATAAAAGGCTAATCCCAATCCTCCCAACTGCACGAATAATTCCAGCTTCAGCTCTATCCAAGTATCAGCAAGCAAATCATGAGGGCTACATCAAAACCATAGGCCTGTATCATCATATTTGGGCCAGTCTTAGTGGGCACATGTCCACATCGCAACACCATTCACAGCTCAGCACTAATTAGCACTAAATTGGCAGATTGTGTCAGAGCAGCTGCAAGCAATACAAGCGTGGGAAACCTAAGTGCCATAATGTTCTTGTCAGAGGTGGAGGTTAAGGCACATCATCAGGGTAAAACAGAGGATGCGTTTGTCTGCCTCATAAAAAAAAAATCACGAAAATGCTTATTTGGTTTTGTTTTTCCAACAAATATTTCCCCTTCCCTTCACCTGAAGCTGTTGACTCCTTGCAGGCTTATTCTTCCATGGGCACTGACTGCTTTCTGAAACTAAGCTCAAGGACCCATTCTTCATATTTGAGCTTAGACAGTATGTGCAATTCAACCATATCGGGCATCACAACCACACCAGAACCACCCCCCCCCCCCCCACCCCTCCATTCCTACCCAACATCCACATGTGTGAAGCTCCAGCAGAGATTGTTGGAGAGGGAGCAGGACTTCTGGCTAATTTGCTGCTCCCTAACAGAAGGGCACGACCAGATGAAGCTCAGAGCAGCTAATTCAGTACCGAACAGGATTCAAAACTGGGCCATTCCTAGTGTATAGATTCAGCTGCTCACTTTTTTAACCAGCTAAATCACTGGGAAAAACTCAAATAAAATGCTGTTGAGTATTCAAGATAACACTGACAACTACCCAACTAAAATAAACTCTCCACTGGCAAACTGGTCACCCCCTGAAAAGTAATCATTGCTAAAAGAGCAGCATTAGTCTGCGATGTAGCTGATTTCAACTGAATTTAAATATTCATACAAACTCCATACCTCCCCACAAATCTCTGTCTAAGTCAGCACTATGACTGGCAGACAGCGGAGCCACATACTAAGGAAGTGAATGATATGCTCTGGGAATTTGGGCAAGATCCAGGGAAAGAATTCTCTAATAGGAGAGAGTAAATTAACTTGTCTGACCCAATTAAAAATGAATACAAGGCATGTCCAGCATGCATGATTTCTGTAGAAAAAGCAGCCGTTTGCCTATTCAAGAGACAGCAACAAGCCAGCTTCTGTTAGTTAAATTTTAATCTCCTCGCCCCATAATTAAGCATCCATCTTTTTATATAAAGTAAATGAAGTACACACGTGCTCAAGCACATGGACTCTCTTTCACAATCACTGGGACAACAATTTGAGCTGGTTCCTTGTTCTGGAAGTTTGTGATGGAGTGAAAAAGGCTGAGATTGGGAAAGAGCAATGCAAAGTGAGGGCTGTCAACAGGGGATAAATCCAGACTGTGGCCTGGTAGATTGAAACCTGTACGTTACAGATAGAGACTTGAACCAGAAATGCAAATGTGTGGCTGAATGCAGGCGTCAGCTTGTCTGCAGGGGGCAGCTATGTGGCATTAATGTCTTCCTCCAATCTCTTTCTCTACTCCCCATTTAATTTTTCTCTCTTTTTCTGTATTTTGCTTTTCACTGCTCACCTGGTTGTAGGATTTGTATCTCACTGAAAAGCCAGGGAAAACAAGAGGCATGGCTGATGCTGGTCTGTCCCAGCATCCAGTGAAAATGGAAACTGAAGCAATGGGCCATGGTTTTAATAGGAGGTTTCTGCTACCTTGGAGGCTGTTGGAATAGACCCACCTACACAGTGTTTACTGAACAGTGAGAGGATGGAATAGAAGTGCTAAGGATTGATGCAGTCCTTGCACACAGTGACTGTAGAGGTGGAAGAGAGCTAACAGGGGCAGTGGACAATGTAAAAGAAACCATTTGTGGCTGTTAGATTTGTACATTGCTGATGAACTGAGGCAGGAGCAGAGATGGCAATTTTTTTTATTCTTTCATGGGATGTGGGCGTCGCTGGCAAGACCAGCATTTATTGCCCATCCCTAATTGCCCTTGAACTGAGTGGCTTGCTAGGCCATTTCAGAGGGCAGTTAAGAGTCAACCACATTGCTGTGGGTCTGGAGTCACATGTAGGCCAGACCAGGTAAGGACGGCAGATTTCCTTCCCTAAAGGACATTAGTGTACCAGATGGGTTTTTACAACAATTGACAATGGTTTCATGGTCACCATTAGACTGGCTTTTAATTCCAGATTTATTGGAGATGGAAGTAGGCAGTCTTGGTGATGGGGAGAATATGGGCCAGAAGCTCAGCTCAGGGTCAAATAAGATGCCTAGGTTGTGAACAGACTGGTGCAGCCTCAGATAGTCGTCAGGGAGAGCAATGGAGTCAATGGCTAGGGAACGGAGTTTGTGGCAGGGACTGAACTGATGTTGGCTATTTATGCAAATCCTTTTAAAAAAGAAAATAGAGTCATAGAGTCAAAATGGTGTTGTTTGGTTTACAGTTTGGATTTGGATTTTGGATATACATGGGGGGATTTGGAAAGCAGAGTCACATTACAGAATTGTTTCATAGCAGCACATGTGGCTAACGAATTACTTCTGTAAACCTTGTATAATGAATACCAGATTAGGGTTGTAACCTTCTGAGTGGGCTGTTCAAAAATTAACCATCAAGTGGACAGTCAAAAGTATGCTATTTTATGAAATACAAGCCTATTTTCCCCACCTCATTTCTATACCTTGTGAAAAGGAAGTTCTTCCCCTTCCCCCCACTTCCTAGTTTATTTATTCATTCAGGTTTTCAATGGATTTTTGTTAACTTTGGAACCAACATACCTGACCCTATTGGATCTTGGACCTTGTAAACAGTGTCTACCCTAAAGAATAAAACCCACAGACGCGAATAGTCGGACAAGGTTGAGAACAGCAACAATTCAAAGCAAAACTCAAATAGATAAAAGAAGCAGAATAGCAACCAGCCTGCCTTGATGATCTTGAATATCTAATTTATAAAACCATGTTCAATGGCTGCCCCACAAGCAAATACTTCCTTTTCTAATTCACTCAGAATGGCTGCAATAACCAAGTTTTAAGATCCTGGGAGAGGTAGTCATGCAGGAAAACCACTTGTAAAACTAAAGATAAAGTTTAACTCTGTTCCCATTACTACTCGCTTGTACTTTCAGTCACTCTGCCCACCAAATAATGCTCCTCGCCCTTCAGCTCTCAGTCAGCCAGCTATCTCCCTATATACATAATGTTAGGTTTATTCCTTCCATGTACACGATAGGTTGCCAGTCATTTAAAGTCACAACATGCAATGCCCCACATTTCACAGTAAACTAACAAGTTAACATAACAACTCTTCATTCACCAGCTAACAAGAGTAGGAAATAACTTTCTTAAAATCTTTGTTGTCGCCAAGGGTGGAATTTTATGGGCTCTGCAGAGCAGATTTGATAGCGTGTGGAGTGATTTAATTAGGCGGGAGGTGTTTTTTCGAATTTCCGATGGCTGGATATTTTAGAGAAATTAAGTTGTCGGCATGTTTGCGGAGTTCCATGGTTCACCCCCCACAGTTGTATTCATTTACATGCCATGAATACTCATTACTCTACATTTAGTTACAATTAAGTCCTACCTGCCAGATTAAGTGAACGGCGAGTGTTATTCCCATGCCACCCGGTTCACTTCTGTTTCAACATGGATTGCAACAGATAAGTCTCAGGTCTGTGATCTCTCTTTAATTCATCTGCAAAATGAATGCCAGCATTGGAATGAATGTTTGGCTCCAAGCTGGGTACCAGCAAGGGTGATTCTTCTCAGGGTACAGCGGCGAAGCCAGGGGGGGTGTGTACATGGAGGAAAGGGTGGTGTGATCAGGTGCATGAAGATGCAGGGGAGGGTACCCAGGGAGGACAGGGTGGTGTGATCGGGTGCATGGAGGCGTAGGGGAGGGAGGAGGGGAGGACAGGATGGTGTGATCGAGTACATGGAGGAGGAGCTGAGTGTCCAGGGTGTGTAGTGGTTGCAATTGTTGCTGAAGCTGGATGGAGGTGGCTGCAGGGGTGATGGGTTGATTTGAGTATTACAGTCAGAAGATCATTGGCAAAGGCCTAAAGAGAGGGATGAGTGATGTCAACGTCAGGGAGCTGTGGAGCAAATTACTGGCTCGCAGAGGGAATGGTCACAGTCAATAGGAGCAAATGGATTTGTAGGGGGGAAGGTCAAGACATATGGTTGGGTATTCTACAACATCATAGGGAGGGGAACAGGACTTGGAAACAATAAAAAGGTGGATTTGAGGAGGATCAAAGGTCAGAATGGGCTTGTCGATAGTCACGGGGATAGGAACAAGGTGGAGGGATGACATGAATAAATTGATTATGAGACCGTGCACATTAATGGGGGGACATTCAATGATAATGGAGGGAAGGGTAACAGTAACATTGGGTTGGTCAAGGGTGAAGGGTTCAGGCTGGAAGCATGCAAGAGGAGGTTGGAAGGTGGGGACACTTGCCCTGAATTCCATGCATACCATTTTCTCCAACGATAATGGAAATCAAGGAGAGTGAGAGGAGACAAATAACAGTGAGTGTGTTTTTCATTTGACTGCAATACTAAGATAGATAAAAGCAAACTGTTTATTGCCTTGATGTTTCAGCTCACTGGCAACAGAGGGCTAAATCGCCACACTCTGCTTATTTATTGTTCAGAAAAACTGCAGCAATGGGCCTCAAACACCCAACTTGTCTAGTATCACAGGAAGAAGAACAAAGAGAGAGACTAAGGGGGCTTTTTCCCTCAATACATGGTGAACACCAGCATCAGGCAGAACTGGAAGGTGAGGATGTTCCTAAAGATAACATCCAGTAATGGCCTTATCGAGGACAGACATTGGCTCATCATTGCATCCTCAGGACAAGGACAAATTACCTTCAAATGTCAGAGAGGCAATGCCAGAGACGCCTAAGGGAGACACATGAAAGGGTCACATACATTTGTAGGATCCTGCGGCATGACCTGAAACTGCTGGGCTTTGGTGGGAATCCTGTGCCAGTTGCCCTCAAGGTTAGTGCTCCACTCAGATATTTTGCGAGCGCAACCTTCCAGGGATCAACAGGCGACATATATGGCATATCACAGTCTGTGACCCATAGGTGCATCAAAGAGGTGACCAAAACCCTTTATCAACATGCCAATGATTTGCTGGATTCCCTCGAGTGCAAGGGGTGATCGACTGTACCCATGTGGTCATTAGAGCTCCCTGGGACCAGCTCACTGTATTTGTGAATTGCAAAGGCTTCCACTCTTTAAAAGTAGAACTATTTTGCGACCACAAGGAGAAGAATCATGCATGTTTGCGCATGTTTCCCAGGAAGCTGTCACAACTCATACATTTTGGAGAACTCCCAGCTGCCGGGGGTTTTTGAGGAACCATCTGAAGTGGACAGCTGGATCCCGGGGGATAAGGGTTACCCACTTTGTACATAGTTGATGATAGCAGTACATCATCCCCAAAGTGCTGCTGAGGAGAGATACAATGCTGCTCATGCATCCATCAGAGCCATCATTGAGCACACCATTGGCATGTTGAAAATGTAATTCCGTTGCCTTGACCGGTCTGGAGGAGCTTTTCAGTACGTGTCACAGAGGGTGTCACAGATAATCGTTGTCTGCTGTACTGTGCAGAACCTTGCAATTGAACACGACAACATTCTGCAGGCGGAGGAACAGGAGGAACACCAGTCCTCATCAGATGAGGAAGACTATGAAGAAGAGGAGGAGGAGGACAGGGACAATGATACCATCATCGATATGAGGACCATGGAAAGACATGCAAGGGACATCAGGGAGAACTTCATATTTACACATTTCAACCAACAATAAGCCACTTCATCAAGGAAGGTTGGTAGGAGAAAAATAAAAATTCCCCACATATATTCACATACGCCTGAGGTCTTATTCATTGCTGTAATCTAAACGAAGCTTTGCTGCACTTTGATGTCACTGGCAGATGAAATCTTCTATGGGTTCTGATGGAACTGAAAACAGACCACTGCAAGCAAAATAAGGGAGTGACCACAGAACTACAAATGTAAGGCATGTCGGTTGTGAAAGAAGTGAACAACAAACAGTATCAAACAACAAACAGCCATCATTGAAGACTGAAGGCTCAAATAGCAATATTATATGAACACTGGACATTTTCTGAGATACTTTGCAAGTATCAATGTGTTCCTGCCATAGGCCTCCGATGAACATTTTCTTTTTCATCTGAAACAAGCAAATGATTTACGAGACTGCATCAAATGTTAAAGCAAATAAAGATGTATTTAAACTTATGGAAGAGTTACACAATATTTACAGCACGCATGCCACCTTCATGCTCAAAACTGTTTCTTTTTCCATTTTATCACACTACATCTAGGTGCTATCCCGACATTAGCCATTGAGGTGGAGACATGATGATTGTTCACTTCTGCACAGTGCGCTGCCCCATTGTTGTGGATGACCGTGGAGGGTGTCCTCTGGAAGAACAGGGCCTTGAAGGCTCCATCCTACTGGGGATTTGCAGCACTGGTACTTGAGTATCCCCATGTGCTTGCCTGCTGGAGGTAAGGGGATCAATGTTGAGGGCAGGATGAGCCACAGCTTACCCTGGGGAGTCCTGGGATGAAGGCCGCGGGGCAGCTGGCATGCACCCATCCTCCATCTGGGTGCATGATGGCACCTCCTTGAGGGGAAAGAGCACCTGGATGGAGGTCCAGGTTCCTCATCCTCCTCTCACTTAGACTCTGCTGCATGAAGTCCACAACAACAGCGATGCAGATCGCATATGGCTTGAGTGCTCAACCAGACTCGCCACTGAGCCAAACACTCGACTGAGGAAGCCATACGCTGTGTCATGGCCCTGTAGTTTTTTTTTCGGAATATGCGGTTTGCCTTTCAGGATTGCAAGGCATCAGTATTACTTTAAGAACCAGCCAGCCTCAGAAGTTATAGGAAGGTGCATTTTTGTTGCCTGAGAAACATCCATTTGGAGACTGCGATTCAAAGGGTGCATTCTCGTTACCATAGAAACAGCCACTGGGAGTGAGTCTCATGCGATACATTTTGTTACAATTCAGTTTTGAACTGGCTTTTAGTTGAAAACAGTTTGTTCTAACAGAACACACAGACACACAAAGGACACAGCTGTGATGACAGCACCTGAAGAAAGAGCTCTCAACCATTTCAACTGAAGGAATAGGATTTTAGTCTGTTTAATTATTATCTCTCAAAATTCAAGTCAAAACAGAGATCTCTGGTACTTTGAACTGAAGGAAGGGAAGTTAGACTGTGACGATCTTTTATCCATCAAAAACTCTAAAGTCAGATTGATTCTGTTGAAAGTGTTGGCAAGTCGTTAATTGTTGAAATTCACTGGAGAAGGAAAGCGACATTCTGTGAGGACTTCAAACAATATTGGACTGTAAATTTGCAAGGACTCTAATTTTTATATTTTTATTGTTGTTTATATCTTCATAGTGTTTAAGAATTTAGTTCTTCTAATTAAAGTGTTAATCTGTTGATTTAAAGCCACCTGATTTGGGGGTTAATAAATGGTATAATTTGGCTGGGTCTTCCTTTAATTTGGGAAGTTTCAAATGATATGTTAGCCGATCTGTGGAGCGACAGGATTAAATTAACAGTGCGTTTCTCCCCCCACAATCAGAATCATATATTTTGATTGGGGGCTTTGACAGGAGCGGTCGGTCATAATACCTGGGACATGGCAGATGTCATGGCTTGCATGGACTCCTCCGTGGCCTACTCAAAGCCACACATGACCTCAAGCATCTCTGACATATTTTCCACATGGCTTTACTGCACATCCAGCAGACTTCTCGTAGCAACAAACAGAAGATCATCATGAGTATGGGGTTGAGCAGGGGCCTGGTCCCCAGCAGTCCTCCCATTGTCAGGGGTTCCGGCTGGTACATGCTCCTTCAGCTGCTGGGATGTGTTTGTGTCGTGACCATCAGATTGTGATCCAGATTCTAATCTTAAACCCCCTGCAGACTGTGTGGATGTATCTGCGCTGGCGGAGGTTAATGAAGAGGCAGGAGACAGTGCACCCTCTGGGGCAATGGCTTCCTCTTCCTCCCCAGAGGAGGAGTCTTGTGCCTCGTGGTGTTCAGAGACTTGAGTGTGGGTACTTACGGTGGAGACACAAACAGAGGAACTTTAAGCATCAGCTGAACTTGAGTTCACAGACTTTCCTTTAGTGTGCACATATAGCTGCAAAACTAAAGATGACATTTCATCCTTACACCTTAAGGATCCTGCCTTGCCATCTGATATTGCCCTGCCTCCGCCTCTCTCTATTTCTGCAGCCTCCTCTTCAGCCGGTGTCAGGACTGTGATATCTGGAACACCTCTACCTTTCTTTTCCTACTCATGCTTGGTGTCTTTGTCCTGCAGGAGACATTGCAGATTGAATGAGATTTCAAAAGATGGATCACAACCATTGTAAACATGCATTGACATCACTTATTCAGGTCTGGCTTTCACATGACACATCTAAACACATCAACAATGCCAATCATCAACTTTGCACACAATCATTTAGCATATGGCACAAGGCTGTTCACACAATTTAATGCATGCCTTGTCTGCCCACTGTTTTGAAAAGATGGAGCCATGGAGAAAAACAATGGAACAGCTTCGCCAAGACAGCTTACCCTCGCCACTCTGAACCAGTCATTGATGTGCTTGTGACACTGCACCCACGTTCACTGCGTCACCCCACAGTTCAAGCCCTCCTCTGTTACCTCCATCCAGGCCGCCTTGGTCAGGCAGGAGGATCTTCGGATTCCATCTGCAGGGAAGAGGACCTCCCGCCTTTCCCTGATGGCCTGGAGGAGAACCTGCAGGGAGGCATCACTGAACCGTGGGGCGGGACACTGCCTGCTGGCTGTCAGTTTCTTTGATGTTGCTGCAGAGAAAAATACATGATTTGAAGTTGGTGCTGGATGACAAAAAAAATAAGGGAGGCAAAATCATTTTGAATTAGGTTCAAGCTTCAATTCAGGTTCCTATGCAGAGACCTACATAACAGAAAGGCTGCTGCTCCTTGAGGCTGTAAGCACAGAATTCTTTACAGTCATGGTGATCATGGTGCTTGACCCAGTGATGGCGGGTTCCACCAATAAAAGGCCATCCCTGCCGCCTAATGTCAGGTGTCTCCTGTGCCCATCGCCCCACAGTTCATTTACACATGAAATCACATGTGAAGCGGGAAAAATGGCAGAAGCGAAAGTTCTGCCAACTGCGCTCCCGTGGTCAGGAACACTGCTGGGCTCATAAAACCCAGCCCGAGCTTTTACTCTGCAAAGCATATTTCAATAAAGTACAAGGTCAAATTGATTTTCAACAAAGACTTATAGAAGCAAATTCAAGGTCTTCCTCAATCCTTCCTGTTCATCTCATATGTCTTGTTTTTGGACATTTTTAGTCAATTTTAATACAATTACATTAAACTGGTCATCAGGGTCTCCATTCCCATCACTCAGTCAATAAGTACACTTCCTGGTTTGGAACAGAGCAGTACAAACCAGGAAGACCCCAGTTTACACTGAGTTAACTGATCTCATCTGTGATGGAAACTGCAAGTCCTCAGCATCTCACTGGGCTGGGGGAAGAGGAAAAATCAGCCAGAGTTCTCTCCCCTGGTCACTATCCAGCGACTCCTACCTAATAAAGTGCACATGCATTATGTTTTACCAGTACGTTAAGAGCAAGAGAATAACTAAGGAAAGGGTAGGGCATATCAGAGATGTACAAGGGACCTTATGCATGGATGCAGAAAATGTTGGCAGGGTTCTTTATGAGTTTTTTGTCTCTTTCTTCACAAAGGAGAAGGTTGATTCACACATTGTAGTAAAAGAGGGGTGTGAAATATTAGATGCGATAAGCATAATGAGACAGCAAGTACTAGAGGGTCTGACATCCTTGAAAGTGGATAAATCACCAGGGCCGGATAGATTGAATCCAAGGTAGTTAAAGGAAGCCAGGGAGGAAATAGCAGATGCTCAGAGGATCATCTTCAAATCCTCACTGGATACCAGAGGATTGGAGGTTTGCAAACATTGTACCATTGTTTAAAAAGGGTGCGAGGGATAGGTCAAATAATTATAGGCCAGTCAGTCTGACCTCGGTGGTGGATAAATTATTAGAATAAATTCTGAGAGACAGGATGAACTACCATTTAGAAAAGCACAGATTAATCAGGGATAGTCAGCACAGATTTGTTACGGGAAGGTCGTGTCTTACTAACTTAATTGAATTTTTTGAGGAAGTAACAAGAAGGGTTAATGAGAGTAGTGCAGTGGATGTGGTCTACATGGATTTTAGTAAGGCATTTGACAATGTCCCACATGGCAGACTGGTCAGAAAATGAAAGTCCAAGGGATACAGGGGAATGTGGCAAGTTGGATCCAAAATTGGCTCAATGACAGGAAACAAAGGGTAGTGGTTCGACGGATGTTTTTTGGGAACGGAAAGTGGTTTCCAGTGGCATTCCACAGGGCTCAGTGTTGGGTCCCTTACTGTTTGTGGTATATATTAATGATTTGGACTTAAATGTGGGAGTCACGATTGGGAAATTTGCAGATGACACAAAAAATTGGCTGTGTAATTGATAATGAAGAGGATAGCTGTAGACTCCAGAATGATATCAATGGTTTGGTTTAGTGGATGGAAAACTGGCAAATGGAATTCAATCCAGAGAAGTGTGAGGTGATGCATTTGAGGAGGGCAAACAAAGCAAGGGAATACACAATAAAAGGGAAGATATTGAGAGGGGTAGAAGTGAGAGACCTTGGATTGCATGTCCACAGGTCCCTGAAGGTGGCAGGACAGGTAGATAGAGTGGTGAAGAAGGCATATGGAATGCTTTCCTTTATTAGCCGAGGTATAGAATACAAAAGCAGAGAGGTAATGCTGGAACTGTATAAAATGCTGGTTAAACCACAGCTGGAGTATTGCATATAGTTCTGGTCACATTACAGGAAGGACATAATTGCTCTGGAGAGAGTACAAAGGAGATTTACAAGAATGTTGCAGGGCTTGAAAGTTGCAGCTATGAGAAAAGATTGGATTGACTAAGGTTGTTTTCCGTAGATCAGAGGATGCTGAGGGTTGATTTAATTGAGGTGTACAAAGTTATGAAGGGCCTAGATAGAGTAGACAGGAAGGACTTGTTTCCCCTCACGGAGGGATCAATTACCAGGGGGCACAGATTTAGAAGGGACATGAGGAAAACCTTTTTCACCCAGAGGGTGGTGCGTGTCCGGAATTCACTGCCAGGATCGGTGGTGGAGGCAGAAACCCTCAACTCATTTAAAAGGTACCTGGACATGCACCTGAAGTGCTATAACCTGCAAGGCTACGGACCAGGTACTGGAAGGTGGGATTAGTTTGGGTGGCTGGATTTTACAGCCGGTGCAGACATGATGGGCTGAATGGCCTACTTCTGTGCCATGAATTTTCTATGATTCTATGCGGGTTTCGTATGAATACAGGATCAGACTCAGCTGTGGTGTCCTTGATTGATGAATAGCTAGTTGCACTCAATGTCGAGAAACCCAGCTGGAAATTGGCCATTTGGGGAAGGTAATGAGATGTGACCAGCACTTGCGGAATCAGTGGAGGGAGCTGCACTGCATTTCAGCATGATAAACTTGTCCTTGGAATGCATTCGGTGATTTTTGTTAGGTAAGGATATCCAGCAATATAGAGAAAAAGCAGGTAAATGGGTTGAGTTACAGATTGACCATAATCTAATAGAACAGTCTTGAGTTGTACTGAGTCTTGGTCTAACCCCATCAGGAGTACTGCATTCAGTTTCAGGCACCACACCTCAGAAGGCGTGTGTACAGTGCAGATTCACCAGAATGATACCAAGGTTTAATGGGTTAAGTTATGATAAGTTGTGGTATCTCAACATGCCTTGGATTTAGAAGGTTGAGGGACCTAATTAAGTTGTTTGAAATCATCTGGTGTGGGAATCCTGAACAAGGGGGCACAATCTTCAAATAAGAGCCAAGCCATTCAGGAGTGAAATAATGGACCGGTTTGTGGAAATCTGGAAGCCTCCTCAAAAAGACTGTGGCACTGGTCAATTCAAATTTTCAAGACTAAGATCAATGTGTAAGGTTGTCGAGGGATTATGGATCAAAGGCAGTAAATAACGTTCAGGTAAAGATCATTCATAATTGAATAAAATAATGGAACAGACTTGAGAAGTTGAATGGCATATTTATGTTGCTATATTACTGACACTGGGTGCTAAATTAAAATGTTCTACTCTCCTGCATTAACATCCTTGATGAGCAAAACATTAGCAAAAAAGGGACACAGATTCTTCAAATGTGCAAAAACATCCTAATCACTGCAATCAGCAGCTTTCCAAATAATTCAAGGGCAACTCCACTACTGTTCTGTAGATCAAAATGGGATTGGCTGATAAATAGATTCCAACATTGGGCTCAATGAGTGCTAAATTGGATGGCCCCCACAAACAGGTGCAGGGATCATGATGTACAATTAACCCACGCCCATTCACTGCAATCCAATTTGTTCAATGATCTCTGCATTCAGCCAGCACTAAGTGCACTGCTCATTGGCTGGATGTGTCAACGAGGTCTAGTGGGGGGGGCGGGGCTAGCACCACTAAAGCTAGCCTACACTGCTCAGAGGTGAGGTGGATTGTACAGGAGTAGGTGCTAACAGAGAATCTATCTTGGGAAATGGCACAACTGGGAAGAGAGTGGACAGCAAGGCTGTCACTGGCTGCTCTGGTGGAGGAGATGGAAAGGAGGACAGATGTTCTGTACATGCAGTGGGGGCAGGAGGCTCTCCAGACATGTGGGGGAAGATAGCCATGGAGATCAATGCCAGGAGTCAAGCCCAAAAAACCTGGTTGCAGTGACCCAAGAGGTTCAGTGACCTCATATGAGTGCTTAAGCTTAGCAAATGCACCTTCAAATGCAATATCCTGCCAACTGCACCAATAGTCTCAGACACTGTTCAAATCCCCACACCTTTATCACACACCTAACAATAATCCTCATCAATCAGGACTCATGCCTAACTTCATAACTTCACTGCTCACCTTAACACCCTCAGCGCTGCTGCAAGCCTCACGCTCACATTTCACAGTTGCACAAACTGCCAGCTACTTAACTACAACAGCTAAACTGAATGCACCACACTCACTGATGCACTTCCCTCTCTCTTTCAGGACAAGGTGTCACACAAGCGAAGGCAGCAGGAGCTAACGGACGGGGTCAGGCACACTGAATGCCCTAACTCCCATGAAGGAAATGATGTTCACCGTTATTGGGACAGCCATTGCTGGTGCTGTGGCCAGCAGCGGAGCTGGAACCATTGAAGATGTCGGTATCAAAGAACAAAGAACAGTACAGCACAGGAAATGGCCATTCGGCCCTCCAAGCCTGCGCCGATCATGATGCCTGTCTAAACTAAAACCTTCTGCACTTCCGGGGTCCGTATCCCTCTATTCCCATCCTAATCATGTATTTGTCAAGATGCCTCTTAAACGTCGCTATCGTACCTGCTTCCACCACCTCCCCTGGCAGCAAGTTCCAGGCACTCATCACCCTCTGTAAAAAAACTTGCCTCGCACATCCCCTCTAAACTTTGCCCCTCGCACCTTCAACCTATCCACACACTTAATCCTCCTTCTTACATCTCACTTCCCCCTCATCACACACTATGTCTAGATTTACAAGCTATGGTGGTATAAGCATACACTGCTTACTTTCATCCCCTCCCCTCACTGCAACTCTTTTGCCTGATTCCTTTTAAGTACCCAAGAGGTGCAACCAGGCCAGGTAGTAGAGGAACAGCAAGAAGAGAGTGATGATGTAGACACATACTTAAAGCCATCAGCTCAGATACTGACACAGTGCATATATTAGAGGCTAGATTAGAGATGGGATCTGCATGTGGTGAGACACCAGGTACCAGTGGACTGCAGCCAGGGCAGGGGCCAGGATAGTGCAGGTACCAGCTCACCAGAGGGTGAGGACACACATGAGTTCTGTTGCCGAGGACTCAAATGAGGACTTTGATTGTGCAGCCTCTGGAAGAACGCTAATGAGTTTTCACATCAAAATGCTTGGTGCATTGGGAACCCTGACATTTTTTTGTATTGAGGAGTCCAGCACCAACCTGACACAGGGCTTTTTGCAGAGCTTGAAGCCCATCTTTTCCAGTATGGAAATGGTGGCCAATTCCCTTTGCACACTTGTGGACCTGACCATGATACAGCGTTTAATGGCCGATGTCGCAGCTTCCATTGCAGCATAAGGAGCAACCACCCAATGTCTGAGTCTGCAGTGGAAGCTCAGACTGCTGCCAACATGACTGTGGATTACAGTGTTCAAAGGGGCTTGCAGGCTCTCACAGCAGCTCAGCAATCTGTCCTCCAACAATTTACTAGGATTGCTGAGGCACCACCCAGGGGAGTGGTAATGGCTCCATGCAACACAAACCTGCTGTCCTCTCTCAGAATGACAATATTTGCCCTCCCACTACTTCCACTCCGCCAGTGCTCTTGCTGTTGCCAGTCAGCCAGCCAGACTGCTAGTGCAGTTTGTAGCAGGGCCTTCTAGGCCCAGAACTGCTCTAGGTCATGCTCCAAGGTCATCTACAATTTCCTACAGTCATGCCACAGCCATTGGGGTAGCACTGTTCAGGAGCATTCAGGCAGCCAAAGACATACAGAGAACAGGCGCCGAGGGAATATGCAAGGTATGCAATATGACATGAATTCAGTTATAAATTTAGCAGGTGGGGGATTTCAGTGTGGACATCTTGACTTATACAATGTTCCTCGCTGAGGTTCAGGTAGGAGAACTTTTCCATGAACACCCTAGACTGATAATGCTCCTGCTAAGAGTCCTTCTCCCCCTTCCTCCTCCATCTTCTAATAGCATGTCCTGCTCTGCATGGTCTCTGTTCATTCTCCCAGTCCTGTTTTATTCCAAGGGGAATGCCGACTAATGCATCCATGTCTGGAAGCAACTCGTTTGTGCAGAAGTCTTGAAGTCACCAAAAAGTCCGTCAGCATTTGCCACATCACTCCCTGTCAAATTTAGCAACTGGAAACAACTTTAGAAAACATCAAATGCTTGTAGAATCGAAGAAACAGCCAGAAGAAACCAAGGAGCAACTGACTTGTAAGGAGATGATAATCCCTTTAAATAGTGTTGGTGGGGGTGGTCATTCCTGTTGCTGAATGCATGTTCAGCAATGCAAGGTTAGGAAAGGGTATCAGGTGGAACATTGGGCTCTAAGATGGCAGCGTTGATGTCAAATCAGCGTTGCACATTGTGGCGCGATCCACCTGACGAGCATGCATGCACAAGCAGCAGATGCCAGTCTGGAGCTCTATTGGCACCTGTCGCGCCCAAAGGATGTGCACCAATGAGCTCAATTTTACGCCCAATTTTCCATAACTTCCACACATACCACATACTGCCTCAACCCCCTGTCCTCTTATATCAGCCTCCCCCTGTTTAACTTTAAGTTGCCTCCCCTGCAGGGAATGTCTGTCTCCAATGAGTAAATACCACATAAATTTGTAGGATTGCAGAAGCTCCTTCAAATGTGTTTTTACAAGTTGCAGGATATATATGTAGAATGCATGAGTGTTAGTTTGGCTCAGGTAACAGCATTCCTGCCTCTAAGTCAGTGGTTACATTTACAAGCCATATTTCAAATATTGAGCACACAATCTAGGTTGGCATTCCAGTGCAGCACTGAAGATTACTGAGGTGCAGTCTTCCGGCTGAGAAATCAAAGCAATTCAACCGCAAATCTCAAAAGGTATGTTGGTTTAATGAAATCTTTCAACTTTAATCTCCAGAGTAGATCAGGTTAAATCCAGCATTGAAAAACACAGGCCAACCAATAATCATATACAGCATTGAATCTGACAGCCATTTAACACATCTACATAATGTTAAAAATTAAAACTGTTTAAATGGCATGTATATCTAATCTCACCAACAGCTGTAAAGGCCAGTTCTAACAAATAATAATTGGTAAGAGTTTAAAAGCTATTACAAGTGTCAGTACTGATATTTGCTCAATTAGAAGCTTTTCATTGGCAGCTCAATGTGTGTGTGAAGGAAGGTTTGAATCCAGAACCAGCCTGACTGGAACTGAAGAGATTCCCATTCAAAGTAGAGCAATGCCTGACCCATTCTAAATGCCTCTGTCTGGAGTAAACTGGGCTGGGCCAGGAGGATGGGGGTTGTTAAAATAACAGGAGTAATTTACACCCTTTGATCCCACTTCCTTCCCAATATTAATCTACTCTTTTGAGCAGGCAAACAAGGCACCTGTAGGAAGGAAATCCTGCTTTAAATATGTAGATTGTGTCCAACGTTATCTTCAGAATCCGATGTTCAATTTGAAGCTGAGGCCTGAGTGAGGAAGAGGGGCAGAGTCATCTCCCCCGTTAGGCAAAGCCTGCCCAGAAATGGATCGTGGGCCAGACAGGCCCAGAAAGTGAAATTTAACTCCAGTTTTCATGTTTCTTTGTGGGCCTCAGAAGGGCCGTGGACTTTCCTAGTACCAGGTTACCCAACCAAGAGTACAATGCACGGGCTCCGCATCTCCTCCTAATTACGATCACAGCCAGACAGCACCACCCCCCTCACCCCAATTCATAGCCAGACACCCTGTCACCTGATCACAGCCAGACACACCCCCATCCCAATCACAGCCAGCTCTCCCCCCATGTCAATCACAGCCAAACCCCACCCCCCACCCTGATCACAGCCAGAACCCACCACCCCACCCCCCCCCCACCCCGATCACAGACAGAATCCCCCATCCCCACCTTCATCCCGACCATGGTCAGTCCACCCTTCCCCTTGATCATGGCCAGTTGATACGCTGTTTAAAAAAGCATATGAGTTACTTGAGTTTATAAATAAAGGAATCGAATATCAAAGCAAAGAGATCATGCTGAAACTTTATAATTCACTGATTAGGCCTCAGCTGGAGTTTTGTGGACAATTCTGGGCACCGCACTTCAGGAAAGATGTAAAGGCCTGAGAAAAGCTGCAGAGGGGGTTTACCAGGATATTCCCAGGGATGAGGAACTGCAGTATTGAGGAGAGGTTGAAAATGTTCAGACTGTTCTGCTTGGAACAGGGAAGGTTACGAGGTGACTGAATAGAGGTTTTCAAGATGATGAGAAGCTTCGATTGAGAGGATAGAAAATAGGTAGAGAAAAATTATTCCCTCCGGCGAGTGAGCGATAACCAGAGGTCAGAGATTTAAAATCATTGGCAAATGATCGAGAGGGGAGATGAGGAGAATTCTTTTCACTCAGAGTTGTCTGGATCTGGAACACACTACCTGAAAAGGAGGTGGAAGCTAAGTCCATAAATAATTTTAAAAGGGAGTTGGACAGGTATGTGAGGATGAGCAACTTACAGGCAAAAAGCAGGGGATGTGGGGCTGAGTGACTGCTCTGTCTAAGAGACAGCATAGACACGATGGGCTGAAAGGCCTCCTTCTGTGCTGTAAGTTTCTATGATTCTATTTGCTCAGATGAGCATTTAGGCAGTGTTAAATCAATGCTCAAAACAGCTTTGCAGTCCTTTTTTTAAAAAAAGTTAAATTGTGTGGGCGTTACAGTTCAAATTGATTTTCCGATGGAGCTTAATTGAACCTCAGGTAGAATGAAATACTAGACTTTGATCCATATAACTAAATGAATTTTGTACTCACTGCAGAGTTGAAAGACATTTCATGTCCTCTGGCATTTATTGGGTAGAATTCATCAGATACCAAGTCTGTGCTACACAAAAAAGATCTCGACATGACACATGAAAATGACGTCGGGTCTCAAAGAACTGAGTGTGGAAGCAACTTAAAACACCGACTGTGAGAGATAACAGAGATTTTCATTTTAATGGAACAACCTGGACATGACAGATTTCCATGTAATTTCCTTTGGCACAATCTCCAAGGAAAAACTAGGAGTATTGCTAAACTAAAGGTTAGGACAGCGGGGATCTTTTCAAATTAAATAGTATTATTCACACTTGTGCACACAAACAAATCCCTTGTTTCCTCCATTGATGTTCAATATTTCTCTCTCAGTGTCCCGAGGAGAGCAGGTTGTAGGAAAGTGAGGGATAGGGGAGAGAAATAGCCGTCATTAGAATGCCTGGGCAGAGAAAAGGATGGGAAAGAAACAGTGAGGATTCTTGCCCTTGATTTCTATTCAATCACTACACTGAAAAGCATGCACATGGATGTGGATGGGTGAGGGAATCAGGCTCATCTGTGATGCCCTACACAGTTGAATAACCAATTGCAAATAAAGTGCTCACTGGAAATTCTATTTTTTCAATCTCCTCAATAGAATACCAAAATATAGATCAGAGCTTTCAACAGGCTAAAAGCCACAACAGCATTTGGTAGCAATTGAAGGGATAGAGAAGCATCAGAATATTAAGGCTATGACAGATCACACTGCATTGCTCTCCAGAGTGATCGCGAGAGAGTTAAACACCAGATGTCATGCAAGCAAAACACTGCTCCTTGTACTTTGCTCCAACAACATGCGTCAACTGCCACCCCAGTAGTGTGTTTCGTCATCGTTGGCTGTCCCTCATCGAGGATGATGTCTACTGAAGGTCGCACATTTCTGCCATAGGTATTCTTGTGACTAAACAGGCCAATTTTCAACCCACAGATCATTGGGCACATGCGCCAAGGCGTCTCACAAGGTAGTGTGATCCAGAGTGCAGGATTTGCTTCCTTTTCTTTCCCTCTCTGCTGTCGCTCTTCCTCATCATGAAGGTGTTGGGATTCAAACATGATGCAGCTTGGTGGACAAATTGTCACCATTCTGAGCGATTGGTAGCAGGTTCGTCCCAGTCATTAAGGTCAATGCAGCCGTGCTTCAAGGGGAGCTTCAGAGTGTCTATGAAGCATTTTCTTTGTCCTCCCCTGGAAAATTGGCCATTTGAGAGTTGTGAGAACAGGTCCTGGCAGGGGAGACGATTTGTAGCCGGACACAGTGGCCACTGCATCAGAGTTGATTTAGCAGGAGATTTGTCTGAATGGTGGCTATTCACCCCATGAAAAATCAACTGCTCTCTAGTGTCAGTAATACCATCTCGATGGAAAGCGCTTTAACCTCGGTTGCCTCCTTGCCAAAACTAAACTGATCATCATCGATGTACACGAGCTACAACATGCGAATGACTGCAGTGTCCTTGTCCAGTCTGCAACAGATTTGCAAACCACTCCAGATCTCTTCAAAACTGCATATGAGAAATTCAGCCTGTCCTTGAATGTTGCCTAAACAGAACTCATATCAACCCACACTTGGTCAGCCAAATGTTCCATCTCCCATGTATGTTGAAGGAGAGACTCTGGAATATGTTGAGTACTTTTCATACCTTGGCAATTAGCTCTTTCATAAGGCCAGCATTGATGAGTAGATCCAGTGCCAGGTCAGCTGCAACAGTTCAGCCTTCTACAAACTACTGCAACGAGTGTTCAACAACAAAGACTTCTGCAAATCAACAAAAGGCTGGGATTTTACTGCCAATTGGCATTGTTGATGTGCTTGGATGTGCCATGTGAAAGCCAGTCCAAATGATGTCGATGCATGTATACAATGGTTGTGATGCATCTTTTGACATATCATTAAATCTGCACTGTCTCCTGCAGGATAAATGCACCCACAACCAGCACAAGCAGGAAAAGACAGGTGGAGGGTGTCCCAGACATTAGAGTCCTGACAGCGGCTGAGGAGGAGGTTGCAGAAATAACGAGAGAGGAGGGAGGCAGAGCCGTCGCAGATGGCGAGGCAGGATCCTCAACATGTAAGGATGAAGTGTCATCTTCAGTCTCAGTCATATGTGCACACCAAAGGAAATGGTTCAGCTGATGCTTAAAGTGTCTCTGTTTGTGTCTCCACTGCAGGTGCCCGCACTCAAACGTTGGAATGCCGTGAGGCCCAAGACACTGCCTCTGGGGAAGATGCTGCAATGCCCCAGAGGGTGCACCATCCCATGCCTCTTCTTCCACCTCCACCACCACAGATACATCCACACGGTCTGCAGGGGGTTTAAGATTAGAATCTGGGTGACAATCTGGTGTGCACAGCACAGACACATCCCAGCAGCCGAGGGAGCATGTACCAGCCGGGACCCCTGACAATCGGAGGACTGCTGTGGACCAGGCCCCTGCTCAGCCCCACGCTCATTATGATCTCTGTTTGTTGCTACGAGAAGTCTGCTGATATGCAGCAAAGCCATGTGGCAAATATGTTGGAGATTCCTGAGGTCATGTGTGGCTTTGCGTGTGCCATGGAGGCATCATGCAAAGCATGACATATGCCATGTCCCAGACATATGGGCGCATGGCTTCCTCAGTTGAAAGTCTGGTGAGCTTCGTGGAGAGTTTGGTTGACCACTCGAGCCATATAGGATTTGATCTACACTTCATTGTGGTTGTCATGGGCTCTGTGCAGCAGAGTCTAAGCGAGAGGGGTACGAGGAACCTGGACCTCCCTCCAGGTGCTCCTTCCCCTCCGGGAGACAGACAGGTGCCATTGTGCACACAGATGGAGGAGGAACGCTTGCCAGCTTCCCCGGGGCCTTCCTCTCAGGACACCCCTAGGGTCAGCAGCATCTCATTTCCCCCCCCCACCCCACCCCACCCCGGTATTGATCCGCTTAGCTCCAGCAGATGAGCACATGGGGGATACTCAAACACCAGTGCTGTAGACCCCCAGTGGGATGGAGCTATCAAGGCCCTGTTCCTCCAGAGGATGCCCGCCATGGTCATCCACAGCAACGGAGCAGCACACTGTGCAGACTGCCTCCACCTCAGCTGCTAATGTTGGGGTAGCACCTAGAAGCAGTGGGAGAAAATGGGAAAAAAACAGTTTTGAGCACAAGGTGGCACGCATGCTGTAAATATTGTGCGCATATTGCAGAAGTTTAAATACATCTTTATATACTTAAATATTTGATGCAATCTCATAAATCATTTGCTTTGTTTCAGACGAAAAGGAAAATTATTATTGGAGGCCTATGGCAGGAAAACATTGATGCTTGCAAAGCATTTCAGAACATGTCCAGTGTCCATTTATCAATGCTATTTTAGCCTTCAGTCTTCAATAATGGCTGTTGGTCATTTGCAGATTTTTCACTTTTTTCATTACCAACATGCCTTACATTTGTGGTTCTGCAGTCGCACCCTTACTTTCCTTGCATTGGTGTGTTTTCAATTCCATCATAGCCCTGAGAAGATTTGGTCTGCCGGTCACATCAAAGTACTGCTACAGTGTAGCTTCCTATGTGTACAGGTTAATGCCTTAATGCAGGACAATATTCCAATGAAAACGCAGGACTCTTTTAATGAAGTTGATAGTATACAGGCCGCCAGGCACATCTCCACTGCAGGTTCATGTGCTGTTGTCAGAAGAGCCCTTCTTTTGATTACAGCAATGAATAAGACCTCAGGCATGTGTGAACATATCTGAAGAATGTTTATTTTCTCCTCCCAACGTTCCTTTATGAAGTGGCTTAATGTTGGCTGAAACGTGCAAATATAAGGTTTTTCCTGATATCCCTTTCGTGTCTCTTCATGGCCCTTATATCGATGATGGCATCGTTGTCATTGTTGTCCTCCTCCTCACCTTCTTCATAGTCATCCTCATCTGAGAGGGACTGGTGTTCCTCCTGTTCCTCCGCCTGCAGAATGTTGCCATGTCTAATTGGTACAGCAGATAACGATTATTTGTAACACCCTCTGTGGCTCATACTGAATAGCCCCTCCAGACCAGTCAAGGCAGCAGAATCACATTTTCAACAAGCCAATGTTGTGTTCGATGATGGCTCTGGTAGATGAGTGAGCAGCATTGTATCGCTCTTCAGCTGCGCTTTGGGGATGACGCACTGGTGTCATTAACCATGTTCAAAGGGTTGTCACCCAGAATCCAGCCGTCTACTTCAGCTGGTTCATCAAAAACTCCTGGCAGCTGTGAGTTTCTCAAAATATAGGAGTCGTGACAGCTCCCTGGGAAACATGCGCAAACCTGCATGATTCTTCTCATGTGGTTGCAAACCAGTTGTACGTTCAAAGAGTGGAAGTCTTTGCAATTCACAAATGTAGCAAGCTGGTCCCAGGGAGCTCTAATGGCCACATGAGTACAGTCGATCACTTTATGGAACCCAGCAATGGCAGCCAAGGCCGCAGACCTTGCTGCCTGGCTATCCTTGTCTAAGGGTAAGTAAATTGGCACGTCGAAATAGGGCACTGGTCACCTGTTTGATGCACCTGTGGGTCACAGACTGTGATAATCCATATTTGTCATCCATTGATCCCTGGAAGGCACCACTAGCAAAAGAACTGAGTGGAGCAGTCACCTTGAGGGCAACTGGTATGGGATGGCAACCAAACCCAAGTTGTTGCAGGTCATGCCGCAGAATCCTACAAATTTCTGTGACCATTTCGCATGAGATCCTTAGGTGTCTCTGGCATTGCCTCTCTGACATTTGAAGGTAATTTGTCCTTGTCCTTGTCCTAACGATGTGATGACGTTCCAGTGCCCGTCTTTGATAATGTCGATCCTGGGTGTTATCATTCAGAGCATCCTCACCTTTTTGTTCTACCTGATGCTGGTGTTCATCATGCGTTGAGGGAAAAAAGCCCTCCTTAGTCACTCCCTCTGCTCTTCTTCCCATGGTATTAGACAAATTGGGTGTATGAAACCCATGTCACTGCAGCTTTACAAATAATGAACTCAGCAGAGCTTTCCAATTCAGCCCTCTGTTGCCAGTCAGCTGAACCATCAAGGTAATGAGCAATTTGCTTTTATGCACCTTAAAATTGCAGCCAGGTGGAAAGCCCACCCCTATCATTTGTCTCCTCCCACTCTCCTTGCAATCCTTCAGTGGCCACATGGTTTGCATTATCGTTGGAGAAAATGGTATGTGTACAATTTAGGGCAAGTCTCTCCACCTTCCAACCTCCTCCTGCAACCTTTCAGCTGGAACCCATCACCCTTGACCCACCCAATGTAACTTGAATCCTTCCCTCTGTTACTATTGAACCTCCCCCCATTACCTTGGACAGTGTCGCAATCAATTTATTCATGCCATCCCTCCCTCCTGGTCCTACTCCTGTTACCATTGACTTGCTGACTCTGACCCTTGATTCACCTCAAATCACCTTATCGTCGAGTCCCATTCCCCTCCCTATGTCGTAGAATACTCAACCATAATCTTGACCATTCCCTCCACAGAATCCATCTGCTCCCATTGACTGGGACCTTTCCCTCCAACAGAGTACCCTGATTTTGCCCCACAGGTCCCCGATGTTGATACCACACATCCCTCCCTTTAGGCCCCTCATGACCATCTGTTGACTGTAAAACTCAAATCAACCAACCACCCCCACCGCTGCCCACATCCAGCTTCAGCAGCAATAACAACCACTACACACCCTGGACACTCCCCTCCTCCCTCCCCTGCTCCTCCATGCACCTGATCACTCCACCCTGTCCTTCCTGAGTACCCACCCCTGTTCTTCCATGTACACACCCCCATGCATTCACTGCCATCCCATGAGACGAATCACCCTTGCTGATGCTGAGCCTGGAGCCAAATGTCCATTCCAATGTTGGCATTCATTTTGACGATGAGTTCAAGGAAGATAAATACTGACCACATACTCAACTGCACGAAGCCGACTGTTCCACAAATGTGAACCAGGTGCCATGGGAATAGTGCTCGCCGTTCACTTAATCTGACAGGTAGGACTTAATTGGAACTAAGTGTAGGGTAATGAGTATTCATGGCATGTAAATGAATGCAAAGCTGCAATCCGCCACTGGCAGGGGGAGCCCTAGAACGTTGTAAACACTACGTCAACTTAATTTTGGTGAAAAAAGTTCCACCGTAGGGAATCCCTAAAAATACCTTCCGCCTAATTAAATCACGCCACACATTCCACTCTTACAGGGCCCATAAAATTCCACCCTAGTGTACAGAGCAGTTGTCATCATCACAAGACCTGAACTGTGTGTCAGAGACACATAAGAGCGCTAGAGAAATTCCATCAGCAATGCCTCCGCCGCATCCTCCGGATTCAATGGGAGGACCGTCGAACAACCACGAGTGTCCTTCTTGAAGTCAGATCCGCAAGCATTCAGGAGAAACTCTGGCGAAATCAACTTAATGTTTCACACAACAACCAGTTTACGTCAAATGATGGGAAAATTTGTGATGTGTGCTCATGCCCACTAGGATCCGCCTTGAGGATTTTCAAACTCATTTCAGCGAGGACACTTAAAACCAGCAGTCAGGAGAGACTTTCACTCCATTAAGCTGAACTACATTTGAACTTAAATCCCAAAGTTGAGAAATCTTATTCACTGAATCACCCACTCCCTCTCCCATTTGTTTTCCTTAGGACCAGTAGCAAAATACTGACGGTAATAATGTTCTGGCTGTAGGAGGTTGTCGGACAGGTCAGCTGTGGACTATTAACTAGGGATGATACTCACACAAAAGGCAGAAATTTGCGTCCACGGTGGGTCTTCCGGCACCAGGCTGAAAAGGCAGGGGGAATCCTCGCCTTGGCCAGCTGGAGCCCCCTTGGTGCAATTCTACAGTGCTAGGCCAATTAACGCCCCAGCACCGGGATCCCTGTCCCTTTAAAGATGAGGATCCCACCTCCAAGAGCTGCCAGCCAATCACAGGGCCGGCAGCTCAGCAGTATCGGCTGTGCCACCAGGAGCAGTGGCCACTGCTGATACTGCAAGAGACCTTGAACCCAGACCCAGTGCTGGAGTCCAGACACAAGGTCAGTGAGGCAGGGCCGCCGGGGCCAGACATGCAGGCCCCGGTGAGAGGTGTGTGGGAGGGTGGGCATTTAGTGCAGGGAGAGGATGTTTCAGGGAATTGCAAGTTTTCATAGCGGGGGCCCTCCGTGGGCCACAGATTGCCAGTGGAGAAGGACCCACCCCCAAGCCCATAGGAAGGTTGCCCCATTTTACAGGGCGACCTCCCAGCATGGCAGAGGCACCAAGCTGGTTAAATCCCAGCGGCGGAAGGCAGAGGCCCTTAAGTGGCATTGCGATGGGAAGCGATGGGCCCTCTGCCCCCCCCACCGCCTTTTGTCGCAATTCTATGGGCTCCCTGCCTCTGAACCCATCTCGGGGCCCATAAAATCCGGCCCAAAAATGTCTCAAATTGGTCCAATAACATCACCATGTCCTAACGACAATGTTTTGGGGATGACTGCCTTGCAGTCATTGTAAATTGAAATGGTTTTCTCAGTCACTGGGCTATTTGTAATGGTTACACACTCAGCTCTGCCACATAGACAATCTTGGATTCTGTGCCACCAGGCACATCCATTAGTGGTCTGAGCATCTTACTTTTATGGGAATTGATTCACACCGGCCTGTATGCAAGTGTACAATTGCATAATCCAGAGATGTAACAATAGCATCCTCTTGTGATGAGCGGTGGATATTCATGTCCTCTGCTCATATATTTCTTCAACCTGTCTGATGGATCGTGTTAATGTTTGGTGAGTAGAAACTTGACGTGAATCATCAAACTGGTTTATTTCATAGCGAGTGAATGTACAGAGAAGCTGTTATGACTAGAGTTGCACAGTTCAATGAGTGCAACTTAGCTCCATATAATGATATAAAATAAAGAATATACCATGCTCCCTGCATCAGTGGGCTGCCTGTCTTGCCTTAAGACAAGACGTCTTCTAACTATTCTCCAGCATTTCTAATCATTGTCCTTCATCAAAGCCCCTCACAGCTTTTCCTTTAATCCAACTACCCTCGCAGCCTTCCTGGTTATAAAACCTGCCCTCTCTTCTGTCCTCTCTTTGGGTGGCATTTTATGCCCACCCCGCACTGGGTTTGGAGGCGGAGAGAGCATATAATCAGGTGGGGGTGACCCCACCAGCTTCCTGCCTCCACCTAAATTCAGTCCGGGACTGGAAGGCCGTTCCCATCCTGCCGCCAATTGAGGCCCTTAAGTGGGCAATTAATGCCCATCCTGCCACCGCTGGCATTAGCCCAGCGGCGAGTGTGCCTGTTGCCACACAGGGAGCAAATCCTTGAGGGTTGCTTGCCAGGTCCGGGTGGTTGGTGGGTGCTGGGGGGGCGGGGAGCGGTCCTTCGTTAAAAGGCACTTTTTCACACAGCAAGTGGTTAAGGCCTGGAATGCACTGCCAGAGAGTGTGGTGGAAGCAGGTTCAATTGAAACATTCAGTATAGAATTAGACCATTACCTGAAAAGGAAGAATGTGCAGGGTTACAGGCAGAAGGCAGGGGAATGGCACCAAATGAATTGCTCATTTGGAGAGCTGGTGCAGACACGATGGGCCGAATGGCCGCCTTCTGTGCTGTAAGAATTCTGTGATTCTATGAAGGTGCCTAAACAAGGGACTCAGTATTGGGAAGGGGGAGGGCCCACTGAGGGCCACCCCCCTACCCTTGCTGCTGACCCCCCTACACCCTCCCAACCCACAGCCCCCATCCCACGAGACCCCTCCCGCCCTCACCTACCTGTGGCCAGGATCCAGTGCCACTCTGAGCCTGGGGTGGCTGCTCCACTGTGGTGGCGCTGCTCAGTTAAAGAGCTGCCAGCCTCTGATTGGCTGATAGCTCTCAGCAGGCAGGACATCTGCCGCCAGGGTCCTTGATCCCGGGGAAGGCAGCTGCTGTCCACTTAGGTGCCTAATTGGCACTTGATTCGGCAGGCCTTCCCCAGCAGAGGTGAAGCAGGACTCTCACTGACGCTTTTGCTGGGGGTCAAGACCCCCGTTGCCAGGATAAAATCCCAGCATTTATTTTTCTCCCTCTTCAAAGGGCTTTTCAATCTAACAGATGTGGAATATTTTTTGACTGCTTGGACAAGCTAACAAATTGCTATCGTTTAGTCTCTGGAAAAAGCAACTCTCATTTCGTGTATTAACCACCATTAATTCAGACGCCCTCTTAAACAAAATCTTGGATAAAGGTTAGCTTAAAAAATTAAAAGTAATCCTTACTTTCAAATTACTTTTGTGGAAACATAGTCGCAAGAAATCCTGAACTGTGACAGTAAATCAGATATCTGTTTTTGAAGAATCACAGAGCAGTCACAAGCTGTTCTGACATGAGTTCACAATTTAGGAAAGAAAACGTTAGCACAGAAGTGGATGAGCTACAGATAGACTGCCAGATTTGATTGATAAATATTACTGAAACTCATAAGAATATCGGGATATGAAAAGTAATTTATTGCATGAAATGCTTTAAGGCATTTTGATAACATAACAGGGTTCTATATAAATGCAAGTATTTCTTTTAAAACATGCTGCATGTTATTGGCAGTTTGTTGTAGCTTAGCAGCACTTAATTATTGCCACTTCCCCATCAACTTAGCAATGGCTATATTTGTTAGTGCCTGTGAAAGAAGATTGTGCTTTGGAGTTAATTGGCTGGATAGAAGTATAAAGAAATAGATGCATCCTGAATGGAAGGCAAACTGGAAAAGCCTGATAATTCAGCAGGTTATGATACTAACCTCATCCAGCTGGCGCACAGTAACTACTCTCAGTGAAATTGGGTTAGAGTGGAGGGGGAAATCATACAAGGTCCCTGTTCGCAGATCAAGGGCCATGCTGAAAGTGTGCGCATGTGAGGACAGGCTTCAGCTTTTCTGTGATGCCAAACAAAGTCAAAATAATCTAATTATTGAGACTTGTGTATGAAGAAACATAGAGTGATACACTGTAGAAGGAGGCCATTCTTGTTTTTCATGCCGAGACTGGCTCTTTGAAAAAGCTATCCAACTAGTCCCACTCCTCTGCTCGTTCCCCATAGCCCTGCAATTTTTTTTATTTTCAAGCATATATCCGATTCCCCTTTGAAAGTTATAAAGAACAAAGAACAAAGAAAATTCGGCCCTCCAAGCCTGCGCCGATCCAGATCCTCTATCTAAACATGTCGCCTATTTTCTAAGGGTCTGTATCTCTTTGCTTCCTGCCCATTCATGTATCTGTCTAGATACATCTTAAAAGACGCTATTGTGCCCGCGTCTACCACCTCTGCTGGCAACGCGTTCCAGGCACCCACCACCCTCTGCGTAAAGAACTTTCCACGCATATCCCCCCAAAACTTTTCCCCTCTCACTTTGAACTCGTGACCCCTAGTAATTGAATCCCCCACTCTGGGAAAAATCTTCTTGCTATCCACCCTGTCTATACCTCTCATGATTTTGTACACCTCAATTAGTTCCCCCCTCAACCTCCGTCTTTCTAATGAAAATAATCCTAATCTACTCAACCTCTCTTCATAGCTAGCGCCCTCCATACCAGGCAACATCCTGGTGAACCTCCTCTGCACCCTCTCCAAAGCATCTACATCCTTTTGGTAATGTGGCGACCAGAACTGCACGCAGTATTCCAAATGTGGCCGAACCAAAGTCTTATACAACTGTAACATGACCTGCCAACCCTTGTACTCAATACCCCGTCCGATGAAGGAAAGCATGCCGTATGCCTTCTTGACCACTCTATTGACCTGCGTTGCCACCTTCAGGGAACAATGGACCTGAACACCCAAATTTCTCTGTACATCAATTTTCCCCAGGACTTTTCCATTTATTGTATAGTTCACTCTTGAATTGGATCTTCCAAAATGCATCACCTCGCATTTGCCCTGATTGAACTCCATCTGCCATTTCTCTGCCCAACTCTCCAATCTATCTATATTCTGCTGTATTCTCTGACAGTCCCCTTCACTATCTGCTACTCCACCAATCTTAGTGTCGTCTGCAAACTTGCTAATCAGACCACCTATACTTTCCTCCAAATCATTTATGTATATCACAAACAACAGTGGTCCCAGCACGGATCCCTGTGGAACACCACTGGTCACACGTCTCCATTTTGAGAAACTCCCTTCCACTGCTACTCTCTGTCTCCTGTTGCCCAGCCAGTTCTTTATCCATCTAGCTAGTACACCCTGGACCCCATGCAACTTCACTTTCTCCATCAGCCTACCATGGGGAACCTTATCAAATGCCTTACTGAAGTCCATGTATATGACATCTACAGCCCTTCCCTCATCAATCAACTTTGTCACTTCCTCAAAGAATTCTATTAAGTTGGTAAGACATGACCTTCCCTGCACAAAACCATGTTGCCTATCACTGATAAGCCCATTTTCTTCCAAATGGGAATAGATCCTATCCCTCAGTATCTTCTCCAGCAGCTTCCCTACCACTGACGTCAGGCTCACCAGTCTATAATTACCTGGATTATCCCTGCTACCCTTCTAATAATTGAATCTACATCTACTACCCTTTCAGGTAGCACATTCCCAAGCTTAACTTGCTGCGTAAAGAATATTCTTCTCATCTCTTCTCTGGTTCTTTTGCTAATTACCTTGAATCCGTGTCCGTTAGTTGTTGACCCTCCCTCCTGCACTAGAAACAGTTTTCCTTATTTATTCTAATAATCAAACAATCTAATTATCAAAATCCTTCATAATTTTGAACACCTCTATCAAATCTTCCCTTAACCTTCTCTGCTCGAAGGAGAACAATGTCCAGTTGGTGAGGTGTCAGAGTGCACTTATGTCTGTGGAACTGAAGCTCAGCAAGAGCCAGCATTTTCAAGGGAGGGTAGAGAAAGATGAAGAAAGAAAATAGTTTGGAAAAGTCTTTGGACAGGATGGATGGAAGCAGAGCAGAAAGTAATAGGAACTGGGCAAAAATGAGGAGAGAAACAGGTTGGTCTGCATGCAATGAGATGTTGAGAGGAATTAAAAAGTTGCGACAATTGATTTCAGTGAAAAAAAATCAAGAAATGGGAATATTCAGGAAAGCAGAGAACAGGGAGAGATATTTTCTTTTTTCAGGAGCTTGATCAAGGGCCATGCTGAAAGTGTGCGCATGTGAGGACAGGCTTCAGCACAAGCCCCCAGCGAGTTAACATCGGTAGCACTGCACAAAGAACAGCCAGGTGCTGCGCAAACGACTACTGGCAACACCTAGGCAGTCATATTCAGCTGGCCTCAGATACCGGAAACATCAGAGGAATGTATGATGGCATTAAGAGAGCTCTTGGGCCAACCATCAAGAAGATCGCCCCCCTCAAATCTAAATCAGGGGACATAATCACTGACCAACGCAAACAAATGGACCGCTGGGTTGAGCACTACCTAGAACTGTACTCCAGGGAGAATGTTGTCACTGAGACTGCCCTCAATGCAGCCCAGCCTCTACCAGTCATGGATGAGCTGGACATACAGCCAACAAAATCGGAACTCAGTGATGCCATTGATTCTCTAGCCAGCGGAAAAGCCCCTGGGAAGGACAGCATTACCCCTGAAATAATCAAGAGTGCCAAGCCTGCTATACTCTCAGCACTACATGAACTGCTATGCCTGTGCTGGGACGAGGGAGCAGTACCTCAGGAAATGCGCGATGCCAATATCATCACCCTCTATAAAAACAAAGGTGACCGTGGTGACTGCAACAACTACCGTGGAATCTCCCTGCTCAGCATAGTGGGGAAAGTCTTTGCTCGAGTCGCTCTAAACAGGCTCCAGAAGCTGGCCGAGCGCATCTACCCTGAGGCACAGTGTGGCTTTTGTGCAGAGAGGTCCACCATTGACATGCAGTTCTCCCTTCATCAGATACAGGAGAAATGCCGCGAACAACAGGTGCCCCTCTACATTGCTTTCATTGATCTCACCAAAGCCTTTGACCTCGTCAGCAGATGTGGTCTCTTCAGACTACTAGAAAAGATTGGATGTCCACCAAAGCTACTAAGTATCATCACCTCATTCCATGACAATATGAAAGGCACAATTCAACATGGTGGCTCCTCATCAGACCCCTTTCCTATCCTGAGTGGCGTGAAACAGGGCTGTGTTCTCGCACACACACTTTTTGGGATTTTCTTCTCCCTGCTGCTTTCACATGCGTTCAAGTCCTCTGAAGAAGGAATTTTCCTCCACACAAGATCAGGGGCAGGTTGTTCAACCTTGCCCGTCTAAGAGCAAAGTCCAAAGTACGGAAAGTCCTCATCAGGGAACTCCTCTTTGCTGACGATGCTGCTTTAACATCTCACACTGAAGAGTGTCTGCAGAGTCTCATCGACAGGTTTGCGGCTGCCTGCAATGAATTTGGCTTTACCATCAGTCTCAAGAAAATGAACATCATGGGGCAGGACGTCAGAAATGCTCCATCCATCAATATCGGCGACTACATTCTGGAAGTAGTTCAAGAGTTCACCTACCTAGGCTCAACTATCACCAGTAACTGTCTCTAGATGCAGAAATCAACAAGCGCATGGGAAAGGCTTCCACTGCTATGTCCAGACTGGCCAAGAGAGTGTGGGAAAATGGCGCACTGACACGGAACACAAAAGTCCGAGTGTATCAGGTCTGTGTCCTCAGTACCTTGCTCTATGGCAGCGAGGCCTGGACAACTTATGTCAGCCAAGAGAGACGTCTCAAATCATTCCATCTTCGCTGCCTCCGGAGAATACTTGGCATCAGGTGGCAGGACCGTATCTCCAACACAGAAGTCCTCGAGGCGGCCAACATCCCCAGCTTATACACACTACTGAGTCAGCGGCGCTTGAGATGGCTTGGCCATGTGAGCCGCATGGAAGATGGCAGGATCCCCAAAGACACATTGTACAGCGAGCTCGCCACTGGTATCAGACCCACCAGCCGTCCATGTCTCCGCTTTAAAGACATCTGCAAACGCGACATGAAGTCCTGTGACATTGATCACAAGTCGTGGGAGTCAGCTGCCAGCATTCGCCAGAGCTGGCGGGCAGCCATAAAGGCGGAGCTAAAGTGTGGCGAGTCGAAGAGACTTAGCAGTTGGCAGGAAAAAAGACAGAAGCGCAAGGGGAGAGCCAACTGTGTAACAGCCCCGACAAACAAATTTTTCTGCAGCACCTGTGGAAGAGCCTGTCACTCTAGAATTGGCCTTTATAGCCACTCCAGGCGCTGCTCCACACACCACTGACCACCTCCAGGCGCTTACCCATTGTCTCTCGAGATAAGGAGGCCAAAGAAGATCACAGAAGTTGAAGCAAATAATAGAACTGGCAGATGGTCAGCACAGCAAATGTCAGGATTTGGAACCGCGTGACTGCCTTTTAAAAATATCAAAAATTTTTGTTCAGTTGTTTTGTACAAGACTTCCTTCTTCTCCCTCAATTTCCTGCGAAGCTACACCCCACATACATCCATATTATCTTTTCTTTGTTTCCACCAATGTCAGCTCATCACCATTTTCCAATTTGCAACTATTTCGAAACACGTATTTTATACCAGCAGTTGTAAAATAAGTAAACTTAATAACTGTAGAGACTATTTGGTCATATACATGTCAGTGATGAATAACAGTCAGTGGCTTTCAATTCAAAACCTGCATTGTATTTAACCAGAAATGCTATACGTTTTCAATGGAACACCAGAAATAAAATGATGTACATGCAACAGAAGATAAATGGAGAGTTGTCATCTGTGCAGTTTTTGGAGTGTGCAGCCCCGTTATTACTCAAATGTAAATCAGACATCTAGGGCTGGATTTTCAATCGCCCATAGGGTGAGGTTGGGTGCGGGCACGCTTTGAAAATAGTACTCTCAGATGGCGTGTCGGCCTTCCAATGCTTCCACTGATGCGCTGAAATTTTCAAAGGGAGGGTGGGGGGCTGCTGGATGAGGGAACCAGCAATCAGCATGCCTCCAATTAACTGGCTGTTCATCTCATTGAAACATATAAGATTCTAAAGGGGCTGAATAGGGTAGACACTGAAAGATTATTTCTGCTGATCGGAGAATCTAAAACACGGAGGCACAGCGTCAGGATAAGGGGCCAATCATTTGACTGAGATGGGGAAAAATTACTTCATTCAAAGGGTTGTGAGTCTTTGGAATTCTCGACCCCAGAGGGTTGTATTTTTACCTCGTTGAATATATTTAAGGCTGGGATAGACAGATTTTTAGTCTATCAGGGAATTGAGGGATATGGCGAACGGGCAGGAAAGTGGAGTTGAATCCTAAGATCAGCCATGATTGTTTTGAATGGTGGAGCAGGCTCGATGGGCCATATTGTCTACTCCTGCTCCTAGTTCTTGTGCTCTTCTGTTCTTGTCGACAAGCTGGAGAGAGAAAGAATGAAATTTTCAAAGGTAAGAATGGGAAGAGTGATCGGTCTGACGCATGTTTATACACAGCTGTCAGGAGCAGAGTGGGGAGCCATTATTTATTGTTGCTGCTGATATAGAGTCTTGAAACAAAAGGGAAATTCAAACTGAAGTGCTAATGTGGAGGCACAAAGTTGCCATCACTTGAGAAGAGCAGATTCAGTACCTGATGAGTGAGCATTTGGGCACTTGTTTGGATCATGACGTTGATGGCCCTCTGCTCTCCTGCCTTCTCCATTGCACGAGGCAATGACAAGTCCAGTCATGGCTGCCACCTGCCTTTGAGAATTGTCCTCCAGAGCCAGTACCTGCCTCCAGGCAGCGCCCGGCGCCACTAATTGAGCGCCAAACTTGCCTCTGGTTCAATTACGGCCTTTGCATATCAAAATAGCGTCAAGTCAGGTCCCGGAAATGATCTGGGCAACAGGTTCCTGACCCCGGATTGAAAGTTTAGCCCCAAAATTCATTTCCCTCACCCCCTACCAATTCTTTCTGTCTCACATGATGTGAAATCATTAGATTTGTTATTGAAGTTCTTCTGGCTTTCGATGTATTTTCATCACAAGCAAGCCATGGTCCCCATCCCTATCCTGCCCATCTCCTATCACCCCAGCTGATTTTTCACTTTGCAAAATGTGGCCAACAGGCCGAAAAGTATAAGGTCGGAAATTCCCATGAAGCCTTTCCAGCATTAAAAAGAGCAGCACTGATAATTCTATGCGACAATCATTTTTGATTCAGTTTTGGGATTTGACCCATCCCTCCATTCATATTTTTTTGCCGTTTCCATGAACTACAACCTTCATTCCGAGTGTAATTTTTACAGAACCCAAAGGTCAGAGAGTGGTTTGTCTGAGAGACAGTAGAAGAATAATAATAATATATTCTTGGAATCCTGGTCATGTCAGACTCGTCTGAAGATTAGGAAGTTTAAAACTGACTAACATTGTTCTTTTTTCCACGCTCTGCTCCCAGTGTTGTTCCAGAATTTCATTTCTCATGCCATCACTCCAGTCCCCAAGGAGGTGCCTAAGGAGCAGATCTATGATCATATTTTCAAAAGTCTCATAATTCCAGAAATTCATCACTTTTGCTCTGTATAGCTAATCACAGTCAGCATGCTGACATAATCACTAACAGCACAGGAGATAATGATGACTAATATTAATCACTATCACCAGCTTTTATGGATCAGTGGTTCAAAATGTTAACCCAGCACTGCATCACACAGAAACCAAAATGTCAAACCCAAATGGTGTAACATTTATAGCATCCACTTTCCTAAGCCTTTCAGCACCCATCAGTGTTAACACTCTCTGTGCTGAATTTCCAGAAAAAGAATGATCCTCTGTAGCACTTGAGTATCATGTAATGGTCCACCTTTATGGAATCAATATTTGACAGGCATCATTTAGACAGTATATGCTGCTCTTCACTTTCACTAGGTATACCCAGCGCTGATGGTAAGGGAGGAATATCTGTTCAACTGTAATGGGGCCCTAAGCACGGGGGGTGGGGGGGAGGGATTTATGTTTCCTGTCAACTAAACTTTAAAAAAACTTATTAATTTATTAAACTTAATGAAAAATACAATCATTTCCTAAATTCCATTCCATTATAATCTATCACAGCTTTTCACTGAGTTTTCGACAACAAAACTCGGCATATGGGGTTGACTCCAACAATAAGTGATAGACTAGGTCCCCAAAATCCTCTTGATGGACCTAGATGTGCCAAGAGAAACAGCACCAGGCTCCAGTTTCTCCAAGTACACAGTAATCGGCAATCACTCTTTTGGTACCAGGATGATGTGTTGCCTCCCTGGTGCCAGGGTCAAGGATGCCATGGAGCAGCTGCAGGACATCCTTCTGGGGGAGGGTGAATAGCCAGAGGTCATGGCCCATATTGGTACCAATGACCTAGGAAGGAAGAGGGATGAGGTCCTGAAAGCAGATTTTAGGGAGTTCGGAAGAAAATTAAAAAGCAGGACCTCCAAAGCAGTAATCTCAGGATTACTCCCAATGCCATGTGCTAGTGAGCATAGGAATAGGAGGATAGATCGATAGAGCACGTGGCTGGAGAATTGGTGTAGGAGGGAGGGCATCAGATCTCTGAGGCATTGGGACCAGTTCTGGGGCAGGTGGGACCTGTACGAGATGGATGGGCTACACCTTAACAGGATCAGATCTAACATTCTCGCAGGGAGATTTGCTAGTGCTGTTGGGGATGGTTTAAACTAGCTTGTCAGGGCTTGGGAACCTGAGGGGTAGCTCAAATTGGAAGGAAGTAAAGTTGGTAACAGGAAGTAGAAAAGTAGCAAGTGACATTAAAAGGCAGGAGAAACAAAGGTGAGCATCAACTAGACTTAGAAACATAGAAAAAAAAGGAACAGGAGTAGGCCATTCAGCCCTTCGAGCCTGCTCCACCATTCATTATGATCATGGCTGATTATGCCTGTTCCCACTTTTGCCCCGTACCCTTTGATCCCTTAAGACCCAAGAGCTATTGAAACATATATGCAGAATGTCAAGAAGTCAAGGTTAAGGGCACTCTACCTGAATGCACACAGCATTCGCAACAAGGTAGATGATTTAAAGGCTGAAATAGAGGTAAATGGGTATGATCTAATTGTCATAACAGAAACATGGCTACAGGGTAACCAAGACTGGGAACTAAATATTCAAGAATATTTGACATTTAGGAAGGACAGGCAAAAAGGAGAAGGAGGTGATAATAAGGGATGGGATCAGTACATTAGTAAGGGAGAACCTCAGATCGGGAGAACAAAATGTGGAATCTGCTAGGGTGGAGCTAAGAAACAGCAAGGGGCACCAAACATTGGTAGGAGTTGTTTATAGACTACCAAACAGTAGTGGTAGCGTGGAGCATGGTATTAATCAGTAGATTAGAGAAGCATGTACCGTGGGTAATACAGTAATCATGGGTGATTTAAATCTGCATATAGACTGGGTAAAGCCAATGCTGTGGAGAATGAGTTTCTGGACTGTGTTAGAGATGATTTTCTAGAGCAGTATGTTGAGGAACCGACTAGAGAACAGGTTATTTTAGATCTAGTATTATGTAGTGAGAAAGGCTAATTAATAATTTTGTTGTAAAAGAAACTTTAGGGATGAGTGACCATAATATGATAGAATTTTACATTATGTTTGAAAGTGAGGTAGTTCAATCTGAAGTCAGGGTGTTAAATTTGAACAAAGGAAATTATGAAGGTATGAGGGGCAAATTGGCCTAGGTGGATTGGGAAAATACATCAAAAGGTATGTCAGTACATAGGCAATGGATAGTCTTTAAAGAAATATTATATAGTTTACAGCAACTATACATTCCTTCAAGGCAAAAAACACCAAAAGTAAAGGCAGTCAACTGTGGATAACAAAGGAAGGTAAGGATTATACAAGATTTTTTTAAAAGGCCTATAAACTTGCCAGAAATAGTAGTAAACCTGAGGATTGGGAGGATTTTAGAATACAGCAAAGGAGGACAAAGAAACTGATAAAGAAAGGGAGAATAGAATATGAATGTAAGCTAACAAAAAATATAAAAATGGACTGTAAAAGCTTCTATAGGTAAGTAACAAGGAAATGTTTGGCTAAGACAAATGTGGGTCCATTACAGGCAGAGTCAGAAGAATTTATAATGAGGAATAAAGAAATGGCAGAGAAGCTAAATGATTACTTGTGTCTGTCTTCACTAAGGAAGATACAAGAAATCTCTCAGAATTAGAGATACAAGGGACTAGGGGAAATGAGGAATTGAAGGAAATTAGTATTAGTAAGAAGGTTGTATTGGAGAAATGAATAGAGCTGAAGGCTGATAAGACCCCAGGACCTGATATTCTACATCCCAGAGTGTTGAAAGAGGTAGCTATGGAGATAATGAATGCATTGGTGATCTTCTTCCAAAATGATATAGATTATGGAGCAGTTACTGCAGATTGGAAGGTAGCAAATGTCACCCCACTATTTAAAAAGGGAGGGAGAGAAAAAAAAGGGAACTACAGACCTGTTAGCCTTACGCCAGTCTTTGGGAAAATGCTGGAATCTATTCTAAAGGATGTGATAAATGGACACTTGGATAATAATGATCTGATTGGGCAGAGTCAACATGGATTTATGAATGGGAAATTATGTTTGACGAACCTGTTGGAGTTTTTTGAGGATGTAACTAACAGGATTGATAAAGGGGAGTCGGTGGACGTGGTATACCTGGATTTTCAGAAGGCTTTTGATAAAGTCCCCCATAGAAGGTTGGTTAGCAAAATTAAAGCACGTGAGATAGGAGGTAATATACTGGTATGGATTAAGGATTGGTTAACAGGCACAAAGCAGAGAGTAGGAATAAACTCGTCATTCTTGCGTTGGCAGGCTGTGACTAGTGGGGTCCCGCAGGGATCAGTGCTCAGGCCTCAGCTGTTCACAATATATATCAATAATTTGGATGTGGGGACCAAATGTAATATTTCCAAGTTCGCAGATAACACAAAACTAGGTGGGAATGTGTGTTGTGAGGAAGATGCAAAGCGACTTCAAGGTTATTTGGACAGACTTAGTGAGTGGGCAAGAACGTGGCAGATGGAATATAATGTGGAAAAATATGAGGTTATCTATTTTGATAGGAGGAACATATGTGCAGAGTATTTCTTAAATGGTAAGAGATTAGAAAGTGTAGATGTACAAAGGGACCTGGGTATCCTTGTTAATAAGTCACTGAAAGCTAACATGTAGGTGCAGCAAGCAATTAAGGCTAATGGTATGTTAGCCTTTATTGCAAGATGATTTGAGTACGGGAGTAGTGAAGTCTTGCTTCAATTGTATAGAACCTTGGTTAGACCATACCTGGAGTACTGTGTGCAGTTTTGGTCCCCTTACCTTAGGAAGGATATTATTGCCATAGAGGGAGTGCAATGAAGGTTCACCAGACTTGTTCCCAGGATGGTGGGACTGTCCCATGAAGAGATATTGGGGAAACTGGGCCTGTATTCTCGAGAGTTTCGAAGAATGAGAGGTGATCTCATTGAAACCTACAAAATACTTAAAAGGGATAGACAGGGTAGTTGCAGGTAAGATGTTTCCCCTGGTTGGGGAGTCTAGAACCAGGAGACACAATCTCAAAATAAGGGAAAAGCGACTTAGGTCAGAGATGAGGAGAAATTTCTTTACTCAGAGTCTTGTGAATCTTTGCAATTCTGTAGCCCAGAGGACTGTGGAAGTTCAGTCATTGAGTATGTTTAAAGCAGACTGACAGATTCCTAAATACCAGTGACATAAGAGGATGTGAGGATAGTGTGGGAAAAAGGCATTGAAGTAGATGATCAGCCATGATCATATTCAATGTCGGGACAGAGTCGACAGGCTGAATAGCCTACTCCTACTCCTATGTTCCTATGATTGCAAACATTGGTATATCCTTAGAGAGGATATAACTCGAGGGCCAAATGGATTGCATCGCCGCTAATTGGAAGAAGTTAGGGAAGAGATAGCAGAGGCACGATTACATATACATAAAAGTTCATTAGGAAAGGGAATACTGCTGGAGGACTGTGAGACAGTTAATATGATCCCAATATACAAAAACAGATAAAGGAGAGGCTCAGGGAACTATAGACCAATTAGCTTAATGTTGATGGTCGTAAAGACAATGGTATCATTACTTAAAGATATAATAGAAGAACACCTATTCGGGACTGATTTTAACTCTGTGTAAGTGAATGGGTTTTGAGCGAGTTAAAATCGGGCCCTGAAACTGAAAATATAATAAAAGGCTGTCAGCATGGATTCCAAAAGGGAAGGTCATGTTTACCCACTTCATTAAATTCCTTCAAGAAGTAACAGTAAGAGTAAACAAGGGTAATGTAGTAGACAGAATGGGCTGAATTTTAACTGAAAAATATCTGGCGGGTTTAGGTCGGATGGGGACTTAAAGGGCTGAATCTTACCATCTTCATTTTTAAATGAGGAACGGTACCATTTCCAGGTCCAAACTCCAATGGTCTCTGAGGTCCCTCTGCCTGCACAATCTTACCAATTAAGGACCGGGGGTGAAGGGGTCGCAGGCTGCACAGGCAGGAAGGCCAATGGAAGGGCCAGAGGCTCTGGGCAGCTGACAGCACCACTGGGAGAGGTGGACACTGCTGATATAAGAAGGAGACAATGAGGATTCCCCAAGATGGAGGCACCCTCTAAAGAATTTTAAAATATCGGTAATAGTAAGTGTGGCCACAAGTGTCAGGCCATCATTGTGAAGGGGGCAGCTGTGGCTCTCTGGCAGACGCAGCTCCGGGTGTGGGGGGATGGTGGTGAGAAATAAAAGAGGCCTCGCTGGACCCCCGGCCTGCTGCCAGGAGGTTGTCTCTAGCCATCTGCCAGGCTTGGTTGACCCCCGCCCCCCCACAACACCAGTTCCCAGCATGGACTTACCTGATGCTATTGGTGACTGGTAAGCATATACTTGCACTGGAGGCGGTGCAGCGAAGATTTATTAAATTGGTCCCTGGGATGAGGCGATTGTCCTATGATGAGAGGCTGAGTAAATTGGGCCTATATTCTCTGGAGTTTAGAAGAATGAGAGGCAATCTAATCAAGACATACAAGATTCTGAAAGGGCTCGATAGGGTAGAAGCTGAGAGATTGTCCCCACTGGTCAGGGAATCTAGAATGTGGGGGCACAGTCTCAGGATAAGGGGTCTATCATTCAGGACTGAGATGAGGAGAAATTACTTCACTCAAAGGGTTGTGAATCTTTGGAATTCTCTACCCCAGAGGGTTGTGGATGCTCCATCGTTGAATATATTTAAGGCTGGGATAGATAGATTTTTTTGTCTCGCAGAGAGTCAAGGGATATGGGGAGCAGGCAGGAAAGTGGAATTGAAGCCCAAGATCAGCCATGATCATATTGACTGGTGGAGCTGGCTCGATGGGCCATATGGTCTACTTCTGCTCCTATTTCTTGTGTGACCAGTTCCCCATCCAATTGAAGACCCAGCTGTCAATCAGACTGATTCCAGCAGGGAACCGATTACTGACATCAGAGACACACTGTAGAAATCCTGGCAGCATCAGCATTCTGTCGTAAGCAGCCACTTAATTGCCACTAATTGGCTGTCCAGCACAGCTAGGCGGGTAGCTGGTGCCAGTATGACCCTGACTCCGGCAAGATTGCTCAAAGGCAGAATCGCATCAGGTAAATTCCATAATTCCACCCGATCCCACCTCCAAATCCATCTCCGCATGACTGATAAGATTCACCCCAAAGTGTATGTGCTCCCTGACCCAAACCCTCCACAACCCGTCCATTTCAGGCTTTAACTGATGCCAGAAGTTGACCGGGAGACTAACCCAATTCGAGAAGTTGGGTTGCAGCTTTAAATATGACAACAAGGCTGCAAACTTCATTGTCATTCTACTTTTGAACTTCACTGCTGTCGACCAGGTTACCCAAGCGTCAGGGAACCCAGCAGCTTAATCTCGGTGAGACCTTCACGTTTACCTCCTGGCTCCAGGTGCCTGCCTGAGGATCCTCTGCAATCAGCCACCTTCCCCTGAGGTCTCTGATCTCCCCCACCCTCACTAGGCTCCAAACCCCCCTCTCCCCCGACCAGGCCCTGATTCCCCACCACCACCACCACCACCAAGCCCTGATCACCCTACTATTAATTGTATATTAATTGTGCTTAATTGCCTGCAGGTGATAGCATTAATTGCGGATTCATTTGTGCTCTTAGAAATGGGAAGAGGTTGAAACTGGAGTGTGAGGTAGGAGGTGCGTGTCTGTGATGTTTATCTCAGTAAATAAATGCTTATAAAATTGTGTAATGATGGTTCCAGTGCTATCCTTCACCACCTGGTTTTCTGGAGAACACCCATCACCACTAGATCATGAACTCTCCCCCACTTTCCCCCACCAGGCCCCAATCTCTCCACCATCACCAGGCTCCGATCCCTCCACCATCACCAGGCCCCAGACCACCACCATCACCAGGCCCCAAACCGCCACCATCACCAGGCCCCAGACCACCACCATCACCAGGTCCCAATCCCCACCATCACCAGGCCCCGATCCCCCTTCTCTCAAAGATGTAGCATTCCAATGTAAGAGGACAGTAACTGTTGTGGTGTACTTACTCCAATCATCATTATTTAGGCTGTGTTCATCCACTGTAGCCCTTCTCATACCTTTTCCATTTATTTCCATCCCTTGCTGTTCTCGCCCATGTGGTTCCTAGATATGATCTTCTTCCCCATCAACCCCTCTTCTTTTTCCTGTTCTTGGCTGCCACTCCATTAGCCTTTTTGTCCACCTGATATCATTTCTTCGAGCAACATGCCCAGCCCATCTCCATTTGGCTTCTTTTATCTTCTGAATGATGTCCTTAACTCCAGTTTTCTGGTATATTTCATTACACCTGATTTTATCATGAATGGAGATGTATAACATTTGCCTTTCCATTGCTCTCTGAGCTGTACACCATTTTTGTTCTGTATATTTTGTAGTTGTCCGTGATTCCATCCCAAATATCATGGTCATTAGTGCACACTGATTAGTGCACACCTTCCTCCTTAAGGCCAGTGGTACTTTATGACATAGAGTATCTCTGTATCTCCCGAAACAACTCCATCCTGCCCTAATCCTACTCAGTTTACTCCAATCACGGCCCCTCTATTGTTAAGTAACGTAATTGCCTTATTGGTAACTTATTTTAGATTTAGATTAGAGATACAGCACTGAAACAGGCCCTTCGGCCCACCGAGTCTGTGCCGAACATCAACCACACATTTATACTAATCCTACACTAATCCCATATTCCTACCAAACATCCCCACCTGTCCCTATGTTTCCCTACCACCTACCTATACTAGTGACAATTTATAATGGCCAATTTACCTATCAACCTGCAAGTCTTTTGGCTTGTGGGAGGAAACTGGAGCACCCGGAGAAAACCCACGCAGACACAGGGAGAACTTGCAAACTCCACACAGGCAGTACCCGGAATCGAACCCGGGTCCCTGGAGCTGTGAGGCTGCGGTGCTAACCACTGCACCACTGTGCCGCCCTTAATTGGGTTCCTGGCTCTTACTGCACCCCTCTCACCAACAAGAGGGCTGCAAAAGCAATGCTGTTTGGAAATTTATGCTTTTTTTGGCAAACCTAGGTATTAAGGAGAAAGGGTGGTTGTAGTGCAGTTGCCTCTGGGTTCAAATGCAGCCAAGGCTGATGGGATGGAAGTCCTTTCTGTCTACTGGCTGCACTATCAAATGTGAAATGTGTTTGAGCAACTTCAATTCAATACTCAGTGGGCATAAGCTTCTAGTTCAGCACAAACTGCCACTAATTCAGCACTAAATTAAGAAAGCTGCACTGAGAGGAGGCGATAGGAGTAGATGATGGAATATGCCACACTGGTACAATGGGCTGGATTTTGCAGTCAATGGCAAAGCAGTGGATCTCTGCTGACCTCAAAGAAAGCTGCCCACAAAGACCTAATGATCTCTGTGGCACAGATTTCTCCTTTCCTGACATCAGTTTGTTTCTGGAGCCAAGTGAAGCAGATCTCTAGGCATGCAGCGGTAGTGATGTCTTCAAGCAGGGTAAGCAGCCAATCACATTGAAGTATTCTCACAGACAGCAACCAGGAACGAAAACCCACTGAATACCTTCACTTTTAATTTTAAATTTTTACATAGTGAAATGAGCGATTGGGGAATACATATGGGAAATGATGAAATATAACAAGAAATCTTTTTTAAAAAATTTAAAAGTATGTGGAAATTCTTATCATAATTTGACATTCAACAAATATAAAATTAGTTTTTCAGGGCATGTGAGGTTGTTCAGCAATAATTATGAACTTAGTACACTGTAAAACCCAATGCACCCCATTCAACAAGTGTAATTTTTAAGGGTTTTTTTCATAGCTAGACTACAAGTTTAAGAGTGGAAGTTCTTGTCAGTTCAATGATTTCTAATTGATTGCGGTCTGGGGGACCTCAACAGCCCTCCCTTTGGAGAAGCTTCTGGATTTCTACATTTAATTGTGCATGAGTAGACTCCAGAGTTGCTGTCAGATTCAGTGCAGTAATGACGGCGAACACAGACAGTTTCACCGTCATTACGACTGCAAAATCCAGGCCAACAGGCTTTCAGGTTGGGGCTTAGTTATAATCTTGAGGCAGAGTAGAAGTTGTTTTACTCTGCATCTAACATTACTTGGGAGTACCTGAAATTGCACAGGAAAGGTATCCCTTCTCTTATTGCGCACAAGAAAAGGATTTAAACTGAAGTACCTAACTCCCAACAGCACATCTAGTTGTCCCCAGTGGTTTAAAATATCACACTGTGCAAGACCTGATGTTGGTAGAAGCTCTGTGCTATTTATTAACTTCCTGTATCTATTTCCACTGCAATATAAATATGAACATAAACCAAAGGAGCATCAACAAAAGTGTGTCAACTAACTAACAGGTTTTGGCTAAGAAGAGGAGCTGTTAATGATCATCAGCTGTAAGTGATTGCCATTAATTACGAGCAAAGCCACAAATGTGAGAGACTGCAATCCTCAGGAGGGAAGCTAAGGGACTGTGAGATTCCTGTAAGATGCACAATGTTGGGAGGCCTGTTCTACTCAAAGATGTGAATTTAGTTTCAACTTCTTTTAAAGGGACGCTGGGAGAGAGGGATTGGCAACCCCACACGTCTCCAATTAAGTGCCTGTTGAGCTCAGTCTGTAGCTCATTAACAGGCTTGTCAGCAACAGTTTTCAATTTTCAATGGAAGGACACAGGGAAAATGCCATTACTGGACCACGATAGGGTTTAGAAGACGCAAACTATGTGGGGGTCCATGAGGGCTATGGGAAGGGCTGATTAACATGATGCAGAGAGCCAAAATAAAGCTCAGCTGCTCCAAAATTGGCACAGAGTAGTCATTACTGGAGCTGAAAGACTTGCATTTCTCAGTGATGAAGGGTATGAACCTGGAGAGAAATGAGAGGCTGCTGGCATCACTGGGGCAGCCAGGAGTGGTAGAGGAAGGCCTAGTGAACATGTAAACCCCAGCTGATGGGATGGGATCAGGCTTCTGTGACATTGAACAGAGCAACCAGGATGATCTGCAGTAGGTGGAACCTCCTGGACAGCAGGAGGCCAGAGGAGCACAGTAGGGGGCTGCAAGGGGAAGAAGGCCCTACATCGGGTCTACTGTCCAAGAGTCAGCTACCTGTAAATGACAGAGCGCCAGTGCCATAGGAGGCTGTGTCTATCCAGGGAGATGGTCTCAGATCTTTGTGCTCTGATCCACAATGGCCTGAGGCCTGCAGCCCCCAAGGCAGTCCCTTACCTGCAGCTGTCAAGGTCAACTGAATTTCTATGCAACCTGGTCATTCCAGGGATCAGCTGTGGACCTAGGTGGCAGCTCATCACACCATCAGACAGTTCACTGGTGCCATATTCAGGAAGACGGGGACTATGTCAATTGACATAGATGGGCCAGTATAGGCACAGAGGGCTTTTGGCTTTTCTGTCATCAATGGACCTCCTCAGATCCAGGGGGTTATCAATTGCATCCACATAACCATCAAGGCATCAACCCACCAGCCAGTCTGATTCCTGAACGGAAAGGGCCACAATTCATAGATACAGCACTGAAACAGGCCCTTCGGCCCACCGAGTCTGTGCCGACCGACAACCACCCATTTATACTAATCCTACATGAATCCCATATTCCCTACCACATCCCCACCTTCCCTCAATTCTCCTACCACCTACCTACACTAGGGGCAATTTACAATGGCCAATTTACCGATCAACCTGCAAGTCTTTGGCTGTGGGAGGAAACCAAAGCACCCAGCAGAAACCCACACGGTCACAGGGAGAACTTGCAGACTCCACGCAGGCAGTTTCCAGAACCGAACACGGGTCGCTGGAGCTGTGAGGCTGTGGTGCCCCTTTTGAATGTTTAGCTGGTCTGTGACCACACAAAGCAAATCTTGCAGGTTTGCCCCAGTTCAGAAATTTTTGTATCCTCATTGGCTACAGATGAGGTCCCGGAGGACTGGAAAATAGCCAATGTTGTTCCTTTGTTTAAGAAGGGTAGCAAGGATAATCCAGGAAATGAGAGGCCAGTGATACGGAAATTATTAGAGAGGATTCTTCGGGACAGGATTTACTCCCATTTGGAAACAAATGAACTAATTAGCGAGAGGTAGCATGGATTTGTGAAGGGGAGGTCGTGTCCAACTAACTTGATTGAGTTTTTTGAGGAAGTGACGAAGATGATTGATGAAGGAAGGACAGTGGATGTTGTCTACATGGACTTCAGTAAAGCCTTTGACAAGGTCCCTCATGGCAGACTGGTACAAAAGGTGAAGTCACCTGGGATCAGAGGTGAGCTGGCAAGATGGATACAGAACTGGCTCTGTCATAGAAGACAGAGGGTAGCAGTGGAAGGGTGCTTTTCTGAATGGAGGGCTGTGATTAGTGGTGTTCCGCAAGGATCAGTGCTGGGACCTTTGCTGTTTGTAATATATATAAATGATTTGGAGGAAAATGTAGCTGGTCTGATCAGTAAGTTTGCGGACGACACAAAGGTTGGTGGAGTTGCGGATCGTGATGAGGATCGTCAGAGGATACAGCAGGATATAGATCGGTTGCAGACTTGGGCGGAGAAATGGCAGATGGAGTTTAATCCAGACAAATGTGAGGTAATGCATTTTGGAACATCTAATACAGGTGGGAAGTATACAGTAAATGGCAGAACCCTTAGGAGTATTGACAGGCAGAGAGATCTGGGCGTATAGGTCCACAGGTCACTGAAAGTGGCAACGCAGGTGGATAAGGTAGTCAAGAAGGCATATGGCATGCTTGCCTTCATCGGTCGGGGCACAGAGTATAAAAATTGGCAAGTCATGTTGCAGCTGTACAGAACCTTAGTTAGGCCACACTTGGAATATTGCGTGCAATTCTATTCGCCACACTACCAGAAGGATGTGGAGGCTTTGGAGAGGGTACAGAAGAGGTTTACCAGGAAGTTGCCTGGTCTGGAGGGTATTAGCTATGAGGAGAGGCTGGATAAACCCGGATTGTTTTCACTGGAACGACGGAGGTGGAGGGGTGACATGATAGAGGTTTACAAAGTTATGAGTGGCATGGACAGAGTGGATAGTCAGAAGCTTTTTCCCAGGCTAGAAGAGTCAGTTACTAGGGGACATAGGTTTAAGGTGCGAGGGGCAAAGTTTAGAGGGGATGTGTGAGGCAAGTTCTTTACACAGAGGGTGGTGAGTGCCTGGAACTTGCTGTCAGGGGAGGTGGTGGAAGCAGGTACGATAGCGACGTTTAAGAGGCATCTTGACAAATACATGAATAGGATGGGAATAGAGGGATATGGACCCCGGAAGTGCAGAAGGTTTTAGTTTATGCAGGCATCAAGATCGGCGCAGGCTTGGAGGGCCGAATGGCCTGTTCCTGTGCTGTACTGTTCTTTGTTCTTTGTTCCCGGGCGCTGCCATGATTCCTTTATCCTCCGGGAGTCCCAGGTGCCACACCTCTTTAGAGCCACGTCCAGACTCAGTGGGTGGCTGCTGGGGGATATGGTTTATCCCCGACAGGGGAGGCTCCCGACACCCATGTGAAACCCAGACACAGATGGAGAGAGGCGCTACAACCAAAGCCATCTGCTAACATGGACCTTCATTGAACAGACCATTGGCCTCGTGAAGATATGCTTCCGTTGCCTTGAGGTCAGGTGGTGTCCTCCAATATGAGCAAGCTAGAGTGTCCCATATCGTGGTCGTCTGCTGTACCCTGCACACATGACATTGGAAAGAGGCCTGGAGCTGGATGAAGAGGAAACCTGGAACATGACTCCACCTTGGAGGAGGACTGGGAGGAGGAAGAATAGGAGGAAGAGTGTTAAATAGGCAGATGTCCAGTCACCAAAATGAGGAAGCAAATGACAGTCTCTGATCCACAACTGTTTTATTGGCAATTCATAGTTCAGTCCAAACATCAGTTCCCACTCTTTCCTTCTAGACTAACTCTCTGTCCAGAGGCAACTCCCCAACTGGGCAAAAACCCAGCCCTTAAATTCAAAACTATAGTGAGCATCACCTGCTCTCTATTAACATTGAAATGAGTCCTGTTTAATTAAAGGGACCAGCATTTTCAATATTGTCAGATTCTCTTTAAGAAAAAAAATATGATAGTTGATGACTGGAATCCACCCATCTCAGCTTCGAGATTTCCTTCTTTCCAACATTTACTTCAAACTGGCTGTGTCTATCCTCAGCCGTTTTTCATTTACGCTTTTTGTCAAATGTATATTATCCCACAGTGATCAATTATCTATGTAACATTCAATTTGTATTGTCCTTTCAGTCTCTCTTTTATATAACATTTCTTCCAAGATCTTGGACAAATATAACACCGTATCAACAGCATCCACGAGTGCAAGAGTTTCAGCAGTGAGTGTGCTCTTCACCACTCTTCTTATTTTCCTGGCCTCCCATGCCAATGGGCAATTTTTCCCATTCTCTCCCACAAGGATTATCACAAACCCTCCCGCATTGGAAAATCCATCACAAAGGTTTGCATGCAAGGCATCACTAAAAATGATTAATTTCATATTTTTGGGATCACCCAAAGCAGGGAGCTTCAGCATACACTTCTCTATTTTTAAATTTTTTTACTATTTTGTTCATCCTCAGGATGTCTTCAACCTTAGGATCTTGTTTCATCACAAGACTAAGTTCTAGCACATCAAAACACGCATCTGGTCTCATCTGTGCGGCTAACCGATTGAGCTGTCCGACACAGTGGCGCAGTGGTTAGCACCGCAGCCTCACAGCTCCAGGGACCCGGGTTCGATTCCGGGTACTGCCTGTGTGGAGTTTGCAAGTTCTCCCTGTGTCTGCGTGGGTTTTCTCCGGGTGCTCCAGTTTCCTCCCACAAGCCAAAAGACTTGCAGGTTGATAGGTAAATTGGCCATTATAAATTGTCACTAGTATAGGTAGGTGGTAGGGAAATATAGGGACAGGTGGGGATGTTTGGTAGGAATATGGGATTAGTGTAGGATTAGTATAAATGGGTGGTTGATGTTCGGCACAGACTCGGTGGGCCGAAGGGCCTGTTTCAGTGCTGTATCTCTAATCTGTAAAGACTCAGCTGTTCCATTTCATCCTTGGACGTCGCTGCGTCTTTCTGTCCCGATCTGGTGTGACCAATTGTGATGGGAGTGACATTTTCCAAGTAAGAATCTTGACGTAAAACTACATCCGACTCACCCTGTTTTATCTCCAAACCCACATATTTAAAAGCCCCAGAGGCTTGACTGCCAATTTTAAATTCTGTCATAATTCGATGAGCATTCTTTTCAAACTCATTAGTACCACCCCACAAAAAAATCATTCACATGCATCATACGTTTTCCATTACAGTGCCAATAAAACATTTCAGGGTCCGCCTGCAGTTGTGAACACCCTAACAGAACTGACCTCACTGAAAAATACCAAACCCGGAAAGCATCATTCAACCCATAAACACATCTATTCAACTTCCAGAGCTTCCCTTCTATGTTTGATGCTTCCTTCGGAGGCTGGAGAAACACTTCCCTCTGAAGCAAATCACCCTGAAGGAAAGCTGCTTTGATATCTATGGACTTGAAACTGCAAGAATAAGTTGCTAAAATAGCAAAAAAAGACTTTCAAAATCACCTTTCCCGCTGTGGGAGAGTCTACCCTGATATCTTTATCCCCCAAGCACTCCTCAAAACCTCTGGCCACCAACTGAGCCTTGGCCTTATAGGTCCCATCTGGTAGGACTTTTTCTGTACAAATCCATCTGTGTGATAGAACAGTTTGGTCCCTATCCACAACCTCTCAATATACCCCAAATTCTCTCCAACTATCTAACTCTTTCAGTTTAGCCTCTCTTATCACCATATCTTCTAACCTATTAACGGCGACAAACGCTTCTGGATCACGGGGACTTCTGCTTCTGACCTTACCCAGAGAAGGTTCTCCACTATCTAGGCTACAATGTCGCCTCGTCAGGCTGTGGTCTCTCTCACGTTGAGCCCTCTCTGAACTACCCCTGTCAAAATGTCTATTCAAGGTCCTTTCCACTGTACGCAATCTTTTTCTCCTCCCAGACGCATCTCCTGAATCATCATCTGAACTCGAGTTACGTTTTCTCATTCTCCATTCCTGAACTCCTGTTTGCCAATCCATGGCCTTCACTTCTTGTCTCTCTTCTTGGACATGTAACCAATTTTTGTATTTGCCTGTCGACTTCCCTGCTGTTCCAACTATCATAGCCTCCCGCCAGTTATCGGACCCTGCTGGCCGGCACATCACCCGGGAACCTACCTTGGACAAGTGATCTCTGGATGAGATGGCTTCTTTTTATTCTTCCCAAACAGTACGGGTATCAGTATCTATTTCTTGATCTCTCAGATCCCGCCCCTCTGGCTCAAAATCGCAGAATGCATGGGTATGATGTACATGGTGCCTCATGATCATCACCTTCTCCCATGTTCTCAGTGTTCGAAAATTCATAATGCATCCCTAGTACCTGTGAACAATGTGCTTTTATGGTTTGATTCCCATGTTGTATTACTAAAATTTTCCCGTCACGTCCGATAACTTTTCCCGGACTTTTCCATTCCCTATGTCCTTCTCTCTTATAATAAACAAGATCAGCAGAACTAAAGTCTTCCCCAGACCATCTTATGCAATGTCTTAAATGCTCTCCGAATTTTTCCTGATGCTTCAGCTTGAATAAACGCTGTCCTGCCAGCATGTAGCGCACTTAGGTGAGCAGAGCAAGTAAAGCGAATAGTCGTTCCCTCCAGGACTGGAGGATCGTCACATAGTATGGAAGGCAATTTTGCATTATTGCCATATACCATTTGGTATGGCGATAAGCCCCACCATTTGTAAAGAATGTTTTTGCATGTACTGCCCATGCCAGAGCCATTTGTAGCTTACAGTTCAGTTGATCCGCCAATATTTTGTGAGCATGTCATCGATTATCTCATGATTTCTCACACAATCCATTGTTGAATGGACTTTCTGAAGTAGTGTTCAAAAGTACAATATTTAAGTTTTCATAATATCCCTTAACTCGTCATTTGCAAATTGCCCTCCGCTATCTGTCAGAAATTTTGTCGGAGTTCCAAGACCTGTACTAACTGACTTTTCCATAACTTTATCCACTATTGTCCGTTTATCCTTGTTATTTCCTTTCCTTTTTGGTCTCCTTGTCTTGAGAGACAATGGGTAAGTGCCTGGAGGTGGTCAGTGGTTTGTGAAGCAGTGCCTGGAGTGGCTATAAAGGCCAATTCTAGAGTGACAGACTCTTCCACAGGCGCTGCAGATAAAATTGGTTGTCGGGGCTGTTACACAGTTGGCTCTCTCCTTACACTGCTGTCTATTTTCCTGCCAACTGCTAAGTCTCTTCAAGTCACCTCTCTTCAGCCCTGCTTTTATAGCTGTCCGCCAGCTCTGGTGATTGCTGGCAACTGACTCCCACGACTTGTGGTCAAAGTCGCAAGACTTCATATTGCATTCGCAAACGTTTTTAAAGCGGAGACATGGACGGCCGATGGGTCTGATATCAATGACGAGCTTGCTCTACAATACGTCCTTGGGGATCCTGCCATCTTCTGTGCGGCTCACATGGCCAAGCCATCTCAAATGCCGTTGGCTCAGTAGGGTGTACATGCTGGGGATGTTGGCTGCCTTAAGGACGTCTGTGTTGGAGATATAGCCCTGCCGCCTGATGCCAAGGATTCTCCAGAGACAGTGAAGATGGAATGCATGGAGACGTCGCTCTTGGCTGACATACATTGTCCAGGCCTCGCTGCCGTAGAGAAAGGTACTGAGGAGACAGGCTTGTAACACTTGGACCTGAGTTCCATGTCAGTGTGCCATTTTCCCACACTCTCTTGGTCGGTCTGGACTTAGCAGCAGACGCCTTTCCCATGCGCTTGTTGATTTCTGCAACGAGAGACAGGTTACTGGTGATAGTTGAGCCTAGATAGGTGAATTCTTGAACCACTTCCAGAGCGTGGTCGCCGATACTGATGGATGGAACATTTCTGACGTCCTGTCCCATGATGTTCGTTTTCTTGAAACTGATGGTTAGGCCAAATTCATTGCAGGCAGCCACAAGCCTGTCGATGAGTCTCTGCAGACACTCTTCTGTGTGAGATGTTAATGCAGCATCGTCAGCAAAGAGGAGTTCCGTGATGAGGACTTTCCGTACTTTGGTCTTAGCTCTAAGATGGGCAAGGTTGAACAACATGCAATCTGATCTTGTGTGGAGGAAAATTCCTTCTTCTGAAGACTTGAACGCATGTTAGAGCAGCAGTGAGAAGAAGATCTCAAACAGTGTGGGTGCGAGAACACAGCCCTGTTTCATGCCACTCAGGATAGGAAAGGGTTCTGATGAGGCGCAGCTATGCTGAATTGTGCCTTTCATATTGTCATGGAATAAGGTGATGATACTTAGTAGCTTTGGTGGATATCCAATCTTTTCCAGTAGTCTGAAGAGACCACGTCTGCTGACGAGGTCAAAGGCTTTGATGAGATCTTTGAAGACAACATAGAGGGGCATCCGTTGTTCGCGGCATTTCTCCTGTAGCTGGCGAAGGGAGAACAGCATGTCAATGGTCGATCTCTCTGCTCGAAAGCCGCACTGTGCCTCAGGGTAGACATGCTCAGCGAGCTTCTGAAGTCTGTTTAAAACGACTCCAGTGAAGGCTTTCCCCACTGTGCTGAGCAGGGAGATTCCACAGTAGTTATTGCAGTCACCACGGTCACCCTTGTTCCTATAGAGGGTGATGATATTGGCATCACGCATGTCCTGTGGTACTGCTCCCTCATCCCAGCACAGGCAAAGCAGTTCATGGAGTGCTGAGAGTATAGCAGGCTTGGCACTCTTGATTATTTCATGGGTAATGTCGTCTTTTCCAGAGGCTTTTCCACTGGCTAGAGAATCGATGGCGTTACTGAGCTCCAATTTTGTTGGCTGTTCGTCCAGCTCATCCATGACTGGCAGAGACTGGGCTGCATTGAGGGCGGTATCAGTGACAAAATTTTCCCTGGAGTATAATTCTAGGTAGTGCTCCACCCAGCAGTCCATTTCCTTGCTTGAGTCAGTGATCGTTTCCCCTGATTTCGACTTGAGGGGGGCGATCTTCCTGATGGTTGGCCCAAAAGCTCTCTTAATGCCGTCATACATTCCTCTGATGTTTCCGGTGTCGGAGGCCAGCTGAATATGACTGCATAGGTGTTGCCAGTAGTCGCTTGCACAGCACCTGGCTGTTCTTTGTGCAGTGCTTCTGGCTACTTTAAGTGCTACGGATGTTAACTTGCTGGGGGCTTTCTTGTAGTTCAACAGTGCAGTGCGCTTAGCGGCTATGACTGGTTCCATCTCTTCAAAGTGAGATTGAAACCAGTCTGCATTCTGCTTCACACGTTTGCCAAAGGTGGTCATTGCTGAGTCATAGATGGCGTCTCTGATGTGAGCCCACTTGGTCTCTGCATCCCCTGCAGGAGTGTTTTGAAGGGCTTTTTCAAGTGACTTAAGAAACTTTTGTGACAGTTGTGGGTAAGAAATGCTGGTCGTGTTGCTGCGCGGGTGGCCATTCTGCTTGGAGTGATGTAACTTCTTTGGTTTGAGTCTAACTTTGCTGCACACCAGGGAGTGGTCGGTGTCGCAGTCCATACTATGAAAGCTGCGTATGATTCGAACACTGTTTATGGAGACTCGCCTTGTGACGATGAGGTCCAGCTGGTGCCAACGACGTGATCTTGGGTGTCTCCATGAACCCTGGTGACAAGGTTTTGTTTGAAAGAACGAGTTGGTGATGCAGAGGTTATGATAGGTACAAAACTCCAGAAGTCTCTATCCATTCTCATTCATCCTTCCAATGCCATGGTGCCTGAGGCAGGAGGGCCATGAGTCATGGTCGGCCCCAACCCTGGTGTTAAAGTCCCCCAACAGGAACAAATGTTCAGTATTAGGAATGTTACTAATGATATTATGGAGTTCCTCATAGAACTGGTATTTAACTTCAGGTGGGGAGCAAAGTGTTGGAGCGTAGATGCTGAGTAGGTGTACTGGACCAGAGGCGGTGAGCAGTCGGATGGAAAGTATGCGTTCTGAGCCATTTGTAGGTGGCGCTATCATGCTGAGCAAAGTGTTTCTGATGGTGAAGCCCACTCCATGCTGTCTTGGTTCTTCTGGATCCCGAACCTGCCAGAAGAAGGTGTAGTCTTACTCTCTTCGTGATCCGCTCACAGGGAGGCGTGTCTCCTGAAGTGCTGCAATGTCCACATTGAGTCTACTGAGCTCGTTGTTAATGATGGCGGTCTTCCAAGAGTCGATTTGTGTAAGATATTCCGACAGGACACATAGTTCTGACATTCAAGTTTGCAAAAGGAAGGGCTGGTACCTTCTTTCCTTTCTTTGTCGTGCTGTTTGATGCGGTATTACAGTCCCATTGTCGGGCAATGACCCTGAGCTCCAAGCACCCATTGAAGCAGGTGGACTATGGCGGGACAGAACCTTTCTGACCATGGGCTGCCCAGTTTGAGGCGGGTGGGTAGCTGTCCAATGAGATGCGACGACCTCTCCCAACGACAAAGGCAACCTGTGGCGCCCCATCTCTACGCTAATTGAGCTGGATTTAAAACCTGTAACTGTTGCCTTCCGTGTTGTTTTGGTCACCGTGAGGAGACTATGGAGTGACCTGTCCTTGGCACATGCCTAGACGGAATGTATGGAGGTTGGGAGTTGCCCAAGCGTCAAAACCCCCCTCTCGGCCTTTATGGTGGGGTCCAAAGGAGTGCAGAGCATGACGTTTGGCACCAGTTTGGCTGCAGGAACTGCCGGAAACTTGCCAAAGGTGACCCATGACCGCCTTAGGGGTTCCGCTCCGGATTTTCTGTTAGGGTTTACTCCCTTAGCCTTCGTCTCTCACGAGACGCCCACAAGGCAGTGGGATTGTTAGCTCCTATCCCTGAGCAGGGGCCCTAACAAGTAGAGTACACACTCTATGCTGAAATACCCTCCACCATCCACAATAATTGTAGCAAAAGCCCCGAATATCCACGGCCACTCAGCCCATCGGGTCCATGCTATCCCCTGGATAATGCGAGGCAAATGAGTGCCTAAAGAAGAGAATCCGTCTTCACCCGGAGACATTTCCCCTGCCCTCGAAATGCAACTCCCAGACCCGGCCCCGGACTCACGGTCGCACTGAAAGCCGCCAAGCCCCCAGATGAAGTCGGTACAGTGCTGGCAGAAGGTGGGCTTGGTCAGCGTCACTTTCCTTGGGCAGTGCCCGTGGCCCAGGTGCCGGCGTTGGCCGCTCACCGCCGCTTTCCCGTGGCCTGACACTGCGGCTCCCTCAAGTGGGAGTTGACGTTTATTACTGTAGATATGCTGAACCTAGTTGCCATAATCAACAAAATGTAACAGATAAATAGCATGATCTCTGTCCCACAGTTTCAAGTCCACAGCCATCACTTCATTAAATTACTGAGCTAATGGGACACTCACAACTGGGCGTGGCGGTGTCTTCCGCTATTTAATGCATATGTCACATTGAGATGTGATTTGTTCAACAAGGGAGTCGTATTCTTTATCCACAACTCCGGCATCCTTCAGTAGTAGCTTTAACTTTTGCGATGAAGGATGGGCAAATTGTCTGTGCAACATCCAGATAATCCTCCTCTTGTTAGCTAGACTCTTGTCTCCAGACATCAATGATACTTCTTGAAATTCTCGGCGAGAAACACTCTGTTTCTCAATGGACTACAATAATGTCCTGATGCAGTAAACTGTAAATTTACCGCTTTACCGAAGACAAATGCTTTGTCGTTCTCCATGTCCAATCTCATCTTCGCTTTTTTCATTGAAGATTTACTCAGCAACAGTGGTATGTCACTCTGGGCCACATCAGTGCTGATGACATGACTCATTCCCGCTATTTCACACAGGAGGACCACACTCTTTAAAGACATTAACATATTATCGTCTCCAAACCTAAAGCAAGTAGCACTTTCATATTCTCGAATTTTACTTCTATCTGCCTTGTCTAGGGATTCCAAGTAACAGTTGAGCCAATCGACTCCACACACACTGAGGTACAGCCACTATCTAATATCGCACAATTGAATGAATTGGCAACCAAAATGTTCATGTCCCAATTCAAGTTTTTGGTCACCAATATGATATTTAGCTGTTGTTGGAGCGAGGAAATGAGTTGGTAAACAGAACATTTACATACTAATAGACATAAAAGGTGAGGAAGCGCATTCCAGGGCCTGCTAATGAGGATACAATCCACAAGGGCCAGGACTGGTTAGACCAGCTGGTTACATGAGTAACTGGCCGTTCCAGGGTTTTCTTCTGAACTGGCCACTGAGAGTTTGAACTCAGAAAGACTGTTTGCTCCCGGACTGAGAGGATCTCTCCTGTCTGCTCCCATCTCTTTCTCACAAGCCTCTGAATCCACTGAAGACACATGAACCCCAAAGAGAGAAATGTCTCCTACAGCGGACAAGGCTTACGAAGAATACTGGGCCCCAACGAAAAGCAAGATCTACCTTCAATCAAGGAGTCTACAGTGAGCTCGAAGAACTGTAACAAAAACTCTTCAGATATTGCCTCAAACTTTTCCACTTTATTTTTTTTCTTCTGCTCTTTTCTGTCTCTATTTGCATGTGTATATCGCATATGCATGCTGGCGTGGGCGTGTCGTGTATCCGTAGGCGTCAACTGAATTAGAGTTTAAGTTCAAGTTTAATAAATTTCAACTTTTGTTTTTAAACCTGTTTGTGCTGGTTTCTTTGCCTTTTAATTGAAAAGTGGTGAACAAGGATTCACCGACGGGGAGCTAAAAACACTGCATGTTTAAAAATAAAACCCAGTTCCAGTAAGACCAGGTGAAGGCGAAAGGGAACCCTAGACCTCTTTCTCACCGGGTTGTAACAGTGGATCACTCAGATTCCCCAGGTCATTGTCCTTGATGGGTCTTTGCAGGTATGCTGTCTCCATCTCAATGTATTGGAATGTGGAAGGTATAGTACAGCAAATTAGGGTAGCCATCTTTAGCTGCAAGCATCGAGTCACCTTTAATCTCTTTTTTTCAATTCAATTTGGGTTTCCAGCCAGTGAATTAAGAAGCACATTTTTGTGACACCCCACTTAAAAGAGTTACAGTTTCTCCCCTTGTTCCCCCAAAGCACTACTCCAAACCTCTGCCTCCTACCCCTTCCAATTCTATCCTCTTCATTAGAAGATGCTATAAATGTAAGTTAGTCACTACAAAATCCAAAAGGGAATTCAGGAGAAAAATTTTTACCCAGAGCGTGGTGAGAATGTGGAACTCGCTACTATAAGGAGCAGTTGTGGTGAATAGGATTGATACATTTAAAGGGAAAAAACACTTGAGGGAGAAAGGAATAAAAATATATGAATGGATTTGTTGGTCCGAATGGTCTGTTTCTGTGCTTCAAATACTATTTAATACTATGTACTTACCTTCCATTTCCTCCTTAGCTGGCATCACCCTCGCCTCTCAATCACTACTGACTTCAATGTAAAGAAAGGGTGTATAACAGGCAATTGATCTGATATTGTCCTTTTATGCCACTGCCAAAAGCTACAATTACCCCTCAATCACAATCATGTTGTCTGCAGAGGTCAACGTGTATTTAGTAAACTCCATTCCATGTTTTGTGAGGGGCACATACATTCCATTGTCTTCAGTGATGTTTGAAACAAACCTGATGGTTTAGCCAACATCTCGAATTGGCTGCATTTTTTTTGTTATTGAGATAATCATCTAACAGGATACCAACAAGATTGAAAAAAGAAAAGACAAGGTAAATCAGTATGTAATGATCAGATGATGCGAAGTGTGGGTTGAAGTGGCACCACATGCCCTGTTATCACCAGCTCACAACCCAATATAATGAACTTCATTTGTCTCAAAAAATCACATCCATGCCACAAATGATGTTGATATGGGAAATCTGCTCAAATCCAAGTTGCTTTCCTTGTATACAGATGATATCTTGCATGTGCACCCTAGGTGATGTCACGTACTTATACAGTGTACACTTGGATCCAGACAATCAATGCAATTGGGTGAAGAATGATCAGACGTGTGGAATCGTCACTGTTACCTAGTAACTGACAAAAGCAAAGAATAGCTTTAGTCAGGGGCATTATGAGTGAAGAGAGCATCTGGCTTGGCACTAATACCTGTGGTGGTCACATAGCCTGCTGCCTTGGCAAATAAATGAAAAATGATTACTTAAGTGATAAAACAGAGGAGGAGAAAAATTATGTGTCTAGATCTCTGATGAGAACAGAATTAGGCTTTACTGTAATACAAAAGCAAAATGTTGTGGATAACATTCTGAGGAAAGGTTATTGACCTGAAATGTTGGGCAGAATTTTACCGGCTGCTGGGAGGTCTGCAAGTTGGCCTCATTGTCAAATAACCCATCAATGGTCATTGTCTCGAGTCACAAATTAATACAAAAGGCAAAATACTGTGAATGCTGGAAATAAAAACAGAAACTACTGGAAATAGCATCTGTGAATAGAGAAACAGAGTTAACGTTTCTGATAAAAGGTCACAGACCCGAAACTTTGGCTTGGATTTTAAGCTCGTGATACACTCAGAGCGGTTTGGGGGAATATTCGGTAGCACACAGGAAACTCGGAAGTAAGTGCCACATGCTTCCGGTGGCTTTTTAACCGTGCCACTGAATTGCCATATCATGTCCAAGGTGCCTGACCAATTAGCAACAGCGGGCACGATGGCAACCCACACAACACGATTTCAACTGCAGTATTTAAAGGGACAATTTGAAGAAGTTTGGAGTTGAAAGCCAGAGAAGGAAGTCACAGACTGGAATCTGGATGGTCAAAGCCGGTGGTGTTGTCTCCCTGGATGTGCTGCTGGAGGCTGTGAGGACCGGGAGAGATGTACTGTTCCCTAGCCACGGGTGGAAGAAACTGGCTGGGGACACCAAGAAGGTGGGGTCAGAGGTGGAAGAAGAGGTCAGCAGCTGGAGCATGGGGTCACATGTGAATAAAATACAGGAAGAAGTTCAATGACTTAAACATGACAGGAAAAGTGAGAACATTGGTACATTCAACTACTTCCTGGTGTGTGCATCACATCAATTTCCTCATTCTGACTTATAAAACCTACTCCAGCATATTAAATCTCGCATTAATTTACTTTGCAGGAGCACCCATCCCTCTCTGTCTCTGCACTTCCTCACATCCCCATCTGTTCATCCACCACTGACACTCACCCTCACATCCTTAGTAGTAGTCATGGTGATCTGCCCAAGGACAGGTCCTCTGTTCTTTTCTCCACACTTCACGGGATCCTGCGCTTTCCTCTTCAGTTGCTCTTGAAATCCTCCCATTTTTTAACTTAGAAACATAGAAAATAGGAGCAGGATTAGGCCATTCAGTCCTTCGAGACTGTGCCATCATTCAATACGATCATGGCTGATCGTCCAAACTCAGTCCCGCTTTCTCCCCGTATCCCTTGATCCCCTTAGCCCTAAGAACTATATCTAACTCTTTCTTGAATATATTTAATGATTTGGCCTCAATCAGTTTCTGTGGTCGTGAATTCCACAGGTTCACCACTCTCTGGGTGAAGAAATCCCTCCTCATCTCAGTCCTAAATGGCTTACCCCTTATCCTTAGATTGTGACCCCTGGTCCTGGACTCCCCCACCATCAGGAACATCCTTCCTGCATCTAGTCTGTCCAGTCCTGTTAGAATTTTGTAGGTTTCTACAAGAGATCCCCTCTCATTCTTCTAAACTCTAGCGAATACAAGCCTAATCCACCCAATCTCTCTTCATACGTCAGTCCTGCCATCCCAGGAGTCAGTCTGGTGAACATTCGCTGCACTCCCTCCATAGCAAGAACATTCTTCCTCAGATAAGGAGACCAAAACTGCACACAATACTCCAGACGTGGTCTCACTAAGGCCTTGTATAATTGCAGCAAGACATCCTTGCTCCTGTATTCAAATCCTCTCGCTATGAAGGCCAACATACCATTTGCCTTCTTAACTGTCTGCTGCACCTGCATGCTTACTGATGCACAAGGACACCCAGGTCTCACTGCACCTCCCCCTTTCCCAATCTATCACCGTTCAGATAATAATATGCCTTTCTGTTTTTACCACCAAAGTGGATAACCTCACATATATCCACATTATACTGCATTTGCCATGTATTTGTCCACTCACTCAACCTGTCCAAATCACACTGGAGCTTCTCTGCATCCTCCTCACAGCTCCCACTCCCACCCAGCTTTGTGTCATCTGCAAACTTGGATATATTACATTTAATTCCCTCATCTATATCATTAATATATATTGTGAATAGCTGGGGTCCTAGCACTGATCCCTGCAGTACCCCACTAGTCACTGCCTGCCACTCAGAAAAAGACCCGTTTGTTCCTACTTTTTGTTTCCTGTCTGCCAACCAGTTCTCTATCCATGTCAGTACCTTATCCTGAATCCCATGTGCTTTAATTTTGCAGGCTAATCTCTTATGTGGGACCTTTGCAAAAGCCTTTTGAAAGTCCAAATACACCACATTCACTGGTTCTCCCTTATCTATTCTACGAGTTACATTCTCAAAAAATTCCAGTAGATTTGTCAAGCATGATTTCCCTTTTGTAAATCCATGTTGACTTTGTCCGATCATGTCATTGTTTTCCAAGTGCTCTGCTATTACATCTTTTATAATGGACTCTAGCATTTTCCCCACTACTGATGTCAGGCTAACTGGTCTATAATTCCCTGTTTTCTCTCTGCCTCCTTTTTTTAATAGTGGAGTTACATTAGCTACCCTCCAATCCATTGGAACTGTTCCAGAGTCTATAGAATTTTGAAAAATGACCAGCAATGCATCTACTATTTCTAGGGCCACTTCCTTAAGTACTCTGGGATGTAGATTATCAGGCCCTGGGGATTTATTGGCCTTCAATCCCATCAATTTCCCTAACACCATTTCCCTACTATTACTGATTTCATACTGTTCCTCCTTCTCACTAGATCCTATGTTCCCCAACATTTCTGGGAGGTAACTTGTTTCCTCCTTTGTGAAGACAGAACCGAGGTATGTATTTAATTGGTCTCCCATTTCTTTGTTCCCCATTATAAATTCCCCCGTTTCTGACTGTAAGGGACCCACATTTGTCTTCACATTTTTCTCTTCATATATCTATAGAAGCTTTTACAGTCAGTTTTTATGTTCTCTGCAAGCTTACTCTCATACTCTATTTTCCCCTTCTTAATCAATCCCTTTGTCCTCCTTTGCTGAATTCTAAACGGTTCCCAATCCTCAGGTTTGCTGCTTGGTCTGGCCAGTTTATATTTCTCCTCCTTGGATCTAATAATATCCCTAATTTCTTTTGTAAACCACAATTGAGCCACCCTTTCTGTATTATTTTTGCGTCAGACAGGAATAAACAATTGTTGTAATTCATCCATGTGCTCTTTAAATGCTAGACTTTGCCTATCCATTGTCAACCTTTTAAGTAACATTCCCCAATCTATCATAGCCAACTCACGCCTCATACCTTCATAGTTTCCTTTATTTAGATTCAGGACCCTAGTCTCAGAATCAACTCTCTCACTCTCCAGCTTAATGGACCCCGCACAACAAGATTGTTAACTAAGCCTTTCTCATTACACAGTACCCAGTCTAGGATGGCCTGTTCTCTAATTGGTCCCTCAAAGTATTGGTCCAAAAAACCATCACACACGCACTCCAGGAATTCTTCCTCTACAGTATTATTGCTGATTTGGTTTGGCCAATCTATATGTAGATTAGAGTCACCCATAATTACAGTTGCACCCTTATTCCATGCATCTCTAATTTCTTGTTTAATGCCATCCTCTACATCACCACTGCTGTTTGGGGGTCTATATACAACCCCCACCAATGTTTTCTGCCCCTTGGTGTTTCTCAGCTCCACCCATACAGATTCCACATCAGGATTCTCTGAGCTAATATCCTTCCTCACTATTGCATTGATTTCCTCTTTTACTAACAATGCTACTCCACCTCCTTTCCCTTTTTACCTGTCCTTCCTAAATATTGAATACTCCTGGATGTTCAGTTCCCATCCTTGGTCACCCTGCAGCCATGTCATCGCAACTATATAGTATCCATTTACAGCTATTTGCCCGGTTAATTCGCCTACCTTATTGCAAATACTCCGCGCATTGAGACACAATGCCTTTAGGTTTGTCTTTTTAACATTCTTAGTCATCTTACCCTTATTTCGCACTATGGCCCTATTTGTTTCTTGCCCTTGATTTCTATGCCTTCCATTTTTGCCTTTTTGATTCCTGTCTTTCGTTTCTATCCTCATTTCCTCTTCCTCAGTCTCCCCGTTCAGGTTCCCATTCCCCTGCCATTCCAGTTTAAATCCTCCCCACCAGCATGAGCAAACACCCCCGCGAGGACATCGGTTCCAGTCCTGCCTGGGTGTAACCCGTGTCGCTTGTACAGGTCCCACCTTCCCCAGAACAGGTCCCGATGTTCCAGGAATCTAAATCCCTTCCTCCTGCACCATTTCTCCAGCCACGCATTCATCTGGTCTATCCTCCTGTTCCTATACTCACTAACATGTGGCACAGGAAGTAATCCCGAGATTACTACCTTTGAGGTCCTGCTTTTTAATTTAGCTCCTAACTCCTTAAATTCATCACGCAGGACCTCATCCTTTTTCTACCTATGTTGTTGGTACCGACATGTACCACGACCACTGGCTGTTCACCCTCCCCCTTCAGAATGTCCTGCAGCCGCTCTGAGACATCCTTGACCCTAGCACCAGGGAGGCAATATACCATCCTGGAGTCTCATTAGCGGCTACAGAAATGCCTGTCTGTTCCCCTTATTATTGAATCCCCTATCACTATAGCCCTGCCACTCTTCTTCCTCCCCTCCTGTGCAGCAGAGCCATCCGTGGTGCCACGAACTTGCCTGTTGCTGCTTTCCCCTGGGAGGTCATCCCCCTCCAACAGTATCCAAAGTGGTATATCTGTTTGAGAGGGGGATGGCCAAAAGGGGACTTCTGTACTACCTGCCTGCGCCTACTACTCTGTCTGGTGGTCACCCATCCCTTTTCTGCCTCTGCAGCCATTATCTGCAGTGTGACCACCTCATTAAATGTGCTATCCACGACGTCCTCAACATCGCAGATGTTCCACAGTGAATCTACCCACAGCTCCAGCTCCGTAATGCGGGTAGCCAGTAGCTGCAGCTGGATACACTTCCTGCACACATGGTCGTAAGGAACACTAGAAGTGTCCCCGATTTCCCACATAGCACAGGAGGTGCATATCATGGGGCTGAGCTCTCCTGCCATGACTTACTTTTAGATTAATTAGTTACTCCCTTTAATAAATACTAAATACACTGGGGGCCTTGTTCTACTCCAAACACTACCCACTACAATCTAAAGTCCTTAATAAATTACACTAATTAAAAAAAAACACACTTAAGTAGTACAAACCTTATTGCTTGAGGTTTTTTCCCAAAAAAAACAACTTTCCCCTTCTTTTTTAAGCTATTTAAATGCACTACCAGCTGTTACTTACCCAACCAATCACCTTGCAGATTTCCCATGATGTCACTGTAAGTTTTTTTTCCCTCTTTCGAATCTCAGCGCGCGCCAGCACAGAGTGAGAGAGAGAGAGAGAGAGAGAGCCTGCCACAGCACTGGTCTCCAGATAAGTGAGGGCCTTGAGCCCCATGCTCTGTTTTTCAGGTCCCGCTCAGAATCAGCCTCCTCTCAGGTCCACCTTAGTTTTTTTTAGTTTTTTTTTTAGTTTTAGAGATACAGCACTGAAACAGGCCCTTCGGCCCACCAGGTCTGTGCCGACCATCAACCACCCATTTATACTAATCCTACACTAATCCCATATTCCTACCACATCCCCAACCTGTCCCTATATTTCCCTACCACCTACCTATACGAGGGGCAATTTATAATGGCCAATTTACCTACCAACCTGCAAGTCTTTTGGCTTGTGGGAGGAAACCGGAGCACCCGGAGAAAACCCACGCAGACACAGGGAGAACTTGCAAACTCCACACAGGCAGTACCCAGAATTGAACCCGGGTTGCTGGAGCTGTGAGGCTGCGGTGCTAACCACTGCACCACCTGCCGCCGCTCCGGTCTCCAGGTAACTTCCAAGAGAAATGAACAATATGCCTTGGGAAAAAAGTACATGAGGGGGTTTCCCATTGCCTTCCTTGTGTGTGCTTTGAAGGAAACACAAGTCCTCTTCCCGAAGGATCCTCACCTGTAAGCAGCCATTGTCCCTCGAGGTTCTAGCTCTTATGCCATCACCACAGAAAATTTGCTGGTTCCACCATTGCCCATGGCTCTTAACCCTGAGCATGGGACCTTTGCCTGGGCCTGGGGCGACTCACAAAAGGTCAGAGACAACCACCATCTAATGTTTCAAATGACCCTTATGCAATGCCTTAAGAACAAAGTCAGGGCCTAAAAAACATAATTTGCTCCAACAAAGCTCATTCCTCCAGTTCTTCAACTCACCCTGGCTGGCATCAACTTTATTTTGAATGCTCCGAATGTCCTTCATAAGATAAAAGCAAAATACTGCGGATGCTGAAAATCTGAAATAAAAACAAGAAATGCTGGAAATACTCAGCCGGTCTGGCAGCACCTGTGGAGAGAGAAGCAAAGTTAACGTTTCAGGTCAGTGACCCTTCTTCAGAACTGGCAAATATTAGGAATGTGAAAGGTTATAAGTAAAGCGGGGGTGGGACAAGAGATAACAAAGGAGAAGTTGTAGATAGGACAAGGTCACAGAATAGCTGACCAGAAGGTCGTGGAGCAAAGGCAAACAATATGCTAATGGTGTGTTGAAAGACAAAGCATTAGTACACGTAGGGTGTTAACGGACTGCCGCAAGTACAAACATGAAAAAAAACAGTGGGTAAGCAAACTGAACAAACTAAGATGAAATAAAATAAAATAAACACAAAAAAAATATAAAAAAAGAAAAAAGAAAAAAATAACTAAAAATGAAAGTAAAATGCTCTGAAAGTATTGAACTCAATGTTCAGTCCGGCAGGCTGTAGCATGCCTAATCGATAAATGAGGTGCTGTTCTTGAGCTTGCGTTGATGTTCACTGGAACACTGCAGCAATCCCAGGACAGAGATGTGAGCATGAGAGCAGGGGGGAGTGTTGAAATGGCCAGCAACCGGAAGCTCGGGGTCCTGCTTGCGGACTGAGTGGAGGTGTTCCGCAAAGCAGTCACCCAGTCTGCATTTGGTCTCCCCAGTGTAGAGGGGACCACATTGTGAGCAATGAATACAGTATACTACATTGAAAGAAGTACAAGTAAATCATTGCTTCACCTGAAAAGAGTGTTTAGGGCCTTGGATGGTGAGGTGAGAGGAGGTAAATGAGCAGGTATTACACCTCCTGCGATTGCAGGGGTAGGTGCCGTGGGAAGGGGACGAGGCGGTGGGGCTAATGGAGGACTAGACCAGGGTGTCGCGGAGGGAACGATCCCTTCGGAATGCTGACCTGTACTGCCAGATTACCACATAGTCGGTGTTGACAAAAATGTGCTCCATACTATTTTGACACAGTTAATGTATCAATACAGACAGCAATATCAAATGAGGAAACCAGTTAGGCCTGATGATCTCCATGGATGAGTGAATGGGATTGACTTTAACTTATTTCATTTAAGAAAACATCAGTTCTCGGGAGCTATGTAGAGGGGGGGGAGAAAAGGTAGAAATCCAGGATGCCATTTTTGCAATGGTCTGCAATTTCTGGGTTTCCCCTGGAGGGTGACAGAACAGGGGCAAGCATTCAAATTCTATTCAAATGAGGACAGAGTGACATAGTTACATCTCCAGTCTCATTTTCTGTTCTCTACGCCAGGCGGGCATTTTTGGGGGCAATGCCGAGCATGACCAGGCTTTAGGCTCCGCTGCCTGCCCTGCTAGATTCAAGGATCTGAGAAAGGCACGGCAGTAGGAAGTTAGAAAAAGGTACATGCAATTTTTTAGCCAGACTTTTGAGAAGATCATTGGCTCTGGAGGTCATCTGGCTGTTGTCCAAAAATGCTACTGCTGATGGCCATAACTTGTGGTACAGACCTCTCAGGTTTGCAATATTGATTGAATATCCACCCCTGATTCTGAGCACAAACACCCGACCAAGGTGCAAGCCTGCAATTGAGCAATATCAGCCTCTTAAAATGACTCAAACCCAGAAATAGAGACATGTTCAGGTCATGTTGGATGGAACATAATTGGGGTGCAAGCTGCCCAACTAGCACTCAGGTAGGCTGGAAGAGAGGAGTGTAGTATAATGTACATAAGCTGTTGCTGGGTAGATTATGTATATAGACCTTGAGCATCATCACAGGATGTGATGTCATGAGTCTGTACCTCGTGCTGATCAGTGTTCATATAGATACCTTAAAAAGAAGCCCCTGTAAATAAACTCCTGTTAATCTGACTCAGCGTTTGCTTTCCTCATTCGATACTAATAGCACACTGACAGATAGTACATGGTGGCAGTGGTAAAAATAACGTTCCTAGCAAAAAAGCAGAAAAGATCGAAGACTTTGAAGAAATATGGAAAAATCGATTCCATTACCAGAAAGCTTCAAGCAAACTGCGGGGCCCAACCAGGCCAAAGTGTGGCCAAAATGGATTCACAGGGTTAACAGCACGATCGGACAAAGAACAGGTCAGTGTTCTCCTTTACACCTTGGGAAACAGTGCGGACAGTATTCTGACTACCCTGGGGATTGACGAAAAAGAAACCCCATACAGCTAGGTGATTCAAGCATTAGAAGGTTACTTTCAGATCAGGAAAAATGTAATCATAGAGAGAGCTAAGTTCAACAGGTGCACTCCGAAAGTTGGTGAAAGTATCGCTTCATTTATTAATGATTTGTAAAGAGTAACGGAGGATTGCGACTACGGGAGTCTGCGAGAGGAACTGATTCAGGATAGAATAGCAGTCAGGATTAGCGATGAAGTGCTGTCAGACCACCTTCAGTTGAAGGAAGATTTGACTTTGAATAAAGCCATTTTATTGAGTAGGCAGGCAGAAGTATGAAAGAGTAATCGTCTACTAGTCCTGGGGGAGTCTAGGCTCGAAAATTCTGGAATCAGTCGGGTCCGTTGAGAAAACAAAGTGAAATGGCGCCAGAAAGCCTGAGAGGCAGGAAAGAGACCTACAGACAGCAACACTGAATTGCAGTAGGTGTGGCCGGGAGCAGCACTGGCAGGAAAATTGCCCAGCCAGGGAAGCTGAATGTTTCTAGTGCAAGAGAAAGGGGTACTTTCAGCAGATCTGTCGTAGCAGAAAACAAATGCTGCAGACTGGAAAAAAAATAGAGGAAATAAAAGAGGGTCCAACAATTAATACTCCCTTTCTAGGAGACATGCAGGCAGAAAATGAAGATTGCTGGGAAGCAAAAATTATAGTGGGAGAAAATAAAAGTACTTTTAAATTAGGTACAGGAGCAGTGGTTTCTATCCTGGCTGATCAAACACTTTGGCTGAAAAAAGAAAGGCTTAGCAAGATTACCAAAAAATATACGGGCCAGGAGGAATCCAGCTGAATGTTCTGAAAGAAATACAGAAAACCTTATCATACCAAAACAACACGATCCTGGAAACCCTATACATTATTAGAAACCAAACAAGTTCACTCCTTAGTAAAAAGCATGCCTACCCTTAGAGACGTTACATAGAATGGTAGCAGATCATCCTGGAAAACTCTTCAGTGGTGGACTTGAAGCAGTGTTTGGCAGATATGGAAAAATAGTTGAAGTCCTGCTGATGAAAGATTATGAAACAAATAAGATGAGGGGGTTTGCTTTCATTACGTTGCAGCCCTGGATGAAGTGATTTATGATTTTAACCCCTTATAGGGACTAAACCAAATCAGGAGTACATCCCTATGAATCTCCTTTAATTAAGTTCAAACAAGACAAATTCTTATAGACACTTATTTGGGTCCAAAGAATTGGACTAGTTTTCCCTCAAAGAAAGAAAACTAACAGAGAATATTACCATCTTTCGGATAGCCTTTTTAAAAATAATTATGGCAAAGTCATAAATATCCCAGAGACACAGAGAGGGGGTTCTTGTAGTTGTACACAGAGTGCTACATGAGACTATTTATTAACTTTTATATATTTATTAAAGAATTGAACATGCAATACATTTTAAGTTGCTAAGTATATCACAACATCAAAGATTATTAAGATATGTAACACATAGTCTTATTTCTAAAATAGAATCCAAAAGTTCAACCTTGATATTGTCACAGCAAAATATCTTGGAATATCCATCAAAATTTAAAGTAAACTTTTACCTTAAATTCCCCAAGTAAGCCATAGGTTGAGAAGTATTGATGAGGAATTCAATACTTCTAGTTTTTTGCTTCAAAAACCCTCATGTTTATACTGTTTCTAAACTATCATATCACCTTTTAGCATATAGGTATTACCTTTCTGTGTGTGTTTTTCCTGCTTTTAAGATCCATATATGGTAATATCATTAGCTATCATCTCCACTTAATGTTTTGCTGGAATTCCCCTGCTCTTGAAGTTGTGAGCATTTATCTAGTCAAAATGTTTATAATTGGCTTTACTTGGCATCTGTTTTTGTAAGTACCATTCCATTTTATTATTTTATTATCTATAATTGTCTTTTATGGTACCTTTAACCCTTTTTTTGAGTCAGTCTGTCTACTTTTTACCAACACTGTAAATTAATTAAGTTTATTGCTACCTCTGACTGACGTCAACACAGGATGTTTCAATGTGCGTTTATCCTCCAATCCCCTGGCAACAGAAATGCTGAAATTGATTTTCCAACTTAAAAGGTGTTTCTGGTTCACATTCTATTGTAACAGAGACCTTGAAAGACCTTGAAATTTTTAACTCTACCTTCTTAAAGGGTAATTTCAGTGAGTCTTGAAAACTGACCATTTATTCAATCTTTAATTCTAAAAGGTATAATATATTAACTATATCTAAATTCTACCTAATTCAGCCTATTATACCTATGTTTCATCACAGGGAGGTGAATGGGAAGCCTTTGGATGGAAATCCCATTAAAGTAAAGCAAGCTACTAGACCAACAGTTGAAAATAGTAGACAATGTAGACCACCTCCAGCCCCAAGAAGCCATGGTCTTCCCAGAGGGATTTGAGAAGGAATGAGATGTTCCCCTCAGAAAAGTGGGCATGGCAATTGGATCCAGGAGAAGGAACAGCGCTACCTTAAGAGAAATGTACCACCACTTAAAAGGCCCCTTCCTTCGAGGCCAGTGCAAACTGGAGGAATGGGTGGAAGAGGAAGTGGCTCAAGAGAACCTCCCTCACATGAAAAGGATGGTTATGGTTCTCCTCCATCTCGCAAAGAGATGGTACCATCCAGAAGAATTGATGAAAGATAAAGAAAACCAGCTACCAGAGAGAACCAATGAACCAGTGACACAACCAACAACAGATAACCCAGATAACAGTGAAGACAGAGAACCTGAGTGATCTAGTAGCTCCACTCACACAAAAGAAACTGAGGAAGAAGAACTAAAAGACTCAATGCCCCAAACAAGTGAAAGAAGAACTCGCTGTGGCAGAGTAGTGAGAACCCCACAGCGTTATAGACTTGATGAGTGAAGTCAGAGACTTGGGGGACATATAGTATAACATACATAAGCTGTTGCTGGGTAGATTATGTATATAGACCTTAAGCATTATCACAGGATGTAATTACACACGTCTGTACCTCGTGCTGATTAGTGTTCATGTCGATACCCTAGTAAGAAGACCTCTGTAAATAAATTCCTGTTCATTTGACCCAGAGTCTGCTTTCCTCATTCAATACTAATAGCTTATTGATGAGATAGTACAAGGAGGGGAGAAAATTGGTCTCAGTATCTCTGGACAGTTTCGGACATTGGCTATCTCCTGGTGAAGGCAAAAAAAACTTCTCTTTTAACGATTCAACTAACCTGAAGCTAGTCTTCCTAATTCATATTACACTGTCTATTTAAAATCACATTAAAAGAATGTAATACAGAATTGTCCCTAATGGAGGCACGAGAAAGCTCTGCTTTGTCACCTACCTTGTTATCTTAGGCCACACTCCTCCTTTAACCAATATCACCAAAAACAAATTGATTGGTTATTCATCTTGGGGCTGCTTGTGCGTTCTTAGATATGCAAAATGACTGGGGTGTGTACCTACATTGAAAACAATCAATACATTTGGAATTAATTCACTGTATGTGAAGTGCTTTGAGATATTTCTGAGAGATTTTTCTAAGGTGCTATATAAATGTATGACATTATTTTTTTCTTTACTCTTTTATATGCGAGCTGCTCCATCTGTAGGAGGGTACAAAAGCCCCTCTTCTCTGTCCCAGGAAATCATTTGTGAAGTTTCATAAATATGTGCACTGAGGTGTGATATGTCTCTGATGTCATCATGATTGAATGGTATAGAATTAGCAAGGGATGAAGATGAAAGGAAGCATCCCACAAGCCAATTTGGGTTTTCTCAATTTGGTTAGCAGGACTCAAGAAACTGGTCTCCATCCAAGACAAAGCAGTCCTCTGTTTAGCATTCATACCACTGGATTTACTCCCTCACCCACCAGCACACTGTGGCTGTTGTATGTGCTATCAATAGGGCACGCTGCAGCACTTATCAAGCTTCCTTAAACATACATGAGCGAGTAGAGGGATGTGGAGTCATGGTGGGAAGAGGTAATTAGAGTGGGAGGAGGCTTGTATGGAGCTTAAAGACGAGCACAGACCAAATGGGCCAAACAGCCCATTTATACGCTGTGGATTCTATGTCATTCTATGTGGAGCTCAGTGTTTACAAATGATGGTACACAGTTTGTGGACAGCAGAGAGCACCTTATTTTATTTCAAAATTCGTCAATAGCAATAAGCACGAGCTGGATCAACAGAATAGTCATATAGATAGGGTTACAGACAATTAAAAGACACGTCAGGATCAGTCCCAACTGTTCAGTAAGTAAATGCACCAGTCCATGTGATAGGGAGCAACACAGATTAGGAAGTTCTGGGGTTTGATACAGTTATGCACTAAGTCAGTAGATCTCTGCCAAGGAAGTAAGAATAATTGACTTCAGTATCCTTGGGCTGGGGACTCAGAAAAATTCGTCAGTTCCTATTCTTGATTGTCATCTACAGGCATCTGCCTATGTACGTGGCCTTTGAGTGAGAGTAGGATTGAGTTTGGTTGTGAGTAGTCTGTTTAGTTTAGTTTAGTTTAGAGATACAGCACTGAAACAGGCCCTTCGGCCCACCGAGTCTGTACCGACCATCAACCACCCATTTATACTAATTCTACACTAATCCCACATTCCTATCACATCCCCACCTGTCCCTATATTTCCATACCACCTACCTATACTAGGGGCAATTTATAATGGCCAATTTACCTACCAACCTGCAAGTCTTTTGGCTGTGGGAGGAAACCGGAGCACCCGGAGAAAACCCACGCAGACACAGGGAGAACTTGCAAACCCCACACAGGCAGTACCCAGAATTGAACCCGGGTCGCTGGAGCTGTGAGGCTGCGGTGCTAACCACTGCGCCACCGTGCCGCCCCATCCGATAATCACTGACGAAAATGGAAAAGTGCCAAAGGCAGCAAACATAAACAGCTGTTGCCAATGACACATGTCGGATCTGCTATCTTGTCTTTGGCCAACACTTATGTATGAGCCGTTGCTTTAAAATCATGTTCATCACAACTGAGTAGCAGTTGCTCAGCTGTTGCCGATTCCAAGGCACAAAAGTGGTTGTGTAATATATTTACATGCCAAAATCACATATTTGCATAAAATGTCCTTTCGATTGACTTGTTCATTTAATTGCAATCTTTCACAGTCCAGCTTAGTGGTCTCACCAGAACTAATAAAACTGCCACTGATCCAACAGATGAGATACCATTAATTACAGTTCTCAGTGACAGAGAAACCACATAAAACACTCTTTCTGCATCATAGCCTTCACTATCATACTATCCAATATAACACACTATTCTCGTTCCCTCTCTGACAGAGAAATATATAAAGCAGCTCCCGTGTAATACAGCTCTCACATACATTGCTAATGGCTCCCTGTTTAAGAGAGATGAAGCATAAGCTCCTTAATATTCTCCTCACAAAAACATGCCACAACTGTGCACGGTTCTCAAAGACAGCATGAGAGAGAAGGCCAATTAAGTACCTAAAGGTGATGTACATAACTGAGTTATGCTCCAGTGTTATATTTAGATGAAATCTGCAGCATCAAGAACTTGTGTTGTTTAAGTTTTGTCTTGCGAGTTGAGGTGGCTCTGCCTGATGCTTGTCGAAGTACATCAACACGGTCAGTTTTTAAAGACATGGAACAGCGAAAGCCAATTTGTCATTTTCTATAAGTCAGTTGATTGCTTAGAAACACGGGATGCTGAGAGCAAAGAGTGGAGATCACTGCTATATATCCACAGATTACTTCTTTGGAAGATTAATCATCATCTGTCATATCAGATTGTGCTGGGAAGATGTTCTTTTCTCTTCTGCCAATTTTCTCCTCTCTTCTGCCAAAGGTATTGCTGAGGAATATTTCCACGGGCACTCGGTGCCCTCTGGTGACTTGCCTAATAATCATTCTTATTGTGTGACCATAGATGTGAGTTCCACCAGGCTGTTTAACCATGGTTGCCATTACAACTGAGCTGGATTGTTCACTCACCTGATTTCCAGACATGCACACTTTTCAGCAGAGGTTGCTGGATAGAACCAAGCATGTTGATTTTAAATGACTAAATAATTCCATTATGGATGAACCATACAGATACCAGGATATTCCCTTTAAGCTTTAATTTGTTTCGAGACTAAGGATGGACGAGGGGTTTTCCCTCCAGTTTTCTATCCTCCTCTTCTGAAAGCATGGAATTATGCGGCAGTGTAGTTCCACATGGACCAGTCACCTTCCGGTGCTGTACCCATGTAGCAAAAATAGAATTTTCTAATCATTCAAACAAAGGGAAATGAATGGAATAGCTTGATGGTATTTCAGTTGTGGAGCTGAATCTAAAGCAGGCATGCCCCAGCAAAGTGGTCTAATGGCTCTGACAGTTGTGGATTACCATGGATCATGGTGGTGAACCAGCAAGGAGGCTGGTGGAGCCAAATTGCACACCTGCCCATCTCCAATCGGACCTTGAACAGATTCAAAAATCCACCCCATTAACTCTGTTTCTCTCTCCGAAGATGCTGCCAGACCTGCTGAGTGTTTCCAGCACTTTCTGTTTTTATTACAGATTTCCAGAATCCACAATATTTTCCCTTTGTACATTAAAGCTTGTTGTTTAAAACCACTTGGGCCTGAATCACACGAGGGTTTTGTTGCAGGACTAACAACAACCCTTCTGACCATGCCCTTAGGATATTGGTGTCACTGGATGGACCTGAGTTAAAGGTTTAAACATAACAAGGGTGAAGAGATTGATTGGTTCCGACCTGAGGAATTCAAAGAATATTTAGTTGTGGCCGAGTTATGAACAGTAGCCAACCCCATAAGCAAACGTAAATTAGTAGAGGATGTTTAGGTTGTGACCAACCGCAAGTAAAAGAAATAAGAATGAATGCAGACCAGAGAATTTATTATCTACAATTCATACAAGAGAAGCATTTAAGAAAGGAAAATTGGAAAGCTGTAGTTGTGCTTAGGCAAGGACAACAAACTATAAAACTAAAGAAACAATTAGAAGTGGAGAGCAATTGCAGCCAGAGCCTGGAAATTCAATTAGACCAAAAAACCCAAACAGATCAATATTACCAAAAGTTTGAAAACCCAAATTAGAAGAAAAAACCAGAGAGCACAACACTAAGCATGTCATTAGATTATCTTCAAGCTGAAAGTACAAGAAAATCAGAAACATGTAAAGCCAAGCAAGGAGAGTGGAAGGGTTTAATTAAGATTTTGAAACAAAAGGTAGAAGTGTTAACCGGTGCCTTAAGGTGTCCTCAAACAACAATAGGGGAGTTGGTGTAGTGCTGGAGACATGACAGACCCAGATAGACATGGTCAAAGAAAAATACAAGTGCTTGTGGAAAGTTTAGAGCAAAAGAAAGGCATGATATATGCTATAATTGCCAACCTCGCTGAGAATAGTAAAACTGGAGTCAATGGGAATCTGGGAAAACTGTCCGCTGGTTGGAGTCATACCTAGCACAAAGCAAGATGGTTGTGGTTGTTGGAGGTCAATCATCTCAGTCCCAGGACATCACTGCGGGAATTCTTCAGGGTAGTGTCCTAGGCCCAAATCTTCAGCTGCTTCATCAATGACCTTCCCTCCATCATAAGGTCAGAAATGGGAATGTTCGCTGATGATTGCACAATGTTCAGCACCATTCGTGACTCCTCAGGTACGGAAGCAACCCGTGTCCAGATGCAGCAAGACCTGGACAACATTCAGGCTTGGGCTGGTAAGTGGCAAGTAACATTCGCGCCACACAAGTGCCAGGCAAGGGTTATCTTAAACAAGAGAGAATCCAACCATCAACCCTTGATGTTCAATGGCATTACCATCACTGGATCCCCCACTATCAACATCCTTGTGGTTACCACTGACCAGAAACTGAACTGGACCAGCCACATAAATAGGACAGCAGGTCAGAGGCTGGGAATTCTGTGACGAGTAACTCACCTCCTGACTCCTCAATGCCCGTTCAACATCTACAAGGCACAAGTCAGGAGTATGATGGAATATCTCTCCACTTACCTGGATGGGTGCAGCACCAACAATACTCAAGAAGCTCGACACCATCCAGGACAAAGCGACCTGCTTGATTGACACCTCATCCACAACCTTCAACATTCACTCCCTCCACCACCGACGCACAGTGGCAGCAGTGTGTACCATCTACAAGATGCACGGCAGCAACTCACCAAGGCTCCTTCGACAGCACCTTCCAAACCCGCGACCTCTACCACCTAGAAGGACAAGGGCAGCAGATGCATGCGAACACCACCACCTGCAAGTTCCCCTCCAAGCCACACACCATGCTGACTTGGAACTATATCACCGTTCCTTCACTGTCACCGGATCAAAATCCTGGAACTCCCTCCCTAGCAGCACTGTGGGTGTACCTGCACCCCAAGTAATACAGCAGTTCAAGAAGGCAGCTCACCACCACCTTCTCAAGGGCAATTAAGGATGGGTAATAAATGCTGGCCTAGGCAGTGGCACCCGCATCCCATGAATGAATAAAAAAAAAACACAAGATCGCAGAGCTTGTTAACAGGTGTGAGCTTGACTGCGATAAGGAGCAGGAAGAACAGAGTCCAGAACCAGGACCTCCTAACATGTAGCAAACTCCCCACACAATGATAAGAATGCAGCAGGCATTGACGTGGGGCTCTCTAAAATTCCTTGGACCTCCCTGTATGGAAGTGGATGGGAATATGTGGAGGTTTACTGACCGCTAAGCGCATTGCACTTTTGAACTACAAGAAAGCCCCCAGCGATTTAACATCCGCAGCACTTAAAGCAGCCAGAAGTACTGCACAAAGAACAGCTAGGCGTTGCGCAAACGACTACTGGCAACACCTATGCAGTCATATTCAGCTGGCCTCAGACACCGGAAACATCAGAGGAATGTATGATGGCATGAAGAGAGCTCTTGGGCCAACCATCAAGAAGATCACCCCCCTCAAATCTAAATCGGGGGACATAATCACTGACCAACGCAAACAGATGGACCGCTGGGTTAAGCACTACCTAGAACTGTACTCCAGGGAGAATGCTGTCACTGAGACTGCCCTCAATGCAGCCCAGCCTCTACCAGTCATGGATGAGCTGGACATACAGCCAACCAAATCGGAACTCAGTGATGCCATTGATTCCCTAGCCAGCGGAAAAGCCCCTGGGAAGGACAGCATTACCCCTGAAATAATCAAGAGTGCCAAGCCTGCTATACTCTCAGCACTACATGAACTGCTATGCCTGTGCTGGGACGAGGGAGCAGTACCCCAGGACATGCGCGATGCCAACATCATCACCCTCTATAAAAACAAAGGTGACCGTGGTGACTGCAACAACTACCGTGGAATCTCCCTGCTCAGCATAGTGGGGAAAGTCTTTGCTCGAGTCGCTCTGAACAGGCTCCAGAAGCTGGCCGAGCGCGTCTACCCTGAGGCACAGTGTGGCTTTCGTGCAGAGAGATCGACTATTGACATGCTGTTCTCCCTTCGTCAGATACAGGGGAAATGCCGTGAACAGCAGATGCCCCTCTACATTGCTTTCATTGATCTCACCAAAGCCTTTGACCTCGTCAGCAGACGTGGTCTCTTCAGACTACTAGAAAAGATCGGATGTCCACCAAAGCTACTAAGTATCATCACCTCATTCCATGACAATATGAAAGGCACAATTCAACATGGTGGCTCCTCATCAGAGCCCTTTCCTATCCTGAGTGGTGTGAAACAGGGCTGTGTTCTCGCACCCACACTTTTTGGGATTTTCTTCTCCCTGCTGCTTTCACATGCGTTCAAATCCTCTGAAGAAGGAATTTTCCTCCACACAAGATCAGGGGGCAGGTTGTTCAACCTTGCCCGTCTAAGAGCGAAGTCCAAAGTACGGAAAGTCCTCATCAGAGAACTCCTCTTTGCTGACGATGCTGCTTTAACATCTCACACTGAAGAATGCCTGCAGAGTCTCATCGACAGGTTTGCGTCTGCCTGCAATGAATTTGGCCTAACCATCAGCCTCAAGAAAACGAACATCATGGGGCAGGATGTCAGAAATGCTCCATCCATCAATATTGGCGACCACGCTCTGGAAGTGGTTCAAGAGTTCACCTACCTAGGCTCAACTATCACCAGTAACCTGTCTCTAGATGCAGAAATCAACAAGCGCATGGGTAAGGCTTCCACTGCTATGTTCAGACTGGCCAAGAGAGTGTGGGAAAATGGCGCACTGACACGGAACACAAAAGTCCGAGTGTATCAGGCCTGTGTCCTCAGTACCTTGCTCTACGGCAGCGAGGCCTGGACAACGTATGCCAGCCAAGAGCGACGTCTCAATTCATTCCATCTTCGCTGCCTTCGGAGAATACTTGGCATCAGGTGGCAGGACTATATCTCCAACACAGAAGTCCTTGAAGCGGCCAACATCCCCAGCTTATACACACTACTGAGTCAGCGGCGCTTGAGATGGCTTGGCCATGTGAGCCGCATGGAAGATGGCAGGATCCCCAAAGACACATTGTACAGCGAGCTCGCCACTGGTATCAGACCCACCGGCCGTCCATGTCTCCGTTATAAAGACGTCTGCAAACGCGACATGAAATCGTGTGACATTGATCACAAGTCGTGGGAGTCAGTTGCCAGCATTCGCCAGAGCTGGCGGGCAGCCATAAAGACAGGGCTAAATTGTGGCGAGTCGAAGAGACTTAGTAGTTGACAGGAAAAAAGACAGAGGCGCAAGGGGAGAGCCAACTGTGCAACAGCCCCAACAAACAAATTTCTCTGCAGCACCTGTGGAAGAGCCTGTTACTCCAGAATTGGCCTTTATAGCCACTCCAGGCGCTGCTTCACAAACCACTGACCACCTCCAGGCGCGTATCCATTGTCTCTCGAGATAAGGAGGCCCAAAAGAACTGACCTATAAATGTTTAACAGAGCTGTAGTCTTATCTTTGATGTAGGAAGTATTTGGAGCATTTTAATCAATGTATTTTCTGCAAACATCTTCTGTTTTGAGTTTCTTAATCATTTCCTCTATGTATGTATACATATGTGTATTATTTTTGAGATACATTGAGGCATGTATTTTGTTGTGAACTGATTTAAACTGTGAGAATATTCCTTGTCTCACAACCTGGAAATACCACGCAGTAAGAATAAAATGAAAGAGTAAATATGGTTGTTAAGTATGTTAATTTCAAATTGAGATTGTGGACCCAGAATGAGGGAATACTCTCAGTTTTACAGAATAAGTCAACATGGTGGTTAGCACTGCAGCCTCATAGCTCCAGCAACCCAGGTTCAATTCTGGGTACTGCCTGTGCGGAGTTTGCAAGTTCTCCCTGTGTCTGCGTGGGTTTCCGCCGGGTGCTTTTCCAGTTTCCTCCCACAGCCAAAGACTTGCAGGTTAATAGGTAAATTGGCCATTGTAAATTGCCCCTAGTGTAGGTAGGTGGTAGGAGAATGGTGGGGATCTGGTAGAGAATATGGGGTTAATGTAGGATTAGTATAAATGGGTGGTTGTTGGTCGGCACAAGTGGGCCGAAGGGCCTGTTTCAGTGCTGTATCTCTAAATAAATAAAATAAATAATGCAGGATTAGTATAAATGGATGGTTGTTGGTCGGCACAGACACGGTGGGCCGAAGAGCCTGTTTCAGTGCTGTATCTCAAAATAAAAAATGGTTTTACTAAAGGGAAATCCTGTTGAACAAATTTATTAAAGTTTTTTGAGGATAAACTAGCAAGATAAACAGGAACCAGCAGATGTCATATACTTGGATTTTCAAAAGGCATTTAAAAAGGGAGGTAGAGAGAAAACAGGGAATTATCGACCAGTCAGCCTGACGTCAGTAGTGGGGAAAATTCTAGGGTCCATTATCAAAGATTTTATAGCAGAGCACTTGGAGAACAGTGGTAGAATCTCTCAGAGTCAGCATGAATTCTACTAGAATTCTTCGAGGATGTAACTAGTAGAGTTGATGAGGGGGAGCCATTGGATGTGGTTTATTTGGACTTTCAGAAGGCTTTTGACAATGTCCCACATAAGAGATCAGTGTGTAAAATTAAAGTGCATGGGACTGGGGGTAGTGTCTTGCGAAGGATAGAAAATTGGTTGGCAGACAGGAAACAAAGAGTAGGAATAAACGGGTCTTTTTCCGAATGGCAGGCAGTGACTCGTGGGGTACAACAGATATTAATGATTTAGATGAAGGAACTAAATGTAATATCTCCAAATTTGCAGATGACACAAATGGGTGGGACAGTGAGTTGTGAGGAGGATGCAGAGAGGCTTCGGGGTGATTTGGCCAAGTTAAGTGAGTGAGCAAATGCATAGCAGATGCAGTATAATGTGGATAAATGTGAGGTTATCCACTTTGGTAGCAAAAACAGGAAGGCGGATTATTATCTGAATGGCGAGAAACTGAGAGAGGGGAATATGCAACGAGACCTGGGCTTTCTCGTACACCAGTCGTTAAAGGTAAGCATGCAGGTGCAACAGGTGGTAAAAAAGGCAAATGGTATGTTGGCCTTCATAGCGAGAGGATTTGAGTACAGGAGCAGGGATGTCTTGCTGCAATTATACAAGGCCTTGGTGAGGCCACACCTGGAATATTATGTGCAGTTTTGGTCTCCTTATCTGAGGAAGGATGTTCTTGCTATAGAGGGAGTGCAGCGAAGGTTTACCAGACTGATTCCTGGGATGGCGGGACTGACGTATGAGGAGAGATTGAGTCGGTTAAGATTATATTCGCTGGAGTTCAGAAGAGTGAGGGGGGATCTCATAGAAAAACCTATAAAATTCTAACAGGACTTGACAAAGTAGATGCAGGAAGGATGTTCCTGATGGTGGGGGAGTCCAGAACCAGGGGTCATAGTCTAAGGATACGGGGTAAACCTTTCAGGACTGAGATGAGGAGAAATTTCTTCACCCAGGGAGTGGTGAACCTGTGGAATTCACTACCACAGAAAGCAGTTGAGGCCGAAACATTGTATGTTTTCAAGAAGGAGTTAGATATAGCTCTTGGGGTGAAAGGGATCAAAGGATATGGGGGGGAAAGCGGGAACAGGTTACTGAGTTGGATGATCAGCCATGATCATAATGAATGGTGGAGCAGGCTCGATGGGCCGAATGGCCTACTCCTGCTCCTATTTTCTATGTTTCTATAAGATGCCATACAAAAGGTTAATTGGCGAGATAAAGGCTCATGGAGTTGGGAGTAATACATTCGCATGAATAAATGATTGATTATCAGACAGGAAGCAACAAGTGGGCATAAATGGGGCAGTTTCAAGTTGGCAGGCAGTAAATAGTGAAGTGCCGCAAGGATCAGTGCTGGGGCCTCAGCTATTTACCATCAGTATCAATGACTTGGATGAAGAGACAGAGAGTAATGTATCTAAGTTTGCTGATGATACAAAATTCAGTGGAAAGGTAAGCTGCGGGGAGGACAGAGAGAGGCTGCAAAGAGATATAGACAGGTTAAGTGAGTGGGCAACAAGATGGTAGATGGAGTGTAATGTAGGGAAGTGTGAAGTTTTCACGTTGGTATTAAGAATACAAAAGCAGAATATTTTTAATAGGTGTGCAACTTGTAAGTGTCAATGGTCAAAGAGACTCGGGTGTGCTTGTACAAGGAACGTAAAAAGTTAACAAGCAGGTACAACGAGAAATTAAGAAGGCAAATGGCATGTTGTCCTTTATTGCAAGGGGATTGGAGTACAGGAATAAGGATGTATTGCTATAATTGTGCAGGGTTTTGGTGAGACCACATCTGAATACTGTGTGCAGTTTTGGTCTCCATATTTAAGAAAGGATATACTTGCACCGGAGGCAGCGCAGCGAAAGCTGATTGATTGATTGACTGATTGATCCCTGGGGTGAGGGGTTGCCTGTGATGAGAGGCTAAGTAAATTGGACCTGAATTCTCTGGAGTTTAGAAGAATGAGAGGAGATCTCATTAAAACATATAAGATTCTGTAGGGACTGGATAGGGTAGACACTGAGAGGTTATTTCCGTTGGTTGGGGAATCGAAAACATGGGGTACAGCCTCAGGATAAGGAGCCGATCATTTAAGACTGAAATGAGGAGAAATTACTTTACTCAAAGGGTTGTGAATCTTTGGAATTCTCTACCCCAGAGAGTTGTGGATGATCCATCGTCGAATACACTTAAGGCTGGGATAGACAGATTTTTGGTCTCTCAGGGAATCGAGGGACATGGCGAGCAGGCAGGAAAGTGGAGTTGAATCCAAAGATCACCTAATAACAACAACAAAAACTTATATTTCTAAAGCATCTTCAATGTAATTAAATGTCCCAAAGTGCTTCACAGGAGCATTTCTCAAACAAAACATGACATTGAGCCACATAAGGAGATATTAGGTCAGATGACCAAAATCTTGGTCAAAGAGGTAGGTTTTAAGGAGTGTCTTAAAGGAGGAAAGTGAGGCAGAGAGGTGGAGAGGTGTAAGGAGGAAATTCCAGAGCTTAGAGCCTAGGCAATTGAAGATACGGCCACGAATGGTGGAGCAACTCAAATCTGGGAGAGGCCAAAATTAGATGAGTGCAGCTATCTCAGAGGGTTGTGGAGCTGGAGGAGATTACAGAGATAGGGAGGGGTGAGGCCATGGAGGGGTTTGAAAACAAGGATGAGAATTTTTAAATCAAGACATTGCTTGACTGGGAACTAATATAAGTCAGAGAGCACAGGGGTGATAGGTGAATGGGACTTGGTGCGAGTTAGGACATGGGCAGCAGAGATTTGCATGGCCCTACAGAGGTAGAATGTGGGAGACTAGCAGGGAGTGCATTGGAAGTTAAGTCCAGAGGTACAAAAGCATGAGTGAGGATTTCAGCAGCACATGAGTTGAGACAGGTGCAAAGACTTAGTGTGGTCAGAAGCTCATCTCGGGGTCAAATATGACACCAAGATTGTGAACAGAATGGTTTACTCTCAGACTGTTGCCTGGGAGTGGGATGGAGTCAGTAGCTAGGGAATGGAGTTTGGAAAAGGGACTGAAGACAGTGGCTTCAGACTTCTGAGTCTTTAATTGGAGGAAATTTCAGCACATCCAGTTTCGGATGTCGGATAAGCAGTCTAATAATTTAGCAACAATGGAGTAGAGAGAGATGGTGATGAGGTAGAGCTGGGTGTTGTCAGCATACATGTGAGTACTAACACTGTGCTTTTGGATGATGTTGCTGAGGGGTAGCATGTAGACGAGAAATAGGAGGCCAAGACCTTGGGGGACACCAGAGGTAATGGTGAGGGAGCAGGAAGAGAAGCCATTGCAAGTGATTCTCTGGCTACAATTAGATAGGCAAGGACAGAATCAGATGAGAGCAGTCCCAGCCAGCTAGACAGCAGTGGAGAGGCATTTGAGGTGGATGGTGTGGTCAACTGAGTCAAAGGCTATAGACAGATCGAGAAGGACAAGAAGGAATTGTTTACCTTTGTCACAGTCACATGGGATGTCGTTTGTATCTGTGATATGAGCCATTTTGGTACTGTGGCAGGGTAGAAACCTTATTGGAAGGGCTCAAACGTGGAGGTGACAACACGTTCAAGAATTTTGGAGAGGAAAGGAAGATTGGAATATTGGAGATGGGCAGTAGTTTGCAAGGACGTTGGGATCAAGGGTTGCTTTTTTGAGGAGGGGTTGATGACAATGATTTAGGGGAGAGAGAGACAACAACAGAACAGAGAGAGCCATTAACAATATTGGCTAACATGGGAACATGGGGAAAGGTTGGATGGTCAGCAGTTTAGCGGGAATAGGGTCGAGGGAGCAGGAGGTGGGTCTCATGGACAAGATGAGCTTGGAGAGGGCATGAGGGGAAAAAAAGTGAGAAACTAGAGAAACATGCAAGTTCAGGACTAGGGCAGGGGGGACCCCTGGGGGAAGTTTGGGCCGGTGGGCTAGGGGAAGAGAGGGATGCAGCAGAGGCAGCTGATCGGATGGTCTCAATCTTAGTGGCAAAGATGTCCATGAGCATCTCGCACTTAGCATTGGAGGTGAAGGTAGAGGAGACATGGGAGAGGCATTTAAAAAGACAGTTTGTAGTTGAGAAAAGAAGCCAAGGGTTATCTTTTCATTCCAGGATGTTCCTGGAATAATGAGCAGTTTTGGCAGATGAGAGCAGGACCCAATATCCACAGACATCCCATAATATCCACAGACATTTTCCTGTCCACTACTTTGGTCATCTCTTCAAAAGAAATTCATTCAGGCTCGTCAGGGGTGACCTACCTTTAACAAATCCCTGCTGACTATCTCTGATCAACCGAATATTTTCAAGGTGTCAGTCACTCTATCCTTAATTACAGATTCTAACAATTTCCTGCCAACAGATGTTAGGCTAACTGGTCTACACTGGTTTCCCTCTCTTACCTTTCTTAAATAGCAAAGTGACATCACCTTCAGCAGGACTGATTTAGTGGATTCCAGCAGAGGCTGACAAGAGGCAACAGACCTTTCAAGTGGTCAAAGTCTGAGCCCATTCTAAAATCACACACTGGCCCAGAGAGAACAGCAAAGCAGATCAACTAGCCAATAGGTTCAAGACCGTCGTAGAAGTGTAGGAACTGCCCTGGAGCCTTGTATAGCAGATAAATAAAGTACAAAGTGAAACATCACTTTAGATCTTCTGGAGGTGAGGACCCTTGCAGTAAATCGGTCCAGGCACCCATCAGAAGCAAAGCTCATGGCCCAAGGATGTTTTCAACAGAAAAGAGCAGGATAACTTGTTATTTTATCAAGGCAAATGGATAGTCTCATAGTCACTCCATAATGAGGGGATCCACCGATCCCACCCCTCGTGGGCACCAGAAGGGTGGCAACCTGGTTCAAAGGCTGGTGCAGCAGATGTGGTGGTGTTGTTTGGATAAGACCATGAATGCCATTTTTAATGACTGCCTCATGTACACCCAGTATGATCATGGGCACAGATTTAAAACTCCCTCTAGCCAAGTCCTTGCATCTGATGGCCCATGGAGAAATTTGCAGATTGATCGCAGTGGCCTGGTTCAAAGAATGCAGAATGGTATGCCTTGGTTATAATTGACTGTTTCTCCAAATGGGGATAAGTAGCAATCACCAGAAATTGTATATTGGTTTGAAGGCAAAAGCACTAAATTTGAGGGCATAAAGGAGGAGGGAGGAAAAGAGTCTGTTCTTTTTCGACTGTTACAAGCCTAAGGAGTTCTTCAGCGCACTGTCTCAGGCCCATGGCAAGGTTGCAATGCCACTGTTTTACCCTTTGTTTTCAATGTATAAGAATGTTACAAAGATTTAGTTTAGTTGTGAACATTAATCTTTTCTTCAGTTATATTCTGTATTTTACAGTCATTTGGAAAGGCAAGGGAGAGGGTATCAGAGAGATTTCCTCAATTTCAGCCCTAACAATCTCACCCAAGGCCTAAAAAAGTCTTTGGGTCTCCTCCCAAACCTTTAAATAGCTGGTCACACATTTTGGAGCTGTACAGTAAGAAAGAATTGCATTCCTATAGCTCTTTCATGACCTCAGGATGTCCCAAAGCATTTTAACAGCCAATGACCCCACCACCGAACATCAAGCTACTGTCCACAGGACTGTCACTGACCTCATCTCCTCTGGAGATCTTCCCTCCACAGCTTCCAACCTCATAGTCACACAACCCCGGACAGCCCGCTTCTACCTCCTTCCTAAAATCCACAAACAGGTCTGTCCCGGCAGACCCATTGTTTCAGCCTGTTGCTGCCCCACTGAACTCATTTCTTCCTGTCTTGGCTCTATCTTTTCTCCCCTGGCTCAGTCTCTTCCCACCTACATCCGTGACTCTTCAATGCCCTACGTCATTTTGACAATTTCCAGTTTCCTGGCCCTAACCGCCTCCTCTGCGCTATGGATGTCCAATCTCTCTACACCTCCATCCCCCACCAGGACGGTTTGCGGGCTCTCCACTTCTTCCTTGAACAGAGGCCCAACCAGTCCCCATCCACCACCACCCTCCTCCGCCTCGTTGAGGCACTTTATTTGCTTAAAACCTATTACATTTCTGACCTTTGCCAGTTCTGAAGAAAGGTCACTGACCTGAAACGTTAACTCTGCTTCTCTCTCCACAGATGCTGCCAGACCTGCTGAGTATTTCCAGAATTTCTTGTTTTTATTTCAGATTTCCAGCATCTGCAGTTATTTTGCTTTTATTAACAGCCAATGAATTAGTTCTGAGGTGTTATCCCTGTTGTAATGTAGGAAATGTGGTAGCTAATTTGCATGCAGAAAGGTCTCACAAACAATAAGATAAATGACCAGATAATCATTTTTCTTTACTTATGTTGGGTGATAAATATTTGCCGGGACACGGGGTACTCCTCTGCTCCATGGCGAATAGTGGAAGGGGACCTTTTACATCCATCTGAGAGGGGGAGACGGACCACCTGAATTTAGTGCCCAAGCAGTTGTGGGTTCATTCTTGATGACCGGGATCTGATTGGAACTCTGACCTGTATAAAGATATAGACTTGGGAAAACACGGAGGTGTTGGTGTGGCAGATAGAAGTCCAAACCTGCTGTGATACTGTGATAAAGGAGAATCCAGGGCCTCACAGTTCTTGCTTCTACATGAAAATTAGCTACATGTGGGTCATAGATTTGTTTAAAAATCTGTTACCCAGAAGGTACCACTTTCAAAATACAGGCATATACATGCTCAGTGTCAGTCAATAAATTGGAATTCCCCTTGGAGAAACATAATTACATTTCACACTGATTGAAAAATGGGCATGGAAGTTTAGATCAGTGATGGGGTGATCACTCAAGAATCACATTTGGATTAATTTGGGATTCAAACCATTGAAAATGGTCCATATTTGATTCCGTGTTTCAGTAGAAGTTAGTCATGAGTCAGGAGATCGAGCTTCAAGGAGCTCCAATACATGTCTGTCTGCATGGGCGAGAACCAAACTACATTCAGGTTAGGAAGAATTAGATTTATTGATCCATTTTCAAAGAATTAAAGTTGCTTTAAGCATGATCAGTTTGGTTAGGACTGCCACGTAAAGGCATAAAAATAAAGACCAAGCTTTCTCATGGAGCAGTTTATAAATATATTGGGCTGAAATTTATACTTCCTCCACCGATGAAAAGAATGGCGGCCCGCCCGCACAGGCTGCACTTCGAACAGCCACCGCAATATTAAGCGATATTAAGTGCCAGCCACCAGCACGAAGATCACACCGAGACTGACGGCGGGAACGTAAAGGTAACTAATTTGCTTATTTTAATTCATTTAAATGTGACTCCCGTCAGCGAGTGGCAGGGGGGCCGCCACGAGGTCTCGCGCTGCTGGCAATATCGGGCTAGGCCTTCCCAGCATCAAGGTCCATGGCGGGCCTCTCCCAGAGGCATTTTTTGCCCCCCTCTCGGGCCACGACCCCAAACGTTGGGGGGTTTGTAAAATTCAGCCCACTAAGTGAGTAGTGAGAAGGACTGAAAGTCCCAGGTCATCTTCCTGGTGCCGCTCTAAGTACGGGTGACTCTTGTTGGAACACAATGCTTGGATGGATGTTGCGTGAGAATAGGATTGGCTTTAGCGTTGACGTCCTTCACACAATGTTTAGACTCATACATCAACAAAATGGCCACTTAGGTGAAGTACCGTAGGGCTGCTGGGATATATCTCGGCAAAAAGTCAGCGTCTTTGAGTCGGGAATGAAATACATTATCATGAATAAATATTTAGGCAATGGAGTTTCATGCCTGTAACAAGTTGTATACCTTTTTTTAACAGATCCGTGTCAAGAGAAATGGACCTGCAGCCTCAACACCAACGAAAAAGTATCTTATGACTCCCCAGGAGACAAAACCTTGTACTTGCAGAGCTGTGTGCCGAGATTTCATCAGTAACAATCTCTCTCAGGTCAACAGGGATTGGTGCCTCTTCGAGCAGCAATCCAATCACAAACAGAATTTGTTCGAGCAAGTTTCTTCTCTGACAGGAAGGGAAAAAAAAGTCAGTAAATTATGAGCGTGAGGGGATACACTTAAGGACATGGCCATAAATCGTACTGCCCTTATTAAATCTACAGAGGAAAATGTAGACAACCTGTCTGGCTGCTGAAAGTGTGCAGCAGCTGAGAAATATTGTTGCTGCATCAAACAATTTGTTTCTGCAGAGCATTATTTACTGAATAAATGTCATCGGAGGAAAAATGTCTGCTATTACTCATAACTTCACCATTACACACCAGACCTGCACAACTAAACGAAAAGGCCATTCAAAAAGCCAATATGCTCCTTCTGATATGTTGATAAATACCTATACTTTAGAGTTTTACTATTTGTGCTTTTCCCCCCTCACTTCAGCATGGAAAGCAGCATGGGCTTAGTCTGAATTCTGGCATGGACTACAGCTATTGATACCTTCATGCCTACTGGTAATGTTATCCCATAATTAGCCGACAAAAGTATATCTGTGCAATAAGCCTGATCCTCTGCCAGTTAGTCTTTTGATTAGATTTATAGGGTAGAATTTTCAACTCTTAACCCCTGCTGAAACCATGGGGCAGTTAGCTGGTCGGGAACACACTGATATCCCCAGCAGGCTTTGACGAGGCTCTTTAACTGAGCCACGGCATTAATATCCTGCTTCCAGGTTCCCCGATCAATCAGGGAGGGCGGGCAGGATCACCTGCTGGATCTGTCAAAGGAAGGATTTCTAATTAAAGAACCCATGGTGTGGGTCAGAAAGGCTCAACTGGATGAAGATTCCTGAGGATGCAGCAACCACAGGGCTGGACAGGAGACTTGGAAATGCTGCTCCCCAGGTCTCTCACTCTTGACTGCTGCAGAATGTGAGGGGCTACAATGAGGTGAGTTCTCCCAATATGGGAGGAAGAGGTCAGTCTCTCCAACCAAGCAGGTGTAGATGGAAGTGGCCGAGGAAGTGAGCAGCAGAAGTGTGGCCCCTCCAACCTGGAGACAGCGCACAAAGAGGATCTAAGACCTCAAGAGGGCAGGAAAGGTGAATACATAACACTTTCAGGTGCCAAGCCCCACATTCTGACTTTTCCTTTCTCCTGCAGCAACTCCTCAGCCCAACACACCTTACTGCATCACTCATACCTCTCTCTCCAGGCACCTCACATCCCCATCTGAACAACCAATGCTCACACTCACCCTCAGCCTCTTGCCCTCTTACACCCATGCCTCACAGTCACATTCCACAAATGTTGTCCTTCCTTCCACTTCATACAAGCCATTTCTAACACTTATAATGCTCTGCTTTCTCTCCTTGCAGAAGAAAGAGCACATGACCTCGGGAAGAGGCAGGGACCAGAGGTGGGTTGGAGGGGGTTGGGGGGGGGGGGGGGGGAGCTGCCCTCCACTGACAGCCATCATATTGGTCACTGGTAATGTGTGCCCACCTGGTTCATTGGGAAGGAAATCTTGTTCCAGAAGGCTGCAGATGGCAGAAATGACCTGCTGGGCAAGCCTGAATTTCATGAGACACTGGTGCTCAGACATGTCGAGAGAACTGATCCTCTGCCTGTAGACCCTGTGTTGGGGGTCTCACCTCTTTGGAGTTGGATCTCTCTGTCCATTCCCTCTACCCTGTGGAGGAGCATGTGACTAAGGAGAAGGCAGCTGATGCCTGTGTCGCTGGTGTTGTTGGTGTTGCTGCTCCTCTTGCTCTTCATCAGAGATGAAAGATTGAGCTGTATAAGCTGTTCCCATGCCGTGGTGAAGGCTGGCAGCAGGGAAGTGCAGCTGAAGGGATTGAAGTGCAAGACAGTTAAACTGGCTTCCAAGAGGTTGGCGATAATCTGACAAGCACTGAAATCATTCTCTGAGAAAGAGTGCTGTGAGTAGCAACCTCTCACCTGGCCATGGCTCCAGTTCTTCAGTTTCACTGATCAAAGCCTGCCCAGCCTGTCAGTTTCACTGAAGAGCCTCTTCCTGCTGTGCACTCACCTCAATGAACCTAGCAAGTTACTGACAGCTCGGGAAATAGGTTCGCTGTCTGTTAAAGCCAGAATGCTGAGTTAAAGAGACACTTAATTGCCTGTTTGCATAACCTGATTACTATCCTGATAGCTGCATGGCTCACCTTCAAACCCGCCCAGGTGAAACCCAGAAGAGGGTGGCATGATGTGGGGATCCTGACCCAATGTTACTTTCAGGGAATTTAATTCCCTGTTTGCACCCAAACCTGCTTCCCGTTGCATGTAAAAATTCCTCCCAAAGTTATAATCACAATATCTCTTTGTCACATCTCGTGGCCCATTGAGTAGCAGACCCCGTGATCTTTTACCTACAGTGCAGTTAGCTAGGTCCTTAGGTGAGTGTTCCTTTTAACTGCAAGGCAAATGTTCCTTAGGAAATAGTATTCAAGCTGAAATTATTAACTGAAGGCATTCTCTTACAAAAGAAATTGCAAAAGTTAGGATACCTTGGTGAAAACATGCCTTAAGGTCAATGGTAATTTAAGGGCCAATTTTCCTGGTACCAGTGCTGGGTGGGTGCAAAAATGGGCAAGCCCGAGGCAGTAAAGAGTGTCCTATATCCTGTCAGAGCTCATTTTAACATTACACTATGTCCAGTGTTTGGGTGAAAAGAAGGAAGGACCAGAACTTTGAGCATGGCTGTAGATATTAAAGGCCTGAGGATGCAACTGTTTGTTCCTATGGAGAAAATGCTACTGAATAAAGTGTACAATTTGGAACGTCAGCAACTTTATTAGAAGCAAGCACAAAGGCCAAAATTGAAATTGCTAAGGAGAAATACCTAGCTGGTTGATTTTGTGCAAACGTCCACCGTCAGACAGCAGGGTTGGTAACTTAAGAGCATCCCACTTTGATGAAGAGGTGATTCAGCAATTGTTGCAGATAGTTGAGCAAGAGAGTGATGCCCTGTTTCCCCAGCATGCAAGAAAGGTACTCCAGCAGTGGCCTGTACAACACTGCAAGAGGTGTCGGAGGCCATAACTCCAGCAGCACTCACCACAGAATATGGATACAGTGCAGGAAGACCAGCAGATGGAGAAAAGTGTCACACATGCGTACCTCTCTTTCCTTCTTGAAGACGGGCCTTAAAACCTGTCTCTTTGACCAAGCGTTTGGAAAACTGCCCCAATATCTTATGTAGCTTGGTGTCAAATTTAATTTGAAAACATCACTGTGAAGGGCCTTGGGATGTCTTACTACATTAAAGTTGCTGGGCAAGAAATTGGGCTCATAGCACATACACCTGTGATGCGAATCATTCTGTACACCAGATTGACGAGGGCAGTAGCACACGAACATCTGCCGTAAGTATGCAGAGCAAGCACATCACGATGTCAATCAGTGTGCAATGCTGAGTTGACACCAGTGCTGCCATTTTGCAGCTCAATGTTCCAGATTCACACAAGTTGAGCAGCAGGTAGTGCTGCTCCACCAGATCTACTGAAAAGGATCATCAACCACTTACAGGTTAGTTGCTGGTTGACCTTTTTCTAGCTGTGGCTTCCATTCTGCAAATGTTTGGTGCTTTCTATAATTTAGTTAAAGTTTCAAAAGTCTACAGGGAGCGGTTAGGCAGGTGCTGAAGGGGTTTTTGCTGACTCCTGCACAAACCAATTGTTCCCAAACATGGCTGTACTAGTAGGCATTCCCCTTGGAATACAACATGACTGGGAGAATGAACAGAGGCCACACAGAGCAGGATAAGTTCCTGGGGGTTGGGGGGAGGAGAGGAGGAGAAGGACTCTCAGCAGGAGGCCATATGCACCCGGGGTGTTCAGGGAGCAATTCTCCTCTCTGAATCTCAATGTGGAACAATGTGCAAGACGCCTGCATTTCAGTAAGGACGCTGTCACTAAAATCTCCCACCTGCTGCAGCCATAACTGCAACCTCAGTGCAGGGTAAGGACTGCATTGCCAGAGTGGAGGTGAGCCTGACGATTAACATGAAACATGATAGAACAGATCTTTGATGTACTGAGACAACACTTCTGCTGCCTGGACTACTCTGGAGGAGCCCTCCAGTACTCAGCAAAGCACGTGTCAAGAATTGTGATGATTCACTAAATTCTGCACAACAGTGCCATTATGGGGGTACAGTGCTGGCCACCAGCTATATAGTGAATGGCTGAGGAGGAGAAGAAGAAGAAGAAGGAGGAGGAGGAGAAAAAAAGAAACCTGGAGAGCCCCTTGGTGGCCTGGCTGTCCATGAAGAACTCATCTGAGTGCGATACCAGTAACGGTGACCACAATTCCCCATTCATCAACAGTCCCACATTTCAAACTGACCATCACAGATTCCTACCACATTGCATACAAAAGTTAACCATTCACTCTCGTGCACACTCTTAGTGCCTGTCTTCCATGTGCTCCGACACAGTGCTACCCCAGTGGCTGCAGCACGGCTAGTGGAAGGCTGATGACTTTCACTGGGGGAGACTGCAGATGGCCTTGTAGGATGACCTTGATCAGCACTGGGCCTAGAAGCAGTTTCAGTTGCAGACCGCACCATCTTGGCATGGATGGCAGCAGTCTGACAGACAATAGCAAGGGCACTGGTGCAGTGGCAGTTGTGGGAGAATGGATGCTGTCATCCTGAGACAGGACAGCAGGTCCGTGCACCATAGGACCACTGCTACTTCCTCATGTTGGCTCCTCAGCTATCCGAGATATCTGTTGGAGGACAGATTGTTGGTCTGCTGTGATGCACTGCAATTCACAGCCTTGATAGCAGCAGTCTGAGCTTCCACACCAGCTGCTGCTTGAACTGCAATGGAAACTGAAACATCAGCATCAGACGCTGCATCATGGCTGGATCCACAAGTGTGCAAGCGGAGTTGGCACCCCTTCCATCCTGGAAAGCGTGTAAGCATGTGACCCAAGTTCCACAAAAAGCCCTGTGCCAAATTAATGCTGGACTCTTCCATGCTCCTTGACTTTACCTGTAGACCTCCCAATGCACCAAGCACTTTGAGGTGCAAATCCATCAGCATTCTTCCGTAGGCTCCCCAATCAAGTTCTCATGTAAGTCCTCTGCAGCAGAACCTTTGTGCCAGCTCACTCTCTGGCACCTGTGCTATCCTTGTCCCCTACACTGGCTGCAGCCCACTCATGTCCAGTGTCTGACCACATGCAGATCCCCTGCTAATCTATTCTCTAAGATAGGTACAGTGTCAATAACCGAGCTGCTGGATGCAAGGATGAAAGCAAGTAATGAACTTTCATCCTGAGAGGGAGGCGGGACTTTTAGGTGGGCATGCCAGGAAAATCGCAGCTCCGAACAGCTTGCGGTTTCCACCATGTTCTCAGCGATTTTGGTAGTAGGGCAACCGGCCCGAAAGTGACAGATAATCAATTGAGGCAGTTAACAAGCCACTAGACAGCTCATTGCAGGGCTGATTTATATTTTCGAGATGATGCACAGGAAACACGCTTGGTCAGCAACATATCCAAGGAGATAAAGCAGCTGCTCAGCAAGGAGCCAGTCAGAGAAGCAGGATCCATTTCTCACACTGCATACATGGTAGAATAAGCAGACAGGAGCTCATGCGTTGGCACACAGGGCCATTACAGGAGCAGAGCTCACAGAGTGTTTCAGGTGGAATTATTGGGGCTAATGTGGGGGAGGGCAGCTGTTCCCGTGCAGCTGGAGGCAAGTGAAGCCGTCACTGGACTTGGAGCTCAGCTACTCTGAGGTAGGGATGAGTCGTGATGAGGCGATTCGCGGCCTTCATCCAGGGAGAAGACTCGGAGGGCGGAGTTCCGGACCGGTAAGTATAAAAACCTTACCTCGGGTATTCGCGGCCTACATCCAGGGAGAAGACTCAGAGGGCGGAGTTCCGGATTGGTAAGTATAAAACCTTACCTCGGGGATTCGCGGCCTACATCCAGGGAGAAGACTCACAGGGCAGAGTTCCGGATCGGTAAGTATAAAAAACTTACCTCTGGTAAAAAAAACTGAAAAAGACTAAAAGAAAACTGAAAAAGTGACGTCACAGGAAAGCTGTGACCTGATTGGCTGGGAGGGAATTTGTACTGAATTTGAAAATAAAACATTGATAAAAATTGATTAAAACCTGAATTAACTAATTAATTAATAAATAGAGTAACTAAACCGGAGGGAGGAGATTACTGTATTTAGTTAGCATTTAATATTTATAGTAGAAATCTAGCACTGGGGACCATATAGTTAATTGTAACATAATTTAGTAAGGATTTAATAAGTATTTATTTATTTTTAATTAATTTATTAATTAGTGCTGGAAATGTTAGTCAAAGGGGTAAAGTGCTTCACCTGTGAGATGTGGGAGGTCCGTGACGCTTCCAACGTTCCGGATGACTACATCTGCAGGAAATGTACCCAGTTGCAGCTCCTCACAGACCGCATGGATCGGTTGGAGCAGCAATTTGATGCACTTAGGAGCATGCAGGTGGCAGAAAGCATCATAGACAGGAGTTTTCGAGAAGCGATTACACCCAAGGTGCAGGCAAATAGTTGGGTGACTGCCAGAAGGGGCAGGCAGTCAGTGCAGGAATCCCCTGTGGCTATCCCCCTCTTTAACAAGTATACCGTTTTGGATACTGTTGGGGGGATGGCCTATCAGGGGAAAACAACAGCAGCAGCCAGAGCAGTGGCACCACAGCTGGCACTGTTGTTCAGCAGGGAGGGACAAAGCGCAGAAGAGCAATAGTTATAGGGGACTCTATAGTCAGGGGCACAGATAGGTGCTTCTGTGGACGTAAAAGAGACTCCAGGATGGTATGTTACCTCCCTGGTGCCAGGGTCAAGGATGTCTCTGAACAGACAGGGGGTATTCTGAAGAGGGAGAGTGAACAGCCAGAGGTTGTGGTACACATCGGTACCAACGATATCGGCAGGAAGAGTGACGAGGTCCTGCAGGGGGAGTTTAGGGAGTTAGGTAGAAAGTTAAAAGACAGGACCTCTAGGGTTGTAGTCTCGGGATTACTCCCTGTGCCACGTGCCAGTGAGGCTAGAAATAGGAAGATAGTGCAGCTAAACATGGGGCTGAACAGCTGGTGTAGGAGGGAGGGATTCAGATATCTGGATCATTGGGATCTCTTCAGGGACAGGTGGGACCTGTACAAGAAGGATGGGTTGCATCTAAACTGGAGGCACAAATATCCTGGCTGCGAGGTTTGCTAGCGTCACTCGGGAGGGTTTAAACTAGTGTGGCAGGGGGGTGGGAACCAGGGCAGTAGGACAGCAGGTGAAATAACTGAGGAGGAACTAGTAAATAAGGCCAGTAGGACTAAGAGGAAGAGCAGGCAGGGAGATGTTGCTGAGCACAGCTGGACTGGTGGTCTGAAGTGCATTTGTTTCAATGCGAGAAGTATAACAGGTAAGGCAGATAAACTTAGAGCTTGGATCAGTACTTGGAACTATGAGGTTGTTGCTATTACAGAGACTTGATTGAGGGAAGGACAGGATTGGCAGCTAAATGTTCCGGGATTTAGAAGCTTCAGGCGGGATAGAGGGGGATGTAAAAGGGGTGGGGGAGTTGCATTACTGGTTAAGGAGAATATCACAGCTGTACTGCGGGATGACACCTCGAAGGGGTCATGAAGATAGGCAATATGGGCGGAGCTCAGGAAGAGGAAGGGTGCAGTCACGATGTTGGGGGTTTACTACAGGCCTCCCAACAGCCAGCGGAGGTAGAGGAGCAAATATGTAGACAGATTTTGGAAAGATGTAAAGGTAACAGGGTTGTAGTGGTGGGTGATTTTAACTTCCCCTATATTGACTGGGACTCACTTAGTGCTAGGGGCTTGGATGGGGCAGAATTTGTAAGGAGCATCCAGGAGAGCTTCTTGAAACAATATGTAGATAGTCCAACTAGGGAAGAGGCTATACTGGACCTGGTATTGGGGAATCAGCCCGGCCAGGTGATCGAAGTTTCAGTAGGGGAGCATTTCGGGAACAGTGACCATAATTCCATAAGTTTTAAGGTACTTGTGGATAAGGATAAGAGTAGTCCTCGGGTGAAGGTGCTAAATTGGGGGAAGGCTAATTATAATAATATTAGGCAGGAACTGAAGCATTTAGATTGGGGGCAGCTGTTTGAGGGTAAATCAACATCTGACATGTGAGAGTCTTTCAAACGTCAGTTGATTAGAATCCAGGACCGGCATGTTCCTGTGAGGAAGAAGGATAAGTCTGGCAAGTTTCGGGAACCTTGGATAACGAGGGATATTGTGAGCCTAGTCAAAACTTGGTTAAGATCAAGGTTTATTTCAAACATGATTACATTATGTAAGTGGAATGTCTGATTTCCCCAACGTAAAGGAAGTAATAAATGTCCAGACCATAATGACATGGTGCTGGAATAATTAGTTTTAATTAACTTGATGGGAAGCCTATAGTCTGCATATTACTGCAGAATAGTTTAGTTTGCATTATTATGGCAAATAAGACTGGTAATTTAATGTCAATTTGTGGGCAGTTTTATGCTGTGATCCTATACTCACTAACAGTTGTGGTAAGGGTGCTCAAATCATTTCACATGGAGTGACTTACAGCTGATAGTGAAGGGGGTACTTCTGTGTGGCTGGTTGGGTTGGCTTCAAATCTAAACCCAACAAGTAAAGGGAATAAGTAAAGGGAATATTTCCTTGCCGACATACTACCCAGTCAATTGCAAATTAAGTTTGGTACATGGGACCCGCATTTCATTGAAATCCTATTCTAAGTACCTGTTGCATCTGTTACTGTTGTAGGTAGCACTGTGATAGGCCGTTTCGATGTTAAAGGTGTCATGCTGTGCAGAATGCAATAGCTGATATTTTATAGTGAGTATGTCACTCTGTACAGTTACTGGGTTCCCACAAATCACTGGTAGTGCTTTCTGAAATGTTTTCACAATGGTGTCATTCGAGTTTTACTTGAAGACTTCAGCCTCTCTCAAAAGCCTGAACTTGGGCTTGATGTCTTTTCTTCTCAAAGCTGCAGCTCTGAACTGAATTTGGGTTGTGCAGTCTGAGCAAGTGCAATGCATTAAATTTTTCAGTATGTGTCAGTACTGTTCAGCCAGTATTTGATGGAATAATTCTCTTTGGGTTCTAGCACTTTCTACTCTGTAGCTTTTGAATAATTTTGAAAGCAAGAAGACAAAAGATCAGCAGCTTAATTGAGGTAAAATTTCTGTTGAACTTTTTTTTGCATAAGAGGATGTAAGATAATGAGGAACAAATGACTAAGTCTTGATTACATATCTGTCATAACTTTTGTTTAGTGTTCGACAAACTTCAAAAAATAAATTAAGCTGGAATGAAGGGCCAGGCAAAGGGGTGAGGAGGAGAGACACTGGCCAAAGAAGGGACAACCGAGACTTCATGTTAGTTAATGTCTGTTCCTTTTTTGTTAAAAAGTGGGATTTTCAAACCAACTAATTATCTGTCTGTTTTACACTGCCAGTTGAAAGGATAATTGCTAATTCCTTACACCATTTGAGGCACAGATCCTAATTGCTGACAGCTACAAGAGAAAGACGGAGAAAGGACCTGTAACCTTTGCAGCCTGGATGAATCTGTATGCCACGCTTACAGGAGTGTGGCAGGTTGCACCACCTGTTGGGGGTTTTCTACAAGCCTCCCAACAGCCAGTGGGAGGTAGAGGAGCAGATATGTAGACAGATTTTGGAAAGATGTAAAAGGTAACAGGGTTGTAGTGGTGGGTGATTTTAACTTCCCCTATATTGACTGGGACTCACTTAGTGCTAGGGGCTTAGATGGGGCAGAATTTGTAAGGAGCATCCAGGAGGGCTTCTTGAAACAATATGTAGATAGTCCAACAAGGGATAGGGCCGTACTGGACCTGGTATTGGGGAATGAGCCTGGCCAGGTGGTGGAAGTTTCAGTCGGGGAGCATTTCGGGAACAGTGACCAATAATTCCATAAGTTTTAAGGTACTTGTGGATAAGGATAAGAGTAGTCCTCGGGTGAAGGTGCTAAATTGGGGGAAGGCTAATTATAACAATATTAGACAGGAACTGAAGAATTTAGATTGGGGGCGGCTATTTGAGGGTAAATCAACATCTGACACGTGGGAGTCTTTCAAATGTCAGTTGATTAGAAATCAGGACTAGCATGTTCCTGTGAGGAAGAAGGATAAGTTTGGCAAGCTTCGGGAACCTTGGATAACGCGGGATATTGTGAGCCCCGTCAAAAAGAAAAAGGAAGCATTCGTAAGGGCTGGAAGGCTAGGAACAGACGAATCCCTTGAGGAATATAAAGACAGTAGAAAGGAACTTCAGCAAGGAGTCAGGTGGGCTAAAAGGGGTCATGAAAAGTCATTGGCAAACAGGATTAAGGATAATCCCAAAGGCTTTTTATACGTATATAAAGAGCAAGAGAGTAACTAGGGAAAGGGTTGGCCCGCTCAAGGACAGAGAAGGGAATCTATGTGTGGAGCCAGGGGAAATGGGCGAGGTACTAAATGAGTACTTTGCATCAGTAGTCACCAAAGAGAAGGACTTGGTAGATAATGAGCCTAGGGAAGGGAGTGTAGATAGTCTCAGTCATCTCATTATCAAAAAGGAGGAGGGGTTTGGTGTCTTGCAAAGCATTAAGATAGATAAGTCCCCAGGGCCTGATGAGATCTACCCCAGAATACGGAGGGAGGCAAGGGAAGAAATTTCTGGGGCCTTGACTGAAATCTTTGCATCCTCATTGGCTACAGGTGAGGTCCCAGAGGATTGGAGAATAGCCAATGTTGTTCCTTTGTTTAAGAAGGGTAGCAAAGATAATCCAGGAAATTATAGGCTGGTGAGCCTTACGTCAGTGGTAGGGAAATTTTTAGAGAGGATTCTTCGGGACAGGATTTACTCCCATTTGGAAACAATCAAACTTATTAGCGAGAGGCAGCATGGTTTTGTGAAGGGGAGGTCGTGTCTCACTAATTTGATTGAATTTTTTGAGGAAGTAACAAAGATGATTGATGAAGGAAGGGCAGTGGATGTTATCTATTTGGACTTCAGTAAAGCCTTTGACAAGGTCCCTCATGGCAGACTGGTACAAAAGGTGAAGTCACACAGGATCAGAGGTGAGCTGGTAAGATGGATACAGAACTGGCTCAGTCATAGAAGACAGAGGGTAGCAGTGGAAGGGTGCTTTTCTGAATGGAGGGATGTGACTAGTGGTGTTCCGCAGGGATCAGTGCTGGGACCTTTGCTCTTTATAGTATATATAAATGATTTGGAGGAAAATGTAGCTGGTCTGATTAGTAAGTTTGCGGACAACACAAAGGTTGGTGGAGTTGTGGACAGTGATGAGGATTGTCAGAGGATACAGCAAGATATAGATCGGTTGGAGACTTGGGCGGAGAAATGGCAGATGGAGTTTGAGATGGAGTTAGCATCGCAGCCTCACAGCCCCAGCGACCCGGGTTCAATTCTGGGTACTGCCTGTGTGGAGTTTGCAAGTTCTCCCTGTGTCTGCGTGGGTTTCCTCCGGGTGCTCCGGTTTCCTCCCACATGCCAAAGACTTGCAGGTTGAAAGGTAGAATGGCCATTATAAATTGACCCTAGTACAGGTAGGTGGTAGGGAAATATAGGGACAGGTGGGGATGTGGTAGGAATATGGAATTAGTGTAGGATTAGTATAAAAATGGGTGGTTGATGGTCGGCACAGACTCGGTGGGCCGAAGGGCCTGTTTCAGTGCTGTATCTCTAAATAAATAATAAAATAAAATAAAAAGAAAAAGGAAGCATTCGTAAGGGCTAGAAGGCTGGGAACAGACGAAGCCCTGGAGGAATATAAAGAAAGTAGGAAGGAACTTAAGCAAGGAGTCAGGAGGGCTAAAAGGGGTCATGAAAAGTCATTGGCAGACAGGATTTTAATACGTTTATAAAGAGCAAGAGGGTAACCAGGGAAAGGGTTGGCCCACTCAAGGACAGAGGAGAGAATCTATGTGTGGAGCCAGAAGAAATGGGCGAGGTACTAAATGAGTACTTTGCATCAGTATTCACCAAAGAGAAGGACTTGGTGGATGATGAGTCTAGGGAACGGAATGTAGATAGTCTCAGTCATGTCGTTATCAAAAAGGAGGAGGTGTTGGATGTCTTGCAAAGCATTAAGGTAGATAAGTCCCCAGGGCCTGATGGGATCTACCCCAGAATACTGAGGGAGGCAAGGGAAGAAATTGCTGGGGCCTTGACAGAAATCTTTGTATCCTCGTTGGCTACAGGTGAGGTCCCTGAGGACTGGAGAATAGCCAATGTTGTTCCTTTGTTTCAGAAGGGTAGCAAGGATAATCCAAGGATAATAAGGCCGGTGAGCCTTACGTCAGTGGTAGGAAAATTATTGGAGTGGATTCTTCAGGACAGGATTTACTCCCATTTGGAAACAAATGAACTTATTACCGAGACGCAGTATGGTTTTGTGACGGAGAGGTCGTGTCTCACTAAATTGATTGAGTTTTTTGAGGAAGTGACGAAGATGATTGATGAAGGAAGGGCAGTGGATGTTGTCTATATGGACTTCAGTAAAGCCTTTGACAAGGTCCCTCATGGCAGACTGGTACAAAAGGTGAAGTCACACGGGATCAGAGGTGAGCTGGCAAGATGGATACAGAATAGGTCATAGAAGACAGAGGGTAGCAGTGGAAGGGTGCTTTTCTGAATGGAGGGCTGTGACTAGTGGTGTTCCGCAGGGATCAGTGCTGGGACCTTTGCTGTTTGTGTTATATATAAATGATTTGGAGGAAAATGTAGCTGGTCTGATTAGTAAGTTTGCAGACGACACAAAGGTTGGTGGAGTTGCGGATAGTGATGAGGATTGTCAGAGGATACAGCAGGATATAGATCGGTTGGAGACTTGGGCGGAGAAATGGCAGATGGAGTTTAATCCAGACAAATGTGAGGTAATGCATTTTGGAAGGTCTAATGCAGGTGGGAAGTATACAGTAAATGGCAGAACCCTTAGGAGTATTGACAGGCAGAGAGATCTGGGTGTACAGGTCCACAGGTCACTGAAAGTGGCAAGGCAGGTGGATAAGATAGTCAAGAAGGCATACGGCATGCTTGCCTTCATCGGTTGGGGCATAGAGTATAAAAATTGGCAAGTCATGCTGCAGCTGTACAGAACCTTAGTTAGGCCACACTTAGAATATTGCGTGCAATTCTGGTCGCCACACTACCAGAAGAACGTGGAGACTTTGGAGAGGGTACAGAAGAGGTTTATCAGGATGTTGCCTGGTCTGGAGGGCATTAGCTATGAGGAGAGGTTGGATAAACTCGGATTGTTTTCATTGGAACGACGGAGGTGGAGGGGCGACATGATAGAGGTTTACAAAGTTATGAGTGGCATGGACAGAGTGGATAGTCAGAAGCTTTTTCCCAGGGTGGAAGAGTCAGTTACTAGGGGACATAGGTTTAAGGTGCGAGGGGCAAAGTTTAGAGGGGATGTGTGAGGCAAGTTCTTTACACAGAGGGTGGTGAGGGGGAGGTGGTGGAAGCAGGTACGACAGCGATGTTTAAGAGGCATCTTGACAAATACATGAATAGGATGGGAATAGAGGGATACGGTCCCCAGAAGTGCAGAAGGTTTTAGTTTAGGCAGGCATCAAGATCGGCGCAGGCTTGGAGGGCCGAATGGCCTGTTCCTGTGCTGTACTGTTCTTTGTTCTTTTGTTCTTTGAGGCACAGCAGCACCAGCAACAATTGCAGCCCCTTGGTGCAGAGGGACACAGAGGTGATGCCCGAGGGGCAGGGAGGGCATAGACATAGAAAAATAGAAAATAGGAGCAGGAGTAGGCCATTCGGCCCTTCGAGCCTGCTCCACCATTCATTATGATCATGGCTGATCATCCAACTCAGTAACCTGTTCCTGCTTTCCCCCCCATATCCTTTGATCCCTTTCGCCCCAAGAGCTATATCTAACTTCTTCTTGAAAACATACAATGTTTTGGCCTCAACTGCTTTGTGTGGTAGCGAATTCCACAGGCTCACCACTCTCTGGGTGAAGTAATTTCTCCTCATCTCAGTCCTGAAAGGTTTACTCCGTATCATTAGACTATGAGCCCCGCTTCTGGACCCCCCACCATCGAGAACATCCTTCCTGCATCTACCCTGTCAAGTCCTGTTAGAATTTTATAGGTTTCTATGAGATCCCCCTCACTCTTCTGAACTCCAGCGAATATAATCCTAACCAACTCAATCTCTCTTCATACATCAGTCCCACCATCCCAGGAATCAGTCTGGTAAACCTTCGCTGCACTCCCTCTATAGCAAGAACATCCTTCCTCAGATAAGGAGACCAAAACTGCACATAATATTCCAGGTGTGGCCTCACTAAGGCACCGTATAATTGCAGCAAGACATCCCTGCTCCTGTACTCAAATCCTCTCGCTATGAAGGCCAACATACCATTTGCCTTTTTACCGCCTGTAGCACCTGCATGCTTACCTTCAGCGACTGGTGTACGAGAACACCTAGGTCTCATTGCATATTCCCCTCTCTTAGTTTATAGCCATTCAGATCATAATCTGCCTTCCTATTTTTGTTACCAAAGTGGATAACCTCACATTTATCCACATTATACTGCATCTGCCATGCATTTGCCCACTCACTCAACTTGTCCAAATCACCCTGAAGCCTCCTCACAACTCACCCTCCCACCCAGCTTTGTGTCATCTGCAAATTTGGAGATATTACATTTAGTTCTCTCATCTAAATCATTAATATCTATTGTGAATAGCTGGGGTCCTCACACTGATCCCTGCGGTACCCCACTAGTTACTGCCTGCCATTCAGAAAAAGACCCCTTTATTCCTACTCTTTGTTTCCTGTCTGCCAACCAATTTTCTATCCATCGCAATACACTACCCCCAATCCCATGCACTTTAATTTTACAAGCTAATCTCTTATGTGGGACATTGTCGAAAGCCTTCTGAAAGTCCAAATAAACCACATCCACTGGCTCCCCCTCATCAACTCTACTAGTTACATCCTCGAAGAATTCTAGTAGATTTGTCAAGCATGATTTCCCTTTCGTAAATCCATGCTGACTCTGTCCGATTCTACCACTGTTCTCCAAGTGCTCTGCTATAAAATCTTTGATAATGGACTCTAGAATTTTCCCCACTACTGACGTCTGGCTGAATGGCCTATAATTCCCTGTTTTCTCTCTACCTCCCTTTTTCAATTGTGGGGTTACATTAGCTACCCTCCAATCTGTAGGAACTATTCCAGAGTCTATAGAATCTTGAAAGATGACCACCAATGCATCCACTACTTCCAGGGCCACTGCCTTAAGTACTCTAGGATGTAAATTATCAGGCCCTGGGGATTTGTCAGCCTTCAATCGCATCAATTTCCCCAACACCATTTCTCTACTAATACTGATTTCCTTCAGTTGCTCCCTCTCATGAAACCCTGTGTTCCCCAACATTTCTGGTATGTTATTTGTGTCCTCCTTTGTGAAGACAGAACCAAAGTCTGCATTTAGTTGGTCAGCCAGTTCTTCGTTCCCCATAATAAATTCCCCTGTTTCTGACTGTAAGGGACCTGCAGTTGTCTTCACCAATCTTTTTCTTTTCACATACGTATAGAAACTTTTACAGTCAGTTTTTATGTTCAACGCAAGCTTACTCTCGTACTCTATTTTCCCTTCTTAATCAATCCCTTGGTCCTCCTTTGCTGAATTCTCAAATGCTCCCAATCCTCAGGTCTGTTGTTTTTCCTGGCAAATTTATATGCCTCTTCCTTGGATCAAATGCTATCTCTAATTTCCCTTGTAAGCGATGGTTTGGCTACTTTTCCCATTTTACTTTTGCGCCAGACAGGAATAAACAATTGTTGCAGTTCATCCATGCGCTCTTTGAATGTTTGCCATTGCCGATCCACCATCATCCCTTTAAGTAACATTTCACAATCTATCATAGCCAACTCGCGCCTCATACCTTCGTAGTTTCCTTTATTTAGATTCAGGAACCTAGTCTCAGAATTAACTACGTCACTCTCCATCTTGATGAAGAATTCTATCATATTATGGTCGCTCGTCCCCAAGGGGTCTCGTACCACTAGATTGTCAATTATTCCTCTCTCATTACACAATACCCAGTCTAGGATGGCCTGTTCTCTAGTTGGTTCCTCAACGTATTGGTCCAGAAAACCATCCTGTATACACTCCATGAATTCCTCCTCTATGGTATTGTGACTAATTTGATTTGCCCAATCTATATGCAGATTAAACTCACCCTTAATTACAGATGTTCCTTTATCACATGCGTCTCTAATTTCCTGTTTAACGCCATTCCCAAAATCACCAATACAGTTTGGGGATCTATATACAACCCCCACTAATGTTTTTTGCCCCTTAGTGTTTCTCAGCTCGACCCATACAGATTCCACATCATCAGAGCTAATATCCTTCCTCACTATTACGTTAATTTCCTCTTTAACCAGCAATGCAATTCCACTGCCTTTTACTTTGTGTCTGTCCTTCCTAAATACTGAATATCCCTGGATGTTCATTTCACATCCCTGGTCACCCTGACGCCATGTCTCCATAATCCCGACTATATCATACCCGTTTACATCTATTTGCACGATTAATTCATCCACGTTATTGTGAATGCTCCACGCGTTAAGGCACAAAGCCTTAAAGCTTGTCTTTTTAACATTACTTGTCCCCTTCCCATTATTTTTCTCTGTGGCCCTGTTTGATTCTGGCCCTTGATTTCTCTGCTTATCACTTTTCTTATTCCCTTACTGTCTTTTGTTCTTGTCTTTGATCCCCCCTCCTCTGACTCCTTGCAAAGGTTCCCATCCCCCTACCATTTCAGTTTAAATCCTCCCCAACCACTCTGGCAAATAATCCCCCTAGGACATCAGTCCGGGTCCTGCCCACATGTAACCCATCCAATTTGTACTGGTCCCACCTCCCCCAGAACCAGTCCCAATGCCCCAGGAATCTAAAACTCTCCCCCTCACACCATCTCTTCAGCCACGTATTCATCCAATATATCCTGCTATTTCTACTCTGACTAGCACGTGGCACTGGTAGTAATCCTGAGATCACTACCTTTGAGGTCCTACTTTTCAACTTACTTCCTAACTCCCTATATTCTGTTTTTAGGACCTCTTTCCTTTTTTTACCTATGTCATTCGTACCAATGTGTACCACGACCATTGGCTGTTCACCCTCCTCCTTCAGAATGTCCTGTAACCGCTCTGAGACATCCTTGACCCTAGCACCAGGGAGGCAACATACCATCCTGGAGTCTCTTTTGCAGCCACAGAAACATCTACCTATTCCCCTTACAATTAAACCCCCTATAACTATTGCATTCCCACACTTTTTACTCCTCCCCTGTGCAGCAGAGTCAACCGTGGTGCAACAAATTGAGCTGTTGCTGCTTTCCCCTGAGAGGCCATCCCCCCCAACAGTATCCAAAGCAGTGTATCTGTTTTGCAGGGGAATAGCCACAGGAGATTCCTGCACTGCCTGCCTAGTCCTCTTGCTCTGCCTGGTGGTCACCCATCCCCTTCATGCCTGTGGGGTCTGAGCCTGCGGTGTGATCACCTCTCTATACGTGCTATCCACGATACTTTCCGCCTCGTGGGTGTTCCACAGTGGCCCCAGCTGCTGCTCCAACTCTGAAACCCGGGCTTCCAGGAACTGCAGATGGAGACGCTTCCTGCACACATGCTGCTCCCGGGAACTGGAATTGTTCCCGGCTTCCACATAGAGCACGAGGAGCACACCACGGCTTTGAGCTCTCCTGCCATGACTTAACCCTTTAAATTAAACCTTTTGGAAGATGCTTAATATCAAATAATATCAATTACTCTCGGGCCCTTCTTCCCTGGTCCTCGTTACTACAGAACTCCCTAAAGAATACTACTTACTATATATGAAAATAAACTGTAGACCTTTCTTTCCTTAGTTACTATGCCAGCTATTTAGAGCTATTCCCTAACAGCAGTTGCTCACCAACCAATCACCTTGCAGCTTTCCTGTGATGTCACTGTTGACTTTTTTTTTCTAACTCCGGCGTGCCTGGACTGCTCTCCCGGAAGGTAAGAGACTGGGCTTCAATCCTTGGGTTCGATTTATAGGCTCCGCTCTCGCCGTTCTCCCCACAGGTCCGTTCCGCTCCTCTCCGCTCCTGGAAGGTAAGAGCTACACTCACCAGAGGGTGTACAGCCAAAAAATCAGCTTTCTGGACATGTTGGTGCAGCAGTGTCAGCAGAGGCTGTGACTATCGAGGCAATTGCTTGCTCTTGTGGAGTCGGACCTCAGGCCTTGCTAGTCGCGTGGGCGCACCCTGCCCATAGCCGTGAAAGTGATGGAGGCGCTGAACTTCTTTGCTTCTCAGTCATTTCAATAGTAGCAGCTGACCTGTGTGGCATTTCGCAAGCAGCCACCCATCATAGCATCAGGAAGGTGATGAATGCCCTGTATAAGAGGGCATTGGAGACTGGTGGGGCCACTGAGGCCCAGAAGGTCGTGGGCTTTGCCTCCATGACAGGATTCCCTCAAGTGCAGGGCATGATTGGCTGCCCCCAAGTGGCCATAAATACCCCAGTGGAGCAGCTAGGGGCATTTATAAATAGGAAGGGTTTCCATTCCCTCAACACACAGCTGGTGTACGACCACCACAAGCGGTATCTGCAGGTTTGGGCAAGGTTTTCTGCCATGACACCTTCAGCTTGAGGCAATCGTAGGTACCGTAGCTATTCATGCCACCAGAAAGACTTTGTGGATGGCCGTTAGGGAGCAAGGATTATGCATTGATGAAGTGGCTGCTGGCCACCTGTGCGCAACCTTACAACTGAGACACAAAGTCACAACTGCTGCCATCTCAGTATAAGGGCCACCATTAAGCAGGCCATCAGAGGCACATGTGTTGCGCTTCTGGTGCCTTGACCAGTCAGAGGCACACTCAAGGGCTTTTCACATGGTGATGATATGCTGCGCTCTCCACAACATGGTCCTCCAGAGAGACGTAGACCTTGAGGAGGAAGATGTGGAGGAGTGGCACACATCTTCAGAGGAGGACAAGGAAGAGGAGGAATATGTGGTGTTCCAAGTCCTTCCAGAGTTTGGGCAGAGGTGTCAAACCATTGATCAGGATGGTAGGGAAGCTTGGGCTGCACTGATGCAGGCACACTTCATGACGGCTCACTCTGGATGGCATTTGCTCAGTACCACAACTTTCCCACAAGAAGCAGCCACATCCAAAATGGCCACCATGCAGACACGTTTGTTATTTCCCCACAATGCCTGGAAGACAAGTTGCCTCCGGTCACACAATGACCCCAACCACCCACCTTTGCATTGCACACCCAATTCATCATGCTGGTACCTTAAGGCCCTAAAAGCAGTGGGATCACACAATTCACTGTGCTCCCATCAACCATTTCATTACATTGAGGGTTAATCAGTGAACAAAACATTACAAAAGTCACCCAAGTAAACCACAAAGTGAAACTACTGACACAACACCGTCTGCATGCGACCGCTTCTACAGGGTCTCCCCTGTGTCTGAGATAGAAGTGGAGCAGGCTGCTCGCGTATGTGTGCAAGTGGCTGAGATGCCCATGGAGCCCGTCCTTGGCATCGCGATGCCAGTGGAGACACCACAGCAGGCTTCTTCACCTGCTTCAATGCAGAGGCAGCCTTGGCCAGGGGGGCTTGCTGTACAGACGGTGCCTCAGTCAGAGGGGACAAGCGGGCATCTAATGACGAAGGTGCCCTATTAGGGGTGGCCTGCTTGACATTATCCCTGCCTGCCCCAGCCCTTGCATGGCGCACGCACGTCTGAGGGAACCAGCAGTTGGTGGCATCTGGTTGCTTGTCCATGTATCTTTGCACATTCAGTGCAATTGACTAGTCAATGTTACAGAATGTAGCATGCATTCTGTGCTTAGTAGTGTGCTGTTCCTGCATCCACTCACCGTGATGCCGCATTTGGCTCTCCATGAGGTTGGCTCTCCACTCTTTCAATGGATGAGCTCATGCGTTCATATGCTTGAGACATTGCAGAACACATCTCATGAATGGACTCCTCTACTCTTTGCCCAAAGTTCTGCACTGCCTCAGGGAACTCCAACATTTGGGCACACATCTCCCGTTGTTGCTCCAGATAGACGCACCTTGTATATGACTCCAAAAGCTCGACGTCTCCGCACAGCTGAGTATGGCTGTGTCTTCCCTCCATCCTCCAAGGGGGACTGCCCAGAGCTGCCTCTGCCTCCCTCACCTTCTCCTGCTCACACGTGAAGTGCTGGTCACCTTGTGCCACCTGTTTCAAATCGAGTGAGGCCTCACTGAGGTGTGTGTTTCTCCACTGGCGGAGGTGCGCTTGACTGCTGTGATGGTGCTGGCTCTGATGCATCTTCCTCCTCTGAAGTTGCCACTGATGGCACAGTGGAATGCTGAGACTGCTCCTCCTCAACTGGCCCTGCAGGAGACATAAGACTTTGGTTAGGAAATCTCCGCTCTGTCAGTAGCTGCTTCTACAGAGCTGCAACAGCCCATAACAGCTAATACATTGTCATGGACGAGGATGGAGCATCATCCGCTTCACATGGAAATGGTAACATGCTTTCACCCTCTCTCGGATGGGCACCCATCTCACCCTCGCCAACTTCCTGCTAAGCTACCACCCAGGCAATTTCAAGGGCCTCCTCCTCCATGGCCATCAGTACAGCGATATGCATCACTCCATCACGGAGCATCCCATTTCCTGCACATTGTGTGATTTTTTTTCCTGCAATATCAAAAACCAGAGAGTTGAAACAATGGTGCTCTTCTTCACCACATCTCATGACATTTTGAGAACCCTGCCTCTCCATTCTGGGCAGTTCATCACAAAATGAAACTTCAAGTCACACCTGAAGCACTATTAACTGTTCCTTGGGCATTCCTGGGGTTTATCCACCTATTATTGCTGTTCCAGATCTATCCTCTGCTGTAATAACCAGATCTGCTAAAGCTGCTTTGATCCTCATTTTGCCTGCCTTTAACATTTCATGTATTGACTCTTGTGTCCAGTATCTGGACCATTTCGCAATCTGGTATTCACTGAGCCCTTTATTCTTGTGTCACCGCAAAATGTAGCATTCGTATCACAAAGGCTGAAGAAAATGACTTTCCCCAGGAATTTTTCAGCAGACATCTGATCAAACAGGGACTCCCTCTCTGAGAACCAAAGACCAGTTAGAACCAGGAGCATGCCCTTATGAGATGCCTTAGCACAATCCTGCAAGTTAAATGCTAGTATTAATCTAGAGATCCTCAGATTGAATTTTGTTAATCTTTTATACAATCTGTTAAAAGTCCATAGTATATTCCTCCTTGGAATAACCATCTGTTTTCCCAAATCCATCAAGTTCTGACCATGCCTCACAGACACTTAACAGAGCTACATTCTTGTAAATTTCATCCAAGCACTCTAATAGAAGATCCAATCCTTCACCACTTCCAAACTGATGGGCATCCAGCTCACAAAATACTTTACATTTGATTTTACTTCTGATAGGAAGCGACAATGCCAAGACCATACTTTATTTCTTCTTGATAGGTATGTAATCCATGTCTAAGAATCCACTTCATTCTTCCACTGGTCATATGGCTCAGACTCCGAGAACATAAGTGGGTAATCATACCCCAACAATTTATGCTTGCTTTCTGCTATTTTTCACAATGGCTACCAGGATTGCAGTTTTCTGCCTGCTTTTATTTTCCTCTTAGCTTCAAACATTCACCTTTAGGCAGCATTCTCTGCTATCGTGTTCTAATCATGAAACCCAGTTGGTGAAGGATAGAACTGGAGCCAATCGTTAAACACTTTTATATTTATTTACATATTTACACATTACAAGCATAGACCTCCCAACCCAACAACCACAGTTTTAGTCTGTGTCTATTTTTCTAGGGGCTGAATTGAATCCCCCGTTCATGCCCACCTTCTTTTTTCTTTTTCTTTTGGGCCTCCTTATCTCGAGAGACAATGGATACGCGCCTGGAGGTGGTCAGTGGTTTGTGAAGCAGCGCCTGGAGTGGCTATAAAGGCCAATTCTGGAGTGACAGGCTCTTCCACAGGTGCTGCAGAGAAATTTGCTTGTTGGGGCTGTTGCACAGTTGGCTCTCCCCTTGCGCCTCTGTCTTTTTTCCTGCCAACTACTAAGTCTCTTCGACTCGCCACAATTTAGCCCTGTCTTTATGGCTGCCCGCCAGCTCTGGCGAATGCTGGCAACTGACTCCCACGACTTGTGATCAATGTCACACGATTTCATGTCGCGTTTGCAGACGTCTTTATAACGGAGACATGGACGGCCGGTGGGTCTGATACCAGTGGCGAGCTCGCTGTACAATGTGTCTTTGGGGATCCTGCCATCTTCCATGCGGCTCACATGGCCAAGCCATCTCAAGCGCCGCTGACTCAGTAGTGTGTATAAGCTGGGGGTGTTGGCCGCTTCAAGGACTTCTGTGTTGGAGATATAGTCCTGCCACCTGATGCCAAGTATTCTCCGAAGGCAGCGAAGATGGAATGAATTGAGACGTCGCTCTTGGCTGGCATACGTTGTCCAGGCCTCGCTGCCGTAGAGCAAGGTACTGAGGACACAGGCCTGATACACTCGGACTTTTGTGTTCCGTGTCAGTGCACCATTTTCCCACACTCTCTTGGCCAGTCTGAACATAGCAGTGGAAGCCTTACCCATGCGCTTGTTGATTTCTGCATCTAGAGACAGGTTACTGGTGATAGTTGAGCCTAGGTAGGTGAACTCTTGAACCACTTCCAGAGCGTGGTCGCCAATATTGATGGATGGAGCATTTCTGACATCCTGCCCCATGATGTTCGTTTTCTTGAGGCTGATGGTTAGGCCAAATTCATTGCAGGCAGACGCAAACCTGTCGATGAGACTCTGCAGGCATTCTTCAGTGTGAGATGTTAAAGCAGCATCGTCAGCAAAGAGGAGTTCTCTGATGAGGACTTTCCGTACTTTGGACTTCGCTCTTAGACGGGCAAGGTTGAACAACCTGCCCCCTGATCTTGTGTGGAGGAAAATTCCTTCTTCAGAGGATTTGAACGCATGTGAAAGCAGCAGGGAGAAGAAAATCCCAAAAAGTGTGGGTGCGAGAACACAGCCCTGTTTCACACCACTCAGGATAGGAAAGGGCTCTGATGAGGAGCCACCATGTTGAATTGTGCCTTTCATATTGTCATGGAATGAGGTGATGATACTTAGTAGCTTTGGTGGACATCCGATCTTTTCTAGTAGTCTGAAGAGACCACGTCTGCTGACGAGGTCAAAGGCTTTGGTGAGATCAATGAAAGCAATGTAGAGGGGCATCTGTTGTTCACGGCATTTCTCCTGTATCTGACGAAGGGAGAACAGCATGTCAATAGTCGATCTCTCTGCACGAAAGCCACACTGTGCCTCAGGGTAGACGCGCTCGGCCAGCTTCTGGAGCCTGTTCAGAGCGACTCGAGCAAAGACTTTCCCCACTATGCTGAGCAGGGAGATTCCACGGTAGTTGTTGCAGTCACTGCGGTCACCTTTGTTTTTATAGAGGGTGATGATGTTGGCATCGCGCATGTCCTGGGGTACTGCTCCCTCGTCCCAGCACAGGCATAGCAGTTCATGTAGTGCTGAGAGTATAGCAGGCTTGGCACTCTTGATTATTTCAGGGGTAATGCTGTCCTTCCCAGGGGCTTTTCCGCTGGCTAGGGAATCAATGGCATCACTGAGTTCCGATTTGGTTGGCTGTATGTCCAGCTCATCCATGACTGGTAGAGGCTGGGCTGCATTGAGGGCAGTCTCAGTGACAGCATTCTCCCTGGAGTACAGTTCTAGGTAGTGCTCAACCCAGCGGTCCATCTGTTTGCGTTGGTCAGTGATTATGTCCCCCGATTTAGATTTGAGGGGGGTGATCTTCTTGATGGTTGGCCCAAGAGCTCTCTTCATGCCATCATACATTCCTCTGATGTTTCCGGTGTCTGAGGCCAGCTGAATATGACTGCATAGGTGTTGCCAGTAGTCGTTTGCGCAACGCCTAGCTGTTCTTTGTGCAGTACTTCTGGCTGCTTTAAGTGCTGCGGATGTTAAATCGCTGGGATCGCTAAATTGAATCCCCAGTTCATGCCCACCACCTGAATACAATTAAGCACAACTTACTTTACTAGATTGATACCTGGAATGAGCGGGTTGTCTTATAAGGAAAGGTTGGACAGACTGGGCTTATTTTCACTGGAGTTTAGAAGAATGAGGGGAGACTTGATTAAGGTCTTGACAAGGTAGAAGTGGAAAGGAACTTTCCTCTTATGGGGGAGTCCAGAACTAGGGGGCACTGTTTTAAAATTAGAGGTTGCCCTTTTAGGATAGAGATGAGGGGAAATTTTTTCTCTCAGCAGATTGTGTGACTTTGGAACTCTCTGCCTCAGAAGGTGGTGAAGGCAGGGTCATTGAATAATTTTAAGGCGGAGGTAGATAAATTCTTGTTAGGCGAGGGAATCAAAGGTTATCAGGGGTAGATGAGAGTGTGGAATTCGAGACACAAACAGATCAGCCATGATCTTATTGAATGGCAGAGCAGGTTCGAGGGGCCGAATGACCTACTTATGCTCCTAATTTGTATGTTGGTATGTTCATAATATACAATTAACACCAGAGGACTGGAGGACTCCTAATATTGTATCATTTTTTTAAAGAAATAGGAAAGGATAGCCCAAGTAATTACAGGCCAGTGAGACTAACCTCAGTGGTGGGCAAATTATTGGATAAAATTCTGTGAGGCAGTATAACTCATCATTTAGAGAGGCCCTGATTAATGAAGGATAGTCAGCATGGAATTGTTAAAGGAAGGTTGTGTCTGACTAACTTGATTGAATTTTTTGAGGAGGTAACAAGGAGGGTTGATGAGGGTAGCATGATTGATATAGTCTATATGGATTTTAGCAAAGCATTTGACAAGGTCCCACATAGAGTCATAGAGAGATACAGTACTGAAACAGGCCCTTCGGCCCACTGAGTCTGTGCTGATCATCAACCACCCATTTACACCAACCCTACATTAATCCCATATTCCCTGCCACATCCCCTCCTACATTAATCCCATATTCCCTACCACCTACCTACACTAGGGGCAATTTACAATGGCCAATTTACCTATCAACCAGCAAGTCTTTGGCGGTGGGAGGAAACCGGAGCATCTGGTAGAAACCCACACGGTCACAGGGAGAACTTGTAAGCTCTACACAGGCAGTACCCAGAACTGAACCCAGGTCACTGGAGCTGTGAGGCTGTGGTGCTAACAACTGCGCCACTGTGCCACCCTACTGATAGACAGATCTGTAAATTAAAAGCTCATGGGATCTAAGGGAAAGTGGCAAGTTATATCCAAAATTGGCTCAGTGGCAGGAAAAGAAGGGCTATGGTTGACAGGTGTTTTGGTGACTAGAAGGTTGTTTTCATTGGTGTTCGCAGGGCTCAGTACCTGGTCTCTTACTGTTCGTGTATATATCAATGATTTAGACATCAATGGAGGGGGCATGATAAAGAAGTCTGCAAATGATCTGAAAATTGGCTCTTTGGTTTACAGTGAGGAAGAAAGCTGTAGATTGCAGGAAGATATCAGTGGACTGGTCAGGTGGGCAGAAAAGTGGCAAATGGAATTCAATCCAGAGAAGTGTGAGGTAATGCATTTGGGGATGACAAACAAGGCAAAGGAATGCACAATAAATGGTAGGATTCTGAGAAGTGTAGAGGAACGAAGGGACCTTGGAATCAATGTTTACAGAGGTTAGCAGGACAAGTAGATAAGGGATCAAGAAGGTATAGAGGATACATTTCTTTATTGGCTTTGGCCTAGAGTATGAGAGCAGGGAGGCTATGCTAGAACTGTATAGAACACTGGTTAAACAGCAGCTAGAGTACTGCATATAGTTCTGGTCAACACAATACTGGAAGGATGTGATCATACTAGAGAAACGGCAAAAGAAATTTACGAGGATGTTGCCAGGAATGGAAAATTTTAGCTATGAGGAAAGATCTAATAGGCCGGGTTTGTTTTCTTTGGAGAAGAGAAGGCTGAGAGGAGATTTAATTGAGGTGTATAAAAAATATGAGGGGCCTAGATAGAGTGAATAGGAAGGACATATTTCCATTAGCAGAGAGGTCAATAACTGGGGACAAAGATTTTAAATAATTGGTGGAAGAATTAGCGTGGAATTGAGGAGTAATCTTTTCACCCAGAGGGTGGTGGGTATCTGGAATTCATTGTCTGAAAGGGTTGTAGAGGCAGAAACCCCAATTGCATTAAAAGAAAACACTTGGCTATGCACTTGAGGTGCTGTAACCTTTAGAGCTACATACCAAGAGCTGGAAGGTGGGATTAGACTGGATACTCTTTTTTGGCCAGCATTGACTAAATGGGTTAAATGGCCTCCTTCTGTGCAGTAAATCTTTCTATGTTTTTTCTCCTTCTAAAATAGGTACAGACAGATCTTTCTAATGAGGCATTAAACAGAGGCCCCTTCTACCCTCTGAGATGGATGTAAAAGGTCCTCGGGCACTATTTTGAAGAACAGCAAGGGAGTTCTCCCAGTGTTTCCTCAACTGACATCACTAAAACAGATTATCTGGATATTATCACATTTCTGCTTGTGGAAGATTGCTGTGTGCAAATTGGATCCACGTTTCCTACATTACAACAGTAATTACACTTGAAAATCATTTCAATGGTTGTAAAGCGCTTTGAAATTTTCTGAGTTCATGAAAGAACCATATAAACATGTCTTTTTTTTATCTTAAATCTGACAAAAGTTCTATTACACAGAATTACATGGAATGTACAGCACAAAAACAGACCATTCTGACCAACTGAGCTATGTTTGTATTCCAAATGAGCCTCCTTCCATCACACTTCATCTAAGCCAATACTAATTTCAAGATTATGTCTCCTTGTTCTTCCCCACCAGAGGAAATAGTTTCTCCCTATCTACCCTGTTAATTAATGACCTTGAGATTCATTGGTAAGCAGGAGGTGTTTGAACACGAATCATCCACTAGAAATGAATGAATGTTTCTGTGAAATAGTCTACAATCAATTCAACTGGAAGAAACAGCTTATTAGTGAATCCTCTCGACCCTCACTTAAAATCAAATAGCATGAGAAAAAGTGAACCATTTCCCGAAGCTTTCACTTTGAGAGCTTGAAGGGGAAGAGGTTGAGTCAGTGACCTGAAAGATAAACAAAGGTAATTCTTGTCTCGTCTCCCGAGAAATCCTGTAAGGCTAAAAGCCTGGGAAACATCTAACCTTTTCTGATACACTCTGGTGTTTCATTACAAAAGTAAGAACGCCTTTAAATGCATTGTTATTTTATTAAGATTGAGGAGTGCAAACAAAAGCTTATTGATTTTGAATACAATGAGGCCTTTGTCAGGTGGCCTTGTCATGAGTCTCAGTGAAACGAAGGCTTGGACAACCCTTCACCCTAAACTATCTAACATGTACGCACCTCAGATGCAAAAAAGGATTATACTTATAGAAGAAAATTGAGAAAAAAGAAACAAGTACTCCAAGTCCACAGGTCACACAATGGATGACCTTGCTGAAGTACAACCTCTTCCAGTAAACAGTAGCCGAGCTGCTTATTGAAACAATTCAATGTTGTGCTACATAAATTTGAGTTCATCCAACACTATGCTGCTGATAGCTTAACTCGCACCAAGTCCCGTTCACCCCCATGCTCACTGAGCTATACTGGTTCCTGATCCAACAGCACCTCCATTTTAAAATTATCATCCTTGTTTTCAAATCCCTCCATTGCCTTGCCTCTTGCTATCTCTGTATCCTGCTTGAGACCTACAAGACCTCAAGGTCTCTGTGCACTTCCAATGCCAGTCTCTTGCAATTCCCCGATTTTCATAGTTTCACTATTGGCAGCTATGCTTTCAGCTGCCTAGGCTCTAAGCTCTGGAATACCCTCTCTGACTCTCTACTGTGATTTCCTCCTTTAAGGCACTCCTTAAAATCTATCTCTCTGATCAAGCTTTTTGTCATTTGGCCTAATATCTCCTCCTTTGGCTCAGTGACAAAACTTTTATCGATAATGATATTTATTAAGCACTTTGGGACGTTTTCTGCATAAAAGGGGCTATATAAATGCAAATTGTTGTTGTGTGCTTCTGCTCCTGAATTATCTTTGGTAAATATTATCTTGGTTATCAGTCATTCTTGTTCCAACTGACTCAACAGCAATCTTCATCATTCTAACACCTTGGACATCATGGTGTCTGTTACACTTCATTTGCTTTGTATTTCAGCTTAACATTTCCAACAACCTTTACTTTCATTCACCAGAACCCTTCCTAAATCTGCAATCTTTCTGAAGTTCATGCAATTGAAGTGAACAATACTCGACCTTAAATACTTATAGCTGCTGCAGTTATCATCACTTCATCTGATTTAACCAACCATGGCAAACAAATCTTCTTGCATAAATAATTGTAGCTGATACAATTCAGTTCTCCAAACATGACCGAGAAATCACAACCATCAAGTCAAGCTTTTCTATACAAAAGTACTTCCTCTGGGGAAATTAGTGGCATGACAGACCATTCCTGATAATTCTGGGTCAAGGACAGTTCTGTAAATCGGTTTTCTCTTTTCTGCTTGCTGATAATGAAAGACAAATTAGCAATCTCAGTCAGATACACACAGTTCGGAAAAAACATAATGATGGAGACGGATACTTTTCAGAGGTTGGGGCAGAAGCAGATTGCTGGGATAAAGTAGAGGGAGTCTTTTTCTACATCTAACTGTGCTGTATCTGCCTTGGGAATGCTTGATGCTGAAACTAAATGCCTGCAATGGTTCCTTTCATAGAATAGAATCGTAGAATGGTTAAAGCACAGAAGGAGGCCATTTAACCCATCGAGTCCCCGCCAGCTCTCTGCAAGATCAATTCAACTAATTCCACTCCCCTTCCCTTCCCCTGTAACCCTGCACACTTTTTTATCTAGTTCTCTTTTGAAAGCCCCAATTAAATTGGTTTCCACCATCCTCCAAGATAGTGCATTCTAGATCTTAAACACTCAGTGTATAAGAGCAGGTCAGAGGCTAGGAATCCTGAGGCGAGTAACTCACCTCCTGACTCCCCAAAGCACAAGTCAGGAGTGTGATGGAATACTCTCCACTTGCCTGGATGGGTGCAGCTCCAACAACATTCAAGAAGCTCGACATCATCCAGGACAAAGCAGCCCACTTGATTGGCACCCCATCGACAAACATTCACTCCCTCTACCACCGACGCACAGTGGCAGCAGTGTGCACCATCTACAAGATGCACTGCAGCAAAGCACCAAGGCTCCTTAGACAGCACCTTCCAAACCCGCGACCTCTACCAACTAGAAGGACAAGGGCAGCAAATACATGGGAACGCCACCACCTTCAAGTTCCCCTCCAAGTCACACACCATCCTGACTTGGAACTATATCGCCGTTCCTTCACTGTCGCTGAGTCAAAATTCTGGAACTCCCTTCCTAACAGCACTGTGGGTATACCTACCCCAAATGGACTGCAGCGGTTCAAGAAGGCAGCTCACCACCACCTTCTCAAGGGCAATTAGGGATGGGCAATAAATGCTGGCATAGCCAGCGTCGCTCACATCCCATGAATGAATTTAAAAAAATATTTTGTCATGTCATCATTGCTTCTTTTGCCTATCACCTTCAATCTGTGACCCCTGGTGCTTGACCCCTCTGCCAAAGGGAGCAGTTTACATCTGCTCTGTCTAGACCTGTTGTGATTCCTATCAAATCTCCTCTCAACCTTCCCTTCTCTAAGGACTATAGCCCCGGCTTCTCCAATCTATTCTTGTAACTGAAGTCCCTCACCCCAGAACCATTTTCATAAATCTTCACTGCACCCTCTCTGAAGCCTTCACATCCTCCCTAAAGTGGGCTGCCCAGAATTGGACACAATACTCCAGTTGAGGCCAAACCAGTATTTTATAAATCTTCATCACAGCTTCCTTGCTTTTGTACTCTATGACTCGATTTACAAAGATCAGGATCCAGAATGCCTTTTCAACCACTTTCTCAACCTGCCCTTCCACCTTCAATGATTTGTGCACATATACTCCCAGGTCCCTCTGTTCCGACACCCACTTTAGAATTGTACCCTTTATTTTATATTGGCTCGCCCCATTCTTCCTACCAAAATGTATCACTTCATACTTCTCTGAATTAAATTTCATCTGCCATGTGTCCCCCCATTGCACTAGCCTGTCTGTGTCCTCTTGAAGTCTATCATCATCCTTCTCACAGTTCACAGTACTTCCAAGTTTTGTGTCATCTGCAAATGTTGAAATTGTGCCCTGTACACCCAAGTCTAGGTCATTAACACATATCAAGAAAAGCAGTGGTCCTAGTACTGACCCCTCCTTCAATCAAGCTGGAGGCTTGTGCTGCCTTCCAGACCTACAATCAGTGATAGGTGCCTGAATGCCAGGCTTTTCTGGCATTGAGGGTGTTGTCTCTTGATTTGGAGACTGCAAACAATTCAGAGGACCAATGAGGACCTGAGTTTCAGAAGCATCCACAATCGCAGAAGCATTCCTTATAGCTGGCCCACCAGCATAAGTCAACTGACAGCAATTCCTGTGGTATGATGAGTGTCCAACTTGCATGTCGTACGTTTTAGAAAGCACCACTTGTGCAAGCACCAGTACTACATATACTCTGGCCAGGGAGTTACATCCACACTATATTATCAGGGTGCATTACTTGGTTTAGCATGCATGTTGTAGTGACGTTGCTGAAGTTGCTTCATGCCAACAAGAGCACAAGTGTCTTCCTCAGTTGCATATCAAGGTTGCAGGAGTGTTCCAGCTATTGAAAGCAGTGTCTTTCACCTGTGACTCCTAAGTCTCTGTACAGGGCTTGTTCCTACACTTTCATTCAGTGTGCTGTGCCAATCTAATGGAGTTAAGAACTCTGATTAACCAGATTCCTTGTATTTTGTGGAGTCGTTTGATGGTTTTCATGGCATTTTCAACTTTGCCATTGGACAGTGGGTAGTTAGGTGATTACATCACGTATTTAAATCCCAATGACTTGGCAAACACTGAAAATTCTGTAACTGCAAATTGTGGACCATTATCCATTATTAGAACGTCTTTTCTTTTATTCGTTCATGGGATGTGGCCGTGGCTGGGAGGACAGCATTTATTGCCCATCCCTAATTGTCCTTGAGAAGGTGGTGGTGAGCTGCCTTCTTGAACCGCTGCAGTCCATGTGGGGCAGCTACACCCACAGTGCTGTTAGTAAGGGAGTTCCAGGAGTTTGACCCAGTGACAGTGAAGGAATGGTGATATAGTTCCAAGTCAGGATGGTGTGTGGCTTGGAGGGGAACTTGCAGGTGGTGGTGTTCCCATGCAACTGTTGCCCTTGTCCTTCTAGTTGGTAAAAGTCATGGGTTGGAAGGTGCTGTCGAAGGATCCTCATTGCGTTACTGCCGTGCATCCTGTAGATGGTACACACTGCTGCCACTGTGCATCGGTGGTGGAGGGAGTGAATGTTTGTGGGATGGAGTGCCAATCAAGCAGACTGCTTTGTCCTGGATGGTGTCGAGCTTCTTGAGTGTCGTTGGTGCTGCACCCATTCAGGTAAGTGGAGAGTATTCCATCACACTCCTGACTTGTGCCTTGTCAATGGACAGACTGTGGGGAATCAGGAGGAGAGTTACTTGCCGCAGGATTCCTAGCCTCTGACCTGTTCTTGTAGCCACAGTATTCATATGGCTATTCCAGTTCAGTTTCTGGTCAATGGTAACCCCCAGGAAGTTGATAGTGGGGGATTCAGTGATTGTAATGCTATTGAATGTCAAGGGGAGATGGTTAGATTCTCTCTTGTTGGAGATGGTCATTGCCTGGCACTTGTGTGGCATGAATGTTACTTGCCACTTTTCAGCCCAAGCCTGGATATTGTCAAGGTCTTGCTGCATTTCTACACGGACTGCGTCAGTATCTGAGGAGTTGCGAATGAAGGCCGTGAGTCTTTGGAATTTCTTCCTCAAAAGGCGGCGGAAGCAGAATCTTTGAATATTTTTCAGGCAGAGGTAGATAGATTCTTGATAAGCAAGGGGGTGGAAGGTAATTGGGGGTAGGTGGAAATGTGGGGTAATCAGTTCAGCCATGAACTTACTCAATGGCAGAGTAGCCATGAACTTATTCAATGAAGGACCGAGTGACCTACTCCTGCTCCTAATTCATATGTCTGTATGTTTCTTACTTGGAAAACTGTGACGAGTCAATAAGATGCCACAATTCAGGATGTAGTGTTTAAGATCTGTTGATATCCTGGGCTAATAGAAGCTATTATGGGTTCTACAGATGCAAACTTCTATCAAAATGTGCATTGAATGTGTGACTGACATTCGTTCCTTTGGTAGCACAGCTGGCACTACAATTTGATGTCCCTTAAATATCAATTCACCTTGGACTCATAAGTTAAAGTAGGGGTGGAGGCATTCAGGTATCTCTGACCTGATCCCAGGCCAGATTTGCTGAATAATTACATGCAGTTGCTTCTGAACCAAGTCATCCCGGCAGCATGATTGAATTGTTGCCAGCATGAGTCTTCAACTGGGATTGATTTGTGATGGTTGATTTCTTCCAGCTCACGTATAAAATCGTGGGTGTTAACTTCTGGCAGGTACTCTCTATTCATTGTATCAGCTAGGACCATCTGCTCCCCTTTCTTACATAAAACTTTAGTCTTAACAGAATTGCTTGAAGTTGTTTTGGCACGTTGCTTAAGCACTATTGATTCCAAAGGATGATGGTCTATTTCAATAAGAACTTAAGCAATAGGGGCAGGAGTATGCCATCTAGCCCTTTGAGCCTTCTTCGCCATTTAATATGATCATTCTTCTGAACTCCAGAAAGAATAGGCCCATTTCACTCAATCTCTCCTCATGGCCCACTCTCTCATCCCAGGACTCAATCCAGTGAACCTTCATTGCACGCCCCTCTAAGGCAAGTATCTGTTTCCTTAGGTATGATGACCAAAATTGTACATAGTGTTCCAGGTGTGATTTCACGAAAGCTCTGTACAGTTGTAGCTAGACTTCCTTATTCTTGTACTCTAACCCCCATGCAATAAATCTCAACGTACCATTTGTCTTCCTGATTGCTTCCTGTACCTGCATGCTAACTTTGTGTTTCTTGTTCAAGGATATCCAAATCACTCTGAACACCAACATTTAATAATTTCTCACCATTTGAAAAATATTCAATTTTTCTATTCTTTCAACCAAAGTTAATAACATTTCATATCCCCTCATTATACCCCATCTGCCACCTTCTTGCCCACCCACTTAACCTATTTATATCCCTTTGCACTACCCTCTGACTGAAGAAATTCCTCATCATCTCAGTCTAAAATGGTCTACCTTTTATTCTGAGACTGTGTCCCCTGGTTCTAGACCCCCTACACCCCCACCCCCCCAGCCAGGGGAAACATCCTTTTTGCATCTACCCTGCCAAGCCCTGTAAGAATTTTGTGTGCTTCACTGAGATCACCTCTCATTCTTCTAAACTCTAGAGGATATAGCCCCAGTCTCCTCAATCTCTCCTCACGCGACAATCCCGTCATTCCCAGGGACCAGTCTTGTGAATAAAAGCAAAATACTGCGAATGCTGGAAATCTGAAATAAAAGCAAAAAGTGCTGGAAATACTCAGCAGGTCTGGCAGCATCTGTGGCGAGGGAAACAGGACTAACGTTTCAAGTCTGTGTCCTTCCATCAGAACTGGCAAAGGTTACAAATATCGTAGGTTTTGAGCGTGTGAAAAAGGGGAGGGGGGAAGAAGTCTTGTGAACCTTCGTTGCACTCCTTCTATGGCAAGTATATCCTTCCTTAGGTGCACAGTACTCAAGATGCGTTCTCACCAAGGTTCTATACAATTGCAGTAAGACTTCTTTCCTCCTGTACTCAAATCTTCTTGCAATAAAGGCCAGCAAACCATTTCCCTTCCTAATTGCTTGCTGCACCTGCATGTTTGCTTTCAGTGACTTATGAACAAGGATACCCAGGTCCCTTTGGACATCAACGCTTCCCAATCTCTCACCATTTAAGAAATACTCTGCATTTCTGTTTTTCCTACCAAAGTGGATAACTTCACATTTTTCCACATTATACTCGATCTGCCATGTTCTTGCCCACTCACCTGTCTAAATCCCCTTGAAGCCTTTCCGCATCCTCCTCCAACTTACATTCCCACCTAGTTTTGTGGCATCAGCAAACTTGGAAATATTACATTTGGTCCCCACATCCAAATCATTGATATAGATTATAAATAGCTGGGGCCCAAGCACTGATCCTTGTGGTACCCCACTCGTCACAGCCTGCCAACCTGAGAATAACCCATTTATTCCTACTCTCTGTTTTCTGTCTGTTAACCAAATCTCAATCCATGCCAGAATATTACCCCCAATTCCATATCCTCTAATTTTGCTTACTAACCTCCAGTGTGGGTCCTTATTGAAAGCTTTCTGAAAATCCAAAATCACCACATCCATTGGCTCCCCCTTACCTATTCTGCTAGTTACATCCTCAAAAAACTCTAACAGGTTTGTCAAATATGACTTCCCTTTCATAAATCCATGTTGACTATGCCCAACCCAACCATTATTTTCTAAGTGTCCAGTTATCACATCCTTTAAAATAGATTCTAGCATTTTCCCTACTATTGATATCAGGCGAACAGGTCTGTAGTTCCCTGTTTTCTTTCTCCCTCCTTTCTTGAATAATACTGTTGCATTTAATACTTTCCAATCCACTGGGAATGTTTCAGAATCAAGGCAGATCACAAACAGCATATCCACTATCCCTGCAGCCACCTCTTTTAGAACCCCAGCATGTAGGCCTTCAGGTTCAGTGGATTTGACAGCTTTTGGTCCCATTAATTTCTTCAGTACCTTTTCTTTACGAATATTAATTATTTTAGGTACCTCACTCTCATTAAACCCGTAATTTTCCACTGTTACTGGTATGTTTTTTCTGTCTTCTACTGTGAAGACAGATACAAAATATTTGTTTAATTCTCTGCCATTTCCTTATTCCCCATTATAATTTACCCTGACTGCCTCTAAGGGACCCACATTCACTTTCTCTACCCTCTTCCTTCTAACATACTTGTAACAGCTCTTCCAATCTTTTTTTTTATGTTCTTTCATGAAATGTGGGCATCACCGGCAAGGCCAGCATTTGTTGCCCATCCCTAATTTCCCTTGACAACGGAGTGGCTTGCTAGACAATTTCAGAGGGCAGTTAAGATTCAACCACATTGCTGTAGGTCTGGAGTCACATGTAGGCCAGACCAGGTAAAGCAGATTTCCTTCCCCAGAGGGCTTTACTGAACTGGATGGGTTTTTTATAGAGTTATAGAGTTACACAGCACAGAAACAGGCCCTTCGGTCCACTGTGTCCGTGTCGGCCATCAAGCCTATCTATTCTAATCCCATTTTCCAGCACTTGGCCTTGTATGCTATGGCATTTCAAGTGCTGATCTAAATATTTCTTAAATGTTGTGAGGGTTCCTGCCTCTACCACCCTTCAGGCAATGTGTTCCAGACTCCAACCACCTTCTAGGTGAAAACATTTTTCCTCAAATCCCCTCTAAACCTCCGGCCCCTTACCTTAAATCTATGCCCCCTGGTTATTGACACCTCTGCTAAGGGAAAAAGTTTCTTCCTTTATACCCTATCTAAGCCCCTCATAATTTTGTATACCTCAATCAGGTTCCCCCTCAGCCTTCTCTGCTCTAAGGAAAATAACCCTAGCCTAACCAGTCTCTCTTCATAGCTGAAATGCTCCAATCCAGGCAACATCCTGGTGAATCTCCTCTGCATCCTCTCCAGAGCAATCACATCCTTCCTATAGTGTGCTGACCAGAACTGTACACAGTACTCCAGCTGTGGCCTAACTAGTATTTTATACAGCTCCTTCATAACCTCCCTGCTCTTATATTCTATGCCTCAGCTAATAAATGCAAGTATCCCATATACCTTCCTAATGACCTTATCTACGTGTGCTGCTGCCTTCAGTGATCTATGGGCAAGTACACCAAGGTGCCTCTGACCCTCTGTACTTCCGAGGGTCCTACCATCCATTATATATTCCCTTGACTTGTTAGTCCTCCCAAAATGCATCACCTCACACTTCTCAGGATTAAATTACATTTGCCACAGCTCCGCCTATCTTATTAACCCATTTATATCATCCTGTAATCTAAGGCTTTCCTCCTCACTATTTACAACACCACCAATTTTCCTGTCATCTGTGAACTTACTGATCATACCTCCTATATTCACGTCTAAATCATTAATGTACACTACAAACAGCAAGGGTCCCAGCACCGATTCCTGCGGTACACCGCTGGTCACAGGCTTCCACTTGCAAAAACAACCCTCGACCATCACCCTCTGCCTCCTGCCACTAAGCCAATTTTGGATCCAATTTGTTAAATTGCCCTGCATCCCATGGGCTCTTACCTTCTTGACCAATCTGGAAAGGGATCAAAGGATATGGGGGGAAAGCGGGAACACGTTACTGAGTTGGATGATCAGCCATGATCATAATGAATGGCGGAGCAGGCTCGAAGGGCCGAAGGGCCTACTCCTGCTCCTATTTTCTATGTTTCTATGCGGGACCTTGTCAAAAGCCTTACTGCAGTGACAATCAGTGCTACTTTCATGGCACCATTACGAAGACTAGCCCTGCCTCCTGTAAGGACTCCATTCCACTCTCCCAGTTTCTCTATCTTTGTCGCATCTGTCCTTCCACACCAGTGCTTCTGGTATGTCTTCCTTTTTCCTCAACCGAGGATTTCCCCCACCTTGGTTGACTGGGCCCACAACCGTGTCCGACACATTTCCTGCACTTCTGCTCTCACCCCTTCCCCTCTCTCTCAGAACCACAATTGGGTTCCACTTGTCCACATCGTCCACCCCACCAGCCTCTGTATTCAATGGATCATCTGCAGCCATTTCTACCACCTTCAGCATGATTCCACCACCAAACACATCTTCCCCTCCCCTCCCTTTTCAGCATTCCAAAGGGCCTGTTCCCTCCATCACACCCTGGTCTGCTCCTCTATCATCCAACACTCTGTCCCCTTACCACAGCACCTTTTCATGTAAGTGCAGGAGATGCAACACCTGACTTTTTACCTCCTCTCTCCTCACTGTTCAAGGCCTCAAACACTCCTTCCAGGTGTAACAGTGATTTACATGTACTTCTCTCAATTTAGTATACTGTATTCACTGCTCACAATGCAGTCTGCTCTACATTGGAGAGAGCAAACACAGATTGGGTGATCTCTTTGTGGAACATCTCCGTTCAGTGCACAAGCCTGACCCCGAGCTTCCAAGTACAAATGCAAGGATGTTAATCTTGTTATAAAACACTGGTTCGGCCTCAACTGGAGTATCGCGCCCACTTCTGGGCACCATACTTTCGGAAGGATGTGAAGGCGTTAGAGAGGGCGCACGAAAGATTCACGAGATTGTTTCCATGGATGAGGAACTTCAGTTACGTAGGTGGCTTGGAGAAATTGGGATAGTTTTCCTTGGAAAAGAGAAGGTTGAGAGGAGATTTGATAGAGGTATTCAAAATCATGAGGGATCTGGACAGAGTAGATAAGTAGAAACTGTTCCCATTGGTGGAAGGATCAAGAATGAAAGGGCATGGATTTAAAGTAATTAGCAAAAGAAACAATGGTGACATGAGGAAAAACATTTTTATGCTGCGAGTAGTTAGGATCTGGAATGCACAGCCTGAGGAGGCAGGTTCAATCGAGGCATTCAAGTAGGAAGTGGATTATTATCTGAAAAGGAAGAACATGCAGGGCTATGGGGAGAAGGCAGGAGAGAGGCACTAGGTGAATTGCTCCTTCAGACAGCCAGCACAGACAGGACAGGTGAAATGGCCTCCCTCTGTTCTGTAACCATTCAAGGATTCTATGTTTGACCTGATGTCAATTTGCACATGACTCAGGTAGTAATCCAGAGTTTATATTGCCTCTGAGGGTCAGCTTATTAATTTGGACCTAGCTCCTCAAACTCCCTCAGCAGCACTTCATTCCTCATTCTACATATGTCAATGATTCCTACATGCACCACGAAAACAGGATCTTCCCTGTCCCACTCTATGTTCTTCTCCAGCCATGAGGAGATGTCTTTAACCCTGGCACCAGGCAGGCAAAACGCCCTTTGGAACTCCTGGTTGCAGTTGCAGAGAATATAATCTATTCTCCTGACTATACTGTCCCCTATTACTACCACATGTCTTTACACTGCCCCCTCCCTCCTTGAATGGCTTCCTGCACCATGGAACTGTGTCAGTTTGCTCATCCAACCTGCAAACAGTGCCCTCACCTACATAGACAGCAAGAACACATACTTGAATATTGCTGAAAAAAGAGATATGCTGGTGAAGCTTTACATCTTATACTGATCAGGACAAATGCAAAAATGCCAAATTTCAAAAGATCACTGCAATTTATACTACAGGAGAAAACGGTACTGATTGGTTGGCAAGTTGACTCTGATTGGCTGAGGTGTTGCCATGGAGAAAGCAAAGGGGAAGTATAAGCTCCCCAAGCTTCTGGGTAATTCAAAATAAGTGCAAGGCTTGAATATATTCCTTGTGTTTGCAGAGAACGGGTCCCTGTCTATGAATGCATGTTGCTTCTAGCAAGTGTAAATGAGCCACGTTCCAAGCTCGACTGATTATCATCGGTTGGTCGCAATAGGCTGAGTGCTGAGCATACTCAACCAACCCTCACCTAAAAAACCCAAAACAAAACATCTACTGTTAGATGTGATTCCGTGATTGGGCAGCACTTGTTGAACAATCCTGAGTGCACTAATAGACCCATAATGTCTGCACCACAGACTCCAGCTCTACATCTCTGAATTGGAGTTCCTCAGGATATAGACACTGACCGTAGATGTGATTTTCCAGGATCACAAAGCTTTCCACAGCCTCCACATGCTGCAGTTGGGGCACACCACCTACTGTGCCATCCCTATTTATTTAATTAATTAGCCTATGTAGTTAATCAACTTAATTAATAGTATTTAGTCTTTTAATTAATTACTTTATCTAGTTTAAGTTATAGGTAACTGGTTGTCCATTCTGCATTATTGCTGATCCAAGTTCAAAGCTAGATGTATCAAATCGTGTGTTCTATTCCAGAAAGCCAGTTGGTGAAGGATAGAACTGGAGCCAATCATTTTTTATATTTATTTGCAGAGTTTTTTTATTCTTTCATGGGCTGTGGGCATCGCTGGCAAGGCCAGAATTTGTTGCCTATCCCTAATTGCCCTTGAGAAAGTGATGGTGAGCCACCTTCTTGAACTGCTGCAGTTCATGTGGTGTAGGTACACCTACAATACTGCTGGAAGGGAGTTCCAGGTTTTTGACCCAGCGCCAGTAAAGGAATGGCGATTTACCTATACTGAATCCCCCACCATCAACATCCTGGGGGTTACCAGTGATCAAAAAATTAACTGGACCAGCCATATAAATAATGTGGCTACAAGAGCAGGTCAGAGGCTGGGAATTTAGCAGTGAGTAACTCACCTCCTGACTCCCCAAAAGCTGTCCACCATTTACAAGTCACAAGTCAGGAGTTACATAGAATTATATCATCGTTCCTTCACTGTTGTTGGGTCAAAATCCATAAACTCCATCCCTAACATCACTGTGGGTGTACCTACACCACATGGAGTGCAGCAGTTCAAGGGCAATTAGGGATGGCCAATAAATGCTAGCCTTGACAGTATTGCTCACATCCCAAGAGCAAATAAAAAAAACTTAAAATCTCATGTTGATTTTTGATAAAGGTGAAGCTGAGTACACTGTGCACCAGTATCTGTTGAAATTTTAAGTAGTTGCCTGACTCCAGTTTAAGTCTAACACACTGCATGTCATCTAAACCAATGGCATTGGTCTTATTGATGATGAAGACTTCTTCTGTCCTTGGTTCATCATCTATTGTTCTAGTTGTCTCTCTTTATGCAGGCAACACTTTTCCATGACACTTCAGCACGATATGGTTGCTTTTGCTGAACTTGTTGCACATTTTCCCAAAGGTAGGACATAGTTCTCTTTTGTAGAACTTATGTCTCTTTCCGCAGTTCCAGCACTCATAAGTCTCAGACATTGTCACAAAAGTTATCCTCTGTTGCGCCCTGGCCTTCTGTACCACACTCACACCCTATCCACTTGAATCCCTGATGATTCTGAGTTGCAAGATGCTTTCAGATGCATGACAAATCTCAACCACCTTCAACAGGGTTAGATTGTCCTCTCAAAGCAGACTCTCTTGCACCTTCACATCTGCAATCCTAAACATGAGTCAATCTCGATCTCGTCTGGCATTATAGAGTGGAACTCAAGTCCTTCGGCGAATGTTCACTGTGCTGTATGATATGTCATATGACTCCCCAGTTTCTTGCATTCTCCTCTTAAATTTATATCTCGCTAAAGGAACGTTTTTGCATGGTTAGCAGTACCAAGACAACTTCATCATCCGCAGTATTTTGCTTTTATTTTAGTGTTTAATTCACTGCCACTTCTCTTCCAGGAATGCCTACCTTGAAGAAGTTCTGCTCTTCTCTCCGACGGGATTTTCGTTTGTCTCTTTTACCTTATTCACCTTCATTGCTTTCTATTTCCCTCCTGGTGTTTGATAAGGTATCTACCAAAACTCGTTTCCACAGCCACATCTCCTTCCTCAGTGACTGTCTCCGGCTCCGACTTATTCCACGCGGATTCCAACTGCAGTTTCACCCATCATGCTTTGAAACCACCCAGGATCACAGGTATCTCCGAGAAATACAACGTTCCTCGGACTGCTACTCTCGCCGCATCCTGAGATCCACACTCAGTGCTATGCGCTGCCACATGCACACACTGGACCTCTCTCTCCAGCGGCACCGCCTCACCTTATCTCAAAGCTGTTCTACTCCGCAGTTTCATTTCATCTTTCATCTCATCCGACGCATTAACAAAAAACTTTTTTTCTTCCTTTCAGGTGTTAAGGAACGCAAGCTCCAGCAGCTGATGGGGACTAATGCCCCTCCAGATCCTCCTTCCGCTTCACTTCCCTCTGACCCCACCCCTTCTGATCTGACCCCTTGCCGTGTATACACTATACCCTCTGACCTCCCCCTCTCTGATGCTGAGCGTTCTGTACTCAGCAAAGGTCTCAGTTTTATCCCCTTACGCCCCCACCTCAATGAATTTCGCACTCGGCATGACGTTGAGCTCTTCTTCCGTCGCCGCCGCCTCCGGGCTCACTTCTTTGACCAGGAGTCCTCCCATGACCAGCAGACCCATTCACCCACCTCCAGCATTCTCCCTCTACCTGGACCCCTCCCACTGGCCTCTTACCTGCTCTTGATCTCTTCATTGAAAACTGTCGGCGAGACATTGGTCGTCTCAATTTCTCTGCCCCACTCACTCACTCTAACCTGTCCCCCTCTGAACTTGAGGCACTCCGTTCTCTCAGGTCTAACTCCGACATGGTCATCAAACCTGCAGACAAGGGTGGTGCTGTTGCCGTACAGCGTACCGACCTCTACCTTGCAGAAGCTCAACGCCAACTCACGGACACTTCTTCCTACCTCCCTCTGGACCATGACCCCACCACCGAACATCAAGCCACCGTCCAAAGGACTGTCACTGACCTCATCTCCTCTGGAGATCTTCCCTCTCCAGCTTCCAACCTCATAGTCCCACAACCCCGGACAGCCCGCTTCTACCTCCTTCCCAAAATCCACAAACGGGACTGTCCCGGCAGACCCATTGTGTCAGCCTGCTCCTGCCCCACTGAACTTATTTCTTCCTATCTTGACTCTATCTTTTCTCCGCTGGTCCAGTCTCTTCCCACCTACATCCGTGACTCTTCTGACGCCCTACGTCATTTTGACAATTTCCAGTTTCCTGGTCCCAACCGCCTCCTCTTCACTATAGACGTCCAATCGCTCTACACCTCCATCCCCCACCAGGATGGTTTGAGGGCTCTCCGCTTCTTCCTTGAACAGAGGCCCAACCAGTCCCCATCCACCACCACCCTCCTCCGCCTGGCTGAACTTGTTCTCACATTGAACAACTTCTCCTTTAACTCCACGCACTTCCTTCAAGTAAAAGGTGTCGCTATGGGTACCCGCATGGGTCCTAGTTATGCCTGTCTTTTTGTGGGATATGTCGAGCATTCTTTGTTCCAGTCCTACTCAGGTCCCCTCCCCCAACTCTTTTTCTGGTACATCGGTGCTGTTTCCTGCTCCCGCCCCGAACTGAAAAACTTTATCAACTTTGCTTCCAATTTCCACCCTTCTCTCACCTTTACATGGTCTATCTCTGACACTTCCCTTCCCTTCCTCGACTTCTCTGTTTCCATCTCTGGGGATAGGTTGTCTTCCAATATCCATTATAAGCCCACCGACTCCCACAGCTACCTCAACTACACTTCTTCACACCCTACCTCCTGTAAGGACTCCATTCCATTCTCCCAGTTTCTCCGTCTCCGACGCATCTGCTCTGATGATGCTACCTTCCATGACGGTGCTTCTGATATGACCTCCTTTTTCCTCAACCGAGGATTTCCCCCCACTGTGGTTGACAGGTCCCTCATCCGTGTCCGACCCATTCCCCCACCTCTACCCTCACCCCTTCCCCTCCCTCCCAGAACCGTGACAGGGTTCCCCTTGTCCTCACTTTTCACCCCACCAGCCTCCATATCCAAAGGATCATCCTCCGCCATTTCCGCCACCTCCAGCGTGATGCCACTACCAGTCGCATCTTCCCCTCCCTTCCCCTGTCAGCATTCCGAAGGGATCGTTCCCTCCGCGACACCCTGGTCCACTCCTCCATTACCCCCACCACCTCGTCCCCTTCCCATGGCACCTTCCCCTGCAATCGCAGGAGGTGTAATACCTGCCCATTTACCTCCTCTCTCCTTACTATCCCAGGCCCCAAACACTCCTTTCAGGTGAAGCAGCGATTTACTTGTACTTCTTTCAATGTAGTATACTGTATTCGCTGCTCACAGTGTGGTCTCCCCTACATTGGGGAGACCAAGCGCAGACTGGGTGACCGCTTTGCGGAACATCTCCGCTCAGTTCGCAAGCAGGACCCTGAGCTTCCGGTTGCTTGCCATTTCAACACTCCCCCCTGCTCTCATGCTCACATCTCTGTCCTGGGATTGCTGCAGTGTTCCAGTGAACATCAACGCAAGCTTAAGGAACAGCATCTCATCTACCGATTAGGCACACTACAGCCTGCCAGACTGAACATTGAGTTCAATAATTTCAGAGCATGACAGCCCCCCATTTTACTTTCATTTTTAGTGATTTTTTTGTTTCTTTTTACATTCTTTTTTACAATCTTTTTTTAGCATTTATTTCATTTCATCTTAGTTTGTTCAGTTTGCTTACTCACTTTTTTTCAGGTTGTTTTTTCAGGTTTGCACTTGCTGCTGTTCAATATTCAGTGTATTTACACCTAATCTGTACTAATGCTTTGTCTTTCAACACACCATTAACATATTGTTTGCCTTTGCTCCGTGACCTTTTGGTCAGCTATGCAGCCTGGTCCAATCTAGACCTCCTTTGTTACCTCTTGCCCCACCCCCACCTCACTTGCTTATAACCTGTGACTTTTCTAATATTTGTCAGTTCCGATGAAGGGTCACTGACCCGAAACGTTAAGTCTGCTTCTCTTTCCACAGATGCTGCCAGACCTGCTGAGTGGTTCCAGCATTTCTTCTTTTTATTTCATCATCACAGGAGCCATCTTGCCTCTGTCTCCACTTTCAACCCAGTCCGACCATGTGGAGTAGACTTTGTGTGCTTCTTCTCCTATCACTGAGAAATGTCTCTACCTGTACACTATAAAATCAAGTTTAATAAATTTCAACTTATCTTCTTTAAACCTAAGAAAGCCTGTTTGTGCTGGTTTCTTTGCCTTATAATTGGAAAGCAGTGAACAAAGGTTCACCAAGGGGGAGCTAAAAACACAGGGCTGAATTTTACCAGCCCCTCGATGCCGCAGGTCGCAGCGCGGGGGCCGGTAAAATGCTGCGGGGAGAGGCCCGCCTTGACCCGCGACGTCAGGAATGGCCCGCTGCATATTACCGGCGGCAGCGGAACCTCAGTGCAGACCCCCCCATCGTCGCACGGCAGCGGCACCACAATCAACATATGGTAATGATTATTTACCTTTGCTGATTATGCAGCCCGCCGACTCTCCACCAGCACTGCTGGATTTTTCACTGAACGGGTGGCCGTCACATGCCGTCCCGTTCACGATCTGAAAAGCCGGCAGGTCCTCGGAGGCAGAAGTTGTCGCCAGCGAAGGTATGTTGTGTTATTCAGGGGTCTGACTCTGCATTACGGAAGGCAGGAGGGCGGGGGAATACACAGGGGTCTAACTCTACATTCTGGAAGGGAGGAGGGAGGGAGGATATGCAGGGGTCGCAGTCTGCATTCTTAAAGGGAGGGGGTCTGGGATTACTGGAGGGAAAGCTGTGCTGGCATGAAGGGAGGTACTGTGTACCATCCCTCCGTTAACAGTGTACGCTCTGTGTTTGTTCGTGTTAGTGAGGGAGTAATGGCACTCTAGACATCCTGAGTGCGGGGAGGGTGCCAGAAAGGGCAGGAGCATTAAGGTTATCTGGATGGTGGGGGCAATCAATTCAGCTGGTAGATCTTGATGTGGTCGTGCTGTACCACTCTAAGTGTTGGCCAAGATGGGCAATGCCATGGCACGTCACATAGTTGATCCAGGACAGCAGCTGATGTACCCATCAACACCAATCCCTGCCCTGTTAGGAACCTTTAAATACATGAAGGGTTCAACTTTATTTATCACATGGAAGTAGGTATGGCTCATCCTACATTGTGTGATCCTCTGTACGTGAGAATCCGTATGCAGCAGAGGCAATACCAACAGGCAGGTGTGATCCACGTAGAGGACCTGGTCCTGAGCAGCAGCCCCCAAGGGGAGCCCGCCATTACAGTTGCTGTGCCTCTACAGGCCCCACATGACATGTCATCGGATGTCAGAGGAGATTGCGCATATAGAGAGGGTGGTGACACGTCTCTGTGTCCTGCTCAAGGTTGACCTGCAGCCCATTGGCTCCGGTGGACATCCCATGCCTTTTTTCCTCATAGTGGCAGCGGTTTTCAAGCCTGACACCTCTGCAGACTTTTAGGGGCCCACCAGAGACCTTTGTGGGGTCATACAGTCAGCAGTGCACCGCTGCATCAGGGAGGTCACCAATGCCCTGCACTGGAGGGCCAGTGAGCATGTCGGCTTCAGGACTGACTCTCACAGCCAGGCCCAGAGGACCATTGGTTCTGGCACCATTGCTGGAGAACCATATGTTGTCATGTTCATAGACTGCACTCATGTATTGTCACTGGACTAGTAACCCAGAGACCCAGGGTATTGCTCTGGGGACATGTGTTCAAATCTCACCACAGCAGAAGGTGGAATTTGAATTCAATTAATAAATCTGGAATGAAAAAACTAGTCTAATGATGTCCATGAAACCATTGTCAATTGTTGTAAAAACCCATCTGGTTCACTAATGTCCTTTAGGGAAGGAAATCTGCTGTCCTTACCTGGTCTGCCCTACATGTGACTCCAGACCCACAGCAATGTGCTTCACTCTTAAATGCCCTCTGAAATGGCCTAGCAAGCCACTCAGTTGTATCTAACAGCTACAATGTTAATAAAAAGGAATGAAACCGGACGGACCACCCGGCATCGACCTAGGCATCAGAAACGACAACGGCAAACCCAGCCCTGTTGACCCTGCAAAGTCCTCATTACTAACATCTGGGGGGCTTGTGCCAAAGTTGGGAGAGCTGTCCCACAGACTAGTCAAGCAACAGCCTGACATAATCATACTCATGGAATCATACCTGACAGAAATGTCTCAGACACTGCCATCATCATCCCTGTGTATGTCCTGTCCCACCAGCAGGACAGACCCAGCAGAGGTGGCGGCACAGTGATATACAGTAGGGAGGGAGTTGCCCTGGGAGTCCTCAACATCGGCTCTGGACCCCATGAAGTCTCATGGCATCAGATCAAACATGGACAAGGAAACCTCCTGCTGATTACCACCTACCGCCCTCCCTCAGCTGATGTGTCAGTACTCCACCATGTTGAACAACACTTGGAGGAAGTATTGAGGGTGGCGAGGGCACACAGAATGTAGTCTGGGTGGGGGACTTCAATGTCTATCACCAAGAGTGGCTCAGTAGCACCACTACTGACCGAGCTGGCCGAGTCCTAAAGGACATATCTGCTAGACTGGATATGCAGCAGGTGGTGAGGGAACCAACAAGAGGGGAAAACAAACTTGACCTCGTCCTCACCAATCTGCCTGCCGCAGATGCATCTGTCCATGACAGTATTGGTAGGAGTGACCACCGCACAGTCGTTGTAGAGACGAAGTCCCGCCTTCGCATTGAGGATACCCTCCATCGTGTTGTGTAGCACTATCACCGTGCTAAATGGGATAGATTTCGAACAGATCTAGCAATGCAAAACTGGGCATCCGTGAGGCGCTGTGGGCCATCAGCAGCAGCAGAATTGTAACCTCATGGCCCGGCATATCCCCCACTCTACCATTACCATCAAGCCAGGAGACCAACCCTGGTTCAATAAAGAGTGCAGGAGGGCATGCCAGGAGCAGCACCAGGCATACCTCAAAATGAGGTATCAACCTGGTGAAGCTACAACACAGGACTATCTGCGTGCCAAACTGCATAAGCAGCATGCGATCCCATAACCAACGGATCAGATCTGAGCTCTGCAGTCCTGCCACATCCAGCCATGCATGGTGGTGGACAATTAAACAACTAACTGGAGGAAGTGGCTTCATAAATATCCCCATCCTCAATGATGGGGGAGCCCAGCACATCAGTGCAAAAGATAAGGCTGAAGCATTTGCAACAATCTTCAGCCAGAAGTGCCAGGTTGATGATCCATTTTGGCCTCCTCCTGAAGTCCCCAACATCACAGATGGCAGACTTCAGCCAATTCGATTCACTCCGCGTGATATCAAGAAACAACTGAAGGCACTGGCTACTGCAAAAGCTATGGGCCCTGACAATATTCCGGCAATAGTACTGAAGACCTGTGCTCCAGAATTTGCCATGCCCCTAGTCAAGCTGTTCCAGTACAGCTACAACACTGGCATCTACCCTGTAATGTGGAAAATTACCCAGGTATGTCCTGTACACAAAAAGCAGGACAAGTCCAACCCGGCCAATTACCGTCCCATCAGCCTACTCTCAATCATCAGTAAAGTGATGGAAAGTGTCATCGACAGTGCTATCAAGCAGCACTTGCTTAGCAATAACCTGCTCAGTGACGCTCAGTTTGGGTTCAGTCAGGGCCACTCAGCTCCTGACCTCATTACAGCCTTGGTTCAAACATGGACAAAAGAGCTGAACTCAAGAGGTGAGGTGAAAGTGACTGCCCTTGACATCAAGGCAGCATTTGACCAAGTATGGCATCAAGGAGCCCTAGCAAAACTAAGATCAATGGGAATCAGGGGGAAAACTCTCCACTGGCTGGAGTCATACCTTGCGCAAAGGAAGATGGTTGTGGTTGTTGGAGGTCAATCATCTTAGTCCCAGGACATCACTGCAGGAGTTCCTCAGGGAAGTGTCCTAGGCCCAACCATCTTCTGCTGCTTCATCAATGACCTTCCTTCAATCATAAGGTCAGAAGTGGGGATGTTCGCTGATGATTGCACAATGTTCAGCACCATTCATGACTACTCAGATACTGAAGCATTCTGTGTAGAAATGCAGCAAGACCTGGACAATATTCAGGCTTGGGCTGATAAGTGGCAAGTAACATTCGTGCCACACAAGTGCCAGGCAACGATCATCTTCAACAAGAGAGAATCTAACCATCTCCCCTTGACATTCAATGGCATTACCATCGCTGTATCCCCCACTATCAACATCCTAGGGGCTACCATTGACCAGAAATTGAACTGGAGTAGCCATATAAATACTGTGGCTACAAGAGCAGGTCAGAGGCTAGGAATCCTGAGGCGAGTAACTCACCTCCTGACTCCCCAAAGCCTGTCCACCATCTACAAGGCACAAGTCAGGAGTGTGATGGAATACTCTCCACTTGCTTGGATGGGTGCAGCTCTGACAACACTCAAGAAGCTCGAAACCATCCAGGACAAAGCAGCCCGCTTGATTGGCACCCCATCTACAAACATTCACTCCCTCCACCACCGACGCACAGTGGCAGCAGTGTGTACCATCTACAAGATGCACTGCAACAATGCACCAAGGCTCCTTAGACAGCACCTTCCAAACCCACGACCTCTACCAACTAGAAGGACAAGGGCAGCAAATACATGGGAACGCCACCACCTGCAAGTTCCCCTCCAAGTCACACACCATCCTGACTTGGAACAATAGCGCCGTTCCTTCACTGCCGCTGGGTCAAAATCCTGGAACTCCCTTCCTAACAGCACTGTGGGTGTACCTACCCCACATGGACTACAGCGGTTCAAGAAGGCAGCTCACCACCACCTTCTCAAGGGCAATTAGGGATGGGCAATAAATGCTGGCCTGGCCAGCGATGCCCACATCCCATGAATGAATTTTTAAAAATGTGGCCATCAGGCCTACTGCCAGGCCACCACCTGCAGACGTCACCATTAGACGTCCCAGGGGAGAACCTTTCCTAGTCACCCCCACAAATCTGAAAAGGGCAAAGGGTGATAGGAGCCCAAGCAGTCCTGGGAGAGAAAGGAAAGCAGGAGACACAGGGGGCCCTCCTCTAGACAAAAAGGAAGATGCTGTGAGCAAGAATGAGACCCGGAGACCTGTGTGCTTCCATTGTAATAAAGCAGGGCATTTAAAAGCAGACTGCTGGAAACTAAAGGGGAAACCTGTAGGGTTAATCGGGGTATACCCGCTCAGTGAAGACAGGAACCTAATGGAAACCTGGAGTGCAACCTAGTTTCGGAACTGGTGAACGTAGGGATTGTCCTGCTCCTAGGTAATGATCTGGCAGGAGTGAAGGTGGTAGTCCCCCCAGTAGTGAAAGAAAGACTGCAGGTGGTCAGAGAGACAGGGCAGTGGCATGAGATGGTCTTCTGCAGAGTCTCTGAATGTGTAGTGGGTCAGGTGATGATCAAACCAGCTCCCCCAGTGAAGGCTGTATTGGCACTGCAGGCAGATGACCAGATCTGTCTGTCTGAGACTTTCTTTGGAAAGTTAGGAGACCCAGGGAATTAATTAAATGGATTTTCCCTGGGAGAGGTTAGTGAGCCAACCCAGTATTGTGAGAGTTAGCACAGGCTGCCCAGTCTGAAAGTGAAGCAGAGGGAGTTCCTGATTGCTACTATTTAAAGAATGAGGTACTGATGAGGAAATGGAGTTCTCCTCACAAACCTGAGAGCAAGGAGTGGACAGTAGTTCACCAGTTAGTGGTGCCACAGAGGTACCAGAGAGAAATATTAAGAAGGGCCCATGAGATTACAGTGGCTGTACATGCCGGTATATGAAAAACCAAAGCCCGCAGACAGCAGTTCAATGGGCCAAAACTCCACAAAGATGTGGTGGAATACTGCAGGAGTTGCCACATGTGCCAGGTTGAGGGGAAACCCCAACTTATAGGGAAACCTGCACCCCTATGTCCCATATAGGTGGAAGGAGAACCCTCCAGCAGAGGGCTGGTGAACTGTAAGGGGCCCCCACCGAGAACAAAAGGAAACAGGCAGTCACAAGGCTGGCAAAAGTTTCGAAAGAGAAGGGAAGAAAGTGACCAAGACGGCAGGTTAAAGGAAGTCTGGGAGGAATCCCAGATGAAAACCCCTACCGTCTGGTCAGCCAACCCCGAAAAATGTGAAAGGTTCGATCCCACATCCTCCTATGTAAATGCAGACACTAGAAGCACCCCACCAGGATTTCCAGGAACCTGCAGAGACAAAGGAAGACCTCTTTGCGGCAGTGAAACAGTGAGGGTGATGCCTCACCTGGTAAAAGTGCCACAGGGAAGTGCAGTAGAGTCTGCACAAATACCTGCAGACAGGAGTGTCCTCTGGGACAAAGGGGAGATTAGCAAAGAATCCTCCCCAACTGTCAGAACCAAAGAGAACCATCCATCCCCTGAAGTCAAAAGCCTTTGCATGACTCAGCAAAGCACTGAAACAGAGTTCAGGATAGACCCACCCACTACGACTCTCCTGAAAAGAAAATGACCTCAGCAGGAACAAAGACTCTAGGCAGTCATGGAAATGGGCAAACGGAAGAGAAACTTCGCCAAAAAAGAACCACATGTTTATTGGGATGCCAAAAAAGGGGCGATTTTAATAAGTTTTAGGATTTATGAATGAATGTGAATGAATGAGAGAGAGAGATGAGTGTTTTTCCCTGGTATCTTATATTTTCTCTCTTGACTCTTTTAATGAAATACGTTCTTTAAAAATCGTATTTCATTCTACTGGGTGTGGAGGTGACATGCTAGGCCCCCACCTGCCAAGAATGAGGCACATTAATTTTGTCATGAACATTGATTTTAAATTGTTGCTGAAGCAAGGAAATGACTTGCTAAACAGATCAACCGTGGCTGGAAAAGACATTTGCATACTAACAGAGAGTATTTGGAAGGACAAAGGACCATCCCTGACACATTCAACCCACAATGGATGTTGATCACCAGACAGTGAGGGGATGGGGAAGCGTATTCCAGGGCCTGCTGGGGTAATGCAATCCATAGGGGCCAGGACTGGTTAGAGCAGCTGGTCACATGACTAACTGGCTGTTCCAGGGCTTTCTTTTGAACTGGCTACAGAGAGTTTGAATTCAGAAAGACTGTTTCTCTTGGACTGAGAAGATCTCTCCTGTCTGCTCCCATCTCTTTCTCACAAGCCTCTGAATCCACTGAAGACACATGAACCCCAAGAAAGAAACGTCTCCTACAGTGAACAAGGTTTACGAAGAATACTGGGCCCCAACGAAAAGCAAGATTTACCTACAATCAAGGATTCTACAATGAGCTCGAAGAACCATGACAAAAACTCTTCCAATATTGCGTCAAACCTTTCCACTTTATTTTCCTTCTGCTCTTTTCTGTCTCTATTTGCATGTGTGTATCACATATGCATGCTAGCGTGGGCATGTCGTATATCCGTAGCCGTCAACCAAATTAGAGTGTAAGTTCAAGTTTAACAAATTACAGCTTTTCTTCTTTAAACCTAAGAAAGCCTGTTTGTGCTGGTTTCTTTGCCTTATAATTGGAAAGTGGTGAACAAGATTCAGTAAGAGGGAGCTAAAAACAGTGTTTTTAAAATTAAACCCTGTTACGGTAAGACCAGGAGATGCTGAAAGGGACCCCAAGACACCTTCCTCACCGGGTCATAACAACATAGTTCCATTCTCCAATATTAAAATCCCTGAGCTTAATAAATAGAAAATTGATGAGAAAAAGCACAAAAGACCCATGATGTTCACTAAGCTGCAAAAATCACTGAATTATATCATTGGAGATATTTAAAGCAGGACACTGATGGCATTCATTGGGTGCCTCTCTCATCTGCTCAGAAAAGCAGCTCAAGATCAGAACCTGGTAAGGCAGAAGGACCAATGCAGGTTAAGTCCCATGGGCCATCTTAACTGCCCCCACCCACCCTGTTACCAAAAATTTAAGTCGGCCCTTTGGACTCCGTGCACTGGGATAGGAATCATATTAGTTATATAAAAACTTCACATCAGGAAATCTACAACAGATTTCACCCAAAGCATTGTTCCATAACAAACCAGAAGAAATATAGCTTAGAAAATAGTTTCACAATTCCTTGTGGACTGATTCAATCTTTGCTATGTTTGTCCCATTTGTATTTTGCCATGTAGTATCACTTGAAAATAAATCTATTATCTTTAGCTAAAACATAACTGTCTGGCAGTGTGGCATTTAATGGTTTTGCAGATTTGGTACTTTTTTTTTTATAGAGTGCTGTTATGGATGCTGGACCTTGTAATGTAATTGTGTCTTAAAAATTGTGATTTTTAAAAGTTCAAGATGGAGTCCAGAAGGTGAGCTGACCTCACCTCCACTCTGTGAAAAGTTGCCAGGACAACAGAGAATACACATCAAAGACTGTCTTCAAAAAATAGAGATTACAGCACTAAAACCTGAATAGTAATGGGTGTTGCCCTCCCAAGCTTTCCACTGTAAAACAAGGAGTTGGTAATTCAGAACATGCAACTGAATCAGACAGATGTTGAGACCTGGGGATAATGTAAAGGCCCGAGTTCCTTTGTGATTGCAGACTTTGGTCTCTGCATTTTGGAGCACAGCAACAAACTATTGACTCCTAAGAGCAGATAAATTGAACAGACTTTCTGGAGAAAAGGAAGCTGTAACCAACAGTTGTGCCTCAAACAGGCTGTAAGAAGGGCCCGTTCGAGGAGCAGCCTCAGGCAAGCTGTAAGAGAAGACACCCAGCAGTGACAGCTGGAGAGAGAGCGAACGCCTGCTCTCTGAAGATATACAGCAAAAGGTTTCCAGCTTCCGTAGTATTTTACTCTTATTTTAATGTGAAGACTTAAACCTGTTTTAAGAGTCAAGGCTTGTGGAGGAATAAAGGGCCTATGGGATCACCAGAAATCACATTATCTACAGATGTCCTGGTCAGAAGTGCTCGGAGAGGTGAGCGATATGAATACTGATTTTTGAAATGTCTGGGAGATCCAACCCATTGCAACTGTGACAGCTTTGAGCCTGATAACAGCAAAGGATCTTGTCATTAAAAAGGACTGCGTGTGGTTTTCAAGTGTTTCAATAAGTAAAGAAAATACCTTTATTTGTAATTTGGGGTATCAGCTACTTGCAAAGTGCTATTTAGTTTATTGGGGATTTCTTTTAATTCAGTTGTTATAATAAAAGTCTTAAAATGTGGAATCTTGTGTCATTCGTTAAATTGGTCTGGGCGTTCATATCTTGTATTTTTCACATTAATGACCTTCCTGAAATTGCAACAGTGTTAGTCCTTTATACCTAACGATGAAGGACATGGTCAGCATATGCCAACCTCACCCCTCTTGCACTATGGCTTAATTAGAGATAAATGACGGGAAACAATCATGAGGCAAATTTTAATCTCCAAGAACATGGATTGGGGTTGGTCGGAAGGTAAAACCTTTTAAAATCTCAAATCTAACCCCAACTTCCGATTTTAACAGAGGCGGGTTGGGGCCAAGTGATCAACCCACTTGCAAGAAATCTTCTAAGGATGTTGCATGCCTCCATTTCCGCAGGATTTTTATTCTTAACTCGTAGAGGCCAGGATTCCTGGGCCTTAGGAATCCCAAAAGGTAAAAGGAGATGAGAATGGCCAGATTTATGAGTTAAATGCCCTTATTTAATGGGCAGGAATGTTTTCTCAGGCCGAACAAGCTTACTGGCCGAAATGACTGGCCATCCCTGAATTCCCACCACTCTCCATGAAGCCCACCCCCTCCCCTCTCCACAACGTCAGACTTATCGGATATCTGTTCCCCAGCAGCTTTCCTACTTGCTGAGCTGCTGAAGTCTTTTACCTGGACCTCTTCTGAGCCACTTAAGACTATTTCCCTATCAGACAAATATGATTCCAGATAACTATATGGGTTTTGTTAAATTTTGTCACATAGCTTATTTATATTTCTATGCTTCTGACACATGCAATCTCACCATTAAAATACAAATACATCTTATAGCTTACGATGCGCAACTGACACATTAACTACTGCTAACAGAAACATTCTCTGTCTGCCTGAATTCTTCCCTAAACTTCCTTAATTCAATTTCAGTAGGTATATTTATAGTGGTAATGAGTCAGGAGCATTTATACTGTGACAGAATTATTACTGGATACTATAACATTACAGTATTTGGAAATGAAGCAACTAGAAATCAGTGAGTTACCATGCTGCACCAAACAATTTTCCTGCAGCATGAATCTTTTGTGCTGTTCTCGAGCTGAGGTAACTGTAGGTTGGCAGCAATATATCCTCAATTTACTCCAAACTTTTGTGCTTCTATCTCTACTAGCGAAAAGTCAGTGCTGGACCTCCATGTACTAATAGCAAGAATCACAGACCCAATCTCAAATCCCTGTGTATTAGCAAATTCCCATGTGCTAAGAGAGGTAAAATTATGCAAGGTCAGGTGATGAGTGAAGAGTTTATTTAGTGGTAGAAGATGTGTGTTAGCATGAATGCATTGACTTACTTCAGGCAATCTTGTGAGGTCATTGAAATTTTTACAGCACTGAATGGCAATTATCAGGGTGGGGAAGTCTCAATTTTAAAATTATCATCCTTGTTTTCAAATCACTCCATGTCTCAGCCCTCACTATCTCTGTAACTTCCTCCAGCCCCCAACCCCTCTGCAAAACCTGTGTTCCCCAATTCTGGTCACTTTGAGCATCTCCAATTTTAATTGTTCCACCATTGGTGGCTGTGCCTTCAGCTGCCAAGGCTTAAGCTCTGGATTCCATTCCTAAACCTCTCTGACTCTCTACCTCTCTTTCCTCCTTAAAAACAGTCCTGAAAATCTACCTTCATCTATCCGAACATCTTCTTCAACAGTGACAAATATTCAAAAGTAGTCCATTGGCTGTAAAGTGCTTTGAGACTTCCAATGGTCATGAAAAGCGCACATAAATGCAAGTCTTTTCTTCCTTCTTTCTTTATATGGCTCGTGTCAAATATTGCTTTATAACTCTCCTGTGCAATGCCTTGGGTCATTTTTATTACACTAAAGGCACTATGTAAGTGAAAGTAGTTGTTGTTGTGGAGGTTGCACTGACTGCCTTCCTCCAGTGAACCTGCAGCACCCTCTTATGGGGCTTACTGGCTGCAATGTCCATCAGATGGTCACTTCTTGCCTTTATTTCCACCAGCAGTGCCTCCACAGGTGCATCTGAAAACCTTGATTCTCTTGTTACTGCTGCCATTTACAAGGCAGCTGCTCCCTCAGCCAACTTGCTGTCTGGAGCTATAGGTGCAAGGCCCCCTTTTAACTGGCTGCAACCAGAAAAGGGAGGTTTTCAAGCCTCCAAGCCATCTTGCTTGGCTAATAAGGGTTCGAGGGGAAATAGTGACTGGTTTGCAACAGTTTCACATTGGCAGGTATAAGGACCACACTGCTACAACACACCATTGAGAGGAGAATTAAAGCTGTAATGTCATCCGGGTCGAAATCCATCATTTTCATGACTACACCTCAGCGAGTGCAGACTTACATCATCAATCCAAATAAACTTTAGGATGGAAATTAAAAGGTGATGTAAAAACCACGTAAACTCTCTAAATCCGAAATCCCAAATCTTATCAATAAATCTGCCTAAGTCAAAAGATGAGGTGCTGAGGTGCTGTCTTTCCAGTTTATACTGAGGTTCATTGTAACAGTGGAGGAGGCAGAGGGCAGAATGGTCAGAGTGGGAATGGAGCACAAAGCTAAAATGACAGGTGACCGGAAACTCAGTTACACTTGTAGACTGATCAGAGGTGTTCAACAAAGCAATCACCCAATCTACTTTTGGTCTCTCCAGGGTAGAGGAGACCACATTGTCAGCAGCGAATACAGTATACTAAATTGAAAGAAGTACAAGTAAAAATTGTTTCACCTGAAAGGAGGGTTTGGGGCCTTTGTCGGACAACGAGAAAGGAGGAGGTAAAAGGGCACTTGCACTTGCATGGAAAGGTGCCAACAGAAGGGGAGAGGGTGTTGGAGATGATTGAAACATAGAAAATAGGAGCAGGAGTAGGCCATTTGGCCCTTCGAGCCTGCTCCGCCATTCATTATGATCATGGCTGACTATCCAACTCAGTAACCTGTTCCCGCTTTCCCTCCATATCAAACAAAGAACAAAGAACAAAGATAATTACAGCACAGGAACAGGCCCTTCGGCCCTCCAAGCCTGCGCCGATCCAGATCCTCTCTCTAAACATGTCGCCTATTTTCTAAGCTTCTGTATCTCTTTTCTTCCTGCCCATTCATGTATCTGTCTCGATACATCTTAAAAGACTCCATCGTGCCCGCATCTACCACCTCCGCTGGCAATGCGTTCCAGGTGCCCACCACCCTCTGCGTAAAGAACTTTCCACGCATATCCCCCCTAAACTTTTCCCCTTTCACTTTGAACTCGTGTCCTCTAGTAATTGAAACCCCCACTCTGGGAAAAAGCTTCTTGCTATCCACCCTGTCTATACCTCTCATGATTTTGTACACCTCAATCAGGTCCCCCCTCAACCTCCGTCTTTCTAATGAAAATAATCCTAATCTACTCAACCTCTCTTCATAGCTAGCGCCCTCCATACCAGGCAACATCCTGGTGAACCTCCTCTGCACCCTTTCCAAAGCATCCACATCCTTTTGATAATGTGGCGACCAGAACTGTACGCAGTATTCCAAATGTGGCCGAACCAAAGTCCTATACAACTGTAACATGACCTGCCAACTCTTGTACTCAATGCCCCGTCCGATGAAGGAAAGCATGCCATATGCCTTCTTGACCACTCTATTTACCTGCGTTGCCACCTTCAGGGAACAGTGGACCTGAACACCCAAATCTCTCTGGACATCAATTTTCCCCAGGACTTTTCCATTTACTGTATAGTTCATTCTTGAATTAGATCTTCCAAAATGCATCACCTCGCATTTGCCCTGATTGAACTCCATCTGCCATTTCTCTGCCCAACTCTCCAATCTATCTATATTCTGCTGTATTCTCTGACAGTCCCCTTCACTATCTGCTACTCCACCAATCTTAGTGTCGTCTGCAAATTTGCTAATCAGTCCACCTATACTTTCCTCCAAATCATTAATGTATATCACAAACAACAGTGGTCCCAGCACGGATCCCTGTGGAACACCACTGGTCACACGTCTCCATTTTGAGAAACTCCCTTCTACTGCTACTCTCTGTCTCCTGTTGCCCAGCCAGTTCTTTATCCATCTAGCTAGTACACCTTGGACCCCAAGCGCCTTCACTTTCTCCATCAACCTGCCATGGGGAACCTTATCAAACGCCTTACTGAAGTCCATGTATATGACATCGACAGCCCTTCCGTCATCAATCAACTTTGTCACTTCCTCAAAGAATTCTATTAAGTTGGTAAGACATGACCTTCCCTGCACAAAACCATGTTGCCTATCACTGATGAGCCCATTTTCTTCCAAATGGGAATAGATCCTATCCCTCAGTATCTTCTCCAGCAGCTTCCCTACCACTGACGTCAGGCTCACCGGTCTATAATTACCTGGATTATCCCTGCTACCCTTCTTAAACAAGGGGACAACATTAGCAATTCTCCAGTCCTCCGGGACCTCACCCGTGTTTAAGGATGCTGCAAAGATATCTGTTAAGGCCCCAGCTATTTCCTCTCTCGCTTCCCTCAATAACCTGGGATAGATCCCATCCGGACCTGGGGACTTGTCCACCTTAATGCCCTTTAGAATACCCAACACTTCCTCCCTCCTTATGCCGACTTGACCTAGAGTAATCAAACATCTGTTCCTAACCTCAACATCCGTCATGTCCCTCTCCTCGGTGAATACCGATGCAAAGTATTCGTTTAGAATCTCACCCATTTTCTCTGAGTCCAAGCATAACATTCCTCCTTTGTCCTTTAGTGGGCCAATCCTTTCTCTAGATACCCTCTTTCTCCTTATATATGAATAAAAGGCTTTGGGATTTTCCTTAACCCTGTTTGCTAAAGATATTTCATGACCCCTTTTAGCCCTCTTAATTCCTCATTTCAGATTGGTCCTACATTCCCGATATTCTTTCAAAGCTTCGTCTTTCATCAGCCGCCTAGACCTTATGTATGCTTCCTTTTTCCTCTTAGCTAGTCTCACAATTTCACCTGTCATCCATGGTTCCCTAATCTTGCCATTTCTATCCCTCATTTTCACAGGAACATGTCTCTCCTGCACGCTAATCAACCTCTCTTTAAAAGCCTCCCACATATCACATGTGGATTTACCTTCAAACAGCTGCTCCCAATCTACATTTCCCAGCTCCTGCCGAATTTTGGTATAGTTGGCCTTCCCCCAATTTAGCACTCTTCCTTTAGGACCACTCTCGTCTTTGTCCATGAGTATTTTAAAGCTTACGGAATTGTGATCACTATTCCCAAAGTAGTCCCCTACTGAAACTTCAACAACCTGGCCGGGCTCATTCCCCAACACCAGGTCCAGTATGGCCCCTTCCCGAGTTGGACTATTTACATACTGCTCTAGAAAACCCTCCTGGATGCTCCTTACAAATTCTGCTCCATCTGGACCTCTAACATTAAGCGAATCCCAGTCAATGTTGGGAAAATTAAAATCTCCTATCACCACCACCCTGTTGCTCCTACATCTTTCCATAATCTGTTTACATATTTGTACCTCTATCTCACGCTCGCTGTTGGGAGGCCTGTAGTACAGCCCCAACATTGTTACCGCACCCTTCCTATTTCTGAGTTCTGTCCATATTGCCTCACTGCTCGAGTCCTCCATAGTGCCCTCCTTCAGCACAGCTGTGATATCCTCTTTGACCAGTAATGCAACTCCTCCACCCCTTTTACCTCCCTCTCTATCCCGCCTGAAGCATCGATATCCTGGGATATTTAGTTGCCAATCATGCCCTTCCCTCAACCAAGTCTCAGTAATAGCAATAACATCATACTCCCAGGTACTAATCCAAGCCCTAAGTTCATCTGCCTTACTAACTACACTTCTTGCATTAAAACAAATGCACCTCAGACCACCAGTCCCTTTATATTCATCATCTGCTCCCTGCCTGCTCTTCCCCTTAGTCACACTGACTTCATTATCTAGTTTCTTACAGGCTTTTGTTACTACCTCCTCACTGTCAACTGACCTCAATTGGTTCCCATCCCCCTGCCACATTAGTTTAAACCCTCCCCAACAGCGTTAGCAAAAGCACCTCCAAGGACATTGGTTCCAGTCCAGCCCAGGTGTAGACCGTCCAATTTGTAATAGTCCCACCTCCCCCAGAACCGGTCCCAATGTCCCAAAAATCTGAACCCCTCCTTTCTTTGATCCCTTTCGCCCCAAGAGCTATATCTAATTCTTTCTTGAAAACATACAATGTTTTGGCCTCAACTGCTTTCTGTGGTAGCGAATTCCATAGGTTCACCACTCTCTGGGTGAAGAAATTTCTCCTCATCTCAGTCCTGAAAGGTTTACCCCATATCCTTAGACTATGACCCCTGGTTCTGGACTCCCCCTCCATCGGGAACATCCTTCCTGCATCTACCCTGTCAAGTCCTGTTAGAATTTTATAGGTTTCTATGAGATCCCCCCTCACTCTTCTGAACTCCAGCGAATATAATCCTAACCAACTCAATCTCTCCTCATGCATCAGTCCTGCCATCCCAGGAATCAGTCTGGTAAACCTTTGCTGCACTCCCTCTATAGCAAGAACATTGAGGAGTGGACGAAGGTGTCATGAAGGGAGCAGTCCCTTCAGAAGAATGAAAGGGGAGGGAAAGATGTTTTTTGCTGGTGGCATCACATGGAGGTGGTTGAAATGATGGAGGATGATCTGTTGACAATGGATGCTGGTGGAGTGGAGGACAAGGGAAACCCTATCGTGGTTCTGGGAGGGAGAGGAATGGATGGAAACAGAAGTGTGTGAAATACAACAGAAATGATCAAAGTTCCTGTCAACAAAATTGAAGGGGAATCCTCAGTTTAGGAAAAAGGAAGAAATATTGGAAACACTGGTATGGAAGATGACATCATCGAACAGATAGAAATGGGGAAACTGGAAAACCGTAATAGAGTTCTTACAGGAAGCAGAGTGGGAGGCAGTGTAGTCAAGGTAGCTGTGTGAGACAATAGGGGGAATTTTATGCTCTCCCCCAAGGCAGGTTTGGAGGTGGAGAGAGCATAGAATCGGGTGGAATGGTGGCGAGGGGCGGGGGGGGCGGGGGTGGGGTTCCTCTGCCAAAATTTAGTCCAGGGCGGGAAGGGCAGTGAATGGCCTTCCTGCCCCGCCATCAATTGAGGCTCTTAACTGGACAATTAATCCCCAATTAAGGGCCTCATCCTGCCACCGCCAGAATTAGCCATGCAGCAGGCGGCCCTATTTCTGCACAGGAAGCACGGCACGAGAAACCATGCAGGCTGCTTCCAGGCTCCAGTGGGAGGTGGTTGCTCGTTAAAAGACAGTGCCCAAATGAGGGACCTGACTTTGGGAAGTGGGGGAGCCCACTGAAAGCCACCCTCCTGCCCTTGCTAGCAACCCCCCCTACACCCCAGTCCCCCATGACCCCCACCCTGCAAGACCCCTCCCACCTTGACCTACCTGTATCCTGGATCAACTGCCACTCCTGAGCCTCCAGAATGTGCTCCACCGGCAGCACCCACCAGCACTGTTGTGGCACTGCTCAGTTGAAGAACTGCTGGTCTCTGATTGGTCGTCAGCTCTCCAAGAGTGGGACTTCCAGCGATGGGGTCCTTGATCCTGTTAAGGCCCACCACTGTGCAGTTAAGTGCCTGATTGGCACTAGATTCAGCAGGCCTTCCAGAGAAGAGGCAATGCGGGGTTCTTGGCATCGCTTTTTCCCGACATCAAGACCCCTGTCGCAAGCATAAAATCCCGGCCAACGGGTTTATAACAGATATTAGTCAATAGACTATCCCCAGAAATGGAGACAGAGAAGTCGAGGAAGAGAAGAGGCAGAGATAAGCCATGTGAAGGCGAGGTAAGGGTGAAGGTTGGAAACAAAGGTGATGAAATTTTCCAATTCGGGGCAAAAGCAGGGAACAGCACTGATTCAGTCATCATTGTACTGGGTAAAGAGGTTAGGGTGGGGACCCAAGTAGGACTGGAACAAAGGATATTCCACATATCCCACCAAAAGGCAGGCGATGTCTTTAAGGGTTCCCAAAAATGGTAGCTACCCTTAACAGCTCTTGGATACCAAGACCCCTCTGGATCCTACTTCATCTTTAATTGACTATTACCCCATCATTTCTTCCAACCTCACCCTTTGCTGTATTTTCATTATCCCTTCCGACCTCGAGTGATCAGTGCTCAGTAAGATCCTCAGATTCATCCCCTTATGCCCCAACCTCAATGAATTTCAAGTTCAGCATGATGCCAAACTACACTGGGAAGACCAAACCCAGATTGGGTGATCGTTTTGTGGAATACCTCCCTTTGGTCCACATGTATGCTTCCGAGCTTCCAATCACCTGTCTTTTAATTCCTTGCCCATTTTGCACTCTGACCTCTCTGACCTCGGCCTCCGACATAAGCTCAAGGAACAACACCTCATCTTTCAGTAGGCACTTTACAGCCTTCTGGACTCAACATTGAGTTCAACAATTTAAGATTATATCCTTTCCCACCATTTTTTTGGTTCATAATAATTCCCAGCACCATGGACACTATGGGCCTAATGGCCTCCTTCTGTGCTGTAAATTGCAATGATTTCTATGATTCTGCTATTCTCATTTACAGCCTCTCTCGACACATTTTTCTTTTCTTTACTTGTCCCACTACCTTTTGTCCTCCACTATCAGCCCTTTTGTAATTTAAACTCTTCTGCCTTCCACCCTATCACAGGCATTCCCTTTTATCTCACCCACTGACCCCACTTCCTTGCCTCTGTGCTTGTTTAAAACACGTTGCATCTCTGGGCTGAATTTTATGAGCACGTTGCTAATCGCGGCGGCGCGCTTTGAAGTTGGTGGTCTGCCGGTGCGGTGCGGCCGCTGCTGAGCTCCCGCGATATTTCGTGTGGAGGCTCATTTAACTGGAGGGGGTGGAGCGGCCACCCCCAATGGCGTGGAGGGGGCAGCTGCTCAGTCCCCCACAATGGCATCCAGTGCTACCACACAGGAGCGGCACCATTTTTTAAGAACCTCATGCCCTTACAAGGAATTTGCATTTTTAAAGGGAAAACGATGAAAGGTCACAATAAAAAAACAAGCGAGGCTCCTCTTCTTCCCCGCCCCCGCCCCCGTCCCCCAATGATATGGAAAGGTTTCATTTTCCCTCTCCCTCATTTACCTCCTGAAAACAATGCTTTGCCGGTCCCGACCTTTCACTACCAAACTTAAAGATCTTTACCCTTCAACCCCTTCCCACCATCCCCTCAGCCAATGGAATCAGTTTTCTCCGCTCCCCCCATCCCAACCTGAACATTACACTCCTCCCCCCTCCCCACCAGTGTCGCGCCTTGGTTCTGCAAACAGGGATCCGAAGGCACGAGATTTCCAGCCACTGGCCGGAATATCGCCGTGGGACGGCCATGTAAGCATTTGAATTAATTTTATTATGCAGCGTAAAATGCAGCGAGGCCTTCTCGGCATGGGGGTGGAGGCAGGCCTCTCCCAGAAGTATTTTCTGAGCCCTACCACCACAACCCCTGACGCTGGAGGGCTAGTAAAATTCAGCCCTCTATCTTTGCCCAGAAGGATATCAAGCTGAAATGTTAAACTCTGTTTCTCTCACAACAGATGCTGCCTGACCTGCTATTTCAAGCATTTTCTGTATTTATTTCATACTTCCAGAGTCTGCAGTATATTGCTTTTCTTCTAGAAATGAACCCTCATGTTTGGTTTGCTTTTTTATGCTCTTATTAACCTGTGTCACTACTTTTAGTGAATTGTGTATTTATACTCCCAGACCCCTTTGCTCCCCTACCCATTTAGATTCTTATTTTCCAAGGAATGTGCAATCTCCTTATTTTTCTTACCAAAATGTAATACATCACACTTATCTATGTTGAAATTCATTTGTCAATTATATGCCCATACTGCAAGTTTATTAACTTCTTGTAATTTATTGCAGTCCTCCTCAGTATTGAATATTCCCCGTAAATTGGGGTCATCCACAAATTTATAAATTGCATTTCAGATTCCAAAACCTAAATCATTATTATATATTGTGAACAACAATGTTCCCAACACTGATCCTTGTGGGACCCCACTTTCAGCCTTCTGCCACTCTGAATAGCTATCCCTTTGCCTCAACTCTCTGCTTTCTGTCTTGCAGTCAGCTAGCTATCCATTCTGCTATTTGCCCCTGACTCTGCATTCTCTGACCTTATGCATTAATTTGTTATGTTGCACCTTATGAAAGGCCTTTTGGAAATCTAGATAAATTAAATCACTGCATTACCCTTATCCACACACTCTGTTACCTCCTCAAAGAATTCAGTGGTGTTGGTTCAGCAAGATTTTCCCTCTTTGATTTCTAGATGTTTTTCTATTTTCTCTTTTGTAGTATAAGGTTATCAAAGGGTTAATCTTGAGAGAATGTAAAGATTACCACTGACCAGTATGAGGTAAGAGATCAGAGATCATGTGGAAGAGACTCGAGAACCATTGCCCCCCTCAAATCTAAATTATGGGACATAATCACTGACCAACGCAAGCAAATGGATCGTTGGGTGGAACACTACCTAGAACTGTACTCCAGGGAAAATGTTGTCACTGAGACCGCCCTCAATGCAGCCCAGTCTCTGCCAGTCATGGATGAGCTGGACATACAGCCAACAAAATCGGAACTGTGTGATGCCATTGATTCTCTAGCCAGCGGAAAAGCCCCTGGGAAGGACGGCATTACCCCTGAAATCATCAAGAGTGCCAAGCCTGCTATACTTTCAGCACTGTACGAGCTGCTTTGCCTGTGCTGGGACGAGGGAGCAGTACCACAGGACGTGCGCAATGCCAATATCATCACCCTCTATAAGAACAAAGGTGACCATGGAGACTGCAACAACTACCGTGGAATCTCCCTGCTCAGCATAGTGGGTAAAGTCTTCACTCGAGTCGCTTTAAACAGGCTCCAGAAGCTGGCTGAGCGTGTCTACCCTGAGGCACAGTGTGGCTTTCGAGCAGAGAGATCCACCATTGACATGCTGTTCTCCCTTCAACAGCTACAGGAGAAATGCCGTGAACAACAGATGCCCCTCTACGTTGCTTTCATTGATCTCACCAAAGCCTTTGACCTTGTCAGCAGATGTGGTCTCTTCAGACTACTAGAAAAGATTGGATGCCCACCAAAGCTACTAAGTATCATCACCTCATTCCATGACAATACGAAAGGCACAATTCAGCATAGCGGCGCCTCATCAGATCCCTTTCCTATCCTGAGTGGCGTGCAACAGGGCTGTGTTCTCGCACCTACACTGTTTGGGATCTTCTTCTCCCTGCTGCTCTCTCATGTGTTCAAGTCTTCAGAAGAACGAATTTTCCTCCACACAAGGTCAGGTGGCAGGTTGTTCAACCTTGCCCGTCTTTGAGCGAAGACCAAAGTACGGAAAGTCATCATCAGGGAATTCCTCTTTGCTGACAATGCTGCATTAACATCTCACACTGAAGAGTGTCTGCAGAGACTCATCGACAGGTTTGCGGCTGCCTGCACCGAATTTGGCCTAACCATCAGCCTCAAGAAAACGAACATCATGGGACAGGACTTCACAAATGCCCCATCCATAAATATCGGCGACCACACTCTGGAAGTGGTTCAAGAGTTCACCTACTTAGGCTCAACTATCACCAGTAACCTGTCTCTAGATGCAGAAATCAACAAGCGCATGGGAAAGGCATCCACTGCTATGTCCAGACTGGCCATGAGAGTGTGTGAAAATGGCGCACTGACACAGAACACAAAAGTCCAAGTGTATCAAGCCTGTGTCCTCAGTACCTTGCTCTACGGCAGCGAGGCCTGGACAACATACGTCAGCCAAGAGCGACGTCTCAAATCATTCCACTTCGCTGCCTCCAGAGAATCCTTGGCACCAGGCGGCTGGACCGTATCTCCAACAGTGAAGTCCTTGAGGCGGCCAACATCCCCAGCTGAAACACCCTACTAAGCCAGCGGCGCCTGAGATGACTTGGCCATGTGAGCCGCATGGAAGATGGGAGGAAGCCCAAGGACACATTTTACAGCGAGCTCGTCACTGGTATCAGACCCACCGACCGTCCTTGTCTCCACTTTAAAGACGTTTGCAAATGCGACATGAAGACCTCTGACATTGATCACAAGTCGTGGGAGTCAGTTGCCAGCGATCGCCAGAGCTGGCGGGCAACCATAAAGGCGGGGCTAAAGTGTGGCGAGTCGAAGAGACTTAGCAGTTGGCAGGAAAAAAGTCAGAAGTGCAAGGAGAGAGCCAACTGCGTAACAGCCCTGTCAACCAATTTTATCTGCAGCACCTGTGGAAGAGTCTGCCACTCTAGAATTGGCCTTTATAGCCACTCCAGGCACTGCTTCATAAACCACTGACCACCTCCAGGCGCTTACCCATTGTCTCTCGAGACAAGGAGGCCAAAGTGAAGATAATAAAGATTAATGTTTAAACACTACAGCCTAAGAACCTCTAACCTCTGGCTAGACTCTATACAGTAGCAGCATAAAGAACTAAATATGTAACATCCTTTAGTAGAGATTCCATTATTTTTCCTTCCACTGATGTTAAGCGACTGGTATTATGATCCTGTAGTTTTTTGCTTTCTTGGGAAGAATGTGTTGTGCCTTTAAGGCTGGAAAAAGAGCCGTACTGCTTTAAGGCAGCAAGCTCTAAAGACTGAGTCAAAGAATGCATTCTCATTACCTTGGATACAGCCACTCGGACTGAGTATCAAGAGATACATTTGTTACAATTTAATTTTGAACTGGCTTATAGTGCAAACAGCCTCTTCTAACAGAGGACACAGATAGACAGCTGTGTGTTAGCACCTGAAAGATGAGCTCTCAGCCCATTTAAACTGAAGGAAGAGAATTTAGTCTGTTTATTTATTATTCTCTCCCAAAATTTTAAAAAGTCAAGCCAAAACAGAGATCTCTGATAATTTAAACTGAAGGAAGGGAAGTTAGACTGTGATAATCTTTTGTCCCTCAAAAGCCATTTTGATTCTATTGAAAGTGGTTGCAATTTGTTGATCTGCTGTGGTCATCGCTGGAAGAAAGAGGAGTTTGAAATTTCGGGTGTTGGACTGTTTTCCTTTCCTCATCAGATCCTGGAAGATTGCGCGTGGACTTTAATCAAAGGATTGTTCGTCGGTAAGTGTAAAATTGCAAGGACTCTAATTTTTTCTATTTTAAATGTTGTTTATATCTTCGTAGTGTTTAAGAATTTAGTTTTTCGAATTAAACAGTTAATTTGTTGATCTCAAGACACCTGGTTTGGTTAACCTCATTTGGGGGTTACTAGATGGTAAAATCTGGCTGGATCTTTCTTTAATTTGGAAAGTTTAAAATGATATGTCATTTTATGTGGAGGGACGGGATTGAATTAACAGTGCAATTAGAATTGTATTTTTTTGATTGGGTGCTCTGATTGGAGTGGTTCTTCATAACACTGGTCTATAGTTTCCTAAACATGTTCTATCTCTCTTCTTAAATAGGGGTATAATGTTAGCTATCCACAAGTTGTCTGGCACTACACCTTTTTCTAATGAATTATTAAATATGTGTAATAGTGCCTCTGCTATCTCTTCTCTAGATTCTTTTAAAATGCTCAAATGTAACCATCTGGACCAAGGGTTTTATTCTCTTTGAGTTTGATTAGTTTATTAAATATTTCTCAATTTTATTTTAAATGCAGTTATATCATTTCTAATCTCATCTTCTGATGTCACATCCATCTGTTCTGTCTCCCTGATAAATACAGAAGCTAAGTAATAATTTAATATTTCTGCCATTTTGCTATCACTGCTGTGGTTTTATCTTGTCAATCACTTAGTCGCCCTATACCCAACCTGACTTTGCTTTTTTTTTATCTATATGCCTATAGAATATTTTACAGTTTTGTATTATGTTCCTTTATCATTTATTTTCCTACTCTTCTTCACCTTCCTAATTTTCCCTTATGCCTTTGTTCACTTACGGTGACTCATCACTTTTTAGTTTGTTCTTGTATTTTAGTGGAATATATTTTTCCTGGACTCCACTGAACATCATACAAAATGTAGAATCATAGAATTTTAGAATAGTGACAGTGTAGAAGGAGGCCATTCAGCCCATCATGCATGTGCCAGCTGTCTGCAAGAGCAATTCAGCTAGTCCCACTTCCACGCCTTTTCCCCATAGCACTGTATTTTTTTCCCCTTCAGGTGCTTATCCAATTCCTTTTGGAAGCCACCATTGAATCAGCCTCCACCACACTCTCAGGCAGTGCATTCCACATCCTAACCACTTGCTAAGTAAAAAAGTTTTTCCTCAATGTTAACTTTGGTTCTTTTGCCAATCACTTTAAATCTGAGCCCTCTGGTTCTCAACCCTTCCACTAATGGGAACAGTTTCTCTGTATCACTCTAGATCCTTTATAATCTTGAACACTCCTATCAAATCACCTCTCAATCTTCTCTTCTCTAAGGAGAACAAAACCAGCATCTTCAATTTATTCGCATAACTGAAGTCCCTCATCCCTGGGATCATTCTCATAAATCCTTTCTACAGGGTGCCCAGAATTGGACACAATATCCCAGTTGAGGCTGAACCAGTGTTTTCTAAATGTTCATCATAACTTCCTTGATTTGTACTTTATTCATCTATTTATAAAGCTGATGATTCCATATGCATTTTTTAACCATTTTCCCAATCTTCCCTGCCAGTCCAATGATTTTTGTACATATCACCCCCAGGTCTCTCTGTTCCTGAACTCCATTTAGAATTGCATGCTTTAGCTTATATTGCCTGTCCTTGTTATTCCTACCAAAATGTATCAGTTCTCACTTCTCACAGAAGCACAGAATAATACAGTGCAGAAGAGGCACTTCAGCCCATCAAGTCTGCACCGATGCATTAAAGACACCTGACCTGTCTACCTAATCCCATTTGCCAGCACTTGGCCCATAGCCTTGAATGTTATGACGTGCCAAGTGCTCATCCAGGTACTTTTTAAAGGATGTGAGGCAACCTGCCTCTACCATCCTCCCAGGCAGGGCATTCCAGACCATCACCACCCTCTGGGTAAAAAAGTTCTTCCTCAAATCCCCCTTAAACCTCCCGCCCCTCACCTTAAACTTGTGACCCCTCGTAACTGACCCTTCAACTAAGGGGAACAGCTGCTCCCTATCCACCCTGTCCATGCCCCTCATAATCTTGTACACCTCGATCAGGTCACCCCTCAGTCTTCTCTGCTCCACCGTAAACAACCCAAACCTATCCAACCTCTGTTCATAGCTTAAATATTCCATCCCAGGCAACATCCTGGTGGATCGCCTCTGCAACCCCTCCAATGCAATCACATCCTTCCTATAATGTGGCGACCGGAATTACACACAGTACTCCAGCTGTGGCCTTACCAAAGTTCTGTACAACTCCAACATGACCTCCCTGCTTTTGTAATCTATGCCTCGATTGATAAAGGCAAGTGTCCCATATGCCTTTTCACCACCCTATTGACCTGCCTTTCTGCCTTCAGAGATCTATGGACAAATACACCAAGGTCCCTTTGTTCCTTGGGACTTCCCAGTGTCAGGCCATTCATTGAATACTTCCGTGTCACATTACTCCTTCCAAAGTGTATCACCTCACCCTTTACAGGGTTAAATTCCATCTGCCACTTTTCTGCCCATTTGACCATCCCGTCTATATCTTCCTGTAACCTAAGACACTCCACTTCACTGTTAACCACTTGGCCAATCTTTGTGTCATCCACGAACTTACTGATCCTACCCCCCACATAGTCATCTATGTCATTTATATAAATGACAAACAATAGGGGACCCAGCACAAATCCCTGTGGTACGCCACTGGACACTGGCTTCCAGTCACTAAAACAGCGGTCTGTCATCACTCTCTGTCTCCTACAGCTAAGCCAATTTTGAATCCACCTTATCAAGTTACCTTGTATCCCATGTGCATTTGCTTTCTTGATAAGTCTCCCATGTGGGACCTTGTCAAAGGCTTTGCTGAAATCCATGTAAACTACATCAACTGCACTACCCTCATCTACACACCTGGTCACATGCTCAAAAAATTCAATCAAATTTGTTAGGCATGACCTCCCTCTGACAAAGCCATGCTGACTATTCCTAATCAAATTTTGCCTCTCCAAGTGGAGATAGATTCCCTCCTTCAGAATTTTCTCCAATAGTTTCCCTACCACTGACGTGAGACTCACTGGTCTGTAGTTCCCTGGCTTGTCTCTACAACCCTTCTTAAATAGTGGGACCACATTAGCTGTTCTCCAGTCCTCTGGCACCTCCCCTGTGGCCAGAGAGGAATTAAAAATTAGGGTCAGAGCCCCTGCAATCTCCACCCTCACCTCCCACAGCATCCTGGGACACAAATCGTCCGGACCTGGAGATTTGTCTACTTTTAAGCCTTCCAAAACCTCCAATACCTTGTCACTCCCTATGACAATTTGCTCAAGAACCTCACAGTCTCACTGTCTAAGTTCCATATCTACATCTCATTCTCTTGGGTGAAGACAGATGTGAAGTATTCGTTCAACACCCTACCAATGTCCTCTGGCTCCACCCACAAATTTCCCCCTTGGTCCCTAATGGGTCCTACTCTTTCCCTGGTTATCCTCTTCCCATTGATATACTTATCGAATATCTTGGGATTTTCCCTACTTTTACCAGCCAGAGCTTTCTCATATCCCCTCTTTGCTCTCCTAATTGCTTTCTTAAGCTCCATCCTACACTTTCTGTATTCCACTAATGCTTCCATTGATTCGCTCTCCTTGTATCTGCTAAAAGCCTCTCTGCATTAAATTTCATCTGAGATGTGTCTGCCCATTCCACCAGCCTATCTATGCCGTCCTGAGGTCTACTACTATCTTCCTCACATTTCACAATATGGCCAAGCTTTGTGACATCTGCTAATTTTGAAATTGTGCCCTGTACACCCACACCTAGGTCATTAAAATAGATCAAGAAAAGCTATCGTCTGAGTACCGACCCCTAGGGAATACCAGTCTGAGAAACAACTGCTCACCACTACTCTCTGTTTCCTGCCACTCAGCCAAATTCACATCCATGTTGTCACTGTCCCTTTTATTCCATGGGCAAGTCTAATATGTGGCACTTTTGGAAGTCCATGTATACCATATCAACTCTACTACCCTCATCAACCCTGTCTGTTACCTCATCAAAATACTCAATCAAGTTAGTTAAAATGATTTGCCTTTAACAAATCAGTGCTGGCTTTCCTTAATTAAGCCACCTTTGTCCAAGTGACTGTTAATTTTGTCCTGGATTATCATTTCTAAAAGCTTTCCCAACGCCCAGGTTAAACTGACTGGCCTGTAGTTGTTGCATTTATCCTTACAACCTTTTTTGAACAGTTGCTATACTCCAGTCCTCTGGAACCACCCCATATCTAAAGAGGATTAGAAAATTATGGCCAGTACCTCCGCAATTTCCACCCGTACTTCCCTCAGTGTCCTCGGATGTATCCCATTCACTCCTGGTGACCTGACAACTTTAAGTACAGTCAGCCCTTCTAGTACCAAACCTTTATTGATGTTTAGCCTATCCAGTATCTCAACTATCTCCTCTTCGACTTTAACTTTGGCAGCACCTTCATCCTTGTGTTATGAGCGACCGCTCCAGTCAAAGACCCCAATCAAAATATCCAATTCTGATTGTGGTGGGACCAATGCACTGTTAATTCAATCTCGTCGCTCCACAGATCGGCTAACATATCATTTGAAACGTTCCAAATTAAAGAAAGACCTAACCAAATTGTACCATCCATTAACCCCCGAATGAGACTAACCAAACCAGGTGTCTTTAAATCAATAAATTAACTCTTTCTTTAGAAGAACTAAATTCTTAAACACTATGAAGATATAAACAACATTTAAAATAGAAAAAAATTAGAGTCCTTGCAAATTTACACTCCAATGTTGCTCGAAGTCCTCACAGAATGTTGCTTTCCTTCTCCAGTGAATTTCAACAATTAATGACTTGCAAATATTTTCAATGGAATCAAGCTGACTTTAGAGCTCTCGAGAGATAAAAGATTGTCACAGTCTAATTCCCCTTTCTTCAATTTAAATTACCAGAGATCTCTGTTTTGGCTTGACTTTTCCTTAGAATTTTGAGAAATAATAATCAACAGACTAAAATCCTATTCCTTCAGTTTAAATGATTAAGAACTCTTCTTCCAGGTGCCAACATGTCTGCATGTCTCTGTCTGAAAAAACTGTCTTCAACTCAAAGCCAGTTCAAAACTGAATTGTAACAAATGTATTACATGAAACTCACTCCCAGTGGCTATATCTATGGTAACGAGAATGCACCCTTTGAATCGCAGTCTCCAAATGGCTGTTTCCAACGGCAACCGAAAATGAACCTTTCTATAACTTCTGAGGCTTGCTGGTTCTTAAAGCAATACTGATCCCCAGCAAACCTTAAAGGCAAACATCATATTCCCCGGAGAAAAAAAACTACAGGACCATGACACCTCCACCCCTAGCGGGATGAAACACCTTTCCTGAAATGCGTTTCATTACAATGGGTAAAAAAAAATCAAAGCGATTCCTGACAACGCAGCCGGAGGCTGCGCCAAGGTGCGCACATGCACAGACGGACTCCTGCTCTCTGCGTGTGCACTGCGTTCCGACTTGCCAGGACTGGTTCGCGCATGCGCCGATGACATCATCGCGTGATGTATGCATCTTCGGGCAACTCGCCTGGTCGGCCTCTGCGCATGCGCTTTGCGCGTACAGCAATGCAACGCCAATGATATTCACGCATGTGTCAAGCTCCGTTCCCCCATCTCCCGCCCGCCCACCCCGCTGCTCTCTCCGGCCGCTCCGCTTTTTCCACTCTCTCTGCTCCCTCCCATCCCCGGCTTGCTTGCTCGCCCCCTCCCCGGCCCACTCCCCTTACCTCCGTCACTGGCCTGCTCCGCTCCCCACCACCCCCAGCCCGCTCCACTACCCCCCCCATCCCCGGCCCGCTCCACTCCGCTCCCATCCCCAGCCCGCTCGCTCGCTCGCACTCTCCCTCTGGCCATTGTGTGCTGCCATGTGTTTAGGTTAGGTTGCCTTCGTGTGATTATTTGTGCAGCGCCATCTTTCGTCCTGGCAGCTGCCTGAAGTCGCAGACTGTGATGTTTTAGTGGCACATGCTGCATTTGCGCATGTGTCACTACAGCGCCACCTAGTGGTAGCGTTGTCAGCAAACACAGCCAAAAAAATACAAATTGAAAAAACACCAACATTTTTTTTTCACACGTTTACAGATATATACATTTCTAAAAGAAATATTTAGACTACAGCAACAAGTTCCACCAGAACAGTTCGGCTTTAAATTTTCAAAAGGTTGTTCCAATTAACCCATTTTATATTTCCAAGCGTAGTCTTCCAATTGTTTCCTGTTTTCTTGCCAAGTGTCTCTATTGTTCATCACCTCAGCCAGGTGAGCTGCACAGCTAGAAGCACTGACCACTACTGGGTTCACTATTCTCTGAGAAGTTTCCCGAGTACCCCTTAACCTCTGTGGCCTCATTTGACACTGGAAAACCCTGTCCGGTGTAACAGAAGCTGATTTTTTCTTACCCTGGGGTGTCAAAGGAATTTGACAGTATCCTTCCAACACATCTACCTCTTTAAGACACATTTTGTTGCCCACTCTATCGTTACAGTCCTTTAAAATGAGAATTTGGGTAGGAGTCTGCCTTCTTTACCACAATGACTTTTCTAGAGTCTATGCAAGTTTGAGCCGACCCACCAGGTTCAGTCATCAAGACCATCTGCGACTTCCAGCCATCCTAACTAGGTTCATTTAAGCTGCCCTTCAGCATACATTGTAACTCTGCTTCCACTTGGGCTTGTCTGTCTGGATCTAAGCAACAAGGATGTCCTTTAAAATGAATGGTTCCCGCTATACCCACATCATGCGTGGCTAAGGTTGTACATCCTGGCTTATCCCTACAAACTTTTTGAAACGTTGTGAAAACCTTGGTTAAGACTTCACACTGTTTTGCCTTTAAGTGTAAAAGCCCATTGTTTAATTTTCCTCGCCATTCTGCATTCATTAATGGGATTGTTGGAGGTTCAATCTGAGAATTTCCTAGGTCTGCTTCTGTCTCATCCTCACTATCCTTTTCCTTCTCAACAGTCCTGATTACCTGACATACCTGTACTGGCTTATTCTCCTCCCTGCGGTAATATTGTTTGAGCAAATTAATGTGACACAAACTGTTCTTCATCAGGCGATCAGGGGTGTCAGTCAAGTAATCTACCTTACCCACTCTTTTGATCACTCTATATGGACCACTGATTCATGCTTTCACTGGTTCTCCCTGTGATGGTACTTTTACCCCCAACAATGGATCCTGTTCAGCCATTGCTCGGGTAACTACTCACGCAGGAAATATTCATGGAACTTGCTCCTGTAATTGCTCCATTTCCTTAATTTCACATGGTTCCTCTGTAGCTATAGGAGAAACTGATATTTTTGATCCTGCCAAATCATTTCCTCGGAGTAGATCAATTCCCTTTACTGGTAAACTGTGGACAACACCTACAGTTACTACCCCAGTTATTAAGTCACTCTCTAGGCAAACTTTATACAAAGGTATGGGTATACACACCCCGCCGATTCCATTTACTAAAACTTTAGCATTCAAGGCGCTCTCTGATGGAAACCTCATATCTTTCCCCAGCAAGAGTGTTTGGGTCACTCCTGTATCCCTGAGTATAATGATAGGTCTTCCTGCCTCACTTAAAAGATATGGAGTTACTCTCCCATTTAACAAAAAATCATTATAACTCTCAGGTATTTTTATTCTTAACCTCTACACTCCTCTTAGTTTTAGTATCTGGTTTCACATTCACAGCTGTCGTTAAAGCTATAGCCTGGTCTGTTATACTCTCAGTCAGAGCTTTTTCCTCTGCACTAGCTTTGCGTACTACAACAAGTCCTATGGGTTTACCTCACAATTTCCAGCACTCTGAATGAAGATGACCCATTTTGTAGCAATGATAACACTTTGGCTTGCAAACCTCACTTTTACCCTCAGCACCTTCCTTTCTGACCTGAGGAGGTCATCCTGGGGCATTCCCATCTGTTCCTTCTTATCCACGGCTACTTGCCTTCCTTTCACTCTCCCACTTTCTATCCTTCTCAGGTTTATGGGGGTGACGGACAAAATAGGTTGGCTTATTCACAAGCTCAAAATCATCAGCAATCTCTGCTGCTTGCCTAGCTTTCAAAACTTTCAGGTTATCTATATGAGTTCTCACTACTGAAGGAATGGCGTTTTTAAACTCTTCTAAGGGAATTAATTCTCGAAGGTTCTCATATGTGGTTTCTATCTTTAATGCCCGTATCCAACCGTCAAAATTAATTTGCTTCACCCTCTCAAATTCTAAATATGTCTGCCCAGTCAATCTCTGTGAGTTTCTAAACTTCTGACGGTAAGCTTCAGAGACTAACTCATATGCAGCGAGAATAGCCATTTTTGCCATCTCATAATCTGCAGAAGCCTCTTCAGAAAGCATGGCATAAGCTTCATGAGCTCTGCCTACCAGCCTGCCCTGCATGAGCAATGTCCAGCTTTCTTTCAGCCATTTCATCTGTTTGACTATTTTTTCAAAAGATAGGAAAGATGCCTTTACGTCCCTTTCCTCGAACATAGAAAGAGCCTGTATAAATTTAAACAACTTCTTGCTGGGTCCTGATCTAAATTCGGATTCTTCCTGACCCGAATTTTCCCTGGATTTAAGACTACCCCTTTGTCTTAGTTCCATCTCTTTTAACCTAAATTCCTTCTCTTCTCTTTCACTTTCTTTCCAAAATGCTCTCTCTTTCTTCCTTTCCTCCAATTCAAGTTTTCATATTGCTATTGCTTTTTCTTTTTCCTGCTGAAGCTCCAGTTTTTCATTTCTAACTGAATCCTAGCCAATTCTACCGCATCACTCTCAGACCACAACCTTCATGTCTTTCATATTCTCTTTCTTGTTCCTCGTATTGCCCTTTATCTCTATTATCATCATCATTATCCTCTTCTACTAATTCCAGATGTTTGGCTATCAATCCAATTATCTCTGCTTTTTTGGCACCTGATTTCAATTCCAACCCAAATTTTGCTGCCAATTCTTTAAATTTGTTATCAAGTCACTCAGGCAAGCATTCTGCTTTCCCAAAAACTCTGCTACAACCACTAATGCCATAACAATGGTATAGATTGTACCTTATTATACAAGAGACCTGGTTCTTTTAATTTCTTTGCAATTGGTGTCAGATTTAGATGCCAACAATCAAGTTTCTAATTGATAAGATCCCAGACTCAACCGCAATTAATATGATGCAAAACGCAAGACCTCAATTTAAAATATGTTATCCCAGAGACGAGTAATTACTATGATTCCAAATGTGAGCCCTAAAAATTTGTCTGATTCTGATCCCAGAAGCGAGCCATCGAATTAAACTCAATTCAACTGTGAGCGAACCCCCAATTAAGATATGATTCAAATCCAGAAACCCAATTAATATGTGATTCAAATCTTGAGCAAGCCCCCAAGTAATATGTTTTTCAAATCCCAGGATGAGCCCCATATAAATATGTTATGACCGACCACTCCTGTCAAAGCCACCAATCAAAATATCCGATTCTGAGTGTGGTGGGACCAACGCACTGTTAATTCAATCCCGTCGCTCCACAGATCAGCTAACATATCATTTAAAACTTTCCAAATTAAAGAAAGACCCAACCAAATTGTACCATCTATTAACCCCCAAATGAGGCTAATCAAACCAGCTGTCTTTAAATCAATAAATTAACTCTTTCATTAGAAGAACTAAATTCTTAAACACTATGAAGATATAAACAACAGTGACAGCACAGTGGCGCCGTGGTTAGCACCACAGCTCCAGGGACCCGGGTTCAATTCTGGGTACTGCCTGTGCGGAGTTTGCAAGTTCTCCCTGTGACCGCATGGGTTTTCGCCGGGTGCTCTGGTTTCCTCCCACCGCCAAAGATTTGCAGGTGATAGGTAAATTGGCCATTGTAAATTGCCCCTGGTGTAGGCAGGTGGTAGGGAATATGGGATTACTGTCGGGTTAGTATAAATGGGTGGTTCTTGATCGGCACAGACTTGGTGGGCTGAAGGGCCTGTTTCAGTGCTGCAAAATAGAAAAAAATTAGAGTCCTTGCAAATTTACAGTCCAATGCTGCTTGAAGTCCTCAAAGAATGTTGCTTTCCTTCTCCAGCGAATTTCAACAATTAATGACTTGCAAATACTGTCAATGGAATGAAGCAGACTTTAGAGATTTTGAGGGATAAAAGATTGTCACAGTCTAACTTCCCTTTCTTCAACTTAAATTACCAGAGATCTCTGTTTTGGCTTGACTTTTCCTTAGAATTTTGAGAGATAATAATAAACTGACCAAAATCCTATTCCTTCAGTTTAAATGGTTGAGAGCTCTTTTTCCAGGTGCCAACACCAGCTGTGTCTGTATTTCTCTGTCTGAACAAACTGTCTTCAACTCAAAGCCAGTTGAAAATTGAATTGTAACAAATGTTACACTCCCAATGACTATATCTACGGTAACGAGAATGCAACCTTTGAATCATAGTCTCCAAATGGCTGTTTCTAACGGCAACCAAAAATGCACCTTTCTATAACTCCTGAGGCTTGTTGGTTCTTAAAGCAATACTGATCCCCAACAAACCTTAAAGGCAACCTGCATATTCCCTGGACAAAAAAAAACTACAGGACCATGACACTTGGCAAAGATAGATGTAAAGTTTCACTGAGTAGCTCAGCCATGCCCTCTGCTTCCATGCGTAGGTCTCCTTTTTGGTTCCTAATCAGCCCCAGTTCACCTTCAATGATTTGTGCACATATACCCCCGGTCTCTCTTTTCCTGCACCTTTTTTGCTATTTATATGCCTATAGAAGACTTCTGGATTCTCTATTACTTTAGCTGCCAGTCTCTTCTTATACTCTGTCTCTGCTCCTTTTATTTCCTTTTTCACTTGCTATATTCAGCCTGGTTTTCACTTATATTATCAACCTGACATCGAACTTACACACGCTTTTTCTGCTTCATCTTAATCTCTATCTCTTACATTATCGAAGGAGCTCTGCCTTCAGTTGCCCTACCTTTCCCCCTCATGGGAATGTACCCATACTGTAAATGAACTATTTCCCCTTGAAAGGCAGGCAGCCCATTGTTCAATTAATTTTTTGCCTGCCAATCTTTGATTCCAATTTACCTGGAACAGATCCATTCTCAACCCACTGACAATGGCCCTCTTCCAATTAAGTATTTTACTCTCGATTGATATTATGATCACTGTTCTCTAAATGTTCCCCTTCTGACACTTGATCCACTTGACCTCATTCCCCAAACCCAGATCCAGCAATGCCTCCTTCCTCATTGGAACGGACATGTACTGATCAAGAAAATTCTCCTGATCAGAATTCAGAAACTTCTTCCTCTTTCTTTCATTTACAATGGGCTGGATTTTATAAGCTCACCACCGATCTCGGCGGCGAGCTTCAATACTGGTGGTCCGCCCACTCGGACCACATGTTGCGGAATTGCCGCGATATTCATTGCGGCAGCTCATTTAAATAGCTGGGGCAGACTGCCTACCCTGATGACAGGGAAGGGTCAAGTGGTCCATCCCCAGCAATGGCGTCAGCAGCCTTTGTGCAGATGGTGACGACATTTTTAAAGGGCTTTGAGCCCTATCATTACATTTAAATCTTTAAAGGGAAATGAGTTTTAAAATTTAAATTAATTGATCTTGCCCCTCTCCCAACCCCTGCAACAATCATAGATTTAATTCCTTGCCCTCTCTCCCTGCAAAAATACTTACCCTGTGCACCTGACCTTCTCCCCCAAAGTTCACAAACTTTAATCTTCACCCTTTCCCATCCCCATCCCCTACACCAATGAAATGACTCTGATGCCGCTCCACCCACCCCCCGCACTGAAAAACTTACATGCTCCCCCCTCCCCACCAGTGCCCCACCTCAGATTCCCGGGTGGATATCCAAAGGCACACGAGTGCTGGCCGCCAGCACCAATATCGGAGCAGGATGGACGGCAGGAGCAAGTAAGTAATTAATTCATTTATTTGCATTTTTTTAAATATGCAGATTTAGCTCCTATCGCCGAGTGGCGGTTGGGGGCTGGCGCGAGGCCTTGCCACCGCCAGCACTATCGGGCTGGGCCTTCCTGGAATCCTCTGCCAGAGGCATTTTCCGGCACTCCTGCCACGACCATCGACGTCAGTGGGAGGCTGTAAATTCCAGCTCATTAGTACTATTCCAGTCTATATCAGGATAGTTTACGTTTCCCGTTGCCATTCTACATCAATGGGCTGGATTTTACATCCCACCCGATGTTGGGGGTCATGGCGGGGCAGGGTGGGGGGCTGGAAAATGCCTCTGGCAGAGGCCCAACATGAGCCTCAATGCCGGGAAGGCCCAGCACAATATTGTCGGAGGCGGTGAGGCCTCGTGGCAGCCACGCCCGCCACTCGGTGTCGGGAACCAAATTTACATATTTAAATTTATTCAAATAAAGGAATTAATTACTTACCCGCTCCCGCCAAACGTCCTGGAACGATATTGGTGCCGGTGGCCGGCACTCCTATGCCTTCGGATCCCCGTCCAGAGTTCTGAGGCAAAACACTAGTGGGGAGGGCGAGCAGGTAGATTTCTCAGTGTGGGAGTGAGGGGAGTGGGGTCAGTGTAATTTCATTGGTCTAGGGGGTGGTGGGCAGGGGTAAAGTTTAAAGTTGATGAACTTTGGGGGGGGAAGGTCGGGAGCACAAGGTAAGTGTTTTGGGGGCCAGAGAGCAGGTAATTACTTCGATGCTTATTGGGGGGGGGGGGGGAAGGTCAGGATCATTTTATTAAATTTTTCAGAATCGTTATTTAAATTGCAACGTAGGGCTCAAAGCCCTTTAAAATGGTGTCAGAACCTGCACAAAAGCTGCTGACGCCATTGCCAGGGACGGACTGCCCGCCCCTTCCACATCATTGGGGGTGGGGGTCCACCCCAGCCATTTAAATGAGCTGCCACGCTGAATATCGCGGCAGCTCCGCAACATGCAGTCCGCGCAGATGGACCACCATTTTTGATGCTCACCGCCGAGATTGGCGGCGACCTTATAAAACCCAGCCCATGGTTTGCCAATATTGTGGTCCATTTTATTTTCCCAAGTTCTTTTCCCAGATCCTCAAATTAGCTTTCTCCAATCTATTACTCTGGTCTTTGTTTAATTATGTCCTTCCCAGTTATTATCTTAAAGCGTATAATATTATGGTCTCTTTTGCCGACATGTTCCCCTATATTTACTTTCTTATCAGCTATGGTTCATTCTCCATTAATAGATCCAGTAGTGAATCTTCTCTTGTTGGATTTCTAGCATACTGGCTTCGAAACATTGTAGAAAGTCCATTTCCTTATCCTCTTCACCTACCTCTTTTGTCCAATTAATTTGGGGTAGTTGAAATCACCCATGATTATTATTCTATTTTACTCATTTCACTAATTTGTTGGCATATTTCTTCCTCCATCTCCCTTCCACTATTAGATGGGCTGTAGACTGCACTTATTAGTGTGATTACCCTTCATTATCTTTTATCTCTCTCCACGTAGATTCTATTTCTGTCTTACTGATGGCTGTGTCATTTTTTTGTACTGCCATTATGTTATCTTTAATAAGTACAACTACTCCACTTCCCCTTAGTCCCTTCATATCTTTTCTAACTATGTTATACCCTGCTATGTTTAATTTCCAGTCCTGATTTTTCTACAGCTGTGTCTCAGTACCTCCTATTATATCTGGTTCTTTGTAACATAATATTGCCTCCAGGCCTCCTATTTTATTATGGACACTGTGTGTTTTGCTGCACAGACAGTTTAACTCATTTTCAATAGCAGTTCCTCTCATTTTATTCTAACTTCGGTTCTATAACTCTGGCCATTTATATCCTCCCTTAGTTTAGTCTGTCCTACATTTTCCTTTCCTGTTATGTTTATATTTAGGCTTTTTCTTGTAGATCCCTTTACCCCCCACCCCCCGGCTTTATTAAATTTAAATTTCCCAGTATGTCCAGGAGCCATTAATGTGAAAGTGTATCTCACTGGGACAAAGAGCTGAGTGCCTTACTTCCCCTGCAGCCGGATTTGAATTCTGCAGACCTGCACCTCAGGGTACACGATTGGCTGCAGCCATGGAAGGAAGACATCTGGGTGCTTCGGGGCTTTGAAGGCAATAGGAGTCTGGAAGGGACAGCCTCACTGGGAACCCATTGAAAGGGATAATTGAGGTTTGCGAATATTCTGGTGTAGTGAACAGAAAATGTTGAAGGTGCCAGCTGCAGGTGAATATTGGAGGGTATTCCGTTTAATCATAGCCATCTATAGCTCTGTAATTCCAATGGTTTGGGATCATACAGAACTGAAAAGGGTACATAAAATATTTATAACGATGCTATTAGAAATACCAAGTTATACCTATCAAGAAAGGAGAAATATGCTGGGTTTCTCTTCTTTTGGGAGCGTTTCCACTTGTGGGGAAGAGCAAAACTAGAAGCCATCAATATAAAAGAAATCAAATAGTGAATTCAGAAGAAACTTCTTTACCCAGAGTGTGGTGAGAATGTGAAACTCAGCACTATAGGGAGTAGTTGAGGTGAATTGTATAGATGCATTTAATGGGAAGCCAGATAAGTAAATGACGGAGAAGGGAATCGATGGTTTTGCTGATAGAGTTAGATGAGGAAAGATGTGAAGAGGCTTGAGTGGAGCATGGACTGGGCCAAATGTCCTGTTTCGATGCTGTATATTCTCTGTAGTGACACAGAAAGGATAGACAAGGGTAATGCAGTAGACATAATATTTTAGGGTTTAAAAAAGATCTTCAATAAGGTATTGCATAGTAGACATAAGCCGAAGATAAGTCAGAGCATGTAGAGTCAGAGGACAAATAGCAGAATGACTAGCAATCTGGCCAGAAAACAAAAAAAAACAAAGTAGAGGTGACCCCTCCACTCTCTCTAAATTGTCACACTGCTTGTCCAACATTCAGAACTGGACAAGCAGAAGTTTCCTCCAGCTAACGATTGGGAAGACAGAAGGCTTTGTTTTCGGTCCCCGTCATAAACTCAGTTCCCTAGCCACCAACTCCATCCCTCTCCCTGCTAACTGTCTGAGGCTGAACCAGACAGCTCATAACCTTCGTGTCATATTTGACTCCAAGAGGAACTCCCTACCACACATCCACATCATCACTAAGACTGCCTATTTCCACCTCCATAACATCGCCTGACTCCACCCTTACCTCAGCTTATCTGTTGCTGAAAACCACATCTATGCCTTTGTTACATCTAGACTCAACTATTCCAAGCACTCATGGATGGCTTCCCACATTCTATCCTCTGTAAATCTGAGGTTATTCAAAGCTCTGCTGCCTGTGTCCTAACTCACACCAAGTCCACCTCACGCATCTCCCTTGTGCTCACTGATCTAGATTGACTCCCGGTTCAGCAACACCTCAGTATTGAAATGCGCATCCTTGTTTTCTCGTCCCTCCATGGGGTCACCCTTCCTATTTCTGTAATCTCTTCCAGCCCCACAGCCTCCCTGGGTCTCTGCACTCCACCAATTTTGGCCTCTTGACATTTTCTGACTTTAATCGCTCCACTATTGGCGGCTGTGCCTTCAGCTGCCAAGGCCTTAAGCTTTGGAATTCCCTCCCTAAATCTCTCTGCCTCTCTAACTCCTTTTCCTCCTTTAAAATGCTCCTTAAAACCTACCTCTTTGATGAAGCTTTTTGTCATCTGGCCTAAGACCTCCCTATGTGGCTCGCTATCAAATTTTGTTTTCTCCTGCTCCTGTAAAGTGCCTTGGGACGTTTATTACGTTAGAGGCACGAAATAAATGAAAATTGTTGTTGTCGGCAGTTGGTCACTCTGGCTGGCAAAAGGTAGGAAGTGGTGTTCAAGGAGGATCAGTACTAGGTCACAGTTGTTCACAATTAAACCATTTGGATTTGGGCATCAGAAGCACAATCTCAAAATTAGTGGACAAAGCCAGATTGGGAGGTATAGTTAATACAGAGCAGGACTGCGATAATATACAGGAAGGCATTAATAAACCTGTAGCAGGGGCACATATTTGGTGAATTAACTTCAACATAAATAAGTCTGAGGTGGTACATTTTGGTAGCAAGAATAAGGATGTTGCATACTTCTTGGAAAATAAGTGTCATAAATGGGACCTAAGCTCCAGATACACAAATCGCTAAAAGTAACATTACAGGTTAATACAGCCATAAAAAAGCAAACAAAGCATTTTCAGAGGGATAGAATTGAAATGCAGAGAAGTTATGTGAAACTTATATAGAACCTTGGTTAGACCACACTTGGTATACTGAGTACAGCTCTGGATTTCATATATAAAAATGATATAGAGGCATTGGAGTAGGTGCAAAAATGATTTACTGGAATGATACCAGAACTCAAAGGTTATACTGATGAGGAAAGATTGAATAGGCTGGGCTCTTTCCTCTGAAAAAGAGAAAACTGAGAGGTGATTTGTCAGAGGTCTTCAAGATTAAGAAAGGCTTTGACAGGGTAGATGTAGAGAAGATGTTTCCACTTGTGGAGGACATCAGGGCTGAAAGTTTACACCCCCCGGGAGCTGGTTGGAAGGCGGAGAGGGTGTAAAATCGAGTGGGAGGTGGGGGCTGCCATTCCTGTCGTCTACCTGCCGCCGCTGTGATTTTACCAGCAGCAGGGGCGATGGCAAACGGCCCACATGTTGCAAGCCAATTGAGACCCTTAGTGGCCAATTATTTTCCACTTAAGGGCCTCCTCCTACCACTGCTGGAATATCACCAGTGGCGACAGGCACCACTTCCTGAGGAGGCTGCCCTGTAATATCTGGTGGCCTACTTGCGGGATTGGGGTGGGGCCCTGCTGATCCAGCACCCTTTGCCCCATGGAGGGCCCCCCAGCAGCACCTGCCACCCCACTAAAACTAACCTCGCCCTACATTCTGACCCCACCCCCCCTCACCTCGCTGGGGCCCAGGCGATTGTCCCTAGCAAGGCCCGAACCCCATTTACCTCCTGAAGGGCGACATCCATGGTCTCTTCAGATTCAGTGCAGTCCCAGCAGTGGCCACTGCTCCTGGTGGTGCAGCTGGGACTGAGGAGCTGCTGGCCCTCTGATTGGCCAGTAGCTCGTGGAGGCGGGACTTCCTGCCTCAGAGGTGCAGAAGTCCCGACCAAGGCCAATTAAGGGCCTGGACCACATAAAATCGCTGCGTGGTTTCCAGGTCTGGAGGAGGTGGTTTCTCCCCCCGAATTTTCAGGCAGTGGGCATGAAACACCAGCCCAGAAGTGGGGCCATAAATATAAGGTAGTTGTTCTATTCCCAAAAGCCAGTTGGTGAAGAATAGAACTGGAGCCAATCTTTACACACTTTTATATTTAACTAAAGAATTACACATTACAAGCAGACACTTCCTCACCCAACAACCACAGTTTTAGTCTGTGTGTGTCTATTTTTATAGGGGCGTATGTGAATCCCCAGTTAATGCCACCATCTGCATACAATTTAACACAATTAATATACAATTAACAGATTTCCTTCTCTCTCTTTAAATAAAAATTAGTTAATATGCACAAACAAAATTTCAAAAACAATTACATCAAAAAACTCCATATTCTGGACAAACACCCTCTCCCTCTCCTCTAGGACTCCCAACATGCATTTCGTATTATAAAACAATCAGACAACTGATTACTTGCATTCACCCTTTTAATTACAATAATTTCCTTTCTCTCCACCATTTGTTTTAAGTCAGCAAGGTCAATCTGTACCTTTTCTCACTCACACCTTTTGCAGCATTTATGTTATCCCACATTGAATGATTATCTATAGAACATTCAATGGGTATACTATCTTCAGTATGCCCCTTGTACAGAATCTCACTTAAAATGTTCAACAAATAGAATCTCATATCCACTGCCTCCACAAGAGCCAGTATTTCAGCAGCTAAAGTACGTTTAACAACCCTTTTTATTTTCTTAGCTTCCCATGCTAAAGGACAACATTTCATATTTTCACCTATATGAAATATTACAAAACCAGCTGCACTAGAATACCCATTAGGCAGATTAGCAAGTGAAGCATCGTGAAAAATAACTTGTTTCATGCTCTTTGGGTTACCTAAGGATGGGAACTTAAGTACACATTTCTGCAGATTTAATTTTTTAATGTTTTATTTGACCTTTGACCTACTTTAGCGTTTTTCATCATAGTACTTAACTCCAATACACCAAGACTTGCATCTTGTTTAGTCTGAGTGAACAACTAGTTCAACTGACCAATCAAGCTTTGCAATTGTTCTGTCTCTTCGTTATATATAACATCATCTCTCTCTGTTGACCTAGTATGATTAACCAGGATGGGAGTAATACTCTCTAAAAAGGATTGTTGAATTAAAGTTTCTGAACTCATCATTGGCAAATTCCCCTCCTTAAGTCAGAAAACGTCATTGGTGCCCCAAGTCTGGTCCCTACCCATTTCTCCATGATTTTGCCTCTAATAACCCCTTCAGCTTCACTAAATATTATTGTAGAAAAACTAAATCTAGTCGTCCGATCTACAAAATGTAGAACAAAGATGTTTCTGCCTTTGTCCCATACCTTTAGATCCATGGCAACTACCTCATTAAAGTCACGTGCCAACGGAAGGCTTACAATTGGACATGGTGCTGTCCTCTGATACCTTTTACAGATTTCACACTTCTCACTAATCTCTTCTATTAGCCTCGTGTACTCTTCATCTACCACACCTATATCTTTTAGCAGGAATCTTAATCATTGATAAGTTAGGTGAGCAAATTGTCTCTGTAACTTAAAGAAAATTTGATCTTTTTTCTCTTTGCTTCTTAGGACCTGATGCCATTAATACTTGTCTAACACTCTGATGAAAAACATTAGGTTTTGTGAGGAGATACAATAACGTCCAGTCTGGGTAAACTGCAGACCAACTAACTTTCTCTTATCATGCTCCACGTCAAGATTCATTTGTGCCTTTTTCATAGAATATTTACTCAACAGCATAGGTATCTCACTAGAGACCATATCAGTACTTATAAAATACTTATTCCAGCTATTTTACATGGAATTACAACTCTCTTTAGTGACCTCAATGTGTTGTCATCACCAAACATAAAGCAAGTAGTATTTGTATTTTCCTTAAACTTTTATGTGGCACTTTATCGAATGCCTTTTGGAAATCCAAATATATTACATGTGCTGGTTCACCTTTATCAACCCTGCTTGTTACATCCTCAAAAAACCCTAATAAATTTGTCAAACACAATTTCCCTTTGATAAAACTATGCTGATGCTGCCTGATCGCATTCTGATTTTCTAAATGTCCTGCTACTACTTCCTTAATAATGGACTCCAGCATTTTCCCAATGACAGATGTTAAGCTAACTGGCCTATAGTTTCTTGCTTTCTGCCTCCTCCTTTTTTGAATAGAGGTGTTACATATGTAGCTTTCCAATCCATTGGGACCTTTTCGGAAACGAGGGAATTTTGGAAGATTATAACCAATGCATCCACTATCTCTGCAGCCACTTCTTTTAAGACCCTAGGGTGCAGGCCATCAGGTCCAGGGGATATGTCAGCCTTTCGTCCCATTAGTTTTACTAGTACCTTTTCTCTCATGATAGGAATTGTTTTAACTTCCTCCCCTCCCTTTTGCCTCTTGATTTTCTACTACTCTTGGGATGCCCTTTGTGTCTTCTAGTATGAAGACAGATACAAAATATTTCTTCAAAGTTTCTGCCATTTCCTTGTTTTCCATTATTAACTCCCCAGTCTCATCCTCTATGGGATCAATGTTTACTTTAGCTACTCTCTTCCTTTTTATATATTTGTAGAAGATTTTACTGTCTGTTTTTATCTTTCTTGCTAATTTACTCTCAAACTCTAATTTCTCACTCTTTATTATTTTTTTAGTCATCCTCCATCCTTTGGAACAGCATAACCCAACATTTTTCTCCATAGCCTGTAAATTAGTCCCCTTCAATTACATGTCAAATTGCATTTTAAAAGTTACTATGGAATCTGTTTACACCATCCTTGAATTTAGTGCATTCCCAATCTGAGCAATCCTCTGTATGAGAAAGGTTTCCTCTCGTACCCCTATTACACCAATGTGTTTTGTTGAATGATAATTTTCTTTGGTCCACTGGCTGGAGATCTGAATTTGTATTTTTTTTAAAGAGATTTTTAAAAAGACAAGCTGCCAGCAAAGTCATCCTTTCAGCTTAAGTTGGCTACCTAGTTGGCAAGACTACATCCTACATTGCAAAGGACTGTAAGGAAGGAGATGAAAAGGCAGCATTTCCCAGCAAGAACCAAGACCCAGGAAGCTTAAAGGAACTGTTTGTTCTTTTTTTACAAGCAGAGAAATGCTGCTAACTGTTATGTTTGAATCACTTACTGACTGTCGTGTGACAAGCCCCTCCCCATCTATGGTTTTAAGCTGGTGTTTCTCTGCAGCAGAGGAGAAGCAACTGGACTCTGACACCGTGCAGACCCAAGTGGGGGTCCCTCTCTCTCTCGGTCTCTCTCTCTCCCTCCATTCCAGCTTGAAAGCTTTCAAATCCTGCCTGTTGACTGACCAGCTTTGCATACTCCAGCTACAATCCGAAACCCTGTTGGAGGAAATTATCCATATCACTATCTCCAAGAGACCCACAGAACCAGTCATCTACCTCTTCAAACTAAAAGCCTCAGGACCACCGAATTCAGCGTGAAGTCAGCTGGATTACCAAACCTCACAGACTGTCTACCTTTTTTATGGACTCTAACTCAACCAATCTACCTTTACCCACTCTGAAACCTACTTGTGTGTGCGTAAACCTCTAGTCTGTGTGTGAGAGTGTCTATTATTATCATCATTATTATCATTATCATTATTGCCATCGCTGAATCCCCCACTATCAACATCCTGAGGGTTACCATTGACCAGAAACTGAACTGGAGTAGCCATATAAATACCGTAGCTACAAGAGCAGGTCAGAGGCTAGGAATCCTGTAGCGAGTAACTCACCTCCTGACTCCGCAAAGCCTGTCCACCATCTACAAGGCACAAGTCAGGAGTGTGATGGAATACTCTCCACTTGCCTGGATGGGTGCAGCTCCAACAACACTCAATAAGCTCGATGCCATCCAGGACAAAGCAGCCCGCTTGATTGGCACCCCATCCACAAACATTCACTCCCTCCACCACCGACGCACAGTGGCAGCAGTGTGTACCATCTACAAGATGCACTGCAGCAACGCACCAAGGCTCCTTAGATAGCACCTTCCAAACCCGCAACCTCTACCAACTAGAAGGACAAGGGCAGCAAATGCATGGGAACACCACCACCTGCAAGTTCCCCTCCAAGCCACATACCATCCTGACTTGGAACTATATCGTCGTTCCTTCACTGTCGCTGGGCCAACATCCTGGAACTCCCTTCCTAACAGCACTATGGATGTACCCACTGCCCATGGACTGCAGCAGTTCAAGAAGGCAGCTTGCCACCACCTTCTCAAGGGCAATTAGGGATGGACAATAAATGCTGGCCTAGCCAGCGACGCCCACATCCCATGAATGAATTTTTTTTTTAATGTTATTAGTTCGGTTTTGGTACCATAAAATTAACCTCTTTCTTCGTTAACTCAAGAAAACCTGTCTGATTTGTTCTTGCTATGATCATAACAAGCAAATAATCAAACACCTACTGAATTGGCCAGTACATCCACTTCAAGAATGAATTAAACCTATTATGGTCTAAAAAGGAGAGGGAAAAGAGGGCAGCCCTTCAACCCCTCCTCACTTGACTGTAACAGAAATTTGGGAGCTCATCTAGGATCAAACCCAAAGACAAATGGAAAATTGGAAGTGGGAAACCAAATTGATCCAGAGCAATAATTTGAAAACTTCAATACAGCTTTTCTTGTGGTTTTCAGTGCTGAAGTACTAAAATGTCCACATTCGAGGCCAATACCTTCCCAGAACAGAGTGAGGTAACTTGCACCAGATTAAAAGCCCTATCTGTTGAAGAGTTGAGGAATGTAGCTGGGCAATTAGAGATTACTATCTGTCCAAAAGCTAGGAAGCCTGAAATCCTAAAATTTGTGGCCAACTATTTTAAAAGTGACACTGAAGAACCTGAGACAGGCACTGAATCTGAAATAGAGTAAGTAACATTAGCTAAGGTGCAATTAGAACAGAGGAGACTAGAATTAGACTTTCAGGAAAGGGAGAAAGAAAGAACTTTCCAGGAAAGGGAGAAAGAAAGACCTTTCCAGAGAGAAAAAGAGGAGGGAGAATTCCAGGAAAGAAACGAAGAAAGGAAGGAAAGAGAAAAAGAAAGAGCTTTCCAAGGGGAGTTAAGGCAGCTTGAACTGAATAGCAGATGAATCAATGTACCCAGTGAAGGCATCGCTAGTGAGGGAGTTTCTCCTAGCTCAGGACCGGGTGCTGAGCTCTTAAAGTTCATCCAGTTGAATCCAAAGTTCAATGAGGAGGATGTGGAAGAATTTTTCATCTCTTTTGAAAAGCTTGCAAACCAGTTGAAGTGGCCAGTCAACAGCTGGACACTGTTATTACAAAGCAAACTAACAGGAAAAGCCCATGAGGTTTATTCACTGTTGCCTGATGAGAGTTCATCAGATTATGAGATGACTAAAAATGCTATGCTGAGTGCATATGACCAAAAATTCCAAACTCTCTGAAAGCAGCTTGAACAAACTTAAGTGAGTTGAAAAGGGTTAAGCAACTCGCGATGGATAAGGGCACTTAAGATACAGTCGACCTATGAAAACCTTACAGAAATGATCCTCCTTGAGGAATCCAAAAGCTTGCTTCCTCTTTCCATAAGAAACCATGTGGAGGAACCAAAGGTTCCAAGATCTAGTCAGGCAGCAATCCTGGCTGATAATTATATACTTGTTCACAAGCCCTTTCCCCAAGGGATACCCTTCCCTACTCACCTCCAAAAACCAGAAAAGGATAGAAGGTGGGATGGTGACAGGAGGATGAACAGCCATGAGTGAGAAGGGAGAGCTGGAAACACAGGGGTCCTCCTCAGGCTAAAAAGGATGGCGCTGAGAAAAGGAATGATACCAGAAGCCTGTATGTTTCCATTGTAACAAGGCAGGTCACCTTAAAGCTGACTGCTTGAAGTTATGAGAAAATAAGTTCAGTCAGGGTACACCAGACCAGTGCAGGAAAAGGGGCTCTGATGGAAAACACAGCAGACTAGGCTGTGGCTTTAACTGCAGCAGTATAACCCAGTAAACCTACCACTGAGAGTGTGGGAAAACTTAACAAAATCCCTGAGAGTTACCAGGATTTTGTGTCCAGAGGAAATGTTACCCCATACCCCTCGAGTGAGGCGAGTCTTAGGGATACAGGGGTCACCCAATCCCTTCTTCTGGGAAAAGGCAGAACCTTTCCCCCATAGAGTGCATTGAATGCCACTGTGCTAGTAAACGGTATTGGAGGAAAGTATATGCCCATACCTTTATTTTAGGAGCGCCTGAAGTGCGACCTTGTTTCAGGACTGGTAACCATGGGATTGTCCCTAGTTTACCTGTGGATGGGGTTGACATGCTCCTGGGCAATGATCTGGCAGGGGCGAAGCTGATAGCTTCCCCAGTGGTTTTAGACAGACCGAAAGAGATCAGGGAGACAGAACAGTTACAGGAAAAGATCCCTGGTATTTTTCCTGACTGTGTGGTGACCCGGTCCATGGCCAAACAAGTTCCGTCAGAGGAGGCTGAACTGGCACTGCAGACAGATGACTTTACTGTCTGGTTATCTGAAACCTTCTTTGGGAAGTTAGAGGACCCAAAGGATGGGTTAAACAGATCTTCCTGGGTCGAGGCTCAGCAAGCCGACCCAGGGTTAAAAATGTTAGCACAGACTGCCCAAAGTGAAGCTGAAACAGAGGGAGTTCCAGAGTACTAGTATTTAAAGAATGAGGTGCTGATAAGGGAGTGGAGACCTCCTCACAGATCTGGAGATGAAGAGTGGACAGTGGTTCACCAGGTAGTGGTGCTGCTGAGGTACCGTAGGGAAATATTGAGAATAGCCCACGACATTCCAATGGCTGGACATGTCGGTATCAGAAAAACTCAAACCCACATAAGGCAGCATTCCAACTGGCCACAACTCCATAAGGATGTGGTGGAGTTCTGTAAGACTTGCCACATATACCAGGTTGTGGGGAAGCCTCAACCTGCAATAAAACTTGCACCCCTAATTCCCATACCGGCTCTTGGGGAACCAATCAGCAGAGTGCTCGTAGATTGTGTGGGACCCCTGCCGAAAACGGAAGGGGGCTATCAGTATCTTCTCACCATTGTTACGACCAGGTGAGAAAGGGATCTAGGGATTCCCTCTCAGTATTTGCCTGGTTTGACCGTAACAGGGTTTAATTTTTAAAACACTCTGTTTGTCGCTTCCCCTCAGTGAATCCTTGTTTACTGCTCTCCAATTGTAAGGCAAAGAAATCAACCAGACAGGTTTTATTAGATTTTAACAAGAAAGGTGGTAAATTTATTAACTTTAAAACTCTAATTTGATTAAACCTACTGCAAATACATGATGCGATCACGCTAGCATGCATATGCGATAAACACACATGCAGATAAAGACAGAAAAAGAGAAAGAATAAAGGGGAAAAGTTTGACTATGTGACTAAGCTTTTTCAACAAACTCTCCATCTTAGCATACACCCTCAGTGGTGGGTGGGTGGAGTGGGGGTGTGGATGGAATACTGGCTTGTTACACATTCAATGTCTGGTCATCAAAATCCATTTGGGTTAATTGGATCAGGATGCAGTTTCATTGTCTCTCCAGGCAACTGGCGCTTAGAATGCAAATGTTCCCAGCTACTGCTATTACCTCTTTAAACAAACCGTCTGTTCAGTCCAGCAACAGTTTAAAATTAATGTTCATATGACAAAATAAATATGCCTCATTCTTGGCAGGTGGGGTCTTCATGATACCTTTACTTTTTACTCATTCATGGGATGTGGGCGTCACTGGCCAGGCCAGCATTTGTTGCCCATCCCTAATTGCCCTGGAGAAGGTGGTGGTGAGCTGCCTTCTTGAACCGCTGCAGTCCATTTGGGGTAAGTATACGCACAGTGCTGTTAGGAAGGGAGTTCCAGGATTTTGACCCAGCGACAGTGAAGGAACGGCGATATAGTTCCAAGTCAGGATGGTGTGTGACTTGGAGGGGAACTTGCAGGTGGTGGTGTTCCCATGCATTTGCTACCCTTGTCCTTCTAGTTGGTAGAGGTCGCGGGTTTGGAAGGTGCTATCTAAGGAGCCTTGGTGCATTGCTGCAATGTATCTTGTAGATGGTACACACTGCTGCCACTGTGCGTCGGCGCTGGAGGGAGTGAATGTTTGTAGATGGGGTGCCAGTCAAGCGGGCTACTTTGTCCTGGATGGTGTCGAGCTTCTTGAGTGTTGTTGGAGCTGCACCCATCCAGGCAAGTGGAAAGTATTCGATCACACTCCTGACTTGTGCCTTGTAGATGGTGGACAGGCTTTGGGGAGTCAGGAGGTGAGTTACTCACCTCAGGATTCCTAGCCTCTGACCTGCTCTTATAGCAACGGTATTTATATGGCTACTCCAGTTCAGTTTCTGGTCAATGGTAGCCTCTAGGATGTTGATAGTGGGGGATTCAGCAATGGTAATGCTGTTGAATGTCAAGGGGAGATGGTTAGATTCTCCCTTGTTGGAGATGGTCATTGCCTGGCACTTGTGTGGCGCGAATGTTACTTGCCACTTATCAGCCCAAGCCTGGATATTGTCCAGGTCTTGCTGCATTTCTACACGGACTGCTTCAGTATCTGAGGAGTCACGAATGGTGCTGAACATTGTGCAATCATCAGTGAACATCCCCACTTCTGACCTCCACACCCAGCAGAATGAAATGTGATTTTTAGAAGAGCATTTCATTTAAAAAGACTAGAGAGAAGAGTAAGCACAGGAAAACACACACGCATCTCTCTCATTCATTCTCATTCATTCAGAAATCCTGAAAATTGTTACCGCCTGTCTTTTCTTGGTAGCAGTGCTATTTTTAATGGCTCTTTTTGGCATCCCAATAAACATGTGATTTTGGAGGATTTTTTTTTCAGTTTACACATTTCCATGACTGCCTAGGGTGTCTTTGTTCCTGTTGAGGTCTGCAGGGGGAAGGTTAGATTTAATTAGCACTAAGTTGGTGTTCTGCTCAGGAGAGTCAGTAGTGGGTGAATCCACTCTGAACTCTCTTTCAGTGCTTTGATGAGTCATGCAAGGGCTTTTCACCTTAGGAGATGGTTGGTTCCCTTTTCTCCTGACTGTGGGAATGGATTTTTTCTAATCTTGCCTTTGTCCTTTCGTTCACTCCTGCTTGCAGGAATTTGTCCAGATTCTACTGAACTTCCCTGCGGCACTTCAACTAGGTGAGGTATCACCCTCATGGTTTCTCTGCCATCTTGAGGACTTCCTTTGTCTCTGAAGGTTCCTGTAAATGCTGTGAGCAACTCTGGCGGGGTGTTTCTTGTGTCTGCACTTACATAGGAGGACGTGGGGTCTAACTTTTCAAACATTTCAGTGTTGGCTGACTGGACAGGAGGGGTTTCCATTTGGGATTTCTCCTGGTCTTCATTTAACCTGCCCTCTTTGTTGCTTTTCCCCTTTCCTCTCTCACCTTTTGCCAGTTTTGTGCCTGTATGCCCCCTTTTGTTCTCCGCAGGCGTCCCTTACAGTTCATCAGCCCTCTGCTGAAGGGTCCTCCAAACACTGAGACAGGACTTAGGGGTGCAGATTTCACTGTAGGTTGGGGTTTCCCCTCAACCTGGCACATGTGGCAACTCCTACAGTACTCCACCACATCTTTGTGAATTTTTGGCCAGTCAAACTAATATCTTATGCAGGCTTTAATTTTTCATACACCGACATGTACAGCCACTGTAATCTCATGGGCCATTCTTAATATTTCTCTCCGGTACCTCTGCGACACCACTAACTGGTGAACTACTGTCCACTCTTTGTCCTCAGGTCTGTGAGAACTCCACTTCCTCATCAGTACCTCATTCTTTAAATAATAGCAGTCAGGGACTCCCTCTGCTTCAATTTCAGATTGGGCAGCCTGTGCTAACTCTCTCTACTGGGTCGGCTCGCTGAGCCTCAGCTAGGGAAGATTCATTTAATTCATTCCACGGGTCTTCTAACTTTCCAAAGAAAGTCTTCGACAGACATACCTCATGGTCATCTGCCTGCAGTGCCAATTCAGTCTCCTCTGGGGCAGTTGGTTTGATCCTGGCCCGATTCATTACACATGCAGGGGAACTGCAGGGGACCGTCTCCTGCCATTGCCCTGTCTCTCTGACCTCCTGCGGTCTCTCTTTCACTGCTGGGGAAGCTACCAGCTTCGCCCCCACCAGATCATTACCTAGGAGCAGGTCAACGCCATCCACACGCAAACTAGGGACAATCCCTACGGTCACTGGTCCCGAAACTAGGTCACACTCCAAGTGCACCCGGCGTACAGGTACGGGAGTACTCTGCCCTCCAATACCATTCACCACCATTCTTGTATTTGCTGCACTCTTTGGGGGAAACGTCAGACCTTTTCCCAGTAAAAGGGATCACTGGCCCCTGTGTCCCTGAGGATTACTATGGACTTGCTTGCCCCACTCGAGGGGTATGGGGTTATTCTCCCTTCAGACACAAAATCCTGATAACCTTCAGGAATCCTATTAAATTTTCCTGCACCCAAAGCAGTATGTTTCCTGGGCCTTACTACTGCTACAGTTAAAGACACAGCTTGTTCAGCTGTACTTTCCATCAGGGTCCTTTCTCCTTCACTGGGCGGGTGTCCCCTGATTAACCCTACAGGTTTTCCCTTTAGTTTCCAGCAGTCAGGTTTTAGGTGACTTGCTTTATTACAATGGAAGCACACCGGTCTCCAGGTCTCACTCCTACTTACAGCACTATCCATTTTGGCCGGGGGAGGGCCCCCTGTGCCTCCTGCTTTTCAACCTTGCCCAGGACTGCTTGGGCTCCTATCACCTTCCCACCCTTTGTCCTTTTCGGATTTGTCAGGGTGACTAGGAAAGGTTTTCCCCTGGGGACCCGACATTTAAATGAGAGCAAAGTCATCAGCCAGAACTGCGGCTTGCCAGGCTCTATGCACTTTCTGTTCCGCCACATGTGTCTTTATGGAGAGTGGGAGACAGTTTTTAAATTCCTCTAGCAAAATCACCTCTCTGAGGTTTTCATAGCTGGGCTGCACTTTAAGAGTCCCCAGCCACTGGTCAAAAGCCAGCTACTTACTTCTATCAAACTCCCAGTAAGTTTGATCAGCTTGCTTTCTGAGGGTGCAAAATTTGATGATAGGCTTCCGTTACTAATTCATATGCCCCAAGGATAGCATTTTTTGTCAGCTTGCTTTCTGAGGGTGCGAAATTTTTGATGAGCTTCCGTTCTAATTCATATGCCCCAAGGGTAGCATTTTTTGTCAGTTAATAATTGGATGAACTCTCATCTGGCAACAGGGAATAAACCGCATGGGCTTTTCCTGTTAACCTGCTTTGCAGCAGGAGAGTCCAAGCCTCAGCTGGCCATTTTAACTGCCTTGCCAGTTTTTCAAAAGATACAAAAAGTACTTCTACATCTCCCTCGTTAAATTTTGGAATCAATTGGGAAAATTTTTACATTTTTGTACCCGGCCCTCCATATTGGCCATGCTGTCACTTGGGTTACTCTGTCGCCCCCTAGTTAACTCAAGCCACCTCAGCTCTCTTTCTCCTCGCATTCCTTCTGGAAGGCTCTTTTCTCTCTCTCCTCTCTCTTTTACTTTCTCCCATCTCTCTCTCTCTCTCTTTCTCTTTCCCTCTCTTCTAATTCAAGTTTCCTCTGTTCCAGTTATATCTTTGCGAGCGATACCTGGTCGGGGTCTGCTTCTAACCCTGTTGCTGCTTCTTCAGACACAAGGCCAAAATGATTGGCCACTAGTCTTAGGAGTTCAGACTTTCTAGCTTTGGCATGGACAGTTATTCCACACTGCTCAGCCATTTTTCTCAACTCTTCCATAGACAGTGCTTTTAACTTATCCCAAGTTACTGCATCCTGGCTTGAGAAGTTACTGGCTTCAGTTGCGGACATGTTAGTATTCTAACACACACAACCACAAGAAAACCTGTATTGAAATCTTTTCTTTTTTCGATTGGGATCAATTTGACTTCCCACTTCCAATTTCTCATTTGTCTGTGAGTCCAATTTCGGACACTAGCCCCCAAATTTCTGTTACGACCAGGTGAGAAAAGGATCTAGGTGTTCCCTCTTAGCATTTGCCTCATTTTTAAAACACTGTGTTTGTAGCTTCCCTTCAGTGAATCCTTGTTCACTGCTCTCCAATTGTAGGGAAAAGAAATCAACCAGATAGGTTTTATTAGATTTTAACAAGAAAGGTGGTAAATTTATTAACCTTAAAGCTCTAATTCGGTTAAAACTACTATGAATACGCGACACGACGATGCTAACATGCATACGCAATAAACATACATGCAGATAGAGACAGAAAAAGAGAAAGAATAAAGGGGAAAATTTTGAAGCAATAGCTGGAGTTCACTTACTGTTTTGAGTTCGATGTAGAGTCTTTAATTTCAGTTAAATCTTACTGTTTCGTTGCGGCCCGGTGCACACTTTCAAACTTGTTTTGATGTAGGAGTCTTCTCCCTTGAGGTTTAAGTGGCTTCAGTAGATCTGGAAATTCGTGAGAGAGAGAGACAGGGAAAGAGACCTTCTGTCTCTTTTGTCTTCAAAGTAGTCTCTGTCTTCAAACTGTCCTGTGAGCACAATTCAAACCTTCAAGTTGGCCAGCAGGTTAGTCATGTGACTAAGCTTTTTCAGCAAACTCTCCATCTTAGCAGACACCCTCAGTGGGGGTGGGGGGAGTGCTGTGGTGGTGTGGATGGAATGCTGGCTTGTTACACCTTCAATATCTGGTCATCAAAATACATTTGGGTTAATTGGATCAGGGCGCAGTTCCATTGTCTCTCCAGGCAACTGTCTCTTAGAATACAAATGTTCCCAGCTACTGCTGTTATCTCTTTAAACATGTCATCTGTTCAGACCAGCACCAGTTTAAAATTAATGTTCATAGGACAAAATTAATATGCCTCATTCTTGGCAGATGGGGTCTTTATGACACCATTATCGATGTGGCTACCCGATTTCCAGAGGCCATCTCTATAAGAACTATCTCTGCCAAGGTAGAACTCAGGGTTAGGGTTAAGGGGGTTCTGAAGAAGGGTCACTGACCTGAAACGTTAACTCTGCTTCTCTCTCCACAGATGCTGCCAGACCTGCTGAGTTTTTCCAGCATTTCTTGTTTTTATTTCTGGGATTTCTTCTATTTGCTACCAGGGACTCAGCCAATGGGTCCACTGGCATTAGTCCCTATAAATTAGTTTATGGACATGAGGTGAGAGGTCCTCTAAAACTAATCAAGGAGAGGTTTTTGGGACACGGGGACAAATCTTCCCTCCATGTTCCGAGAACAGCTCACAAGAGCCTGTGCGGTGGCTCAAGAACACCTAAAACCTCCCATACAACATATGAAAAGGGAGGTGATAAACATGTCAAGGCCAGAAAATTTCAGCCCAGAGACCATCGGGGGTCGAGAGGGGAGGTCAGAAAATGTCTCTGGGAGAGGTCCACTGCGCTCCCCGATGCTGGGAAGGCCTGGGCCCATATTGCCAGCGGCAGCAAGGCCTCAGTGACAAGAGCTCAATATCAATATATAAACGTTTTTCACATTGCTGCATTCTGTATCCCACTGCCTCCTCATTAACAGTTCCACATATTCAGGTGAATAGGCGTCTCTCATGTGCCTTCCCGTTCCCGACTGATAAAAGCGGGCGGGACAGGAGTGCGATGCTCGGAGCCTGTGAAGTTTAGTCTTGCGAGACGGGTCTCAACTCTGTACGCGTGTGTACGGAGGAGGGAGGGGGATAGCATTACTGGGCACACAGCTCTGCAGGCATGTAGGGTGGTGGGAGGGGGATGGTTTACTGGAGCCACAACTCTGCAGGCATGTAGGGTGGTGGGAGAGGGGATGGTATTACCGGAGGCATAACTCTGCAGGCATGTACGGTCGTGGGAGGGGGAATGATATTACCAGGGGTGCAACTCTGCAGGCATGTAGGGAGGTGGGAGGGGGATGGTTTACTGGAGCCACAACTCTGCAGGCATGTAGGGAGGTGGGAGGGGGATGGTTTACTGGAGCCACAACTCTGCAGGCATGTAGGGAGGTGGGAGGGGGATGGTATTACCGGAGGCATAACTCTGCAGGCATGTAGGGAGGTGGGAGGGGGATGGTTTACTGGAGCCACAACTCTGCAGGCATGTAGGGAGGTGGGAGGGGGATGGTATTACCGGAGGCATAACTCTGCAGGCATGTAGGGAGGTGGGAGGGGGATGGTATTACCGGAGGCATAACTCTGCAGGCATGTAGGGAGGTGGGAGGGGGATGGTATTACCGGAGGCATAACTCTGCAGGCATGTAGGGAGGTGGGAGGGGGATGGTATTACCGGAGGCATAACTCTGCAGGCATGTAGGGAGGTGGGAGGGGGATGGTTTACTGGATCCACAACTCTGCAGGCATGTAGGGAGGTGGGAGGGGGATGGTATTACCGGAGGCATAACTCTGCAGGCATGTAGGGAGGTGGGAGGGGGATGGTTTACTGGATCCACAACTCTGCAGGCATGTAGGGAGGTGGGAGGGGGATGGTATTACCGGAGGCATAACTCTGCAGGCATGTAGGGAGGTGGGAGGGTGATGATATTACCAGGGGTGCAACTCTGCAGGCATGTAGGGTGGTGGGAGGGGGATGGTTTACTGGGCACACAGCTCTGCAGGCATTTAGGGAGGTGGGAGAGGGGATGGTATTACTGGGGACACGACTCTGCAGGCATTAAGGGAGCAACTGCGTACCCTCCTTCCACACTCAACGCCATTGAATATTTGTGCGATTGAAGGAACAATGGCACTCCAGGAACCCTGCGCCATAAACTTTAGATGTTTAAAGGTAATCTGGCTGGTGGGCCAATCGAAGCGACTGCTATAATCTGAATGTGGTCATGCTGCGCCATGCTTAGTGAAATCTAAGACGGGCAATACCATGACACATAGTTGATGCATGAAAGCACCTGATGTACCAGTCAACATAATTCTTTGCCCTGTTAGGTACCTTCGAAGAAGTGAAGAAGCTGGGTTTAATTGAAACTTGGAGATGGGGATGGTTCACCCGACATTCATTGATCTGCTTGTTGTGAGCAGATATATGTGCCATAGGCAAATCCAAGAGGCAGGTGCAGCCCACGTAGAAGCCTCCGGTCGTGAGCAGCAGCAGCCCCCAAGGCAAACTCACCACTATAAACACCGTGCATCTACAGGTCCCGCATGACATACCTGCAGATGTCAAAGCGCCAGTGTCAGAGACGACTGCGGATGTCAAGAGAGGAGGTGACACATCTATGTGCCCTGTGAATGATGACCTGCAGCTGATGGGCTTCGATGGACATCCTATACCTGTGGCCCTCAAAGTGACAGCAGCTCTTAATTTCTACGCCTCTGCATCATTTCATGGACCCACCGGTGACCTATGTGGAGTCACACAGTCAGCAGTGCACCGCTATATCAGGAAGATCATCGATGCCCTGCACCAGAGGGCCAGTGACTATGTCCGCTTCAGGACAGACCCCGAGAGCCAGGACCAGAGCGCCATTGGTTTCAGCTCCATCGTGGGATTCTCACAGGTGCAAGGGGTTATAGATTGCACCTATGTGGCCATCAAGACTCCCACCGGGTGACCAGCTGAATACGTAAACCGTAAGGGCTTCCACTCAATCAACGTGCAACTCGTATGCGATCACCGGAAATGCTTTATGCAAATCTGTGCCCGCTTTCTAGGCAGCTGCCATGACGCCTTCATCCTGCGGCAGTCCCAGCTGACACTGCTACACACTGAACTGACTCAAATGGAGGGGTGGCTTCTTGGAGACAAAGGCTACCCCTTGCAGATATGGCTCCTGACCCCAGTGAGACACCCACTACTGCTGCAGAGGAGAGACACAACGCCAGCCCTGGAGCTACAAGAACCACCATTGAGCAGGCGATCAGCAGGCTGAAAATGCGCTTCCGCTGTCTGCTTAGTTTGGGTGGTGCCCTGCGGTATGGACTGGAAAGGTTAGCTCCTATAGTTGCTGTTTGCTGTGCTCTGCACAACTACACCTTCAATGGTGGGGAGGCCTTGCAGGATGAGGACAGATATGAGCAGGACTCATCCTCGGATGATGAGGACGCTGAGGACTTACAGCAGGAAAGGCGCATGGGAGGACAGAGAGCATCCAGGCACCACATACAGGGCGAGCAGTGAACAAGGGATACACGGCAAAGCCTTATTGATCAACGGTTCTCCAAAGACCACCATGTTCTCTGCAAGCCACACAGCACCCTCGTTCACCTGTTGTGCAGCAGTCCACATCTGCAACATCTTTGTCTCCACCATTCCTGGCAGCAGCAGACTGTGCCATTGTCCCTGTTACAGCATCCGTGAAGAACATTTAGTTAATTAACTTTTTACAGTATTGTGTCACCAGTGCAGACCCATTTGTGTCACGGTATTTTTTGGAAATGCTGGCGGATGCTCCTTCACAGTGCCACTTCTGCACTAGCACCCTGTCTGGAGGAAGGCTGCTGATCACATTGCCTTTTGGCTGTGGATGACTTTGATAGTCATCCTCTGTGCGCACGAGACCTGGAGGGCCCCGACTGGCTGGGGGAATCCTGCATCAGTGCAGAACTCTCCTCAGACGTCAAGGCTACTGGAGCTTGACACACTGGAGGAGAGGAGGAGGGGCAGAGGAGCCAGTGTCCGCATTGGAATCACCTTGCAGAGCGACCCCAAATATGGCACGCAGGCTCGCATCCTCCATCTCAGGGCTCGTTTGAACCTCTCTGCTCTCCTGGGAAACACCAGAGGCAGGGACAGTTTCCATGCCCCTGGTCACTCTCTCGCCTAGCCACTGCTGTGTGGATCTGATGGCCTCGGCGAGGGATTGCAGATCAGCGTGCATTAACAGAATGTGGCTCACCAGGAGGGCCACCGTCATCTCCAAGGATGACACCATGTGCTCAAATACCTAGGATATGGCAGCTGTCATGGCCTGGATGAACTCCCCCATTGTCCACTCAAGGCTGCGAATGGCCTGTGGCATCTCCACCAGATGTTACCATGACAGCTGCTGCAGCTCCAGCATGCCCTGTGCTGTCCACAACAGAGGGTCATCAGCAGCCTAGGGGCTCAGCATGGGCCTGGCCACCCACAGCCCTCTGACTGTCAGGGGCCTCGGTTGTCTCAGCCTCAGTCAGCTGCTTGGGCGTGTGTGCAGTGCTCTCACCAGCTTGTGACCAGATTCTAAGGCCGACCAGATCCCCATTGAGGTAACTGCATCTGCGCTGGTGGAAGGTGCAGGAGTGTCATGGGAGGCTGTGTCCTCCGAGGATGTCTCTTCATCAGAGGTGAAGGAGGGGTCCTGAGCCACCAGGTTGGATTTGGAGCATTGACCTGCAAAATACAATATGAAGAGCACACTATCAGTCTTTATGATGTGCATGTAACAGTTATGACAGCATTGTCTCAAACAATAACATTTTCACAGTGGTCATTGTGTATATCAAATGGCTGCATGTTTACCCAGGACCCCGAGCTCAATGTTACCAACTGAATGGTCCACATGGATGGCAGCAAGATCCAGGCCATTCTCCTCATTCTGCGTCAGTGGTCACAACTCTGGCACACCTCCACCAGTCCTATTTGCCTCACAGAGCATTGTGGGCCCTCTTTGTGTGGAAGAACAAGGAGGCAACTATTAAGCATGGCAAAGCAACAACACAACACATGTCACAAGAGGGGTGCTGTGCCCAACGGTGGGGAAGTCTCGCTCTGCACTACTGAGTGAGCCACTCATGTAGGTGACATTCTCTGAGCAGCAGACATGGGTGAGTTCTTTCATACATGCATCCATTCATGTTATGTCATTCCTCACTGCCCAACCTCCCTGACTTTGGCGTGGCCGTGGCACACATGTGTCACTCTCTGTGGGAACACCAAGGTTCAGTGGAGCTATTAAACCAATTGCCACAGACTTTTGCTGAACGCAGCAGATCGTTCATCCTCTTGAGGCACTGTACCCAGTCACATCGGCTGACCTCCTCTGCCACCTCCACCCAGGTTTGCTTGGTCAGGTGGGAGGGCGTCTTCTTACTATCATGGGGGAAAAGGACCTCCCGCTTTGCCTGCACAGCCTGGAGGAAACTGAGCAGGGAGGCATCACTGAATCATGGTGCCACCTTGGAGCGTGCCTCTGCCATCTTCAGGTTTCTCAATGGTCTTTGTTCTCCACAGGTTACTCCAAGATCTCAGCTGCAGCTGCAAGGTTTTATTTTTAGCATTTGTAACTAATGCAGGACTGGCTGCCGTTTAAATAGGCCGCGAGCGCCTGCTTTCATGTGACCCTACGCCGATCACAATGGCATCAAAACCACCCCCTCCACGTCATTTTGGGGGCGGGGGGCAGCACGTCCCAGCATGTTAATGAGCCACCTCGCTGAATATCGCGGCAGCTCCACGACGAGCTGTCCACGCTGGCAGACCGCCATCTTCGAAGCTCGCCGCCGATCTCGGCTCATGTGTTAGTGCTATTACCAATACAGAGAGAATCATTGAAAGCCCGGTTCAGTGGCCCATACAGAGTAGTAAAGAGAATTAGCCAGGTGAATTATATAAATGTGGCTGTGCCACATCAATATGTTAAAATGGTATCACAGCCAGGAAGGGGACTAACAAGCACAGGTCTGTCAGGCAGGCAGGAAAGAGGAGGGTGAAAGGGACAGTGAAGACAAGTTAAAGGGAGGCTTGGAGGATTCCCAAATCGAACTCCCTACCGTCCGGTTAGCTAACACTGAAATGTTAGGAGATTAGACACCATACTCTCCTATTTAAACGCAGAATGGAGAGGAGACCTAACAAGGCTGCTCACAGCATTTAAAGGGATCTGCAGGGACAAACCAGGGTGCACAACCCTAACCCTACATGATGTGGATGTAGGTGAGACCCCTCCCATAAAACAAAATCCCTATCGTCTAGGATCCAGGAAATTGACCCAGGATCGGGAGGAAATTCAGACTGAAGACCTAGAAATTAAAGATTTAAATTCTGAAGGAAGACACAGAAAAGCTCATAAGCCAAAGGAAAACCCTAATCCCAAGAAGGTTTTTGTGGCAGATTTGGAGGGTGGTTATGGTGGTGATGACTGTAAGTCAAGTATCCTAACTGAGGAGAGATTGTGGGCCAGGCTGGATGGGCACAGATAAAAACATGTACAAAATGCACCAGATGATTTTCACAAAATTATGAACAACTTTGAATCCAGGATTGAGTTCACTGATATAGAGAAACTAGAAAAGGAAGATATTGTAGTAAGACTTGAGGAAATTCAGTGTATGCTGGAGCACAAGCTGATTGAGCCCAGTCAAAGCAGTTGGAGTTCCCCAGTTGTGCTCATGCACAATCCCAGATGAAAAAAAACTAGAGTATGGCTATGACAGTGAGGCGGATGAGTGTGTGTGTAGTTTTCTTTTAATTTGTGCCCCTGTAATGAAATGTTCCTGTTGTCACATTTCATTTCACATGGTGGGGAGGTGTTAGGCCAATGTGTTTTGTTGAATGATAATTTTCTTTGATCCACTGGCTGGAGATCTGAATTTGTATTTTTTTTAAAGAGATTTTTAAGAAGACAAGCTGCCAGTAAAGTCATCCTTTCAGCTTAGGTTGACTACCTAATTTGCAACACTACATCCTACATTGCAAAGGAATATGTGGAGGGAGACGAAATGGCTGCATTCCCAGCAAGAATCAAGACCCAGGAAGTTTAAAGGAACCGCTTGTTCTTTTTTTGCAAGCAGAGAAATACTGCTAACTTCTATGTTTAAATCACTGAGTGACTGTCATGTGATAAGCTCCTCCCCGAGAGAGGAGGTCGGGCGCCCCACCCTGCACCCCGAGTCCAAGCAGCATGCAGGCGGATGGTGGAAAGCCGGGCTTCGCTCCCCCATTTGAGGGAGCGGCAGTGTGGATCCAGCCCCAACTCCAGCCCGCAGTCAGGCCGCAGGAAAGCGGCGTCGAGCGGCCACCACAGGCACCTGGACCACGGGCACTGCCTGAGGAAGGTGGTGCTGACCAAGCCCACCTTCTGCCAGCATTGTACTGACTTCATCCGGGGGTTCGGCAGCTTACAGTGCAACCGTGAGTCCGGGGCAGGGTCTGGGAGTCACATTTCGAGGGCTCGGAGAGCTGATTAGAGATTGGGCGCCACGGGTTGCCTTTGTCGGTGGCAAAGGTCGTCGCATCTCATTGGACAGCTACCGCCCACCTCAAACTGGGCGACCCCTGGTCAGTAAGGTTCTGTTCCGCCATAGTCCACCTGCTTCAATGGGTGCTTGGAGCTCAGGGTCATTGCTTGACAAGTGGACTGTAATACCACACCAAACAGCATGACAAAAAAAGGAAAGAAGGTACCAGCCCTTCGTTTTGCAAACTGGAATGCCAGAACTATGTGTCCTGGCCTGTCGGAAGATCTTACACAAATCGATGACTCTTGGAAGACCGCCATCATTAACAACGAGCTCAGTAGACTCAATGCGGGCATTGCAGCACTTCAGGAGACACGCCTCCCTGTGAACGGATCACTAAGAGAGCAATACTACACCTTCTACTGGCAGGGCAGGGATCTAGAAGAATCAAGACAGCATGGAGTGGGCTTTGCCATCAGAAACTCTTTGCTCAGCATGATAGAGCCACCTACAAATGGTTCGGAATGCATACTGTCCATCCGACTGCTCACCACCTCTAGCCCAGTACACCTACTCAGCATCTATGCTCCGACATTCTGCTCCACACATGAAGTTAAAGACCAGTTCTACGAAGAACTCCGTAATATCATTAGTAGCATTCCTAATACCGAATATTTTTTCCTGCTGGGGGACTTTAAAGCCAGGGTTGGGGCTGACCATGACTCATGGCCCTCCTGCCTCGGGTGCTATGGCATTGGAAGGATGAATAAGAATGGACAGAGACTGCTGGAGTTGTGTACCTACCACATCCTCTGCATCACCAACTCGTTCTTTCAAACTAAACCCTGTCACCAGGGTTCATTGAGACACCCAAGATCACGTCATTGGCATCAGCCGGACCTCATCGTAACAAGGCGAGTCTCCATAAACAGTGTTCAAATCGCACGCAGCTTCCACAGTGCGGACTGCAACACCAACCACTCCGTGGTGTTCAGCAAGGTTAGACTCAAACCAAAGAAGTTACATCACTCCAAGCAGAATGGCTGCCCGCGCAGCAACACGACCAGAATTTCTTACCCACAACTGTCACAAAAGTTTCTTAAGTCACTTGAAAAAGCCCTTCAAAACATTCCTGCAGGGGATGCAGAGACCAAGTGGGCCCACATCAGAGACGCCATCTACAACTCAGCAATGACCACCTTTGGCAAACGTGTGAAGCAGAATGCAGACTGGTTTCAATCTCACTTTGAAGAGCTGGAACCTGTCATAGCCGTTAAGCGCACTGCACTGTTGAACTACAAGAAAGCACCCAACGAGCTAATATCCGTGGCACTTAAAGTAGCCAGAAGCACTGCACAAAGAACAGCCAGGCACTGTGCAAGCGACTACTGGCATCACCTATGCAGTCATATTCAGCTGGCCTCCGACACCGGAAACATCAGAGGAATGTATGATGGCATTAAGAGAGTTTTTGGGGCAACAATCAAGAAGATCGCCCCCCTCAAGTCTAAATCAGAGGAAACAATCACTGACCCAAACAAATGGACCGCTGAGTGGAGCACTACCTAGAACTGTACTCCAGGGAAAATGTTGTCACTGAGACCGCCCTCAATGCAGCCCAGTCTCTGCCAGTCATGGACGAGCTGGATGAACAGCCAACAAAATCGGAGCTCAGTAATGCCAGTGATTTTCTAGCCAGTGGAAAAACCCCTGGAAAGGATGGCATTACCCCTGAAATAATCAAGAGTGCCAAGCCGTCTATACTCTCAGCACTCCATGAACTGCTTTGCCTGTGCTGGGATGAGGGAGCAGTACTACAGGACATGCGTGATGCCAATATCATCACCCTCTATAAGAACAAGGGTGACCGCGGAGACTGCAACAATTACCGTGGAATCTCCCTGCTCAGCATAGTGGGGAAAGTCTTCGCTTGAATCATTTTAAACAGACTCCAGAAGCTGGCTGAGCATGTCTACCCTGAGGCACAGTGCGGCTTTCGAGCAGAGAGATCCACTATTGATATGCAGTTCTCCCTTTGCCAGCTACAGGAGAAATGCCGTGAACAATAGATGACCCTCTACGTTGTCTTCATAGATCTTACCTAAGCCTTTGATCTCATCAGCAGACGTGGTCTCTTCAGACTACTAGCAAAGATTGGATGCCCACCAAAGCTACTAAGCATCATCACCTCATTCCATGATGACAATATGAAAGGCACAATTCAGCATGGCGGTGCCTCGTCATACCCCTTTCCTATCCTGAGTGGCATGAAATAGGGCTGTGTTCTCGCACCCACACTGTTTGGGATCTTCTTCTCCCTGCTGCTCTCATATGCGTTCAAGTCGTCAGAAGAAGAAATTTTCCTCCACACAAGATCAAATGGCAGGTTGTTCAACCTTGCCCGTCTTAGGGCGAAGACCAAAGTACGGAAAGTCCTCATCAGAGAACTCCTCTTTGTTGACGATGCTGCATTCACATCCCACACAGAAGAGTGTCTGCAGAGACTCATCGACAGGCTTGCGGCTGCCTGCAATGGATTTGGCCTAACCATCAGTTTCAAGAAAACGAACATCATGGGACAGGACGTCAGAAATGCTCCATCCATCAATATCGGCGTCCACGGTCTGGAAGTGGTTCAAGAGTTCTCCAACCTGGGCTCAACTATTGCCAGCAACTGGTCTCTTGATGCAGAAATCAACAAGCGCATGGGGAAGGCATCTGCTGCTATGTGCAGACTGTCCAAGAGAGTGTGGGAAAATGGCACATTGACACGGAGCACAAAAGTCTGAGTGTTTCAAGCCTGTGTCCTCAGTACCTTGCTCTACAGCAACGAGGTCTGGACAACGTATGTCAGCCAAAAGCGAAGTCTCAATGCATTCCATCTTCGGTGTCTCCGGAGAATCCTTGGCATCAGGTGGCAGGACCGTATCTCCAACGCAGAAGTCCTCGAGGCAGCCAACATTCCCAGCATATACACTCTGCTGAGCCAGTGGCACTCGAGATGGATTCGCCATGTGAGCCACATGGAAGATGGCAGGATCCCCAAGGACGTATTATACAGCGAGCTCGTCACTGGTGTCAGACCCACCGGCCGTCCATGTCTCCGCTTTAAAGACGTTTGCAAACGTAACATGAAGTCTTGCGACATTGATCACAAGTTGTGGGAGTCAGTTACCAGTGATCGCCAGAGCTGGCGGACAGCCATAAAGGCGGGGCTGAACAAAGGCGAGTCGAAGAGACTCAGCAGTTGGCAGGAAAAGAGACAGCAGTGTAAGGAGAGAGCCAACTTTTTTGAATAATCCTTCAATCCTCTGGCACCACTCCAATTTCCAAGGAAGATTGAAAGATTGTGGTTAGACCTTCTCCTAGCTCCACCCTAGCTTTCCTCAGCAACCTAGGATGCTGGGCCAGGTGACTGGTTAACTTTAAGTGGTGCCAACCTATTTAGCACCTCTTTCAATCTTTTTTTATCCTATCCAATATCTCTACTCCCTCCTCCTCTACTGTGAATGAATTAACTTCATGCTTTTCTTTTGTGAAGACATCCAAATTCAATGCCTCAGTCATGTTGTTTGTCTCCACAAAAATATTTCCTTTTCTGTTCCTAATTGACCGCACCATTTCTTTAACTGTCTTTTTACATTTTATGCATTTATAAAAGATTTTTGGGTTCCCTTTTCTCTTACCTGCAAATCTTTTCTCATATTCTCTCTTTGCTCTTCTTGTATCCTTTTTCAATTTCCCCCAGTGTAATTGAAGGATATTTGTGAGTTGAGACATGGCTAGTTATGTGGACGCTGATTTGCTTGGATGAAGGGTTTCACAGATGGATGTAAAAGATGTTAAGGGCGGCACAGTGGCGCAGTGGTTAGCACCGCAGCCTCACAGCTCCAGCGACCCGGGTTCAATTCTGGGTACTGCCTGTGTGTAGTTTGCAAGTTCTCCCTGTGTCTGTGTGGGTTTCCTCCGGGTGCTCCGGTTTCTTCCCACATGCCAAAGACTTGCAGGTTGATAGGTAAATTGGCCAGTAGCAATTGCCCCTAGTATAGGTAGGTGGTAGGGAAATATAGGGACAGGTGGGGATGTGGTCGGAATATGGAATTAGTGTAGGATTAGTATAAATGGGTGGTTGATGGTTGGCACAGACTCGGTAGGCCGAAGGGCCTGTTTCAGTGCTGTATCTCTAAACTAAACTAAAACTAAACCCAGGCGGCTTGGCCATTAGGAAGAACAGCATGTTTTTGCATCTTCACTAAATGAAAGACCACACATATCAGATATAACCAGATGTGAATTTCAGCACAAGTTATAACATAATCATTCATAACTGACTAAAAGAAAACAGCATGACAACCACAAACAGGACTTCGAACACATCACACCTCATTACAACTGCTGGCATAACTCTGAAAAGTTCCAGTTGGAGCAGATCACTCAGAGAATTTGGTTGGAAAATATTCAGAGATAAAGCTCTTGGAGCAGCTGTGATTGTTTCTCATGGGATATCAGTCTGCTTGGTTTTCTATTGTATTCTGTATGGGATATTTGATATAAATCTCCTTTTCCTGTTTTATTTTAATCTCTATTCCTTTGTCATCCAGGGAGCTCTAGCTTTGGTTGCTCTATCTTTCTTCCTTATGGGAATATGTGTAGTTTGTACCCAAGTTATCTTTGCCTTGAAGGCCTGCCATTGCTCATTTACTGTTTTCTTGTCCAATAATACAAGGAAAGTCATCACCAGGCAACTCTGTTGTGCCAAATAGCAGCCGGCTCAAATGTGGATTGATGGAGCCTTGGGGTCATGAAGTTAACCCTCTCACAGAACGTATATGCAGCGACCAGAAAATGAATAATTTGAAATGAAGTAGAAGCTTCACCAAGTAAAGAAAGGTACCAACATGTTGGCTGAATAAAATCTTCTGAAAAGTTTCTTTGCTGGTTTAGTGGTACATACACCTCAATGCGTGCTACTGAGCCATGCAGAGCAGATGAATTAACTGGTAGCCAGCTAGGAAAAGAAAACGTAGTCAGAGTTTTGGCTTTGATGCCTCCTGGAAAAGTGGGATTCGCCATCGACAAACATCCTCAAATGTATCACTATGTTGTGGGGAAATTAAAATGATTGGTAACTGGTTCTTTTCTTTCTGCTCATACGACCTCAGTATTTCGAGGTTCCTATCTCCTGCTCACCTGATCTCAGTAGTTAGAGGCTCCTTTCTCCTGCCTGGTGACATAACTGTCAATGTATTATCCTCCTATTGCTTACCTCATCCTGTATCGACGTTTGGGGCTGGCTGTAAAATTCAGCCCAAAGCAACTCTTCTGCTGTATGATTACAGTCTTTTGAGTATTCTTAAAAATTATCCTCACCAGGACCTGTTCTGTATTTTCTATTTCATGGAATGGATTTTTATGGCATACGCTTCCCCAATTATAGGTTCCTAATCATGATATGCCTGATATGCATGAATGATTGTTAAATGAGTTGAAACTTACATTTTCATATTTGAGGAACAAATAGATGTGGGTTTAGTACTTTCTTTGGGTTCTGATTATTTATGCTGATTTAAGTTCAGCTGTATTCTAATGCAATTGGGACTTGGGACACCGGCAAATATATGCGTGACATTGGACACACTTTCAGATCTAACTTATGGATTGCTCCCAAGAGTAACTCCAGGCCCTAATGTCTTAACTGGCTTAGCAAAGCAGTGCCAAGTCAGGCACAGATGGCGCCTTCAGAGACCCTCCCAGTTCACGGTGAGTGGCTCTTTCATTGCACCTTAGCCTTGTGGAAAAGGCCTTCGGGGAGCTGTGTCTTCCTGCATGACACTGGTCATTTAGTGACAGCCTGCTCTGTCTCAATGAGTAGTCCTTTTGCACAGAGAGATCATACACTGGTGGTTATCACGAGATGCTCAGCCACCTGTACTCAGTCACTAGAATGAAATAATTTAAACATTGCAATCAGGATGCAAGAATACAGTCAAACGTGAAGAGTGTGGTTTCCTGGTGAGTAAAGGAGTAGTAATTGATGCTGAACCACAAGCTTGTCTCGAAAGGTAAAGTTGCATTTATGAAATAAAATGCTGGTTTCGAAAGAGTTAAAGTAGCAGGAGACCATATTCTCTTGAAAGGATCTGATGCTATTTCTGTAAATGTCACTGCTGCACCAGAGATTATGTACTTATTCCAAATGAGGCCCTGCCATTAAACACAAGTGCTTTGACTCCCAGTTAAGCTACAGGACAATTTTAAATTTTTTATCCTTGTTTTCAAATCCCTCCATGGTCTTACCTCTCTCTCTATCCCTGTAATTTCCTCCTGCCCCACAACCCTGCAAGATAGCTGTGCTCTTGGGCAACCCTGATATTAATTGGTGGCCAATACCTTCAGCTGCCTAGGCCCCAGGCTCTGGCATTCCCTCCCTAAACCTCTCTGCCTCTCTACCTCTTTTTCTTCCTTTAAAATGCTCCTTAAAACCTACCTCTGACTAAGCTTTTGGTTGTCTGCCCTAATATCTCCTTACCTGGTTCGGTGCCATATTTTGTTCTTTAATGATTCTGTGATGGGATGTTTCATTATATTAAAGGTTTTATATAAATACAAGCTGCTTTTTTTTCCAAAAATATACTTTATTTATAAAATTTATAAAAATACATTATTTAACAGTACAAATTTGGCATTACATAAAGTGCAATACAGATCACAATACAGCTCAGTTCAAACTCAGAACCTGAGCAAACTATCTTTCTATCTTATTATACATCTTACATCTGAGTGCATTTCCTGTCTACAAAAACTTACCTCCTGTTGTCAAGTTTTTACCACATCTTGGCTCAACTTTTCCATTTCCACAAAATTCAATGTCCACATTTATGATGGAAATTACTAGTCATCAAATAATTGCACAGCCTGGCCATTGGTACATACACTAAAATAACATGATTATATTTATCCATTGAGCTGTCTTTTGCATTTTTTTAACACTTTGAGGAAGTTTGTTACTTAATGGCTTTAGCCTCACAAAAAACTCAGGGTCGGATTTGAAAGTCCATTGGGAGCAGAAGCAGGTGCATGCGCAAATTGAAGATTACATTCTCAGAGGTCGGCACCTTCTGAACGTGAAGCAATATTTAAAGGGACGCCTGGAAGGAGGGAACAAGAAGTGCGAATGCCTCCAATTAATTGCCTGTTGAGCTCATTGTGGAGCTCATTAAAAGGCTTGTCAAGAGCAGGAGCCCCTATGTGCACATGCAAGACAAGGAAGGAAGCCATGGCCATCTCAGTCAGAATCAGAGACTAGGGAGCGGGCTGCTGACGGTGCCCCCTGAGGGGTGGCTCCACCTCGACTGTCTCAGCCTTTTCCTGGCACCCTTGGATACTGGGAAGCAGTTGGCATCGACTCCAAGCATCTCTGCACCATCAGCGCCACTGAGCAGTCTATACTATCAAGAGTCTCACTATTTCTATGTGTATCAGCACGCTGCTCCTGCACCCACTCAGAGTGGTGCTGCATATGGCTCTCCAAGAGGAAGCCCAATCTCTTAATGGAGGATCTCATGTGATCGAATCCCTGGGTCATGACAGAGCACATGTGCTGCATGGATTCCTCTATTGCCTGTCCATGGCTCCTCAAGGCCTCAGGGAACTCTGACACACTTGAACTTATCTGCCTCTGGTTCTCGAGAAAGACCCTCCTTGTTTGTGAGACCCAAGGCCCAGCATCTTCGTCCAGTGAAGCATAGCTATGTCTGTCCTCCGTCCTCCAAGGGGGACTGCCCACAGCTGACTCTGCCTCACCTTCCTCTTCCTGCTCACATGTGATGTGAGGTTCACCCAGTGTTCCCCTTTCTACACTACCCCAGGGCCCAACTGAGGTGAGGGTGTCTGCGCTGTTGGAAGGTTCTGAGGTATGATGTGACGGTGCAGGTTCTGTGAAGAAACTCACCCCACCCCTGCCGGGGATGGCTGCACCAATTGAGCGGGTCCACTTAATTCTCCCTCTGCAGCAGACCCTGTGAGAAACAGAAGGAAATGGAAACAAGGACTTGTCCCACTTAACAAGTGCCCCAGCACAACCATCCCCTTAGATGACAGAGGTCTAAGAGCCATAGCACGCATTGGACAGGAGTCTCCTTCATGTCCTTCGCCTCAGGCTAGAGCTATCTAATGACCCTGTTGCTCACAGCCTCCCATGTTGTCATTTCCCACCGAATGCCTTGACGGTACCCTGGCAAGCTCCAGCGCTGCCTCCTCCATTGGTGTGAAAGTGTGCAGTTGGGCTATTCCACCACCCATTCTGGCCATCTCTCGAGCATTATGGGCTCTCTTCCCCTGCAGGATGAGAGGAGAATGATTCATCAGTAGGCTGCCCTCCCTCATCCCTTCCAGCATGACATACCTGTGAGTTAATGTTCTCCTCAGTGATGTCCCCTTCTGAATGCAACCCATATGTGAGGGTGGCTGCTGTCACAGTGTTGCAACTGTTCACTTGATCTGACAATGTTAGGGAGAGCTATAGACTTTCTGTGAGGTCAGCTCGCTTGCATTCTGGTGCTTAGAGAGTTGGTGCCCAATCAACTGGGTGTCGCTGGCCACTCACCTTACCAGACTGCAAGAGGACATTGAATTTCTTCCTGCACTTCATCTGCTTCCTTCTGGTGGGTCCCTGGCTGCTGATCACCGTGGCCACCTCCATCCTCTTGGTCTCTCTGAGTGGATTTCTCCTTCTTGTAACTAGGAAGAACACCTCTCTCCTCTCTGCAACTGCACCAGTGAGCGCCTCCAGGGAGGCATCAGAAAACATGGTGCCACCCGGGGACGCATGTCCATGCCTACACTGGCTCTCCGATCTTCCTGCAGCTCCATCCCTGAAGGCAACGGCAAACCCAGTCCTAGGTTGCTGCTTGCCTTTTAAAATAACCCTCTGCAATTTGGTCCCACCTCCAGGACCCTTCCGGCACCTCTATTTGGATGCCAGACATCAATGATGCAGATGTGGTCTGGGGTTAGGACCCAGAAATGTTCCAGGCAGCGGGTTCCTGACCCCAGAACGGAAATTCCATCCCTGGCACTTGATATTTTTGGCCTCAGCAATGATGCAATGTGAACTGAATGTAGATTGCACAGCCTGAGCATGTGCTGGTATCTAATTTCCCAGGATTTACCGGTACTGCTCGGTGAGCTGTACTACTGTAACGTTTTTCCCTTTTAGCCACAGCGAGAAATGATGCAGTAATTCATTAGAAACTGCTTCCAAGAATAGGATGCTTACTTCAGTAGGTGTCCCGTTGTAATGGTTCACAGCTTATAATACTTTCCAATGTCATTAAATTCCAACTGCTCTCGGGGAAAGGTCTATTCCATTCAGTCTCATGCAATAAAAAAGAAATCTGTAGCTTCAACTCAAAAAACGCACAAGCAATGTACAAATTCCAGTTTTACTGCTGTTCACATCAAAAAGGTTTATGTTTCATTCTTACCACCATATCTATCCCTTGTGCCTTCAATCTTGCCTTCAGGTGAACCTAACCCTGTACTTTTACATGGTGCTCCGAGTGCCAGGAGGTAACACGCTTGGTGCCTGTGACATTCCTGCCTTTGAGGATGAGGAGAACTCATCTCAGAGATGCTGTTGAAGGACCAGTTTCCAGCTACAACTCTCTTGCCATTACAAGGTTAAACTGGCCCTGACAGCTAATTCCCTTGGGTATTAGAGGGAGCTGGAGGATTGGAACTTATGTTTCACTGCCCCGAGAGACAGTGTCATCATGAATTTCCACACCTGACTGCCTGCTGGCTCAATTGGGCTAATGATCAATGAGAAAGCAAACCAAATCATTCCAGTAAACTCTTTGGCTGTACAACAGTATGGTTAAGGATGGCTCACAATGGGAGCAGTCACAGCTACCAATCCAGAAGCCATGATTATTTTTACATCCTCCTCTTAGGACCTTGATGCTGCAGATCTTGTCTGAACTGTTATATGCTCCAGGATATGTTTAGAAACCTTGAAGCATTTCAACACAATTTTCACCATGGCTTAACAAACTTTCTTTTAAGTTTCATATGCGGCTAGTGGACTTTTAAAACTTATCTTCCATGCATTGTACATTTGTGGAAACTACCTCAACTGCATGTTCTTGAGTTCTGTACTCTTCGATCATTCTTCTTTCAAATAGCAGGGTTGACACATGGGTCCCTGGCTTCCACAGCCAAAAGCTACTGTATGCACATCCTTTGATCAACAATGGCTGGATTTCCAGCTTCCATTCCCAACTCCTCTTGTTTATTGCTCCATGATGCTTCAACTTGAAGCATTTCACCAGGATGATGCCAGGGAAACCAGTTATAAGGAGAGACTTGAGATACTAGGACTATTTCCACTGAAACAGAGGAGGTTAAGAAGAAATTTCATAGACTAAGAAGGGTTTTGATATGATGAATAAGCAAACATTATTTCCTCTGTTTGCGGATTCCGCAGTCAGGGAGTCATCAATCTAAAATTGCCACCGAGGGGTTGAGGAAAAAGGGTTAGGAGAAATTTATTTTCACAGAAGGTTGTTGGAGTATGGAATACATTGTAGCAGTGGAGCTCAGACTGCACAACCCGTGTATTTGCAAGTTGCCCTGATCCAGTCAGGACCCCTGAAATACTCCAGTGAAAGGACACCCATGCCAATGGTAATTTACTAGCTGATCCCCATCACATTTAGACTTATGGGTGAAAAACAATTTATATATCTTACAACAACGATTAGGCAAAGAGAGCAAATTATTTTATTTACTGAGTTAAGAGAGAGGCATGAGAAGAGCGTCACGACTCTGTAATAATAAGAGCTGTAATCCATGGGACATGAAGCAGCCGACAGAGGGCTCCAACCTCAAAATAAATGTATGTCAGGGCCGAGGAGGAAGAAAGAGATAAAATTCAGTTCCTATGAACTCTAGAGCCATATTGCAGGGGTAATTGTGGCTTTGTGTGATAGCGTAAAATGGGTGTTAGCAAATCATTAGTCTGTTTTACATCTCTGCTGATATTTATTTTAACTTCAATGGACATAAAAATCAGGAGACCTAAAATGTGCTGCCGATTCTCTCTTGCCTGTTTTACACTACTTTATCAAGTCACAATTACCCCAACACCTCAAAAATTATACAAGACCTTGCGACAGCTAAAGCACGAGAAACAAGTTTCTGAGTTGTTTTAAGGCTCATAATCTGAAATTACAAGTGCTTCAGTAGCTTTGAAATCATTCAATGTCATGCACTTGTATTATCTATCGCTCATCATTTTGTTAACTACTTTTTATATTAGCTTTTGCAAACATGCCTTTTCATAATCATGTATGTGGATTTGACACCAGATTAAACAGGTAGTATTTAGTATCAATGGTCAGTAAAATGTAGGGACCCCAAACCGAACTCCTGTATGAGGCCCTGCTGGGGCGGTGGGGTAATAGTGAGGCAAAGACCATTGGTTGGCTAAATCAGAGGAAGATACAGGTCTATTGGGGTAAAGCAGGGCAGTAGGATTAGTTTTGGATTGACCCAGACAAGATGAGGCAAATGGTCTCCTTGTGTACTGTGATTCACTCTAGCGAAAAGATCAATTATACAGGGGTCTGATAAAATTAGGAAGCTACGTGTAAGAAGAGGAAGCAATGTGGGAAATATTCACCCAAAAGATAAGAGAGCTATGGAATAAGTTTGAATACAGGATAAGAGAATGTCACTGAAGTGAACAGTATCAAGGGGTTCAAAACACAATTTTGATGTATGTTTCTAGAAAAAAGGTATTGAGGAATATGGTGAGAAAGTGGATGGGGTTGAGTTAGGAAATAGGGAGGATCTTAATGGCCATTTTCTCTTGTAAAAATCCCTTGTGATTGGTGAGCATACTTTTAAATAAGTAATGAAAGTAAAGCAGGGCGTCCAGCTCCATGCAGCTTTAAATATCTTGCTGTGCACTTTTCAGTGTTCTGTCAAAAACTAAGCAAAACATGAAAAAAATGGCAGCTCTTAATAACAAAACAACACCTGATTTGCCCAAATTAACATTCACAGTGTATTTATATTTCCATATCATCCACATTTTATGTATGAACAGTCTCACCTTTCATATTCAATTTATTGGTGTAAGATAATGAATAGTTGCACACAATTAAAGCATGTCACTGTCATCGAAACATAGAAACATGGAAAATAGGAGCAGGAGTAGGCCATTCGGCCCTTCAAGCCTGCTCCGCCATTCATTATGATCATGGCTGATCATCCAACTCAGTAACCTGTTCCCGCTTTCCCCCCATATCCTTTGATCCCTTTCGCCCCAAGAGCTATATCTAACTCCTTCTTGAAAACATACAATGTTTCAGCCTCAACTGCTTTCTGTGGAAGCGAATTCCACAGGCTCACCACTCTCTGGGTGAAGAAATTTCTCCTCATCTCAGTCCAGAGATGAAACCTCTTCAATCCTTCATCATGGTACAATGCTTCAAAGTGATTGAGTTAGCATAGGAATCTTAACAAAACAGACCCATTAACACTGTCAAATGCCTAATATGTTATTCAAAGGCTCATCCCATCACTCAAACTCCAACCTGATAGCATTCACATTGTTTTGTTTCTTCAGTTTTCTCTGCTTGTTCCCTGAGGGTATTACCACTCATGCTGCAACAGTTTCATGGATACCAGGCATTCTACAGTGCTTGAATGTGCTCTTTACATGTGAGGCTCAACACTGGGTGATGGAAGGACATTACAGCTGAACCAGATTCTGCTTTATCACACATGCCAGGGGCACTTTCCTTCAGGGTAACTGGACAGTGATCAGGATGGGCTGATCTTTCTTCCCCTACCAATGCTTTAACTGTTGCCTCAGTTGAGGTCAGCTAACTTGATACAGACCAGGGATTGGTCAGTTCTTTTACACAAAGAACACTACACACATTTTGTTTTTGTTATCTTCAACTATATACCATAATTCTGTGGTCATTTGGTGATTGACTACAACGTTCTGTGACATCATTGTGGCCACTAATTACTGCACAGATGAACAGACAAAAAGTTTGCACTTCTGCAAGTTGCCTCATTCCTGTGATGGAGTGCTCCAACACAATGACGTACACTATGCAACACAGCTGACAACATGTGGTAAATGGGGTAGAAGGGGGTAGAGGGTGGTGGGGGGGGGGGGGGGGGGGGTGGTGCGGTGATGAGGCCTTCAAGAGTTTAGCTGAATGCACTAAGGTTTATAGCCATTTCCCAATCTTCAGGTCACAATACTAGATCTTCAGATATGAGACAACAGGACTCACAGAGTAATGGCAAAAAAGAAGGAACCAAGCTAAGTTTATTATTACAAATTTTCTCCTGAATAGCAAAGCACAAAATCTCAGAATGCTGTGGTGTTTCACCTTGGCTGTGATGGAACATTGTCTAACCATGTCAACTAAAGCAGTTTGTCTCAGGCTGTTACTGGACTCCGATTAACCCTACTTATTCGATAAGCATCCTTCACCAGACACTCAGAATATCTCATACTGTCAACAGAAGCCCTCTTAAACTTTTGCTTTACATTGCTACCTTTGGCAAAGTCCACAACCAAATACAATTCAAAATAGCAATTGTATCATGTCCTGAGTTCTGTTTTAGAGATAAAGCACTGAAACAGGCCCTTCGGCCCACCAAGTCTGTGCCGACCATCAACCACCCATTTATACTAATCCTATACTAATTCCATATTCCTACCACATCCCCACCAGTCCCTATATTTCCCTACCACCTACCTATCCTAGGGGTAATTTATAATGGCCAATTTACCTATCAACCTGCAAGTCTTTGGCATGTGGGAAGAAACCGGAGCACCCGGAGGAAACCCACGCAGACACAGGGAGAACTTGCAAACGCCACACAGGCAGTACCCGGAATTGAACCCGGGTCGCTGGAGCTGTGGGGCTGCTGTGCTAACCACTGCGCCACTGTGCGTTTGCTTTGCAGCTGGTGAAAAACCATTGAAGATCACAATAACCTCAAAATGTAATGTCTCCACATCATGAAACATAGCATTATAGAAATTTTCAGAAACGCAGCACAAAAAAAGAGCATCCATTGCATGACTAGTAATGCTAGCTTCAGGGAGATAGGCATGTTTAAAAACCTGTTACCACTTTGTTCTAACATTTGTTTTCTGAACACTGAAAAAATACAAAAGCATTGCATTGTCCCACTGGGAGCCGGACTGCATCAATAACTTTGTACTGAGAAGCAGAAAAAGGGAAAGTGTTTTTTATAGGAATATCTCTGTTCTAGAAGTGAATTAGAACAGACCACAGATCAAAGTACTCAGAAATGACCTGTGCCAGGGTGCTGCTCCTGGCTAGAGAGGAGAAAATCCAGCTCTTACTACTGACCCCACTGGAAAGTATTAATATTGTTAAGGCAGGAGTAATGCACTGTTAATTCAGTCCCACTACTCCACAGGTCATAGCATATCAAATAAAGTTTCCCACCTACCGAAGACTAGCCAAATTAAACACTAGTTTTCCCCCAGAATAAAGCACACCAAACCAGGTTTCTTTCAGCAACAACAACATTAACTATTTATTAGAAAAGAAATAAAAGCTCTTAACTACTAACGAGATAACTTTATATATATATAAATACTCTTTAATCCCTTAACCCTCATGCACACACATACATTCAAAGAGAAATGGATAACTGGTTTCAAAAAGGTGTTTTGCATTGCAACTGTTTCTTAGGAATCAAAGGAATAATAAAAAATAATGGAGATTCACGTTTTGGTGGGATGTTTTCTGTATGGTGAGGTGTCCCAGAGTTGAATAGTTGGATGCCACTCCAAGTCTCTCCAGGCGAGATTGATGAACAGTCTGTGATGGGTAGGTATTCATGGCAATTTAACTGCAGCAGGTTTCACATAGGTCTTCCATCAGGGGTGTAGCAACAGATCTGCTTGGGTTTTGAAGCAGCAGTCTAGCAGTAGAAGAATTCTTCAGAGTGCAGTATTTCCTGGAACACAGGAGGCAACAGGAATCTGCCACCTTTCAAATGCAGGCTTCTTTCTCAAGAGATGCAAGTCTCCTTTACAGAGAGGTAACACTTCTCTGGGTCTTTTCTATTTTGCTCCAGGGAGGTCAAGCAAAGATTTCAAATGCCTGCCCTTTGTCCAATTCACAGGCGTTTAAAGGGTCCAAACTGAAAAAAAACCTTCCTGAACACGGTTACATGTCCAGACACAGTGTCTCCCCCTGGTTCAAAAGCTGCTCTGAAGAAAGGTCAAACCCCTGTGATTTCCTTGAAACTGCTGGCCTTCCTGTCCTTTTACAAGTTTAACTTCCTTTCACAACACCCATAAAGTTCAACCCTTGTTCTGACCTTCCTTTCAAAACATTGCAGAAATTCCATTTATTTTTGTAGGTGTCTTTAACTGAGCAAAATCTTTTTTCATTTTTTTTGAAACACATAAAAGTCCAAGATTTTAGTACAAAAATAAAACCTTTGTAATGAATATGTAGATATTGTCTGAGGACAGCACTGAGCTCATTGTGATGCCCTCCATAGTTAAGTAGCCTGCAGAGTGTCAGTATCCTGGCTTACTTTTGATGAATGGTTATTTGGATAAAGTGCTGGAGGGCAGAAAAGGAAAAATCTGGCAGAACATTTCTTTAAAAAATGATTATTGGTGCCTTTAAAAGAGCTCTGCTTACCTTGACTCATCAACTCTCCATTGTTTAGCTGCAGAAATAATAAATCATGCAGTATTTTCTACAATAATATTCAAACGGAAAATTATTTTCTGAATCCCAGCTGTCCTTGTTTTCAAATATCTAAATCCCTCTGTGATTTTTAATCTGGCTTTATAGAGATGATTTTCTGCAAGCAAGATTTTTATTTCAGGGTAGAGTAACTGATACCTCTTGGTAATAAATTGGTGATCCATCCATGGCATCACTTCATAAACCAGAAGAGGGAACCTAGAGCACAGGTGTAAGTATTTTCTTCAGTTACAAACTAGCTTTTATTTAAAATCAGTTATGCTTATGTTTATCTTAAAGCCACTTAATTCAGAATATCTGATCAATTGTATATTTGTTTTTAAGCATTAAATTCTACAATATTTTGCATAATTTGAGTTATTGGATAACTGGAATTTTTAGGGCAAAAATTGATATCCAGTTATAAAGAATAGGTTATACAATAAAAGAGTGAATTATCGGGGCTTTTAAAAAAAATATTTTTGTGCTCAGCAGGTTGAGGGATGTTAATACTGGGGATAAAACATTTTCAATTTCAGGTATTGAGCAGCACCAACTCCCAGGCCAAGTATCTGTAGTGTTTTGAAATTGCATTGAACATTTTGTCCACTTGAAGCTACTATACACACACATGCCAGCAAAGGGAAACTGAAAGTAAAAAGAGAATAAAGAAGAATCCATTGTTTCAACAGCTGCTGTCTCTGTCTCTGTCCCACTACTCTATCTGTTACTAAGCTTGACTAAACCTCACTCCCCGAGAACATCACAGTATCACAACCAGTCATGTGATTGTGCGCATGTAAATGACATGACAATGAGGGCTCTTCTATGTGTCCCACCATTTGTCCAGTTCAAACGCTAGGGAAGGCATGTTAAGCCTCGATATCCATTATTCAGTGGTTGGTGGTGGGGTCCTTAAAAGTTAGAATCATGGAGAGGCCATGCAAGCAATCTCAGAACACATCTATGCCCAAGTCCCATTCAGCAGAAGAAATTTAAGTTTAAAAACTTTACTTTTGTCAGGCAGCTTAGCAGCTGCTGTTTCCCATTGAATCAATTCCCCAGTGGAGGCCAGGGAGTCTACCTCCAGCATGCCAATGACCCTGGGACTGGCAAGTTTGCTGGGTTCAAAGGTGCACGATGGACAGAAGTCCTGTCCCGTCAGAGATGCCCATCAAATGGAAAATGTCATCTCACATGACATCTTACACAGTGGTGTCATGTAGACCCCCACCTGCCAAGAATGAAGCATATTAATCTTAGAGTCATAGAGAGATACAGCACTGAAACAGGCCCTTCAGCCCACCGAGTCTGTGCTGACCAACAGCCACCCATTTATACTAATCCTACATTAATCCCAATCACATCCCCACCATTCTCCTACCTACACTAGGGGCAATTTACAATGGCCAATTTACCTATCAACCTGCAAGTCTCTGGCTGTGGGAAGAAACTGGAGCACCCAGCAGAAACCCACACAGTCACAGGGAGAACTTGCAAACTCCGCACAGGCAGTACCCAGAACTGAACCCAGGTCACTGGAGCTGTGAGGCTGCAGTGCGAACCACTGCGGCACTGTGCCACTCCTTTATCCCTTTTGTGTGTGTGTGTTTATCGCTTATGCATGCAAGCATGGTCACGACGCATATTCGTGGTCGTTAACCGGATTAGAGTTTAAGATTAATAAACTTCTACATAGGTCTAATGCAGGTGGGAGGTATACAGTAAATGGCAGAACCCTTAGGAGTATTGACAGTCAGAGAGATCTGGGCGTACAGGTCCACAGGTCACTGAAAGTGGCAACGCAGGTGGATAAGGTAGTCAAGAAGGCATATGGCATGCTTGCCTTCATCGGTTGGGGCAAAGAGTATAAAAATTGGCAAGTCATGTTGCAGCTGTACAGAACCTTAGTTAGGCCACACTTAGAATATTGCGTGCAATTCTGGTCGCCACACTACCAGAAGGACGTGGAGGCTTTGGAGAGGGTACAGAGGAAGTTTACCAGGATGTTGCCTGGTCTGGAGGGCATTAGCTATGAGGAGAGGTTGGAAAAACTCGGATTGTTTTCACTGGAACGACGGGGGTGGAGGGGCGACATGATAGAGGTTTACAAAGTTATGAGCGGCATGGACAGAGTGGATAGTCAGAAGCTTTTTCCTAGGGTGGAAGAGTCAGTTACTAGGGGACATAGGTTTAAGGTGAGAGGGGAAAAGTTTAGAGGGGATGTGCGAGGCAAGTTTTTTACACAGAGGGTGGTGAGTGCCTGGAACTTGCTGCCAGGGGAGGTGGTGGAAGCAGATACGATAGCGACGTTTAAGAGACATCTTGACAAATATATGAATAGGATGGGAATAGAGGGATATGGGCCCCGGAAGTGCAGAAGGTGTTAGTTTAGGCAGGCATCAAGATCGGCGCAGGCTTGGAGGGCCAAATGGCCTGTTCCTATGCTGTATTGTTCTTTGTTCTTTGTACCTTTCTTGTTTAAATCTAAGAAAACCTGTCTGAATTGATTTCTTCGTCTTACAATTGGAAAGCGGTGAACAAGGATTCACTAAGGGGGAGCTAAAAACACGGTGCTTTTTAAAATATTAAACCCTGTTACAGTTAAACCAGGCAAAAGCTGAGAGGGAAACCCTAGACCCCTCTCACCTGGTTGTAACACCGGAAAAAGAAATTCTCATCCTACCAATCCAGGCTGCACTTTGCACCCAGGCACCTGAGGTAATTGCCTCATCTACAATGCACCTCCAGTTCTGCTGAATTTGCTTTTAAATTAATGATGAAAGGTCACTGACCTGAAACGTTAACTCTGCTTCTCTCTCCAAAGATACTGCCAGACCAGCTGAGTATTTCCAGCACTTTCTGTTTTTATTTGCTTTTAAATTGTTTTAGTCTGCTGATCGATTTGAAATGTAGTGCAAGAAGGTACAAAATCAAGAATAACTGATTTTTCTGCCAGTTTTCTCTTTTTACTCCTCCTGTTGGTCATATTGATGATTCTTGCCAGGTTATCAGCCGCCCTCTGATATCTCTGCAAAGTAGCTAAGACCATGGGTGAGCATCACAGTCAAGGGCCAATGTTCTCCCCAGTGAACATGCATGTTCTCATGCAGGCCCCCACCTGCCAAGAATGAGGCACACATTATTTCACCACATGAACATGAAAACTTAAAATTGCTGCTGGGAAGAAAAGAGGGCCTATCACAAGGAATTGCCAGGCCCCTCGCCAGAAAGTCCTTTTTTGCATACTAGCAGACAGTGTTGAAACAAAGGACCCAGTCCCTGCTTCCCCAATACACAGAACACCTGGTCAGACCAGTTTAGTCACATGACTCACTGGCAGTTGGAGCTTTTTGAATTTGAACTTGCCACAGAGTTTTAAAACTCAGAAAGTTGTTTGCTCCTGGACTCAAAAGATCTCTCTCCTGTCTGCTCTCATCTCTTTCTCATGGAACTGAAGACTCATTGAAGACACATGAACCCCAAGAGAGAAAAGTTTCCTACAGTGAACAAGGTTTAAGAAGAATACTGGGCCCCAACGAAAAGCAAGACTACCTACTAAAGGACTACAGTGAGCTTGAAGCACAGTAAACAAGAAACTCTTCTGATATTGCTTCAAACCTCTCTATTTTTCTTCTGCTCTTTTTTGTTCCTATTTGCATGTGTATATCACATGTGCATGCTAGCTTGGGTGTGTTGTATATCCGTAGGCGTTAACCATATTAGAGTTTAAGTTTAAGTTGAATAAATTTCACTTTTCTTCTTTAAACCTAAGAAAGCCTGTTTATGCTCATTTCTTTGCCTTATAATTGGAAAGTGGTGAACAAGGATTTACCAAGGGGGAGCTCAAAACACACTGTTTAAAATGAAACCCTGTTACAATAAGACCAGGTGAAGACAGTAAAGGACCCTTAGACACCTTTCTCACCTGGTCATAACAATGTGCATTCCAAGACAGTGGTCAGGAGTTCAAGATGCTGGTTGGCTTTTTCACTTTCTATCTTGGAGAGCGACTATTCGTAGTCCCAACACCACTGCCTTAGCTAATAGTTATTTTCTGAGAGGATTTTTTTGGCCTTCCTAGACTGTGGCAATGAGGCTCATGGTAGCATTGGTACTGTTAGTCCAACTGAAATCAACAAACTCTGCACAATCTAGGAATCGTCTGGTCTCATTTTAATCAGAAATATAAATTAACCAGATTCTGGTCAATAATTATTCACTTTTCGCTTTTTCCCAGCCCAGATTATGTTTTTGAAATATTATTTAAATGTTATCCAGTCACTCCCATTTCCATAATATTGGGATCAAGTATTAATTTTAAAAATAAAGTGTTGCTCTCCTCATCCTTTGAATGATAAGCACTTGTTACACCCTAGGAATATAGCTTGATTGGTCAGCATATGGGTTTCCTTTGAATCTAACACACAAATAGGAACACAGGAATTGATAGGCAAAGAAATTCAGGACTATCTCATCAATCCTGATAAATCGCATGATAGAATGATAACAGCACAGAAAAAGGCCATTTGGCCCATCTAGTCCATGCCAGCTCTAGGCAAGAATGATTTTGCTAGTCCCACTCCCCTGTCCTTTCCCCATAGCCTGGCAAATGTTTTCCCTTCAGGTGTTTATCCAATTACCTTTTAATAGCTACGATTAAATCTGCTTCCACCACCCTCTCAGGCAGTGCATTCCACAGCCTAACGACTCACTGCATAAAAACGTTATTCCTCATGTCACCTTTGGTTCTTTTGCCAATCAACTTAAATCAGTGTGCTCTGTTTCTTGATCATTCTGTCAATGGGAACAGTTTCTCTCCATCTACTCTATTTAGATCTCTCATGATTTTGAACACCTCTATCAAATCTCCTCTCAATCTTCTCTTCTCTTCTCTGAGGAGAACAACTCCAGCTTCTCCAGTCTATCCACATGGACGGTACAATGATAATGGAGTTGTTGACTAATCATAGCAATCAATCTCTATCAAGTAACCTACAATAGACACAGACATAAGGCAAGGAAAACACCCAGTGGTTGAGAGCTTTGTGAACCATAGGTCCAAAGTCACCTTCTCCTCCCAAACATGCCACAATTACCACGTCTCTAATTACTCATATACTGTATACCAAAATTTACTTTTTGAGAGATATCAAATTAGCATTTGAATGAACCAATAGTAACTGCTTCCACCGTCCCACTAGGGAGCCTAGATTGACCACTCACTCACTGAAATATCGGGCTGGATTTTGTGGTCAGTAGAGAAGCAACAGCACTTGCTGTTGGCCTTGAAGAAACCTGCCTACAATACATTTAGAGAGCTCTGTGGTGCGGACTTCCCCTTTATCAGTGGGAGCTTAAAATTTGCTACCAGGTCAAAGGGATCTCCAGGCATCCAGCAACAGTGATGTCAGCAAGCAGGGTAAGCAGCCAATCAGACTGAAGTATTCTCACAGACAGAAAACCAGGAAGTTAAAAGCACTAGATCCTTTCACTTTTTGTTTATCTCACAATCTGAAAATTTAAATGATGATTGGATTAAGATAAAAGCTAAAATATCATAAACAAAAATTAAGAAAAAGTTTTTTTTTAAATGTGGGAATTATTTTTCAAATCATAATAGAGAAATTTGACACTTCACAAATATAACATTCGTTTTTTAGGGCTGGCGCAGGGGTTTAGCAGTAATTATGAATTTAGTATGCCACTAAAACCCAGTCACATCTCATTCAACAAGGTGTAACTTCTTCAAAGGTTTTACAGTGAGACTAACAGTGTAAGGGTGGAAGTGTTCATCAATTGGCACAGTGGCGCAGTGGTTAGCACCGCAGCCTCACAGCTCCAGCGACCTGGGTTCAATTCTGGGTACTGCCTGTGTGGAGTTTGCAAGTTCTCCCTGTGTCTGCGTGGGTTTCCTCCGGGTGCTCTGGTTTCCTCCCACATGCCAAAGACTTGGTGGTTGATAGGTTAATTGGCCATTATAAATTGCCCCTAGTATAGGTAGGTGGTAGGGAAATATAAGGACAGGTGGGGATGTGGTAGGAATATGGAATTAGTGTAGCATTAGTATAAATGGGTGGTTGATGGTCGGCACAGACTCAGTGGGCCGAAGGGCCTGTTTCAGTGCTGTATCTCTAAACTAAACTAAACTAAAATTCACTGATTGCTTAGGAATTGCCCTCTGTATGGGCACAAACAATGTACCCACTGGAGAAGCGTTGAACATTTGCAGCAGCTTCAATTTAGCGGGTTTTACTTTGCGGCCTCCTGGAGGGCCTGGGCTGCCTAGCTACCGCTGGTAAACTACCAGCTGCGGCAGGAGGAGGCACTTAGATGGCAGTTAATTGGTCACTTAAGTGCCTTGATAGGCCTGGAGTGGGCGGGCCATTTCTCATGGCCGCCACCCCTCGTAAAATTGCAGTGGGAGCAGGAAAGCATTGGGAATAGCACCCCCCCCCCCCATTCAATTTTACGAGCCACAACCCCCCCTGCCCCCAACCACCACCAGCTCGCACCTGCAGGGGGGGTGTAAAGTTCCCACCAATATTTCTGTTGATTAGTTTTGAAAATGAAAATGTTGTAGCTAGGTGGTTCCCTATGCAGTTTCTTATTCCAGGATGTATAAACACCAATTTATTCTGATTTATAGCTAAACTGGATCAAACTATTTATGGTGTCACCTGCCCTAATGCAGAGACTGAGACCTGACAACAGGGAGGCATCTCAACGTCTCTCAGTGAATTGCACAGAAAATAAAAAGTAAGTGTTCAAAAGCTTATCTTGAAAAGAAGAAAGTTCAGTTACTGAGAATTGTTTTCCAAAATCATGTTGAGTGATTCTATTGGTTCACATTTTTTCATTTTAAAATTAATGTTTACTGGTAGGTTCTCCTAAAAGGTAAAAACCTGGTTTTGTCAGCAGATGGAGCAAACAGTTAGCGGATGAGGTAGGCTGCACAGGAAGGATGGGGAGCCTGTGGTATCGACCCTTCGTCAAGTTAGAGTGGGACCAAATAGAAGGCAAGAATGGCTGTGGAAGAAGACCACAGAGGCAGAACAAAGGATGGAGGATAAGAAAAATGACTGAGCAAATAGTATAGGAAATGAGAATCAAATTGTAGAAGAAGGTAAAAATAAAAGTTCATAGACCTGAGAAAAGAAGGGCAGAGATACTTCAAATCAGGAATTATGAACATGGAAATACAGTTTTGAAGTATAACAGCATCACCTAGGGTCCAGAAGATGGAAAGGCAAGTATGTCAAGTATCTGCTTAAAAGCAGATGTCACATCTGCTATTGATACAATGAGGTCTCTTGTGACTCAGATATCAGGGCATGGGCTCACTGTGCCCAAGAGGTGCGTGTTATAAGTAACACTTAATATCTTATAGAAAGATAGATGGATGTTCAATGCTCCTCTGAACTTCCTTATTCCTCTTTTCTGCATCAGCATTGTGCTGAAATCAGGGCTAATCACACAGTCTCATACTGTAATTCATTCTTTTCTCAAACAACAACTTGTATCTATATAGCACCTTTAACATAATAAAACATCCCAAGGCTCTTCACTGGAGCATTATAAATCAACATTTGACACTGAGCCAAATAAGGAGATATTGGGCAGATGGTCAAAAGCTTGGTCAAAGAGGTAAGTTTTAATGAGTGTCTTAAAGGATGAAAGAGAGGGAGAGAGGCAGAGAGGTTTAGGGAGGGAATTCAGAGCTGAGAGCCCAGGCAGCTGAAGGCACGACCACCAATGGTGGAGTGATTAAAATCGAGACTGTTCAAGAGGCCAGAATTGGAGGAGCGCAGATAGCTCAGAGAAGTGTAGAGTTGGAGGAGATTACAGAGATGGGTAGGGGCTGTTATGTCCCCTAGTTGTCTTCTGGTTCCCCATAAGTTAGAAATAATCACACTTTAAGCTTAAAAATACTGGAGGACTTTGTTTATTTCATATATCCTGCCATGCTGCTTGGTAAAGACTGCTTAGAGAAGTATAGTGTTACACATCACATGACTCGAGTGCAGCACTGAACTTTTGCTGGGCTCCAGATTTTCATGATTGGATCCTGTACATGTACAGTGTTATGACCAGGTGAGAAAGGTGTCTGGGGGTCCCTTTTAGCCTTCACCTGGTCTTACTGTAACAGGGTTTTATTTTTAAACACACTGTGTTTTTAGATCCCCTTTGGTGAATCCTTGTTCACCACTTTCCAATTATAAGGCAAAGAAACGGGCACAAACAGCCTTTCTTAGGTTTAAAGAAGAAAAGTGAAATTTATTAAACTTAACCATAAACTCTAATTCAGTTAACACCTATGGATACACAACGCACCCACGCTAGCCTGCATACGCAATACACACATGCAGATAGGGACAGAAAAGAGCAGAAGAAAAAATAAAGTGGAAAAGTTTGAGGCACTCTCTGAGGTTTTTTTTTATTAATGTGCTTCGAGCTCACTGTAGAGTCCTTGATTGAAGAAATGATCTTTCTTTTCGTTGGGGTCCAGTATTCTTCTTAAACCTTGTTCACTGTAGGAGATTTTCTCTCTCTTGGGGTTCATGTGTCTTCAGTTGGTTTTGGAGTTCTGTGAGAAAGAGATGGGAGCAGACAGGAGGAGAGAAGGGCTTTTCCAGTCCAGGTGCAAAGAGCTTTCTGCCAGGTCGAACACTGTCTCTACAATTTAAAACTCCCCAAGTTGGCCAGCAGGGTGGTCATGTGACGAACTGGCTTGACCGGGTTGGTTCTGTGAATTGTATGGGAGCAGGGGATAGCTCTTTTGTTCCAACACTGTCAGTTAATATGCAAAAATGCCTTTCCAGCCAGGGGGCCTGACAATCACTTACAACAGGCCTTCTCTTCTTCCCAGCAACAATTTGAAATTTAATATCCATGTGACAAAATTAATGTGCCTCATTCTTGGGAGGTGGGGGCCTGCATGACAACAGTTTGTCCTTTCAACAGCTCGGGTAGGGATTTAGCATTTTTGTTGAGGTGTTGATCTCTTACCTGTGCTTCAGTGAGTTGTTGTCTCACTTCCTCCTGGTCACTTGAAGGATGTATTTTGCTTGGCAGAGTTGTCTTATACTTTCTTCCATTCAACAGCTCTGCATGTGATTTCATGTCAGCCTTGAGAAGTGTGGATTGGAGTGACAATAAAGCTAGGCTTGGGTCTTCCTTCATCTCTTAGCATTTCACACGGGTTCTTTTGACTATCTGGATGTGTCTTTCTATAAACCTGTGTCCCCATGAGTAGTGTGGTGATGAGATGATGGTGTTCAATCCATACTTGTCAGCGAATTCCTTAAATTCTCTGGAGGTGAATTGGATGCCATTGTCACATATTAATCTTTCAGGAATCCCTTGCTCAGTAAACAGAACTTGTACAGCTGAGATGATTGTAGCTCTCAGGTCCTTCACCTTCTGGATAAAAGGGAACTTTGGTGCGCTTTGAAGTTGGTGGTCTGCCCGCGTGCAGCGGCCACCACTGAGCCCCAGTGATATTTTGCACGGGGGCTCTTTGGCATTGCGGCGACGCGCTGTCCCTTCCCCATATTATGTGTCAGGAAGCAGGACATCCGGCACCCTAACGGACATTGGCTCAGCTGTGCAGCAGGTGCTGGGCCCCTATTTAAAGCGCCCCACACCTGCTTCCTGAGAGCTGCAAAATAAATATTTACATCACGATAGAAGAGTGGGGATGCTGGCAATCTGTCAGCAAAGCAGAAAGTGCTGGAGAAACTCAGCAGGTCAGGCAGCATCTGTGGAGAGAGAAGCAAACTTAACTTTCAGGTCTCTGATCTTGGCCACAGGTCTGAAAGGTAACTCTGCTTCTCTCTCCATAGATGCTGCCTGACCTGCTGAGTTACCCCAGAACTTTCTGCTTTGCTGCCACATACTTACTCTGCTTTGTCCCAGTGTCCTGTGCAGTTGAGATCCTCTTCTTCCACTCAAGTGTAACATTCCTTCTTGTAGGCCTGCTGCACCTGGGTGAATAATCTTAATTTTACACATACCAGAACGTGAGACTGAATAGTATCATAAAAGGCAAGTACACTATCAGAAATAAAAGCATCATTAAAGAATATCTACATACTATGGGCTTTTAATTACCTGAATGCGAAAAGCCGCAGAATAATATGCATTTAGAATCTGTATTCATTTCGCTGGTAACTGTTATGTGAAAAGACAGGTAACTAGAATTAAAAGCACTTCTTAAAGAACCAGGAAAATATGTTTATATTCTCGTTGCATTGCAAACCAGAAATATTGCATCAATAATTATGATCACCTGCTGCAGAAGCAAAGTGTATGTGAGCACAGATTTCCTCACTAGTCCTGCATTAGTGTTCAAACATGTGCAAAAGAAACCTTGCAACCGGAAGTTAGAGCAGTTACACTGTGGAATAACCTTTGCATTTAAAGGACCAGAGCAAAAACCAAAGAAGGCAGAAGGGTGCTCCAGGGTGGTCCCACGGTTCAACGATGCCTCCATGCTCACTCTCCTCCAGGCTGTGCAAGCAAGGCGGGAGATCTTTTTCCCTAGCAATGGTAAGAAGAGGCCCACCCACCTGACCAAGGCAGTCTGAATGGAGGTGGCAGGGGAGGTAAGTAGCCATGGAGCCATCCGTTGACAAAGGGTCCAATGCCGGAAGAGGATGAACGATCATTCCCCCAGCTAGCCGGGTCTCGTGTGCACAGAGTACAACCACCAAAATCATCCACAGTAAAAGGCTATGTGATCAGGTCTTCCTCCAGTCGGGCTGATAGCGCAGAAGTGGCACCGCGAAGGAACACCTGCAAGTATTTCCAAAATCCACCATGACACAAAAGAGTGGGTGACACAACATTATAAAAAGTTCAATCTCTAAATCTTCTTCACTAAGTTGTGTGTTGCTTTTACTGTGTGAATGAAGTGTACTAACATGTACCGATCGTGTCTCCTCCCATTACATCATTGGCCTTTCAGAACTGCCAATGTATGGAATAACATCATTGCCATGCCAGTAGTACTCATGTACGTCTCCACGCATGCAGTAACATGAACAATGGCTCAGTCTGCTGCTGCCATTAATGGTGGGCGCAAAGATGTTACAGATGTGGACTGCTGCACAACAGGTGAACGAGGGTGCTGTGTGGTTTGCAGAGCCCATGATGATTCCAATGGCATGGAGAACCTTTGATCAATGAGGCGCTGCCATGCATGCCTAGCTCACTGCTCGCCCTGCATACGGCGCCTGGATGCTATCTGTCCACCCGTGCGCCTTTCCTGCTGCAAGTCCTCAGCATTCTCATCATCCGAGGATGAGTCCTGCTCATGTCTCTCCTCATCCTGCAAGGCCTCCCTGTCATTGAGTGCGTATTTGTGCAGAGCACAGTAAACAGCAACGATACGAGCTACCCTTTCCGGCTCGTACAGCAGGGCACCACCCGATCTAGGCAGGTAGCGAAAGCGCATTTTCAGCCTGCCAATCGCCTGCTCAGTGATGACTCTTGTAGCTCCATGGCTGGTGTTGTACCTTTCCTCTGCAGCAGTGGTAGGGTATCTCACTGGTGTCAGGAGCCATATCTGCAAGGGGTAGCCTTTGTCTCCACCCCTCCATCTGAGCCAGTGCAGTGTGCAGCAGCGCCAGCTGGGACTGGCGCAGGATGAAGGCATCATGGCAGCTGCCTGGAAAGTGGGCACAGATTTGCATAAAGTGGTTATGATGATCACATTCTAATCATATGTTGAGCGAGTGGAAGGCCTCACGGTTTACTTATGCAGCCGGTCACCTGGCAGGAGCCATGCCAAAGACAGGGAGGTTGGGCAGGGATGAATGGCGTGACATGAATGGATGAAAGCATGACAAAGCTCACTCTTGTTTGCAGCTCACAAGAATGGCACCTATATGAGTGGATCGCTCAGTAGTGCACACTGAGCCTTCCCCACCTGTGGGCCCAGCACCCCTTTTGTCTCACCTTTCAGGTTGTTGCCTTGCCATCCTTAATCTCTGCCTCCTTGCTCCTCCAGGCAAACAGAGCCCACAATACTCATGAGATGAGTCGGACTGTTGGAGGAGTGCCAGATATGCGGATGATGACAGAGGCTGAGGAGGAGGCCCTCGATCTGGCTGCGACACATGTGGACCGTGCATTTGGTATAGTTGAGCTCGGGCTCTTGGGCGAACATGCATCCATTTGATATACACAATGATCACTGTGGAAATCGTGTGTTTGACACAATGCTGTTATAATCACTACATACTCACCATAAAGACTGACAGTGTAGTCTTTTCATTGTATGTTGCAGGTTAACACTCTGAGTTGGCCCTGGTGGCCAGGACACTTCCACACCTTAGAGAAAGCAGCGTCCCATGACATTCCCGCACCTTCCACCAGTGCAGATGCAGTCACCTCAGTGGGAATCCGGTCGGCCTTAGAATCTGGTCACAAGCTGGTGAGAGCATTGCCCATGCACCTGAGCAGCTGACTGAGGCTGAGAAGGCTGAGGTTCCTGACAGTCAAGAGGGCTGTGGGTGGCCAGGCCCATGCTGATCCTCTAGGCTGCTGATGACCCTCTGTTGTGGACAGCACAGGGCATGCTGGAGCTGCAGCAGCAGTCGTGGCAACATCTGGTGGAGATGCCACAGGCCGTGCGTGGCCTTGAGCAGACGATGGGGGAGTCCATCCAGGTCATGACAGCTGCCGTGTCCCAAGCATTTGAACACCTGGCTTCATCCATGGAGACGAAGGCAGCCTTCCTGGTGAGCCACATTCCATTAATACATGCTGACCTGCAATCCCTTGCCAAGGCCATCAGATCCACAAATTAGTAGCAAGGTGTGAGAGGGACCAGGGGCATGGAGACTGCCCCTGGTCCTTCCCAGGAGAGCAGAGGGATTCAAACGAGCCTTGAGCTGGAGGAGGCAAGACTGCATGCCATATCTGGGGTCCACCCTCAAAGTACATCCATTGTGGCCACCAGCCCCTCTGCCGGTGAGTCAAGCTCCAGCAGCCGCGATGTCTGAGGAGAGTTCTGCACTGATGCAGGATTCCCCCAGCCAGCCGGATCCCTCCAGGTCTCGTGAGCACAGAGGATGACAGCCAAAGTCATCCACAGCCAAAAGGCAATGTTATCAGCAGCCTTCCTCCAGACAGGCTGCTAGTGCAGAAGTGGCACTGTGAAGGAGCATCCACCAGCATTTTCAAAAAACACCGTGACACAAATGGGTCTGCACTGGTGGCACTGCTGCCAGAAATGGGGGTTCGCAAAGATGTTGCAGATGCGGACTATTGCACAACAGGTGAATGAAGGTGCTATGTGGCGTGCAGAGCCCATGGTGTTTCCTTTGGCGTAGAGAACCTTTGATCAATGAAGCGCAGCCATGATCGTATTGAATGGCGGTGCAGGCTCGAAGGGCCGAATGGCCTACTCCTGCTCCCATTTTCTATGTTTCTATCATCTGAAGAAGTTCTTCCTGCATTGTTTTGAATATGATTATTCTGGATCTGGCTAGCAGAACACCATCTTCTAGTGAGAAGTCATCTCTGATAGACCAGTACTGCCATATTGCTGGCTGTGTCTTATCAGGTCATCCTAAATCACTTGCTGAACGAGCATCTGTAACTACTCTTTATTGCTGGTCTCATCTCTAATTTGACTCAGTTTCAGTGGTGTTACGTTCACGATATGATGAATCTTTATATCTAGATCTTCTGTCTCGTGTTTCTCCTGTGGTATCTGCCAGCACTATTTCTCTTCCTGGCTTATATTTCAGAGTGAAATCGTAATTCTGAAGTCTCAAGAGTAACATCTGCAGTCTTGCTGTAGGCTCTGTATCTCTGGCAATCACCTTCCTTTCTTCCATCTCTCGGAGCTCTCTTTCAAGCTTTCCTTTTCACTCTATTGGTAGTTTACAAGGGGGATGGATCACTGGTTTCATCGCTGGGTCAATAGTGATGTGATATTCAAAACCTTTGAAGCATCCAACCATCTCATCAAAACGCTGTGGGCTGGATTTTACCAGCCCACCACCCCCCCACCGATGTCAGGGGTCATGGCAGGAGGGCCTGGGAAATACCTCCAGGAGAGGCCCGCCACGGCCAAGAAGGCCTCGCCCCATATTACCGGCGGCAGCGAGGATTCGTGGCAGCCCCCTCGCCTCTCAGCGAGGGAACCTCATTTCAATATGGAAATAAATGTTAATGAATTAATTAATACTTAACGTGTTGCAACTGCCATCCTGCTTCGATATTCCTGCAACCACCCGTACCTTTGGATTTCTGTTCGGATATCCAAGGCAGAAAACTGGTGGGGAGGGGAGAGGAGTTAAGTTTTCAGGGCAGGGGAGCAGAGCGAAGAAAACTCTTGCGAATGGTGGAGGGGATAGTGAATGAAGTTCAGGGGGGAAATGTTGGGATCGGAAGATAAGCTTTTTGGGGGGGAAAGGGGAATCAATAAAGTCTTTAGTCATGGTGGGGTGGAAGAGGGGCTTTAATCATTTATTACAATTTTTAAATTAAATTTAAAGTGACTGTTCCCTTAAACATGTAAATTAACTGTAAGAGCTGGAAGCCCTTTAAAAATGGCACTGGCACCTGCATAGTGGCACTGAACACAGTTGCCAGGGATGGAGCGTCAACCCCCTCCACGTCATCGGGTCAGGCATTCCACCCCTCCATGTAAATGTGCCACTGTGCTAAATATCACGGCGGCTCGGGACAGCGAATCCTGCGCATGCGCACTGCCACATTTGAAGCTTGCTGCCGACCACGGCGGCAAGCTGTAAAAATTCCAGCCTCTGAGTACTTTTGTACCAGATCTTCTTTGCTTCTGATTAGATGGCGCTTTTCAATAGGTGTACTATCTTCAACCCTCAGTGTCGCCTCCTTCACCTCATAGTTTACTGAGATAATCTGCAGCTCTTCGCAATTATTCAAGCCTAGGATTGCAGGACCATCTATTTCAGTGACGTCGAACATACAGTTGACATCTTTTCCTTTATGCGTCTCTCTGATTTAGGTTGTTCCTGGCTGTCCAATCTCAGTTCCCCCATATGCCATTAGCTTGACATTGTTCGGTTTCAGAAGACTTTTCTTTGGCTAATCATTTTCTTCCATATTTTCAGGAAAGACCTTCTGGTATAGCCTGAGCAGGATGATGTTACTCTGTGCTCTGGTATCAATCTTCACCTTCATATTTATCGTTGTGGGCTTATTTCTCACCCTGATCTGAATGGTTGTGGAATTTCATTTCTCTGGGAATTGTTGCATCCAGACATTTCGTGCAGTTGTTTGGTTCCTATGTCTATCATATTCTCAAACTCATCATCATCTTCTGGGTATGCATGTTTTGGTTTCTTTTTCTGCTCATTTGCCCTCTTGCTCCATCTCTGATGACTCGTCTACCACATTCTGCTTTTGTTCTGCACATACTTTCCCAGAGATTGGCCTTTCCACAAGCTCTGCAAATTGATCCACATGTGGGTCATTTCCTTTTGTCTTTTGTTATGGATAGGTGGGAAACGCTGTGGTTGACTTCCACTTTTCACCTCTCAACTGACCACAGATAGTTTTTTTCATAAAAATAGTGTTTTAGTCCGGTTGTTTCAAGGGGCAAATAAATATTTGTATCACAGGGTTTCTTGTAGGTTTAAAAAGAAAGATAACCATTTATTAAAATTATACCCAAAATGTTCACAACCTCACCCACTCACGCATTCACACACATGCACACAAGAAAAGATAGACAGTAGAGAGTAGCATGCAATTAGAGTCCAATTGTTGTAAAGAGAGTTTACTTTGAAACCTTCTTGGTTTTCTGGCAAGAATTTTTACAGCTTTGCAGCCCTGAATGTTCCTTGTTCTAGAATTGATGAAGGGTTGCAGACTCCCTTGGTGAAAATTCAGTCTGAAGTTGGTGGTGGAAGTCCTGGTACAATTTCTCAGATGGGGAGTCTTCAAGGTTACCTTGCAATCTCTCTGCCTCAGCAGTTTAAAGATGGTGCTGGCAGGGCTCCTTGCTTAGCTGATCAATCTCACAGCTTCTCTGGCTAGACTCACTCTCAGTCTCACATCCCCTCTCAAAGAAGTTACTTTTAAGGTAAAACTTGTCAGGTTTTGGTTTCAGTCAGATGACTCAAGGTGCTCTCCCCTGGAGTGTTCATACAATGGCCCAGGATGTGAGGACCATTGTTGCGTAATGGCGTCTGAATGTGGTCCATTTTGATAAATATGTGTTATTTCACACCTATTATCTTGGCCTTAGCTTCTGAGCAAGTCTGTCTACGAAAGCCTTTGCTTGCTCAATTTTTGATGATAGGAGTCATTATCATGGAATGGGCTGTTTTATATGTCACTTTGCCTCCTCAAGGAGACTCCATTCATTAGTAATGGTCCCATCTTCAACAGACAAACAAGTTGATTGGCAGTACAGGAAGGGACCACCTGACCTCTCCCTTCATGTTGCCAGGTGGCTAGTGTCCATTTTCTTGTAGCTTAGTTCAATAGTTTACTTTTATTTCATAATTCCTCCAGTTCATTTCATATTTCATCACTGTTCCCTCCATGAACATGACATTGTGAATTCATATGGTTGTCCGCAGATCCTGCACATCTTTCTCTGTTTGATGTTGTTTCACTGCATCAACCCTGATACCTTTCTCTTGATTTAACTGAAGACTAGCTATTTGGGTAGTCAGTGTCTTCATTGGTCTGCTCATGGCTTCATGTGTTCTGGCAGTGTCTACTGCCTTCAATATTGTGAGTTGTCCTTTCCAATTAGAGCTTTCTGTACTTCAGGGTTTGCAAAACTTCAAATTAGCTGATCTATCAGCCTTTCATTTGTGTCGTAAATTTCCATTTTCTGACTGCATTTTTCAATCCTGTTACCAAATTGTCAATGGGCTCATCTAATTCCTGTGTGAGGCCTTGAAATTCATATTGGTAGAGCTGATGATTTGATTTTGCCTGGAGATGGGTGCTGAATTTTTCAAAAATATTGTTTGGGTTTCTGCTGCCCTCTTCACTCAGATCTCAGTTATAAAACAAATTTAATCCTTTACCTCCTACCCACAGAAGGATACAGCTGACACTCTCCTCTTCACTAGTCCCTTTTGGGAAACTACTGAATGTCAATCTGCACTTTTGTTTAAACTTCTCAAATGCATCTACGATATCATCAGCTTCCCAAAGCATTATGGGCTGTAGCTGTGCATTTATTGTTGTGCCGGCCAACATTTCATTTTTCATGTTCGCATAACTCATTCAGTTTTTCTTTCTCTCTCTCTGGCACTAATTTGGGTCAACTTTCCCAATCTAGTTCAGCAATAAATTAATTTAAAATGTTTTCGGCTTACACGCAGACACTTGCTGCCACCATATTATGTCTCTTGGTTGTCTTCTAGTTCCCAGAAGTTAGAAATAGTCACACTTTAAGCTTAAAAATACTGGAGCTCTTTGTTTATTTCATATAGCCCGTTATGCTGGTAAAGACTGCTTAGATCAGTTGTTACGACCGAGGTGGGAGGATTGCATTGTTTTGCTAGTTCCACTTCTCAACAAGTCACAACAAATATTTAAATTTTTCCCAGTTACCGATATGGTCAATCATAGATTCTATTGTTATCCCAGAATAAAATACACCAACCAGGCTTCTTTACTAAACAACAAAATTATCAGTTCAGATTGAAATATAAAAGTTCCCTTTTTACCTCAGCCACTCACATACACACACACTGGTAAACCAAAAAAAAAAAGAGATTTACTCTTTAGAGCTCTACTACAAAAAAAAAGACAAAAACAATACTTTGGCCAGATACTTGCTAATTCTTGAAGAAAAGAGAAGATATGGAAAGATGTCAGATGTTCTTTGCTTTGGTTTGACATTTCAAGTACGCGTAGATGGCTGTCACTGGGATCTTCCTAGAGCAGTTCTTGTCTGGCGACGTTGAAGATCAATTTGGGCAGGCTTTCCAGGAAAAATGCAATAACAGTTTCAGTCTGTTTCTTACACTTGCTTCTCAAGGCATCTCAAAGAGATGGAAAACCGGCAGGCTTTTCAAAGAGCTGGAACAAGCTAGTTGGGGTTCACTCCCTTGGCAAGTTTTCTCCAACTATCTTTTTAACACTCTCCATATCACAACTCATTGACCAAAGTGAAACGAAAAGCAATGTCACAAGAGTCAAGCCTCCTGTCCCCTATAAATCTTGACCTGTCACTTCTTCATAAATATCTTTCCCCAGTCAAAAAAATCCTGCTGGGTAATTATCTGAAGACAGGGGGTGCCTTCCGGTAACAGTTTGTTTTCAAGTTCAGTCCAAAGACCATCTGATGACCTCTTTTTAAACAAACACATAAAGTTCCAGCATCTATAAAATCTTTTTTCAGTTTTAAAACCCAAGTCCTCATAAAAGATGTAACGATAAAAATGGAAGCACTCGTAACACAATGTAATGTTACACGTCACATGACTCCAGTGCAGCTGTGGCTGCCTGCAGCACACTTACCCATAACAATTAGTTCCTAGCTAATCAGCTCCTAGCTCTTTACAAATAATATAACAACATATAACAGGGGCCAGACCATGGAGGGATTTGAAAATAAGGATGAGAATTTTAAAATTGAAGCATTGCTTAACCGGGTACAGGGGTGATGATTGAATGGGACTTGTTACATGTAAGGACAGGGGTAGCAGAGTTTTGGGCAACTTCAAGTTTACTTCAAAACTATAGAACATGTCAGCTCCTTCAGTCTTTGCTTCACCCATCAATATATATGCTTCTAAAAGATAGGGTTGGCATCATGTCACCACGACTCCCTGAGTTATCTTCTCTTCTGTTCTATTCTTTTCTGGTTGATGTCCCAGGCGATGAGGCATGGGTGTTCACCTAAGTCTCTCCACTTAAAACAAAATCTAGTGCATCATTACATGGGAGTTGATTTTCACTTGGAAAATTGACGTTAATGGGGCAATAATGGCCTAAAAATGGTACCAGGAACCTTGCCCCCTACCTTTACCCTAATGATCGACCCTTTGTGGCTTTCACCTATTGCTGGCTGCTGAAGATCTTGTCTGAAACAAGTGATTCGCCTCTTGCCCATGCTAATCGGGGTCATAATAAGTGTTATGTCAATGGACCTTTGAAATGTTTTCTCTTATTTTTTTCAAAACTATTTAAGGAAAAACTACCAAGTAAAAACTACTAGAAGCTAAAGATACAAAAACAAGAAATGCTGGAATCACTCAGCAGGTCTGGCAGCATCTGTGGAAAGAGAAGCAGAGTTAACGTTTCGGGTCAGTGACCCTTCTTCGGAACTGACAAATATTAGAAAAGTCACAGATTATAAACAAGTGAGGTGGGGGTGGGGCAAGAGATAACAAAGGAGAAGGTGCAGATTGGCCCAGGCCACATAGCTGACCAAAAGGTCACGGAGCAAAGGCAAACAATATGTTAATGATGTGTTGAAAGACAAAGCATTAGTACAGATTAGGTGTGAATACACTGAATATTGAACAGCAGCAAGTGCAAACCTGAAGAAAAACAACCTGAAAAAAACTAGAAGCTAAAGATACTCCATTTCTACAGCTGATTGAATAGCCCCGGCCCTGAGCTGCATCCTGAGAAATTAGGCACACTGCACATGCTTAAATTAACCATTCCAAATTCATCAGACAATGTCACAGCTCTGGGAAAACATATCAAATCTAAGCCCAGGCTTTCAGCAAAAGCTGAGGCCTTCAAGCAAAAATTGTACTGAAGACATTAAAAGACAATTCAATGGATTTTAAAAATTTTTTAAAATTCATTCATGGGATGTGGGCATCACTGGCCAGGCCAGCATTTATTGCCCATCCCTAGTTGCCCTTGAGAAGGTGGTGGTGAGCTGCCTTCTTGAACCGCTGCAGTCCAGGTGAGGTAGGTACACCCACAGTGCTGTTAGGAAGGGAGTTCCAGGATTTTGACTCAGTGACAGTGAAGGAACAGCGATATAGTTCCAAGTCAGGATGGTGTGTGACTTGCAGGGGAATTTGCCGATGGTGGTGTTCCCATGCATTTGCTGCCCTTGTCCTTCTAGTTGGTAGAGGTTGTGGGTTTGGAAGGTGCTGTCTAAGGAGCCTTGGTGCATTACTGCAGGGCATCTCGTAGATGGTACACACTGCTGCCAGTGTGCGTCGGTGGTGGAGGGAGTGACTGTTTGTGGATGGGGTGCCAATCAAGTGGGCTGCTTTGTCCTGGATGGGGTCGAGTGTCTTAAGTGCTGTTGGAGCTGCACCCATCCAGGCAAGTGGAGAGTATTCCATCACACTCCTGACTTGTGCCTTGTAAATGGTGGACAGGCTTTGGGGAGTCAGGAGGTGAGTTACTTGCTACCAAATTCCTAACCTGTGACCTGCTCTTGTCGCCACAGCATTTATGTCGCTGATCCAGTTCAGTTTCAGGTCAATGGTGACCCCCAGGATGTTGTTAGTAGGGGATTCAGCAATGGCAATGCCAGTGAATGTCAAGGGGAGATGGTTAGATTCTCTCTTGTTGGAAATGGTCATTGCCTGGGACTTGTGTGGTATGAATGTTACTTGTCACTTATCAGCCCAAGCCTGGATATGGTCTAGGTCTTACTTCAGCATCTGAGGAATCGCGAATGGTGCTGAACATTGTGCAATCATCAAGGAACATCCCCACTTCTGACCTTCTGATTGAAGGAAGCTCATTGATGAAGCAGCTGAAGATGGTTGGGCCTAGGACACTATCCTGAGGAACCCCTGCAGTGATGTCCTGGAGCTCAGATGATTGACCTCCAACAAACACAACCATCTTCCTTTGTGCTAGGTATGACTCCAACCAGAGGAGAGTTTTCCCCTTGATTCCCATTGACTTCGGTTTTGCTAGGGCTCCTTGATGCCATACTCGGTCAAATGCTGCCTTGATGTAAAGGGCAGTCATTTTCACCTCACCACTTGCCTTCAGCTCTTTTGTACCTGTTTGAACCAAGGCTGTAACAAGGTCAGGAGCTGAGTGGCCCTGGCGGAACCCAAACTGAGCATTACTGAGCAGGTTATTGCTAAGCATAAGGATAAATATAGTCATATTATGAAATGTGTATGTTTCATAATTTTGTTTTGTTTAAACTCTTATTTTAGATATAATAAATTTAACTATTGATTAAAAAATTCAAAAAGCATTTTGAGCAATTTGTGAGAACCTGGTAGTCAGATTGCACAATCACATTGATGAATTTATAAAGGCAAAATCCAATATATATTTTACATAGGAATTTATAATGGGTAAAGTAAAAAAAATGCATGGTAAAATGTGACAAGTCAAATTGCGCAGATAGGTTTGGTAAAAATTTGTGAAAGAGTTTTTTAATACACTATAGATAGAAAAAGATGGTCAATGCTCCTATGATCTTGCATCTCTGTAGAGGAAAAGTGAATATAGATATTGGCTTGGATTTTGTGGTGATATTGATTGCAAAGTTCAGCGTTTGCTATCAATGTTCCACTGAAACTGACAGCAACTTCTCGAATCCGTACATTGCGGAAATCCAGAAACTGCTGTTGGTGATTTTAAGCTTCTCCACAGAGTGTGCTGTTGAAGCACCCCGGATTGCAATAAATAGGGAATCAATTGAATTGACGAGAACTTCCACTTTTGCACTGTTACTGTTACTGTAAAAAACCTTGAAAAGGTTACACCTTGTTGAATGAGGCATGCTACATTCATCATTACCGCTCTACACCCTACTGGTCCTGAGAAGCTAATGTTATATTTGTGGAATGTTAAATTTCTCCATTCTGATAAAAAAAAATCCACATTTTGAAAGAAAATTGTTTATCTTCATTTTAGCTTCTGTCTTAAACCAATCATAATCATCTATTTTGTTTTCTTAACATTTAAAATTGAAGGATATTAAGTGCTTTTAATTTCCTGATTTGCTGTGTGTGATACTCCAATGTGATTGGTTGCTTAGCTGCTTTCTGTCATCACAACTGCTGCATGCCAAGACATGGCTTTGACCTTTTTTTATTCGTTCATGGGATGTGGGCATCGCTGGCTAGGCATTTATTGCCCATCCCTATTTGCCCTTGAGAAACTGAGTAACATTTCAGAGGGCATTTAAGAGTCAACCACATTGCCGTGGGTCTGGAATCACATGGAGGCCAGACCAGGTTAGGAGAGCAGATTTCCTTCGTTAAAGGACAGTAGTGAACCAGATAGGTGTTTACAATAATTGACAATGGTTCATGGCCACCATGAAACTAACTTTTTAATTCCAGATTTATTAATTGAATTCAAATTTCACCATCTGCTGTGGTAGGATTCGAACCCATGTCCTCAGGGCATTAGCCTGGGCCTCTGGATAACTAGTCCAGTGACATCACCAGTATGCCACCACCTCCCCCAGATGCCAGATTTAAACTGCTGTCGGGAAAAGGGAAATTCCCCTTTCACTAGATCTTTGTGGGCGGCTTTCTCTGAGGGCAGCGGCAAGTCCTATTGCTTCGCCACTGACTGAAAAATTCAGCCCACAATGAGTAGTTGTGGGGGGGGGGGTTACAATTTGACATAAATAAAACTTAAGTGTTGAAAGGAGAAATATGGAGGATATGGATGACTAGCAAGACACCTTAAGTGGATGTAGGGAGGAGCAGAGAGTGAGTCCAAAGAGGGCACCTCAATGTTATGTATTCAGCCTTGGTTTATTTAATTAATTCACTGACCCATTCTCCCAAAGTCTGAATTCATTTGCTCAGCACCAGTTTATTCGTCTAATTAATTATTTCTCCCCGGAAGCCTGATTTCATTTTCTCAGATTCCATTCATTTAATTAATTAATTCATGGCTTCCTAATTCCTAGCTCAATTTCACTTCATTAATTTATTTGTTTTTCAATCCAGAGAAGGTCAATATTAATTAATTAATGAATTCAGGAAATATCAATTCAAAGTTATTGATTTTTTTGAAAGAATTAGAACAATAGGAAATACCTTACAATTAATGGTGGAAGAGGAACTGGGAGACGGAGTTTAGAGGGGTAACAAATCCACATAGTGTTGTGAAGCCGGCAAGTTGAGTTACAGTAAATATATTCTCAATTTAAAAGCGCTTCTATACTTTACATCTAGGCATGAGCGGTCAACGGTGGACGTGGTCTACTTGGATTTTCAGAAGGCTTTTGATAAATTCCCCACAGGAGGTTGGTTAGCAAAATTAAAGCACATGGGATAGGAGGTAATATACTGGCATGGATTAAGGATTGATTAACATACAGAAAGCAGAGAGTAGGAAAAACGGGTCATTCTCGCATTAGCAGGCTGTGACTAGTGGGGTATCGCAGGGTCAGTGCTTGGGCCCCAGCTGTTCACAATATATATCAATGACTTGGCTGTGGGGACCAAATGCAGTATTTCCAAGTTTGCGATGACACAAAACTAGGTGGGAATGTGTGTTGTGAGGAAGATGCAAAGTGGCTTCAAGGGGATTTGGACAGACTTAGTGAGTGGGCAAGAACATGGCAGATGGAATATAATTTGGGAAAATGTGAGGTTATCCACGTTGGTAGGAGGAACATATGTGCAGAGTATTTCTTAAATGGTAAGAGATTAGAAAGTGTAGGTGTACAAAGGGTGTCCTTGTCAATAAGTCACTGAAAGCTAATATGCTGGTGCAGCAAGCAATTAGGAAGGCTAATGGTATGCTAGCCTTTATCACAAGAGGATTTGAGTACAGGAGTAGTGAAACCTTGCTTCAATTGTATAGAACCTTGGTCAGACCATACTTGGAGTACCGTGTGCAGTTTTGGTCCCCTTACCTTAGGAAGGATATTATTGCCATAGAGGGAGTGCAACGAAGGCTCACCAGAGCCATGATCGGCGCAGGCTTGGAGGGCCGAATGGCCTGTTCCTGTGCCGTACTGTTCTTTGTTCAGACTTGTTCCCGGAATGGCGAGACTGTCCAATGAAGAGAGATTGGGGAAACTGGGCCTGTATTCTCTAGGGTTTCGAAGAATGAGAGATGATCTCATTGAAACCTTAAAAATACTTAAAGAGATAGACAGGCTAAATGCAGCTAAGGTGTCTCCCCTGGTTGGGGAGTCTAGAACCAGGGGATACAATTTCAAAATAAGGGGGAAGCCACGTAGGACAGAGATGAGGAGAAATTTCTTTACTCAGAGGGTTGTGAATCTTTAGAATTCTCTACCCCTGAGGGTTGTGGAAGCTCAGTCATTGAGTATGTTTAAAGCAGAGATCGACAGATTTCTAAATACCAATGACATAAGGGGATATGGGGATAGTGTGGGAAATAGGCATTGAAGTGAATGATCAGCCATGATCATATTGAATGGTGGGGCAGGCTCGATGGGCTCAATGGCCTACTCCTGCTCCTACGTTCCTATGTTCCTATAAAAGTACTTATTCACATTACCCAGGCATGATAAAATCATGATACACAGATTTGACAGCATTTTCACACAGAAAGTTAGTGTGACAAGTGGCAAATATACACAAGATGCACAACTTTTAATATATTAATTGATATGTTAAAATATTAAATGTTATCACTTGCACTTTACTAGTAACGCCAAGTGATTACATGTTAACAATAATGATAAATATTTGTTTTGTATATGCTAGAACAGGAGACCAAGTTGATGCAGTCCATGAGCCTCAGGTTCCTTTTCTCAACATGAAACATATTGGGCTGAATTTTATTGACCCCCTGACGTCGGGGGTCATGGCGAGGGGGGGCCCCGGAAAATACTTCCGGGAGACCCTTGCCACGCTCCCCGATGCTGGGAAGGCCCTGCCCCATTTTACCGCCAGTGGCAGGATCTCGGAGCGCCCTCCCCTGACTTTGCTCGGCATCAGCACCCCAATTACCATATGTAAAACACTACTTAGCTTGCATGTTTATGCATCCCGCTGCCTGTCGCTCCACACTTCCACATTTTTCACTGAACGGGCGGTCACGTGCCATCCCATTCACGAATGGGAGAAGCCGACGGGACATCAGAAGTAGGAGTACTCGCTCACAATGCAGGTAAGTCTGGATGTACCGGGGTCTCAATACTGCATACTGGAAGAGAGGTGGGAGGAGGGATGCTGTTATCAGGGGGCACAACTCTGCATAGTTGAAGGGCAGTGGGGGCAGGATGGTGTTACTGGGAGCACAGCTCTGCACAGTTGAAGAAATGTGGGCGGGGCGATGGTGTTACTGGGGGCACAACTCTGCAGGCATGAAGGGAGGTACTGCATACCCTCTCTCTGTAAACAGTGGCCACTCCACGCCATTGAATGTTTGCGTGAATGGAGGAGCTTTGGCACTACAGTCCCCCTGTGTGTGGAGTGCCAGAACGGTAGGCATGTAAAGGTTATCTGGCTGGTGGGGCAATCGATGCAGCTGTTACGATCTTAATGTGGTCATGCTGTGCCACTCTTAGTGGGAGCTAAGACAGGCAAGGATGCATGAAAGCATCTGATGTACCAGTCAACATCAATGGCTGTCCGGTTAGGAACCTTTGAAGAAGTGAAGGAACCGAATTTAATTGCAACTTGGAGATGGGGATGGTTCATCCTATATTATTTGTTCCATTTCCAGTAAGGATCCATATGCACCGCAGGCAAAACCAGCAGGCAGGTGCAGTCCATGTAGAGGCCCCCGGTCGTGAGCAGCAGCTGCCCCCAAGGAAAGCTCACCACTACAGATCACCGCGCATCTACAGGTCCCACATGACATACCTGAAGATGTCATAGTGCCAGTGTCAGAGGCGACTGCGGATGTCGGGAGAGGCAGTGACACATCTCTATGCCCTGTTCAATGATGACCTGCAGCCGATGGGCTTCGGTGGACATCCTGTGCCTGTGGCCCTCAAAGTGATAGCGGCTCTTTGCCTCTACCCCTCTGCATCATTTCAGAGGTCCACCGGAGACCTTTGTGGGGTCACACAATCAGCAGTGCACCGCTGCGCCAGGGAAATCACAGATGCCCTGTACTGGAAGGCCGGTGACTATATCCACTTCACGATGGACCCTGAAAGCCAGGCCAGGAGGGCCATCGGTTTCGGCTCCATCACGGTTTTCCCACAGGTGCAAGGGGTCATAGACTGCACCCATGCAGCCATCAAGGCTCCTGCCAGGTGACCGGCTGCATAAGTAAACCACGAAGCCTTCCACTCGCTCAAGGTATGATTAGAATGTGATCACCATAACCACTTTATGCAAATCTGTGCCCACTTTCTAGGCAACTGCCATGACGCCTTCATCCTGCACCAGTCCCACCTGGCGCAGTTGCACACTGAACTGGCTCAGATGGAGGAATGGCTCCTTAGAGACAAGGGCTACCCCCTGCAGATATGGCTCCTGATACCAGTGAGATACCCTACCACTGCAGCAGAGGAGAGATACAACACCAGCCATGGAGCTACAAGAGTCAGCACTTAGCAGGCAATTGGCAGGCTGAAAATGCGCTTCCGCTGCCTGTCTAGATCGGGTGGTGCCCTGCTGTATGAGCTGGAAAGGGTAGCTGGTATCGTTGCTGTTTACTGTGCTCTGCACAAATACGCACTCAATGACAGGGAGGCCTTGCAGGATGAGGAGAGACATGAGCAGGACTCATCCTCGGATGATGAGAACGCTGAGGATTTGCAGCAGGAAAGGCGCACGGGTGGACAGATAGCATCCAGGTGCCGTATGCAGGGCGAGCAGTGAGCTAGGCATGCACGGCAGCGCCTCATTGATCAAAGGTTCTCCATGCCATAGGAACCATCATGGGCTCTGCAAACCACACAGCACCCTCGTTCACCTATTGTGCAGTAGTCCACATCTGTAACATCTTTGCGCCCACCATTAATGGCAGCAGCAGACTGAGCCATTGTCCATGTTACTGCATGCGTGGAGACGCACATGAGTAATACTGGCATGGCAATGATGTTATTCCATACATTGGCAGTTCTGAAAGGCCAATAATGTAATGGGAGGAGACACGATCGGTACATGTTAGTACACTTCATTCACACAGTAAAAGCAACACACAACTTAGTGAAGAAGATTTAGAGATTGAACTTTTTATAGTGTTGTGTCACCCATGCCCACTCTTTTGTGTCATGGTGGATTTTGGAAATGCTTGCAGGTGTTCCTTCGCGGTGCTACTTCTGTGCTATCAGACCGACTGGAGGAAGACCTGATCACATAGCCTTTTTGCTGTGGATGACTTTGGTGGTTGTACTCTGTGCACACGAGACCCGGCTAGCTGGGGGAATGATCGTTCATCCTCTCCCGGCATTGGACCCTTTGTCAACGGATGGCTCCATGGCTACTTACCTCCCCTGCCACCTCCAGTCAGACTGCCTTGGTCAGGTGGGAGGGCCTCCTCTTACCATCGCTTGGGAAAAAGATCTCCCGCCTTGCTTGCACAGCCTGGAGGAGAGTGAGCAGGGAGGCATCGTTGAACCGTGGGGCCACCCTGGAGCACCCTTCTGCCTTCTTTGGTTTTTGCTCTGGTCCTTTAAATGCAAAGGTTATTCCACAGTGTAACTGCTCTAACTTCCGGCTGCAAGGTATTTTTTGCACATGTTTGAACAGTAATGCAGGAAATCTGTGCAGTTGTCCTGGTTTTTCATCTTTGACAGATTGACACATGCTCACATACACTTTGCTTCTGCAGCAGGTGATCATAATTATTGATGCAATATTTCTGGTTTGCAATGCAGCGAGAATATAAACATATTTTCCTGGTTCTTTAAGAAGTACTTTTAATTCATGACTTTTCACATAATAGTTAACAACAAAATGAATACAGATTCTAAATGCATATTAGTCTGAAGCTTTTCACATTCAGGAAAGTAAAAGCCCATAGTATGTAGATATTTTTAAATGATGCTTTTATTTATGATAGTGTACTTGCCTTTTATGATACAATTCAGTCTCACGTTCTGGTATGTGTAAAATTAAGATTATTCACCCAGGTGCAGCAGGCCTACAAGAAGGAATGTTACACTTGAGTGGAAGAAGAGGATCTCAACTGCACAGGACACTGGGACACAGTAGGAGAAACTCAGCAGGACAGGCAGCATCTTTGGAGAGAATTAGAGTTAACTTTCAGGTCTGTGACCAAGGTCACAGATCTGAAAGTTAATATTTGCTGCTCTCTCCACAGATGCTGCCTGACCTGCTGAGTTTGTCCAGCACTTTCTGCTTTGCTGCCAGATTGCCAGCATGCCCACTCTTCAATAGTGAGGTAAGTATTTATTTGGCAGCTGTCAGGAAACATGTGCGGGGGCACTTAAAATTGGGCCCCCGCACACGCTACACAGCTGAGCTGTCGTCCATCAGGACGCCGGATGTCCTTCCTCCCGCCACATAATATGGTGGGGGCGGGGGCGGCGCATTGCTGTGATGCTAATGAGCCGCCCCACATTCGGCAGTTCATTCATAAATTTCAGCCCATTGGAGCATTCATTTTTTTACAATTGGCAGATTACTGGAGTACTTGTGATTTAATCTTCACAACAGCAGTCAAGATCACTCTGTAAATGTTTATCACATAGACTGATGGCCTTTCTCTCTGTCAGTCAAATTGTTTCTTTACAATCATTTCTCTACTGTACACTCGTTTTAATTTGCATCTGCCAGGGACAAGCAGAGTCAGTGAGTTAAAAATAATCGAGAATTAAGGAAATCTGGAATGTGTTTAATCAGTCAGTTTTAAAATGAGTGTACTAATTTGAGTTCACCTTCACTGGGCTGGATTTTATTCAGCTCCTGGTGTCAGGCTCCATGGCGGGTTGCTGCCAGTACAATCTTCTGGCCCCCCACCCGCCACGGATCCCAACGTTGGGACCTCAACAAAATCCAGCCCTGGGAGTGCAAAAACACAGCAGCGATAGGAATAGAGAATCAGATGGTTGCAATGCCCTCAGGTGAAGAACAACAGGAATTGCAAGTAAATTTTTAAGCGAATTACTTTTCAACACAATTAAAAAGGAAATTACTAACAGGCTAATCAATCAAAGATCAATATCAAGTTGACTGGTGACAGAGTTTAAAAAATCATATAACTTCTGACCAGAATTCAATAGCATCTCACCAGCATTGTTAGTGAATAAGGATTTGTTTGCTTTAACAGATGATTCTAGATGTCTTTATCTTTGAAAAAAAACACATTATTTTGGCCAATTTCATCCCTTCTCTTGTGAAGGTGCAGACTCTTGTATGGTCTGGAAAGGGCTGAAAATTATCTGGTAAATGCACAGGCTAGCAGGATGGAAGGTGAGCACAAGGGAGGGATTCTGTCATTGCTGTGAGAGATGATAGCAGAGGCATAGAAATAGGGCCGTTCAAGTGAAGGAAAAGTCCAGAAAAAGGAGGGAAGAGTCAGACATGAGTGACTAAAGATGAGAGATGGCTGGAAATTAGAAGCATTGGTAATGAAGTAGCCAAGAATAGGAAGTGAAGCAGAGGAAGAAATCAGGGAGGTGGTCTGAATAGGATTCGAGCAATGAGCATTCGACATGTACAAAACAACAGCCAAAGCTGGGATCCATGGGTGCTGCCATAGCAATAGCTTTTATTTGGAGGAAGTGAGAGTAACTAAACGAGTAATTGTTCAGGGTGAGAAAAAGATCCAGCAGTGGCCCTGACGGGACTTGCTGGATTTGCTAAGAAGGGAGAAATTTTTTCATAACCAGTTCTTTCCAGCCTTGACAGGTGTGGTTTAGGGTTCCTCCCAGTTGCACAAGACCTGCATATTCAGTGCAAACTGACCGGCACAGCAGCAGCTTTTGTACCTGTGTTCCCCACACTATCTAACCATCTAATATTGCTATTTTTCCAACTTTTTCATCTTTTAATGCCTTTGAAGTGCCTAATTTACACAATCTTCATTAATCACACACAAGTTTTAATCTCTTCCCAGGTTTATAAAATAATTTACTGGGTGTTTCGCACATTATGCCTCTGAAAGGAATATGTATTTCAGATTCATAACTTCTTTATGTTGCTCTCTCGCACCCTCGTTTTGTTCAGTTCTATTTAGAAACTAACATACCCTTTATTTTTGACAAAGAATCTATACACTAAATTTAACTGGTATTTCTCATTACAGATACTGATGGACCCATTTGAATCTCCAACATTTTTTGTTTTTATTTCAGATTTACAACATTTGCAGATTATTATCTGAGAAATCACTTGTATGACATATCCCATCATGAAGAACAGTCACTATCGGGAACGTAAATGTGGCTGGTGCAAAGTCCTGCCATAAAGTTTTTAAAAATCAAAACAAATTCAGGTAGCTTCATATTTTAATAACTGAAATATGAGGGCTGATTTTCCTTTGCCCCACTTTCCATAGCACCCAAGAAATAGGTGCAATAAAGGAGGAAAATGGGTTCTCATCCTTAATTCCCATTTTGATCCTGAACAACACTGCAGCACATGTCTGCTCTTGAAGAGGGTACAGAAATGCAAATTTCACTACAGACATCTGCACTACTGATTCCAGAGCTGTTGGTTAGGTTGTCTGTCTGCTTTAAGGAACATGCTGACACTGTCAAGAAAGGTATTTTATTTTTTTGCTTTTTGAATTAAGAAATGGATTTGTGGCTTCAGTACTTGTTAAAAATGCTATTAATATTTTACACTTCATGGTGGAGACAATGTTTAGTGCTATACCACCTGCCATTTTGTGATATGGCTTGTTAGGAGGAAGATGAGAGGCAACAATCTCATGCAGCCTTCATAGTTGCCAGCCATTCGCCCAGCAATCTCCTGAGATACAAACACCCATTTCCTCATCACAGGTTAGGGAATGTCACCTTCTGTCCCAACAGTGTCACCTGGAATTAAACTCTTGAGCATGAATGGCAGTGAGTTCATTCTCAGAAAGCCCAGTGCATGTACGGCAAGTGACATCATTGGATTGTACAAAATCCAGAAGTCATGACACTTGCACTATTCACTTCTTATTCACTTCTTACACTCTCTACCCAATAAATCTGTTAACAATCCATGACCAACACCCAATGCCCCATCTGTCACTGAAGCTCTGATCCAGAATGTTGATTTTGACGACGAGATTAGTGACAATGTGGGTACTTCCAGGTTTCAGTCGTCCCGTGATGTCATCCTGTGCGTGAACCAGGCCGCTCAATGATGTCATCCTCAGTACACGCTAAAAATCAATGGCTCTACTGGTGATGTCAATTGCAATGGCTTCACCCTCATCTGTTCTCATGGAATAAGCTGTGCCTCACTAAAACAACCTTGCAGTTCTAATTATGTAAAACTAGCAGAGAGCTAGAAAACATTTGCGGTGAAATCAGTATCTTTATTGCAACCGTACTTCTTTAAATCCCCATCCCATGCCATTCCATCCTTCCCATGCCATCTCTTTCATGCCATCCCATCCCATTCCTTTCATCCTTCTCATACCATCCCCATCCCACCCATTCTTCCTATGCCATCCTCATCCCCATCCCGAATTCCATTCCTCCCATGCCATCCCATTCCCATTCCCCATCTCACAGGGCATCAGCCTCCCTCCCATGCTGCCCCCTGCCACCCATGCTGTCCCCCCTCCACCCCTCTCTCCCACGCCACCTCCCCCCTTTCTCATGCCACTCCTCCCACCTCCAATGCCGCCCCCTCCATTCCCCCTCCTATCCTCTCCCCCTTGCCTTAGCCCCCAGCCGTCGCTTCCCCCCTGGCATCGACTCCTCCCCCCTTCCAATGCTGACCCACTCTCCCTCCCCATGCCGTTCCCCCCATGCCGTCCAAACCCTCCCATACTGTTCTTCCCTTCCCCCCCATGCCGTCCTGCCCTCCTCGATCCCATGCTGTTCTCCCCCCTCCACCCATCGTTGTTGAGAGCCCAGTGGCGGGGGCTGGGGGCCAGTAACCAGGCAGGGGAGCGGCAAGAGCCAGGGTCCAGCGCCCAGTAACCAAGTCCAAAATTTGCATCCTCATCTTCTACCCAACTAACTTTAGAGTAGCATTCTGGACTCCCGTTACCTATGCCATTTTATATATTATATGCCTCTGAAGTTCACTCCTTCAACATTCCTCTTAGGGTTTCAGCCCAGTAACCAAGGCTGGGGAGCGACAACAGCCAGGGCCAGTAATCGAGGTGCATGCACCAGGCTTGGCCCACCATTTCAACACACCAACCAATCCGAACATGTTGTGGCTTTGTCAAATTCTGCCTCAGAGAAACAGCTACAGCACTCTGCATGATCTTGCATCGCCCATTCATGGGGTCACAATTTTGAAGGGGTCCACAAGTGAACTGAATTTAGTATTGGTGAACACCTCAGCGGTGTATAGGTGTTGCCTGATGGCACTATTGTTGATTCCTACTATCACTCTGCTGATTCAAAAACTAAATACTGTAGATGCTGGAAATCTGATATAAAATGCTGGGAATACTCAGCAAATCATGCAGCATGTAGAAGTAGAGATAACATTTCATGTTCTGATAAAAGGTCCTTGATCGGAAATGTTAACTCTGCTTGTCTCTCCTGCTACCTAACTTGCATTATATCATTCTCAGTATTTTATATCACTTAGCTAATGATAGGGAGGAGGTCAGCAGGGCAGGTCATACATGGCCATATTAGAATTATCTTGCTTTTCAGGGTTATCCTCCACATTAACAGGTAAATGTCATTGTCATGGCTGCACTGGAGTAGCTTGGCTCGGGGAGCAGCAAGCTCTGATGCAGCACAGCTGGGATATTTGCCCTGTTCAATGCACTGGGCCACTTCCCCATTGCATGTGGAGTGCAGCAGTGGAAATAATCTTTCGCTATTTTAAAAAAGGGTTGAGGGATAAACCCAGCATCCACAGGCCAGTCAGCCTCACGTCGGTAATGGGGAAACTTTTGGCATGAATAATCTGGCTCAAAATTAATTGGCATTTGGGAATGTATGGATTAATAATTGAAAGTAACCACGAATGTGTGCAAGGTAAATTGTATTTGCTAACTTGATTGAGTTCTTTGATAAAGTGAAGAGAGGGTGGATGAGTGTAGTGCAGTTGATGTGTATTATGGACTAACAAGACTTTCGATAAAATACATCTTAATAGACTTGTCAACAAAATTAAAGCCCATGGGATTAAAGAGCTACATGGATATGAAATTGGCTAAGGGACAGAAAGCAGTGAGTAATCGTGAACGACTGTTTTTCAGACTAAAGGGAAGTGTGGACTGTTGCATTATTGCTTTTATGGAGCAAACAGGTACTAAACAATCTTGAATAGTTATAAAACTGTGGGTTCTTTATTTGTAGAATAATACATTTACAAGAGAGCTTGTTCTTACACATGTGACTGGATGTCTTGCTCAACTCCAACCAACTAATCACCTATTTAATGACATCACTTCCTGCGATGCTGTGTGGCATACTTACTGTGTTAAAGTGATAACACAACACGGACTGGTGTTCTCCAGGGGTTGGATTGGAAGCACTGCTCTTGTTGATGTAATGACCTGGGCTTGGACATAAAGCGGCATAATTTCAAAGATTGCCGATGACACCAAACTCAAAAATGTAGTTAACAGTGAGGAGAATAGTAACAGATTCAGAATTACATAGACTGGTGAAACGGGCAGACTCACAGCAGATGGAATTTAACACAGTTAAGCGTGAAGTGATTAGTTTTGATAGGAAGAATGAGGACCGGCAAATATAAACTAAAGGTACAATTTTCAAGGGGGTGCAGGAACAGAGAGAGAGACACACACACAAGTCTTTAAAGGTAGCAGGACAAGCTAAGAAGGCCGTTAAAAAGACTTACAGGATCCTTGGCTTTATAAATAGAGGTGTGGAATACAGAAGCAGTGAATTTATGCTAAACCTTTACAAAATACTGGTTAGGCCCCAGCTGGAATTTTGTGCCCAATTCTGAGCCCCACACTTGAGGAAGGATGCCAAGGCCATAGAAACAGTGCAGAGAAGATTTACTAGAATGGTACTGGAGATGAAATATTTCAGTTACGTGGAGACACTACAGAAACCGGGGTTGTTCACTTTAGAGTAGAGAAGGTTAAGCGGAGAATTGATAGAGGTGTTCACAATCTTGAAGGGTTTTGATACATTAAATAAGGAGAAACTGTTTTTGTAGTAGAAGGGTTATGGTTGTGTAAGTGCCGCTTGATAGCACTGTTAACGACACCTTCCACTACTTTGCTGATGATCAAGAGTAGACTGATGGGGTGGTAATTGGCTGGATTGGATTTGTCCTGCTTTTTATGGACAGGACATACCTGGGTAACTTTCCACATTGTCGGGTAGATGCCAGTGTTGTAGCTGTACTGGAAGAGCTTGGTTAGTTCCGGAACACAAGCTTCAGTACTATTGTCAGAATGTTGTCAGGGCACATAGCCTTTGCAGTATCCAGTGCCTTCAGTTGTTTCTTGATATTACGTAGAATGAATCGAATTGGCTGCAGACTGGCATCTGTGATGATGGCGACCTCAGGAGGAGGCCAGGATGGATCATTTATGACTTCCTTGCTTTTGTATTTAATGCTGCTATTTACAAAGCCAAGTATCCCATACAGTTTTTTAACCTTCCCTACACACCTGGTTATCTTGCCAACCTCTTTCCTTTCCCTCTCATCGCACCCAGCTCTGACCCCTTGGACTCTACATTGGATCAGCCATCATCGCCCTTCTCCGCATCTCCCTTCAGAATGTACATTCATTTGTAAACAAGGAGTTTGCCATCCATGATCTTGTAAATGATCACATTGACGTCATGATCTTAACAGAGACATGGAAGAGGGTTGATGACACCTTTTCCTTAATGAAGCTTCCCCCCAGCTAGACTTTCTACCACTTGCCCTGCTCAAACTGCCATGGTGTTGGTGCAGGTGTAGTCCTTATCTCTAAATCACACCTTGGTCTGAATCTCAACCCTTCTGACAGCTTCTCCTCCTTTCAGTATCTCACTTTGTTCCACCCCTCACACCTCATTTAATATCCTTGTTCACCCATTCAACTATCATACTAAGCTTCTCCCCGAGATATCTTCTATGTTTTCCTCCCTCAGCCTCTGCACTGACTTCAATTTCCTTCTCTCCTCTAGGTTCACTGCCCTCCTTTCCTCCCTAAATCTCTCCCTACATATAAACTCTCTGACCAATATTCACAGCTATCCCCTTCATCTTGTCACTTCACATGACCTTGTTACTCCCATCATAACTATCACTGATAAGACAATTTCTGATAATTTCCTTATATTGCTCTCCATCTATTTTCCCCTTCCCCTTTCCAACCCCACTTCTTACTGTGTCTACCCCTGGAAAAAAAACTCTCCCTCAAGTCACTTACCACTGCACTTTCAAATTCCCAATATCTAGCCATTGGCCCACAATTCACCACAACCTTTCTGTAGCTACTGATCTACTAAATCATATCCTTCTTTACACAGAGGGTGGTGAGTGCCTGGAACTTGCTGCCGGGGGAGGCGGTGGAAGCAGGTACGATAGCAACGTTTAAGAGGCATCTTGACAAATACATGAATAGGATGGGAATAGAGGGATACGGTCCCCGGAAGTGCAGAAGGTTTTAGTTTAGGCAGGCATCAAGATCGGCGCAGGCTTGGAGGGCCAAATGGCCTGTTCCTGTGCTGTACTGTTCTTTGTTCTCTCCACCACCTTTGATGCCCTTGTCCCATTTTAAATCATTACATGCTGTCATCCTAGTCATTCCCGGTTGTACATCCCTCATCTCCACTCTCTTAAGCCCAAGGGACGCCGATTTGCACATCTTTGGTGGATAACTAGTTTAACCATCCATCAGCAGATATGGCTGGACCACACAAAGAACTATCGGCTCCTGCTATCCATTGCTAAAACTGCTCACTATTCAAAGATCATCCAGGAATGCTTCTCTACTTCACCACAAACTATCTTCTTAAACCACCCTCCCCCGCAACAAGTGCGGCAAGCTCATGGACTTTTTTTGACCATCTGTTGAGCTGCCTCTGCTTCTTCCCTCTCTTCCCCTAACAAATGGCCAAACTTGCCCAAAGTTCCCTCCTGCTCTAGTCCTGAACTCACATCTTTTTCTACATTCTATCCCATCTCCTGCTTTGCTTTCTCCAAACTCATCTTGCCTATGAGACCCACTACATGTTCCCTCAATCCTAACCAAAGTGTTGACCAACAACCACCTTTTCAAGTGCAACTAGGGATGAGTGACGAATGCTGGCTTTGCCAGCAACACTCACATCCCATAAAAAAATGTTTAAAAAACTTCCCTTTCTGGGCCCCAGGGTAGCTGATATTGTTCCCAGTTGCCTCTCATCAGCTAATTTCTTCCTCCTTTAAATCTGCCATCATCACCCTTCTCCTCAAAGAACCCACCCGCAATCCCTCCTTGAATCTGTTGTCACCTCAAAGATCCATTGCGACTTTCCAACAATCCATCCAAACGGGTTTTCAGGCCCAGCACAGTACTGAAACGGCCCTCATCAAAGTCACAAATAACATTCTTTGTAACTATGGCTATGGTAACCTATCCCTCCTCATCCTTCTAGACCTATCTTCAACCTTCAACACAGCTGCCCACACTTTCCTCCTCCAATGGCTCTCCTTCGTTGTCCAGATAGATAAAATTGCTCTTGTTTGGTTCCATTTTTACCTATCAAGTCCTCAAAGAATCTATCCTTGGCCCCCTTCTAATTCTCACCTACATGGGGAGGCGGTGGCAGAGTGGTAATGTCACTGTACTAGTAACCCAGAGGCCTAGGCTAATGCTCGAGGGACAAGGGTTCAAATCTTACCATGGCAGATGGTTCAATTTGAATTGCTAAAACTGCTCACTATTCAGCCAGAAGTGCCAAGTGGATAATCCATGTTGGCCTCCTCCTGAAGTCCCCAGCATCACAGATGCCAGTCTTCAACCAATCCAATTCACTCCACATTGGCTCTGATAACATTCTGGCAACAGTACTGAAGATTTGTGCTCCAGAACTAACCAAGCTGTTCCAGTACCGCTACAACACTTTGGCATCTACCCAACAATGTGGGAAATTGCTCAAGTATTTCCTGTCCACAAAAAGCAGGACGAATCCAACCCAGCCAATTACCGCCCTATTAGTCTACTCTCGATCATCAGCAAAGTGATGGAAGGGGTCGTCGACAGTGCTATCAAGCCACACATACTCAGCAATAACCTGCTCAGTTTGAGTTCCACTCGGGGCACTCAGCTCTTGACATCATTACAACCTTTGTCCAAACATGGACAAAAGAGCTGAACTCCAGAAGAGAGATGAGACTGACTGTGCTTGACATCAAGGCAGCATTTGACTGAGTATGGCATCAAGGAGCCCTAGCAAAACTGGAATCAATGGGAATTAGGGGGAAAACTCTCCGCTGTTTGGAGTCATAAAGGAAGATGGTTGTGGTTGTTGGAGGTCAATCATCTTAGCCCCAGGACATCACTGCAGGAGTTCTTCAGGGTAGTGTCCTAGGCTCTTCATCTGCTTCATCAATGACCTTCCCTCCATTATAAGGTCAGAAGTGGGGATGTTCACAGATGATTGCACAATGTTCACCATGGCGACTTCTCAGATACTGAAGCAGCCCATGTCCAGCTGCAGCAAGACCTGGATAACATCCAGGCTTGGGCTGATAAGTACCAAGTAACATTTGCACCATTGACCAGAAATTGAACTGGGCCAGCCACATAAATGCTGTGTCTACAAGAGCAGGTGAGAGGCTGGGAATTCTGTGGCAAGTAACTCACCTCTTGTCTGTCTAATGCCTGTCCACCATCTACAAGGCACAAGTCAGGAGTGTGAAGGAATACTCTCCACTTGCCTGGATGAGTGCAGCTCCAACAACACTCAAGACACTCGACACCATCCAGGACAAAGCAGCCTGCTTGATTGGCACTCCATCCACTACCTTCAACATTCACTCCCTTCAACACCGATGCACATTGGAATCTGTGTATACCATCTACAAGATACACTGCTCCTTCGACAACACCTTCCAAACCCGCGAACTCTACCCCCTGGAAGGACAAAGGCAGCAAATGCATGGGAACACCACCACCTGCAAGTTCCTCTCCAAGCCACACACCATCCTGACCTGGAACTATAACACCGTCCCTTTACTGTCGCTGGGTCAGAATCCTGGAATTCCCTTCCCAACAGTACTGTTGGTGTACCGGCATTCCAAGGACTGCAGCGGTTCAAGAAGGCAGTTCACTGCCATCTTCTCAAGGGCAATAAATGCTGGCCTAGCCAGCAATGCTCACATTGCATGAACAAATACTAAAAAAAAGAAAAAACCCTTGGTGATACCACCTGAAAGTACATCATCAAGAGTTAATTAGTAATCTCCTAGTAAAAGATCCTCTTGGGAAAAAGTGATCATAATACAATTGAATTCCACATTCAGTTTGAGAGTGGCATAATCAAGTCGAAAACAAGAATCTTAAACTTAAACAAAGCTAATTACATAGTTATGAGCAGGGAGCTGGCTAAGGTTGATTGGGTAAATAGACTAAAAGGTATGACAGTAAATAAATAGTGGGAAACATTTAAAGAAACAACTCAAAATGTTCAACAAAAATACTTTCCATTAAAAAACTCAGCGAGAAAGATCCATCTGAGGTTTACTGGGGAAGTTAAGGTTTGTATTAGATTAAAAGAGGCTTATAAAGTTGCAAAGAATAATAGTAAGCCTGAGGATTGGGAGAGTTTTAGAAATCAGTAAAGGGCGACCAAAAAGTAATAAAAAAGGAAAAAATAGAATATGAGCGTAAACTGGCCAGGAGTATAAAAACAAAATGTAAGAGATTTTACAAGTATAAAAAAGGAGAGTAGCTAAAGTGAACGTTGGTCCCTTAGAGGCAGAGACATGAGAAATTATAATGGGGAATGAGGAAATGGCAGAGACGTTGAACAAATATTTTGTGTCATTCTTCAAAGTAGAAGATACAAATTACATACCAGAAATAAAGAGTAACCAAGAGGATAATAAGAGTGAGGAACTTAAAGTAATTCATATCAGCAGAGAAAAAGTATTGGAGAAATGTAAGGGATGAAAAGCAGACAAGTCCGCAGTATCTGATAGCCTACATCCTAGTGTGCTAAAAGCTGCAGAGATAGTGGATGCACTGGTTATGATTTTCCAAAATTACCTAGATGTTAGAATGGTCCTAGCAGATTGAAAGTTTGCAAATGTAGCACCGCTATTCAAGAAAGGAGGAAAAGAGAAAACAGGGAGCTACAGGCCAGATAGACTGACATTGAGTCTTCAGGAGCATGCTGCAATCTAATAATAAAGAAGTCTTTTCAATGCACTTACAAAATCATAGTGTGATCCGACAGAGTCAACATGGCTTTACAAAAGGGAAATCATGTTTGACAAATTTCTTTAGAGTTTTTTGAGGAATTACCTAGTAGAGTAGATAAGGGGCGGGAGAGGGGATGGGGCAGTAGAAGCAGTATACTTGGATTTCCAAAAGGCATTTGATAAGGAATAAAATCAGAAATGCTGGAAATACTCAGCAGGTCTGGCAGTATCTATGGGGAGAGAAACAGTTAATATTTCAGGTCGGTGAACTTTCATTAGAACTGGGAAAAGTTAGAAATGTAATAGATTTTGACAGTGGAAGGCAGGAGAGATTAAATGACAAAAGGTTTCATGGCTAAAGGGAGTGGTAACAGGACAAGAAAAGAATCAAAAGATGTGCCGAGAGGATGTGTGAATGGCAGGGTCCTGAATAGCTGCTGTCCAAAAGCAAATTAAAGGAAATAAGAGAGAAACAAGTGGAATGTGTTTCTGAACTACAGAAGAAGATTAAACATAAAACAGGAACCTGCTCCACCGATCAGCTAGATCAAGGCTGATCTATATCTTAACTCCACTTACCTGCCTCGGTTCCATATCTCTCGATAACCTTAACTAACAAAAATATATCAATCTCAGTTTTGAAATCTGCAATTGGACTAGCCTCAGCAGCCTTTTGGGGGAAGAGTTCCAGATTTCCACTACCCTTTCTGTGAAGAAGTGAGGCCTCACATCACCCCTAAACAGTGTAACTTTAATTATAAGGTTAAGCCCCCATATTCTGGACTCCCCCACCAAAGGAAATAGAATTATAACAGCACAGAAGGCCACCCGGCCCCTGCCGGCTCTCTGCAAAACTCAGCTAAACCCATTCTCCTGCCCTTTCCCTACAGCCCTTCAATTTCTTTCTCTTCAAGTGCTTATCCAATCCACTTTTGAAAGCCCCGATTGTATCTGCCTTCACCACACTCTCAGGCAGTGCATTCCAGATTCTAACCACTCACTGTATAAAAAGGTTTTTCCTCATGTCGCCATTGCTTCTTTTGCCATTCACCTTCAATCGGTGTCCTCTGGTCCTTGACCCTTCTGCGAATGGAAACAGTTTCTCTCTATCTACTCTGTCTAGACCACTCATGATTTTGATCACTCCATCAAATCTCCTCTCAACTTTCTGTTCTCTTCTCGAAGGAGAACAGCCTCAGCTTCTCCAATCTATGGAACTATTTTGTAAAGCTTTGCTGCACCCTTTCTAAAGCCTTCACATCCTTCTTAAAGTGCGATGCTCAGAATTGGACACAATACTCCAGCTGAGGCCGAATCAGAGTTTTATAAAGGTTCATCTTAACTTCCTTGCTTTTGTACTCTATGCCTCTATTTGTAAAGCCCAAGATCTCGTATGCCTTTATAACCACTTTCTCAACCTGCCCTGCCACCTTTAATAATTTGTGCACATATACCCTTGGGTCTCTCTGTTCCTGCTCTCCTGCTTTAGAATTGTGCTCTTTATTTTTTATTGCCTCTCCTCATTCTTCCTAGCAAAAATGCATCATTTCACACTTCTCTGCATTAAATTTCAGCTGCAATGTGTCTGCTCCTTCCACCAGCTGATGTCTTCTTGAAGTCGATCACTACCCTCCTCACAGTTCACAATCCTTCCAGGTTTTGTGTGATCTGCAGATTTTGAAATAGAGAGAAACTACCTACCCTATCAAATCCTTTACATACCTCAATTAGATCACCCCTTCACCTTCAATATTTGAGAGAATAAAAGCCTAATCAATGCAACCCATCCTCATAATTTAACCCTCTAATCCCCTCTAAAATTGGGAGAAGCCAGTTGAAGTTATAGCCCTATCATGATTAGTGACTGATGTAACGGAACCTCTACAAAGCTCAAACAGCTTGTATTTATTTGGCACCTTTAACGTAAGGAAACAAACCAAGGCACTTCAAATAGGCATTATAAAACAAAATATGATATTGAGCTACATAAGGAGATATTAGGACAGATAATCAAAAGCTTGGTCAAGGAAGTAGGTTTAGTAGGTTTTAAGGAGGAAAGTGAGGTAGAGAGGTGGAGAGGTTTAGGGAGCAAATTTCAGAGCTCAGGGCCTAGGCAGCTTCAAGGCATGGCCACCAATGGTGGCTTTTAAAATCGGGAATGTTCAAGAGGCCAGAATTAGAGGAACACAGATATCTCGGAGGGTGGTAGGGCTGGAGGAGATTACAAATATAGGGAGGGGCCAGGCCACGGAGGGATTTGAAAACAAGGATGAGAATTTTTCATTTGAGGTGTTGCTTAACTGGGAGGTAGTCCATGTCAGCGAGCGGAAAGGTTTGTAGAATTATAGGAATAGGTGAAGGGGATTTGATGCAATTTAAGACACAGGCAGCAGGAAGGTAGAGGAGTACTGAAGGGTTCGGGTAGGGATTTGGGAAGGCAGAGTTCCTGAGAGGGAAGAAATGCAAGGGTCTAGGATGGGTAGAGAGAAAAGTAAAAAAATTGAGGAAAATAATAAAGTAGAAATGGAAGTGATGGCCTTCCGTGGAGTGGCAGCCAAACTACACACACAAAAGGACACGGGGAATGCTTCAGTGAAATAGACATTAATTAAGGTGCATATACCCTAGTGAACGGGAAATAGAGAGGAAACAATAGGAGAGTTAAATAGGAAAGTTAAAACCATACATCCCATAGTGGGTTAAAGTTGACGTAGATAAGTGGAGTCAACATAGACCAGTGATGAACTGTTGTCCAAGTTCGGAGACAGGTGTGGCAGGCAAATGAAATCCAGAAGTTATTTGAAAGGAAAAATTTAAAAGGACACACTGACAGAGGAATTCCAGTTGGAATGAAGATCCAGGAAGCATGAAGAATAGGTTGCAGAGCAGAAAGATGACAGCAAAGTTGGAGTTCACCATACGATCCAGAGATGCCCTTCAGGCCAGGATCCAGACTGTAGCTGAAGCTGACAAACCAAAGAAGCAGTCCAATCACAGACTCAGCAGGGTACTGAGAACCTCAGATTCTCCATCACAGCAGCAGTGGGGTAAGGGTTGAAGCTGATCAAAGTTAGTTTAAAATATAAACCACATAGCAGATCAAAGACACAGCAAGTGAGTCTTTCAGTTTAATCCTGTGCCGTCCAGTGCAAAAAGTAGTCTTTGATGTCCACAGAATCCAGGAATTTGGAGCCAGAATTTGAGAAAGGACCAGAGCTCACTGAGGAAAGAGGTGCCGGGCAGTGGCACTTGAAATTAGCAGTTAACTTGAAATTAAGGCTAAAATGCACCCACTGTTAGAGCCAGGGAACTTAAACAGTGGAATAAGGGAGTTTGGGGGTAAAGGGCCAAATATCACTGTGGCTGGCCAAGGATAGAGCTGCACAATGAGGAGCTCCCGAGGGAGCTGTTTGCTCAGGACCCATCTTGAGGAATAAAACTGATCGAAGAACTGCTTCATTTTTGTCACACTTCTTCTCATCAAGCACAGAGGCTAATTTTCTTTACACTTGTTTTCTACTTCTCCAATATGGATTGAGTGGTTCCTGACCAGCCTGCATGCACAATATGAGCAGCATCGGATTTTGTGGAAATCCATTTTGTAATTTGCAAATAACTGGACTTGCATTGTATTTCTAATCAGTAGTTATATACATTTCCAAGATGACTGATTACAAGGAAACAGCTTGATTCAGTTGGTGGCACTTTTGCCTCTGTGTCAGGAGATTATGAATTCAAGACTCAGTCTGGGACTTGAGCACTAAATTAAGCCTGTGGGTTTCAGTGCATAATCTAGACCGCCACTCCAAGGTAGTACTGAAGAAGTTCTGAGTTGCCAGAAGAGCTGTCCTACAGAAAAGATATTAAAGCCAAGCACTGTCTGTCTGGTCTTGTAATTGTGGTGGATGGTAAAGATCCCACAACATTTTTCGAAGAGTAATGAGTTCTTCCAGTGTCCTGGTCAGCAAACCTCCCTCAACCAACATCAAACACAGAACAACATTTCATTGCTGTTGGTGGGTTATTTCTGTATTCAAGATTTGAGCACATGACAGTAACTACATTTCAAAAGATAATTTACCATATGATGTATTTGGCTCATTTAAGAAACACCGATTAGGGCATTATGCAAATCCAAATGTTTCCTTACATTCTTAAATAAATGCAATCTCTGTAAACCAGTACATTAGAAAAGTATTGAATTTAACACTGATTAGGTTCCTCAGTATTTGTGGAACATTATTTAATATCAGATTGAGTTTGAGAACATTGTAAACTCCATAAAAGGTATCAGATCAGAGAATAAAAATGCATCTATTGTGCCTGATAATTTGACACTGCACAACTTGAACTTCTTAGGATCCCTGTTATGTTTTAAACATTTTCCCCCAACACCTTTATTCTTGATTACAGAGAGATGATAATTTCCATCAGCAGACTACATTCCTTATGAACTGAAATCTGCACTTTCATTTTCCAGCCTGTACAGATTAACGTTACTAGATCTAACAATTAACCCCTAATAATGGAATAACACTCACTGATAAATATGCAGGATGCCCACCACATTTTGTAGTGTCAGAATGGCTCAGTTGGTAGCATGCTCACTGCTGAGTTTAGAAAGTTATCAGTTCAAATCTCACCCCAGACACTTAAGCACAAAAATCTAGGTTGACCCTCCAAAGCAGTATTGAAGGACTGTTACACTGTGAGAGAAGCCTACCTTCAAATGAGATGCTAAATCCAGGCCCCATCTACCCCCTCAATTGGATGTTAAAGATCCATAGCATGATTTCAATGAAAAGCAGAAGGCCAGTGTCCTGGCATCACAAAAACATATTAGATCATCATCACATTGCTGTTTGTAGGACCTTGCTATGTGAAAATTGGCTGCTGTGTTTCCTACATCACAACAGTGACTGCACTTCAAAAGTACTCCATTAGCATTGGGATGCAGCAAGGTTAGACTCAAACCAAAGAAGCTGCATCACTCCAAGCAGAAGGGCCACCCGCGCATCAACACGAGCAGAATTTCTTATCCACAGCTGTTACAAAAATTTCTAAATTCACTTGAAAAAGCCCTTCAAAACACTCCCACAGGGAATGCAGAGACCAAGTGGGCCCACATCAGAGATGCCATCTATGAGTAAGCCATGACCACCTATGGCAAACGTGTGAAGCGGAATGCAGACTGATTTCAATCTCATTTTGAAGAGCTGGAACCTGTCATAGCCGCTAAGCGCATTGCACTGCTGAACTACAAAAAAGCCCCCAGCGAGTTAACATCCGTAGCACTTAAAACAGCCAGAAGCGCTGCACAAAGAACAGCCAGGCGCTGCGCAAATGACTACTGGCAACACCGATTCAGTCATATTCAGCTGGCCTCAGACACCGGAAACATCAGAGGAATGTATGATGGCATTAAGAGAGCTTTTGGGCCAACCATCAAGAAGATCGCCCCCCTCAAATCTAAATCGGGGACACAATCACTGACCAATGCAAGCAAATGGACCGCTGGGTTGAGCACTACCTAGAACTGTACTCCAGGGAGAATGTTGTCACTGAGACCGCCCTCAATGCAGCCCAATCTCTGCTAGTCATAGATGAGCTGGACGTACAGCCAACAAAATCAGAACTCAGTGATGCCATTGATTCTCTAGCCAGCGGAAAAGCTCTTGGGAAGGACGGCATTACCCCTGAAATAATCAAGAGTGCTAAGCCTGCCATACTCTCAGCACTCAACGAACTGCTTTGCCTGTGCTGGGACGAGGGAGCAGTACCACAGGACATGCGCGATGCCAATATCATCATCCTCTATAAAAAAACAAAGGTGACCGCGGTGACTGTAACAACTACCGTGGAATCTCCCTGCTCAGCATAGTGGGGAAAGTCTTCGCTCGAGTCACTTTAAACAGGCTCCAGAAGCTGGCCGAGCATGTCTACCCTGAGGCACAGTGTGGCTTTCGAGCAGAGAGATCAACCATTGACATGCTATTCTCCCTTCGTCAGCTACAGGAGAAATGCCGCGAACATAGATGCCCCTCAACGTTGCTTTCATTGATCTCACCAAAGCCTTTGACCTCGTCAGCAGACGTGGTCTCTTCAGACTACTAGAAAAGATTGGATGTCCACCAAAGCTACTAAGTATCATCACCTCATTCCATGACAATCTGAAAGGCACAATTCAGCACAGCGGCGCCCTATCAGGCCCCTTTCCTATCCTGCGTGGCGTGAAACAGGGCTGTGTTCTCGCACCTACACTGTTTGGGATTTTCTTCTCCCTGCTGCTCTCACGTGCATTCAAGTCTTCAGAAGAAGGAATTTTCCTCCACACAAGATCAGGTGGCAGGTTGTTCAACCTTGCCCGCCGAAGAGCGAAGACCAAAGTACGGAAAGTCCTCATCAGGGAACTCCTCTTTGCTGATGATGCTGCATTAACATCTCACACTGAAGAGTGTCTGCAGAGTCTCATCGACAGGTTTGCGGCTGCCTGCAACGAATTTGGCCTAACCATCCCCCTCAAGAAAACGAACATCATGGGACAGGACGTCAGAAATGCTCCATCCATCAATATCGGCGACCGCGCTCTGGAAGTGGTTCAAGAGTTCACCTACCTAGGCTCAACTATCACCAGTAACCTGTCTCTCAATGCAGAAATCAACAAGCGCATGGGAAAGGCTTCCACTGCTATGTCCAGACTGGCCAAGAGAGTGTGGGAAAATGGCGCACTGACACGGAACACAAAAGTCCGAGTGTATCAAGCCTGTGTCCTCAGTACCTTGCTCTACGGCAGCGAGGCCTGGGCAACGTATGTCAGCCAAGAGCGACGTCATCTTCGCTGCCTCCGGAGAATCCTTGGCATCAGGTGGCAGGACCGCATCTCCAACACAGTAGTCCTCGAGGCGGCCAACATCCCCAGCTTATACACACGACTGAGTCAGCGGCGCTTGAGATGGCTTGGCCATGTGAGTCGCATGGAAGATGGCAGGATCCCCAAGGACACATTGTGCAGCGAGCTCGCCACTGGTATCAGACCCACCGGCCGTCCATGTCTCCGCTTTAAAGACGTCTGCAAACGCGACATGAAGTCCTGTGACATTGATCACAAGTCGTGGGAGTCAGTTGCCAGCGATCGCCAGAGCTGGCGGGCAGCCATAAAGGCGGGGCTAAAGTGTGGCGAGTCGAAGAGACTTAGCAGTTGGCAGGAAAAAAGACAGAAGCGCAAGGGGAGAGCCAACAGTATAACAGCCCCGACAACCAATTTTATCTGCAGCACCTGTGGAAGAGTCTGTCACTCTAGTATTGGCCTTTATAGCCACTCCAGGCGCTGCTCCACAAACCACTGACCACCTCCAGGCGCTTACCCATTGTCTCCCGAGACAAGGAGGCCAAAGAAGAAGAAAAAGAAGCATTGGGATGCTCTGAGGTTGTAAAAGGTTCTATGTAAATGCAAGTCTATATTTCTTTTCTTCTGTCACCTCAAAAGGCTTCCAATAACAAATTATTAGACCAACACATACAGGTCGGAACTATTGTCAAATTTATTTACAGGCAAAATAAAATGAGTGAAAAGTTACAGCAAGATACTGAGAAATGTACACAATATATGAGCTGTTTAAAACCAAAATCCAAAACCTTTGGAGGTCTTTTCAGTAAGGTATCTTTCAACAATCTAGTGGTCTTGAGAGATCACTGAATTTCCTTTTTGTACTCCACATGAAGGCTAGGCAGCAGACAAGACTATATAATACATAACAAAGGCAGTTTGAGTTGTTTGGCATTTTCTCTTTTGAAGATCAAAGAATTCCTGCTCAATAGTTAGGCAATTAAAACGTTTACCATTTTAAAATGGATAAGTCAACAATTCAGAATTTGTGGTTCAATAGTGCATTTATTTTATGGCTTGAATTGAATCAGTGTAGAAAATACCTCTTGTCCTTCAAAGAACTTAGAATTTGAATAACTTAGGTTCAAACACTTACTGACTTTGAAACAGGCACACTGCCCACAGCACACAACTAGTTTCCCAAAAGAGCGTGCGAACATCATATCAAGCAGATATTACACTAAAACTGCATGGATCTATAAAGAAATATAGATCTCGATATCTCATAGGACAAGACCACTATTTTCATCACACCCAAAATCACAATTTCAAAAGATTCATCCATATTACATCGGAAATCTACAACATATTAAAACCTTACAATTGTGGAGATTTTCTGCCAATTACCACCACTGTAGGAGTGTGTGATTTGACTGACAAGTTCACATTGGCAGTTTCCATTCTAATTATGAACATAGGAATTAATATTGGAAATACAAGGCCAGCATGTAACATGAAGACAGAATTACATATGTGTAACCTGGTCCATTTAGCTGCTGCTATCTAACCTCACTTCACCTGATCACTACACTCAGTCTTTTTATAATTTCTTTTCTCAGGATGAGGGCAAAGCCTCATTTACTGCCCATTTTCAGGTGCTCTGAGAAGTTGATGGTGGTCCTTCTCTTTGAAACACTGTAATCCTTCCAGTGATGGTGCTCCAACAATAATACTGCGTTTCCAGCAGTTCCACTAAGAGGCAATGAAGGAACAGTGATTTATGTCCAAATCAAGATGGTGTGTGACTTGGAGGTGAAGGTGTTCTGACAACAATGCTGCTCTTTGTCCTTTTCAATACTGCATGTGATGGAAGGAATAGGATATTGAGTTCAGTGGCAAGGGCATCAAGCAAACTGCTCTTCTCTGGATTGTGTTGAGCTTCCAAGCATGGTTTTAGCTACACCCACTGAACATAGAACATAGAACAGAACAGCACAGTACAGGCCCTTCGACCCACGATGTTGTGCCGACCCTTTAACCTACTCTCAGATCAAACTACCTACATACCCTTCATTCTACTATCATCCATGTACCTATCCAAGAGTCGCTTAAATGTCCCTAATGTATCTGCTTCTACTACCACCGCTGGCAGTGCATTCCACGCACCCACCACTCTCTGTGTAAAGAACCTACCTCTGACATCTCCCCTAAACCTTCCTCCAATCTCCTTAAAATTATGCCCCCTGGTGATAGCCCTTTCCGCTCTGAGAAAAAGTCTCTGGCTATCCACTCTATCTATGCCTCTCATCATCTTGTACACCTCTATCAAGTCACCTCTCATCCTTCTTCGCTCCAATGAGAAAAGCCCGAGCTCCCTTTCTTTATAAGACATGCCCTCCAGTCCAGGCAGCATCCTGGTAAATCTCCTCTGCACCCTCTCTAAAGCTTCCACATCCTTCCTATAATGAGGCGACCAGAACTGAACACAATATTCCAAGTGTGGTTTAACCAGGGCTTTATAGAGCTGCAGCATAATCTCGCGGCTCTTAAACTCAATCCCCCTGTTAATGAAAGCCAACACCCCATACGCCTTCTTAACAACCCTATCAACTTGGGTGGCAACTTTGAGGGATCTATGGACGTGGACCCCAAGATCCCTCTGTTCCTCCACACTGCCAAGAATCCTGTCTTTAAGCCTGTATTCTGCATTCAAATTCAACCTTCCAAAATGAATCACTTCACACTTTTCCAGGTTGAACTCCATCTGCCACTTCTCAGCCCAGCTCTGCATCCTGTCAATGTCCCGTTGCAACCTACAACAGCCCTCCACACTATCCACAACTCCAGCAACCTTTGTGTCATGAGCAAACTTACTAACCCAGCCTTCCACTTCCTCATCCAAGTCATTTATAAAAATCACAAAGAGCAGAGGTCCCAGAACAGATCCCTGCGGAACACCACTGGTCACCGAGCTCCAGGCTGAATACTTTCCATCTACTACCACCCTCTGTCTTCTATGGGCCAGCCAATTCTGTATCCAGACAGCCAAATTTCCCTGTATCCCATGCCTCCTTACTTTCTGAATGAGCCTACCATGGGGAACCCTATCAAACACCTTGCTAAAATCCATCTACACCATATCCACTGCTCTTCCTTCATCAATGTGTTTTGTCACATCTTCAAAGAATTCAATAAGGCTTGTGAGGCATGACCTGCCCCTCACAAAGCCATGCTGACTATCTCTAATCAAACTATGCTTTTCCAAATAATCATAAATCCTGTCTCTCAGAATCCTCTCCAATAATTTGCCCACCACCAACGTAAGACTGACTGGTCTGTAATTCCCAGGGTTATCCCTATTCCCTTTCTTGAACAAGGGAATAACATTTGCCACCCTCCAATCATCTGGTACTACACCAGTGGACAGTGAGGACACAAAGATCATCGCCAAAGGCGCGGCAATCTCTTCCCTCGCTTCCTGTAATAACCTTTGGTATATCCTGTCTGGCCCCGGGGACTTATCTATCCTCATGTCTTTCAAAATTTCCAGCACATTCTCCTTCTTAACATCAACCTGTTCGAGCATATCAGCCTGTTTCACGCTGTCCTCACAAACGACAAGATCCCCCTCACTAGTGAATACTGAAGCAAAGTATTCATTAAGGACCTCCCCTACCTCCTCCGACTCCAGGCACAAGTTCCCTCCACTATCCCTGATCGGCCCTACCCTTAATCTGGCCATCCTCTTGTTCCTCACATAAGTGTAGAACGCCTTGGGATTTTCCTTAATCCTACCCGCCAAGACTTTTTCATGTCCCCTTCTAGCTCTCCTAAGTCCATTCTTCAGTTCCTTCCTGGCTACCTTGTAACCCTCTAGAGCCCTGTCTGATCCTTTCTTCCTCAACCTTAAGTAAGCTTCCTTCTTCCTCTTGACTAGCTGTTCCACATCTCTTGTCATCCAAGGTTCCTTCACCCTACCATCCCTTCCTTGCCTCATCGGGACAAACCTATCCAGCAGTCGCAGCAACTGCTCCCTAAACAGCCTCCACATTTCTGTCGTGCATTTCCCTGAGAACATCTGTTCCCAATTTAAGCTCCCCAGTTCCTGCCTAATAGCATTGTAATTCCCCCTCCCCCAATTAAATATTTTCCCATCCCGTCTGCTCCTATACCTCTCCATGACTATAGTAAAGGTCAGGGAGTTGTGATCACTATCACCGAAATGCTCTCCCACTGAGAGATCTGCCACCTGGCCTGGTTCGTTGCCAAGCACCAAATCCAACATAGCCTCCCCTCTAGTCGGCCTATCTACATATTGAGTCAGGAAACCTTCCTGGACACACCTGACAAAATCTGCTCCATCCAAACTATTTGCACTAAGGAGGTTCCAATCAATATTAGGGAAGTTGAAGTCACCCATGACAACAACCCTGTTACTTCTGCACCTTTCCAAAATCTGCCTCCCAATCTGTTCCTCCGTGTCTCTGTTGCTATTGGGGGGTCTATAGAAAACTCCCAACAAAATGACTGCTCCTTTCCTGTTTCTGACTTCCACCCATACTGACTCAGTAGACAAACCCTCCTCGACGACCTCCCTTTCTGCAGCTGTGATACTATCCCTGATTAGCAATGCCACTCCCCCACCTCTACCTCCCTCCCTATTCCTTTTGAAACGCCTAAACCCCGGAACATCCAACATCCATTCCTGCCCCTGTGATATCCAAGTCTCCGTAATGGCCACAACATCGTAGCTCCAAGTACTGATCCATGCTCTAAGTTCATCACCCTTATTCCTGACACTTCTTGCGTTAAAATAGACACATTTCAACCCATCATACTGGCTGCAACCTTGCCCTGTCAACTGTCTAACCTTCCTCACAGACTCTCTGCACTCTGTATCTGCCTGTTCAACAGCTACCCCATTCACTGATCTGTAGCTTCAGTTCCCATCCCCCTGCCAAACTAGTTTAAACCCTCCCGAAGAGCTCTAGCAAACCTCCCGCCCAGGATATTGGTGCCCCTCCAGTTCAAATGCAACCCGTCCTTCTTGTACAGGTCCCACCTTCCCCAGAAGGTATCCCAATGATCCACATATCTGAAGCCCTCCCTCCTACACCAGCTCTGTAGCCACGTGTTCAGCTGCACTCGCTCTCTGTTTCTAGCCTCACTAGCACGTGGCACCGGTATCAATCCTGAGATTACTACTCTGCTTGTCCTGCCTTTTAGCTTCAAACCTAACTCCCTATATTCGCTTTTCAGGTCCTCATCCCTTTTCCTAACTATGTCATTGGTACCAATGTGTACCACGACTTCTGGCTGCTCCCCCTCCCCCTTAAGAATCCTGTAGACTCGATCTGAGACATCCCTGACCCTGGCACCCGGGAGGCAACATACCATCCGGGAGTCTCGTTCGCGACCACAGAATCTCCTGTCTGTTCCTCTAACCATTGAATCTCCTATCACTATCGCTCTCCTATTCTCCCCCCTTCCCTTCTGAGCCACAGAGCCAGGCTCAGTGCCAGAGACCTGGCCGCTGTGGCTTTCCCCTGGTAGGTCCCCCCCCCAACCGTATCCAAAACGGTATACTTATTATTGAGGGGAACGGCCACAGGGGATCCCTGCACTGTGCGCCTGTTCCCTTTCCCTCCCCTGACGGTCACCCAGCTACCTTTACCCTGTAAGGTGTTAACTTAGGTGTCACTACTTCCCTATAACCGCTCTCTATCACCCCCTCAGCCTCCTGAATGATCCGAAGTTCATCCAGCTCCAGCTCCAGTTCCCTAACTGAGACGACTGATGTGTATTTCTTGACTTCCTCTGTGCAACACCAGAGGATCATCCAGTAATAACAATTTGGAGTTGTTTTAATAAGAGATAAAACTTGTGCTAATATTTGCAGGCTACCTACCAGAAACAATTACAGATGCAAAAAAGAATCCAGTCATTAAATGAAGCCTGAAACTTACAAGAAATTGATTGCTTATAACTAACCTCAGCTACAATTACAAACAGCTACAATTGCCTAGATTCCCATATTTTACTTGAGTGGTGGCCGTAAAGGAATAGGCATGGTGAGCAACTAAGCATGATCATCACACTCCAATATACACACAAGCAATGCTACAGGAGATCGGTTGTCTTTTTAATTGGTGATAACTTTACTATAGCAGCTTCAGGGGAAATGTAACATTCGCACAATTTCAAGTAGCATTCTCACATCTTGACTATCAAAAAGATAATTGGGAATGTTAGGTCTCATGATTGATCAGTTGGTAAGAACACTCCTCCTGTGGTCCTGAGCCATAAGATCAAGAAGCCTCCAAGTAACATCCTGGTTAATGTCAAATTTACTGATCTCAGAGCATCGGTGGCATTTTAGCAATTGTCCCTGGCAAACAGAAATAAATCAAAACAACTCAGACTCCTGTTCTGGATTGTTATTCACTGAGCTTTTATGTAAAGTGTAAGTTTGAGCATCTCTATTGCTGACAGGATGGGCTCAGTGATTTCCCCTGTAGCCTGCTGACACTCAATGAGAATGCTTCTCAACTTTCAAACTTGAAAATCTTCATGCAGTGCCATGAATATCCAAATTATCGAACATTTTCAACCCCATTGATTCTGAAATCTTGACATATTGTTGAAGTTGAGTCAGGCTTGGACCAGATATTGGGGAAAATCACATAAAGGTCAACATTCCTTGAAGGTGTCTCAAGCGTTAAATGGTATTGCTTCAAGTCATGAAAACCCTGCACCAATGTCAGAGCAGCAGTTGATATTAACCCTACTTGGAGCAATGTTCTGCTCCTTAAGCATTCATTTCTCATAAAGCAATTCAACTGGTGAATACATGCCCTGTCACTATTATTGTTAAAGTTGTTTGTAAAAATGGCTTAAAATTATATTTTTATATTTTTCAAATCACTTTATTTTAGTTGGTTCTGTTATCTGTAACAATACTCAGTTTTTTGTCTATCCAGAATGTTTTGATTGGTCAGTTTAAGGGGCGTGTCTGTGGGTGTGTTGTGCATGTGCATATGGAGAACTGGAGCGTGTGATGCATATGTGGATGCCAACAGTTAATGGCAGTGTGGTGGTGGGGTTAGTGGAGAACGAAAACAGTGGAAGGTAAGGGGAGCCCAACAACAAAGTTACTCTGGCTGCAGAGATTGTTTCTGTGAGGAAGGAATAGAATGGGGGTAGCATGAGAGGGATACCATGGGAAGGATGGAATGGCTTGAGATGGGGAAGACATGGGGATGGGGATGTCATGTGAGGGGTGGCATGGGATGAGTGGATGAGATGGTGGAATTGGTTAAGTGTGGCAAAATGGCAGGGACAATTATTTGATACAATTCAAAAACTATTTTTTGTGCTAAAAATGAAGATTAACTAGATTTGAATGCAAAAGTTTTAGAAAAGCTGTCAGGTGAATTCAAAGAATACATCAGCATGCATTCTATAGGCAAAGAACAGACTATACCCTCCAGAGTTTCTACAAGTCTAACTCCAATAAGCATGCCACCACACAAACTTAGACACAAGGAAGGAGCAGTTATAGTGTTACTATAAAACTTGAGTCCTAAACATAGACTTTGTTATGGAACAACATTGGTAGTTAGGAAGCTGTTTTCTTCGATGATAGATGCTGAAATTGTAGCAGGCAGATTTCAAGGAAATAGAGGCTTTAATACTCAAATAATATTGAGTCCATCAGATGTAAGCCTGCCTTTTCAACTCAGGAGAAAACAGTTCCCAATTAGACTTTCATATTCTATAACTATAAATGAGTCACAAGGCCAGACTATTGACAAAATTTGTATTTATATTCCTAGGCCTGTTTATACACATGGACAGCTTTATGTAGCTTTTTCCAGAGTGAGAGGTTTTAATTCTGTTCAAATCTTTGGTGAAATAACTAGAAATCCTGTATTTAAAGAAGTATTGTTGCAATTGTCATGCCAGGCCCCCGCGTGCCAAGAATGAGGCACCTTAATTTTGTCATGAACATTGATTTTAAGCAATTACTGCAGTGAAGAAAGGACTTGTTAAACAGATCAGCAGTGGCTGATTTGCATATTTGCATATTAACAGACGGCGAATGGAAGGACAAAGGACGGTTCCCTGACACATTCAACCCACAATGGACCTTCATAACCAGGTATTGTGTGTAAGAGGAGCATTCCAGAGACTACTAAGGCGATACAATCCAAGACGTGGTCAGACCAGTTAGTCACATGACTAACCTGCTGGGCAACCTGGGTTTTTCTGAATTGTACAAACAGTTTGAACTCAGAAAGTCTATTTGCTCCTGGACTGAGAAGATCTCTCCTGTCTGCTCCCATCTCTTTCTCACAAGTCTCTGAATCCACTGAAGACACATGAACCCCAAGAGAGAAAAGTCTCCTACAGCAAACAAGGTTTAAGAAGAATACTAGGCCCCAACAAAAAGCAAAATCTATTGACAATCAAGAACTCTTACAGTGAGCTTGAAGAACTGTAACAAAAGCTTTTCAGATATTGCCTCAAACTTTTCCACTTTATTTTTTTCTTCTGCTCCTTTTGTCTCTATTTGCATGTGTGTATCGCATATGCATACTAGCGTGGGCGCATCGTGTATCCGTTGGCATTAACTGAGTTAGAGTTTAAGTTCAAGTTTAATAAATCTCAACTTTTCTTCTTTAAACCTAAGAAAGCCTGTTTGTGCTGGTTTCTTTGCCTTATAATTGGAAAGAGGTGAACAAGGAATCACCAAGGGGGAGCTAAAACACAGTGTGTTTAAAATTAAACCCTGTTACGGTAAGACCATAAAGATACTAATTTGCTCTTCCTGAAAATTAATCTTTGCATTCCCTTTGCTTTAGTTATCTTGAGAATGCTGCAGAAAATATAAACAAGAGAAGTAATGGTGATTCTGGTCAGTCATGGTTATTAAACAGTGCATGCTGATCCCACAGGAGAGACTTTCTCAAATTTCAGGTTGAATTGTATGCCCAGTGTTACGAACAGGTGAGAAAGGGGTCTAGGGGTTCTCTCTCAGCCTTTTCCTGGTTTAGCCATAACAGGGTTTAATTTTTAAAACATTGTGTTTTTAGCTTCCCCTCAGTGAATTTTTGTTCACTGCTCTCCAATTGTAATGGCAAAGAAATCAACCAGACAGGTTTTCTTAGATTTAAACAAGAAAGGTGTAAGTTTATTAACCTTAAACTCTAAATTCGGTTAAAACTACTAAAAATATGCGATGCGACCATGCTAGCATGCATACGCGATAAACACACATGCAGATAGAGACAGAAAAGGAAAGAGAATCAAGGGGAATGGCTTGAAGCAATAGCTGGAGTTCATTTACTGTCTTTTGAGTTCAATGTAAAGTCTTTGATTGCAGTTAAATCTTACCATCTTGTTGGGGCCCAGTGCACACTTTCAAACATATTTTGATGGTTTTCTGTCTTGAGGCTTAGTTTCTTCCATGGGTCCCTGTCTTTGCGTGAGAAGGAGATGCCGTCCTCTTGAAATCCAGTTGCAGTCTCTGCTTTTCATGAGAGAGAGAGAGACAGGGAGAGATGCTCTCTCTTCAAATACAGTTGCAGTTTGTTTTCAAACTGTTCTGTGAACACAACTCAAATGAAACCTGGGCCAGCAGGCGGTCATGTGACTAGCTCCTTTTTTGGAACAACCTGCCTAGCAAGGTTTTGTGTATTCTTTCAATCTTAGTAGACATCCTCAGTAGAGGGGCTGGAATGCTGACTTTCGCAGGTTCAGTGTCTTTTGATCAAAATCCCTTTAGTTAATTGAACCAGGGAGCAGTTCCATTGTTTTCTCCAGGCAACTGTCTTTTAGAATGCAAATGGTTCCAGCCACAGTCCTTTTAGAATTCAGGTGTAGCCACGTTTTCAGTCTAGTAAGAGTTTAAAATTAATGTTCTATGACAAAATTAATGTGGCTCATTCTTGGCAGGTGTGGTTTTCCCCACACCTCCACATCCAGCAGAATAATATGCGATTTTAGAAGAGCATTTCATTATAAAAATAGAAGAGAGAAAGTACAGGAAAACACACATGTATTTCTCTCATTCATTCTCATTCATTCAGAAATCCTGAAAATTGTTACCACCTGTCTTTTCTTGGTAGCAGTGCTGCTTTAAACTGCCCTTTTGGCATCCCAATAAATGTGTGATTTTTGGGGAAGTTATTCAGTTTGCACATTTCCATGACTGCCTTGGGTGTCTTTGATCCTGTCGAGGTCTGCAGGGGAAGGGTTAGATTTATTTAGCCCTGGTGTGGAGTTCTGCTCATGGGTGTTGGCAGTGGGTGGATCCACTCTCTTTTAGTGCTCTGATAAGTCATGCAAGGGCTTTTTACCTTAGGGGATGGTTGGTTCCCTTTTCTTCTAACTTTTGGGATGGATTCCTTGCTAAACTTTCCTTTGTCCTCTGGGACACTCCTGCTTGCAGGTAATTTCCCAGATTCTACTGCACTCCCCTGTGGCACTTCAGCTAGATGAGGCATCACCCTCATGGTTTCTCTGCTCTCTTGAAGACTTTCTTTGTCTCTGAATGTTTCGGTAAATGCTGTTAGCAACTTTGGTGGGGTGCTTCTGGTGTCTGCATTTACACAGGAGGATGTGGGGTTTAATTTTTCAAACATTTCAGGGTTAGCTGACCGGATAGTGGGGGTTTCCATTTGGGATTCCTCTTGGATATCCTTTAACCTGTCTTCTTTGTCTCTTTTTCCCCTTTCCCTTCTAACCTTTTGCCAGCCTTGTGCCTGTCTGTCCCATTTTGTTCTCCGCAAGCGTCCCTTACAGTTCACCAGCCCTCTCCTGAAGGGTCCTCCAAACACCAAGACAGGATTTAGGGGTGCAGATTTCACTGTAGGTTGTGATTTCCCCTCAACCTGGCACATGTGGCAACTCCTGCAGTACTCCACCACATCTTTGTGGAGTTTTGGCCAGTCAAACTGCTGTCTTTTGCGGGCTATAGCTTTTCGTATACTGACATGTACAGCCACTGTAATCTCATGGGCCATTCTTAATATTTCTCTCCAGTACCTCTACAGCAACACTAACTGGTAAACCACTGTCCACTCTTTGTCCTCAGGTCTGTGAGGCGAACTCCACTTCCTCATCAGTACCTCATTGTTTAAATAACAGCAATCAGGGACTCCATCTGCTTCAATTTCAGACTGGGTAGCCTGTGCTAACTCTCTCAATACTGGGTCGACTCACTGAGCCTCAGCAAGGGAAAATTCATTTAATTTATTCCATGGGTCTTCTAACTTTCCAAACAAAGTCTCAGACAGACAGACCTCGTGGTCATCTGCCTGCAGTGCTAATTCAGTCTCCTCTGTGGGAGCTGGTTTGATCCTGGCCCGATTCACTAGACATGCAGGGGAACTGCAGGGGACCGTCTCCTGTCACTGCCCTGTCTCTCTGACCTCCTGCGGTCTCTCTTTCACTACTGGGGAAGCTACTACCTTCACCCCCACCAGATTATTACCAAGGAGCAGGTCAACCCATTCCGCAGGCCAACTAGGGACAATCCCTCCAATCACTGGTCCCGAAACTAGGTGGCACTCCAAGTGCACCCGACGTAAAGGTATAGGCAAACACTGCCCTCCAATACCATTTACCATCATTCTGGTACTTACTGCATTCTCTGGGGAAAAGATCAGGCCTTTTCCCAGTAAAAGGGATCTAGTGGCCCCTGTGTCCCTGAGGATTACTATGGGCTTGCTTGCCTCACTTGATGGGTATGGGATTACTCTCCCTTCAGACATAAAATCCTGATAACCTTCAGGAATCCTATTAAATGTTTCTGCACCTACAGCAGTATGCTTCCTGGGTCTTACTATTGCTGCAGTTAAAGCCACAGCTTGTTCAGCTGTGCTTTCCATCAGGGTCCTTTCTCCTTCACTGGGCGGGTGTGCCCTGATTAACCCTACAGGCTTTCCCTGTAGTTTCCAGCAGTCAGCTCTCAGATGACCTGCTTTGTTACAATGGAAGGACACAGGTCTCCAGGTCTCACTTCTACTTATAGCACTATCCTTTTTGGTTGGAGGAGGGCCCCCTGTGTTTCCCGCTTTTCTTTCTCTCTCAGGACTGCTTGGGCTTCTATCACCTTCCCACCCTCTCTCCTTTACGGATCTGTGGGGGTGACTAGGAAAGGTTTTCCCCTGGGGAACCGACTTGCATATTAAAGCAAACTCATCAGCCAGAACTGCGGCTTGTCTGGCTCTATGAACTTTCTGTTCCTCTACATGTGTCTTTATGGAGAGTGGGAGAGAGGTTTTAAATTCCTCTAGCAGAATGACCTCTCTGAGGTTTTCATAGCTGGGCTGCACTTTAACAGCTCTCAACCACTGGTCAAAAGCCAACTGCTTACTTCTCTCAAACTCCAAGTAACTCAGCTTCCTTCTTGAGGGTTCAAAATTTCTGGCGGTAGGCTTCCGGTACTAACTCATATGCTGCGAGGATAACATTTTTTGTCAGTTCATAATTTGATAATCTGGAAACAGGGAATAAACCTCATGGGCTTTTCCTGTTAACTTGCGATCCTCCATATTGGCCATGCTTTCCCTGGGGTTACTCTGTTGCTCCCTAGTTAACTCAAGTCGCCTCAGTTCCTTTTCTCACGTTCCTTCTGGAAGGTTCTTTCCTTTTCTCTCTCCTCTCTCTCTTTCTTTCTCTTGTCTCTCTCTTTCTCTTCCCCTGTCTTCTATTTCAAGTTTCCTCTGTTCCAATTGTAGCTTTGCTAGCAATACCCTATCGGAGTCTATTTCTAACCCTGTTTCTGTTTCTTCAGATTCAAGGGGAAAATGGTTGACCACTAGTCTTAGGAGTTCAGACTTCCTAGCCTTGCCACATATAGTGATCCCACACTGCTCAGCCATTTTCCTCAACTCTGCCATAGATAGTGCTTTTAACTTAGCCCAAGTTACTTCATCCTGGCTTGGGGAGTTACTGGCTTCAGTCACAGACATGTTAGTATTCTAGCACACACAACCAAAAGAAAACCTGTATTGAAATCTTTTCTCTTTTTGATTGGGATCAATTTGACTTCCCACTTCCAATTTCTCATTTGTCTGTGGGTCAAATCCAGATGGGAGCCCCCAAATTTCTATTACGACCTGGTGAGAAAGGGGTCTAAGGGTTCCCTCTCAGCCTTTTTTGGGGGGTTTGGCCGTTACAGGGTTTAATTTTTAAAACACTGTGTTTTTAGCTTCCCCTCAGTGAATCCTTGTTCACTGCTCTCCAATTGTAATGGCAAAGAAATCAACCAGACAGGTTTTCTTAGATTTAAACAAGAAAGGTGTAAGTTTATTAACCTTAAAACTCGAATTCAGTTAAACTACTAAAAATACGCAAAGTGACCATGCTAGCATGCATACACGATAAAGACCCACGGAGATAGAGAGAGAAAAGGAGAAAGAATCAAGGGGAAAGGTTTGAAGCAATAGCTGGAGTTCATTTACTGTCTTTTGAGTTCGATGTAAGTCTTTGATTGCAGTTAAATCTTGTCATCTCGTTGGGGCCCAGTGCACACTTTCAAATTTGTTTCGATGGTTTTCTGTCCTGAGGCTTAGTTTCTTCCGTGGATCCCTGTCTTTATGTGAGAGGGACACAGAGAGAGAGAGGGACATGGATAGATGCTCTCTCTTCAAGTTCAGTTGCAGTTTGTTTTCAAACTGTTCTGTGAACACAGTTCAAACCAAACCTGGGCCAGCAGGCTAGTCATGTGATTAGCTGCCCAGCAAGGTTTTGTGTATTCTTTCAATCTTAGTAGGCATCCTCAGTAGGGGGGCTGGAATGCTGACTTTCACACATTCAATGTATTTTGATCAAAATCCCTTTAGTTAATTGAACCATGGAGCAGTTCCATTGTTTTCTCCAGGCAACTGTCTTTTAGAATGCAAATGTTTCCAGTCATGGTCCTTTTAGGTGCAGCCACATTTTCAGCCAAGTAAGAGTTTAAAATTAATGTTCCATATGATAAAATTCATATGCCTCATTCTTGGCAGGTGTGGTTTTCCTCACACCAGATTAAGCCAGCTTTCCATAGATCAGAAATTAATGTTGACCAGACCAACACCTACCACCAACTGTAGTGAATGCCTCAACTAGGCTTGCAGCATCAAACATTAGAAGTTCGTCCAACTGAATTCAAGAAAATCTCTATCTTCACTCCTGTAGTATACCTTCTGTTGTGGAATAACTCCATATTTTTACATAATAAGATTACATAGGATATACTGCACAGAAACAGGCCATTTGGCCCAACCAGTCCATGCCAGCATTTATGCTCCACACGAGCCTCCTCCCATCTTTCCTCATCTAAATCTATCACCTTTCCTTCTCCCTCATATGCTTGTCCAGCTTCTCCTTAAATGCATCTATACTATTCGCTTCAACCACTCTGTGTGGTAACAAGTTCCACATTCTCACCACTCTATGGTAAAGAAGTTCCTTCTGAATTTCCCATTGGATTTTTTGGTGACTATCTTATATTTATTGCTCTAATTATGCTCTTCCCCACAAGAGAAACCATTCTGTCTATGTCCACTTTAACAAAACCCTTCATAATTTTACAGACCTCTACTAAGCCACCCTTCTTTTTCCCAAGAGATTTGTAACCTGTGCCTGGAATGCAAACTCCATTCATTTCTGGGGTTTTCCACTCTTCTTACTTTCGATGTGTTTCTTTTACACCAATTTCAGTCTTCCCTGATCTCCTTACATCAGGGAATCCTACTATCTGAATGCCATCAAGCTATAAATCCTGATGGGCCACCATTACACCAAATCAACATTTTGAAACCCTTGCTCCTATGAATCTAAATATGACTTCACTCACAATGTTTACTGATAGCAGGCTGCAGGGTGAACAATGAACAGTCATACATGGGAAATAGTACTAGATACCAATGTAGGCACCTGAACCCTCCAACTGGCAGACACCACTGTGTTTGTTTCTGGGGCTCTTCTACTCTTCTTACATTAGCTTTAATTTTACTTCTGAATTTTGGGTCACTCTTGTATGCCTTCAATAATGCCTTTATTAGCTTTGATATCTAGGTAAGATATCCAGAACAATGAATACAACAACCTATTCATTACTACTTGCAATTATTTTGTATCTCTTGCCTTCAAAAGCAAACCATCACATCAGGCCTTGTTTTAGGTTTAAACCACCAAGCAAATTTATTAAATGAGCAATGACTAAATGAAAATAAACTATAATATAACATGCTTTATGGTAGAAATTCTATCTAGCTCCTCTAAAGCAAAGCAATAAAACATCATAATCTGTACACAAAATTGTTTTTATAGATACTCCAGTCTGTAACCTTGGAGTTAAAGAACCAAATTGTACCAGGTGTAAACCCATTTGTGAGTTTATTAAAGGAGCAAGTGCCAGGTTAAAACAAGGCAGAAGAAATGCTTAATTTTTTTTGATGTAACCACCCTACCTTTGAACTGAATGTTGGAATACTACTGGTGAGACATAAAACTGCATTTATTGCTAACAGGACAGCATGTCAGAATTTCCATTTTAGGAAGCATGTGCGCTCGATTCTTGCAGGATACTATTTCATCAAAATAAACATTTATCTTTGTCACAAGTAGAATGGAAGTACACTATGGGATTGTATTCAGAAAATTCTGTAAATTGAGTTCAAATAAAAACAATTGTAACTTCTGTAGCACCCAGAGGCTACCGGTGGTTCCTGCAGCTTGTGATTTACAAAGTCACAAATGGCATCCTATGACTATGACAAAGGTAAACTTTCCCTCCTCATCCTTCTTGACTTGTCTGCAGCCCTTGACACAGTTGACCACACCATCCTCCTCCAATACCTCTCCACTTGTTGTGCAGCTGGGTGGGATTGCTCTCACTTGATTCCATTCTTATCTAACCATAGCCAGAGAATCACTTGGAATGGCTTCTCTTCTTGCTCCCGCACCATTAGCTTTGGTGTCCCATAAGGATCTATCCTTAGCCCCCTATTTCTCATCTACATGCTGCCCCTTGGCAACATTATCCAAAAGTATGGTGCTAGTTTTCACGTGCATGCTGATGGCACTCAGCTCTACCTCACCACTACTTCTCTCAGCTCCTCCACTATTGCTAAATTATCAGACTGCTTATCCAACTTCCAGTACTGAATGAACAGAAATTTCCTCCAACTGAATATTGGGAAGACTGAAGTCATTGTTTTCGGTCCCCGGACCAAACTCTGTTCTCTAGCTACGGACTCCATTCCTCTGCCTGGCAATAGTCTAAGATTAAGCCAGTCTGCATGCAACATTGGTGTCACATTTGACCCCGAGATGAATACTGACCTCATATTTCTGTCATCACTAAGACAGCCTATTTTCACCTCCGTAACATTGCCCAACGTTGCCCCGTCTCAGCTCATCTGCTGATAAAACCCTCATCCATGTCTTTGTTACCTCTAGGCTTGACTATGTTACGAGGATTTCCATTTTTTAAAATTAAAACTTGGGATTATAGAGAGAGAGAGATACAGCACTGAAACAGGCCCTTCGATTCTATACTTTTTAAACTGAAAAGGATTTCAGTGGACATTGAGACATCTGGACAAAGCTGAATTTTATGGATGTTTTGAAAGGAAGTTCAACAAAAGTTGAAAGTTGAACTTGTAAATAAGGACTGGAAAGAATGTAATTTCAAGGAAACCAGCAGGGGGTTTGACCTCAGAGCTATCCTCTGTTGTAACAAGAGAGAATTTATGACTTGGCATGTGACTTGTTTCTGGAAGGTTTTGGTTTCATTTTTGAACTTTAATAGCCAGTGGGTTTGGACAAAAGCAGGCAATTTAAATTTGATTCTGACCTGCCTGGAGATCAGAAGAAGAATCAGAAAAGTATTACCTCACTGTAAAGAATCCTTGCTCTTTAAAAGTAAAAGCTTCTATGAAGTGGTACTGCTGCCTCCTGCATTTTTGAAGAAACTCTGAATTTGCAGAAATTTTGCATCTTTAAAATAGGACTTTTGCATCAAATGTGAGAACTGATACCTTTTGCTACACCCCTGATGGAAGACCTCTGTGAAGCCTTCTACCGTTGAAGTTCTTTGAACACCTACCCATCACAGAACGTTCATCAACCTCGCCTGGAAAGACTTCGAGTGGCATCCAACTATTCGACTTTGGGACACCTCGCCAAATCGAAGAACTTCCTTCCAGATCATGTCAATCTAAGTTTTTTTTAAATTCCTTTTATTCCTATGAAACAGCTGTAAACCAAAATCCCTTTTTTTTCCCGGTTAACCGGTTTTTGGATGTACGTGCGTGTGCATGAGGGCTAGGAAAATCTAAGGAGCTTTAATATCTCAGTTCATTATAGATTTACTTCATTATTTGTTAAGACTTGGTTTTATAATAAACAATTAATTTTGTTGTGGATTAGAGAAACCTGGTTGGTGTGCTTTATTCTGGGGACAAATAGAACATCCAAATGGCTGTTTCAGTAAGTGGGAAAATGTATTGATATGCTGTGACCTGTGGAGAAGTGGGACTGAACTAACAGTGCACTGCTCCTACCTTAGTCATAACAATTACTCCAATGCAGTCCTGGCTGGTTGCCCACATTCTACTCTCCATAAACTTGAGGTCATCCAAAACTCTGTTGTCTGTGTCTTAACTCACATCAAGTCCTGTTCCCCTATCACGCCTGAGCTTGCTGACCTACATTGGCTCCAAGTCCTGCAATGTTTTGATTTTAAAATTCTCATCCTTGTTTTCAAATCCCTCCCTATCTTTGTAATCTCCTCCAGCCTCACAACACTCCAAGATACATGTGCTCCTCTAACTCTGGCCTCTTCTGCATCCCTGATTTTAACTGCTCCACCATTGGTGGCCACATCTTCAGTTGCCTAGGCCCCAAGCTCTGGAATTCACTACCTGCTTTGAAAAGCGCACCAAGAAATCGGAAGCCACAGAGAGAGAGAGAGAACAGCGGGAGCAGAGCTTGGAAAAGCGCGCCAAGAAATCGGAAGCCACAGAGAGAGGGAGAGAACAGCGGGAGCAGAGCTTTGAAAAGCGCGCCAAGAAATCGGAAGCCACAGAGAGAGAGAGAGAACAGCGGGAGGAGAGCATTTCTCGTGTATAAGCGGAGCGCACGCGGGACTGCTGGGTAAGTGAGGTTACATATTTGGGCGGTTGCTTTACCCGAAACACTATTCAGGTAGTGTCTCCCACCCATCCTCCTCCTCTAACCAAAAAAAAAAGTTCTGTCCGTCGGATTGCTAAGCTAACAAGTTTTGACTTTTTTTTTTTGGATTTCAGTAGATTTTTTGGGAATTTAGAATAGTGGGAATGGAGGTTAAGGCAGTTGAATGTTCCTCCTACAGAATGTGGGAGGTAAGTGTCGCCAAGAGTGTCCCTGCTGACTGCATCTGTGGGAAGTGCACCCAACTGCAGCTCCTCGAGAACCGCGTTAAAGAACTGGAGCTGGAGCTGGATGAACTTCGGATCATTCGGGAGGCAGAGGGGGTTATTGAGAGGAGTTATAGGGAGGTAGTCACACCTCAGGTAAAAGAAGTAGGTAGATGGGTTACCGTCAGGGGAAGGAGAGGGAACCAGCAGGCAGTGCAGGGATCCCCTGTGACCGTTTCGCTCAACAACAGGTATACCGTTTTGGATACTGTTGGGGGGGGACGACTTACCAGGGGTAAGCAATGGAGTACAGGTCTCTGGCACAGAGTCTGTCCCTGCTGCTCAGAAGGGAAGGGGGAAGAGGAGCAGAGCATTAGTCATTGGGGACTCCATAGTTAGGGGAACAGATAGGAGGTTCTGTGGGAACGAGAGAGACTCAAGGTTGGTGTGTTGCCTCCCAGGTGCCAGGGTTCGTGATGTCTCGGATAGTGTTTTTGGGATCCTTAAGGGGGAGGGGAGCAGCCCCAAGTCGTGGTCCACATAGGCACCAACGACATAGGTAGGAAGAGAGATGGGGATTTAAGGCAGAAATTCAGGGAGCTAGGGTGGAAGCTTAGAGCGAGAACAAACAGAGTTGTTATCTCTGGGTTGTTGCCCGTGCCATGTGCTAGCGAAGCGAGGAATAGGGAGAGAGAGGAGTTGAACACGTGGCTGCAGGGATGGTGTAGGAGGGAGGGTTTTGGTTTCCTGGATAATTGGGGCACTTTCTGGGGTAGGTGGGACCTCTACAAACAGGATGGTCTTCACCTGAACCAGAGGGGTACCAATATCCTGGGGGGGGGGAGATTTGCTAGTGCTCTTCGGGGGGGTTTAAACTAATTCAGCAGGGGGATGGGAACCTAAATTGTAGTTCCAGTGTACAGGATGTTGAGAGTAGTGAGGTCAGGGATAAGGTTACAAGGACGCAAGAGGGCACTGGCAAGCAAGAACTTGGTTTAAAGTGTGTCTACTTCAACGCCAGGAGCATCCAGAATAAGGTGGGTGAGCTTGCAGCATGGGTTGGTACCTGGGATCTCGATGTTGTGGCCATTTCGGAGACATGGGTAGAGCAGGGACAGAAATGGATGTTGCAGGTTCCGGGATTTAGATGTTTCAGTAAGAACAGAGAAGATGGTAAAAGAGGGTGGGGGGGGGGGGGGGGGGTGGCATTGTTAATCAAGGAGAGTATTATGGCGGCAGAAAGGAAGTTTGAGGACTCGTCTACTGAGGTAGTATGGGCCGAGGTTAGAAAGAGGAGAGGAGAGGTCACCCTGTTGGGAGTTTTCTATCGACCTCCGAATAGTTCCAGAGATGTAGAGGAAAGGATAGCGAAGATGATTCTTGACAGGAGCGAGAGTAACAGGGTAGTTGTTATGGGGGACTTTAACTTTCCAAATATTAACTGGAAATACTATAGTTCGAGTACTTTAGATGGGTCAGTTTTTGTCCAGTGTGTACAGGAGGGTTTTCTGACACAGTATGTAGACAGGCCAACCAGGGGCGATGCCACATTGGATTTGGTACTGGGTAACGAACCCGGCCAGGTGTTAGATTTAGATGTAGGTGAGCACTTTGGTGATAGTGATCACAGTTCGGTTAGGTTTACCTTAGCGATGGGCAGGGACAGGTATATACCGCAGGGCAAGAATTATAGCTGGGGGAAAGGAAATTATGATGCGATTAGGAAAGATTTAGGATGCGTAGGATGGGGAAGGAAACTGCAGGAGATGGGCACAATCGAAATGTGCAGCTTATTCAAGGAGCAGCTACTGCGTGTCCTTGATAAGTATGTACCTGTCAGGCAGGGAGGAAGTTGTCGAGCGAGGGAGCCGTGGTTTACTAAAGAAGTTGAAGCGCTTGTCAAGAGGAAGAAGGCGGCTTATGTTAGGATGAGACGTGAAGGCTCAGTTAGGGCGCTTGAGAGTTACAAGCTAGCCAGGAAGGATCTAAAGGGAGAGCTTAGAAGAGCAAGGAGAGGACACGAGAAGTCATTGGCGGATAGGATCAAGGAAAACCCTAAGGCTTTCTATAGGTATATCAGGAATAAAAGAATGATTAGAGTTAGATTAGGGCCAATCAAGGATAGTAGTGGGAAGTTGTGGGTGGAATCAGGGGAGATAGGGGAAGCGTTAAATGAATATTTTTCGTCAGTATTTACAGTAGAGAAAGAAAATGTTGTCGAGGAGAATACTGAGATACAGACTACGAGGCTAGATGGGATTGAGGTTCACAAGGAGGAGGTGTTAGCAATTTTGGAAAGTGTGAAAATAGATAAGTCCCCTGGGCCAGATGGGATTTATCCTAGGATTCTCTGGGAAGCCAGGGAGGAGATTGCAGAGCCTTTGTCCTTGATCTTTATGTCGTCATTGTCGACAGGAATAGTGCCGGAAGACTGGAGGATAGCAAATGTTGTCCCCTTGTTCAAGAAGGGGAGTAGAGACAGCCCTGGTAATTATAGACCTGTGAGCCTTACTTCGGTTGTGGGTAAAATGTTGGAAAAGGTTATAAGAGATAGGATTTATAATCATCTTGAAAAGAATAAGTTCATTAGCGATAGTCAGCACGGTTTTGTGAAGGGTAGGTCGTGCCTCACAAACCTTATTGAGTTTTTTGAGAAGGTGACCCAACAGGTGGATGAGGGTAAAGCCGTGGATGTGGTGTATATAGATTTCAGTAAGGCGTTTGATAAGGTTCCCCATGGTCGGCTATTGCAGAAAATACGGAAGTATGGGATTGAAGGTGATTTAGTGCTTTGGATCAGAAATTGGCTAGCTGAAAGACAGAGGGTGGTGGTTGATGGCAAATGTTCATCCTGGAGTTTAGTTACTAGTGGTGTACCGCAAGGATCTGTTTTGGGGCCACTGCTGTTTGTCATTTTTATAAATGACCTGGATGAGGGTGTAGAAGGGTGGGTTAGTAAATTTGCGGATGACACGAAAGTCGGTGGAGTTGTGGATAGTGCCGAAGGATGTTGTAGGGTACAGAGGGACATAGATAGGCTGCAGAGCTGGGCTGAGAGATGGCAAATGGAGTTTAATGCGGAAAAGTGTGAGGTGATTCACTTTGGAAGGAGTAACAGGAATGCAGAGTACTGGGATAATGGGAAGATTCTTGGTAGTGTAGATGAGCAGAGAGATCTTGGTGTCCAGGTACATAAATCCCTGAAAGTTGCCACCCAGGTTAATAGGGCTGTTAAAAAGGCTTATGGTGTGTTAGCTTTTATTAGTAGGGGGATCGAGTTTCGGAGCCACGAGGTCATGCTGCAGCTGTACAAGACTCTGGTGAGACCGCAGCTGGAGTATTGCGTGCAGTTCTGGTCACCGCATTATAGGAAGGGATGTGGAAGCTTTGGAAAGGGTGCAGAGGAGATTTACTAGGATGTTGCCTGGTATGGAGGGAAGGTCTTATGAGGAAAGGCTGAGGGACTTGAGGTTGTTTTCGTTAGAGAGAAGGAGGAGAGGTGACTTAATAGAGACATATAAGATAATCAGAGGGTTAGATAGGGTGGATAGTGAGAGTCTTTTTCCTCGGATGGTGATGGCAAACACGAGGGGACATAGCTTTAAGTTGAGGGGTGATAGATATAGGACAGATGTCAGAGGTAGTTTCTTTACTCAGAGAGTAGTAGGGGCGTGGAACGCCCTGCCTGCAACAGTAGTAGACTCGCCAACTTAAAGGGCATTTAAGTGGTCATTGGATAGACATATGGATGAAAATGGAATAGTGTAGGTCAGATGGTTTCACAGGTCGGCGCAACATCGAGGGCCAAAGGGCCTGTACTGCGCTGTAATGTTCTATGTTCTACACCTCTCCATCTGTCCACCTCACTTTCCTTCTTTAAAACGTACCTCTTTGACCAAACTTTTGTTCATCTGACCCAATGTCTTCTTTTGTGGCTCGGTGTCATACTTTGTTCTATAATACTCCTGTGAAGCGCCTTGGGATATTAAAGGTACTATATATTGTTGTTGTCTTTTCTAGTCCCACTTCTCCGCAGGTCACAACATACATTTTTTAAATGTTTACCCAGTTACCAATTCAGTCAATCATATACTCTACTCTTTATCTCAGAATAAAATATGCCAACAAGGCTTTTTAACTAAACAACAAAATTATTTGTTTATTTGTTTATTATCAAACAAGACTTATCCAGTAATGAAGCAAAGTATTAAACACAGATTGAAATATGAAAGTTCCCTTTTTAAATTCTCCCCACACACAACCACACACACTCTAAAAACATACAGAAATTCACTCTGCAGGGGTTTGTTACAATAAAAAAGACAAAACAACAATACTTGCTAATTCTTGAAGAAAAAAGAGAAGGTATGGAAGATATGGTCTGGTGTCAGGGTATATGGAGACCAGTCACTGGGATCTTTTCTAAAGCAGTTCTTTTCAGGTGGCGTTGAGAATTAATCTGGCAGGTTTTTCCAGCTTCTCAGGAGAGATGCAGCACCATGGATCTTAGCTCTCCCACCCTGAATCTTTTCAGGGTTTCTTCAAAGAGGTAGTAAAAGAGGTGAACAAGGTGGTTTCTTTTTCCTTGGCAGGCAAAACACCAACGGTCTTCAAAACAGTTCACACCCCAACTGAACTGTAAACAATATCTTCCCCAAACAGAAAGTCCACCTCCAGTTCTCCATAGACCTTGACATGTGGCTTCTCTGTAAACACCTTCCCCAGGTCACCAAGGTTTCTGTTGGTTATTGAGCTTCGAGGACATGATTTCCAGCACAGGTTGTTTTCAAACAACATCTCAAGTGTCCTTTCAGTGAACTTGGTTAAAAAAAACACATCCATGGAGTCCTCAAAAAAAATTTAAAAATCGAAGCTCTTTCATAACACAGCTCTAATGCCGCTATCTGTGGTGTCAGTGTTTTTTTTTGTTATTCGTTCGCTCATGGGATGTGAGCATTGCTGGCGAGGCCAGTATTTATTGCCCATCCTTAATTGCCCTTGAGAAGGTGGTGGTGAGCTGCCTTCTTGAACCGCTGCAGTCCTTGGGGTGCAGGTACAACAACAATGCTGTTAGCAAGGGAGTTCCAGGATTTTGGCCCAGCGACAGTGAAGGAACAGCAATATAGTTCCAAGTCAAGATGGTGTGTGGCTTGGAGGGGAACTTGAAAGTGGTGGTTTTCCCATGCATCTGCTGCCCTTCTCCTTCTCGGTGGTAGAGGTCGCAGGTTTGGAAGGTGCTGCCAAAGGAGCCTTGGTGAGTTGCTGCAGTGCATCTTGTAGATGGTACATACTGCTGCCACTGTTCGTCGGTGGTGAAGGGAGTGAATGTTGAAGGTGGTGGATTGGGTGTCAATCAAGTGGGCTGCTTTGTCCTGGATGATGTCAAGCTTCATGAATGTTGTTAGAGCTGCACTCATCCAGGCAAGTGGAGAGTATTCCATCACACTCCTGACTTGTGGACAGGCATTGAGGAGACAGGAGGTGAGTTACTTGCTACAGAATTCCTAACCTCTGACCTGCTCTTGTAGCCACAGCATTTATGTGGCTGATCCAGTTCAGTTTCTGGTCAATGGTGACCTCCAGGATGTTGTTCGTCGGGGATTCAGCGATGGTAATGCCATTGAACATCAAGGGGAGATGGTTAGATACTCTTTTGTTTGAGATAGTCATTGCCTGGCACTTGTGTGGCATGAATGTTATTTTCCACTTATCAGACCAAGCCTGAATGTTGTCCAGGTCTGAACATTGTGCAATCATCAGCAAGCATCCCCACTTCTGACGTTATGATGGAAGGAATGTCATTGCTGAAGCACCGAATCACAGAATCGTTACAGTGCAGAAGGAGGCGGCCATTCGGCCCATCGTGTTCATACTGGCTCTCTGAAAGAGCAATTCTCTCAATCCCATTCCCCATAAACCTGCAAATTCTTCCTTTTCATATAACTATCTAATTCCCTTTTGAATGCTTCAACTGAACCTGCCTCCACCACTTTGTCAGGCCGCGCATTCCAGACCTTCACCACTCGCTGCGTGAAAAAGCTTTTCACATGTAACTTTGCTTCTCTTACCAAATACTTTAAATTTGTGCCCTCTCGTTCTCGATGCTCTCATGACTGGGAACATTTTCTCTCTATCTACTCTGTCCAGACCCCTCATTATTTTAAAAATCTCTTTCAAATCACCTCTCAGCCTTCTCTTCTCCAAGGAAAACAGTCCGAACCTCTCCAATCTATCTTCATAACTGAAATTCCTCATTCCTGGAATCATTCTGGTGAATCTCTTCTGTACTCTCTCCAATGCCCTCACGTCTTTCCTCAAGTGCGGCGCCCAGAATTGAACGCAATACTCCAGCTGAGGCCGAACTACTGCCTTATACAAGTTCAACATAACTTCCTTGCTCTTGTACTCTATGACTCTATTAATAAAGCCCAGGATACTGTATGCGTTATTAACTGCTCTCTCAACCTGTCCTGCCACCTTAAATGACTTATGCACATATACACCTAGGTCCTCTGCTCCTGCACCTCCTTTAGAATTGTGCCCTTTATTCTATATTGTCTCTCCATGTCCTTCCTACCAAAATGAGTCACCTCACATTTCACTGCACTGAACTTCATCTGCAACCTGTCTGCCTATTGCATCAACTTGTCTATGTCCTCTTGAAGTTCTACACTATCCTCCTCACAGTTCACAGTGCTTTCAAGTTTCGTATCATCTGCAAACTTTGAAATTGTGCCTGGTACACCAAGATCTAGTCATTAATATATATCAGGAAAAGCAAGGGTCCCAACACAGATCCCGGGGGAACGTCCACTACAAACCTTCCTCCAGCCCGAAAAACATCCATTAACTACTATTCTTTGTTTCCTGTCACTCAGCCACTTTTGTATCCATGTTGCTACCGTCCCTTTTATTCCATGAGCTACAAGTTTGCTCACAAGTCTGTTGTGTGGCACTGTATCAAATGCCTTTTGAAAGTCTATGTACACCACATCAACAGTATTTCCCTCATCAACCCTCTTTGTTAACTCTTCAAAAAGTTGTTGTTGGACCTGTCTTTACACCATTTTGAACAAGGGTGTAACTTTTGCAATTCTTCAGTCCTTGGGCACCACCCCAAGTCTAAGGAAGACTGAACAATTATGGCCAATGCCTCTGCGATTTCCACCCTTACTTCCCTCGGTATCCTTGGATGCATCTCATCTGGTCCAGGTGTTTTACCCACTTTAAGTGCAGACAGCCTATCTAATACTTCCTCTTCATCAACTTTAAACCCCTCTAGTGTTTGACTTACCTCCTCTTTCAACAGTGCCTGGATTGCATCTTCTTCCTTGGTAAAGACAGATGAAAAGTATTCATTTAATACCTCAGCTATGCCCTCTGCCTCCATGTGTAAATCCCCTTTCTGGTCTCTGATGGGTCACTCCTCTTTTTACCATCCTTTTACTATTTATATGCCTATAGAAAACTTGGGATTTCCTTTAATGTTCCCTGCCAGTCTCTTCTCATGCTCTCTCTTTGCTTCTCTTATTTGCCTTTTTTACTTCCCCTCTGGACCTTCTATATTCAGCCTGGTTCTCAATAGTATTTTCTACCTGGCATCTGTCATAAGCACACTTTTTCTTCTTTATCTTAATCTCTACCTCATTTTGTCATCCAGGGAGCTCTGGATTTGTTTTAAAAACAAGAAATGCTGGAAATACTCAGCAGGTCTGGCAGCATCTGTGGAGAGAGAAGCAGATTTCAGGTCAGTGACCCTTCTTCAGAACTGACAAGTATTAGAAATGTAAAAGATTTTAAGCAAGTAAAGCGGGGGGTGGGGCAAGAAATAACAAAAGAGGTGTTGATAGGATAAGATCACAGAGATCACATAACTGACCAGAAGGTCATGGAACAAAGGCAAAAGGTATGTTAATGGTGTGTTGAAAGACAAAGAGTTAGTACAGAGAGGGTGTGAATAAACGGTAAAGCACAAAAGCACTCCAGGTACAAACAATAAAAAAAAATGTAAATTTAAAATTTAAAAAATTACTGTGCATAGGCACAGTAGAAACAAATTAAATACACTAAAAAACTTAAAATAAAATAACCAAATAAAAAATAACTAAACATAAAAAGGGGGGGGGGGCCGTCATGCTCTGAAATTATTGAATTCAATGTTTGGTCCAGCAGGTGTAGAGTGCCTCATCGGTAAATGAGATGCTGTTCCTCAAGCTTGCGTTGATGTTCGCTGGAACACTGCAGCAATCCCAGGACAGAGATGTGAGCATGACAGCAGGGGGCGGTGGGGTGTTGAAATGGACAGCAAGCGGAAGCTTGGGGTCATGCTTTCAGACTGAGCGGAGGTGTTCCGCAAAGTGGTCACCCAATCTGCATTTGGTCTCCCCAATGTAGAGGAGACCACATTGTGAGCAGCGAATACAGTATACTAAATTGAAAGAAGTACAAGTAAATCGCTGCTTCACCTGAAAGGAGTGTTTGAGGCCTTGGATAGTGGGGAGAGAGTAAATGGGCAGGTATTACACTTCCTGTAGTTGCAGATGAAGGTGCGGTGGGAAGGGGACGAGGTGGTGGGGGTAATGGAGGAGTGGACAAAGGTGTTGTGGAGGGAATGATCCCTTCAGAATGCTGATAGGGGAAGGGAGGGGAAGATGAGTTTGGTAGTGGCATCACGCTGGATGTGGCGGAGGATGATTCTTTGGATGTGGAGGCTGGTGGGGCGCAAAGTGAGGAAAAGGGGAACCCTGTCATGGATCTGGGAGGGAGGGGAAGGGGTGAGGGTAGAGGTGTGGGAAATGGGCCGGACACGGTTGAGGGCCCTGTCAACCACAGTGGGTGGGAATCCTCGGTTGAGGAAAAAGGAAGACATATCAGAAGCACTGTCATGGAAGGTAGCATCATCAGAGCAGATGCGTCGGAGATGGAGAAACTGGGAGAATGGAATGGAGTCCTTACAGGAGGCAGGGTGTGAAGAAGTGTAGTCAGGTAGCTGTGGGAGTCGGTGGGCTTAGAATGAATATTATTAAACAGCCTATCCCCAGAGATGGAGACAGAATAGTCGAGGAAGGGAAGGGAAGTGCCGGAGATGGACCTTGTGAAGGTGAGAGAAAGGTGGAAATTTGAAGCACAGTTGATAAAGTTTTCTAGTTCCGGGCAGGAGCACGGAATGGCACCGATACATTCATCAATGTACTGGAAAAAGAGTTGGGGGAGGGGGCCTGAGTAGGTCTGGAACAAGAAATGTTCGGCATATCCCACAAAAAAGACAGGCACAATCTGGACCTATGCGGGTACCCATAGCAACACCTTTTACTTGAAGGAAGTGGGTGGAGTTGAAGGAGAAGTTGTTCAATGTGAGCACAAGTTCAGCCAGGCAGAGGAGGGTAGTGGTGGATGGGGACTGGTTGGGCCTCTGTTCAAGGAAGAAGTGGAGAGCCCTCAAACTGTCCTGGTGGGGGTTGGAGGTATAGAGAGATTGGACGGCCATAGTAAAGAGGAGGTGGTTTGGACCAGAAAACTGGAAATTGTTGAAATGACGTAGGGCATCAGAAGAGTCACGGATGTAGGTGGGAAGAGACTGGACCAGAGGAGAAAAGACAGGAAGAAATAAGTTCAGTGGGGCAGGAACAGGCTGAAACAATGGGTCTGCCAGGATAGTCCTGTTTGTGGATTTTGGGAAGGAGGTAGAAGCGGGCTGTCCGGGGTTGCGGGACTATGAGGTTGGAAGCTGTAGAGGGAAGATTTCCAGAGGAGATGAGATCAGTGACAGTTCTGTGGACAGTAGCTTGATTTGTTTGGATTTGTTTGATCTACTTTTCCACTTCGAGGGAACATACCTTGACTATGCCCGAACTATCTCTTCTTTAAATTTATTCATCCCAGTTCCATTATTACCCCATTGAAGTTGGCCTTCCCCCAGTTAATTATTCTTACTGTGGATTGCTCCTTGAGCTTTTCCATAGTCAGGCTTGGGTTGTTTTCACTGGAGCAGAGAAGACTGAGGGGTGACCTGATCGAGGTGTACAAGATTATGAGGAGCATGGACAGGGTGGATAGGGAGCAGCTGTTCCCCTTAGTTGAAGGGTCAGTTACGAGGGGCCACAAGTTTAAGGTGAGGGGCAGGAGGTTTAAGGGGGATTTGAGGAAGAACTTTTTTACCCAGAGGATGGTGATGGTCTGGAATGCCCTGCCTGGGAGGGTGGTAAAGGCAGGTTGCCTCACATCCTTTAAAAAGTACCTGGATGAGCACTTGGCACGTCATAACATTCAAGGCTATGGGCCAAGTGCTGGCAAATGGGATTAGGTAGACAGGTCAGGTGTTTTAATGTATCGGTGCAGACTCGATGGGCCGAAGGGCCTCTTCTGCACTGTATTAGTCTGTGATTCTGTGACTCCAGTTTTGCTGAGGCTCCTTGATGCCATACTCAGTCAAAGGGCAGTCACTCTCACCTCACTCTGGAGTTCAACTTACCTTCCGGGAGAGCAGTGGACAGGAGCAGACCTGCGGAAGGAACACGGAGCAGTTAAATAAAGCCCAAGGATTGCGGTCCACAGCACTTACCTTCCGGGAGAGCCGAGGACAGGAGTCCAGGCGTGCCTGAATTTGAAAAAATGTGAACAGTGACATCATAGGAAAGCTGTAAGGTGATTGGTTGGTGAGTAACTGTTGTTAGGGAGTATCTATAAATAGCCAGGTAAGTACACTACTGTAAGGGTGCGTGTGTAAATAGCTACAAATTAGGAAAAAAGCTTAAAATTAAAATTGATGTAAATACCTTATAATTAATTAAGGCACACAAGCAGAAGGAAACAGCCGGTGAATCTACTATTATAATGGTGAATCTATTGTTCAGTTTTGCTAGTCTTTGCTTGGTAAGTGTTTCGTGTAAGGGACAGTGTAGCTAGCTTAGGACACCAGAGTTAAGGTAGATCTATAAAAAGAAATAATACTTTAAAATAAAACAAATAAAATATAAAATAAAACAAAATAATTAAAATAAAATAATTAAAATAAATATCTAAAACACATATCTGTGTAATTAAGAAAAGTATAATTTTAGTTGTAGGTGGTACTAGCATTTAATAAGCACAGTAAATTCTACTATACATAGGAATTATTCTAAGTTAATTAAGAAAGTAATTGAAGTAAATTAACTAATAGCGTAAGTAACAATTTCAGAACAGGTGTTATGTTGCAGCTGTGGTATTTGGGAGCTTTTGGATGCCAAGGCAATCCAGGACAAACATTGCAGAAATTGTAAGCAGCTAGAGGAATTCCGGATCAGGATTATTGATCTGGAAGCCGAACTGCAAACACTGCGCAACATAAGGGAGGAGGAGAAATACCTGGACACTTTGTTCCAGAAGACGGTCACACCTCTTAGAACAGGGTCATCTGTTTTGGTCAGCAGTGAGGGACAGGAGTATGTAACCGTGAGTGAAGCAGGTCAAAGGACTGAGCAGACAGTAGTGGAGGAGCCTCAGATTTTGCAATTGTCAAACAGGTTTGAAGTGCTCTCAACCTATAAAGACGAAAGCAAAGTCTGCAAGATAGATGAGCAGACTGGTCATGGCACTGTGATACAGGAAGCCATTCGACTGGGGGGAGCAAAAAGGAATGTAGTGGTAGTAGGGGATGGTATCGTGAGGGGGATTGACATTGTTCTGTGCAGCCAAGAGCGTGAGTCCAGAAAGCTGTGTTGCTTACCCGGTGCTGGGGTTTGGGACATCTGCTCGGGGCTGGACAGGAACTTGGAGTGAGTGAGGGAGGATCCAGTTGTCGTAGTCCATGACATATCAACGACATAGGTAGGACTAGGAAAGAGGTTCTGCTTAGACAGTATGAGGAGCTAGACACCAAATTGAAGAGCAGAACCTCTAGGGTAATAATCTCTGGATTATTGCCTGAGCCACATGCCAATTGGCAAAGGGCACATAAGATTAGTGAAATGAATACATGGCTCAAAGACTGATGTGGGAGAAGTGGGTTTCGGTTGATGGGGCACTGGCACCAGTACTGGGGAAAGTGGGGGCTGTACCCTTGGGACGGTCTGCACCTGAACTGTGCTGGGACCAGTGTTCTAGCAAACCATATAACTAGGGAAGTAGAGAGGGCTTTAAACTAAACAAGTGCCGTGTGTGTGGGGGGGAGGGGAGTGAGGGATCAAGCTTGGGTAGATGGAGAAAATCAAGAGGTACAGTCAAGGCAGGAAAGCAGCATAGTATTATGAGAAATGAAGGTCAGAGAATGGCAGGAAGGGACAGAGAGAAAAAACCTAAGAACGCACCAACAGTCAACACTAGATGTTACAAAGTTAACACAAAGACAAAACTAAAGGCTCTGTATCTGAATGCATGTAGCATTCATAACAAAGTAGAAGAACTGATATTTACTTCAATGTGCACTAAATATGGTCTGATAGCCATTACGGAGATGTGGCTGCAGGATGACAAGGATTGGGTCTTGAATATTGAGGGGCATATGGCATTCAAGAAGAATAGAAAGCTAGGTAAAGGTGGAGGTGTAGCACTGTTAATTAAGGATGGCATTGGTGCAATAGTTAGAGATGAACTTGGTTCAGGAGATTAGGATGTAGAATCGGTTTGGGTGGAGATGAGGAATAGTAGGGGAAAGAAGTCATTAGTGGGAGTGGTCTACAGGCCCCCTAACAGTAACCACAATGTTGGATGAAGTATACAAGAAGAAATATTGGGGGCTTGTGATAAAGGGATAGCAATAATCGTGGGTGATTTTAATCTACATATAAACTGGAAAAATCAGATTGGCACTGGTAGCCTGGATGAGGCTTTCATAGAATGCTTTTGAGACGGTTTTTTAGAGCAGCATGCTCTGGAACCAATTAGAGAGCAGGATATATTAGACTTGATATTGTATAATGTGACAGGATTAATTAATGACCTCAGAATAAAGCCACCTCTAGGTAGCAGCGACCACAATATGATTAAATTTTAACCCAGTTTGAAAGAGAGAAGAGTCGTTCTAAGATGAGTATTTTAAACTTAAATAAAGGCAATTATGTGGGCATGAAAGCAGAGCTAGCTGAAGTGAACTGGGTTACTAGGCTAGGAGATAGATCAATAGAGAAACAGTGGCAAACATTTAAGGGGCTATTTCAGACTAAGTATATTCCTACTATAAAGAAAAATTCTAAGGGGAGGACCCACCATCCATGGTTAACTAAAGAAGATAAGGAAAACATCAATCTTAAGGAAAAAGCATATATTGCGCAAAGATGAGTGGCAGGTCAGATGACTGGTCAGAATATAAAGAACGGCAAAGAATGACTAAAAGGTTAATCAGGCCAAAGAAATTAGAGTATGAGAGGAAGCTAGCTAGAAATGTAAAAATGGATAGCAAGAGTTTCTACAGGTATTTAAAAAGGAAAAAAGTAAGTAAAGTGAGTGTTAGGACTCTAGAGAGTGAGAATGGAGAGTTAATAGTAGATAATAAGGAAATGGTGGATGAAATGAACAAATATTTTGCTTCTGTCTTCATTATAGAGGATACAAAAACATTCCAGTAATAGCTGTAACTCAGGAGGTGGAAGGAAGAGAGGAACTTGGTGAAATTACCATCACCAGGGAAGCGGTACTGAACAAGCTGATGGAGCTGTGGGCTAACAAGTCCCTGGGTCCTGATGGACTTCATCCTAGGGTCTTCAAAGAGGTGGCTAATGAAGTAGTAGATGTGTTGGTGTTAGTTTTTCAAAATTCACTAGATTCTGGAAAGGTTCCATCAGACTGGAAAGTAGCAAATATAACCCCTCTATTCAAGAAGGGGAGGAGACAGAAAACAGGTAACTATAGGCCCATTAGTTGATATCTGTCATGGGGAAGGTGTTGGAATCGATCATTAAGGAGGTTATAGCTGGGCACTTCGAAAAACTCAAGGTAATCGCGAATTGTCAGCATAGTTTTGTGGAAGGGAAATCATGTTTAACCAATTTATTGGAGTTCTTTGAAGGAGTAACATGCGCTGTGGATAAAGGGGAGCCCATTGACGTACTGCACTTGGATTTCCAGAAGGCAGTTGAAAAGGTGCCACATAAAAGGTTACTGTGCAAAGTCGAAGCTCATGGTGTAGGGGGTAACATATTAGCATGGATAGAAGATTGGCTGGCTAGCAGCAAACAGAGAGTATGCATGAATGCGTCTTTTTCTGAGTGGCAGGATGTGATGAGTGGGGTCCCGCAGGGGTCTATGCTGGGGCCTCAACTTTTTACAATTTATATCAATGACTTAGATGAAGGGAATGATGGCATGATAGCTAAATTTGCAGATGACACAAAGATAGGTAGGAAAGTATGTTGTGAAGAGGACAGAAGGAGGTTGCAGACCCACATAGATAGGTTGAGTGATGGGCAAAAGTGTGGCACATAGGGTATAATGTGGGAAACTGTGAAGTTGTTCACTTTGGCAGGAAGAATAAAAAAGCAGAGTATTACTTAAACGGAGAACATCTACAGAATTCCGGGGTGCAGAGGGATCTAGGTGTTCAAGTGCACAAGTCACAAAAAGTTAGTATGCAGGTACAGCAAGTAATAAAGAAGGCTAATGGAATGCTATCCTTTATTACGAGAGGAATTGAAAATAAAAGTAAGGATGTTATGCTTCAGTTATACAGGGCATTGGTGAGACCACATCTTGAATACTGCGTGCAGTTTTGGTCTCCTTACTTAGGGAAGGATTTAAATGTGTTGGAGGCGGTTCAGAGGAGCTTTACTGGATTGATACCTGGAATGAGCAGGTTGTTTTATGAGGAAAGGTTGGACAGACTGGGCTTGTTTTCACTGGAGTTTAGAAGAGTAAGGGGAGACTTGATTGAAGTATATAAGATCCTGAATGATTTCAACAAGATGAATGTGGAAAAGATGTTTTCTCTTGTTGGTCAGTCCTGAACTCCAGGGGCACTGTTTTAGTTTAATTTAGTTTAGAGATACAGCACTGAAACAGGCCCTTCGGCCCACCGAGTCTGTGCTGACCATCAACCACCCATTTATACTAATCCTACACTAATTCCATATTCCTACCACATCCCCACCTGTCCCTATATTTCCCTAACACCTACCTATACTAGGGGCAATTTACAATGGCCAACTTACCTATCAACCTGCAAGTCTTTGGCATGTGGGAGGAAACCGGAGCACCCGGAGAAAACCCACGCAGACACAGGGAGAACTTGCAAACTCCACACAGGCAGTACCCAGAATTGAACCCAGATCGCTGGAGCTGTGAGGTTGCGGTGCTATCCACTGCACCATTGTTTTAAAATTAGGCGTTCGCCTTTTAGGACACTCTCTGCCTCAGAAGGTGAGGTGGTGGAGGCGGAGTCATTGAATATTTTTAAGGTGGACGTAGATAGATTCTTATTAGGCAAGGGAATCAAAGGTTATCGGGAGTAGATGGGAGTGTGGAATTAAAAACACAAATAGATCAGCCATGATCTTATTGAATGGTGGAGCAGACTCGAGGGACCGAATAGTCTACTTCTGTTCCTAATTCGTATCTTTGTATGTTTGTAACATTCGGGTGGGGAAAGACCTGTCTCCAGCCCAGGACCCAGTGGAGAGCTGTTTAAATTTGTGTAAGCCCTCCCGAAATTTGAGGAAAGGGACGTAGAGGTATTTTTCAATTCTTTTGAAAAGATAGCCAGACAGATGAAATGGCCAGAGGAAAGCTGGACACTGCTTTTGCTAAGCAGGTTAATGGGCAGAGCTCATGACCTTTATCCCATGCTTTCTGAGGAGGCTTCTGCAGATTGAGAAGGCAAAAAAGGCTATTCTCGCTGCTTATGAGTAAGTCCCTGAAACAAACAGGCTGAGATTTCGGAACCTCCGGAGACAGTCTGGGCAGACTTATATAGAATTTGAGAGGGTAAAGCAAATTTATTTTGATCATTGGATGCGGGCACTAAAGGTAGGGACCATGTTTGAGAATCTTGTGGAAACTAATTGTCCTGGAAGAATGTAAAAATTCACTCCCTCTGTTAGTAAGAAACCATGTAGAGAACCAGAAAGTTTCAACAGCCGAAATCACTGATGATGACGAGCTTGTTTATAAGCCCAAACCCTTTGTCCGTCACCCCTACAAACCTGAGAAGGATAGAAGGTGGGAGAGTGAAAGAAAGGCAAGTAGCTGGGGAGAAGAAGGGACAGGTGGGAATGCCCTGGGACCTCCTCCTCAGGCCAGAAAGGAAGATGCTGAGGGTGGAAGTGAGGCCCACAAGCCTAAGTGTTACCACTGCCACAAGCTGAGACACCTTCGTGCAGAATGCTGGAAGTGGTGGGGTAAACTCATGGGACTTATTGAGGTACACAAAGCCAATGTAGAGAAAGGGGTCCTAACCGAAAGTACGATAGATCAGGTTGCAGCTCTGACTGCAGCTGTAAGGCCAAGTACAAAAAACGCTGTGAGTGCAGGGCACGTGAATAAGATACCTGTGAATCACAGGGAATTTTTGGCAAAAGGAAAAGTAATTCCTTATCCCTCAAGTGAGGCAGATAAATTTATAGTTATACTGAGGGATACAGGAGCCACCCAAACTCTTTTGCTGGGGAAAGGCATAACTTTTCCACCAGAGAGTGCATTGAATGCCAAGATTTTAGTGAATGGTATTGGTGGGGAGTATGTACCCGCACCTTTGTATTGTATATACCTAGAGCGTGGCCTAATGTCTGAACGGTAACTGTAGGAGTTGTCCATAGTTTGCCTGTAGACGGAGTTGAGCTACTCCTGGGGAATGATTTGGCCGGAGCAAAGGTAGTAGCTTCTCCAGTAGTCACGGAAAAACCAAGTGAAGACTAAGAGACAGAACAGTTGCAGGAAAAGGTTCCAGGAATTTATCCTTCATGTGTAGTGACCTAAGCAATGGCTAAAATAGTTCCATTGTTGGAGGTGAAATTGGCACCACAGTCAGGTAGTTGAATATCTGAAACTTTCTTTGAGGATTTAGATAATCTGAAGGAAACATTCAGCAAGTCTTCTCTGAACAAGGCTTAGAAAGCCGATCCAGAGTTAAATAAAGTGGCACAATCAGCTCTAACTGAAGCTGAGGCAAAGGGAGTTCCAGAAGGCTACTATATTAAAAATGGGATTCTGATGAGGAAGTGGAGACCTCCTCACAGACCTGTGGACGAAGAATGAATGGTTGTTCACCAGATAGTGGTACTACCCAAGTATTGCCGGGAAATATTAAGGATAGCACATGAAATTCCGAGAGTGGGATTTGTGGGGATCCGGAGGACCCATTCACATATAAGTCGATATTTTTACTGGCCAGGTCTTTCCAAGGACGTGGTGCAGTTTTGTAAAACGTGCCATGCGTGCCAGATTGTGGGAAAACCGCAAGCTGCCATAAATCCTGCACCTCTAATTCCCATACCAGTTTTTGGGGAACCATTTGGCAGGGTGTTGGGAGACTGTGTAGGACCTTTACCAAAAACAAAAGTGGGACACCAATATATACTTATTATCATGGATATGGCTACCCAGTTCCCAGAGGCCATTCCCTTGAGAACAATTTCTGCCAAGGTAGTGGTAGAGAAGTTAACCCAGTTCTTCACTCGATATGGATTACCGATTGAGATTCAGTTGTATCAACGTTCTAATTTTATGTCCAAAATTTTTCAGCACGTTATGGATAATTTGGGTATAACACAGTTAAAGTCTTCAGCATACCACCCACAGACACAAGGTACCATCAGACCCTCTAAAGGATGATCAGGGCATACTGTCATGAATATCCTCATGATTGGGATAAGTGACTGTAATTTGTTTTGTTTGCCACCAGGGATTCACATAACGAGTGTACTGGTTTTAGTCCTTTTGAATTAGTCCTCTAAAATTAATTAAATAATGGTTTTTAGAACAGAGGGACGAATCTTCTGTGTTAGATTATGATCTGTGTTCTGGAAACAGCTCATGAGAGTGGCTCAGGAACACGTGAAAGCTTTCCAAGCAACCATGAAGAAATAGGCAGACAAGCATGCCAAGGCCCGAACATTTCAACCAGGGATGAGGTGTTATTATTACTGCCTTTGCAGGGTGAACCACTGAAAGCACGGTTCAGTGGTCCATATAAAGTGGTCAAAACAACTGGTAAATTATTTGATTGACACCCCAGATCACCAGAAAAAGAATCAGCTGTGTCATATCAGTATGTTGAAACAATATCATGGTAGTAGGGACGGTGAAGGATGAAAGGGATAGTGAGGATGAGGCAGAAGAAGGCCGAGACAATTCTCAAATTGAAGCCCCTACTATCCAGTTAGCTAATACTGAATTGTTAGGGAGATTGGACGCCATGGGCTGGATTTTAAGGAGCCCTCGACATTGCGATCCATGGTGGAGGGGGAGGAGGGGCCTGAAGATGGCCCCGGTTGAGACCCACCACGGGCCTCGACTCTGACAGTGCCCAGCCTGATAGTACCGGCGGCGGCGAGTCCTCATGACAGTCCCCCCCACCCACCTGCCGCTCGGTGAAGGGACCCCAATTTAAATATTTAAAATAATTAAATTAATGAATCTCACTTCTCCTCCTGAAGTCCCGCCGCATTCTTCAGCCCGGCGGCTGGCACTGCCGCACCTTCAGATCCCCATCCGGGGAAACGAGGCGGAACACTTGGGGGGGGCGCGGTGGAGGAAGGTTTATCAGTGCAGGAGGCAGAAGCACGGGGTTAAATTAGCCTCATGGATGTAGAGGTTGGTGGGAAGGGTTGAAGTTGAATGTTTGTGCAGTTTGGGGGTGTGGGGGGAAGGTCAGATGGTAAAGGTAAGTGTTTCTGGGGGGGAAGGGCAAATAATTAATTTAATTGTTATTGCAGAGGTGGGAGAGGGGCAAAAGAGATGTTTTTATTTAATTTAATTCAATTTAGAATTCTGTGTGTTTTTTAAGAAGACTGAGAAAAAGGATTTTCTGTGAACATTGAATGCTGAAACTTGGTGTTTGAACTGAGTGGGACAGACTGCAAGACACCTGTTTCAAACAACAGCAAGGCAAATGACAGGTCACATGACTTGATTGTTAAGAGTTTCAGTTTTGCTTCTGGATTGTAAAAGACCAGTGAACTGGACAGGCAGGAGGCAGAACAAACTGACTGGGACGTGCTTTTTGCAGACCCGAGAAAAGACCTCCCCCTGAAAAGGAAGGCTTGCCTCTCTTGTAAAAAGAAATTCTACATTTGAGGTGGTGGCTGTGGTCTGCCTGGTGAGAAAAAATAGACCCCTGAAGAGGAAAAGACCCAGGAAAACAGGAGTTGCTGCTCTCTGTAGAGAAAGGCTCTTTTGCTGAGGAAGCACTGCATTTTAAAAGGTAGCAGATTCCTATTGTCTCCAGTCTCTGAAAAATCTCTGCCTCCGGAGTGATTCCTGTTGCCTCTTATGTTTTGGGAGATCCTAAAAGCTCAAGAAAGCTTCTATTGCTAGACTGCTATTTAAAAACCAAAGTAGATCTGTTGCTACACCCTTTGCTGAAAGATCTGTGTGATGCCTGCTGAAGACGAAGTGCCGTGAACACTTACCCATCACAGACTGATCATCGAACTCGCCTGAAGAGAGTTTGAGTGGCATCTGACTATTCGACTCTAGGATACCTCATCGACAGAGAAATATCCTACCAGAGCGTGACAATCTAATTATTTTATTATGCCTAAGAACAGTTGTAAACTAAAATCATAGAATCATAGACTGGTTACAGCATAGAAGGCCATCCAGCTCGTGCTGGCTCTCAGCAAAAATAACTCCGCTAATTCTACTCACCTGCCCTTTCCCCATAGCCCTGCAATTTTTTTCTCTTCAAGTGCTTATACAATCCATTTTTGAGAGGCTGAAAGCCATTTTGATTAATGAACCAGTGTTGGCTGCTCCAAATTTCACGAAGCCCTTCAAGGTGGCAATTGCTGATAGTAACCTGGGGGTCAGTGCAGTTCTATTACAAGACAACGAATCAGGCATAGAAAGGCCAGTGGGATACTTTTCCAAAAAGCTAAATTGACACTAAAAGATATTCAACAGTGGAAAAAGAAACCCTCGGCTTATTACTAGCTCTTAAGCATTTTGAGGTCTATGTCCGCCACAACTACAGAGAAACACTGGTATATACTGATCATAATCCTCTAGCCTTTGTGGAAAAATTCAAAAACCAGAAAGCCAGACTACTCCAATGGAGTTTACTATTGCAAACTTATCACTTAAAGATTATCCACATTGCAGCAAGAAATAATGTGATTATGGATGCTTTGTCTAGGATTTAACTTTGCTTTGAGTTATCCGAGTGTAAAGATGGTACAAAGCAGAACTGTATTAGCTACAGGTAAAGAGTGAATGAGTATGAGTGTGAAAATGTGTTTAAAAATATTTTTCATCTGTTTTTTCCCCCACTCTTCGTAATGAAAGGCATTTGAAAATGGTTTTTCATTCCTCCAAGGATTTTTTGTTAAGTATTTTTTTGAGGACTAATGTATTTTCGAATTATGCATATTGTTTTATTTGGGAAAACTGAAAAGGATTCCATGGATACTTTTTTTTCACAGGGGTCATTGAAATGACACTGAGAGGTCTAGTTTGAAAACAACATTTACTGGAAGTCATCTGTCTTCAGATAAATACCAAGCAGGGGCTTTTTGACTTGAGATGTTTAGAGAAGTGGCAGATCAAGATTTATAGGGGTCAGGAGGCTTGACTCTTGAGATATTGTTTTTGGTTTCGCTTTGGACAGTGTATTGGGGTGTGAACTGTTTCGAAGGCAGTTGGAGTAAACCAGCCAAGAAAGCAGTGACCATCAACACCTTCTTCCATCTCTTTGAGAACTTTTTGAGAATCAACTGTAAGAAATAGAGAAACTGATGCTGCAGTTCTCCTGGAAAGCCTGCCAGAAAGCCCTGTTCCGTTTCCCGCACCTCTACCCTCACCCCTTCCCCTCCCTCCCAGAACCGTGACAGGGTTCCCCTTGTCCTCACTTTCCACCCCATCAGCCTCCATATCCAAAGGATCATCCTCCGCCATTTCCGCCACCTCCAGCGTGATGCCACCACCAAATACATCTTCCCCTCCCTTCCCCTGTCAGCATTCCGAAGGGATCGTTCCCTCAGTGACACCCTGGTCCACTCCTCCATTACCCCCACCACCTCGTCCCCTTCCCATGGCACCTTCCCCTGCAATCGCAGGTGGTGTAATACCTGCCCATTTACCTCCTCTCTCCTCGCTATCCCAGGCCCCAAACACTCCTTTCAGGTGAAGCAGCGATTTACTTGTACTTCTTTCAATGTAGTATACTGTATTCGCTGCTCACAATGTGGGAGACCAAACGCAGACTGGGTGACCGCTTTGCTGAACACCTCTGCTCACTCCGCAAGCAGGACCCCGAGCTTCCGGTTACTTGCCATTTCAACACTCCCCCCTGCTCTCATCTCTGTCCTGGGATTGCTGCAGTGTTCCAGTGAACATCAACGCAAGCTCGAGGAACAGCATCTCATTCACCGATTAGGCACACTACAGCCTGCCGGACTGAACATTGAGTTCAATAATTTCAGAGCATGACGGGGCCCTCCATTTTACTTTTATTTTCAGTTATTTTTTTAATATATTTTTGTGCTTATTTTATTTAATCTTAGTTTGTTCAGTTTGCTTACCCACTGTTTTTATTCATGTTTGTACTTGCGGCTGTTCAACCTACAGTCCATTAACACCCTATCTGCACTAATGCTTTGTCTTTCAACACTCATTAACATATTGTTTGCCTTTGCTTCATGACCTTCTGGTCAGCTATTCTGTGACCTTGTCCTATTTACACCTTCTCCTTTGTTATCTCTTGCCCCAACCCCACTTTACTTGCTTATAACCTTTCACATTTCTCATATTTGCTAGTTTTGAAGAAGGGTCACTGACCTGAAACTTTAACTCTGCTTCTCTCTCCACAGATGCTGCCAGACCTGCTGAGTATTTCCAGCATTTCTTGTTTTTATTTCAGAAACCCCTGTTGTCGCATTTCTCCTGGAAATCCTGCCAAACTGATCTTCAACATCACCTGAAAAGAACTGTTCTAGAAAGATCCCAGTGACAGCCGTCTATGCATATTTGGGATGCCAAACCAAAAAGGGACAAACTGACATCTTTCCATGTCTTCTCTTTTTTCTTCAAGAATTAGCAAGTATTTAGCCAAAGTATTCTTTTTTGACTTTTTTTTGTAACCAAGCTCTAAAAAGAAAATCTCTATTCTTTTCAGTTAACCGGTGTGTGTGTGTGTGTGTGTGTGTGTGTGTGAGGGGCTAAGGTAAAAGGAAACTTTCATATTTCACGCTGTGTGTTAATGATTTGCTTCCTTACTGGTTATGTCTTGTTTTATAATAAACTGATAATTTTGTTGTTTATTAAAGAAACCTGGTTGGTGTATTTTATTCTGGAATAAAGAGTAGAGTCTATGATTGACCTTATCGGTAACTGGGTAAACATTGAAATATATATTGTGACCTGTGGAGAAGTGGAACTAGAAAAGACAGTGCACTCCTCCCACCTTGGTCGTAACAAGACATAGAAATCAATCTCTATCAATTAGTTTGCAACAGATCCAGATGAGACGAGGAAAACTCCCAATGGTGAAAAGCAATGAGAACTAGAGATCCAGTCCTGTTTCTCTCAAGTAAGAGCACAAGACCGCCATCATCAACTGAGTTTACTGCATATCCCAACTATACTGTTGTGCTCCCATTTTGCTGCTGCATTACCCCTGCTCCAAGACAGAATGGCAGCAGGCATATAGTTTATGCAGCAGTAGGGTAGGAACAGCTATAATACATCAATATATACAGTAAGGTCAATTACTACAGAAGTTTCATACTCTTGCTGCCACTAACCCATGACTACCATTATTCTGCCAAACTTAAGAGCCACCACTTCACTGCTACAGATATACAGTTAGTTGTTTTTGTTTCATATTCTGTGGCTGGGTTCTCCAAGTCTGATGTTCCAGCTCTACTCCTTAAGTCTCATTTCCCCTTATCAGAACTGCACGGACTTATATTACTTGCCAGGTAAACATGATGCTTTTGGAGATAATACGTAAATGCAGTATTCTAAGTGACCATGGTCCTTGCAATACATATTTGGCATTTATTTAGGCTATTACAATCTCAAAAAAACCCTGCAAGGAACTGTAACAAAAGACACCTTTTAAAAAAAGTAAAAAATAGACTTTGTAGCATTTCCTTGCTAAAGGCCTGGGTCCATTCTACATTTTAACCCTGTCACTGTGGCATTTTTGGTGTTTCTTTATAGGGTGTTGTTACGACCAAGATTAGAGAAAGGTACTGTCTTTCTCTAGTTCCACTATTCCACCGGTCACAACATATATTTAAATGTTTTACCCAGTTACCGATACGGCCAATGATATACTTTATATTAGTTTCAGAATTAAAATCCACCAACCAGGTTTCTTTAATAAACAACAAAATTGTTGATTTATTATAAAACAAGACTTATTTGATAAAAGTACAGAGCTTATTAACACACAGTTTGAAATATATCTATCTTCCTAAAATAACCTAACACACACACACACACACACACACACACACAGTTAAAGAAGAAAATAAAGAAAAATTTAAAAACTGACTCTGCAGAGATCAACTTTAATAAGAAATACTTTGGCGAAGTTACTGTCAATTCTTGAAGAAAAAGGATAAGATATGGAATGTTCCAGATGGTCTGTGGTCTTGCGTCAGGGTACACGTAGACGGCTGTCACTGGGATCTTTCTGGAGCAGTTATGTTCAGGAGACACAAGGAGTAGTCTTGCAGCTTTTCGGAAGTATAACTGCATCCGTGGTTTCAGCTATCACACTGGATTCTCAGAAGATTTTTCAAAACAGGTGACAAAGGATGATTTGGGTGGCTTCTCTCTTAGCAGGCTATACACCAACTGAGCATTCAAACAGTCCCAGCCGAAATCAGAAAGCCAAAACTCCTGACAACCATAAACCTAGACATGCGACTTCTCTGTAAACAACTTCAATAGCCAGCAAGGCTCCTTATGTTTATTTAGCACTTCACTGTCTCTTCAGTAAGTTTTTTTTTAATCCAAAGTGTTCTTCCAGTAACCTTTAAAAAAAGCCAAATCCAGGCATCTCCTCAGTCTTTCAAATGAACCAATTTTCACCATCTTTTAAACATGAGTCCTCAAAGAAATATTAATAATGGAATATTGCCTAACAGAAACCTTTCAACAGATACACTGACTAAGAAAAGAAATATTAGGCAATGCAACATTTATCTCTATGAAGCAGTGGTAACAATTTCAGAATCCTATATAATTTTTTTTAATGGAATTTAATTTTGTCGGTCACCATAATCCAGTAGCTCCGCACAAAACTGTAAAAAAGGAAAGTAAACCAAAACATTCATTAGACTCTAAATTTATCTCCTATTGTGTATCTTTTTTCTTCTCAACACTCCTTCAAGCTCAAACTGTCCCAGCCTCATGTAGCCAATGTTTTTTATGTAAAATGCAGTACAGAGCATTTGTGCGTGATTCAATTGCATTAGATACTAACCGGCAGGAAGACAGGCAATGAAAGTGAAGCACTGAAAAAAGATTAGCTGAAGAAAATGGAGAATCAAAAATCAAGACCACCACTCTAGTCAGAACATGTTTGAGATCTTCCCCTAAAATTGGGACTGTTGAAAGGTGCCACCAACTTTGAATTTATTATATACAAAACAAATTATTCATTAAAAATTAATATGCTCTAGAAAGTGTTTTTCTAAAGTGCGCATGCTGTTACAAACTCAGAACCAGTTCCTTTGAACAGGATATTGCTAGCAAACCAGTGTTAAAACCAATCGTAGCTTCACTACAGAAGGGGGCATGGCAGAAATGTTTTCTTCGACCATCCAAGTAATTAGAGATTGAGATGCCTTCAACCCTTGACAGTTGTCTACCTTGCTTGAATAATGCTCCTCAGAAATAGTGCATAGAATTCATGAATATACTTTCCTACTACCACTTAGCAGCTCAGCTTCATTTGCAGACATTTTGCACATTCTGGAAGTGTCCCAATCTCTAAATTCCGGTCCACCGAAGGTAAAATTCCAGCCAAAGAGACTAGGTGGGGGTGGGGGGCTCCAGGTACATAGACCATTAAAATGTCATGAACAGGTACAGAAAATAAAAAATGCTAATGGAATGCTGAACTTTATATCTAGAGGGCAAGAGTACAATGGGATAGAAATCATACTTCAGCTATACAGTCCTGTTTAGATCACACCTGGAGTACTGTGAGCAGTTCTGGGCACAACACCTTAGGAAGGAAATACTGGCCTTGGAGGGAGTGTAGCATAGATTTTCCAGAATGATACCTGGACTCCAAGGGTTATGTTATGAGGAGAGATTATACAAACCCAGATTGCATTCCCTGGAAATTTAGAAGGTCAAAATTTTCAGGATATTAAGGGGAACAGATAGGGTAGTTCGAGAGAAACTATTTCCGCTGGTTGGGGAGTCTAGGGCTATGGTGTATAGTCTAAAAATTAGAGCAAGCCCTTACAGCAGTGAAATTACGAAACACTTCTATACACAAAGGGTGGTAGAAGTTTGGAATTCTCTTCTGTAAATGGCAAGTGATGCTAAATCAATTGTAAATTTTAAATCAGAGATTCCAAAGATATTAACGGATATGAGGAAAAGGCCTCATGGCGTTAGGTCACAAATCAACCATGATCTCATTGAATGGCAGAACAGGCTTGTGGGGCTAAATGGACTATTCCTATTCTTATGTTCCTAAATGTAATTATAATGCACTTAATCTGAGCATTCATGGTTAATTCATCTTCTGTTATCTTCATGGTAGCTATTTTACATAGGTAGTTTACTTTACACTGGAAGTGTAACTTGGTCTAACTTAATCTTGTCCCTTCTTTGGAATTGTCAGTGTATTTTAAATGATTAAAATCGAATTTATAACTAAACATTTTTCAGTAAACTACAATATTGGCAGTCAGCCAGGGATCAATCATCAGGTTTATTTCCTTCTTTCCACAGGCATCCAAAGTTACTGATGAGGCAACTATCAGTAAATTCAAGTCCCTATGCTCTCCAGAGTGCAGTCAGGAACCTTCCTTCTCTGTCAATGACTGGGTAATAGGATAAAAAGGAAACATCCTTCTGGAAATCACAAAGAAGCATTATAAAATCAGATGATTGTTGCAGCAGAGAGAAATTTGGGTTAGGAAGCAGTGACCAGAAATTGGGGGCAGACGTATGCCTTTATGGTATGTTAGCCCACCACTAACCAGCTACGCATTGTAAGTTATAAAATTAGAAAATGCTAGAAATACTCAGCAGGTCTGGCAGCATCTTTGAAGAGAGAAACAGAGATAACATTTCAGGTCGATGACCCTTTGTCAGAACTTGGAGTGCTTAGAGATGTAAAAGTTTTTAAGCCAGGCAGGGAAAGGAGGCAGGAGAGGAAATCAGGTTCTGCAGGCGGGATGTATGGGAGAGAAAAGGGGTGAGAGCAGAAATGCGGGAAATGGAACGGATATGGTTGAGGGCCCTGTCAACCACGATGGCAGGGAATTCTCTGTTGAGGAAAAAGATGCGATGGAGATGGAGAAACTGGGTCAATGAAATAGAATCCATACAAGAAGAGGGGTGTGAGCAAGTGTCATTGTGGGAGTCCATCAACTCTCAGAACTATAATAGGGTTCCCCTTGTCCTCATCTTCCACCCCATCAGTCTCTGCATTTAACGGATCATTCTCTGACATTTCCACCACCTCCAACATGATGCCTCACCAAACACATCATCTCTTCCCCTCCCAGTCTTCCTAAGGGATCATTCCTTCTGTGACACCCTTGTCCACTCCTCAATCACTCCCTCCCCTTCCCAGAGCACCCTCCTGTGCAAGCACAGCAGATGCAGCACCTGCCTTTTTACCTCCCTTCTCACCGTCCAAGAACCCAAACACTCCTTCCAGGTGAAATAGCAATTTATTTGTACTTCTGTCAATTTATTGTACAGTATTCGCTGCTCACAACATGGTCTCTTCTACAACGTGGTGACCAAACACAAACTGGGTGACGGCATTGCGGAACACCTCTGTTCAGCCAGTAATTGAGACCTGGAGTTTCCAGTCACCTGTCATTTTAATTCTCTGCCCAACTCCCACTCTGACGTCTCTGTCCTCGGCCTCCTGTGGTGTTCCGATGAAGCTTAATGTAAGCTTGAGGAAAAGCACATATTTCAATTAGGCACTTAAAACCCATTACATCTTTACCTTTTCCCAGTTCTGATGAGGGATCATCGACCTGAAACATTAACTCTGTTTATCTCTTTCGATGCTGCCTCACCTGCTGAGCACTTCTGGCATTTTCTGTTTATATTTCAAATTTCCAGCTTCCGCAGCATTTTGCTTTTGAGGTAGTTGAGGTTATTCAGCTCACTGTAGCTTGTTTTTTCCATTGTTCTTTTGTAGAATGCGAGTGTTGCTGGCAAGGCCAGTATTTGTTGCCCATCCCAAATTGCCCTCGAGAAGGTGGTGGTGAGCCTCCTTTTTGAACTGCAGCAGTCCATCTGGTGTAGGTACACCCACAGTGCTGTTAGTTCCAGGTTTTTGACCCAGAAACAGTGAAGGAACGCCGATATAGTTCCAAGTCAGGATGGTGTGTTGTTTGGAGGGGAACTGGTGGCTGCTGGTGTTCCCATGTGCCAGCTGCCCTAGTCCTTTTAATTAGTAGAGGTCGTGGGTTTGGAAGATGCTGTCAAAGGAGGTTTGGCGAGTTGCTGCAGGGCATCTTTTAGATGGTACACACTGCTGCAAATGTGCGCTGGTGGGGGAGGAAGTGAAAGTAGAGTGCTAATCAAGCAGGCTGCTTTGTCCTGGATGGTGTCAAGCTTCTTGAGTGTTGTTGGAGCAGCACTCATCCAGGCAAGTGGAGCATAATCCATCACACTCCTGACTTGTGCCTTGTAGACAATGGACAGGGTTTTGAGCATCAGCAGGTGAGTTACTTTCTGCAGTATTTCCAGCCTCTTGTAACCACAGCATTTATACGGCTGGCCCAGTTAAGTTTCTGGTCAATGGTAACCCCCAGGATGCTGATGGTGGGGATTCAGCAACAGTAATGTCTTTGAACATTAGGGGAGACGGTTAGATTCTCTCTTGTTGGAGATGGTCATTGCCTGGCAGTTGTGTGGCACGCATGTTATTTGCCACTTATTAGCCCAAGCCTGGATATTGTCCAGGTCTTGCTGCATACAGGCATGGACTGCTTCAGTATCTGAGGAGTCGCGAACAGTACTAAACATTGTGCAATCATCAGCGAACATCCCCACTTCTGACCTTATGATGGAGGGAAGCTTATGGATGTAGCAGCTGGATTTGAACTCATGTCTCTGGAGTGTTAGTCTGGGCCACTAGTCCAGTAACATTACCGCAATGCTACCATCCCCCGCAGAAGTGGGTGCTAGGTCTTCACTGGAGTTATCTAATTTAGCTCCAGTCCCAATATTAGTTTTGTAGCCAGCTCTCTCCATTCCCCTCTCCCCATCCTCCTCCAGCCTTTGACCATTCCAGCTTTGACCTTTACTTTTTCCTCACTACCTCCCATCCGCACTTCTCTCCTTCCACCTCCCAATCCCTCTATCCATCCCTGCTCTCTCTCCCTCTCTCTTTCCTGCCTCCATCAGCATGTACCTGGTTGGGGTATGCTCACTACTTCTCATCCTAACTTCAACATAAACTACTCACTTGTTTGTGCGACATTCCCCATTTGCCTCGATCGGAGACAGCCCCCACTTCAACTGAGACTCAACTGAGACTCAACTGAGGAATTTCTGTCAGGCAATTCCCTCGCTCACATGACAACAACAGCACTTCAGCCCCAGCCCCAGCCCCAGCCAACCCCCGCGGCACGTGCACCTCCCCCCACGAGCTCGCCTTCCATTTCAAACTGACAGGAAGAGGGCGGGAGGAATCTACGGTCAGAAAGGCGAAGTGGCTCAAACTGATTGGCTGAACCCGCAGCCAATAGAGTCAGGGTTCTCGGGAGCTACCTGATGACCGATTGGCTAACACCGCTGTCAGTTAGAGTTTCCTTTGCACTTCCGGCTGATGCGAGACAAACACTGACGGGAGGTAGGCGGAGGTGATAGGCGACGGTACCGAGCTGTAGCTATGGAAGCGCTGGACAGCGACAGCAGCGATCCCCTTCACTGGGATACTAAGCTCAGTGAGCTCAATCTGTCGACGGGACAGTGCGAAGCCTTTTATACAACGGTAGGACTAGGACTTGCACGATTGACTGGAGATGTGGGCCTGGGTTAATTCCGTCGGTTTATCTACAGCTGTTCCCGGTTCTGCGACTCTCGGTGTCTGGAGTTGGGTTTTGTCAGTCCCTAGGCTTGTTTTGCTCAGGAAGGGATTTTTAACATTGGGTGATATCACTTCCAGTGGTGGGGCAGTGTGAAAACATCTTTGAAATTTGTCAATCACGTTCCAAAAGTTTACCCCCCACCTTCCTTCTTGCTACTTGGGAGTTGTGCTGGATGTTGGTTTTGATACGACCTGGGGCAGAGTCCCATTTGGAAGATGATGAGGTGCCCCTTGGCATCCAGTGGCAGTGCGTTGTGGAGTTGTCATTGTACCTGGCAGGCTTTAAACAAGAGTTTGTGGCCAGGCTTTCCTCCAAATCTGTGCCTGCCCAATATGACAACCCAAGTTATCATTGGAGGTGCATGGTTGGTTGATTCATTTCTAAGTTTTGCATCTAGATTTCTTGTTGTTCTGTCCAACATTCTTCCCTTAGCCCATGCTGCTAAAAATCAAATGAACTGGTCATTCATCTTATTGCTTTCTCAATTTTCTAGTTAATTGTAGATGCAATATGGTGGATCAATGTACTGTTGTTAATTAACATAAACTTGTTACTCCTTTGGGGTTTGGATCTGCCATATAGTGATTTGCATGTTGTTTTCCCTCCATAGTACCAATGAAAATCTTATAACTAGGCTTTGTTATTTGAGAGTAAATGGGTCAACAAGGTGAACAAATGTGTTTGCTTTGACAAGATAGTGTTTTGTGAGAACTTAAGCAATGTAATATAATTCTTTTCTTGCATTCTGAAAATTATTGTTTGAAAATTGGGTATTTTTGATTTTATTTGCATGAGGGAGAAATTGCTTAACTGGGGAGGGGCAACCATCCAAATTATTCAAGATCTTTGTTAACTGAGGGAGTGGTTAGAATGTGGAACTCTCTTCCATGTGGAATAACTGAGGCGAATAACAGATACATTTAAGGGAAAGCTAGATCAAGCAATAGAAGGATATGCTGATTACGTAGGAGGAGACTGGTATGAAGCATAAACACTGCCATAGACCAGTTGGGCCAAATGGCCTGTTTCTGCTGTAAATTTTTCGTAAGATACAGTTTCTAGTTGTAAGCATACTGCTGGGTCCATTAAGTCTGAAGAAGCACTTAACATTGCCTTATAACTGGGAACAAGCTAATGAGTAGTTATGATTTGGCTATTTGATGTGGTTTTATGTTTAGTCTCTTTGTGGCACTAGATGCCTGGACTTATATCTGTCAAAACAAGTTTCTGGAACTGGGTAACTCAGGTAACAAAGAATCTGTGTGCATTGGGGCTGCTTTATGCCACTTGCATGATTGAGAACCTATGTCAATTTTGGAGAAATCTTCAAGTTGTGGCATATTGCACACAAATGTATTGAGCTGAAGGAAGGGGAATAAGGAATCTGAGTAAAAATGGGGGAGTAACATTAATGAAGAGCTGTATAATATTGAAAAAATAAAAGGTGAATAGATGCTGATTGAGGCAAATTAGTGAATGATTAAATGAAGAAAGCCAGCTGCAGGACTGAAAAAAGTGTTGAGTTGGTTAGCATCAGTAGTTGGGTGCCAGAATTATGAACTCTGATCGATAGAATTGTCTAATATCTAGCAGAAAGGATTGAACCATTACTTCAAGCCCAATCAGGCTTTACTATTGGCCATGATGAATGCCCTATGTGGATATTTCAACTTGCTACATTTGCAATTGTCAAGATTATATTGCTAATGTAATGACCGAGAAACTAGAAAAGAAGCGGAAGTAGAAGAAAACCGGGCATGCCAGGTCCAGATTATGCCAGTGCTGAGAACTGCTCAAGCTCTACAGAGATGGGTGGCACAGCAACTAATAAATTTAAATACATCTGGATTACAAGAGTTTAAAAGAAAAGTCTTACTGGGCCTTGGTAATCAATAGGGTCTTGGTGAGACCAAACCTGGAGTACTGTGTACAGTTTTGGTCTCCAATCCTAAAGAAGGATATACTTGCCTTAGAGGGAATGTAACAAAGATTCACCAGACTGGTTCCTTGGATGAATGGATTGTCCTATGCAGAAATACAGATTAGGCCTGTATTCCCAAGAGTTTAGAAGACTGAGAGGTGATCTCATTGAAACTTATAAAATGCTTGAGGGGCTTGACAAGATAGATGCTGAGAAAATGTTTCTCCTTTCTGGTGAATTTAGAACATGAGGTCAGCCATTTAGGAGTGAGATGAGGCGGAGAAATTTCTTCACTCAGAGATATGGATCTTTGGAATTCTCTACCCCAGAGGGCTATTGACATATTGAACAGATTTTTGGGTACTGAAGGAATCGAGGGATATGGGAATAGTGTGTGTGAAGTTGGAGTTGAGGTAGAAGATCAGCCATGATCTTGTTGAATGGCAGAGCAGACTCAAAGGGCCGAATGGCCGACTTCTCTTATTGTGTTATGTTCTTGTTTGTCAGTACAGAAGCATCCAACTGGTCCTACCGGTGTTTATTTTCTTACCCTTGGAGGGAGGTTGAACAACGTCAGATTTGCCAGTCTACGTCACCCTGGTATCCACTTTTGTGCCACTTTGCACCATGAGTTATATTGTAATCAACACTCCAAAGCTGAGGATTGGGATGGACTAGTTGAACCACTTCTACAATGTATCACATTTCAAAACTATATTTGCACGAAGTCCTTGTCCTGGTGCCGGTTATTACCAACAGGTTAGCTAAATGTGTCCTGCATTGGTGTTAGTTATGTTGCTTGCGTTGATTGCTTATTGGTAGTTCTCAACTCACGTGATCTCATTGTCATCGGCATCTGTGACGATGGGGAGAATGGGATGGTGGCTTACTTGGAAACGTTTTGCCTAGGGGGACCTTCCTTTCAGAGTTCAGCCCTACAGTCTTGGCAGGTGAGGGTGTGCTTCCTTTTTCAAAGTGGTCACCAGGTCTTTTGTCGGGGAGGAAGAAGGGAGGAACAGTCATAAAGCACTCATTTACTACTGGTTTAATTCCCTTCCCTGTGCCCCACATCCACCCTTTCCATTCACTTCCTGCAAGGAGAAAATTGTCAAAAAGGATTGTCATGTTGATGCTAGACTCATTGGAAAACTTTGTTCCCACTGCATGTGTCTTGTGGCCTCTGATAACTCAAGAATGAAATACAGTTTTATAACTGCTGAGCACTGAAATGTTGTCATATATGTTCACTGTGCAGCTGCTCCACCTTTGCCTTTACCGGGTTAATGGATTGGAATTTGGATTTGTTTCTCAGTTTTTTATTTGTGATGACTAATTTGGTTCTGGAGTCATCATATGTAAGCAGAACGATTTTTTATAAAAATGCCAGTGTGAACAGGGTGCAGAGGGCGTGTTGAAATGGCATTTAATTCCCCTCATTTAAGAGATAGCAAGGACTGTACCGGTCAGAAGTCAAAGTATTACTGATAATCAAAGATGCTCGTTTATGGTGACTAAGTCAGGTACAGTTTTCATTAAATGGAACTCTAAGTTTTGTCAGTATATTGGATATTGAACTCTCTAATTACATCTTTTTTCAGTCATGATAATAAATCAGTGGCCTTGTTAACTTTTTTTATTTTGCAATTCCTATAGTAATCAATGTTAAGCATGGCAAACCACACAATAGCTTGTTTTCAGAACTACAGTAACTGCAATCGCTATTAAGGAATGGATTTCAAGGATTCTGATATATATTTGGTAAAGTTTGCTCCTTTTATTTTATACAGTGAAATGAGCATTGTACCTCATGCTTTTTAGAAGAGAAACATATAACCCGTGATCCAATATCGGTGTAACTGCTATAATGAACAGTTCTGTTTGTCACGTGTTTAGTTTTTGACCTCTTGTAGTAGTATATAGTTTTTTCATATGCGAGATTCATGATAAGCAGCTGAGTGAGTTTTGCTTACATATTCTGTCTGGTTCAGCATCACCAGTCACTTGCGTAAGCAGAGCTTGCTTCCCCTACAATCCAGGGTGTATCCATTTACTTTAATATCTGTTTAAATTATTCCCTAACCTCAGGAATTGTAACAGAATCTTTGCGACATATACTGGGTACTGCAATATTATACATGCTGCTATGTACATTTTTCTGTCTTCACAGAAGGCAGACTGTAAACCATTTTTATCGAGCTGAGACACAACTGAAAGCAACCAAGTTTATTCAGAAAATAAAATGACAGAATATAGTTTTCAAAATATAATGCATCAATTTCCTCATTCATTAAAATAAGTATGCATCCTTACTGCCATTTTCAAGCTGACTACCCCCAAGTTAATTGATGCTGAGCTTTGTTACTGGCTGCTTGAATTCAGTCACCCATATCTATGTCCAAGAATATACGAGAGATGGGGCTGATTTTAACTCTGGGTGGTGGAGAAAAACTGGTGGTAGCAGATCACCCATTATACACCCCACCTGCTTGTCAATGGAATGAAAAATCGGCAGGTTGTATAATTAATAGCTAATCAGTTACTGCTAGTTTTCCACCACTGCTGAAAGATGGATCTGCTGTAGAGAGCACTCCACTATACTTCAGTCTGTGTAATTGGAGGTGGGGGTCTCGGAATTGGTTGTCGGAGCTCTCCATCACTGAGAGCTTCAAATTGGAACTATGCTTTGAATTGTGGGGAAATGGCATGTGTGTCATTGTTTAAATAAGTCAGAATGGCTGATGAGCAGCATGGAATGAAAACCATATTTGCCAGTAGCCTTGGAGGCTTGACTGTTCATTTCAACCTGCCAGCTCCTGGGATCTTTCCATTATTTAAAAACTACAGAAACTTCCATGAACAAACTATTTTGACGCTGGCATTTTTTGGGGGTTATTCAGGGACTATTTGATCACCATCGTATGAAAGGCTTCAAAGTGCACACAACAATCTCTTTTGTCAACTAGTTAACATTACAAATTATAATGGAAACCATTTGCATTCTATGTATGCTGTTTTTAAAAATGGAGCTGAAATTGTTGCATTTAACATAGAAATACTATCAATTACCAAAATGCTACAAGCTTTTTATATGCTGGCTTCATGTTAAGTAACTGGTCTAAGTTAGGATAGCTCTAAATTGTGAGCATGCTTCTAACTATTCCTACAAACTCCCCTGAATTATGTACTGTCAGCAAAAGCCTCCCTTGTTAGTAGTAGCTTATATTATCGAGCTTAAAACATTCTCTCAGGTAGTCATCAATCAGTCCATGGCATTTGGAGTTCTATCAAAACCAATAGAAAGACATCTATCGAAATAACATTACCTTCAGTTTCTTTTATGTTGACTGGAAACTTACTGTTTAGCATATTTTAGTTGATGGAGCATCCTCAAATATTTGGATATTCCTATTTTTCATGACCACCTGAGGGTATACAAAGGATTGGTAGAGAAGATATAGGATAGTGGCCAGCCTCTGCAGAATTGCAGCCATCATAAATTAGTGCCTTCAAGAGAGGAGGCCAAGACACTCAATGTGAATGAGGGGTGTTAATTCCTCCCTCATATCTTAATTTAAAATGGGAAGGACGATGTGATGACTGATTTTTAATTACAATTTACAGGTTTTATTTTGAATTGGAACGGAATTAGATTTCTAAACTAAATGTACTTAATGTCAGCCCTGTATTGGTTCCAATACTTAGAACCTATGATGGATATGTGAATTCTGATGCAATTACTGTGTGCCTTCAAAGTTTGCTGCTTTGTGATGCTATGCATGCTGCAAGCCTCTTCAGCTTCAGTCAATGCTGTACCAGATTTCCCTTGTTAGGTTGACTAAAGGAAAATCCTGTATATTTTTCCCTTGGGTTGCACCAGAATATGTTCAATTTCTAAGGAGAGCTGGATCATTACTGGCTTGAGCTGGTTTTATATTGCACTAGCACTGCTGGCTCCTGAACTCAACAGCTGGAGTAAACTTGCATATTTACTGCAGCTGGGAAGAATTTTCTTTTTAATGTATTTTATTGGCTTGTGGTCTTGATACAACTGGCAAGTTCCCTTTGCATCAACATTGGGTTCTTGAAACCCGTGTGTAGGAGCTGGTGGCAGACATTAGCTTATTATAAAAGTCACTTACTTTTCTAGTGATACTTTACAGCAAGAGCTTGTGTTGTTCATGCAGCTTACATGCCCTCATATAGTCACTTTCTATTGTTTTGAAAATATCACCAGATTATCATTAATATTTGCCCTGGCTTTGAATTAAAGTTGGCATTTCCAGTTCTGTCTGAATTTGAATAGTGTTGTATTACATAATTCCTACCTGTGCCCATCTGCCAAGAGAAATTGTAATACCACTCTAAAATGGTGTGTAGGCACTATATAGGGCTTTATATATCATAGACCAAGTCTTGTGATCAATGCATGGAAGTGTCGATCTTCCTGGTGAACTGATGGAAAAAGCATGTGCCTGTGCCATTTTGCTCAGCAGTCATTATTGGAGTTTTGATGTTGCATCATAGCATTAGCACAGAGAAAATGGATAGACATGCCTACAAATACATGCCACGTCATTGAAATAACATCTGCTAGCTCTAGTTCGATTGATGGCAACCAGGAAGACCTAGTGAAAAACAGATTTTCCTTGCCACCAATCTTAAAAGTCTGACATGTTTATGTTAATGTGGCTGCCAGTTGCAGAAGTCTCCCTGTGTGAATGCATTCTTTTTCTTAATCACACACTTGCAAATTGGACGATGTACAAAGTTTATTTAAAAAAAATTATTCTGGCCATTTAAATGTAACTTGATGATCAGAAACTCTGAGTGACTTCTACAGCTTAAAATTTGGGCCAGAAAAGGATCCTTGGCCGGATGAATAATTGTCCTGTAGAAAGTGCACACACTGGTAAATTTGAGTTCTCAATATCTGGTTTGTTGAGGACAATGCTGTTGATGGACTTTCAACTCTTGTATCACCGTACATGTTATTCTGAATATTACCCTTTGTGCAAGATTATACTGTACAGAAAATGGTGACTTTGGGAAACCAGTTACTTTTTTTTAGAAAATATCTTTTGAAAAGATTGGGCTGGAACTTACTGAAACAGGGCAACTTAAGGCATGCCCAGTTTGACACTTTTCTGCACCCTTCAGCTCAGTTTCTTTTGCACCATAACTTTCTGGAAGTGCAAGGCAATAACATTGTTACATGGGCAACAGGGTGGCTGGGACCTTGGTGAATGTTGCGACCAACAGTGTATCTCTTTTAATCACTGAGATTTAAGGATTGAGAAAGAAATGGAGGAATGACAGTGAAAGAGGTAACTTAGATTGGGTGAATTAGTCAAATTAGGTACAGAACAAGAATTCAACTGAGGAAAAGAAAGATTGGATTGAGAGAGAGACAAAGGAAAAGTAAACAAATTAGTTTTGACATTTTTAAAATCTAACAATTAATTGCATGCATGAATGAAATTAAACCATTAAATTGTCAGAGGTTGCTTGGCATGCCATTTACAATTGTTGTTTAAAAAGTACTTGCGCTCTTAACTTTCTGTGGCAAGTTTTTAATGGACATTTAATGTGCAAATCCAGCAAGTTCTTAAAAAGGGGCAGAACGGAGTAAACTGAGCAGCAAGTTCTAGAGGTTTACACATTAATAATGGTGCTAGGCATTAACACGCCATTATTTTTCAGCAAGATCTGACCTATTATTTTAGAAGCACTTTGCTTGACAGTATCTGAATAATGTCAACAAATGAAGCCCTTAAGTTCAACTTGGTTAGGGATCATTCATAGTTAACTGCTTCATAGAATCATAGGAAATTTAAGGCACAGAAAGAGGCCACTTGACCCATCGTGTCTGTGCCGGCCGAAAAACTATCCACCTATTCTAATCCCACCTTCCAGCATTTGGTCCATAGTCCTGCAGATTACGGCATTTGAGGTGCATATCCAGACTCCTTTTGAATGAGTTGAGGGTCTATGCCTCAACTACCCTTTCAGGCAGTGAGTTCCAGACCTCCTCCACCCTCTGGGTGAAAAGGTTTTTCCTCATTTTCCCCCCTCTAATTTTTCTACCAATCACTTTAAATCTATGTCCCCTCTTCACTGACCCCTCTCTGCTAAGGTGAATAGACCCTTCACCTCCACTTTATCCAGGCCCCTCAAAATGTTGTACATTTCAATCAGATCTCCCATCAGCCTTCTCTGTTCCAAGGAGAACAACCCCAGCCTATCCAATCTTTCCTCATAGTTACATTTTTGCAGTCCTGGGAACATCCTCATAAATCTCCTCTGTACCCTCTCCTAGTGCAATTACATCCTTTCTGTAATGAGGTGACCAGAAATGCACACAGTACTCAAGCTGGAAATCTTGTAATCTTGTATTTTTGTGGTGATTTTGAACTGTTTTGGCTGTGAACAGAAGATTGTGCACAGTCACTGTTTTTACAGCTGAATGAATGCTGCAACCCCCCCCCCCCCCCCCCCCACCCCCGAGGCCTGCTTTAGGTCAGGAAAAAGAACCCAACTGAACCACAGAGGACCCGCCACTACTCGACCTGACCCAGCCAAACCCAACCATCCCTTTGCTTACCTTCCTGACACCGAGCCTGCAAGAAGCTGCACGCATGCGCGATGACGTCACTCGCTCACTGCGCAGACTCCGTTTCATCCCAGACTCCTAGTTCAGGTAAGTTTTTATTTTTTTATTTTTAATACTTTACCAGCAGAGCACTTACTGTGTGTGTCCGACCCGACCAGAACCCAACACATGCCATCGGATCCCATCGGGTGCAGGTCGGGTAGCAGGCCTCTATTTTCACCCCCCCCCCCCCCCCCCCCCAGCCCCCAGCCCCATAAGATCTTGGGGAGGAATTGATTAGTTGCAGAGCATTTATATGTTACTTCTGTAATATATTCTTTATGTAATACGCACGGGAAGCATTTATAAGTATACATAAATATCTGATCTCCATCCCTGCATGCATCCTCTGTTCCTAACATCAGTTGACACTGGGCCATAATTTGCTGTAGGAGTGAAGTGTATGGCGTCTGCCATTGGTCAGACTTGCCCTTGCAGGTTTAGGTTTTCAAATTTTTTATGCGGCAAGTCGCTGAAAGTGCAAGCTGATACCCTCGCTGTGAGGGAAACCAGACATCTGGGACCTGATGAACAAAGCAAGCAAGCATGTATTTCCTTATCCAATATGATTGAAGGATTATGAAATTAACAAGGACTGAGAAGGAAGTGTTAAATAGAGTAGCTGAATTCAATGACAAATCAGTTGGAGAAAGAGAGGAAAAGAGAGATTAAATTGGGAAAAGAGATAGAAAGGAAAAGCTTAAAGATTTAAAATTTTATATTTAAAAAAAAAACCTGATGGAATGAGACTTCACACTTGTAATTAATTTTCACTGCCATAGCGGTTGATTAGCAATAATTAATGTTTATCACATTGTTAGAAAGATGCTTGGATTAAAATGGACAAGGCTTAAATTTTTGTGCGGCAAGTTTAGTTTGTATCTATTGTGCAAGTACAGAAAATTTCTGATGTTCAATGATGAGGCAATCAGCAAGATGCCATTTTCACCAAGCTAACCTTAGAGTCGCACATCCCAGGCAGCAACTTGCCAATTTTCTCACTCGACTGCGCATCTGTCCTTGCCTGAAGTTGTTGTAGCATTTACACATGAAGAATGGCGCATGCCATTAGCCTCACTGTTATTTTGCCAGTAAATTATAGGCCTCTGTTTCCTGCTGCCTTGCTTTCCCTCCTCCATCACTATTCGCTGTCTCAGCTGTAAGGCTCTCTACGTTTCTCCACCAACTTGTTTCCCTCCCTGCGTTCTGGAGCTTGCCCTCTAAATCCTCTGTCTTGTAATTTTCCTTCTCAGCCTTCACAGGTTTCCTTTTTAAAAACCCTCCCAACTTTCTTTTCCTTTTTCCCTTCCTGCTCAATGTCTACTGTTCTTCTGCACTACCTTAGTGTTCACAAAGGACTCTAGACATTATTGCTATAACTTGCTTTGGCTAAATGTAGTTATACATTTGATGCAGTTATACCTGTTGACTTCCCAGAAGCAAGTTGGATCTCTTGTACTCCATTTATCTGAGTCAAAGGCAGCATTTTAATTAATGAAATGCTGTTTGTGTCTCTGAAGGCAAAGAATACTGCATTGCAAGATGACTTTGTTTCATATTTGCCAAGGTAATAACAGTGGCAAATGCTTGAAATTGAAAGAAAAATGTCTTCGAGGACTTGGAAAAAATTATATTTTGGAGTGTGGTGGCAGGAAAGAAAACAGGAAGCCATTTGGTGCCAGCAGTGACCCACAAATTGCAATGAGATGAATGACGTTAATTTATTTTTTTTGGTGTTATTCAGTAAGCAAGGAAGTTGGCCAGGATTAAAAATCCCTGCCCATTTGAATAGCGTTATGTTGATCTTCGGAATCCACCTGAATACTGCAAATGCAGATGGGGCCTCGGTTTAACTGCACCCCAGTGCTGTAGCACTCACTGAAGTAAACTTAGTATGAGCCTTTTGTGCTCCTATTTTGTTCTAGTGTTGATTTAGACCAGAAATGTGTCTCTTTTTTTTCTGTCCGCCCTTTGAGTTACCATTGTTTTCTAATGGTGAATCTGTGCTGTTTTTATACTGAATTCAGAATACTGGAAACAAAGTCATTTGGAAGCCGTTATGGAGTATAAGTTCTTGGTACCGCAGATTGAATTTAGAATTTGGGCACTGTGTAATTGGGGAAAAACTTCTCTGTGAACGCTTGTTTGCAGAGGTTGATGAGTAAATGAAAGCCTTGTGCATGCACATAGGAGTGTGAGCAAGCTAAGGATTTTGTTCATAAAGGCTCTTTGAGAAAAAACACTTTATCCACAGATGGTATCCAGATGTGTGACTATCCTTTTTTTATTCAAGCACATACCCAGGAGACATCTAGGCAGACTGATGTCTCGAGTGAATGAATAAGAACTAGTTATTTTTGAGAGTGCTAGACTGTACTATTCTAATTAGCAAATATCTCTGTCATGCAGAGCAAGTCAGTTTATTGAATTACATACAAGATTGTGAGTAAACCTTGCATCTGCAGTAGAGTTTTCTTACTGGGATTCTCAACAGTAACAACAATACTTCACTTTATTATTTTTGAGATATTGGAATACAAAATTCTGCGAGCATATTGTTCTTGGGTTGTGATTAAGTACCTCATTGTTCATTGGAGTCATCAGTCTTTCTTTCACAAGTGAAAATGGAATCTGTCTGCTGGGGTATTCCTATTCTCAATCTGTGCTTTTGGTTGTGGCTTCAATACTGGAGGCTGCTCGTCCTTAATTGTGAAAGGCAACCACTTTTGCTATTGAAAGTGAGGTTATTGCATAACAAGCAGAATGTCTAATCTCTGGCGATGGTGGAGAAGCTACATTGCATGAAAATTCTCTGGCAAATGTTCATTTGATACAGCCTTGAACAATCAATACAATTTTTTGTGCTAACATCTGTTTCCTCAGTTATACAACTCTGAAGGTTGTGGTAATAAGAGCACTTTTTCCCCCCCTCCCCTTCTCATTTTTCACTTTTTCTCCTCCTCTCGAAGACACTATTTGCATTTCTGTAGTCTTTTTCCTGTGTAGGAAAACTGCCAAATGAGATCATCAATGACTGCTTTATATGGCTTACCTTAACACCAGGAGGCCTTTATACACTTAGCCAGAGTTAAATTCTCTGAGAGCATATAAGCAGGCAGCCAGTATTTTTATACATTCATAGGATAGGAGCATCACTGGCAAGGCCAGCATTTGTTGCCCATCCCTAATTGTCCTTAAGAAAGTGGTGGTGAGCTGCCTTCTTGAAACTCTGCAGTCCATGTAGTGTAGATACACTCAGTGCTGCTAGGGAGTGAGTTCCAGGAATTTGACCCAGCGACAGTGATGGAACGGCAGTTTAGTTCCAAGTCAGGATGGTGTGTGGCTTGGAGGGGAACTTGCAGGTGGTGGTGTTCTCCTGCATCTGCTGTCCTTGTTCTTCTAGGTGGTAGAGGTTGTGGGTTTGGAAGGTGTCGCAGGAGCCTTGGCGAGTTGCTGCAGTGCATCTTGTAGATGGTACACACTGCTGCCATCGTGTGCTGGAGTTGGAGGGAGTGAATGTTTTAAGGTAGTGGATGGGGTGCCAATCAAGCGGGCTGCTTTGTCCTGGATGGTGTTAAGCTTCTTGAGGGATGTTGGAATAGCACTCATTCAAGCAAGTGGAGAGTATTCCATCACACTCCTGAGTTGTGTCTTGTAGATGGTGGACAGGCTTTGGGGATATAGGAGGTGAGTTACTCACTGCAGAATATCCAGCCTCTGATCAGTTTTTGTAGCCACGGTATTTATGTGGCTGGTGCAGTTTAGTTTCCGGTCAATGGTAACCCTCAGGATGTTGATGGGAGAATTCAATGATTGTAAACATCAAAAGGAGATGGTTAGATTCTCTCTTGTTGGTGATGGTTATTGCCTGGCACTTGTGCATACGATCTTATGAACATATGAATTAGGAGCAGGAGTAGGCCATTCAGCCCCTCGCACCTGCTCCACCATTTGATAAGTTCATGGCTGATTTGAAAGTGGCCGCAACTCCACATTCCTGTCTGCCCCCCATAACACTTGACTCCCTTGTCTATCAAGAATCTATCTAACTCAGCCTTGAATATATTCAATGACCCAGCCTCTACTGCTGTCTGAGGAAGCAGATTCCACAGACTAACCACCCTCCGAGAAAAGAATTTCTCCTCATCTCCATCTTAAATAGGAGACCCCTTATTTATAAAAGTTCTAATCTCTCCCAAAAGTGGACACATCCTTCCAGCATCCACCTTTAGAACCATAGAAAAGTTACAGCACAGAAAGAGGCCATTCAGCCCATTGTGCCTGCGCCAGCTGAAAAATCTAGCTGCCCGATCTAATCCCACCTTCCAGCACCTGGTCCGTAGCCTTGCAGGTTACAGCACTTCAGGTGCAGATCCAGGTACCGTTTAACTTGTATGTTTCTATGAGATTGCCTCTCATTCTTCTAAATTCCAATGGGTATAGGCCCAACCTGTTCAAACTTTCCTTATAAGATAAACCCCTTCATCCTAGGAATCAGTCCAGTGAACCTTCCCGGAACTGCTAATGCAATTTTATCCTTTCTTAAGTAAGGTACCAAAACTGTACACGGTATTCCAGGTATGGTTTCACCAAAGCCCTGTACAGCTGTAGCAAAACTTCCCTACTTTTATATTCTATTTCCCTTGCAATAAACAACAACATTCCATTTGCCTTCCCAATCGCTTGCTGAGCTTGCATGCTAACTTTTTTTTGTGATTCTTTTACCAGGATGCACACATCCCTCTACCACCGAGTTCTGTAGTGTGTCTCCATTTAAATAAAAGCAAAATACTGCGGATGCTGGAAATCTGAAACAAAAACAAGAAATGCTGGATTCACTCAGCAGGTCTGGCAGCATCTGTGGAAAGAGAAGCAGAGTTAACGTTTCGGGTCAGTGACCCTTCTTCGGAACATTTAAATAATCTGCTTTTCTATTCTTACTGCCAAAGTGGACAAGTTCACATTTTCCCACAGTATACTTCATCTGCCAAATTTTTGCCCATTCACTTAACCAATCTATATCCCTTTTGTAGACTCTTAAGTCCTCGTGACAACTTTCCATCCTATCTGTCTTTGTGTCATCATCAAATTTAGCTACCATGCATTCGGTCCCTTCAAGTCATTGATGTAGATTGTAAATAATTGAGGCACCAGCACTGATCTCTGTGGCATTCCACTAGTCACATCCTGCCAACCCAAAAATGATCCATTTGTCCCTACTCTCTGCATCCTGTTGGCTAACCAATCCTTTATCCATGTTACCCCTACACCATGAACTTTTATTTTGCATTGTAACCTTTGATGTGGCACCTTTTATCGAATGCCTTTTGGAAATCCAAGTACACCACATTTACAGGTTCCGCTTTATCCACGTTGTTTGCTACTTTCTCAAAGAACTCTTAATAAATTAGTCAAATGTAATTTCTCTTTCACAAAACCCTGTTGACTGCCTAATCACATTATGATTTTCTAAATATCCTGCTATAACCTCCTTAATAATGGATTCTAGCATTTTCCATATGACAGATATTTGGCTAACTGGCTTATAGTTTCCTGCTTTCTGTCTCCCTCCTTTCTTGAACAGAGGTGTTACATTAGCTATTTTCCAGTCTGCTGGGACCTTTCCAGAATCTAGGCAATTTTGTGCAGAATGAATGTTACTTGCCACTTATCAGTCCAAGCTTGAATGTTGTCTAGGTCTTGCTGCATGCGGGCATGGACTCCTTCAGTATCTGAGGAGTTGCAAATGGTTCTGAACACTCTACAATCGTCAGCAAACATCCCCACTTCTGACCTTTTAATGGAAGGAAGGCCATTGATGAAGCAGCTGAAGATAGTTGGACCTAGAACATTCCCTTGAGGAACTCTTGCAGCTATGTCATAAAGCTGAGATGTTTGACCTCCAACAACCTCAACCATCTTCCTTTTGTGCTCTGTATGACTCCAACCAGTGGAGAGTTTTACCCCCTGATTCGCATTGACTTCAATTTTGCTAGGGCTCCTTGATACCACACTCTGTCAAATGCTGCCTTGATGTCGAGGGCAGTCACTCTTGCCTCACTTCTTGGATTCAGCACTTTTGTCCATATTTATGCCAAGGCTGTAATAACGTCTGGAGCTGAGTGGCCCTGGCAGAACCCAAACTGAGTATTGTTGGTGAATAAGTGCCATTTACGCTGTCAACGACACCTTCCATCACTTTGATTAAGAAGGGACAGTAATTGGTTGGGTTGGATTGGATTTGCCCTCCTTTTTGAGGACAGGTCATAACTGAGCAATTTTTGACATTGTTGGGTAAATGCCAGTGTTGTAGCTGTACTGCCTGATTATATTCGCAACACAGATGGAGGCCATTTGGTCTCTCGGGTCCACTAGAGCAATCCAAAGCTAATCTTCTGGGCCCATTGTCTCCTAATAGTCCTGTTTTAATCCAAAATGTATCCCGCTTTCTCCTCAGTCATGTAACAGCTGCAAACTAAGCTCCTGGTCCTCTCTCTTCCCGTAGTCCTGTACCAATCTAGAACCAAGCCCACTATCTTGTTCTGTGTTAATCTGAAACTGATCCCTTCTCTCATAGCCCTGTATCATCTTCAGCATCAAATATTAATCCATTTTTCTCTTTAAAAGATACAATGGTCTCTGCCTCAACTGTTCTCTGGCAAAGCCATGAATTTTGATCACTGCTGTCTTGCTTTTCTCAAGCTGCTGAGAATATACGTTATGGTTTGGTATACAAATCGTCACATCAAATGCATTATTTGAATGCTGATAAATTTTTCTTACAAAGCAAGTAGAAGTCACTTTAGATTTGAAGACTAAATCAGCAGTTTGTGCTACTGAATGAAGATAAATGCCTTGTTAACACTTACAGATGGCCATTCGTCTTGTATCTGAAGAATTCAGGAAACCCTTGCATCCCAGGCTTTGAACACCTAATAAATCACCATAACTTCAAGTGATCAAGAGAGCTTCTGCTGCTCTTCACCAATGGGTGGCTGATCAAGAAAGCCTCAGAAATTCTTCATTATAATCTCGAAAGTATGCAAGAAGGATACCCCTGACGAGCCTTTTATTTTCAGTCCTGCTGGTACAATGGGAGGGATATTGTGGTACTCTTTGTAAATGGCTGAACTCAAAAGGAGTGGACATTATGGAGGTAAAATGCAACTTGCGTGGAAAGGAAATTCAGATGGGCTGACAAATGACTGATCTGTTATTGCCCATTCTGTGCCCCCATCAAAGTTGAATTTAACTCCCTGTATCTCTTAGTCTTGTTTCAGTTTTTCTGAGGCCAGAGACATAGGGATCAGAGACCCTGGATCCAACAAAACTTCACCTGCAATATTGTATTGTAAACTCTGACTTTAATTACTGAGTGAATTATCAAAATTGGGGAATTTATTATATTTGAATCATGGGGATGTACTTGTAGTAGTGTAATCTGCTGTATTGCCCATTGCAGCAGCTTTTCTGTTCATTTTGATAAATCTGAACTAAACAATGATCTGAAAGTGTTTGTTCTACCAAATTCTGAAATTTGAGGTTATCTGAGAGAACCATTTCTAGTCAGTCTGGGTAACACTGCAATACTAGAGAGGGAGTGAAGGCTTGCTCATGGGAGTGTCCTTGATCCTGAACACAAGAAAAATTTGAGTAAATCTCAAGTATAACAGACATTACATATTTGAGACAGATGTTTCAAATTCCTCCAAAGCTGCTAATTGTGTGGAGTTGTTTAGGCGCGAAGGGCTGTAGCTTGAACTTGTCTGCAGAGTACAAATGGATGTTCTTAATTTAACTTGGCCAGGGTTCAAGGTGTTAACAGTTCAAACTGACTGGTGGTTGGGCTCCATAAAACTGCAAATGGAAATGAATTTATTGTTGCCTGAATGAATTGGTGACTTGGATGCATTTTATTACAATTCTAATGCTGATCTCCCCTAACCAGAGGACCACACTGTCGTCTGGTTTGAGTTAGAATACTATAGTTGAAAAAAAGTTAACAATCGGGCAAATTTATTACATAATGGATTACATCTGTTCTGAACTGTTTGTACGTATCTTGTATTATAGCAAGATTCAAATTTAAATAGAGATAGATATTTGTGTACTGTTCTTTCAGGTAATACTAATGATCATTGCCACTTTGTCAAGAATTAGAAAAATGAACTCCCTCAGAAAATGGTGTTGCCTTGTGGAAAGTATTTTGTGTGCTAGCTAAGACCTTGCTGGAAAGCTGATCTAAGATGTTTGCAGCCTTCTTGTACTCATGAAGATATGTGTGCCAGCAACTGTGGGTGTTCATTGAGATGAGAGGTTATACCTATCGGGAAAGATTGAATAGGCTGGGGTTCTCTCTTCTAGAAAAGAGAAGACCGAGGGGTGAAATGTTAGAAGTCTTGAAAATTCTGAAAGGGTTTGATAGGGTGGACGCAGAGATGTGAGTTTCCAATTGATGGCGAGACCAGAACTAGGGGCCATAATTACAAGATTGTCATTCATAAATTCCATAGGGAATTCAGGAGAAACTTCCTTGCCTAGAGAGTGGTTAAAAAGTGCAACTTGCTATCACAAGGATTGGTTGAGGTGAATAGTATAGATGCATTCAAGGAAAAACTAGGTAAGCGTATGGGGGGGGAAAGGAATAGAAGGAAATATAGATAGGGTGGGAGGAGACTTGAGTGGAGCTTAAACACCAGCATGGACTTGTTGACCAAATGACCTGTTTCTCTGCTGTAATATTCAAACCAGAGGACTCTGAATACTCCAAGTACATTCAAACCCAAATGGATCATACATCGAAGAATTATTTAGGTCCATGGCTAATGGAGACATTGATTTTAGATAGATAAAGGCATCCATGTGGATCAAATGTAAGAGTAGTGGTTTTTTTTGTACCATTGAGGAAAAATCTAATCTTAATTTACCAATCTCTGCTATGTAGTTTTGAGAGGATCATCCTTTTTTCACCCCTTGAGGGGTAAAAAGGTTTACTTTTCTCCAACTTTGCTAAAGGTCCAGTTCAGCTTTTCGCTTTTAAATCCTGAAGGTTCTAGTTTATTTAGCTGAGTATTTCATAAACTTGGATTCAAGTTTGTGGGGCTGCAGATTGATGGAAAATTCTTTGTGGAAGGATATGTATACTATGGGGTAGTCTGTGGAACAATGGAATTCTTCTACCCTTTGGGGAGGGACAAATTGAGTATATAAACAAGGTTCTATGAGAGATGGACAGTGAGAGAGAAATGTAAAGCAGCTACTTGTGTTGTTGACATATGCCATGGTTACCAGATTGATAAGTGTCTGGAGTTTGAAAGATGTTGAATACCTTTATTGTCTGTTGTACTTGGGTTTTCACTACTGGCTGCATATATGTTAAAGTTTCTTTAGCTAATGAGCCTTCCTGTTGCACCATAGATAGTATTGCAAGCTGTGAACCTTGCAGTGCTTTGGAGTAGGGATGAGAATATTCACTTTTTTCACTTGTAATGAAGTAGAAGAGGCCAGCAGTAAGGTAGTAATTAGCTTTCATCACTATTTATATCATCAAAACTAGACAGTAGGTGATCCCAGTCAGGCTGTGCATTTAGTAAAACCTTCCAGCACACAGAACCAGAAATTTCATAGTTTGACCCAAGCATATTATTCACTGCTAGAAAAATCTTGAAGACTTTGTGGCTAGGCTTGTATACAGTGGGTCAGGGGTTCTCTACCTTTTTTGCTTCTGAGGCACCCACCCCCATCCACATGTTTCTATGAACCGCACAAGTATTTTTTCAGTATAAAAAAAAATTAGTTATGTAGTTACAAAAAAAATTACTTGTCCTTGTATGTCATGTGCATGCTGGTTAATTAAATGTTTCTGTAATTTGCAGGTAAGGTTTTAGAAACCATAATCATGAAAAAAATCAGTAGGAGGTTTGTTTTAATTTAGGATAGCCAGCATGGATTTGTAAAAGACAGATCGTGCTTAACTAATCTAATTGAATTTTTTGACGAAGTAACTGAGAAGGTCAATGAAGGAAATGCAATGGATGTTATCTATGTGGCTTTTAAGAAAGTGTTTGACAAAGTATCACATAAGGTTTAACAAAATTGAGGCTCATGGAATAGGATGGTCAGTGTCAGCTTGTATTTTTAAAAAATAAGTGGCTTATGGATAGAAAACAGTGTGCTAAATGGTTGTTTTTCAGAATGAAGTATGGTAGACAGTGGTGTTGCCCAAAATTCAGTAGTAGCACCACTGCTTTTTTGCTTTCTATATAAATGACTTTGATATTGGAATACAGAGTAACATTTCAAAATTTGCTGATGCCAAACTTGGCGGTGTGGCAAACAGTGAGGATGATGCAAATTGACTGCAACATGACATAGATAGGCTAGCAGAATGGGCAGACAAGTAGTAGATGGAATTTAATACAGAGAAATGTGAGGTGATGCATTTTGGCAGAAGGGATAGGGAGAGGCAATATAGACTTAATGTTCTAAAGAGTGTGCAGGGGCCTTGGGGTCCATGTGCACAGATCCTTGAAGGTGGCAGGACATATTGAGAGAATAGTTAGTAAAGCATATGGAATCTTGGGTTTCATAAAAGGCATTGAGTACAAAAGCAGGGAAGTTTTGCTGAACCTTTTTATAAAGCTCTGGGTAGGCTGCAACTAGAGTATCGCACACTTTAGGACGGATCTGAGGGTCCTTGAGAGGATGCAGAAGAGACTTAGCAGACTGGTTCCAGGGATGAGGAATTTTAGCTCCAAGGTTAGGTTGGAGAAGCTGGGGTGGTTTTCCTTGGAGAAAAGGAGATTGAGGGGAGATTTGATAGAGATGTACAAGGTTATGACTGGTTTAGATAAGGTAGACAAAGAAAAGCTGTTTCCATTGGCTGATGGTACAAGGATGACTGGACACAGATTTAAGGTTTTGGTTAAGGGATGCGAGGGAGAACTTTTTTGTGCATTGAGTGTTAATGACCTGGAACTCGCAAGGGTGGCGGTAGCTGTTATGACTGAGGCGGGAGGAGTGCGCTGTTATTTCTAGTCCCCCTTCTCAACAGGTCACAACATATGTTAAATTTTCCCACTTACTGATAGTCAATCATATGCTCTATATTTCCCAAAAAATAGAACACACTAACCAGGTTTCTTTAATGAACAACAAAATTTATTACAGAACAAGTCTTAACTAGTAATGAAGTAAAGCATAAACACAAATTTAAATTTTAAAGTCCCCTTTTTACCTTAGTCCCTCACGCTGTCTCACACACCGGTTAATCAGGAAAATAAAGGATTTTTAAAAATTCAGAGCTCTGTTACAGACAATAAAACAGTTGGGCTGATTACTTGTTCATTTTTGAAGAAAACAGAAGTTGAGATATGTTCCAAAACTGGCATACAGTCTAACTTCCGAGTACATGTAGACAGGTCATCAGAATCTTTTAGGACAGTTCTTATCAGGTGGCATCGTTAAGTAATTTAGCAGGCTTTTCTTCAAAAACAGGAAATGAGATGAATTGACACAGTGGACTTCTCAGTATCGTTTACAGATGCTGGAAAGCAAGCTGGGTTGTGGTCTTCTCCTTCCTTCACTTCTTCAGCAGCAAGCTAACTTTATCAGCCGCTCACTCCAGAAGGTAAAACACACTGACGCTGCAAGCAAAAGCTTGAGATTTCTGCCCCCTCAGGTGCGTGCTGCTGCTCGCCCAATCAGAGGGGTGTCTGTCATTTCTCTGCTCACTTCTTCCCCTGTTACCAGGGTTTCTGTTCTATTTTTAACGTCATGTGACAATCAGTAAACATTGTTGTCAAACCAATTGTTTAATTGTCCCCTTGATGACTCTCTTGGGGGGTGGGGGGGAAACTGGTCCAACATTTATTCAGTTTGACTATGAATTCCTTTAAAAAATGTTTTTAACAAAAAAATAGTAACACCTTCGTAACATACTGGAGACGATCAGTGATTTCAATAGGAAATTGGATGGGACCATGTAGGGCGTGAGAGGCCCCTGTGGAGTCTCACTTCGGTTCGGAGCCGTACTGTAGACGTTACAGGAAATGAGTGACTCAACACCAAAAACAGTAATTTTATTGAGTAATTATTAAGTAATCATTAAACAATTGTTGATAAAAAGGAAAGAAAGATAACTTTATTAAAAAGAAAGGAAGAAAAAGTGTATAGAAAGACATACATCACCAAGTCTCCGGAGAACCTTGCACAGAGGCGGACTCTCCCGTCAGTCACTCTGTCAAGTCCCTTCCTCCATAGTCTTCAGTGGTTGACTAGTCCACTCTGGCTGCATCCCTGAACAATGGATGCTGTGCCCCTTTAAGTCCAATTTCTGGCTCCATTCCAGCTCTCCGAGGTTTCCATCCAAACATTCTCAAAATAAAGGTCCGACAACCATGAGTCCTTATCAGATTCTTCTCACAGGCACTACGAGCCATTCACGCTGTTGACACATCCTTTGGTGTCTATTGCCTGCTATCAATTAGGTTATCAATTAAACTCCATCTTCTGATACCATACCATAGTGGACCACCCCATGTGCAAGGTTATCCATTGTCCTGGCTTGTAGATCAAGGGTCATCGAATACCATAAGAACTTTTCTGTTTAAACAATGGAAAAGCAACTGGTATTTCCAAGGAGAGAAAAACAGTAGTTTAGACTAAACAACAGCTGTGCACGGCCTGGCCTGACTAGCATGAAAACAAAAAGAAGAAATTCTTGGAAAAATATAAGTTCACAATTAATATACCATTGGTTACATAATTTATGACTTTACTCCGAGCACAACCACACCTAGTTTTAAATCAATGTCTACAAAGTAATCTTTAAAAAAATTACTACCAGTTTCATACTGTTTTTTTTACCAAGAAAAATCAAAAGCAAGGCAGAAGTAAAATGCAAAAACTTACAAAAAGTAGTGGCAGTTAATTAAATTTGGAATTTAAAAAAGCCAGCTCAGTACTCGTGATCATGAATCTACTGGATTGTCATAAAAACTCACCTGATTCACTAATGCCATTTAGGGAAAAAAATCTGTCGTCCTTGCCTGGTCTGGCCTGCATATGACTCCAGACCAAAAGCAATGTGGGTGACTCTTAACTGCCCTCTGAAATGGCCTAGCAAGCCACTCATTTGTATCAAACCGCCATGGAAAAGCCAAGTAGGAATAAAACAAAAACTTGATGGGCCATCTGGCATCGACCCATGTACTGGCATAGGCATAGCCTGCTCAGTCAACCCTGCAAAGTCATCCTCACTACCATCTGGAGACTTGTGCCAAAATTGAGAGTGCTGTCCCACAGACTAGTCAAGCAACAGCCCAGACTCCTCCATTACCATCCCTGGGTATGCCCTGTCCCACGTGCAATACAGACCCAACAGAGGTGGTGGCACAGTGGTATACAGCTGGGAGGGAGTGGCCGTGGGAGTCCTCAACATTGACTCTGGCCCCCATGAAGTCTCATGGTATCAGGTCAAACATGGGCAAGGAAACCTCCTGCTGATTACCATCTACTACCCTCGCTCATTTGACGAATCAGTACTCTTCCATGTTGAATGCAACCTGAAAGTAGTACAAAGGGTAGCAAGGGCACAGAATATGCTCTGGCTGGGAAATTGAAATCCATCAAGCGTGGCTCAGTAGCACCACAACTGACCAAGCTGGTTGAGTCCTAAAAGACATATCTGCCAGACTGGGCTGGCAAACCAACACGAGGGGAAAACCCACTTGACCTCTTCGTCACCAATCTGCTGTTGCAGATGCATCCGTCCATGACTGTATTGATAGCAGTGACTACCACACAGTCTTTGTGGAGACAAAGTCCCTTGTTCATGCTGTGAACGCCCTCCATCATGTGTGGCACTACCACTGTGCTAAATAGGATAGATTCAGAATGGATCTCAGCTCAAAACTGGGCATTCATGATGTGCTGCGACTCAACAGCAGCAGAATTGTATTTCACCACACTCTGTAACCTCAGGCTGAAGTGCCAATGTGGTGAAGCTACAACATAAGACTACAAGCCTGCTAAGCAGCATGCAACAGATGCAACTAAGCAACAGATCGAAGCAGTTTCAACCAAGGAATCAGATCAAAGCTTTGCAGTCCTGCCACATCCACTTCTGAATGGTGGTGGACAATTAAACAACTCATGGGGGGGGGAGAGGAAGCTCGATGAACATCCCCATCCTTGATGGCAGAGCCGAGCACATCAGTGCAAAAGAGAAGGCTGATGGTTTTGCAGCCATCTTCAGCCAGACGTGCCGAGTGGATGAAACATCTCGGCTGTCTCCTGAGGTCCCCAGTATCAGATACCATTCTTTGATCAATTTGATTTGCTCCACTTGATATCAAGAAATGGCTGAGTGCACTGCATACAGCTAAGGTGGTGGGCCATGACAACATCCGGCTGCAGTCCTGAAGACTTGTGCTACAGAACCAGCTGCGCCCTAGCCAAGCTGTTCTGGTAAAGCTACAACACTGGTATCTACCCGACAATATGGAAAATAGCCAAGGCATGTCCTGTCCACAAAAAGCAGGACAACTGCAATTCAGCCAATTACCACCCCATCAGACTACTGTCACCAGAAAAGTGCTACCAAGCTGCACTTATTCACCAATAACCTGCTCACCAATGCTCAGTTTGGGTTTCACCAGGACCACTCTGCTCAAGACCTCATTATAGCTTGGTTCAAACATGGGCAAAAGAGCTGAATTCCAGAAGTGAGGTGAAAGTGACTGCTCTTGACATCAAGGCAGCCTTTGTCCAAGTGTGGAATCAAGGAGCCCATTGGGGACAAAATCTCCACTGGCTGGAGTCCTTCCTATCACAAAGGATGATGGCTGTGGTTGTTGGAGACCAATCATCTCAGCCCCAGGACATCACTGTAAGAGTTCCTCAGGGCAGTGTCCTAGGCTCAACCATCTTCAGCTGCTCATCATAAGATCAGAAGTGGGGATCTTGGCTGCTGATTGCAGTGGTCAGATCTGTTCGTACCTCCTCCATACCCACATGCAGCAAGACCTGGACAACATTCAGGCTTGGATTGATAAGTGGCAAGTATGACACAAATATTACAAGTGCCAGGCAATGACGAGCTCCCTTTGTCATTTAATGGCAATATGGTGATGGTTGAGGATTTTTTATTTTTTATTTTAAAAAATAAATAAATAAAAAAAAATAAAAAAAATCCTCCACCATCACCATCCTGTCGGTTACCATTGACCAGAAACTTAACTGGACTAGTGATATAAATACTGTATCTACTAGAGCAGGTCAGAGGCTGGGTCGTCTGCGACCAGTGGCTCCCCAAAGCCTGTCCATTGCCTACAAGGCACAATTCAGGAGTATGATGGAATACTCCCAACTTGGCTGGATGGGTGTAGCTCCAACAATACAGAAGCTCAGCACCATCCAGGACAAAGCAGCCTCCTTGAGTGGCACGTATGGGAACACCATCACCTGTAAGTTACCCTTTAAGTTGGAACTATATCGCCATCTCTTCTGTCACACTGGGTCAAAATCCTGGAACTTCCCGAACAGCTCTGTGGCTGTACCTACACCGCATGGACTGCCGCAGTTCAAGGAGACTGCTCACCACTGCTTTCTCGAAGCAACTATTGGTGACCTTGCTAGCAGTGTCCACGTCCCATGCGCAAATATCTTTTTTTTTGAAAAAGATGTGTGACTTGGAGGGAAACTCTGGCTGTGGCGCCTGATGCCCCTGCTCTTTGTGTTAGTTGTTGAGGGTTTGGAGATGCTGTTGAAAGAGTCTCGAATTGCTGCGGTGCATCTTGTAGATAGGTACGCCGTACAGCTACGGTGGTGGAATGAATGTATGTTTAAGATGGTGGATAGGGTGCCAATAAACCAGGCTGATTTGCGCTGGATGGTGTTGAGCTTCTTGCGGGATGTTGGAGCTGCACTCATCCAGGCAAGTGGAGAGTATTCCATCATGCTCCTGACGTGCCTTGTAGTTGGTAGAAAAGCTTTGGGGAGTCAGAACGTGATTCTTTTGCTGCAAAATACCCACCCTCTGACCTGCTGTTGTAGCCACAGTATTTGTGTCTGGTCCAGTTAAGTTTCTGGTCTTTGGTGACCCCTAGGATATTAATGGGGGATTCAATGATGGTAATGCCATTGCATGTCAAGGGGAGGTGGTTGAAGTCTCCCTTGTTGAAGATGGTTATTACCTTGCAGTTGTGTGTCACAGATGTTATGTTTTGTGTTGCCTTTCCTCATAAATGAGGTATATAGCAATGTTTTACTAAAATTGGATTGAACCTCCAGCATTGTTCTAGGACCTGAAAGCTATCTGCAGTTCCAACTCTGTTAATTTTGATGTCAACATTTAGGTTTCTGGATGAACCTGTATAATGTTTGGAGTCTTTTAAAATTAGGTGTTCAGCAGTTCAGACAACCTATCATATTTTAAATTAGTCTTTAATTCACCAATTTCACCACTCCAAACGTTGGTGAACCACTTCATCCTTGTGTTGCGTAGGTCAGAACATGCTGTTGAGATCACACACTTTTTGGAAACTCTTTTTAAGATGCAAATATATATGCACCATTATCCTTTGTTGGCATTCATAGAACATGAAGAGCCATGCTCTTCTGCTTTGTGATGTATCAGTTATGTGCAAGTTTGAAAACAAATATAAGCAGTCTGCTTCTTTGTTCTGTTCTATTACCTTGATTGGGTCCATGGAGAGAGTGCGGTTGCATGCCTAATCAGTATCTTTGGATTATATCATGTGTTCATTGTTCTAGAGTGGTGTCACAACAATACTATTATTTAGGCTGCAGCTTGGCAACCTTGGGCTCCGTGTGATATTTCTTCTCCTCCAGTTGAGTCTTGCTTTCCTTAAGCAGATATGTGACCGGTTTCTTCTGATGTGTATGAGGGGGTGAAGTGAATTGCCTTGTGCGTTTATAATTTGCATCCATTAAGGATTTCTTCATTCAATCCATATACACAGTGCACCTAAGTTCCAGCTGACTGCTGCAAATAGGAGGCTGTCAGCTCATGCAACTCCACTGGCAGATTCAATACTCGCAAAGACAGCTGATCTTCTGGCCTCTACAGTGGAACGGACATGCGAACCTGCAGCGCCTGAACCCTGCAGCTATTTCTCCCACTTTAAAGTAGGGCCCATATCCAGTAAAATGACTGAACGTGTTCTCAGCAACAATTTACTCTCACCCCAGCATAAAGCAGTATTGCAAGGCTTGCCCAGGACTGCTAAAGCAATACCTTGTAGCCATCATTCTCTGTAATCTGCTGGAGGAAAGCAGTGCACTGAAATACATTTCCCAACACCACCACTAACCTTTAGAAAGAAGTTGTCAATAACCTATTTTCTTTGAAATTCCATGATTTTTGACTGTTTTTAACATGGTTTTTTTTCCTGAAAATGTTGCTATGACAAAAATTACAGCATTAATTATTATGCATAATCTCAGGTTTCAAATTTCTTCTTTTGCATATTTCTTCAGCACTTCACAGAGATGTTGGATGAGTTTTCCAAGGATATGCTGGGCCACCTCTTCAACGACCCTTTTCTTTCTGATAAAAGTGAGCTGATGGATGCAGAGCTCTCGCCCGCTCCACACATTCAGGCTGAGCACAGTTACTCCCTGGCAGGTGACTCCCGCCCACAGTCCCCACTCACACAGATCTCCACTGAAGATGATTTTAGTGAAGGTATTTATGTGAAGCTTGTTTCAAGATTTGATTTGAACTTAAGATAATTTAAATGCATTTTTTAAAAATGGAATCCCGATTTTGATTTGTATTGGAAGTTGCATTGCATTCTTGCTTAGTGATTGAGACGATTTTAAATGATCTGACTCTACTTTTGTAGTGAATATTACTGCACATGAAAATAAAACTCCAACTTATTCCGGTTGACAGGGCCTGGTAGCTGTCCTGGGTTCGATTTGAAACAGGTCTGGTGGCTTCAGCAATAAAGCCCTGCATTCCCATTTATAGGGAGCTTGATGGTTGTAGTGACACTACTGTGGATTCCATTAAGAGGTCAAATGCATATACTAGTAAAGCACCAGATTCCCATGAAAAAGTGGCCTGCAGAGTGAGCTACAACAGACCAAGACGATTCAGGTTTAGATCAGATTAGAGATACAGCACTGAAACTTCAACCACCCATTTATACTAATCCTACACTAATCCCATATTCCTACCAAACATCCCCACCTGTCCCTACATTCCCTACCACCTACCTATACTAGTGGCAATTTATAATGGCCAATTTACCTATCAACCTGCAAGTCTTTTAGCTTGTGGGAGGAAACCGGAGCACCCGGAGAAAACCCACGCAGACACAGGGAGAACTTGCAAACTCCACACAGGCAGTACCCGGTCTTTGCTAAATTGGCGGATCTCAGCTGGGCTCCTGGTAGGGGCCCTGCAATTGACTCTAGGTGAAGGAGGAGAAAATTGAGCAGGGTTCCCCTTCCTGATACTATCCAACGACCCTTGCTGTAGGTACGTATATCTGAAATCCTCTGATGAGGACAGATTTGACTTAGCTGTAACGGCCCATATGCTTGAATAACCTGTTCGACCTGTTGTCTAGGCTCACGTTTGAAGAATAGTGATTAGATTAGATTAGATTAGAGATACAGCACTGAAACTGATGTTTTCTTATGGCTGTCTACAGAGACTAGGTGGGACTGATTTCTTGGCCTGGCTGCTAAATGTGATATATTGCAGTAATAGATCTCTTCCGGTCTGAGAGAAAAATTACTCGGGACTCTGATCTTGATTCACTGCTTGGCTGACTGTGGGGAAAATAAACAAACTGTTTTCTTTTTCATTCCCATCCTCCTTTACCACAAAGAGGTAGAGTAATACACCTTTTACATGTTTGATGCCAAGGTACAGTACATCTTTATAGAAATTTGAGATTGTGGGGTAGTGTGCATTACCAGCTGTTCTGTGAAATATAAGGATATTTCATTGTTCTCTGTCACATCCAAGGATAAATATTTCACTGAGTCATCAGGAGGAGCGGTGGTCTGCAGGAAATCCCATTGACTTGTAATACACTACTGTTCCAATTAGAATTGTTGAATTTTATCCTAATAACTTTCTTGTCGTGAGGTACCAACTATACAATAGACTTCTTTTGGGAGCTTCCACATTGAGCATGAAATTTTGAAGCATTGTAACAACGTTTTCAAGGGCTCCAATTTGACCTAATCTGTACACTGTGGTGCCGATAAATTGATGGACGGCACCCATTATGCTGAAGATCATTGGTGCGGATTCCCCATATCATCAGGTGTGGAGGCTTGAAGCCTAGCATACATCATATGCACTGCAAGTCTCCTCCACATGTCCCATTAAGGATCCAGTCGATTTTAGGGGGCTTCCCTATAATGTAATTAGTACCTCAGATGCTTAATACATCTTAATACATCATTGGGAGGGAGGAATTTGCTGCTGGCCTTTCCTAGTAATAGGCTACCTTAATTTTTCCCACATTTCTTTTCAGCCTTCAATCGCCAGATCCAGCAGCTTTCAGGTGGTTTAAAAAGTGGCAGCTATATGTGGGCAACCAGCAGCCCTCTATTGTGATTTACTGGCCCCTGTCCCTGTGACCATCCCAGGTGTCACATGCCAGGGAAGCCATTGATGCACAATACTGCAAGGCCAGTTGATTACATCATCAGTTCACTTTGGCACAAATATATTATCTGAATCACCTTTATTGGTCCATATTTTTAAACAAAGGAGCATTTCTTGAAATGCATGGGCACATTTAGCGATGGTGCCTTTACTGTGCTAAGGCGTGAAGTGAGGCAAAGCAAGATTATTATTGGTTAGCACTGAAGTATACCCTCCTCAGAGAAAAGTCATCCAAAATTCTCTGTTACTTTCTATAATACATCCAAGGATCTGACTACAAATGTGAAAAATGGTGGCTCTGAGGAAAAGCACCACATTAATGAAACCCAGTAGTTTTCTGTAGGAAGTATATGCCACAAGTATGCATTACCACCAAGAACCTTTTACTCTTTTTTTTTTTTTTTTAAGCTGGCATCTGCAAAGCTTTCATGCAATCTTTCTACCTTTTAGTTGCTTAGAATGAGTGGCCATCCCAGCACAGACACAGGCTGAAACTAGTTTCTAAAATTGTTGGCACACTGAAACCTTCATGAAAATTTTAGCTGAGGAAAGATTGGATAAGCTGGTTTTGTTTTCTTTAGAATAGAGGAGGCTGAGGGGAGAATTAATTGTGGTGTATAAAATAAAAAAAAATAAAAAAATTGGCAATGCACTTGAGGTGTCGTTCGGACCAAGAGCTGTAAAGTGAGATTAAATTGGATAGCTTTTGTTTGGGCCAGCACAGACACGATGGGTTGAATGGACTCTTCTGTGCCATAATTCTTTGTGTTTCTATGAGGCTAAACACAGCAAATCATTCCCATCTACCCTATCTATATGATGCGTGTTATTGATGCACAGAATCATAGAATGGTTACAGCACAGGAGGAGGACATTTGGCCCATCTTGTATGTGCTGGCTCTCTGAAGGAGCAATTCACCTAGTGCCACTCCTCTGCCTTCTCCCCATGGCCTTATTCTTCCTTTTCTCATAATAATCCAATTCCTTCTTGAATGCCTTGACTGAACCTGCCTCCACCACACGCTCTCAGGCAGTGCATTGTAGCAACGGGTACATCGAATCTTCAGTAAAGACAGGCCATTCGGCACAATGGGTCCAAGCTGCTGTTAATACTTCATGTGAGCCTGGTCCAACTCTTCCCACCCTGCCTATCTCTATAGTCACTTCACCCTCAGGTATACATCAGGCCTCCCCTTAAAAGTGTTAATGCTTTCTGTTTCAACCACTCCATGTGGCAGAGTGTTCCACATTCCTAAAGTTATTTATTTGATCTGTTGATGGCTATCTTGTATTTATGCTCCCTTGTTCTGGACTTGCCCACAAGTCTCTGATCTTTTGATATATTCAGTTTAGTTTCTTACCTTCCAAGGAATAAGTGATCACCTTTTTCCTCTTGCTAAAATGAACCCTTTACATGCTTGTTGGTGTATATACTCAAACTTGCAACATCACTTTGTTTTGAAGGACAAATTCGTCTATAATAGCATAAACTTGTCCCACAAATTACAAGCATTGATTCTCTTTGAAGAGGGCACCCTGGACTTGTATATGAAAGCTCAGAGGAAATAGGGGAAGGTTAACCCTGAGGCTGGCGTCAAACTCATACCAACTTGTCCCAGTTACTATTTGTGTGTCAGCAAATAAGAAATTAAACAGGCATATGTGCAGCCACTAGAAACAGTGTATTGAAATGAACTTATTTCTTCCTATCTTGATTCTATTTTTTTCTCCCCTGGTCCTGTCTCTTCCCACCTCCATCCGTGACTCTTCTGATACCCTATGTTATTTTGACAATTTCCTGTTTCCTAGCCCTAACCGCAGCCTCTTACTATGGACATCCAATCTCTCTCTACCTTCATCCCCCACCAGGACGGTGAGAGCTCTCTGCTTCCTTAAACAGAGGCCCAACTAGTCCTCATCCCCCACCACCCTCCTCCGCCTGTCTGAGCTTGTTCTCACATTAAACAATTTCTCCTTCAACTCCACTCACTTCCTTCAAATAAAAGGTGGTGTTATGAGTACCTGCATAGGTCCTAGTTATGCCTGTCTTTTTGTGGGGTATGTCGAACATTCCTTGTTTCAGTTCTACTTGGGGGGTGCCCCCACTCCCACCCCCACCCCAACTCTCTTCTCCAGTACATTAATGACTGTATTGGTGCAGTTTCCTGCTGTTGCTCCGAACTGGAAAACTTCAATTTTGCTTCCAATTTCCACCCTTCTCTCACCTTTTACATGGTCCATCTCTGGCACCTCCCCTCCCTTCCTCGGCTTCTCTGTCTCCATCTCTGGGCTGTCCACTAATAATCATTATAAGCCCACCGACTCCCACAGCTTACCTTGACGACACTTCCTCACACCCTGCCTCCTGTAAGGACTCCATTCCATTCTCCCAGTTTCTCCGTCCCCGACACATCTGCTCTGATGATGCAGCCTTCCACAACAGTGTTTCTGATATGTCTTCCTTTTTCCTCAAGCGAGGACTCCCCTCCACCCCCACCCACAGTGCTTGACAGGGCCCTCAACCATGTCTGACCTATTTCCCACACTTTTGCCCTCACTCCTTCCCCTCCCTCCCAGAACTGTGACAGGGTTTCCCTTGCCCTCACTTTCCACCCCACCAGCCTCCACATTCAAAGGATGCTATTTCTGCCACTTCCATGTGATGCCACCACCAAACACATCTTCCCTTCCCCTCCCCTGTCAGCATTCTGAAGGGATTGTTCGCTCTGTGACACCCTGGTCCACTCCTCCCATCACCCCTGACACCTCATCCCCTTCCCAGGCAATTGCAGGAAGTCTAATACCTACCCTTTTATCTCCTCTCTCCTCACCATCCAAGGCCCCAAACACTCCTTCCAGGTGAAACAGCGATTTACTTGTACTTCTTTCAATTTAGTATACTGTATTCACTGCTCACAATGCAGTCTACATTGGGGAGATCAAACGTGGATTGGGTGACCGCTTTGCGGAACACCTCCGCTCAGTCCGAAAGCATGACCTCGAGCTTCCGGTTGCTTGCCATTTCAACACACCACCCTACTCTCATGCCCATATTTCTGTCCTTGGCCTGCTGCAGTGTTCGTGAACATCAATGCAAGCTCGAGGAGCAGCACTTCATCTTTCAATTAGGCATTCTCCAGATTTATGGACTGAACATTGAGTTCAACAATTTCGAGCATGATTGGCTTTTTTATTAATTTTTTAATATATTTTATTTTTAACCATGTGCCTGTTTTTTATGTGGTAGAGCTGCTCATTATTCTGCCATTAACACTCTGGACTAACGCTTTGTCGTTCACCACAGCCATTAACACTCTCTTTGCCTTTGTCACACAACATCTTTGTTATCTAATCTCTCCTGCCTTCTGCTCTATCACACACCTTCCCTTTTGTTCTCTTCCCCAACAAACCCCAACCCCCTTCACTTGCTTAAAACCTAAAGCTTTTCTAACCTTTGCCAGTTCTGATGAAAGGTCACTGACCTGAAACGTTAACGCTGCTTCCCTCTCCACAGATGCTGCCTGACCTACTGAATATTTCTAGCACTTTATTTTTATTCCTGATTTCCAGCATCTGCAGTTTTTTTGCTTTTATTTTAGTATTGAAATGCCAGCTGGTTGAAGATGATTCTTGAAGCCAGCGTTTATAATACATGTCGTTGTTCTCTTCTTATGTTCTGTCATAAGCAGCTAATGGTCAGCATCCTACATTGTTCTCACCACTGTTTGCAAGCACCAATGCTGCTATCCACATCTCAGAGGCTGCAGATAGTAAGCTTGAAGAGATAGCAGAGTGACTCAGTGCACAGATGATGAGGAGTAGATGGTACTAACAGAGAAGGAGGAAGTACCTACTGTCTGGTTACATGGATACCATTATTGACATTATACTTGAACTCCATCCAAACGGGAAGATGATTATACTAAATAACAACCAAACTTTAAAATCTGCAAAAAAAATTTTTTTTAAATTTTCCTCTGCAGATATGGAGTGTGAATCCTGGTCAGTGAGCTCTGATCTAAAGCCAATCGCGTTGAAGCATGAAGCTCTCCTCTGTGATGGTAACTGTCTTGCTCCTTCTGTTACCTTAACTGCAACCACTTCTATGGTTGTAGACATTGAACTTGACACGTACAAGGTGGACATGGCCCCTGCGATTGAACCAGCTCTTGATGCAGTCCCAAATGGTCAGGTGAGAAGTACTCTTCATCTCTTTTTGTACTTCTGAGGCTCTCTCAATGATCTCATGGGCTGAAAGTAAAAGACTCTGGGTCTGATCCTAGGCAGTGCTGAGTTTGCTGATTTTAACTGGATAATCAGTTGTGCAGTTAGGATTTCTGATTCTACTGTTATGACATGATCCTGCTAGAAAGTACACATGTATGTGAATTGAGGCAAGAGTAAAATTTTGCTTAACGGTGCTGCCTTTCACAATCTCACTTAAGCTCGTTGCCAAGCCTTGTAGGCCATTCATCATGTTCAAGGCTTGGCATCAGAGGCCTCCGTGAACCAGTGTTCCAGCACAAATTAGGCTGAAATATTCCCACTTGTCCCTTTTTAAGCCAATTTTCTATACAATGTCATCATTTACTCGCTGTTTTGACTCCTTATTGTACCCATTATTTATGTAAAATCATGTCAAGTGCCAGCCAAAAGTTCAAATATACAATGTCAACTGTATTGTACCTATTCACTATTCCAGTAGTGTCTTTGAACAGCTCTGTCTGGTTAACTAAATGTGGTTTGCCTTTCCTGTAAACATATTAACTGTCATTTTTAAAGCAAGGTGCATTTTTCAAAATTGAATATTCTCTACATCTTGAGATTGTTTGTTTCAAAAGGATTTTCCCCATAACATATTAAGCTTAGTGTAACTTTGCAATTTATTGGAATCACTCTCCAATTTTTAGGGAATTTACAAAGTTAAAATTGGACTAATTTCCATTGCATCACCTTTGAAGATTCTCATTTACAAGTTCACTGGACCAGGTAGTTGGTCTACCTAGTCTGTTACTTTCATACTGTCAAGCACTTGAATGCTTTGTGTGTCTGAGTGATCAATCATCAAGCATGTGCCTAGTGAAAACATACTTTTTGTGTGCGTGCACATCTGGGAGCAAATATTGATTGCTCTAGTCTTTCTAATGTTAAGAAAGAAGAGTTGCACCCAAACTTGTTCTCCCTAATTTGTTCCTTTTCCAGCAACATAAAACATGGTAACAAAGAACGCTCAATAGACAGCTATCTCCCTTAGTAGCCTTTAATAATTATCTAGAATGCTGTTTGGTAAGTGAGGCCAGAAAACAATACATCACCTCAAGGGGTATACAACATAAATATGAAGAGTGCATGCTAGACCCCAAATACTTAACTTTACCAGTATCTGTTGGGGTCCCTAGATGCTGTGTTTCGTGCGGCTGGCAGAGACAAAACATCATGGGGAAGAAACTTTTGTGTAGATATGGGTTTCAGTCATGGTTCAGTTGGTAGTGCTCCTACATCATCGTTGGAAGACTCCAGAGAATTGAACACAAAACCTAGCTGACCTTCCAGTGTAGTATTGGAGGTGCCATCTTTCGGATAACATGTTAAATCAAGGCCCTATCTGCCCCCTCAAGTGGACGTAGAAGATTCCCAGAAATATTTAGAAGAGCAGAGGAGTTCTCCCAGTGTCCTGGCTGACATTTATCTCTGAACCACCAACACAAAAACAAATGATCTAGTCATTATCACAGTGCTGTTTCTCAGACCTGGCTGTGTGCCCATTGGTTGACACATTTCTAATAATAACTACACTTCAAATTGGCTGTAAAATGCCATGAAATGTGCTACATAAACGCAAGTTTTTCTTTCATTCAACATAAATGGATGATGTGGGGAAATTCTGTAGAAACATTAACTTTTAACTCTGAATAATAGAGATTAAAACTGACCTGAAAACAACTCACATTGGTATACATCATAATTAAAGTGATGCTTTTAGGCCTGAACCCGTATAAAGACACCGTAAAAGTAGTTTTGTGAATTTCTTACTATTGAACTTCAACTGCTGGGAGCATATTTTGGCCACTTGAGACCTGGAGGTCAGCGCATCATACAGAATTTCCTTCTGGGAACAGAAATTTGTAAAATCTACCCTTGTGCCTTATTACGTAGGATTAACTTTGAGAGTCAATTTAAAAGCAGTCTTAAAAATTAGCCCACGAATATGATTCAATCATTGTTCAGTCATGCTCACTATCATGGTGATCATCTACCTCGTCATGAGCTAAGACATCACAAAACTCATGTTTGTGTTAAAACAATAAATACTGGCACAATGGATTTTGTTTTTCAAATGAAGTTGTTAGCTACTTGGTCAGGAAGTTTGACTGTGGTATATTTGTGAGGATACTTTGAGTTTTACTCCCTGTCCAATTTTATTCCTCATTGAAAATAGTAAATCAACGGGTGTCAAATGGATGTCCAATCTGAACCCTCCTGCCTCCTGTTCAGTGGGTTAGAATAAAATTACCCTCCATATTTATCACTAAAACATTGTCTGAATCTGTTCAGAACACATCTTACTTGTAAAAAGCAAAATACTGTAGATGCTGGAAATCTGAAATGAACAGAAAACGCTGGAAACACTCAGCAGTTCAGACAGGCAGTGTCACTGGAGTGAGAAATAGAATTAACGTTTCAGCTTGATGGCCTGTCATCACAACCTTATTTGCACTGAATGGAATATAAAACTCCTCCAGAACAAGTAAGTCTTTTCTTTTTAATTCTTCATTTGTTGAGGTATTGGTCCAGAATTTGCAGGAGCAGGGCATCTCATGGTTGCTCGGTTAGTTAGACCTCCCTCACCTTTCAGTTTCAAATTTTTTTGCACTGCAAATCACTGGAAGTGCGAGCTGATAGAGTGATGAGGTGAATGGGTCCCCGGTGAACGACTGGACCAACAATCTATCTACTTAACCATGAGATTTAAGGATTGAGAAAGAAACAGAGGAATGATGGCGAAGGAAGTAGGGTGAATTGGAGTCAAAACAGGTACAGAAAGAAAAATAGGGAAAGAAAAAGTGGATTAATCGAAAAAATAGAAAGCAAAATTATGAAAAAATGTAAAATTAAAAAAAAACTCAAACTATTTACCTGTAGGAATGAGACTCCACAGTTTCAGTTGTTCCATTTCTAGGCTGGACAGGTTGAGTGGAATTACAGGAACATAAATCTCATCGTAGGTGTCCTTACACTGTTAAGTGCATACCCTAAGTTTCCACAATGAGATTAATTCATAAATGCAACAATTTCCTGAAACTCATGGGAAGCTTAAAGACAAATTTCTGTTTCCACAAGACTAGCAGCAGAACAATGCAACTGTCCAGCAACCTGTGGCGGTGATTTGCAACTGATCGGATATCTCTGCCTCACCACAAATTATTGGGTATTTTACACAATAATAATGGTTTACAACTATTTAGCACTCCATTTGCATTCTGTTCCATGACATCTACCATTTAACCTCTCCCCCTCTGTTCTGTCACCGACCTTCCTTGTTCTACTTCCCACCTCCCCCCTCTCGCTTGCTCAAAGACTGTTACATTACTAACTTTTGCCAGTTCTGATGAAGGGTCACAGATCTGAAGCGTTAACTCTATTTCTCTCTCCACAGATTCTGCCAGACTTGCTGAGTATCTCTGGCACTTTCTGTTCTCATAATGGTTGCACCTTTGATTTGATTTGCCATTATTTTGCCAGCAAATTCTGGTCCATTGAATTGCAAAATTTGTTGGGTGAAATTACGATGTGTCCTTCAGTGATGAGGAGCTTGAGTCTGAGAATGCCTTAGACCCTGCAAGAACTGGGGTTCACTGATGTAGAAATGGTACTGATGTTCTGTCATACCCCTCATTAAACATGGGAAGCTGCTGCTGATACAATGCTCTCTTTATTTAAGACCAGGACATTGTTTAATGTTATCCTTAACTATCAATTAGGCCGACCAGTGGGTAAAAGACTGTGTCTTGATTCGAGGAAACTACTAATTGAAAGAGTGTATCACGGAGCATTGGGAAACTGCAAGTAGTTATAAGTTTACCATAAGATGTTGCCAAAGAACTGATCAAGAATTCAGTCACATTTCTACAGAATGCTGACCCTGACAAACCTGTTCTGCTTATGATCTACCTTTATACTTTGTGGCTGCTTATGAAAGAACCCAATGTAAGCAGTAATAGACACAATAGGCTAGATACCCACCTGCTACACTGTGGAACACTAGAGAATGAGCTCCCCTAATTAATACCAAGAATTCTGTCCAAGCACCAAAAAAACCTTCGTGATTTTTATATCCTGCGAGGTCTGGGCACTGCCCCACCTACTGCCATGCAGATGAATAATTGGTGTATCTGCTTATCAACTTAAGTAATCAAATTTGTATGATCTAAAGAACATCAAAATGAATTCCTTTTCTGCTTAGAAGTTTTAACTCTAGCTTTTACGAATAAGAATAAAAGTTGTTCTTCTGGCACTTCACAAATGGGAGTGCTGACCTTACTGAAGCACCTTTATCAAGCCTATCTCTTGCATGGAGACTCAGAAATATCCAATTCTGAATAGTATTTCTAGCCACTGTTACAAAATAATTGATCAGACAATACCTACTAAGGTCAGCCAAAGTTGCCTAGAGCTAGAGGGAGGAAAGGAAATGGTGGAATTCTTCATTTTGACAGTGGCCTCTGCGTAGCTGGTGGGGTTGGGGAGGGAATGAGGATAACTGACAGCACAGAAGAGTTAGCAGCATAACTGAAGATGCGCTTTCTCTCAAAGATTTAAGGAGAATGTGCAAAATCTTAATGAAAGTGGTGATTGCAAGATTGACTATGACCTTTGGCCATTCCTGCTAGCTTGTGAGATCACAATGCAATGTTCTGTATTTCCTTGCTATACCTTGCAACAAAGAAACAGAAAGCCGGGTCGCAGAATTTATTCTGTCGGGTGAAGAGGCAGACGTGGTCTGCACTGCAAGTCGTGGGTGGTAACATATGGCATCGCATGATTTAAAATTGTGGACATTCCTCTGCCCCAGCCGAACCATGCTGACATGGCTCAGACCTCCCTAACCTGTTTCATTGAAGCAAACTGTTAACTTGAATGCTGCCATCATCTTAGAAATCTTGATCAGATCACCTGTAAGTTTAGGCTGTCTTGATAACTAAGATGTTTAAACTGGGAATTAGTCAAGTGGCCGTCCTCTGCACCCTTTCCAAAGCTTCAATATCACCCACCATGTGAAGAGACCTAAACTAGACACCGTTCCAACTGAGGCCTGACCAAGTCTTTGTACAAAGACAAAATGGTAGGTTTTGTCTTGTCAATTGTCCTATGAATGCACACGCCTTATTCGCTCCAACTATTGTTTTACGACATTACTGATGGAATCTTTGGCGATTTAAGCACTAGATAGCACTAGATCACCCAGATCTTTCCTTATCCATTTTCTTTAATGGTTTTCCCTAAAAGTTGTATGTCTGTTGAGCATTTGTCCATCTACACTGCACTTTTCCAAATTAAACATCATTTGCTAGTCACAAGCCCAATCCCCCAACACATCAAGATCTGTCTGAAGCAATCGAGTATCGTCTACAGTCCTAACACTCGCAAAGATCATGGGTATCAACTGCAGATTTGCAGATCATGCCCCCAACACCTGCATCGTTAAAATAATAAAGGATAAGGGTCCCAGCATTGATCCCTGTGGGTCACTACTTGTGACTGGTCTCCAATCAGATCCAAATCCATCTGTAACTCTTTCTGCCTACATCATTCCAGCCAGTTCTCAATCTAGCTCAATCTTACCACTAATACCAGAGGCATTGATCTTGTCAAATGCTTTTTGGAAGTCGAAGAAGAAAGTGCCTACTGGGGTTTCTCTCGTCCGCCATCTAGGTGACATCTTAAAAAATATATATAAATATATATATATATATCACATTTGTAATACATGACCTTTGTGAAGCCTGTCCCCCTCTATCCAAGTAACCATATTGTATCCCTAATGATTCCCTCAAGCATCTTTCCTATTACTGATATCAGACTAATAGGCTTATAGTTATCTGTGTTCGTTTTGTCTCCTTTTTTAGTTTTGGCCTAAGCTAAAGCAAAGAGAAGATCAGGCATCAATCATCCAGCTTAGTGAAGAAATGGCTAATAACCTTTGCAGTTTCCGTAGAAGATTTACTACAACTGAACCAAAACAAAAAGCGATTTTAAAAGTAGAATCTTGTCACAGTGGAGCTTTAAGAGAGGGTATTTCGACTAAACTTGGTTATTGTGCTCAAAAGCATTTGGATACTACCCTAACTAAAGTATTTTGTAACGTTATGTATGTTCAAGAGGACTATAATTTTCTTCCATTATAATTGAAGACCAGGGTGACCATTAAGTAATAACTGTTAAAAGCTCACTTAATTTATGTGAAGGGCATGTATACAATACCTTCAGTGCACACTCTCTGCCCAGAATGGAGAGCTGTTTCAATGTAAAGATTTTTGAAATCAAAGCTGAAATTGAGGACTTGGCAATGCCGATGAAGACTATAAACTCTGCTCTTCATTGAAGAGGCACCCACCTCTAGATTCACCAAAATGCTGCAGTTAATTCAGCCTATTAGGGGCTGAGCCAACAGTAACTTGTGTTCAAATGTCTGGTGTAGATGCCTGCCCATCCCTCAAAATGGGAGCCTTTGTTAAATTAGGACAATGAAATAATTAAAACATGCCTCTGTAGTATTTTCAGCTTGCCATATTGGGAAGTCAGCAGTGCAAGCAAAAACATAAACACTGGCAAGAGAGAGAGAGACAATCTCTGATAGATCCTGAATTTGTCAACTGATGGGCTTTGGTCTATATTTAAGAATATGTGGAGATTTAGATACCACATTCAAAGAAGTGTGAATGTGAAAAAAACCATTGAAGTGTCTTCACAGATGCTGACATTTTACCCTTGTTGGGCGGGGACGGTGAAGTATTATTGCCAAGGTTTCATTCTGTATTGGCTAGATTATTAGACGAACATCATGGGACAGGACATCAGAAATGCTCCATCCATCAATATTGGCGACCACTCTCTGGAAGTGGTTCAAGAGTTCACCTACCTAGGCTCAACTATCAGCAGTAATCTGTCTCTAGATGCTGAAATCAACAAGCACATGGGAAAGGCTTCTACTGCTATGTCCAGACTGGCCAAGAGAGTGGGAAAATGGCGCACTGACATGGAACACAAAAGTCCGAGTGTATCAGGCCTGTGTCCTCAGTACCTTGCTCTATGGCAGCGAGGCCTGGGACAACGTATGTCAGCCAAGAGCGACGTCTCAATTCATTCCATCTTCGCTGCCTCCGGAGAATACTTGGCATCAGGTGGCAGGACCGTATCTCCAAAACAGAAGTCCTCGAAGCGGCCAACATCCCCAGCTTATACACACTACTGAGTCAGCGGCGCTTGAGATGGCTTGGCCATGTGAGCCGCATGGAAGATGGCAGGATCCCCAAAGACACATTGTACAGCGAGCTCGCCACTGGTATCAGACCCACTGGCCGTCCATGTCTCCGCTTTAAAGACGTCTGCAAACGTGACATGAAGTCCTGTGACATTGATCACAAGTCGTGGGAGTCAGTTGCCAGCAATCGCCAGAGCTGGTGGGCAGCCATAAAGGCGGGGCTAAAGTGTGGCGAGTCGAAGAGATTTAGTAGTTGGCAGGAAAAAAGACAGAAGCGCAAGGGGAGTGCCAACTGTGTAACAATCCCGACAAACAAATTGTTCTGCAGCACCTGTGGAAGAACCTGTCACTCTAGAATTGGCCTTTATAGCCACTCCAGGCGCTGCTCCACACACCACTGACCACCTCCAGGCGCTTACCCATTGTCTCTCGAGATAAGGAGGCCAAAGAAAAAAAAAATTAGATGAGTCATGCTGAGGTGCAGATCCATCACTTATTCTAAGTGACAGCTTTTAAAAGTTTGTATGCCTTCTAACGAGTTAGACTTTAAATGGTTTCCTGTGGATTATAAAGCCAGAAAAGGATAGAAAAGCATGGCCGAGTAGGGTGTACTGGGTAAAGGTATCTCGGGGCTCACTGTTGGAGGCACTACTGTTTTCTAATCTACATCAGTGTCTTGAATTCTGAAAATCAATGCAAATTGGTGAAATTTACAGAAAAAAATTACCAAACTAGGAGGGTCACTGGAATCAAAGGAAGGAACTCACAAACTACTGAAGGAACTAAACAGAATGTGAGACAAACAATGACACAACATTTTATGCAGATATTTAAAAGTATAACAGGAGGAAAAATTGAACAATGTACATACTTGGTGAATGTTGTTGAAATATAGTCGTTTAGTAGTACAGAACTTGAGTATTGCTGAAAATAGAGACATGTTGTCAAAGCTTTCGTCTTGCACTAATCAGGACAATCGCAAGAATAACCAATGTAAGGGAAAACAACAACTTATACTGCAGGCGAAGAGAGTGCTGATTGGTAGAGGTGTTGCTACAGCGAATGCACCAGTTTACGGTGACTGACAGTTAACTGCCAAGCTTTGTTTAAAATTTAAACCAGGCAGCTTGACTCTTGATTGGTCAAGGGATTGCCCTGAGGAATGAACCAGAAAATGGCAGTCACTTATTTTGTTCAGCTGTAACGGGCCCAATGTTTGTATGTATTCTTTCTGTCTGCAAAGAACAGGACCATGTGTATTAATATATGTAGCTTCCAGTACGCCCAAATGCGCCACACTGCAAGCGCTACTGACCATCTTAAATTGGTTGTCAGCATAATTCTGAGCACACTCTGGTTTGTTTCGCTGGTGCATTCCTCAGGGCAATCCCTTGACCAATCGGAGTCAAGCTGCCTGTTTTAAATTTTAAACAAAGCTTGGCAGTTAACTGTCAGTAACTGTAAACTGGTGCATTCGCCATGGCAACGCCTCTACCAATCAGAGTTCACTTACCAGCCAATCAGTATTCTCTTCTCATGCAGTATAAGTTGGTGTTTTCCTTTACATTGGTTATTCTTGCGATTGTCCTGATGAGTGCAAGATGAAAAACTTGACAAGGTGTTGAAGTAATTGAAAATGAAGGAAAAGTGATCAAAGAAAGTTTGTAGACTCAACAGGGTAGAGTTTCAGTCAAACCAGCGCAGAAAATTGAGGAATTTCAAGAGCAAGATAATGTGGGGGGTTTTTTTGTGCTGTTTTTTTTGGAAAAAAAACATTGGAAGCCAGCCTGCCCATAAAACTAGCCATGCCCCCAGATCAAATTGATCATTTTTGAGTTTCTGCTAGTTGTGCCCATTTGTGGCTCTTTGAGGAGGCATTTAAAATTTAGGTGGATTTGCTTGGGCGCAAGGGCACTAATGTATACATTTTAAAAGTAGGAACTGACTAGTGTACACCAACAAAACTGGTAAATGGTTCTGCTATAGTTTGTCATTTTCAGTTATATGAAATTGGGTTACTCACAGATGGACTTTGCATGCTTATTAAAAATGCTTATTTTTTTTGTTTTAAACTCATCTTCAGCTGTATTAAAACATGCAACAGGTTGCTACTCTTAAATATATCGAAATATTTTTAATGTAAGGGGAAAAAATGAACAATTATTTCTAAAATGCTGCCCAATGGCGCTAGTTCATGGAAAATTTTGCATCTGTGATTATGCAGATGAGTTTAAGCAGAAACTTGAACCATAATTTCTCTTCAGAAAACTAGTGCGATTTGCCCCTGGAAAGCAGAAACGCTACCCTAACATGTCCATCCAATACAGAACAGCAATCCACAAAGTCAAACAAATGTTGCAGTTGTGGGAAATCACACCTGCCAAGTGAAAACCTATTAATTTTGTCATATGGGACACTGTAACCTTTTTACTGGACATTGCAAATAACTTGTTTAAAAAAGCTGAACATGTTGCACATTTGCATTCTGAGAAGACAATGGCTGGCTGAGACCGATGAATAGAGAGACAATGGCCGGAATTTTACGCTACCCCAGCGAGCCGGATGGTAGCCGGGGAGGGTGGGAGGTGGTGTAAAATGGAGCAGGAGGCCTTTCCGACCTGTGCCCACCTCTGCCCCACTTCACGTGGGCCATTGGAGGGCAAGAAACGGGTTGCCCGCCTCCACGAGTATTTCACCTGTGGCAAGCGGGCATCTGGTAGATGTGAAAGGCTGCCCAATGATATTTGCACAGGGTGCCCGATTTGAAGGCCGATGATTGGCCAGCAACTCAATGAGGTGGGACTTACTCCCTCAAGCAGGTGGAAGTCCCGCCTCTGAACATTTAAAGCCTGGGGACCTGTAAAATGTGGGTCGGATCCCCGGACTGGGCAGATGCGGGTTTGCCACTGTCTTTTACGTCGGCCAGCTCCCGTCCGCCTGTTGTAAAATCCAGCCCAATGGGAGTATCCTTGATTTAATTAGCAAGAATGGTCTGGGCAATAGTGGTGAATAACACCCTTTCACTTTGTAAGAGTCAAAACTCCACCCCCCACCAAGTATGACTGGAAGGCTCTGAAATCCAACAGTCTTCCAAGAAGCTGCTGTTTCAAACAGATGGTCACATGACCTACCTGCGGGTAAGATTGGGGCTTTTGAATTGTGCCTCACAGAAAGGAAACGAACTGCAATTCTGAATCTCAAGAAGAAGACATCTCTCTCTGTCTGTCCCCAGCAAAGCCCCAGGAAAACCATGGTAGCAGCTTCTATGCTTCAAGACTACAGACAAAGCCTCTCTTCGGCCTTCGGCAGAGAAACAAGCTTGAAATTGTGCGAGCGTCTCCAGCGAGGACTCTGACCTTAACTTCAATTGAGGACATTATACCAAGGACGTTAAGAACCGTATCTGTATTCTATTTATTTTAAACTCTACTCCAACCCCCTAACTCCTTCTTCCCCTCTATATCTATTCGTGTGTGTGTGTGCCTCTCATATGGATGTGTGGCATATTTTAGTATTTTTAACCGGGTTAAAATGATAAGGCTAATAAACTTGCATCTTTTTTGTTTAAACCTGCAATGGTAATTAGAGTGCAGTGAGCAAGGGCTCACTGAGGTGGTAAGCTAAAGTCACTGTGTTTAAAAAGATAAACCCTTTTATGGCCAAACCAGAGACGGGTGAGAGGGGAGCCTGAGACTCCTGCCTCATAATGGAGTACATACTATAACAGTAGAAGACAAGATGGAGGAAGTCATTCTCAAATTGTGCAGTGCTCTGTCTAGCTATGGTTACTGAGGGGGAAAAAAAGGCGCATTAAAGCATGAAAGGCAGTGCAGAAAAAGCCATGAGATGTGGTGCAAAAGATCTGAAATATGGGGAAAACTGGAGAGAGACTGGGCTTTTCAGCCTGGACAGAATACATCTGAGAGGTAATCTTGTAGAGCGATATAGAGTATGTAAGGTAGTGTATGATATGGAAATGGTTACCTAAGAGCATTACTTTTAATTAAACTGTCAGTGGAATAAGGAGACACAGGATGAACTAGTAAAAGGTGATAACCTTTAGAGTCATTTATGGCACAGAAGGAGGCCATTCGGCACATCGAGTCCATTCTGGCTATCCACAGAGCTATGCTGTCAGTCACTTTCCTCAGCTCAATCCCTGTAGCTCGACAAGTCTATTTCTCTCAGGTGGCCATCCAACTTCCTCTGAAGTTATTGATTGTCTCTGCTTCCACCACCCTTGTGTGCAGCGAGTTCCAGATTTTTACCACCTGCTATGTTTTTTTTCAAAAAGTGCTTCCTCATATTCCCCTTGCATCTTTTACCTCAATTTCAATGTGTCCCCTAGTCCTCTTACCATTTATTAATGGGAACAGTTTTTCCTTTCTCTAACTTATCTAAGCCTGTCATAATCTTGTACACTTCTATTAAATCTCCCTGCAATCTCCTTTGTTCTGAGGAGAACAAAACCCAGCTTTTCCAACTGAACCTTGTAATTAAAATACTCCATCCCTGGAACGATTCTGGTAAATCTCCTCTCAAGGATTCTCAAATACTTTTTCTTAAAGTGCTGACCAGAACTGAACGCAATACTCCAGTTGGGGCCTAACCAGAGCATTAGAGGTTCATCATAACTTACCTGCTTTGTACTCTGCCTATATTTATGAAGCCTCTCTCTCAATATGTCCTGCCACCTTCAAAGATCTTGTGCACATGCATCACCAGGTCCCACTGTTCCTGCACTCTAGAACTGTGCCATTAAGTATATATTGCCTCTCCCTAGTCCTTCTGCCAAACTACATCACCTGTCAGTATTAAATTCCATCTGCAGCCTCGATGCCATCTATGTCCTGTTGCAAGCGTTTTATATCATTCTCACTGTTTGCTGTACCTCATTAGGACTGAAATGAGGAATGTCTTTATGCAAAGAATGATCAACACCTGAAATGGACTTCCAGGCAGAGTGGTGTATCAAATACCCTTTTAATAAACAACTTTTATGTAACAATAGGGAGTGCTCTCGATGGATAAATTATGATGAACTGAATGAGCTTTCTAATCTGTAAGAATCTTTTAATCTTGGGAACTGACTCCTGTTGCCATTCAATTTTAGTCTCTGACCACCACCTAGTGGTCAATTATATTTTCCTGACAAGTTTACTTAAAATGCTTTCTTTAAAAAAAATTGTCCTTTTCTTCACTAACTGAAATTTCTAACATCTAAAAGGGTTCCAATACAGTTTTTTTTTAATCACCAAAAATTGCATAGTGCAAAATAGCATATTTGAATGTATCTATTGAATTTCTATGCCTTCATTTATGTTTTTACTTGAAAGTTTCAGTCTGTACCGAAAGCCTGAGGCTTAGATGCAGTACTTTTGTCCAGGGCTGTGACACTGGTTGAAAGCAAGTACTGCAGTGTGAGCATATGCAGTCTGCGCACTCTCCCAGGATGCTTTATTAACATTTAAGTTCACCAAATGATCCAATGCTTTCTTAGATTTTTTTTTTAAAAAAGAAACTATTTGGTTGTTTTTCAAAACGATTAGAAGAAAAGCAAGATGGCATTTTATAAGATTTTCAGATGACAATGCATAAGCTTTATTCACACAATGTGTTTCCATGCTTAATTATGCAGATACCCTGTGTGTGAGGGGCAGAGAAAATAATGACTGTTGATTATACACCGATTGCACTACTTTTGTGCTCTACATGCTCCAAAACCTTGAGCTCAAGCCTTTGAAGATAGTATGCATTTGTAATTAACCAGTATACATGACCATCCAGGCCCTTCCACATTGTGCACATACTGGATATCACAGGGTTCTGCTGTTCCCCCTACACTAAACAAAACTCTTTTCACTTAAAAGTGAAATAAAATCAAATGCAAAAATTCAGATATAATTTTAAATCAATTGCACATCAAGGATGAAATCATTGTTACAAATTTGACTCTTCTACTGGATATATTCTCTCAAGTCTGGCCACTCCCACGAGCAGACCTGGTGTCTTCCACAATCTGGAAAGCACTTCACTATCCAATATCTAGTTAAATTATAATGTGTTAGAGGTCATTATAATAGATCTCTTGTTGGATACTGTGATATTGCATGTGCCGCTAAATGCACTCTTGAATATTTTCGGAAGGTGGGCTGAAACTCAAGTGATATGAGTCAAATGTGAACTAAGAAATCGGCTTATTTTACATGAAATTATGTGATCGATCAGAATACAGTTTTCATAGTAAAATTCAATTAGTTTCCTATTGTATCTCCTATCACAAAACAATAAAAGGTGTGAACCTGCCACTATTAGCCGAATAAATTAGCCCAACTAACTGGCAATACCATTTGTTTTATAGGCCATATGTGTCCATATCACAGCCTGCAGTCTCATTCGCTGTTTCTTTAATTCGGAAACATGGCCTCTCTAACTGTTCCAGGCTCAAACTGCTTTCAGCTGATTTCTTCAGGGAGATGGAAAGAAAAAGCATGACCTCTGATCACTCCCTCAGCTCTATGGCAACTTGGCAGGCCAGTCCTCAACAATCAGTTACCATTTTGAAGGGTGAACCTATTGTCCCCTGCTTTGGTATGGTAGCTTGCAGAAACTGCATTGTCTGTTTCACTAAGCTTTCAGCTAGGCACATTAAATGCAATGCTTTTTTGCATTAAAGGTGCAGACTATTATGGGAGATGCTCAACAACTCCTTGTCTGAAAACTAATATGATATGCAAGACTGCACAATTTTGATGGCTTGTATTCTGCCTAGTTGGTCTAGTCAAACTTGGCATTGTGTATATCTGGGAGTTATCTAAACTGAGGCTAACCTTTTATATGAAGGTTTAGGGAGCACAGAAAGATAACAATTGACCCATCATGTCTTTGCTGGAACAGTTCAAAACTAATTCCACTGCCCCACACTCTCTCCATAAGAGTTTAAATTCAGTTGTTGCAAAACTAAATGAAATACAAAAATCTCCGTTTTTCGTCATAACTATTTTAGCTGCTTGAGTAAGGAAGAAACCTTGCATTACCTTTAGAACCATTTATTCCTCTTTTTGCTTTTCTTATTTTATTAGGCAAGATTTGAGTAGTTGAAAGCCCTGTGATTAATGTAAGGTCTTTTTGCAGGGCTCTCTAGTCTGCAAAAATATCTTTCCATCCTCTCCACCTGTCTAGTAAATCTATTACATTCAATAATTATCCTCTTTTCATGTAACTATCCTTGACCTCGAGTTACTGTGTCTGTGCTGTAAAGCACTTTTATTATTTCTATTGCTGTAATGCTGTCTCTTACTCACGTTGCTACTCCAATTACTTTGCTGTGTTTGTTCCTTCTGTAAGTTTTACATCCTGATGGTTTAATCTCTGTCAATGTCCTGGTTTAACCAATACATCATCTATTCCTATTACATCACATTTATCCTTTAGAACTGTGTTTCCAATTCTGCAAACTTGGCTTGTACATTAATATAAACTTATGTTTCTCTCTCTGTGTCTTATTATTTCCCTACTGTATTTTTTTGTCCCTTTTTTTTTTGTTTGTTTTTTGCTCCCCTACAGCATTAGAAAGTAACATATTATCCTTAGTTATCACCTCACTCCTACCTCTATACATGTTATATATTTTTTACGTTGGTGGCTAATCTACCTGCTCCAGCCTGGTTGGGATGTAACCCTTCAGTCTTATACCATCTTGGTTATCCATTAATAGCCCCCGTTATCTATCAACTCAAACACCCCTTGAAAGGGACCAACTGGCCAACAACTCATTCATTTAAAACATTCTCTTCAGAAATTCATTACATTTACTAAAGCCTCCCCCAATATTCCAAATTTTCTTCCAGTAGGCAGATCACTACTCTGTTAGCCTTATTCCTGTGTCCGAATGAAATTGAATCTCCTACGACCATTATTTCCCTTATTTCTAGTAGATTACGCTAGTTCCTCATCAATTTTCCCTTTCTCTCTCCAGCTACAGTAACAAACTGTCCATACTGCTGATCTTCACACATCAGCTCTACTCTCAACACTGCTACCATTCCCTCAAAATCTTGAACATACAATCCTAATCAAGTTATATTTCCAAAGTTCATAAGACTCCAAATATTAAGTCATCGCAATTACAATCAAACAGTTTTTACAGGTTTTGTTTTAATTGGTGGATGAAGGGGGTGTGTTTTAAAAAAAAAGTTAGATTGATTTCAGCAAAACTCTGCAGTTCTACAGGTACAGCACAAAGGATTGCTTGGTAGGAGAATATCCACTCCTTAAGGCTGACTGAGTACTTTATTGTATGTATGTATGTATAGAATCATGGAGCACAAAAGGAAGCCACTTAGCCCATTGTGTGTGTGGTAGCTTTCTGAAGGAGCTGCAAGTTAGTCCCACTCCCTTGATATTTCCTCACAGCCCTGTAATTTTTTCCTTTCTAACTGGGAGATCCAGCTCCCTTTCGACAGTTACTGTTGCATCTGCATCTTCAGGTATTGCATTCCAGATCATTCCACATCTCTTTTCCCCTGCCCCCCAACCAGGTGATTTGCTATACTGCGCTAAATGCCTTTAAAGCTTTGTCCTTTGTTACTGAACCTCTGCCAGTGGAAACAGTTTCTCCTTATTTACTTTATCAAAACCATTCAGAGTTTTGAACTCCTTTATTAAATCTCTCCTCCTTCTTTGCTCTAAGGAGGACAACCCAGTCTTCTCTAGTCTCTCCACATAACTGAAATCCCTTATCCCTGGTACCATTCCAGTAAATCTCCACTGTATCCTCTCCAAGGTCTATGTGTATGAAGTCCTGCATAGTTTTTAAATTTGAACTATTTGGATTCCTGGTTCCTCAACAAAGGACACTTCTGCGTGCTATTAGATCATTTTATACACATTCTGGGGCAGGTTTAATGATGTCTGAATTTTCCTCCACTCAGACTGAGAGCTCCTTTTATTCTCTGCCTTTGTGATCAATAATTCACACCACTCGTGTTGTGTTCTTTCAGATTAAAACATGCACACAGAATGTTGTTCCAAAGATTAAGCTGGAACCGCATGAGGTGGATCAGTTCCTCAATCTGTCTCCAAAGGAAGGTGAGATGCATAATTGATAAACTGAGGCATTATTCCCACTTTGTGATAATAGCACCTACTCCAGTTGTGTTGAGTGCCTGGTTAGTTAATTCTTCATGGATAGGAAGTAATTTGGAAGGTGGAATTTAAAATTTAATTTGATCAAAAAATAATCTAAAATACTGCAATATATTAATTATTACTCATTAAGAAATGTGTAGTAGTAACGCTGTGCCGATTTCATATAGTAGGGACATAAAGTAGTAATAGTGTGCAGATTCTGTCCAGCTGCCTTGGTCTCTGTGCAACTTGCTTGTTCTCCTGCAAAAGGCAATATAACAATAGGCAAACCTTCAAGAGGAATAAAATCTGTGAAATTGATCCCTGACAATTAAAGTGAATTCCAGAATCTGAATACCAATTTACAATTGAAGCTTTCAAACTTGGGCCAGTTGCATTGTGAGCCTTCATCGGCTCTCTGTGGATATCGGGTGAAGACAAGTTCAGGCTTGTCTATGATAGCTACATGTTTAAGCAGTCTGCCAACATTCACTGGTGAGGCTCACAAACACATATTGACCAGTCGGCCAAAGTGCAGGAAAGTGATGGATGCTTATTGAACTAGACTGTAGTAAGGAGTTGATGCCTTCAGGAAAGGAATGGAAGGGATTAAGTTAAACCATAAAAAAGTTACAGCACAGAAGGAGGCAATTCAGCCCATCAGGTCTGTGCCAGCTGAAAAAACTAGCCGCCCAATCTAATCCCACCTTCCAGCACCTGGTCCGTAGCCTTGCAGGTTACAGCATTTCAGGTGCATGTCCAGGTACATTTTTAAATGGTGCCTCCCACCACAGATCCTGGCAGTGAATTCACCACCCTCTGGGTGAAAATGTTTTTCCTCATCTCCTTCTACCAATCACTTTAAATCTGTTTCTCCTGGTAACTGACCTCCCCACTAGGGGAAACAGGTGCTTTCTGTCTACTCTGCTCTATCTTGGCCCCTCATAATTTTGTATATCTCAATTAAGTCACCCCTCTGTCCTAAGGCAAACAACCCTAATTGATGAGAAGAAAAGAAAACCAAATGAACAGATACCTGCAGAAGTCTATAATTTCCATTTATCATCAGCTTCTGTTAAAGCCAGTTTCAGTCCAGCTACCTACTGCTATAATCTTTGCTTGTGGAGCTTTATCAAACTATTTTGAAAATCCAGTGATCACTTATTTTAGAACCATAGCAGCTTAAAGCACAGAGATCATTTGGCCCATTGCACCTATGCTCTTTGCCAAAGTAATTCAAAACTTAATCCCATTGCCCTATTTACCCTGCTTAGCCCATTATCTGATGCTGCCAAATATTTATCCACTTTCCCTTTAAAGATGCAATGGTCTCTGCCTCAGCTATTTAAAGAATGCAAGTTGACAGGTAAGGCATGATTTGTTATGTTTACATTCATGCTGACTCATACTTGTAACTTTAGTGTTTGGAAGGCTGGAAGATATGCATATTAAATAACAGGTTAACTGCTTGACATTCATACCTCCCTTTTCTTTTAATATTGGGGCATATTTGTTATTCATGCAGCCTACATTTAGAGACTTCCTAAAGTATTAGCTACAAATTCAGTAGCAGTTGAATCATTTTGATATAAAAACAAGAAATGCTGGAAATACTCAGGTCTGGCAGCATCTGTGCAGAGAGAAGCAGAGTTAACGTTTCAGGTCAGTGATCCTTCATCAGAACATTTTGATGATCTCCATGCCTTTGGTGGGAATGAAAATCTTGTTTCTTTCTTCAAAAACAGTTTGTTTCCTATTTTAAAAGAATCAATAATTACCACTGTTTAACTACGATGGCTTTGCTCTCAGCCCTCCTTCATCTATTGATATTCTTCACCTCCTTATAACCCCTGCTTTCCAGCAGAACTTCCACATCTCCTCAATTGCTAAAGCTGTGCCTAAGCATCTTTATTTCCTCTATCACCCTAATGCTGTTTTCTTCTTCAAAACAATTAATTCCATAAGCCCAATTATGTCTAAGACATGAATATTGCTCCCATATCTGGAAGGCTTGTGGTCCACCTCTCGTACTTCTGAACAGGATGCTTGAGAAAGTTTGATAGGCTTTTAAAATCTTTGGTGTCACATGACCACTGTTTCTTGATCCTGGCCTCTGCTCCTGCTATCTCAACTGTAGTAGTACCTTGCACAGGTACTTGGCTTTTCACTAAGTTTCTCAACAAATGAAAAGGCGCTATCACACTAGGTTTTTTTTTTGCAGCTTGTTACAGAGCTGAGTTGATTTCTTACTTGCTCTCTCTGAAAAATACTTTATTGGCTATAAAGTGCTTTGGGATGTCCTGAAGTTGAGAAAGCTCTATATACATGAAAACCTTTTTTTCTTAGCCAGATAACCATGTATGTGAATTGCATCAATAAGTTGGGGAAATCTTAAAGTTGGACCACTGAAAGTTATTTTAATAACCTATGCAATTTACAATTATTTTCTCCCAACAGTGACATACATTCACATAATGTAAATAGTTTAAATCTCTCACACATCTGTACAACTGGTACATTCTGTCCTGAGGACAGTTTACCCAAGACAAGCTGAACACTTGTGTTTAAATGGTGACTGTGTTTCTTTTCTTTGCAGCAGGAGCAGATATTCTGCAACTGCCACCAACCCCACCAAGCAGTCATGGCAGCGACTGTGAGGGCGGACAGAGCCCAACGCATTCTGTTCAATCACCTGACCCTATTCAGCCACAGCCCACGGGAAAAATCATAACCCGTACACCATCTGCTTTGTCGAGCTCCCCTCTTCTTACTGCACCACATGTAAGCTACATATTTATTAAGAATAAACAATCCTATATCCCTACCTTTTGTCATATGTTCTATAAAACTACAAGCAGTCATTGATAACCTGGCGTTAGGAAACTTCTGTGAGCTGGGCATTACCTGCACTCTTGGATATGGATGATAATGGGAGGCATTTGGGTATGGAGCTCAAAACTGATACTTGGGTAATTTAAACCTAGCCTGTCCAGAGGGAAACTGACTGGATCGAATTGGCCGCCCTGTTACGCCCCACTTGATTTTTTTTTTTACTTTCCGTTGAAGTCAAGGAACAGTGGGACTGATTTTAACTTGCCAAATTGGTATCAATGGGGTGAGGACCTCAAAATAAGATTGGTAGAATTACTGCTATCATTCGTATTGAAGCCGCTTTGAAATGAGCTTATCCCTGGGCAACCACAGGTGGCGCAGTGGTTAGCACTGCAGCCTCACAGATCCAGCCACCCGGGTTCAATTCTGGGTACTGCCTGTGTGGAGTTTGCAAGTTCTCCCTGTGTCTGCGTGGGTTTCCTCCGGGTGCTCCGGTTTCCTCCCACATGCCAAAGACTTGCAGGTTGATAGGTAAATTGGCCATTATAAATTGCCCCTAGTATAGGTAGGTGTAGGGAAATATAGGGACAGGTGGGGATGTGGTAGGAATATGGAATTAGTGTAGGATTAGTATAAATGGGTGGTTGATGTTCGGCACAGACTCGGTGGGCCGAAGTGCCTGTTTCAGTGCTGTATCTCTAAACTAAACTAAACCCGTCTAAAATAGAGGGTAGGTCTCCTACCCACGTAAGTTGGGAACCGAATGATGTAGTTAGGATTCTGATTGCAATTTTAGAGGACACATGGGCTGAATGTGTGCCACCAACTGTACTGCTGTTGAGCCGTCTGAGCAACAGTCCTTATAGAGAAACAGCCACCAAAGTTTTAATATTTGTTTTTGTGCAGCTGGAAGGAGTAGGAAAGTTTTTACTGGCTTCACAAAATTGCTGTGATTTGCTGCTGGTCTGGGTTTGTGCCCCTCGGCCTTACCACCCCACCCCACCCCAGACCTATTTTTATATGTGCATGTGAATCCAGTTTAAAGAACAAAGTAAATCATTCCTATGATTGGTAATCTTTAATATTCCACAAGAATAAGTTTCAATTAAGTGAAAGCCCTTAAAAGGAAATGTAACTGAATTCTTCTTCACCCCAGAAACTGCAAGGCTCATCAGGACCTTTGATGCTAACAGAGGAAGAGAAACGCACTCTGATTGCTGAAGGATACCCCGTTCCTGTCAAACTGCCACTTACAAAAGCAGAAGAGAAGGCACTCAAAAAGATACGCAGAAAAATTAAGAATAAAGTAAGGAAGATAAACACATTAAAGTGCTGCTTTGCTTAGCAAACTCAAGGCTTCATGTAGCATCTTACTGGAAGTGCATGAACCTTTGTTTTTGCAATTGGAAAATGACTTCCCGTTATCTCTCTAAATGAATAAGTATCATGTAGAAATGTGTTGATTATGGAGTAATACTAAAATGTTGGTAAAAATCCATGTGTGTTAATCATGCTGGATCAATTACTACAGTAGATGCAAAAGTCTCCAGGTGAAAAGAAAGCTAATACAGCCCATGTTTTGACTAGGACTGCGTAACTGCTGATTTCCAGACAGGAAAGCTCAGTCCTCCTGTTTTTTTTTTTTACAAGCGTTTAGTATGTATCTTAATTAAAATTTAAGTGCATATTCATGATAAATAATGGAAGTCTATCATCGGTTTACAAAACCAGATTCTCCCAGATAATAAACAAGCTGCGATAATGTTTGTTTTTGGCAGATCTCTGCCCAAGAGAGCAGAAGGAAGAAAAAAGAATACATGGATACCCTGGAGAAAAAGTAAGACTGTAATTATATTTAAAATCAAAACAGTCCTGATAATTTTGTAGCTAATGCTCTTTTATATAGTTTTGTTCAGAGTAGCTTTCACACCTCTTGAGTCAAAGTTGTGGGTTCAAGCTCCACTTTAGGTTGACTTCAGTGCAGTACTGAAAGAATGCTACGTTGTCAGAGATGCAGTTTTTTTGGATGAGTCATTAAATCCATGTTTGCTTGTTCAAATTGATGTAAAAAATCTCATGGCACTATCGCAGAAGAGCAGAGAGAACTTTTGGTGTCCTAACCAATATTTATCCTTAATCAGTACCACTAAAAATAATTATTTTGTCATTTGTTCATTTTGATGTCATAGAGAGATACAGCACTGAAACAGGCCCTTCAGCCCACCGAGTCTGTGCCGACCAACAACCGCCCGTTTATACTAATCCTACATTAACCCCATATTCCCTACCACATCCCCACCTTCCCTCAATTCTCCTACCACCTATTTACACTAGGGGCAATTTACAATGGCCAATTTACCTAGCAACCTGCAAGTCTTTGGCTGTGGGAGGAAACTGGAGCACCCGGCGGAAACCCACGCGGTCACAGGGAGAACTTGCAAACTCTGCACAGGCAGTACCCAAAACCGAACCCGGGTCGCTGGAGCTGTGAGGCTGCAGTGCTAGCCACTGTGCCGCCCTCCATGTCTTTGTAGAAAAGTACCGGCAAGCTTGCATGCAGCAAGGTAATGCAACCTTGCTGTGTGGAAATTGGCCAACATGTTTTCTAAATAACAACAGTAACTGCACTTAAAGTAATTCATTGGCCATAAAGAGCTTTGGATATCGCTGTGATGTAAAAGATCCCATTTAAAGGAAAGTTATTTCTTTGTAACTTATATCCTTAGAATTCTTCAATTTTTAATTTTAAAAAATTCCACTTATTTGGTTGCATCTTGTCTTTATTGAGTAAGATGTGTGGCTTGTCTCTGAGATGTTAGCATAGTGTTATGGATAGGTGGTAAGGAGTGTGGGTGGTTCCCACTGTTCAATTGACCACAATCATGTTTTGTTTAAAATGATGAGTTAGTCCCTGAGTGTTTATTTACCTTAAAAAAAAAAGACAAATGACAGGTTTTCCCATGGGTTAAAAAGAATAACTCTTTTTACACTTCCCAAAATGGTTGCAACCTCACCTACGCACACATTTACTCCACGCACGCATACACAAGGATAGATATAGAGGCAAAGGTTAAGTGTTTTAAAGTGAGGTAGATGCTCATGGTTTACGGTAAACCTGTTGAACCTTATAAGGAGGATAGCCTCTTTTAAAGGTGCAGGCCTGGGTGTTTGTCGTCTTGAACTTGTTGAGGTGTTGTAGATTTCTGGTGTTAAGACTGGAGGTGGTGGTCACTTTCAGTTCTCTGCTGCCGCAGGTTGAAGTGTAGAATTAGCAGGGCTTCTTGCTTGGCTGGATTTCTTTCCGCAGCCTCTGGCTGGACTGCTTTCTTAAGGTCTTGGCTGGATCTCACCTCTGCCCTCCCCCTCCCAAATCCCCCCCCCTCCAGAGGGCTACCTTTTTAAGGTCAAAATCCATCACATTAGAGTTTCTGTTAGTTGAGACATGATCACACAATGGACCGGGATTGGAATCCATGGCTATCTATTGATGTCTGGATGGGTACCATTCTGTTATGATGTGGCTACCTCACACTTATTCTTCCTAGTTTTGTTGTAAGACATTCATCCTGGGGGGGTGGGGTTAGATGATCACCACCTTTGTCTCAGAAGAAAACCATTCAATTCAGGAATGTCTCTTGATGGTTTCAGGATGGGTGTAGTTGACACCTCCAGTCTGCAGTGTGTCCTTTTGAGACAGTGAGGCACTTTTTGAATGCACAGGCCAGATCAGCTGACCTTCGATGGCCACATTTGCAGCACATTGTCTACTTTTTGAAAGGAAAGTCAATTTCAAAGAGTCCACATTGAATAAACTTTGTATCTTAAAAGTTAGGAATATATGTCTTTACTGGGCATAACAATAGATAACATGGGGTGAATCTTTCCTCCACAACCTTGCCTGAAAAATAACAGCGAAGGATGTCAGAAAATTTGGACGGCGGAACCTACTGCCACCTCACTGCTGCAACCGCGATTTCCTGCCTCTGCCAGAATCACTACTAGCCGTTCTTATCCTGCACTCTACATGCAAATGATGACGGTGCATTACCTGGGTCCCTTGCCCATTTTCCTCCTTTTTGCTCTAGGTGCTGCCACTTCCCAGGGTCACCATGTGGAATTTGTTGGGAGGCCCCACAATGGTGATGAAGGCACCAAGGTGCCTCAGTGGAGGCAAGGGGCCTTACAGCAGTCTCATCCCCACCATTCGGCTTCAGACAGACTTACCTGATGAAGGTCTCAATCTTGATCATGGTCTTCAGTGGGAACCTTCCTTTCAATATTGGGGATGTTTCTGCTCCTTTTTGAGGTCATTTGATGTCTCTTCTGGTTGTTGAATCCCTGACAACTATTCTCCACCTTTGCATTGCCAGCCCACTTCTGGCGAGAATCAAGATGAATGCGTGCCATTCATATGTAATGAGCCCTGACCCAGAAAAAGAGGGGTGGGTCAGATATGAGGGGTAGAGTTTACTACTGCCAGTACTCTGCCCGAAGAGAGGAAAATGCCCTTACAAATATCGCTTCTGGGTAGCAAGATAGATAAATGCATTCAGTCTCACCTATCAAACAGCATTTTCGAAATTTGTCCAAGGTAATGAGATTAAGATGATCAATAGGTTTGGAAATGGTGACACTGCTCATTGAACTGGTGGCATGCAGACTCAATCTTTCTATTTGACTGAATTGCCTATCTTAGCATTTTCGCTGTAAGAAGGCACAAAGCCAAGCCAAAGAAGAATTGGAAGGAAAAGCCAGTCCAAGAGCAACGCAAGTCCATGAACCGTGCTGGTTCATTGCCTAGAAAGAAAAAAAATCAGTTTCAGAAAAATAAATTAAGTAGTATGTCCATCTCTCTTTAACAGCAGGTTTTATAGAATACCAAGTGCTTTCTCTCAGTCACCTGATAAATTCTTATTTTTCATCACTATCCCACTTTTTTCTTACCAGGGTGGAATCCTGTTCAAATGAAAACAGCGAACTCCGTAAAAAAGTAGAAAATTTGGAAAAAGCTAACCGGTAAGAGTGCTTCCACCTGTCTGAACCTTGCTTTATATTCAATAGCTTCCTTATTGCAGTCTATTCAACAACCTATTCAGAGCTGATCACGTCTCTATAAACTGATTCCTGAAATACAAGCTGAGAGTTCAATCTGAAACCGATTCTGTGGTGGTTTTGTGGTCAATCAGGTTGAGCCATGAGTCAATGCCGACTGCTCTGATTTTCACTTTCTACTACTTGTATTTTTTTTAAATTTCTTCTTGGGATGTGAGCGTTACTGGCAAGTTCAGCATTAATTGCGTATAATAAAGTGGTAGTGAGCTACCTTCTTGAACTGCTGCAGTCTGTGCAGTGTAAGTGCACCCACAGTGCTTTTCAGGAGGGAGTTCCAGGATTTTGACCATCAACAAGGAAGGAACAGTGAGATAAGTTCCAAATCAGGATGGTGTGTGGCTTGGAGAGTAGCTTGCAGGTGATGGTATTCCCATTATCTGCTGCGCTTGTTCTTGATGATATTGTCGCGGTCCTGTCATTTCGGAATATGCGGTTTGCCTTTAAGTCTTGCAAGGGATCAGTATTGATTTAAGAGCTGGCAAACGCTTAGGAGTTATAGGAAGGTGCATTTTCGTTGTCTTAGCAACAGCCATTTGGAGACTGCGATTCAAAGGGTGCATTCTCGATACCATGGAAACAGCCACTGGGAGTGAGCCTGATGCGATACATTTGTTACAATTCAGTTTTGAACTGTGGTAAAGAAGGCAGACTCCGACCCAAATTCTCATTTTAAAGGACAGTAAGGATAGAGTGGACAACACAATGTGTCTTAAAGAGATAGATGTGTTGGAAGGATACTGTCAAATTCCTTTGACACCCCAGGGTAAGAAAAAAAATCAGCTTCTGTTACACCGGACAAGGTTTTCCAGTGTCAAGTGAGGCCACATAGGTTAAGGGGTACTCTGGAAACTTCTCAGAATAGTGAACCCAGTAGTGGTCAGTGCTCCTAGCTGTGCAGCTCACCTGGCTGAGGTGATGGACAATAGGGACACTTGGAAAGAAAATACAAAACATTTGGAAGACTATGCTTGTAAATTTGAAATGGGTTAATTGGAACAACCTTTTGAAAATTTAAAACCGAAATGTTCTGGTGGAACTTGTTGCTGTAGTCTAAACACTTTTTTTTTTAGAAATGTGTATATCTTATAAATGCGTGGGAAAAAAAGTTACCCTTTTTCAATTTGTATTTTTTTATCCATTGTAATGAAATGCATTTCAAGAATGGTGTTTCATTCCGCTAAGGGAGGAGGTGTCACGGTCCTGTAGTATTTTCAGAATATGCGGTTTGCCTTGAAGGCTTGCAAGGGATCAGTATTGCTTTAACAGCTGGCAAGCCTTAGGAGTTATAGGAAGGTACATTTTTGTTGCCTTAGAAACAGCCATTTGGAGACTGGGATTCAAAGGCTACATTCTCGATACCATGGAAACAGCCACTGGGAGTGAGCCTGATGCGATACATTTGTTACAATTCAGTTTTGAACTGACAGTTGAAGACTGAACACAGACACAAAAGACACTGACAGCTGTGGAGTCAGCACTGAAAAAGAGCTCTCAACCATTCAAACTGAAGGAAATAGGATTTTTGTCTGTTTAATTGTTATCTCTCGAAATTCTAAAGTCAAGCCAAGACACAGATCTCTAGTAATTTAAATTGAAGAAAGGGAAGTTAGACTGTGACAATCTGGGCGACACAGTGGCGCAGTGGTTAGCACCACAGCCTCACAGCTCCAGCGACCCGGGCTCAGTTCTGGGCACTGCCTGTGCGGAGTTTGCAAGTTCTCCCTGTGACCACGTGGGTTTCCGCCGGGTGCTCCAATTTCTTCCCACAGCCAAAGACTTGCAGTTGATGGGGCAATTTACAATGGCCAATTTACCTTATTGTAGATAGGTGGTATGAGAACGGTGGGGATGTGGTAGAGAATATGGGATTAATGTAGGATTAGTAGAAATGGGTGGTTGTTGGTCGGCACAGACTCGGTGAGCTGAAGGGCCTGTTTCAGTGCTATATCTTTAAATAAAAAATAAATCTTTTATCCCTCAAAAACTCAAGTCAGATTGATTCTGTTAAAAGTGTTTGCAAGCCATTAATTGTTGAAATTTGCTGGACTTCGAACAACATTCTGCGAGGACTTCAAACAACATTGGACTGTAAATTTGCAAGGCCTCCAATTTTTCTATTTTTAAATGTTCATAATGTTTAAGAATAGAGTTAATTTGTTGATTTAAAGACACCTGGTTTGGTTAGCCTCATTCGGGGGTTAATAGATGGTACAATATGGTAGGTCTTTAATTTGGAAAGTTTTTAAATGATATGTTAGCCGATCTGTGGAACAACGGGATTGAATTAACAGTGCGTTGGTCAGAATCGTATATTTTGATTGGGGGCTTTGACAGGAGGGATCGGTTGTAACAATATGCACTGCTACCATTGTTCACTGGGGTGCCAATCAAGCTGGCTCCTTTGTCCTGGAGCTGCACTCATCCAGGCAAGTGGGGACTCTTCCATCGTACTCCTGACGTGTGCCTTGGAATTGGTGGACAGGCTGAGGGGAGTCAGGAGGTGAACTAATCGCTGCAGAATTCCCAGCCTCTGACCTGCTCTTGTAGCTACTGTATTTATATGGCTGGTTCAGTTAAGTTTCTGGTCAATGGTAATCTCCAGGATGTTGATGAGGGATTCTGTGATGGTAATGTCGTTCAACGTCAAAAGGGGAGATGATTAGATTCTGTCTTGTTGGAGATGGTCATTGCCTGGCACTTGTATGGTACAAATGCCACTTTCCAGCCCAAGCTTGAATGTTGTCGAGATATATAGATAGAGGATATGATTAAATTCAGTGGCTGTTTTATCTGTCAGTCTTCACATAAATGAGTAGTTTGCCAACCAAGTGGGGAACTCACGGGACATTGTCCCTTTAAGCATTTATATCCTCACGCTTGGAGGTGTATTTTACAAATCAATGTTGTAGAATCGTAGCTCCATTCTTTTTTTCCCCCATTATTGGCAAAAATGTAGTTTATTGATGTGTGCATCAAGAACTTCAACACTACTACTTGTGATTTTTAATGGCTTTTTTTAAAAAGTTTTTGCAAATTTGTTTTCTTTTCTAATTCTGAAATGATTAGTGTCACTTCCAGTTTTGTAAAATATTTTATTATTTTTCATATGTTTTTTGATTAGCGGAAAGCCTTAACAGTTTATAGATCATTGATGTAGATTTATGTTAATTACAGTAAAGCGTATGCATTCTGCTGTAAGTCCCTTCTGGAAACCCAGATTAATATCTGTTGATTCCCAATATTGCATAACTTTCTGAAGTGCATGGTTCATGTTTTGGATACGTGCTTATTTTGAACGCTTATTGTGAAAAGAGTGGAATCACTCAATCCACTACATTAATTCATGAAAGTGTTCCAGTTCAGTATAGAACATCAAAGGCAGTGTGAGAACAATGGCTAATCTAAAATACAGGTTGAAATATTCCATGTTGATTCAGTTACAGGGTAGAAACATCAAGGTCTTCTGTATCTCTCAAGTTCCTGCAGCAAAATTCAGAGGTTCCTTATTGTTTTAGACCACCTGTAAAGAAACCTTGATCTCATACCGATCCAGTTGTCCAGAATGAAGAACCCTATTTGAAAAGGGAAGCATTCACTCAGTGTTGAGGCCGTGCGAGTGAATGACAGGTGGTTGTGTGGTTACCTTTTGACGCATCTACTTGTATCACTGAATAATCTCACATTCTCATGTTTCTGCACAAGGGCTGAGCTGCTGTCAGTATGGAGGCTTGGCATATCTTTTGGATATGGCTGTTTGTATATACATATTCTTTCTCAGAAATCTGAAGAGTAGAAGCAAGAATGGCATTGCTGATAACCCGCAACTGGCCTCACTCAGTATGGTTCTCAGGCATCCTACAGTATTTTTTAGTTCTTTCATGGGATGTGCGCATCACTGACATTTATTGCCCATCCCTAATTGCCCTTGAGAAGATGGTGAGCTGGGTGTAAATCATGTGGCTTGCCTTGTCCTGGATAGTATTGAGCTTCTTGGGTATTGTTGGAGCTGCACTCAGCCAGGCAAGTGGAGAGTATGCCATCACACTCCTGATTTGTGCCTTGTAGATGGTGGACAAGCTTTGGGGAATCAGGAAGTGAGTTACTCGCTGTAGAATTTACAGTCTCTGACCTGCTCTTGTAGTCACAGTATTTGTGTCTGGTCCAGTTAAGGTTCTGGTCAATGGTGACCCCAGGATGTTAATGGGAATACTGTTGAATGTCAAGCGGAGATGGGTAGATTCTCTTTTGTTGGAGAATCCCAATGCCCAGCACTTGTGTGGCGCGAATGTTACTTACCACTTACCAGCCCAAGTCTGAATGTTGTCCCGGTCTTGCTGCATGTGGCACGGACTGCCTCATTATCTGAGGAGTTACGAATGGGATTGAACACTGCAGTCATCAGCGAACAGCAATGCTTCTGACCTTATGTTGGAGGGAAGGTAACTGATGAAGCAGCTGAAGATGGGTCTAGCCACTGTCCTGCAGTGATGTCGTGGGGCTGAGATGAGTGACCTCAAACAACATAGGAACATCGGAGCAGGAGTAGGCCATTCAGCCCATCAAGTCTGCTCCACCATTCAACATGATTGTGGCTGATCATCCACTTCAATGCCTTTTCCCCACACTATCCCCATATCCTTTTTATGTCATTGGTATTTAGAAATCTGTCAATCTCAACTTTAAACATACTCTATGATTGAGCTTCCACAGCACTCTGGGGTAGAGAATTCCAAAGATTCACAACCCTCTGAGTAAAGAAATGTCTCCTTATCTCTGCCCTAAGCGGCTTCTCCCTTATTTTGAAATTTTGTCCCCTGATTCGAGACTCCCCACCCAGAGGAAACATCTTAGCTGCATCTATCCTGTCCATCCCTTTTTAAGTATTTTGTAGGTTTCGATGAGATCATCTCTCATTCTTCGAAACGCTAGAGAATACAGGCCCAGTTTCCCCAATCTCTCTTCAAAGGACAGTCCCGCTATCCCAAGAAATAGTCTGGTGAACCTTCATTGCACTCCCTCTATGGCAATAATATATTTCCTAAGGTAAGGGGACGAAAACTGCACGCAGTACTCCAGGTGCGGTCTAACCAAGCTTCCATACAATTGAAGCAAGACTTCACTACTCCTGTACTCCAGCCCTCATGCGATAAAGGCCAACATACCATTAGTTGTCTTAATTGCTTGTTGCACCTACATGTTAGCTTTCAGTGACTTTTTGACGAGGATACCCAGGTCTCTTTGTACATCTACGCTTTCTAATCTCTTACCATTTAGGAAATACTCTGCACGTCTATTCCTCCTACCAAAGTGGATAACCTCACATTTTTCCACATCATATTCCATCTGCCACGTTCTTACCTACTCACTAAATCTGTACAAATCCCCTTGAAACTGCTTTGCAGCTTCCTCATAACACATATTCCCACCTAGTTTTGTGTCATCTGCGAACTTGGAAACATTACATTTGGTCCCCACATCCAAATCATTGATATATGTTGTGAACAGCTGGGGCCCAAGTACTGATCCTTGCATTACCCCACTAGTCACAGCTTGCTAATGTGGGAATGACCCGTTTATTTCTACTCTGTTTTCTGTCTGTTAACCAATCCATAATTCATGCTAGTATATTACCACCTACCCCATGTGCTTTAATTTTGTTAACCAACTTCCTGTGGGAGACTTTATCAAAAGCCTTCTGAAAATTCAAGTATACTGCATCCACTGACTCCCCTTTATCAATTCTATTAGTAACATTCTCAAAAAAACTCCAACAGATTCATCAAACATGATTTCCCATTCTTAAATCCATGTTAACTATGCCCAATCAGATCATTATTGTCCAAGTGTCCATTTATCACATCTTTTAGAATAGATTCTAGCATTTTCCCTACTACTGATATAAGGCTAACAGGTTTGTAATTCCCTGTTTTCTCTCTCCCTCCCTTCTTAAATAGTAGGGTGACATTTGCTACCTTCCAATCTGCAGGAACTGCTCCAGAATCTATAGAATTTTGGAAGATGATCACCTATGTATCCACTATCTCCATAGCTACCTCTTTTAACACTCTGGGTTGTAGAATATCAGGTCAAAGGGACTTATCAACCTTCAGCCCTATTAATTTCTCCAATACAACCTTCTTACTAATAATTTCCTTCAATTCCTCATTCTCCCTCGTCCCTTGGATCTCTGTTTTTGGGGGATTTTTTTTGTATCTTCCTCAGTGAAGACAGACACAAAGTAATCATTTAGCTTCTCTGCCATTTCTCTCCCCCATTATAAATTCTCTTGACTGCCTGTAATGGACCCACATTTGTCATGGCCAAATGTTTCCTTTTTACATACCTATCGAAGCTTTTACAGTCTGTTTTTATGTTTTTTGCTAGTGTACATTCATACTCTATTCTCCCTTTATCAGTTTCTTGCTCCTCCTTTGCTGTATTCTAAAATCATCCCAAACCTCAGGTTGACTATTTCTGGCAACCTTTTAGGCCTTTTCTTTTAATCTTATACAATCCTTAACTTACTTTGTTAACCACAGTTGACCGCCTTTACTTTTGGGGTTTTTGTGCCTTGAAGGAATGTATAGTTGCTGTACACTATGTAATAATTCTTTGAAGACTATCCATTGTCTATGCACAGTCATACCTTTTAATGTATTTTCCCATTCAACCTCAGCCAATTTGCCCCTCGTCCCTTCATAATTTCCTTTTGTTCTAATTTAACACCCTGGCTTCAGATTGAACCATCTCGCTTTCAAACATAATGGAAACTTCTACCATATTATGGTCGCTCATCCCTCAAGGTTCTTTTACAAGGTTATTAATTAGCCCTTTCTCATTACATAATACTAGATGTAAAATAGTCTGCTGTCTAGGTGGTTTCTCAACATACTGCTCTAGAAAGTGATCCCTAATATACTCCAGAAACTCGTCCTCCGTAGCATTCGTGCTCATTAGCTATTTCCAGTCTATGTGCAAGTTCAACCATAACCATCTTCCTTTTGTGCTAGATATGACTCCAACTAGTGGAGAGATTGCCACAGATTCTCAATATTTTAACATTTACTAGGGCTCCTTGATGCCATACTTGGTCAAGTGCTGCCTTGATGTCTACGGCAGTCACTCACCTCGCCTCTGAAATTCAGCTTTATTTTCGATGTTTGGACCAAGGTTATGATCAGGTTCAGAGCCAATTGGTCCTGTCAGAACCCAAATTAAGCATCAGTGAGCAGGTTATTGCCACTCGATAGCACTGTCGACAACACCTTCCATCATTTTGTTGATGGTTGACAACGGACTGATCTGGCGGTAATTGTTCAGACTAAAAACAAAGTGCTGGAAATGCTCAGCAGGTCCGGCAGCATCTGTGGAGAGAGAAGCAGAATTGACGTTTCAGGGCTGTGAGCTTGTCCAGATTTGGTTTCTCTGCCTTTTTGTGAAAGGGACATACTAGGAAATATTCCACATTGTCAGATAGATGCCAGTATTGTAGCTGTACTGGAATAGCTTGGCTAGAGGTGCGGCTAGTTCTGGAGCACAAGTCTTCAGCACTACAAACTGGATGTTATCAAGGCCCATAGCCTTTGTTGTAACCATTGCTGTCAGCTGTTTCTTGATTTCATGTGGAGTCGAACTGGCTGAAGACTGGCATTTGTGATGTTGGAGACTTCATGACAAGGCTTAGATGGATCATCCACTTGGCATTTCCGGCTGAAGATGTTTACAAATACTTCAGCCTTGTCTTTTGCAGTGATGTGCTGGACTCTACCATCATTGAGGATGGGGATGTTTGTGGAGCCTCCTCTGTCTGTAAGTTGTTTAATTGTCCAGCGCCATTCATGACTGGATTTGGCAGGGCTGCAGAGCTTTGATCTGATCTGTTGGTTGTTGGATCTGTCTATAGCATGCTGCTTCTGTTGTTTAGCATGTTTATAGTTCTGTGTTGTAGCTTCACCAGGTTGGTACCTCATTTTTAAGTATTCCTGGTACTGCTTCTGGCATGCTGTCCCACACTGCTTATTGAATCAAGGTTGGTCCCTTGGCTTGATGGCAATGGTAGAGTGAGGGATATGCCAGGCCATGAGGTTACAGATTGCAGTGGAGTGCAATTCTACTGCTGATGACCCAGTTTTGAGTTTCTGATCTGAACCTATGCCATTTAGCACTGTAGTAAGTACCACACAATGTGATGAAGGGTGTCCTTAGTGTGAAGACAAGGCTTTCTCTCCACAAGGACTGTGGTGGTCACTCTTACCAATACTGTCGAGGACAGATGCATCTGCAACAGATAGATCGGTGAGGACGAAGTCAAGTGGGTTTTTCCCTAGTGTTCGTTATCTCTCCACCTGCTGCGAGCCCAGTCTGGCACATATGTCCTACCAAGCCACTCTTGATGGGCATTGAAGTGCCCCCCCAATACATTCAGTGCCCTTGTTAACTTCAGTGCCTCTTCCAAGACGTGCTCAAAATGGAGGAGTACTGATTCATCAGTTGAGGGAGGGCGAAAGGTGGTAACAAGCAGGAAGTTTCCTTGCCTTTGTTTGGACTGATGCCATGAGATTTCATAGTTGCAAACCATCTGCCAATTAGCCTATAAGAGTAAATGGTACTTGTTTGGCGCTCCTGTCAAAACAAAAAAAAAAAAAATTAGCCCAGCCTGCTGTTAAATTTCTAGATTTCTTTCTGGCTTTCAAATTTTACATCACTGTCATTCAGTATGTTTGAGAGAGTGTGTTGGCTAGAGTTGACATTCTAAATCATGTTCCTCAGCTAATGAACAGTGCTACCTTTCCATATTTTTAGCTACTACTCTTCTCCTTTCCGCCCCTCCCCCCCACCCACCTGGTGCCCTGGTTCTTGCCCTTGCCTCCATAGGATCTCTCTTCAGTTATTGCTGACCAACAGACCATTTGATCACCAAATTTACCCTATAGTTTTCTTCCCTATGGATGATGGGATCAATGACTCTTGCAGCATAGAAGGCAATTCAGTCCATTGTGTCTGTGCTGGCTCTATGAAAAGAGTTATCCAGTTAGTCCTGCACTCCTTCTGTTTTTTCCCCTAAAGCTTGCAATTTTCTCCTTTTCAAGTATGTATCAAATTCGCTTTTTAAATGTTACTGTTGAATCTTCTACCATCGTCCTTTTAAGAGTGCATTCCAGATTATCATTAACTGCATAAATAATTTCTCTTCTCCTTCCCCCACCCACCTGGTGCCCTGGTTCTTTTGTCAATTATTTTAAATATGTGTCCTCTAGTTATCAATCCTTCTGCCAGTGGAAACTGTTTTTCCCTATCTACTCTATCAAAATCCTTCATAATTTTGAACACCTTTATAAAATGTACTCCACTTTCTCTGCTCTAAGGAGAACAGTCCCAGCCCCACTCATCTCTCCACATAACTGAAGTCCCTCATCCTTGTTACCATGCTAGCAAATCTCCTCTGTACCCTCTCGAAAGCTTTAACGTCCTTCCTTTCTAGGCATCATTTGCCTCAAACTGGGTACAGTATTCCACCCGAGACCTTTATAAAGATTTAACATAACTAACTTGCTTTTCTACTCTATGCTTCTATTTCTAAAGCCAAGCATCCTGTATATATTTTTTTAAACAGCCTGATCACTTTGTCTTGCCACTTTCAAGATCCATTGCTATTTAGATATCTGTCAAACCTTGGTTGCTAGATCCCATTGCACTTGCCTCTTCAAAGCATACTGTTAGTATATGCAATGGAGCTAGATTCAGATTCCAAATTAAGTAACTAGATTTATTTAAATAAATTAAAAATGGTAGAACATGTATAAGCACTAAAATATGTACAGTGACAAAAGTAAACTACAAGGTCCTTTTAAATCTATAATCTTCTCCAGTAATAGTAAATGCAGAGAGGCTCTTAACCAACAGTCTGTAATATGCTTTTCATGGTTTAATCTTTCTCAATCTCTCGAGTCAAAGGCTTAAATGTCCCATTAGCCTTTGATCTGCCAGGAATGCATATTAATAGATTAATGTTTTTTCTGCTAGTACCATTTCCAGTTTGAATGGTCGACAGATGGGTATTTTTCTTACCTCTAAACAACATCTTCCTGGCTCAGTTAACATTAAAGACAAAGGCTGCCTTCTGAAAGCTAGGCACATTGAGCAGGGTGGGCCATTTTCGATCTACCCCAGCTTCAGCTTTTAAATTTGTACAGAGCACAGTATATTTTACATTTGCGCATAAAGTTAGTTTTGTCTTGATCTATTTATGTACAGTGACAATTAAAGGAACTTGTTACAGACCATGTCTACATTTGGATTTATGCATTTAAGTGTCAGCCATGGCTTGTTTAGTAGCCCTCTCGCCTGTGAGTCAGAAGGTTATGAGTTCAAGTCTCACTCCAGATCTTGAGAACAATAATCTTGGCTGGCAGACAAATGCAGTACTGAGGGAGTGCTGCACTGTCAGAGGTGCTGTCTTTCGGATGAGACATTAAACTGAGGCCCTATCTACGTTCTCAGGTGAACGTAAAAGATCCCATGGCACTACTTCGAAGAGGAGGAGAATTAACTTCCAGTGTCTTAGCTGATATTTTATCCCTCAATCAACATCATTAAAACTTCTGGTCATTATCTCATTGCTGCTTGTGGGAGTTTGTTGTGCGCAAATCAACTGTGCTGTTTCCTACATTACAACAGTGACAGCACATAAAAAGTACTTCATTGGCTGTAAAGGGCTTTGGGACATCCAATGGTCATGAAAGGTGCTATATAAATGCAGCATTTTTTAACGCTTGAATTTATGCATGCTTAGTCTGACCCTGTCAGTCTCGTCCTGCAATACTGCCATTTGCCACCTTTTAATATTAACGTGATATCTGTCAGAAAGCTACCTGTCTGCCTAGCTTAGAGACGTATTGGCATCACTCATGTGGATGCCATATCATGCTTTTCTTTGTTCCCAGTAGTTTAATCTTGAAGGGGAAATCTAACCTGGAACAGTAATTTCTGTTTGGCTATAGTACACAAGACTTTCCTGGTCTTGTCTAATAGTGATAAATGTTTTATTTTTTAGGTCCTTGCTCCAGCAGCTACACGGACTGCAGGTACTTGTGGCAGGGAAGGTGTCCAGACCCTGCAAGATGGCCAGCACGCAAACCAGCACATGCCTGATGGTAAAAACAAAGATTGTTCTGTCAGTATATTGAAGATTCTCCTTCATTCTGATCCTCTACAGGAGAGTAAGGCTAGGTCAAAGGGAGAATTGTGAAAGGAACGCATCTTGGAGATTTTAAGCATCAGCATTTTGGTGTCCCCTTCACCCGCTGCTTTGTCCTGGATGGTGCTGAGCTTCGACTGTTGTTGGAGCTGCACCCATCCAGGCAAGTGGAGAGTATTCCATCACACTCCTGACTTGTGCCTTGTAGTCCTGCCTTTCTCAGAATCATAACATGGCCACCACTAATGCTTTCTTTACTTCCATAATCTTTGTGGAGCCATTTCATAAGGTGAAAATCCATGCTAAAGCAATGTATTATCACTCAGGATAATTATTTGGGTTCAATGTTTGGTTTCAAGTTCCATTTCTATAGTACTGGATGCCTACCTCTTCCACTTGTTCATTGGATCAACACTACCTTATGTAGCATTAGTATAAGTTTAGTTTTCCTAACATCCTTCCACAAAATTTATGTTCAAATTTCCACTTTTCTCGGGACTAGTTGGTCTTCCCGCCACCCTCCCCCACCCCCCCTTCCACTAGCCTGCTGTTTAAAGTTTACAGCAGCTCTTTTATATTAGATGCAATCTTTCTTTCCAAATATAAACTTCATGCTTTCATCATAGTGAGCAATTTGCTTTGGCCAATTTTCACTTATATTTTGAAAAATCTGATTAACTTGAAGACTCTTTTCCAAAGAAAATAATTGCAACTTCTTTACTTTAGCTCATAACTAAAATTCCCAATACATAGAATTCTTGGCCCTTCTCAAAGATATTATCAATCTTGTGATTAGGTGGCAAAACTGCACGCAGTACTCCAGATAGGGTCTGAGCAGTGTTTTATACAATACAGCCTCTTCAGTTTGAGCTACATCCATCTATTAATGTAACCTAATTGCTTTTTCCACTTTAGCTAAGTACTGCTCACAGAATCATGCAACACAGAAGGAAGTCATTTGGTCCATCGTGTCTATGCCAACTCTCTGAAAGAGCTATCTAATTAATCCCACTCCCCTGTTCTTTCCTCATAGCAGATTTTTCCTTTTCAAGTATACATCCAGTTTCCTTTGAAAGTTACCACTGAATCTACTTCCATCAGCCCTTTCAAGCAATGAGTTCCATAACAACTTGTAACAAAAACAATTCTCATTTCCACCCATCTCCCCTCGTTTTTTTGCTGATCACCTTAAATCTGTGTTCTCTGGTTACCAATCCTCTTGCCAGTAGAAATAGTTTCTCCTTATTTATGTATCAGAAGACCTCATAATTTGGAACATTTCTATTATTCCTTTAGCTTCTCTGCTCATAGGAGAACAATCCCAGTTTTTCTCGTCTCCCTACTTAACTGAAGTCCCTCGTACCTGGTACCATTCTAGTAAATCTAATACAGACAAACATACGAATTAGGAGCAGAAGTAGGCCATTCGGCCCCTCGAGTCTGCTCCACCATTCAATAAGATCATGGCTGATCTTGTTTGTGTCTTGAATTCCACACTCCCATCTACCCCTGATGACCTTTTGATTCCCTTGCCTAACAAGAATCTGTCTACCCCTGCCTTAAAATTATTCAATGACCCTGCCTTCACCACCTTCTGAGGCAGAGAGTTCCAAAGTCGCACAACCCTTAGAGAAAAAAATTCTCCTCATCTCTGTCCTAAAAGGGTGACCTCTAATTTTAAAACAGTGAGCCCTAGTTCTGGACTCCCCTACAAGAGGAAACATCCTTTCCACATCCACCTTGTCAAGACTGTTCAGGATCTTGTATACGTCAATTAAGTATTACTTGCAAATTAGAATTGCAGAACATCTCCAGCATCAGAGAAGACAGTCTTTGTTAGTATTAGTTTATGCTGGATCATATCCTTGTCATTTTTTTGTCTATTTATTATGGGAAGACACTGTATTAACATTGCCAGTCATGCTGTAGTTGCAGGCGTCTGGCTAGCAGATGATGCTGTGCCACAGGTTGGCATGATCCACCCACCATTTTGTTTTTGTTTTTATCTGATATCCACATGTTTTTAAAACATTATTAGGTGTTTAGGTGCCCAGCGCCCCTCCCATCCCCCACCCAACCTGTTGCTGCCCTCCACCTTTTCCGCCATTTCATAATCATGTAATAGTTAGTTCAAGCTTACCATCTAATGGAATAACTACACCTTCCCTTGATAATTTGAAGCCGTTTTTGTGTTAAGTATCCAGTTATTTCAATTAAGCAATGTTCATAACAGTGGAAACTTAGTTATTAAAAAATGTTGAATCATATAATTTGCGTGTCTTTGAATTAAGAATAGGCTGTAATACCACATATAACGAGAACAGCAGTTCAAATGTATTCTATACTTGCAAGAGCCTTTTTTTTTTTTTAAACAGTAAGTTCATTGAAGTCCGTCAGTTACACCATCAAGATTAATGCATCCTTTCTCTGTGATTGATTATTCTAATACTCTGATTTTTCTTGCTGTTGCAGATTGCAGTGCTGTGTTTTGCCATTGCACTGGGGAGTTTCAGTAACAGATTTGACCCATTCTCATCCTCTGTGACAAAAACAGTTTTACCTGTCCAGGATTCTACACAGGAGTCATACGCAGCCACTGGTAAGATATAGACAGCCAATCTGTAATTGAGGTTGTAAGAGACTGGCAGAGTCCATTGAAATTTGTTGTTTGATTTGTAATGGAGCTGAATTTTCTTAATATCCTAAATAGGAACTGATAGCTGCCTTATTGGCAGTTCTCCTTTACACGTTGGCATTCACTTAAATGATCAGTGCTTATACTCACTAACTACTGGGAACTCAGCACAGACCAGGGATCAATGCCTTTACTCACTAAGTCTGGGGATTCAACTCCAATTACCTCCTCGTATCCCTCACCACCCACATACCCCTTCTCTCTTCTAATAGCACTTCTTGCTGCATTCAACCCTGGAAAAACTCTCCTCCAATATATTTACATCTGCAGTTTCAACCAGCTGCCTAGCCTTTGCCTCTCCACATGCCGCAATATTGTAGGAACATAGGACTTGGGAGCAGGGGTAAGTCATTTGGCCCTTCAAGCCTGTTCTGCCATTCGATACGATCATGGCTAATCTGGTTGCGCTGTCAACTCCACGTTCCTGTCTGCCTCCATAACCCTTGACTTCCTTGTCTTTCAAAAATCTATCCAATTCGGCCTTGAATAAATTCAATGACCCAGCCTCCACCGTTTTTCTGGGGAAGCGAATTCCGCGGACTGATGACCCTCAGAAAAAATTTCTCCTCTCTGTCTTAAAAGGAAGACCTCTTGTTCTTAAACTGTGTCCCCTAGTTCTAGTCTCTCCCACAAGAGGAAACATCCTCCCAGTATTCACTCTATCAAGTCCCCTCAGGATCTTAAATGTTTCAATAAGATCACCTCTCATTCTTCTAAACACCAACGGGTTATCGACCCAACCTGTTCAACCTTTCTTCATAAGATAAAGCCTTCATCCCAGAATGAGTTAAGTGAACCTTGTCTTAACTGCTGCTAATACAATTATATCCTTTTTCAAATAAGGAGAGCAAAACTGTACACAGTACTCCCAGGTCCTGTACAGCTGTAGTAAAACTTCCCTACTTTTATACTCCATTTCCCCTTACAATAAACGCCAACATTCCATTTGCTTTCCTAATCATTTGCTGTCCTTGCATACTAACTTTTTGTGATCCTTCTGTACCACCGAGTATTGCAAACTCTCTCCAATTAAATAATATACAGCTTTTCTGTTCTTCCTTCCAAAGTGGCCAAGTTCACATTTTCCCACACTATACTCCATCTGCCAAGCTTTTGCCCACTTACTTAACCTATCTATATCCCTTTGTAGACTCTTTACCTCCTCTTGACAACTTACTTTCCTTTCTTTATCATCAAATTTAGCCACCATACATTCAAGATATTGATATAGATTGTAATCATTGATGTAGAGTGGAGGAGGTGGTGGCATAGTAGTAATGTCACTGAACTGTAATTGCTCTGGGGACATGGGTTTGAATCCCACCACGGCAGATGGTGAATTCAATTAATAAAAATCTGGAATTAAAAAGCTGGTCTAATGGTGACCATGAAACCATTGTCGATAGTTGTAAAAATGCATCTGGATCACTAATACCCTTTAGGAAAAGAAATCTGCTGTCCTGGTCTGGCCTACATGTGACTCCAGACCCACAACAATGTGGGTGACTCTTGAATGCCCTCTGAAATGGCCTAGCAAGCTGCTCTGTTCAAGGGCAATTAGGGATGGGCAATAAATGCTAGCCTAGCCAGAGACTGCCACGTCCCACAAAAAAAAAAATTTAAAGTTGAGGCCCCCGCACTAATCCCTGTGGTACTCCATTAGTTACTGCTTGCCATCTGAAAATGCCCCATTTATCCCTACTCTCTGCTTCCTGTTAGCTAACCAGTCTTTTATCCATGCTAATATGTTATCCCCCTGCACCATGTGCTCTTACCTTGCATAGTAGCCTTTGATGTGGCACCTTATCAAATGCCTCTTGGAAATCCAAGTACACAACATCTACAGGTTCCCCTCTATCCACCCTGCTTGTTACTTCCTCGAAGAGCTCTAATAACTTAATTAAACACTATTTCCCTTTCATAAAACCATGTTGACTTTGTCTGAAGCCATTATGGTTTTCTAAGTATCCTGCTATAACCTGCTTAATAATGGATTCTAGCAATTTCCCTATGACTGATAGGCTAACTGACTTTTCTAGTTTCCTGCTTTTCTGTCTCTTTCTTGAATAAAGGTGTTACATCTGCTTTTTTGCAATCTGCTGGAACACTTCCAGAATCTAAGAAATTTGGGAAAATTATACCCAATGTCTCAACTATCTCTGCAGCCACTTCTTTTAAGACCCTAGGATGCAGGCCATCTGATCCTGGGGACCTGTCAGCCTTTAGATCTAATAGTTTTCCCAGCATCTTTTCCCTGGTGATGGTTGTTTTACATTCCTCCCTCCCTTTCACCTCTTGATTTTCAAGTATCTTTGGGAAGTTTTCCAAGTCTCCTACAGTGAAAACAGACACACAATACCTGTTCAATGTCTCTGCCATTTCCTTGTTTTCCATTATCAATTCCCCGGACACTCTCTCCAGAGGACCAACAATAGCTTTAGTTACTCTTTTCCCATTTAAATACTTGTAGAAGCTCATCTGTTTTTATATTACTAGCTAGTTTTCTCTCATTCTACATTCTCCCTCTTATTTTTAGTCATTCTTTGCTGAATCTTAAAATCTGTCCGATTACTGTTCTTTTTAGATTTGTACAGTGTTTCTTTCAATTTAATACTATCCTTAACTTCCTTATTTAGCCACGGACGATTCATCCTTCTCAAAGAATCTTTCTTTCTCACTGTGATCATCTTTGCTGAGAGTTATTAAATATCTCCTTTAAAAGTCTGCCACTGCATCTCTACTGTTCTACCTTTTAACCTAGTTTTCCAGTTCACTTTAGCTATCTATGCCTTCATACCCTTGTAATTACCTATCTTTAGGTTTAAAACAGTAGTTTTAGACTCCTACTTCTGCCCTTCAAACTGAATGTGAAATTCTATCATGTTATGATCACTTTCACCTAGAGGCTTCTTTACCACGAGGTTGTTGATTCATCCTGTCTCATTGCACATTACCAGGTCTAGAATAGTCTGCTCCCTGGTTGGTTCTAGAGCGTACTACTCTAAGAAACTGTCCCAAATACACTGTATGAACTCATCTTCCAAGCTACCTTTGCCAATCTGATTCATCCAATCTATATGTAGATTAAAATCACCCATGACTACTGTGGTACCTTTCTTACAAGTCCCATTTATTTCTTCCTGTGTACTCTGTCCTCAGTGTAGCAACTATTAGGGAGCAGATAAACTACTCCCACAAGTGACCTCTTACCTTTCCTATTTCTTATCTCTACTCAAACTGATTCTACATCTTGCTCTTCGAAGCTAAGGTCATCTCTCACTACTGTACTAATGACTTCCTTAATTAACACAGCTACCCCACCACGTTTTCCTAGCAGCTAACTTTGCAAAATGTTAAATATCCTTCAATATTCAGGCCCAGCCTTGGTCACCTAGTAACCATGTCTCTGTAATGGCTATCAGGTCATGCATATTTGTTTCTATCTGTGCTAACAATTCATCCATTTTGTTACGAATGTTGCGTGCATTCAGATACAGAGCCTTTAACTGTCCTTTTACCATTTCCACAATCTCTGGCCTTGAGTTTGTGCGCTCTGTCCCTTCCTGCCACACTCTGGTCATTGTTAACCAAATCACTACCCTGCTGTATTACCTCATTGTGTTCCCTTTGATTTACCATATCTCCTCTCACACAATCCCTTTCCCCACTATTTAGTTTAATGCCTTCTGTACCACCTGAGTTATATGACTCGCCAGAACACTGGCCCCAGTATGGTCCAGGTGAATACCGGCCCAACGGTACAGTTCCCACTTTCCTCAGTACTGGTGCCAGTGCCGCGTGAATTGAAATCCAGTTCTTCCACGCCAGTCTTTGAGCCATGTATTCATCTCTCTCTAGTTTTATTTTCCCTACAGCAATTTCTGCAGTTGATTTGCTCAACTTCTCCCTCACCTCCACCCCAACCTTTTGTTTCTTCAAATCCAGTAGGATTTGAATGTACCTGGTGCATAACTGGTTTAACTGTTGGTCCACATTGCGATTGGGCATCACTCCCTTCTGCCAAAACTACTCATCATCCCAAGTCGTTCTGGAGAACATATTTGCGTAACAATCAATTGCCTGCTTAAACCCCTCCAACAAGTGCTTGTGGACTTCTTTATTACCAAGATTGCGACCCTCCATTATTTCCCCTCATGCCTTCTCTGAGCTCATCTTGTCCATGAGACGCATTTCCTGTTTCCATGACCCCATTTCCATTAAACTGCTGATCACCAACCTTACTTTCTGGCTTCCATGCGAACTGATATTGTAAATGGTTCCCTCTCCTTAGGGACTGTCCATGTCCAATCCAAAGCTGTGGTCATCACCCCTTTGTCAAAAAGAACCACCTTGACCCTTTGGACCTTGCAAATTGCCACTCCAATCTTGCTTTTCCTTTCCAAAATTTTTGAAAGTGTTGTCACTATCCAAATCCATGCCCATATTCCTTTTGCAGATCTCTGCTTGAATCTTTCCAGTTGGGTACAGTACCTGCCACAGCACTGAAACAGCTTTAAATAATGCCACAAATGACATCTGTGACTGACCGTAGTTTCTTTTCAGCTTCTCTTCATCCTTTTACATGGTCTTCCTTAGAATCTAATGCCTCTCATCTGTTGTCCAGCTGAGTGCGACTGCCTTTATTGTACCCTTACCTATCTGAATATACCCTGAGCATCTCCAGCAATGGCTTTTTTTTCCCTCTTCCACACAGTTGCCTCCGGAGTTCCTAAAAGATCAGTTCTTGCCCACTCACCTTCCTCACCTATAGTTGCCCCTAGTTGACATCATCCACAGACATTGGATCAGCTTCGACATATATTCTGATGACATCAAATACGACCTCTTCACCACCTGTCTTCTTCATTCCACTGCCTGTTTCGGCTTTACTGTTGCAGGCTCATCCATCATCTTTGAACCCCACCACAAACTCTAAACCTTTGCCAATTCCATCTCCTGGCTGCTGTTTCAGGCTGAAGCAGATTATTTGTCGACTATGTCCTATTAGACTTAGGTGGGCTCTTAACCTCCTATCCTCTGCATCTCAAAGACTGTCTTCTTCTGTAACATTGCCCATCTCTGCCCCGCCCGAGCACTTTTGCCGCTGAAATCCTCATCAATGTCTTTGCCACCTCCAGACTCAACTATTCCATTGCTCACCTGGCCAGCCCCACCTCCAGCAGTCGCCATGAATTTCAAAACTCTGCTGCCAGTTTCCTGCCCTGCACAACCCTGCTCACTTAACAGCCTTTGCCACACTGACCTACTTTTGTCTCAACATCTCGTGCTTTTGTTGAAATCCTTTCATGGCCCTGCTTGGGTACTAAGGGAATTAAGAGATATTGGGATAGTCGTTTAGTTGTACAGAACTTGAGTTATTGCTGAAAATGGAGACATATTGTCGAAGCTTTTCATCTTGTACTCATCAGGACAATCCGCAAGAATAACCAATGTAAGAGAAAACAACAACTTGTACTGCATGACTGTGCTGATTGGTTGGCAAGTGAACTCTGGTAGAGGCATTGCCATGGAGAATGCACCGGTTTACAGTGACTGACAGTTAACTGCCAAGCTTTGTTTCAAATTTAAACCAGGCAGCTTGACTCTGGACAAGGCATTGTCCTGAGGAATGAACCAGCGAATGGCTGTCACTTGGTTCAGGATCAGGTTTGGATTAGGGAAAAAAAAAGGAGGCTTATGGCAGATTCAGAGCACTGAAAACAGCGGAGGCACTAGAGGAATATAGAAAGTGTAGGGGGATACTTTTATTTAAAAAAAAGTAATTAGGAGAGCAAAGAGGGGACATGAAAAAACACTGGTGGGCAAGATAAAGGAAAATCCTAAGGTGTTTTATAAGTATATTAAGGGCAAGAGGATAACCAGGGAAAAAGTAGGGCTCATTAGGGACCAAAGTGGCAATCTGTGTGTGGAGCTGGAGGACGTAGGTGAGGTTTTAAATGATTGCTTTTCATCTGTGTTCACAATGGAAAAGGACGATGTAGGTGTAGAGATCAGGGAGAGAGATTGTAATGAACATATTAGCATTGAAAGGGAAGAAGTATTAGCTGTTTTAGTGGGCTTAAAAATGGATAAATCTCCAGGCCCAGATGAGATGTATCCCAGGCTGCTATGTGAGACAAGGGAGGAGATTGCAGGGGCTCTGACACAAATTTTCAAATCCTCTCTGGCCACAGGAGAGGTACCAGAGGATTGGAGGACAGTGAATGTGGTACTATTATTCAAGAAGGGTAGCAGGGATAAACTAGGTAATTACAGGCCGGTGAGTCTAACATCAGTGGTTGGAAAACTATTGGAAAAATATTCTGAGGGACAGGATTAATCTCCACTTGGAGAGGCAGGGATTAATCAGGGATAGTCAACATGGCTTTGTCAGGGGGAAATCGTGTTAACTAACTTGATTGAATTTTTCGAGGCGGTGACGTGATGTGTAGATGAGGGTAAAGCAGTTGATGTAGTCTACATGGACTTCAGTAAGGCTTTTGATAAGGTCCCGCATGGGACATTGGTTAAGAAGGTAAGAGCCCATGGGATCCTAGGCAATTTGGATCCAAAATTGGCTTAGTGGCAGGAGGCAGAGGGTAATGGTCGAGGGTTGTTTTTGCGAGTGAAAGCCTGTGACCAATGGTGTACCGCAGGGATCAGTGCTGGGACCCTTGCTGCTTGTAGTGTAGATTAATGATTTAGACGTGAATATGGGAGGAATGATCAGTAAGTTCGCAGATGACACGAAAATTGGTTGTGTCGTAAATAGTGAGGAGAAAAGCCTTCGATTACAGGACTATATAGATGGGCTGGTAAGATAGGCGGAGCTGTGGCAAATGTAATTTTATCCTGAGAAGTGTGAGGTAATGCATTTTGGGAGGACTAACAAGGCAAGGGAATATACGATTGATGGTAGGACCCTAGGAAGGACAGAGGGACCTTGGTATACTTGTCCATAGATCACTGAAAGCAGCAGCACAGATAGATAAGGTGGTTCGGAAGGCATATGGGATACTTGCCTTTATTAGCCGAGGCACAGAATATAGGAGCAGGGAGGTTATGATGGAGCTGTATAAAACGCTAGTTAGGCCACAGCTGGAGTACTGTGTACAGTTATGGTCACCACACTATAGGAAGGATGTGTTTGCACTGGAGCGGGTGCAGAGGAGTTTCACCAGGGTGTTGCCTGGGCTGGAGTATTTAAGCTATGAAGAGAGCCTGAAAAGGCTAGGGTTGTTTTCCTTAGAGCAGAGAAGGCGGAGGGGAGATGTGATTGAGGTATACAAAATTGAGGGGCATTGATAGGTTAGATAGGAATAAACTTTTTTCCTTAGTGGAGGTGTCAATAACCAGGGGGCATAGATTTAAAGTAAGGGGAAGGAGGTTTAGAGGGGATTTGAGGAAAAGTCTTTTCACCCAGAGTGTGGTTGGAATCTGGAACACACTGCCTGAAGAGGTGGTAGAGGCAGGAACCCTCCAACATTTAAGAAGTATTTAGATGAGCACTTGGCCCATAGCCTTGTATGCTATAGGGTTTCAAGTGCTGGAAAATGGGATTAGAATAGTTAGGTGCTTGATGGCCGACACAGACACGATGGGCCGAAGGGCCTGTTTCTGTGCTGTATGACTCTGACTATGACACTTATTTTGTTCAGCTGAAACAGGTGCAATGCTTGTACATATTCTTTCTGCCTGTTTTCCCTTACATTGGTTATTCTTGCAGATTGTCCTGATGAGTGCATGACGCAAAGCTTCAACTACATGTCTCTATTTTCAGCAATTCTCAAGAAATGGGATAGTAAGAGAAGATGGAGCTGAGGTAGATGATCAGCCATGATCATACTGAATGGTGAAGCAGACTCCAAGGGCTGAATGGCCTAAATGTTCTGTAATTTTTTCCAGACCTAAATGACCCCTTCCTCCTCTGAACTTTCCATTCCTGTGACTTTCTTTCAGACACTCTAGAATTCCTTCTGCAAATCTCTCTGCCTTTCTACTTCCTCTCTTCCTTTTCAAACACAGATAGATAGCTGGTTCCAAGCAGGATCAAAGACTATGAGGGCAAGTATTGGATAGATGATCAAGCACATCTCTGAATAGTATACTTTTGTGTGCTGCTGGGACCGTGGAAATATCAACTATGTAATGCAATTGCCTGTAGTTGAATAGTGTCAGATTACTCCAACAGAAACAACAGCTTGCATTTTTATAGTACTTTTAACATAGGATAAACTTCCCAAGGTAGTACATTGATGAAACAAGCAATGGCTGTGAAACCTTATTGGAGAGTTAGGAGAGGTGATCAAAAGATTGGTCAAAGAGATGGGTTCTCACAAAGCTTCTTATTGTGACAGAGAGGTGGAGGGGTTTAGGGCATGAGTTTTAGAAAGTAGAGCCAAGGCAACTGAAGGCTCTGGCACCATTGATGGAATAGAGGGAGATTTACAGAAGGCTGGAGTTATATTGCTTTAGTCGTGATGTAAAGCTGGAGGAGACTTTTTTATATTCTTTCATGGGATGTGGGCATGACTAGCAAGGCCAGCATTTGTTATTTATCCCTAATTGCCCTTGACAACTGAGTGACTTGCTAGGCCATTTCAGAGGGCAGTTATGAGTCCATTACATTGCTGTGGGTCTGGAGTCACATGTAGGCCAGACCAGGTAAGGATGGCAGATTTCCTTCCCTAAAGGACATTAGTGAAACAGATGCATCTTTACGATAATCGATAGTTTCATGGCACCGTTACTGAGACTAGCTTTCAATTCCAGATTTTTATTAATTAATTGAATTGAAATTCCACCAGCTGCCATGGTGGCATTTGAACCCATGTCCCTAGGGCATTAGCCTGGACGTCCAGATTGCTAGTTCAGTGACATTACCACCATCTCTACAGAGTGGAGTGAGAGTGAAGCCATGGAGGGATTTGTAGACAAGAGCAGGGGGTTTTAACTTCAGACTGAGGTCAGGGAAACTGTATGTGTTGAGCTATTGTGGAAGGCAGTGAATACAAGCAGGAAAGAAAACTGGTGGCAGAGTTTTAGATGAGCTGTAGTTGCACAGCATGCAACATCAGTAAGGAAGGGTTAGAGAACATGAATCTACAAGTAATAAAAACATTTATAAGGGTTTTGGCAGCAGTGGGGTTGAAGTTGAATTAGAGGCAGGTGGCCAGCAATATTGGTGATGGATAGGAGATGGAATTTAAAGCTCAGTTCTGGATTGTAGTGTGCTGAGGCTGTGCTTGATCTGATTTCACCTGAAATAGCAGATAGGACAGGGAATGATGTCAGTGCTGAGAGTTTTGGGTGGGTGGTTAAGTCATCAGTCACCTTGACTACCCTCTCAAACTCATTTGCAAAACCGCTCCACCTCTTTCTCCACCTTAAAAAGCCTTCAGAAAACCCTATCTCTGACCAAATTTTTGAAGCAACTTCAGTCTCATCCACAACTACATATCAGACAGACTGGCAGCATAGAGGCTATTGTGGGATCAAGGGAAGCAATGTTATTATACGTGTGGAAGCCGACGTGACTTAAGGGGCAGCATGTATATGAGAAAGAGGAGGGGAACATGGATGTAACCTTAGATTCTGGATGGTGATTGCAGGCTTGGGAGGAGATGTGCTGGCTGCATTGAGACAGGTTGGCTACAAAATGCTACTACCATAATTGCCTCTAATTGTTTGGAAAATGTTCAATTTCCACATACGTGAAAAGAATTGTCTGTCATAGTGGAAGTATGGAACAAACTCCTATCAAAAACAACCAGCGCTATCTTGATCAACTTTTTTAAAAAAGGGGGACTATCTGTTTAAGTACAAGGTTTAAAAATTGGAAGTATAAGGATGGATATACAGTTGATCAGATATTCCCCAGAAAACTGGTTTCATGTAATCATAGAATGGTTAAGAATAGAAAAGCAGAATATTTTTTTTAAAGTGTGAAACTTGAAAGTGTTGCTGTTCAAAGACTTGGGTGTGCTCGTACAGGGAATGCAAAACGTTAGGCAAGTACAGCAAGCAATTAGGAAGGCAAATGGCATGTTGGTCTTTATTGCTAGGGGATTGGAGTACAAGAATAAATAAGTCTTGCTACAATTGTACAGGGTTTTGGTAAGACAGCATCTGGAGTACTGTGTGTAGTTTTGGTCTCCACATTTAAGAAAGGATAAACTTGCATTGGAGGCAGTACAGCAAAGGTTCACTAAATTGGTCCCTAAGATGAGAGGCTGAGTAAGTTGGGCGTTTATCCTCTGGAGTTTAGAAGAATGAGAGGCGATCTCATTGAAACATACAAGATTCTGCACTGAGAGATTGTTTCTGCTGGTCAGGGAATCGAAAACATGGAGGCACAGTTGTTGTGTAATTGACTTTGAGTGATGTCACTTTAAGATCTTCGTATGGTAATGAGCTGAATACCAGGATGCAGTCATGTGACTACATGCCAGGCTCTCTCTAACTATAACACTACGGGGCAGCTTCTGTAAATAATAGCTGTTTAATAAAAACAAGAAATGCTGGAAATACTCTGCAGGTCTGGCAGCATCTTTGGAAAGAGAAGCAGAGTTAACGTTTCAGATCAGTTCTGATGAAGGGTCACTGACCTGAAACATTAACTCTGCCTCTCTCTCCACAGATGCTGCAAGACCCGCTGGATATTTCCAGCATTTCTTGTTTTTATTTCAGATTTCCAGCATCTGCAGTATTTTTGATTTTATTTTAGCTGTTTAATAAACCTGTTTTGAGATCTTCAACCAACTGAACTCCATGCATCTCATTTATGTTGCATCAGACAACATAAAAAGCTTCTCATTACAATAGTCTCAGGATAAGGGGCTGATCATTTAGGACTGAGATGAGGAGAAATATTGCTTCACTGAAAAGGTGAATTCTCTCCCCAGAGGGTTATGGATGCTCCATTGTCTAATACATTTAAGGCTGAGATAGATAGATTTTTGGTGTCTCAGGGAATGGAGGGATATGGTGAGCGGGTGGGAAAGTGGAGTTCAAGTCTAAGATCAGCCACAATTGTATTGAATGGCAGAGCAGGTTTGATGAGCCATATGGTCTACTCTTGCTCCTATTTCTTGTGTTCTTGTTACAACACAGAAGGAAACTGTTCAGCCTGTCATGTCCATGCCAGCTCTCTGCAAGAGCAAGTCGCCTAGTTCCAACACCCCCTGCCCCCCGCCCTTTCCTACAATTTTCTTTTTCAGCAGGTGCTTATCCAATTTCCTTTTGAATGCCACGATTGAATCTGCCTCCACCACACACTTACCTTAAATCTGTGTCCTCTGGTTCTCGACCCTTCTGCCAATGGGAATAGTTTCTCCTTATCTACTCTATTTAGACTGCTCATGATTTTGAACATCTCATCCCTGGAACTATTCTCAAATCTTTTCTGCACCCTCTCTAAAGCCTTCACATCCTGCCTAAAATGTGGTGCCCAGAATTGGACACAATATTCTGGTTGAGGCCGAACCAGTGTTTCATAAAGATTCACCATAACTTCCTTGCTTTTGTACTCCATGCTGCTATTTATAAAGCCCCTAATCCTGTATGCCTTTTTAATCATTTTTTCAACATGCCCTGCCACCTTCAACAATTTATGCACATATCCACGCACCCAGGTTACTCTGTTCCTGCACCTACTTTAAAATTGTATCTTTTATATTGTTTCTCCTCATTCTTCCTACTAAAATGTATCACTTCACAATTTTCTGCATCATTTGCCATGTCTGTCCATTCACCAGCCTGTCTGTCTTCTTGAAGTCTATCACTATCCTCATCACAGTTCACAATATTTCCAGTTTTGTGTCATCTGCACATTCTGAAATTATGCCCTATACATCCAAGTCAAGGTCATTAATATATATCAAGAAAAACAGTGGCCCTTTTACCAACGTAAAAAGAAAAAATGCTGATATTCTGCCAGTCAGGCAGCATCTATGGAGAGAGAGAGTTAACGCTTCAGGTCAATGACCTTCAGTTCTGAAGCTGCCTGACCTCCTGAGTATTTCCAGCATTTTGTTTTTATTTCAGATTTCCAGTATCGGCAGTATTTTGCTTTTATCCTAATAACCCCTGGGGAACCCTGCTGTATACCTTCTTCCAGTCTGAAAAACAATTGTTCACTACTTTCTGTTTCCTGTCACTCAGCCAATTTCATACCCATGCTGCTCATATTCCTGTTATTCCATGGGCTTCAACTTTGCTGGCAAGCTGATTATGTGGCATATTATCAAACACCTTTTGGAAGTCTATAGACAGCACATCAACAGCATTTACCCTCATTAACCCTCTCTGTTACCCCATCAAAAAACTCAAATCAAGTTTGTTAAACACAATTTGCCTTTAACAAATTCATGCTGGCTTTCTTTAATTAATCCACACTTGTCCAACTGACCGTTAATTTTGTCCCAGATTACTGTTTCTAAAAGCTTTCCCATCACGGAAGATAAACTGACTGGCCTGTATTTGTTAGGTTTATCGTTATAAACCTTTTTGGAAAAGGGTGTAGCATTTACAATTCTCCAGTCCCCTGGCACCAGCCCCATATCTAGGGAGGATTGGAAGATTATGGCCAGTACCTGTGCAATTTCCACCCTTCATCAGATGCATCTCATCTTTTCCTGGTGATTTATCAACTTTAAATACAGCCACCCTTCCTAATACTACCTCCTTTATCAATTTTTAGCCCATTCAGTATTTCAACTGCCTGATCTTCCACTATGACTTCGTCACAATCATCTTCCTTGGTGAAGACCGATGCAAAGTACTCTTTTAGTAACCCAGCCATGCCCTCCGCCTCCATCTAGCCCCCCTTTTTGGTTCCTAATTGGCCCCACCCCACCTCTTACTACCCTTTGACTATTTATATGCCTATAGAAGGCCTTTGGATTCTCTGTTAGCTGACAGTCTCATCTCATGCTCTCATTTTGCCTTTAATTTCCTTTTTCACTTCCCCTCTGAGCTTTCTATTTTCAGCCTTGTTCTCATTTATTTAATCAACCTGACATCTGTCATACGCCCCCCTTTTTCTACTTCATATTACTCTATCTTTTTCATCATCCAGGAAGCGCTAGCCTTGGTTGCCCTACCTTTTCCCCCTCATGGGACTGTATATTTTCTGTTAAAGTCACTGATCTATAAAATGTCTGTCGTCTTTAGTATGTTGTGATTTCTAATTATAGATACTTTACTAAAAGATCATTGTATTGCAATGATCTAAAGAGCATTAGTGCCATAAGCATAACATCAATTTGTACCATGTCTCATGAAGCTATTGTTTAAGGGCCTGTAGATTGAATGTTACTTTGATTTGTTCAGGCAATGCTTGATAAAATTCCACATGTGACATTTAAAGAATGTTAAGGCTGGTAAAATTAATAACAGATCAACCAGTTGCAATCAAAATTGACTTGGAAACAGGTAATGATAAAGAATGAAAAATACTATGACTGGGCAGTAACTAGTAGAGTTCCACAAAGTTCAGTTGAAGGGACCTGCTGGATGTTGTAAATTTACAGCATTTACTGATGTGGTCATGCGAAAATATAAGAAACAGCATTCTGTGATGAGCTGCCATTCCTTAATATATCTGCTTATTTAATATTATAAGATAATGCAAACCAGTGCAGAAACAGCAAACTTGTAGCTGAGCCTTCCCATCAGCAAAGGTGGAAAAGGAAAAGATTGGGTGTGATTCTTGATCTTTTACTGAAAGTTTCCACCAATATATAGCTCAACAAATTCTGCTGTACTTCAAGGGCATTTGATTGTAGGTTGTGGACTGTTGACCAGGATTTAATAATGGTGAAGTGGATAAACGTTCTGCAGCTTTTGTTTAATGACCTTTGGAGTGCAGGCAGCATTCCGTTCTTGCAATTGATCTATGCATTTCAATCTGCTCTAATCTGACTTCAGTTGTAATGATCCTCAGTGTGGACTTAAATTAGATTTTCCTCCAGTATTACAGTTAGCTAACTGGAAGAGTGCAACCATTGTGATGGAGATTACAAGGAAATGAATAAATTCAAAATAATTAATTTCAATCCGGAGTACTTGTGTATTTTCAGCAATTCTGCAGAATTGCAAATTGAATTGTACATTGAGGTTGCTGATGGAACAAAGTGGTATATGTATGATATTAAAATCAATATTTTCTGTAGGCAGAAAAATGTTTGAACTTGTAGAATTTTTGTGAAAACTAAAAATGATATTTAAATTATTCTGTTCATCAGGTTCTCTATCTGAGTTACATGCTATGCAGAAATACCAGATGGTAACAGTCCACTATGGAGCAACTCACTTGTAACAACATCGGAGTTAGATTCAGTGACTTGGGAATTTAGACAATTAGAAAAATTATTTCAAAGTGCAAGCAGTTTTACATTGTTATGGAGTCATTAAGTACACCTATTAAGTTGCTTTACATTGCAGTCCAATGCTTTGTGGTTGTATTTGATTTGTTTATCTCATCCGAGATATCAAGGCTTTTCCATGATCCCATTAAAATTTTATGTTCATCACTAACTTCTACCCAGATTAGTTCAGCGGTTCCCCTTCTGAAACTATATTCATTGTTCGCACAGGCAACAGCTATCGAAGGGTGCATAGACATGTAACAAAATGATTTTAAGTACTGAGCATTTGAGTTATAGAAAAAGTTAACAAATTTTGGCTTTTCTTTGCAGGGAGAAAAGGAGACTTTAAGACAGCCAATGTTCTCCTGGCGCCCTAACACCCTCCACAAATTTCAGTTCATCTAAAACTAATACCCATATCCTATTGTGTGTCCAGTCCTGTTCACCAATCACCCATGTACTTGTTGCCCTACATTGGCTCCTAGTCCCCCAACACTTCAAATTTAAAATTTTCCTCATCATTGTAACCTCTACCAGCCCTACAACTCTTGGAGAACTTTGTTTCTTTGACTCTGACCTCTTGTGCATCCTCTGTGCCATGCCTTCAGTTACCTAGGCTGTACATTCTGGAATTCTCTCCCGAAGTCTGTCACATGTCCACCTCCCGCTCTTCCTTTTAAGATCCTTCTTTAAAACACCCCTCTTTGACCTCTTGGTCACCTTTCCTATCTCCTCCTTTTAACTCAAAGTCCATTTTTGTCTGATTATGCCTCTGTGAAGTGCCATGAGATGCTTTTCTAAGGCTCTACATAGATTCGTACTGTTATTGACCCAAATTGAAGTTTTAAGGATTATGAAGGGAGTTAACAGCCCTTGATCTGACAAATTTTTAGCTATGATAAATGGTTCAAATATCAGTGAACATGAGGTAGTAATTAGGAAGCAAGAAGAGCAAGAGAGTTGTGGACTAAGTTATGAAATGGACTCAAGTGACAACTAGATATGTTTCTGAAGAGAGAAGTGTTTGACGGCAATAGTGAGATGTATTTTAAAACAAAAGAACCTATCCTCTTGTTCCGAATTGCCTTTTGTTGTTAGATATCCTTGCTAATAGTGCTACTTGTACAACTAGCTGAATTCTCTTTGGCTTCCTTGTCTCGAGAGACAATGTGTAAGCGCCTGGAGGTGGTCAGTGGTTTGTGAAGCAGCGTCTGTAGTGGCTATAAAGGCCAATTCTAGAGTGACGGACTCTTCCGCAGGTGCTGCAGATAATATTGGTTGTCGGGGCTGTTGCACAGTTGGCTCTCCCCTTGCGCTTCTATCTTTTTTCCTGCCAACTGCTAAGTCTCTTCGACTCGCCACTCTTTAGCCCCGCCTTTATGGCTGTCCGCCAGCTCTGGCGATCACTGGCAACTGACTCCCACGACTTGTGATCAATGCCACAGGACTTCATGTCGTGTTTGCAGATGTCTTTAAAGCGGAGACGTGGACGGCCGGTGGGTCTGATACCAATGACTAGCTCGCTGTACAATGTGTCCTTGGGGATCCTGCCATCTTCCACGCGGCTCGCATGACCAAGCCATCTCAAGTGCTGCTGGCTCAGTAGGGTGTATATGTTGGGGATGTTGGCCACCTCGAGGACTTCTGCTTTAGAGATACGGTCCTGCCACCTAATGCCAAGGATTATCCGGAGGCAGCGAAGATGGAATGAATTGAGTCGTCGCTCTTGGCTGACGTACGCTATCCAGGCCTCGCTGCCATAGAGCAAGGTACTGAGGACACAGGCTTGATACACTCGGACTTTTGTGTTCCGTGTCAGTGCGCCATTTTCCCACACTCTCTTGGCCGGTCTGGACATAGCAGTGAAAGCCTATCCCATGCGCTTGTTGATTTCTGCATCGATTGACAGTTTACTGGTGATAGTTGAGCCTAGGTAGGTGAACTCTTGAACCACTTCCAGAGTGTGGTCGCTGATATTGATGGATGGAGCATTTCTGATGTCCTGTCCCATGATGTTAGTTTTCTTGAGGCTGATGGTTAGGCCAAATTAATTGCAGGCAGCCGCAAACCTGTCGATGAGTCTCTGCAGACAATTTTCTGTGTGGGATGTTAATGCAGCATCGTCAGCAAAGAGGAGTTCCCTAATGAGGACCTTCCAAACTTTGGTCTTCGCTCTTAGATGGGCAAGGTTGAACAACCTGCCATCTGATCTTGTGTGGAGGAAAATTCCTTCTGAAGACTTGAACGCATGTGAGAGCAGCAGTGAGAAGACGATCCTAAACAATGTAGGTACGAGAACACAGCCCTGTTTCACACCACTCAGGATAGGAAAGGGGTCTGATGAGGTGCTGCTATGCTGAATTGTGCCTTTCATATTGTCAACTAGCTGAATAGATCAACTTTAAATGCAGCATTCTACAGTTCTTTAGCTTTATTTCTTATCTATCTGCGAGCAACTGCATTTCTGTTCCAATAATAGCAATATTGCTGTCTGTGTATCACTAATATTCAGTCTGTGCCTTTCATTCCAGAAACTGCTTAGCTTGCTGTATTTATTTGAACTGTTATATTTCCGTTCCTCTCAGTACCCTGAACATAATTTCCTCTTTGTTTTAGTTTCTTATCCTCAATATTAACCAGTATTTATCTGCATCTTAATTCAACTACAGTATTATCAAATTTCATTTACATGGAGAATTTGCATTTCCAGATGAATCCCAATTGTTTTCCTGTTCTGAAGCAACACTTATTTGTGTCCTTGTGTTACATGCAGACTATTGTTCCTGTACAAGTTCCACCGATGTCAAAAGGTTCTACAGTTAACAAAAAAAACTTCCTTCTGTAAACACCATTTTGCTCACCACTCTTTTCGAGTCAATTATTCTTTCCATTCTCAGAGGGAAATTGAGGATAGACAGTAGGACAGTACTGCAGACATCTCACACCACATTTGTATCTTTCACTTCAGACTTACTTTTATATTACACACCTGAAAAGTTAACTCTGTTTCTCTCTCCACAGATGTTGCCTGGCCTGAGTATTTCCTGCATTTTCTGGTTTTGTTTCAGATTTCCAGCATCCGTAGTATTTTGCTTTTGTTTTGTGCTGGTTTTATATTACTTTGAACTTAAATGGTCATATCTAGCATTTATCAGTACATGCACACCTCAACAGTGGCATGGGCATTGCTGTATCAATGGTGCTCGCTAGTAAATGTCCAGTAACTATGTCTAGGCCATTACGGTTATCTGATACTACCTACTGCTGCATGAGCAGTACATTTGTGATTCACTTTTTTTTTTAATTGGTTACATTAAACTTTGTCCAAGCAGTGATATCTCAGCAGAAGGCTCCAGTTTGCAGACAGCATCATCAACCTAGAGAATTGTTTTTTAAACTTGCCATTGTGTAGGACCCCCTGCAAATAATGGTTCAGTCCCAGGGATCCCTTGCAAATATTAATGAACTCCTGGGCACCCCCTGTCTTGAATTCCAAAAGACTGTGTCATCTACCAAAAGAAAAACTGCAATCATTTCAGAAAATGTTTATTTGTGTGTGCTTATATAGTAAGGCAACGCATGCTGAAAAATCTAGAATGCACAATTTTGAATGCCACTTGGCCTACTTGAACCCAGACAGAAATCTGATCACCTTGCAGACTCTTGGATGAAAACCTTCAGCTGTTTGTTGTAATCAACAACTGGTATTTTGCCAGTATAATGAATGTACAAAGCTATCCTGCGAGACAATGAGTTATTTAGTGAGAACAATGTTGACAGGCTTATGTGGTGTTGTGATGAAGGGCATAAATGTAGCTTTAAATTCTGGTGACTTTTCTTCCCACAGTTCGTTCAAGGCATTTATTATTTTATGAAGAGCACCCTGGCTTTGAGGACGAGTTTGGTTCTGTGATGTCGACAGATGCCTGGGAAAAATTAGCAGAATCTGTTAGAGAGCGAGCACGACTGTCACAGTTTCTCACAGCCAGGGGTTCAGCACAGAAGCAGCAGGCACAGGAAGCAGTCACACATACGGAGGAACCAGCAGAAGAATATATAATAGCAAATGAAACACGAACAGAGAATTCAGTCCTGATAGAGCTCCAGTCACAACGGTACGGCTCATATTTCTGACTTCATTATTAAAAAAAAAATCACCCGATTCCTTTAAACATGGTAAATGTTGGGGTGTGGTGCAGTAGAGGGAGGAAAAATCAGCCGAAGTATTGATTTTAAAAGAAAACAAAAGGTTTACTGTGTAAGGGCAGTGAAACCTGAAGCACTGATGTATAGACCTGACAGCTACAAAAATAGCAAAAATCTTCAGATCCACATTATGTAATCTGCTGTTTCTTACCATTGCAGTACTTCAGTGTCCTTCTGCTAGTAGAGGGTATCATTTCCTGGGAGCATGGGTTGGGGCAGGGTGGGAAATAAAAATCTGTTTATTTAGCAGTTTCTCTCTTCTCACACCTCAAAGTGCTTTGAGAAAATGCATTACTTTGAAGTGCAGCGACTATTGCCAATGTAGGCAAACATGTAGCCATTACAAGATACAAGATATCTCAGATACTGCCAAGAGAGGAGTGGCAAGTTAATTTTTTTGCTGGTATATGTCAAGGGAAGAATTTCATCCAGGACTTTGGGAAACTTCAAACCAGCAGAACAATATAACCTCTCATTTGAAGGATGGCACTTCTGACAATACAGCTCGCTCTCTCTCATTACTGCAATGGAGAATCAGTCTGGATTATGTGCTCAAGTCTTGCAATAGGACTCAAACTCACAACTTTCAGACTCTGAGGTGGCAGTGGTGTTTACTGAACCAAGCTGATATTCTGGTGACGAGCTATAACTGTGAACATGTTTCCTGAAAGCTGGGTCCAATGGAATTGCCACCTTATCAAAGGGTATTTTTTGCACCACCTGTTGCAATGTTTCCTTTACCATTTTCTTGAATTGTATTATCTATGCTGTTAATTTGATTTGTCAAATTTTTTCTGATTTTCTAATGTACAGAATACCAAATAATTACCCAAATTTTAACCATTTACCTAAAGATAGCTCCATCTGTTACTCAGAATTTGTATTCAAACCAGCTCCCTGACCTGCAACAATTGAACTTATGCAGTCAGTTCCAGTTATAGATGAGAGGACTGACACCTCTGCCACCGTTAGATTGATGATGGGGTCACAAAATTGCTTTCCAGGGTAGTGATTGCAAAATGTAATGTTTCTGAACCCTTTCTGCCTGTGCATCTTTTGCATGGCAACTTTTTTTTCTGATGCTTTTTTTAAAGCCATACGTGTTAATTTGTGCTTTTGCAATTTGCTTTGTCTTCAGGAGCCTTCCAAGTGTAGGAATTAATGGAACCACCATTGAAATTGACAGAAGAGTCAACACAACATCATAAAGAACCATGAGGTGGCATTTATCCTGATGTACAATGAAAGCAGTCCCTTTGTATAATACCCCACTCGGACTGGCCATCAACAGCCACCCAGGCGAAGGAGATCAGATACTTTTGCATTATTCCCTGTACTACTTTATCACAAACCTGCTTACTGAATATTAATTTATATAAATTAACTATATACATATTGAGAACCTGAGTTACAAAACACAAGTCTTTGTTCCTACATTGATTGCTCTTTAAATTGTCAGGCTGACTATCAATCCATTTATTTTAAGTGTGTGAATGAAGTGAATCTCACTTTAGGCTGAGGTTCAAAGTTTCAGAACCAGCAGAAAAGATTAATCTGAATTTCAGTGAGTTGATCGAAATATACTGTCAATTCGTCTTCATTTGTTCTATTCATTCTTCAAAATTGCTCTATCCCAGCAGAGTGGAATCACCTGGGACATTGGCCCTTTAACAGATTTACACCCAGGGAGGTTGGTTCACCCTTACTTTCATCTTCCTGCGTTTTCACAACCTCAGTCCCTCATTTGCCTTTCTCCACTGTTGGGCAGCAGGGGTAGCCTGTCTTCCACAACTAACAAAAGTTTCGATGACCATTATCAGTTTTGTTACTATGTAATTTTAGTCTCTTAGTTCTTGGGTCATAGTAAATCTTTTTTTTTACCAAGATTTTGCATTTGTATTTTTAGTAAAGACCTGAAAATAAGTGTGCACTGCATTCGAATGATATTTCAGATCTAGCCTTTGCTGGCTGATCCAACCAGAATTTTATTGTAAATGTTTACTGTGGCTTAATATTTCTATGCCTTACTGGCCCTTCATAGCTCAGTGTTGCTCCTACTGGGCAAAGATTGAAGCTACAATCCAGCAAAGCAGAAGTAGGTCACTGACACCTGAAATAATTTTTTATTAAAGGGTCACTGTTCTTCAGTGACTTTCCCATAGGATGACCACAAAGAATATGCAGTATAGGCAACCGTTGTTCCAATGGCGCAATGAGCCAATCATGCTATAAAGTTCTTTGCTCATTTCTGCCATTAGATGGCATTAGTGTGTTTACACATTTTTTGAGCAACATTACAGTTTTTCTCACGTCTGCAGCACTACAGAAATGAATCCTAAAACGTGCCAGCTATTTATTACTGAATCCAAATTAACATTAATTATTATCTGTTTCTTCTGCTGTTACTGAAGGGGTGAACCCAGGCATTTAACTATCAGCCATTTTATTAACAAAATGGAGACAGGAGATTAAAAAACAGAATTTGGTACTGTTCCAAATCTTCTATCTAAAGAGATTTGGCCAGTAAACAGGGTCAATCACTATAATTCTCGTAGAAATGAACTTTGTGCAACAGAGTGAACATGAAGGGAAGCATTTTCAGTTATTCACTTTATTATTTGAATTAGGGTCCAGTTGATATGATGAAGTAGACAAAAATTGCCAGTGACATCACATTTTTCTCTTCCAATCTAATTTGCTGATCCAGGGCCCAATCTATCCTACATCTCCCAGAGAGGAATAGTTGATGAGTATACTACAGACATAGAAAAGCATCGCTAGTAAAATTTAACCATCTCATTTTTTTGTTCAGCCTGCCCTGCAGAATGCTAACACCATAGTAAAAGTCTCTGATACAAGATGCATGAAAAAATCCACACAGCTAGAATTACTGAAATATATAGAAGATGCTGGAAATTCTCAGTAGGTCTGGCAGCATCTGTGGAGAGAGAAGCAGAGTTAACATTTTTAACGAAGGGTCACCAAACTGAAACATTGGGCCCGATATTAATGATGTAAGTGAATGCATTTTGAGTTGCGTTAAAATCGAGCCCATTAACTCTGTTTCTCTCACCATAGTTGCTGGGAGACCTGCTGTGTATTTCCAGCATTGTCTGTTTATATTTCAGGTTCCCAGCACCTGCAGTACTTTGCTCTTGTCTCAGTTAGAATTACTATTTGCCTGATTTGGAGAGCAGACACTCATTCCATAAGGATACATTGCACCCAACAAAGTCTGCCAAACTTAGATGCAGCTTGGCAAGAACCAAGGCTCAGGGTTTCCCAAATATGTTTTGGGGTACTGCGAGTGTTTAATCATCCTAAGACCATATAGCTTACCAGCATAGAAAATTGGTAATCTTCCCTCTGTGTGTCCATCTAGGGCCATACTATCCATCATAGCATTGGATTGCAGGGATATCTGGAACAGAGTTGGAAGAATCTTCGTTACCAGTGAGCAGTCTACTCTTTCAGATTCCATTGGTGATCCAGGGGTATCTAGTTAATCATCAGCATTGTGCTGAAGTATGGCCAACTGAAGAAAATAAGCTTGCAGGGCTACAGGGATTGAATGGGGGAGTGGGACTGACTGGATAGCTCTGTAGAGAGCTGGCATGGACTCGATGGGCCGAATGGCCTCCTTCTATTCCGTAATTATCTATGACTCTACTACAGAGATATGTAGCTCAACAACTGGATTACCAAGTATGCTGTAGAAGGTTGACTTAATTTTGATCTTCCATTAACAAACATGTCATCTTGGACTTAACTTGATTCCAAAGAAATCCTGCTTACGCTTCAATAATATGCATCAGTGATATTGGATGGAATTTCAGTAAGTGGGTTTTTTGACCAGAAAGGTCAAAGTTATCTTATTTTGATTATCAAAGACCCTTGGTGTTTGATATCTGCATAAGATAAAGCTTGGTTTTATTCACTCCATGTTTTATTGCCAGCTTCAGGAAACTATTGTGAGGAAAGTGAAAATGAATACTGCTCCTATATCAGAGTCAGCTCTTAAAGCACTTCACTCACACGCTTTGTCAGCGTACAAGATAAAACTGAATCTTGCCTCCAGCTGCAATCTTACTTATCTTTGTTTTATTAATGGTGCCATGGTCCATTCTACTCTGAAATGTTCTCTTCCTTTTGTTCCTCATAAGCTGCAAATATGCTCTCTATGGGTTCCCCCCACCCCATCCCTTCCCCCAATCCTATATCCTCACTGTAGAATTAATTACTGCTGTACTCTAACTGACTGCTGGGATCTCAAATCGGGAGAACTCTACCTTTTTTCCTTATAATCTGGAGGCTTTTAAAATGTCCAACCCTAGTTGACTTCTCTATCCCTTTTCACCTTAGAATTGTCCTTCGCTATGGACAATCAGCAGATGTATGAAATGGAACCAACTGATCAGCAACCAAGTAGTTACAAACATAGTAAAATGGTTTTGAATCAGTCCCACGTCTTATCAGCAAAGAGAGGAATACTTGACTGTGTCCAAAACAGACAAGTTGGTTGGCACTTGATCTCCTTTATAAATTTACAACAGAAAAGTTACTCCAGAAAGCCTACCTGTTAAAGCTGTTTGAAGTGATTGAGGATATGAGTTTTAACAGTCAAGTTTTCAAATAGTGATTCTTCTGAATATGTGAGGGAAGTTAGGGTTGGATGGAGGGCTCATTCAGCTACATTCTTACAACTGATTAGTGATTGAAGCCACAGCATACTGTGATATCTTTTTAAAATTGAAAGTTTTTTTTGACAAATTATGCAACATGTACTTAAATTGTAAATAACTGGCAGTAAAATGCACTTAGTACATACGAGTGAAATACTTTGCAAAGTAGCTTTTAAAAACAAAATCCCAGATGCAACAATAAAATTTTAAGATCCTGGGAAGATGATGGCGCCTCCAAGCAGGCATCTAAGGAAGCTTGGGTTTAAGAGAATATCTAGAATTGTTTACTGAAATATTACGACACTTCAGCTTTCCCCCCGCCCCCCTCCTGGAGCCTGTAATGAATGAACGTAAAAGCTGGTTCTTGATTCCAAAAGTATCCAAAGCATATAAGCTCCTGTGGCTGCTTTGCTTAGCAACATCCTAAACATGTTTGTGTAGATTTCTTCTAGGTATTTCTAGTTCTTTTAGAACAGTTCTGACTTTACTGGAAAGAACAAGCACTGAAAACCTTCAGAATCTCACTTTCAATGTCTCTGCTCCTAGTAAAACAATTTTACCCCCAAATGCATTAGCTAAAAAACTGTTCTTCTTTGGCCTCCGTATCTCGAGAGACAATGGGAAAGCGCCTGGAGGTGGTCAGTGGTGTGTGGAGCAGCGCCTGGAGTGGCTATAAAGGCCAATTCTAGAGTGACAGGCTCTTCCACAGGTGCTGCAGAAAAATTTGTTTCCTGCCAACTGCTAAGTCTCTTCGACTCGCCACACTTTAGCCCCACCTTTATGGCTGCCCGCCAGCTCTGGCGAACGCTGGCAACTGACTCCCACGACTTGTGATCAATGTCACAGGACTTCATGTCGCGTTTGCAGATGTAAAAAACTAGTAAGTGAACAATTCACTTCACTTCAGTATTCAAATATATAAAACAAAAAACTGGACATGCATAGCAGATCATAGCAAATAAAGTAGAAAGCGAATGACTGACCCATTGTATATTCCATTATTTTCTATTTTCATTTCTGGTTTCCAGCATTTTTTAAAAAACTTTTATCTCTTGAATAATTGTGTGCTGCACACTGTTGTCAATTATACAATTCCTCCCAAGTACAATTTTGGCACATTTGTGGTGATTGAAGGAACACCTTCTCCGCACACAGACGATAAAATGTTCAAACATTATCATGCCAATGCTACAAGTTAAAAAGCACAAATTATAAGCAGTGGTGATTTTTATAAGGAGAATGTTCTGAGCATACAAATTATTAAGGGTGATCAATCCCAAGAAGTGAGAATGCTACATTGTACAACTAAAGTACACATTATCGAGAGTTAAAATGAAAATGATTGGTTTGTTTAATTCAGTCAGATCACTTTTTTCCCCAGTAGACTGCTGGCCTGTTCTATAAAGTCCCAGATCTTTGACCTTCCCTCCATACTTTCCAGATGTCATGATGGAAGTATTTCTTAACAGTTTGTCCATAGTTTCCAAAGAGTACAATTTGATCACAGCTGCTATTGTACAGAAATATTCAAGTTGTTTATGTGCAGACATCTGCCTCCAAATCTATAATTTGTGATTCACATTCACTTCTGTTATATATAAAGATTTTGTCAACTATGATCCTAATCCAAGTGCCAGCTAATATTTAAACTGCTGTTCCTCCAGTTTTTAAATTGACCTAGGCTTGATCCAAAATTACATATTGGATGTAGGACCAGTGGCAATTTCCAGCCTGGTTGTGATGGTTTAAAATTTCAGGGCAATGTTTTGTGGCAATCTAAAAGTGGACCAGTATTGTATTCCCCCACATTGTCTGACTGGCCGAACACATATAATTTTAATGCCCCATTTTTGTATGTCTCTTGACATGATGTATATGGAATGGTTAACAGAATGCATCAGCATTAATCCTGTCTATCTGGAGTAGAAAAGTTTATATTTTATTCTATATGGAAACATTTTTCATTTATAATGACTGTCTTTATACATATAAATTGTATGTTATGCTTCTTTCCATCGCAAATAAATATTTTCCTTAGTAAAATAAACACTCAATAAGACACTGCTTACCTTCATTTGTTCAACTTCCCTATTGTTACACATCAGGAAAACATTCACCACTGGGAGGAGAGAGGCCTAACTCTCAGCACTACCTGCACTGAAAGAAAGAGAAGACACAGGAAAAACAACAGGCAGAATTAAAACCTAAAAGCAAACACATAGAGGAAGAGAGACAGGCAGAAAAGGGAGAAGAAAAAGCAGGATATGAGGCAAAAATAAGACTGGTAAGAGGGGCAGGAGGACAAATATAGAGCGAAAAGGAAAAACGTAGGGAAATAAATTACTGGGAAAAGAGAATACTAGAACAATTATAAATGGGAAATCCCAGCCTATTTGTGGAGAAATAGTGTAGCTTTAACATAATTTGAAAGAGATTCCTGAGGATTGGAAAGGGGCTATATAACATCCTTATTTAAAAGTAATCAAGAAACATAACTGAAAACTGTTGACCTTAGCTTAACATGAGTAGTAGGGAAAGTATTCTAAAACAATCTTGAAAGATCCAGTAGGTTGAACACTTGGAAAAGTGTAACTTGGTAAAGGATAGTCAACATGGATTGAAGGAATAAAAATCCAGTTTAACCAACTTGTTTGAGGACTTTACTACCATGTATGCAAGGGATGAGGAATTTTATATAGTTGAATTTTCAGAAACTAACAAGATTTCAGATAAGTGATCAATGGATAACGTACAGAATAGAAGTTAATGTATGATCGATTAAAAATAGCTTTTAAAAGGACTTGTGTACATAGACTTGAAGTAAATGGATTTGTTTCTGGAGAGAGGAGAGATTAAGGGTAGTGGTGAAAAGATAGGTATTCAGGGATGGCTATCAAAAATGGGCATGTTGGGTTTAATGGCCTTGCCTGCTGCTAAAAATTCTCATGTTCGCCTAAATCTCCAGGAACTAAGCGTGCTAGTTAGGCTCAAGGGAAGCTTGAACTATTTTAATAAAATAAATTGAATCATGTCTATTTTTATTGAAATTAGGCCAAAAGAAAATTGCTATTTAAATGTTTCTTTATTAATAGACTAATTACTTGTGTGGTAGGGTCTAAATGTCTTGAATTTAAAGTATCTTCTACATCTGAGGTGTACCTGGTCATCAAGTTCTTTATTTCATCCTTAGCATCTTCTAAGCACAGATGGAGACTGCCCCAGTAGTGGCTGATGTGAGGAGAGACCTACAGTCCTCTTGGACTGAAGGAAATACCCTGTTGCTAGTACAACTCTGCCAAATTGCATCATCTTTCTCAAATTCAGATAATACTTTGTTGTATGAATTACCTTAAATGGCTGCTGGATAAGTGCACAGTTAAGATTCACTGGCCTTGTAGAATGAGTGCTGAAGGTTTTTGTACCTGCCAGCCAATTACAAATGAAGAATGCACTTTGCCATCCACTTAAACATTCTCTGCTTAGGGACTGGTTTTCAATCTGCTCTAGTCTGAGTTGAGATTTACAGAGAAACTAAATGCGGTATATAATGACTGCATAAGGACATTGTGCTCAACTTCAAAAGAGTGAAGCTGCAGTTAAAAGGAAGCAATGATCCTATCTGTAAATGAAATTGAGAAATAAGCTTTTTCTTTATTTGGTATCCTCTACACTCCTGTCTAACACCAGGTCCTGGCCTGCAGGACACTGACTTTATTATCAAGGACCTCTTTGATGTAGTAGGCAGAAAAGAGACTATTAGAGGACTTGAAATCGTTCTTTCCTAAGATGTCAGAATTGTCTGTGCAATCCTAGATTGCAGGCTGCTTAACAGATTTTGCGTAAGGGGAGTGCAAGATGGTTTGCTCTGGTTCACGATTCAGGTAGTTCCATTAGGAGTCTGGCAGCCATAGATCTCATTTGGTCTCGTCACTGAAGGTCTCCAAGAAATCTTGTAATAGTGTATTTTATTTTGACCTAGGGGATTTCCATTGTTGCAACCTATCTTCACCCGCAATATTTGCATATCCAAGAGCTGTTCAGTTGTCAGTTGCTAACCCTGCACATGGTGCTGATTCAGCACATCCCTCCCTTGGTGAATAGATTGCATCTTCTAAACATTGAAACAAAAATTATGGACTGAGATTTTAAAAAAACACAACTCAGCTCCATCAACCTGTTCTTTCCAACAAGCCATGTATTCCATTTAAAACCTGGAGGGAGATGAGTAAACACAGTTAAAACATCCAAGAAGATAAAGCTCTATATTTCTTCCTAATGCCTAAAGGGTAATTCAGCAAATACATCCAAGAAATTATTGTAGCTTCACCCCTACATGCTTTAATGTATTCCTATTGTCTCACCTGCATAAGTACTACAGTATCTGGCACTGCAGCTCAAAAGAAAACTTGTATTTATATAGCACATATCAGGACATCCAAAGTGCTTTGCAGCTTTGAAATGCAGCCACTGTGCACAGGCCTAGCTCAGGTCCCTCCTAGATCAGCAAATTTATGATTTCTCTTGCTAGTTATGCCAGGCACTGATCCAGCATGCATGATGCTGTAAGTTCTGGTCTCCTGCAGAACTTTGCAGACGTTTCTTCTTCTTGGGATATGCACTACAGTGGGACCAGCAGCTGGATGATGGTACCTTCAGTCTCTGCTGCTGCTAGACGTTGGGGGTTAGGAACATAGGAAATAGGAGCGGGAGTAGGCTATTTGGCCCCTTGAGTAGGCTCATTCTGGCCCCTGCTGTTGCTGGGTGCTATCAGTGGTTCTAGACACTGCTAACATTGGTAGTTTTGATATATGCTACTGGATATTGAGAACTCTGCTTCCTGTTACTAAATGATGGTGGTTTAGCTCTCTGCTGCTGGGCATTGGGTGTTCTGGTCCCTGCTGCTGGATCCTTGGGGCTCTGGTCCTTGATATTGGGTTCTGGGGGTTCTGCTCTCTGCCACTGGATGCTGATGGTTTTGGTGTATGCTGCTATGGTTCTTGATCCTTGATTTCTCGGTTTCTGGTTCCTCTTGCTTGATGCTGGGAGGACTGGTTCCTATTATTGGGACAGTTTCCTAATGTTGCATGTCTATGGCTCTGGTGTTCATTGTTTCTGGTCCCTGATGCTGATGGTATTGATCCCGTTTCCTGGTGCTGCTTCTTGCTACTCGATTCTGTGCGGGATGGTCCTTGATGAAGGTTGCTGCTGGAACTGATCGCGCATGGTTCTGCTGTCTGCACCTGGATCCTCGAGCCCTGGCCCCAGACACTGGTTCTGATCTATGCTACTGTATTTTGACAGTTCTGGTTGCTGTCACTTGCTTCTGGCCTCTTAATCTGGATGTTGGTTCTAGTCTCTACTGCTGGTACTTGGTAGTGCTGCTTCCTACTGCTGGCTGTGATTCCTGGTGATGGATGCCACTGGTTCTGGTCCCTGCGGTTCGGTCTGGTGCGTGCTGAATGTTTCAGGGTCTGTTCCCTCCTGATTGATGCTGCTGGGTCTGGTCCCTGCTGCTGGATCTGGTTCCTGGTGCTAGGTCTGGTCATTGCTGCTGGATCTGGTCCCTGCTGCTGGGTCTGGTTCCTGTTACTGGGTCTGGTCATTGCTGCTGGATCTGGTCCCTGCTGCTGGGTCTGGTCCCTGCTGCTGAATCTGGTCCCTGCTGCTGGATCTGGTCCCTGCTGCTGGGTCTGGTCCCTGCTGCTGGGTCTGGTCATTGCTGCTGGATCTGGTCCCTGCTGCTGGGTCTGGTCATTGCTGCTGGATCTGGTCCCTGCTGCTGGGTCTGGTACCTGCTGCTGGGTCTGGTCATTGCTGCTGGGTCTGGTCCCTGCTGCTGGATCTGGTCCCTGCTGCTGGGTCTGGTACCTGCTGCTGGGTCTGGTCATTGCTGCTGGGTCTGGTCCCTGCTGCTGGATCTGGTCCCTGCTGCTGGGTCTGGTCCCTGCTGCTGGGTCTGGTACCTGCTGCTGGGTCTGGTCATTGCTGCTGGGTCTGGTCCTTGCTGATGGAGGAGGAGCAGGGATTTTCCCACAATCCTGTGCCACCGGTGATGGAGGCTGCGCCGATAGCGGCCGCTCTGCCCGTTGCCGTCCCTCAGCGCCGAGTGCCGCTTCCCGGGGAGCAAATGCAGTGGTCGGGCGTGATGGAGCGGGTTGGGGCAGCGGGATCGCCGGCCGCTCCCGGGCTGGGGCTGGGATTTGGAGCGGGCCAGCGGGACGAAGCGGCAGCGGCTGCCGGGTGGGAGACGCCGGAGCCCGGGCAGAGCCCCCTCCAGCAGTCGCTGAGCGGATCTCAGAGCCTGGAGCAGAGGCTCAGCGAAATGGGCATCAGGAAGCAGACATCGTACAGGTGGGTCGGAATAATCGCTGCTGCTATCCGGCTTGTGAATGCAAGAGATTTGGGGTTTAACCGTGGATGAAAGATGGCATGTGAAATTATACAAACCCGGTGTTAATGCAACATCAAGATTGATAGCGACTTGCGGGTATGAAAATATCATCAATGTTTATTTTGATGAAACTGAATAATTTGGATGTTCATGCAGCAAAAACAGCAGATTTCTGACAGCCTATGGAGCAACATTGTGCAGACAATACTGTGGAATAAGGAGGTTTGCCTGCTTGACTTCCATTCCCTAGCCGTGGTACTTTCTGAATTACTAAGTCTTTTTTTTGTTTATATAGTGGGTAATGCTATGAACTTTACTATCGGTACATATCTTCAGGTAAATATCAAATAACTGCTAGGGGATGACTATCAAACACTTCCTCAGTGTTGTATTTTATGTTGTAGGGGCCTCTAAGGAATTTTGTTGGTGTTTTCCCTAATTATTTATTGGCCTGTGAGCTGTTAAAAGTTATGCATTAAATTTGAGTTTGCAGTCCAAGGACCCCTATCATAGCGCATCATTGCTGTTGTCTAATGTACTGAGCAATGCAGTTCAGCATATAGATACAGAGTACACATCTGAGATTCGTAGAGTACTACCAACAGGGGGATATGAGTGCCAGGGCCAGAACTGCATCTGCATTTTGATATTCAGTTGGATCCATTGGTAATTTTGGTATTCAATGGCACCTTGATGTATGTAAATGAAAATATATTCAGATTGGTTAAAATGTCAGAAAAGCTCCCTCAATGGATTCAATGAGTAGGTGCATTGTATAGTCCGATACTAAGCCGTAGGTTAGGAAGCTCCCAGCTTCGATCTATAGTCTGTTGTCAGTGAGCTTATGCTAGCCAGGGCAGCAGTATGGAGGTGCTACAATTGCCCTCAGTGTCCTTGGGGTAGGGGGAAAGAATGACCAGCCAAGATTTCTGATCCTAGTGACAATTCCAAGTGGAAAGTATGCTGGGTGAAAACAAAATTAGCATTGACTGTGATGTTCTCACAGTTGAATAGTTTGTTGGTCATTGTCTTGACTGATGCATGTATAATGGCTACTTGGCCAAAGTGTGGAGAGTAGCCCAGCAAGTTGGTGCAATTAAATTAGGGGAGAAAAATAGGAGGGTGATGCATGGAAAAGAAATGTCTTAGAAATGAAGATGAGATGGGCTTACCCCTAGGTGAAGGTTATGTAGTGCCTGGTAACATTAGGACATCATAAAAGACCTAATGTCATCTCCAAGTAGCCAAAACATCATAGAGCCTGGTGGTTTAATTATTGTTATTGAATGAGTCAGAACACGAACCATCAGTTAAAGCAGTTCTGCTCCCAGCAAGATATAAAATAATACATATAATAAGAGGATCTGCCCTTCCATCATGGACAACTCTAACATTTATGCATTGCATGCTTCACATGTTCATAAAAATTCAGATTTTTTTAAAATCCAATTATTTGTTGATGGCGCTGCTTGTTTCTCTGTGACAGTGTCCTCCTACTAAAGCTATTAACAGAGTCATAGCCATGTGTGGCATGGAAATTGTTCTGTGAAATCATATCTTGCACAAATGCTGCACTCTCAGGAAAAAGTAAGGGTGCATTTGCAGAGGCCACACACTGCCATTGCCAAGCCTCAGATAGGCCCAGGGTGGCAATGTGACATTAATTAGACCCAAGCCAGAATGATAGCCTACAATATTTTAGGAGTTGATGGGGTAGATAGAAACTATTTCCTCTGGTGGGAGAGTTCAAAACAAGGGCATAACCTTAAAATTAAACCTAGGCTGTTCAGAGATGATGTCCCGAAGCACTTCTTCACCCAAAGAGTAGTGGAAATCTGAAATTTCTGTGCAAAAAAGCTAAGGGCCAGTTGAAAATGTCAAAACTGAGATTGATGGATTTTTGTTAAGCAAGGGTTTCTAGATGGGTTAATAAGCTAAGAATTTAAGAAATTGGAGCAGGAGTAGGCCATATGGCCCTTCGAGCCTGGTTCACCTTCAATACGGTCATAGCTGATCATCTACCTCAACTCTACCATACCCCACTATCCCCATATCCTTTGCTTCACTTAGTATCCAAAAATCTATCAATCTCTTGTCAATGACTGAGCATCCACAGCACCTTGCGGTAGAGAATTCCAAAGGCTCACACTTCTTTAAGAGAGGAAATTTCTCCTCATCTCAGTCCTAAATGGCCGATTCATTATTCTGAGACTGTGATCCCTAGCTCTGGACTCCACAGCCAGAGGAAAAATTGTCCCAGTATCTACCCTGTCAAACCCCCTTAAGTATTTTATGTTTCAGTGCGTTCACCTCCAGAGAATATAGGCCTAGTTTATTCAAACTCTCTTCATAGTACAATCCCCTCATCCCAGGAATCAGTCTAGTAAACTTGCATTGCACTCCTTCTAAGGCAAGTATATCCTCCTTCAGGTAAGGAGACCTATACTGTACACAGTGCCAAGGCCCTATGTAATTCTAGTAAACTTCTTTATGCTTAGCCTTTATTACAAAGGGATCAGAGTATGGCATACCATTTGCTTTCCTAATTGCTTGCTGTACCTGCATGTTAACTTACTGTGGTTCATGTGTAAGTCATGGTCACTCTGAATACCAACATTTTCTAGTTTCTCACCATTGAAAAAAAATTCTGCTTTACTGTTTTTTCTACCAAAGTGAATAACTTCACACTTCTCCACATTATATTCTATCTGCCACATTCTTTCTCAATCATTTAACCTATTTCCTTTTGCAGCCTCCTTGCATCCTCTTCACAGCTTACTTACCCACATAACTTTCTATCATCAGCAAACTTGGATACATTACACTCAGTCCACTCATCTAAGTCATTGATATAGATTGTAAATAGCTGAGGTCCAAACACTGATCCTTGTGGTACCCTGCTAGTTACAGCCTACCAATGCGAAAATGATCTATTTATTCGCACTCTGTTACCCATATAATAACCAATCCTTTGTCCATGCTAATAGATTACCCCAATCCCATGAATCCTAATTTTGTGTAATGACCTTTTGTGTGGCATTGTGTTGAATGGGGTTTTTTGAAAATCCAAATATACCAAATCCATTGGTTTCCCCCTTATCCACCCTGCTAGTTACGACCTCAAAGAACTCTAGCAGATTTGTCAAACACAATTGTGCTTTAATTAATCTGCAGTGATTCTGCCCAATCATATTATTTTCCTAGTGCCCTGTTATCACTTCCCTAATAATAGATTCTATCATTTTTTCCCTACTATTGATGTCGGGCTAACTGACCTATAGTTCCCTGTTTTCTGTTTCCCCTCTTTCTTGAGCGGTGATGTTACATTTGCTGCCATCCAATCCATAGGGACCATTCTAGATTTGTTTAAAACCCTATGATGTATGCCATCAGGTCCAGGGCATTTGTTGGCTCATAGTGCCATTAATTTCTCCAGTACTATTTCTTTACGAATACTAATTTCTTTAAGATCTTCATTCTCACAAGACCCTTGGTTCCCCACTATTTTTGGAATGTTTTTTTGTGTCTTCTACCTGACTACAGATACAAAGTATTTAGTTAATGTCTCTGCCATTTCCTCTTTCCCATTATAATTTCCCCTGACTCTGTCTTTAAGGGACCCATGTTTACCTTTTCTAATCTCTTCCTTTTTACGTACCTATAGAAGCTTTTTACAATCTTTTTATGTCTCTTGCCAGTCTTATTCTATTTTCTCTTTCTTTATCAGTTTCTTGGTCCTGCTTTGCTGAATTCTAAAATCCTCCCAATCCTCAGGCTTACTACTCTTGACAACATTATTCCTTTAATCTAATGCTATCTTTAACTTCTCTTACTAGCCACATTTGGATTATTATTTTTGTTCCTTAAGGGAATATATATTTTCTATGTATTATGCATTCATTTTTTTCGTGTTTGCCATTATATATCTACCATCATATCTTTTAATCTAGTTTCCCAATCTACCTTAGCCAACTCGTCCTCAAATCTACATAGTCTGTTTTGTTCAGATTTAAGACCTAGTGTTGTACTTAACTAAATCACTCTCAAACTCAATATAAAATGCTATCATTATTATGATCACTCTTCCACAGTGGTTCCTTTACTACAAGGTTATTAATTACCTTGAGGTAAATACCCTGAGGCACAATGTGGCTTTCGTGCAGAGAGATCGCTGTTCTCCCTTCGTCAGATACAGGAGAAATGCCGTGAACAACAGATGCCCCTCTACATTGCTTTCATTGATCTCACCAAAGCCTTTGACCTCGTCAGCAGACGTGGTCTCTTCAGGCTACTAGAAAAGATTGGATGCCCACCAAAGCTACTAAGTATCAAGACCTCATTCCATGACAATATGAAAGGCACAATTCAACATGGTGGCTCCTCATCAGAGCCCTTTCCTATCCTAAGTGGCGTGAAACAGGGCTGTGTTCTCGCACCTACACTTTTTGGGATTTTCTTCTCCCTGCTGCTTTCACATGTGTTCAAGTCCTCTGAAGAAGGAATTTTCCTCCACACAAGATCAGGGGGCAGGTTGTTCAACCTTGCCCGTCTAAGAGCGAAGTCCAAAGTACGGAAAGTCCTCATCAGGGAACTCCTCTTTGCTGACGATGCTGCTTTAACATCTCACACTGAAGAGTGCCTGCAGAGTCTCATCGACAGGTTTGCGGCTGCCTGCAATGAATTTGGCCTAACCATCAGCCTCAAGAAAATGAACATCATGGGGCAGGATGTCAGAAATGCTCCATCCATCAATATTGGCGACCACGCTCTGGAAGTGGTTCAAGATTTCACCTACCTAGGCTCAACTATCAGCAGTAACTGTCTCTAGATGCAGAAATCAACAAGCGCATGGGAAAGGCTTCCACTGCTATGTCCAGACTGGCCAAGAGAGTGTGGGAAAATGGCGCACTGACACGGAACACAAAAGTCCGAGTGTATCAGGCCTGTGTCCTCAGTACCTTGCTCTATGGCAGCGAGGCCTGGACAACGTATGTCAGCCAAGAGCGACGTCTCACTTCATTCCATCTTCGCTGCCTCCGGAGAATACTTGGCATCAGGTGGCAGGACCGTATCTCCAACACAGAAGTCCTCGAGGCGGCCAACATCCCCAGCTTATACACACTACTGAGTCAGTGGCGCTTGAGATGGCTTGGCCATGTGAGCCGCATGGAAGATGGCAGGATCCCCAAAGACACATTGTACAGCGAGCCCGCCACTGGTATCAGACCCGCCGGCCGTCCATGTCTCCGCTTTAAAGACGTCTGCAAACGCGACATGAAGTCCTGTGACATTGATCACAAGTCGTGGGAGTCAGTTGCCAGCGTTCGCCAGAGCTGGCGGGCAGCCATAAAGGCGGGGCCAAAGTGTGGCGAGTCGAAGAGACTTAGTAGTTGGCAGGAAAAAAGACAGAGGCGCAAGGGGAGAGCCAACTGTGTAACAGCCCCGACAAACAAATTTCTCTGCAGCACCTGTGGAAGAGCCTGTCACTCTAGAATTGGCCTTTATAGCCACTCCAGGCGCTGCTTCACAAACCACTGACCACCCCCAGGCGCTTATCCATTGTCTCTCGAGATAAGGAGGCCAAAGAGAAGAGATTAATTAATCCTGTTTCATTGCACGATATGAAATCTAAAATAGCCTGTTCTCTCATAGGTTTCTTGACATATTGATCTAGAAAATTATCTTGAATGGAGTTAAAGTAGCTTTTCGTTTTCCAGGTTTGTAGAAATAGGCTACAGGAGCAGAGAAAGGGCCAGTTGCAGAGAGAGATAAATTGCGGCCACCTAGACCTGATGTAACTCCCAGAGAGGTCATAGGCAACATGTATGAAAGCAATTTACTGATGCTTCTTAGGAAACCAGTTTCTGTCCCTGATATGACTATTGATAATCTGAGTATGGAGGTGTTGAAAATAATGGTGCTTAGACAGTGGTAATGGTGAGGAAAGGGTGAAGGTGTAGTTTTGTTAAGTAGCTGATTTGTTGTTGCATTGGCTTTGATCTCTCAGGCGGGGATTTGGATCCGGGGCTATGCTTTACACAATTGTTATTGTCCAATTATGCTAAACTGGGGGCACAAGAGTCCCAATTGGAGACTAGGTTCTGCTAATTGAGGCTTTGAGTTACTGTTCTGCTCTGAGCTATCCCCAGAGAGAGCAAGGTTGGATTGTTTCAATTAATTTCAACTCTAGCAGCAGACCATTACATGTGTTTGAATCCTGGGTCTGGTGTGTTACAGCTGATAATCATGGAACATCATGCAGAGAAGGGCAGACGTAGGTCTCAAAAGTAGGAACTATTGGCATGGTGGTAGGAAGAGGAGAAATAGAGCGATTGTGTTTTGCCTGATGGAGTGAAATACCTACAACAATAACAAAAAGTGAAAAAAACTTAAACCTTGCAGCCTAGAAAAAATGTGATTATATGGAGGGACCTCATTGAAATATTTTACATATTTCTTCAACGGGCATCAAAAAGTAGCCTTGGAACCTTGGAACAGATATCAGGAAACAGTTCTTTATTCAAAATGTTTACTAATCTTTGAGTAATTTACAAATGAGGAAACATAGGCATGGACACTGGATTTATTCAAGGTACAATGATGGAAGAGTTAAAGGACTAGAGGGATGGACTTTGATGAAACAAATGTTTTTTTTTCATTCCTGACTTGTCTTACAATCTTCAGCTGTTAAATCACAGGCACGCTGCTTGTAGAGCTGCTTTTCTTGGTCTCCCCTTGTTCAGTGGGAGGACCATCTGGATCTTTAGAGTGACTCAGTATAACATCCTGCTCAGACTCCTAATGCCCAGACTCTTCATGACAGCATCTTGGCACAAGATTGCGAAAACATTAACGCTTAGTTCACACATAGGCCGTTGGGTGCTCAGCTGTTTGATCAGTTTCTTTCAGCTAACGATACAAAGCTAAACTCCCCAGGCTTGGTTCAAAAAGGCTGTTCTGATCTTAATGACAAGTTGATTATATACTCGTCTGATCCAAAAACATACGTTGAAGATTTCTATTCTGAATATATTTGACGTCAAAGTGAGGAACATCAGTGCTGGAAAACGGAAGACTTTTTTACCCAGAAATGAAAGGATAATGTTTCAATTGGCAAAAATGCCCTGACCAGTATTTGGCTGTCAATTGCTCTGGAATGTCCTGAAGTTGCGAAAGGCCCTATATAAATGCAAGTCTTGCTTTTTTTTTCAACGTTTGAACTCTCACTGCATCCAATTCCCAAAATAATATCTACTTAAAGTTTTTTTAATTACTGACAAGTTTATTTGTTTACTGTAACTTTTTTCTTGCTACCAAATGCGCCTGGAAAGACGCAATGCTAATGGGATTCTGAAACCATCAGTTTTATGAAAGGTAGAAATACCCCACTATTGGGAATGATGTAAGCGATGAGGGGAGGGGGTTTGACCACTGGCAGAGCTGTGAGAAGGTGGTAGTGCTTCAGGCAAGGGAAATGATGAGGTTCCTGTTAATATTGTTCAGCATTAGGGGGTTGAGTAGAACCCGAGGACAGGAGGTAGAATTCCCAAGACACTGACTCTATAGCATGATCACAGCAGACACTGCTCCTCATTATAAATTGTCTCAGTGCACACAATACATTCCAATTCTGCACATTTTAGTGTTTGTTAATTAATCTGAGGTGTGGTAAAAATTGTAAAAAAAAAACAAATTTCTTGTAATGTTTCTGTTAAGATTCATATGTAAATATTCCCAATCTAAGTAATTGTTTCCTGAAGAAATAGAACTGATAAATAGTAATGTGGGGTGTTTACAAAGTCCTGTTTAGCCTGGAATCAATCTTTTCTGTCAGTGCCATGGCAATTTCCTGGACCAATCATAAGAACATAAGAAATAGGAGCAGGAGTAGGCCATTCGGCCCCCTCAAGCCTGCCCACAATTCAATAAGATCATGGCTGATATGCCTCAGTTCTTAGCTCCTTTATCGTGCCAGCTGCTCATCGCCCTCAACTCACCGATATTTCAAAAATCTATCTACCTCCTCTTTAAATACTTTCAGTGATCTAGCCTCCACAACTCGCTGGAGTAGAGAATTCCAGACATTCACTACCCTCAGAGAGAAGAAATTCCTTCGCATCTCAGTTTTAAATGAGTGTCCCCTTATTCTGTAACTATGTCCCCTAGTTCGGGATTCCCCCACTAGTGGAAACATCTTCTCAACATCTACCCTGTCAAGCCCTCTCAGAATCTTGTTTGTTTCAATAAGATCACACCTCATTCTTCTAAACTCAAATGAATAAAGGCCTCACCTGTTTAGCCATTTTTGATAAGTCAACCCCTTCATCCCAGGAATCAGCCTAGTGAATCTCTTTTGAACTGCCTCCAATGCCAGTATATCCTTTCTTAAATATGGGGACCAAAACTGTACACAATACTCCAGGTACGGCCTCACCAACACCCTGTACAGTTGTAACAAGACTTCCCTATTTTTAAACTCCAACCCCTTAGCAATAAAGGCCAAAATTCAATTTGCCTTCTTAATTACTTGCTGCACTTCTTGTGTTTCATGCACAAGAACACCCAGATCCCTCTGTGCTGCACTTTTTTGGAGTCTCTCTCCATTTAAATAATAGTCTGTCTTTTGATTCTTCCTACCAAAGTGCATGACCTCACACTTTCCTACATTAAACTCCATCTGCCAAGTTTTTGTCCACTCACTCAACCTATCTATATCCCCTTGCAGATTCCTTCTGTCCTCATCACAACATGCCCTCCCACCTATTTTTGTATCAGCAAATTTGGATATATTACACTCTGTCTCCTCCTCCAAGTCATTAATATAGATAGTAAATAATTGAGGTCCTAGGACTGATCCTTGTGGCACTCTCTCCGCTAATTACATCTTTCCATTAATCCCAACTCTCTGTCTTCTGTGAGTTAACCAATCCTCAATCCATGCTAATACATTACCCCCAATACCATGAGCTCCTATCTCGTGCAATAATCTTTTATGTGGCACCTTATCGAATGCCTTCTGGAAATCTAAATACGATACATCTACCGGTTCCCCTTTATCAACTCTGCTGTTTATACCCTCAAAGAACTCTAGCAAATTTGTCAAACATGATTCCCCTTTCACATAACCATGTTGACTCTGTTTGATTGCATTAAGCTTTTCTAAATGTCCTGCTATTTCTTCCTTAATAATGGGCTCTAGCATTTTCGCAACGATCGATGTTAGGCTGACTGGCAGAAGTATTTTCTCAAAGGTGTATATTGGGGATCCACCTGGAACACCTTCACTGAGCATGACTGCCTTAATTTGTCTAAAGTGAACTGGCAAATTATGTTAAGGGATAGGTGAATAGAGATGCAGTGGTAGGAATTTAAGAGGACGTTTCAAAATACATGGAATAGATTCATTCCAATGAGAAAGAAACATTCCAAAGGGAGGACCCACCATCCGTGGTTAACTAAAAAAGTTAAAGATAGTATCAAACTTAAAGAAAAAGCATATAATTGTGCAAAGATCGGTGGCAGGTCAGAAGATTGGACAGAATATAAAAAGCAGCAAAGAATGACTAAAATATTAATAAGGAGGAAAAAATTAGAGTACAAGAGAAAGCTAGCTAGAAATATAAGTAACATCCCAGAAATAGCTGTAAATCAGGAAATGGAAGGGAGAGAGGAACTCAAGAAAATTACAATCACCAGGGAAGTGGTCCTGAACAAATTGTTGGAGCAGTGGGCTGACAAGGCCTCCAGTCCTGATGGACTTCATCCTAATGTCCTAAAAGATGTGGCTAGTGAGATAGTTGATGCGTTGGTTTTAATTTTCCAAAATTCCTTCAAGGAAGGTTTCATTAGATTGGAAAATAGCGAATGTAACTACTTTATTCAAAAAGGAAGGGAGACAGAAAGCAAGAAACTACTGGCTAGTTAGCTTAACATCTGTGTTGGGGAAAACGTTAGAAGCTATTATTAAAGATGTTATAGCAGGGCACTTAGAAAAATTCAAGGTAATCAGACAAAGTCAACATGGTTTTGTGAAAGGGAAATCATATTTAACCTATTTATTGGAGTTCTTTGAAGAAGTAACATGTGCTGTAAATAAAGGGGAACCTGTGGTTGTACTGCACTTAGATTTCCAGAAGGCATTTGATAAGGTACCACATCAAAGATTATTGCGGAAATAAAAGCTCATGGTGCAGGGGTTAACATATTGGCATGGAAAGAAGATTGGCTACCTAACAGGAAACAGAGAGTAGGCATAAATGGGTCATTTTCTGGTTGGCAAGATGTAACGAATGGTGTGACACAGGGATCTGTGCAGGAGCCTCAACTTTTTACAATTTATATAAATGTCTTGGATAAAGGGACCTATGGTTACTAAATTTGCTAATGACACAAAGATAGGTAGGAAAGTAACTTGTGAAGAGGACATGAGGAGGCTACAAAGGGATATAGATAGGTTAAGTAAGTGGGCAAAGATCTGACAAATGGAGTTTAATGTGGGAAAATGTGAAATTGTCCATTTTGGCAGGATGAATAATAAAGGAGCATATTATCTAAATGATGAGCAATTGCAGAGCTCTGAGATGCAGAGGGATCTGGGTGTCCTAGTGCATGAATTGCAAAAAGTTAGTATTCAGGTACAGCATGTCATTACGAAAGCTAATAGAATGTTATCACTTATTGCGAGAGGAATTGAATACAAAAATAGGGAGGTTATGCTTCAGTTATACAGGGCATTGGTGAGACCACATCTGGAGTACTGGTCTCCTTATTTAAGGAAGGGTGCAAATGCGTTGGAAGCATTTCAGAGAAGTTTGCCTAGACTAATACCTGGAATAGGCGGGTTGTCTTATGAGGAAATGTTGGACAAACTAGGCTTGTATCCGCTGGAGTTTAGAGGAGTAAGAGGTGACTTGATTGAAACATACAAGATCCTGAGGGTCTTGATAGGGTGGATGTGGAAAGGATGTTTCCCCTTGTGGGTGAATCTAGAACTAGGGATCACTGTTTAAAAATAAGGGATCGCCCATTTAAGACAGAGATGAGGAAAAATATTTTCTCTCAGAGGGTCGTGAGTCTTTGGAACTCTCTTCCTCAAAAGGTGGTGGAAGCAGAGTCTTTGAATATTTTTAAGGCAGAGGTAGATAAATTCTTGATAAGCAAGGGGGTGAAAGGTTATCAGGGGTAGGCATGAATGTGGAGTTGTGGTTGCCATCAGATCAGCCATGATTTTATTGAATGGCGGAGCAGGCTCGAGGGGTTGAGTAGCCAACTCCTCCTAATTCATATGTTCATATATCAGCACGAGGTGGAAAGCGCATCAACACGTTAGTGCTTCAAGTTGCTCCACGTGCTTATTTACACAGAATCCCTTCGCCAAGTTAGAATCATAGAATTGTTACAGCACAGAAGGAGGCCATTTAGCCCATTGTGTCCATGACGGCACTCTGCAAGAGCAACTCTGCTAGTCCCACGCCCCACCTTTTCCCATGGCCCAGCAATTTTTTTCTCTTCAGGTGTTTATCCAATCCCTTTTTGAAAGCCACAACTGAACCTACCTCCAACACACACTCGGACAGTGCTTTCCAGATCCTAACCATGTGCTGTCTAAAAAAAGGATTTCCCCATGTTGTTGCATCTTTTGCCAAACACTTTCAATCTGTGTCCTCTGGTTCTCGACCCTTCCACTAACGGGAACAGTTTCTGCCAATCTACTCTGTCTAGACACCTCATGCTTTTGAACAGTTCTATCAAATCTCCTCTCAAACGTCTCTAAAGAGAACAGCCCCAGCTTCACCTATTTATCCAAGCAACTGAAGTCTCTCATCCCTGGAACCATTCCTGTAAACCTTTTCTGCAACCCCTCTAAAGCCTTCACATCCTTCCTACAGTTTGGTATCCAGAATTGGACACAATACTCCGGCAGAGGCCGAACCAGTGTTTTATAAAGATTAATCATAATTTGTTTGCTTTTGTACACTATGTCTCTATTTATAAAGTCCAGGATTCCATTGACCTTTTTTAACCACTTTCTCAATCTTCAATGATTTGTGCACATTGGCATGCAGACCCACACCTGTCAAGAATGAGGCATATTAATTTTGTCATATGAACATTAATTTAAAACTGTTGTTGGAGTGAAGAAATGACTTGTTTGAAGATCACCAGACACTGGGCTGTTAGGACATTTGAATATTAAGAGATGCTGCTTGTGGAGACAAAGGGCTATTCCCTGCTCTAATTAACCCAAATGGATTTTGATCACCAGACATTGAAGGTATAAAGAAGCGTATTCCAGGCTCTGCTATGATGATACAATCCACAGAGCCAGAACTGGTTAAACCAGTTGGTCACATGACTAACTGTCTCTGTCTGTCTCTCTCTCGGAAGACACGTAATTCTCAAGAGAGAAAAGACTCCTACATCGGAACAAGTTGAAGTATGAACTGGACTCCAATGAATTGCGAGACTTACCGGCAACCAAAGACTCCACATTGAACTTAAAGGACTGTAACTACCAGATATTGCCTCAAATTTTTCCCCTTTATTCATTCTACGTTTTCTGTTTCTATCCGATTAGAGTGTAAGATTAATAAACTTCTACTTTTCTTGTTTAAATCTAAGGAAACCTTTTTTATTTCTTAGTCTTACAATTGGAGCAGTGAACTAGGATTCACTAAGGGGGAGCTAAAAACACGTTGTTTTAAAATTAAACCCTGTTACCATTAAACCAGGTAAAGGCTGAGAGGGAACCTCTAGACCCCTTCTCACCTGGTCATAACAACATATACCCCCATATCAAAAAAAGCAGTAGCCTCTGCTTCTGCACCCCGTTTAGAATTGTACCCTGTAGATTAGGAACATAGGAAATAGGAGCAGGAGTAGGCCATTCAGCTGTTCAAGCCTGCTCCGCCATTCAACAAGATCATGGCTGATCTTCTACCTTAGCAGCATTTTCCCGCACTATCTCCATATCCCTTGATATCTTTAATATCTGGAAATCTATCAATCTATTCTATTCAATATACTCAATGACTGAGCCTCCACTGCCCTCTGGGGATGAGAATTCCAAAGACACACCACCCTCAGTGAAGAAACTCCTCCTCATCTATGTTCTAAATGGTCTACCCCTTATTCTCTGTCCGCTGGTTCTAGACATCCCCCCCGCCACCACCTCCCCTTCCCCCCAGCCAGGGGAAACATCCTTCCTGCATCTACCCTGTCGAGCCCTGTAAGAATTTTATATGCTTCAATGAGATCACCTCTCATTCCTCTGAACTCTAGAGAATACAGGCCCAGCTTCCTCAATCTCTCCTCATAGGACAGTCCTGCCATCCCAGGGATCAGTCTAGTGAACCTTTGAGCACTCTATGTATGGCAAGTATATCCTTCCATAGGTAAGGAGAGCAAAACTGTGCATAATACTCCAGGTGCGGTCTCACCAAGGCTCTATACAATTGCAGTTGGACTTCTTTACTCCTGTTCTCAAATCCTCTTGCAATAAAGGCCAACATACCATTTGCCTTCCTAATTGCTTGCTGCACCTGCATGTTAGCTTTTGGTGACTTATGAACAAGGACACCCAGGCCCCTTTGAACATTAACACTTCCCAATCTCTCACCATTTAAGAAATACTCTGCATTTTTGTTTTTCCTACCAAAGTGAATAACCTCACATTTTTTCAATTATATTCCATCTGCCATGTTCTTGCCCACTCACTTAGCCTGTCTAAGTTCCCTTGAAGCCTCTTTTGCATCCTCCTCACAACTCACATTCCCATCTAGTTTTGTGTCCTCAGCAATTGTGAAAATATTACATTTGGTCCCCACATCCAAATCATTGATATAGATTGTGATTAGCTGGGGCCCAAGCACTGATCCTTGCAGGACCCCACTACTCATAGCCTACCAACCTGAGAATGACCCGTTTATTCCTACTCTCTGTTTTCTGTCCGTTACCCAAATCTCAAACCATGCCAGTATATTACCCCCAATCTCATGTGCTCTAATTTTGCTTACTAACCTCCTGTGTAGGACCTTATCAAATGCCTTCTGAAAATCCAAATCCTCCGTATCCACCAGTTCCCTCTTATCTATTCTGCTAGTTATATCCTCAGAAAACTCACAGGTTTGTCAAACACGATTTCCTATTCATAAATCCATGTTGACTCTGCCCAATCCTACCATTATTTGCTAAGTGTCTGGTTGTCACATCCTTTATAATAGATTCTAGCATTTTCCCTAATACTGATGTCAGGCCAACAATTCTGTAGTTCCCCATTTTCTCTCTCCCTCCTTTCTTAAATAGTTGAGTTACATTTGCTACCTTCCAATCTGCTGGAACCATTCCAGAATCTGTAGAATTTTGAAAGATGGCCACTAATGCATCAACTATCTCTAAAGCCATCTCTTTCAACACTCTGGGATGTAGATCATCAGGTCCAGGTGATTTATCAACTTACAGTCCCATTAATTTCTCCAGTACTACTTTTTTTTACTAATGCTAATTTCTTTCAGTTCCTCATTCTTGCTGGTTCCTTGATGCTCTAGTATTCCTGTGAGGATTTTTTTCTATCTTCCTCCGTGAAGACAGACACAAAGTATTTGTTTAGTTTCTCTGCCATTTCCTTATTCTCCATTATAAATTCTCCTCTCTCTGCCTGTAGTGGGCCCACATTTGTCTTTTGTTACAAAAGTGCTTCCTCTTTTTTAATATTTTATTTTTTTGAGGATTTGTGTTAAAACTGAAAAGATTCCATGGATGTGTTTTTTTTCACCAAGTTCACCGAAGGGACACTTGAGATGTCGTTTGAAAGCCACCTATTTTGGAAGTCATGAACTTTGGGCTCAGTAAACAACAGAACCCTTGGTGACCTGGAGAAAAATGGTTACAGAGAAGCCACATGTCAAGGTTTATGGAGGTCAGGAGGTCGACTCACTGTTTGGGGTTTGGACATTGTTTTCAGTTTTAGTTGGGGTGTGAACTACTTGAAGACAGTAGATATTTTCCTTCCAGGAATAAAAAGCAACCACCCAGCTCACTTCCTTCTCTACCTATTTGAAGAAATCCTGAAAAGATCCAGTGCAGGAGAGCTAAACCCTTGGTGCTGCATAGTTCCTGAGATGTTGAAAAAAAATCCTGCAATTCAAGTGTGTGCTGATGGAAAACCCTGATGCCACATTTCTCCTAGAAAGTCTACTAGAATAATTCTCAACATCTCCAGAACGGACTGCTTCTGAAATGATCCCCAATGACCCGTCTCCGTATACGCGGACGCCAGACCAATAAAGGGACAACTGACTTCCTTCCATATCTTTCTTTTCGTCAAGAATTAGCAAGTATTTGGCCAAAGTAGTCTTTTTTGTCTTTCTTTTGTAACAGACCTCTGCAGAGGGAATTGCTGTATTTTTCCAGTGTGAGTGTAATTGGAGAATTTAAAAAGGGAACTTTCATATTTCAATCTGTGTGTTAATGCTTTGCTTTGTTACTGATTAAGTCTTGTTTCATAATCAACTGATAATTTTTTTGTTTTTTAAAGAAATCTGGTTGGTGTATTTTATTCTGGGATAAAAAATAGATATATGATTGGCTGTATCGGTAACCGGATAAACATTTAAATATATGTTGTGACCTGTGAAGAAGTAGAACTAGAAAAGGCAGTGCATTCCTCCCACCTCAGTCGTAACACTTTGCTAATCTTTTCCTTTTTACATACCAATAGAAATTTTTACAATCTGTTTTTATGGTTCGCGCTAGATTACTTTCATATTCTAGTTTCTCTTTCATTATCAGTTTCTTGGTCCTCCTTCGCTGAATTCTAAAATGTTCCCAATCCTCAGGCTACTACTTTTTTTGCAACTTTAGAAGCCTCTTCCTTTGATCTAATACAATCTTGTTTTGTTAGCTATGGTTGGATCACCTTTCCTGCTGGGTTTTTGTGCCTCAAAGGAATGTAAATTTGTTGTAAACCATGTATTAATTATTTAAATGATAACCATTGCCTGTCTACCATCATACTTTTTTAATGTAGTTTCCCAATCTACCACAGCCAATTTTCCCCTATACCTTTGTAGTTTCCTTTGTTTAGAGTTAAGACCCTAGTTTCGGATTGAACTACATCACTTTCAAGCTTAATGTAAAATTCTGTCATATTATGACCTCAAGGCTCCTTTACAACGAGATTATTAATTAGCCCTTTCCCATTGCGCATTTCTATATCTAAAATAACCCATTTTCTAGTTGGTTTCTCAACATATTGTTCTAGAAAACCATAGGAAAATATAGGAACATCTCATATACATTCCAGGAATTTGTCCTCCACAACATTAGTGCTAATTAGGTTTACTCAGTCTATATGTAGATTGAAGTCCCCCGTGATTACTGTATTACCCATGTTACATGCACCTCTAATTTCCTGATTTATACATTACCACTACTGTTTGGTGGCCTATGAACAACTCTTACCAATATTTGCTGCCCCTTGCTGTTTCTTAGCTCCACCGAATTTGATTCTACATCTTGATCTTCCAATCTAAGATCCTCTCTCATTAATGTAATGATCTCATCCTTATTTAACATTGCTACCCCACCTCCTTATCCTTCCTAAATATCGAATAACCTTGGACATTCAGTTCCCAGCCTTGGTCACCCTGCAGCCATGTCTCTGTATGGCAATTAGATCATACCTGTTCCATTTATGCTGTCAAATCATCTACCTTGTAGTGCTTTTAATACTGTCTTTTTATTATTTTCACAACCTCTAGCCTTATCTGTTAGCGCACTCTTAAGTTTGTACGCTCTGTCCCTTCCTGCCACACTCATTATCAATTCCCTTATTGCTACCTTGCTCTCTAGCCTTGTCCCCTCTCTTCCCTCACTTGATCCCTAGCCCCCACTATTTAGTTAAAAGCCCTCTCTACTGCCCTAGTTATACGACTCGCCAGAGAGCACTGGTCCCAGCATGGTTCAGGTGTACAGTACAGCTCCCGCCTTCCCCATTATTGGTGCCAGTGCCCTATGAATCAAAACACTTTTCTCCCATACCAATCTTTGAGCCATGCATTTCACTCTCTTAATAGTATTTACCCTACTCCAATTTGCTCATAGCTCACGTTATAATCCAGAGATTATGACCTTTGAGGTTCTGCTTTTTAATTTAGCACCTCGCTGCTCATACTGACTATGCAGAACCTCTTTCCTAGTCCTACAAATGTTGTAGGTAACTACGTGGACTACAACAACTGACTCCTCCCCCTCCAACTGCAAGTTTCCCTCCAGCCCTGAGCAGATGTCCCAAACCCTAGCATTGGGCAGGCAACACAGCCTTCTGGACTCTCGCTCTTGGCTGCAGAGAACTGTGTCTATCCCACTGACTATGCCGTCCCCTTCTACCACTACATTCCTATTAACTCCCCTGCTTGAATGGCTTCCTGTACCATGATGTCATGGTCAGTTCTCTCATTCACCCTGCAGCCCATGCTTTTGTCCAAACAGGCTGCAAGAACCTCAAACCTGTTGGACAATTGCAAGAGCTGAGGCTCCTGCACTTCTACCTTCTCGATCCTCTTACCTGCCTCATTCACAGTCACACCTGCCTGTCCCTGACCATGGACCAAATCAGACAACTGTATCCTAAGGGGTGTGACCACCTCCTGGAACAGAGTGTCCAGGTAGCTTTCCCCCTTGCTGATGTGTCACAGTGTCTGCAGCTCGGCCTCCAGCTCATTGAAGTTCCTCCAGTCACAGACACTTACTGTAGATGTGTTTGCCTTGGATCACACAGGTGTCCACAAGCTCCCACATTCTGCAGCTGCTGCACATCACCTGCCCTGCTATCTTTGTAGTGTTTAATTAATTAATTGTTTTATTGATTATATTTTAAATAATGTCTCTAGTCCTGCCTGTGCTTACATTCTTATTATTTCAATGTTCTACTTACCTCACTTGAAATTCCCTAGTTAAGATAAATAGGAAATACTCACCAGCCAATCTCATAAGCTTTATTTCTATTAGTAAACCTTACTACTAATAAAACCTTACAATTCCTAAAATTACTCAAGTTTTGAAAGATAACTGAGGAAAATACTCACCAATCAATCAACTACCTGTTTCCTGTGATGTCACACATTGATTTTTCTCGGAACACGGTCGATCCACTCTGGAGCCACAGAGTAGACCAGACTGGACTGGATTGGACTGGACTGGATCGCTCATTTAGCTGCTGCTCTCTGTCTCCGGGTCCTCCTCTCTCCCGTTCTTTTAGTTCCTGCTGTCTGTCTCTGGATCCTCCTCTCTCCTGCAGTTTTAGCTGCTGCTGTCTGTCTCCGGGTCCTCCTCCCTCACCGTTCTTCCTACCAAAATGTATCACTTCACACTTCTCTGCATTATATTTCATCTGCCATGTGTCCGTCCATTCCACCAGCTTGTCCGTGTACTCTTGACGTCCATCACTATCCTCCTTCCAGTTTGCAATACTTCCAACCAGGTTTTGTGTCATCTGCAAAGTTTGAAATTGTGCCCTGGACACCCAAGTCTATGTCATTAATAGATATGAAGAAAAGTAGTAGTCCAAGTAATGACCCCTGGGGGACCCCACTACATGTCGGCTTCCAGGCTGACAAACAACCGCTCGCCACTACTCTCTGTTTCCTTTTGTGCGCTGTTTTCATGGTGTTCTTTGTATCTGTAGTGCTGAACAAAGAAGGAGTGATCTTACAGTGCAGTAATCAGTTTAACACCAAGGGCTGCTTTGGTTTCAGCCAGTTGTTGGATTCATGCCCGTTTATCTGAAGCTGTGCTGCAGATCTTGGGTTGCAGCAAAGTGGAAACAGCTTTAACTAGAAGTAATGATTTGTCATGGAAAACTTAACTGGAAATCAAGAGGTGGTTGTAGATAAAATGAAGCAAATCGTGTGGGAAGGAGCAGTGAATTCATTGTACTTGAAATGAATATGAAGGCGGAAACAGACAAAAATATTCCAAATTGAAACTATCTTGATGGGATTTGTGAACTCCGGTCTCCCACAGTATATAACGCCGACCCCCAAGGGAAACATTGACTTTGGTTAGTCGTGTAAGCGGCACTGTAAACACAGCAAGAAGATTTTTTTCTGATCACTATTTCTAGTGAAGTGTTTTTTAGGCTTTTAATCTGAGGGCTACAGATAGGTCATTAGCTTTCTTTAAGCAAAGTATGCTTGATGGGCTATATGACCTACTCCCATGTTCCTCGAGAGGACTCGAGGAACACTCGAGAGATATCGAACATGAGAAGGCTGCTTCTTGTATTTCTGTATGTGACTAACATTAATATTGTGATCTGGGTAAACCAGTACTGATAGAATATGTACAGGTTATCCAGGTCAGAATATTAATGGTGCTGGTTGTAGAATTGAGTGCAAGTTATGGTGTGCGCTATGCAAGTACTCATAATTTAGAATGATGTGTGGAATGAGCTTATTGTGGATGATCACACCAACATCATGGCCTTGGCAGAGACCTGACTGAAGGTGATGACTCCTTTCCCCTTAATGAAGCTCTTCCATCTGGCTATACTTTCCACCACTTTCCTCCACTTTCCTCACTCAGTCACAGTGGAGGTGTAGCCCTTTTCTCTAAATCTTGGTCTTAGAATCACAGTGGCGCAGTGGTTAGCACCACAGCCTCACAGCTCCAGCGACCCGGGTTCAGTTCTGGGTACTGCCTGTGTGGAGTTTGCAAGTTATCCCTGTGACCGCGCGGGTTTCCGGCGGGTGCTCCGGTTTCCTCCCACAGCCAAAGACTTACAGGTTGATAGGTAAATTGGCCATTTGTAAATTGCCCCTAGTGTAGGTAGGTAGTAGAGGGAAGGTGGAGATGTGATAGGGAATACGGGATTAATATGGGATTAGTATAAATGGGTCGTTGTTTGTCGGCACAGACTCGGTGGGCCGAAGGGCCTGTTTCAGAGCTGTATCTATAAATAAAATAAATAAATTGTTACAGTGCAGAAGAAGGCCATTCAGCCCATTGTATCTGCACTGGGTCTCCTAATGTGCATTTCACCTAGTGCCACTTCCACGCCTTCTTCCTGTAACCTTGCACATTCTTCCTTTTCATGGAACAGTCTAATTCACTTTTGATTCAATTGAACCTCCCTCCACCATGCTCTCAGATAGTGCATTCCAGACCCTACACTCTACTCCTCTGAAAACCTGTCCTCCTTTGAGCATCTCACCATGTTTCACCCCTCATGCCTCTCATTTAAAATCCATGTTCTCTACCCCACACCCAAGTCTCACATCAAGTTTCTTACTGAGTTATTTTCACTGCTTTTCTCACTCAGCCTCTGCACTAAATGACTTCTCACCCTTGGTGATTTTAAAGTCCATCTAAACTCATCATGCTCTTTCTCCTCTGAGTTCACTGCCCTCCTTTCATCCCTAAATTTGTCCCTCCATATAAACTTGCCTACTCATGCTCACAGCCACCCGCTTGACCTCATCACCTTACGTAGCCTGGCTAGTCCAATTGTGTCTATCACTGATAAAGCCATCTCCGATCATTTCCTTCAATCAATCTCCACCCACATGCCCCTTCCCTCTCACAATCCCACTTCCTTCTGTGTCCGCTCCTAGAAAAAATATTCCTTCGTCACTTACCACTGCCCTTTCAAATTCTCAACTCTCTAGACTTTGGCCCTCCATTCATCATGACATTTCTGCAGCTACTGAACTGATCTTCTCAATCACACCCTCTCCTCCATCTTTATTGCCCTCATCCCCATTAAAATCATTACTATCAATCACCTTGCTCATTCTCCCTGGGGTGGCCCTCATCTGCAATCTCTTAAATCCAAGAGGTGCAAACTTGAGTATCTGTCGTGGACAACTGGCTTAACCATTCACCGCTAGATCTGGTTGGGCCATATATAGCATTATCGGGTCCTGCTTTCCATTGTTAAAACTGCTCACTATTTAAAGATCATCCTAGAATGCAAAGAGAATCCCTGGCTTCTTTTCATCACCACAAACAGTCTTCTTAAATCACCCTCCAATGTCTCCACCTTTTACTTCAATAACAAACGTGAAGAGCTCATGCACTTTCTTGTCACACAAATTGATACCATCCGTTCAGCTGCCTCTACCACTTCTTCCCTTCTCCTAGCCCTTAGGGCCAAACTTCCCCAAATATTCCCCACTACCCTAGCTCTGAACTCACATCTTCCTTTAGATTCTATTCCATCTCCCATCGTGCCCTTTCCGAGCTCACCTTGTCCATGAGACTCATTTCTTGCTCCCTCGACTATATTCCAAACTGTTGACCACCCAACTTACCTTCCTGGCCCCCATATTATTTGAAGGTGTTAATGGTTCCCGCTCTTCAGGTATTGTTCCCCGACCCTTAAAATCTGCCATCGTTACCCCTCTCAAAAAAGCCTTGACCCCTCTGTCCTTAAACACTGCTGCCCCATTTCCAACCTCCTTTTCCTTTCCAAGCCCTTGAACATGTTGTCACCTCCCAAATCTGTGTCCATCTTTCCCACAGTGCCATGTTTGAATCCCTCCAATCAGGTGTTTTCCCCGCCTCAGTACTGAAATGATCCTTAACAAAGTACCAGTGACATTCTATGTGACTATGATCATGATATACTATCCCTTCTCATCATTCTCAACGTATCTGCAGCCTTCAACAAGACTGACTACACCATCCCCCTCCAACACCTCTCCTCTGTCATCCAGCTGCCTAGGTCTTCCCTTGCTTGGTTCCATTCCTAGCTATCAAATTGTAGCCATAGATCACCTGCAATGGCTTCCCTTTACACTCCTGGATCATTATTTCTGGAATCTATCTTTGGCATCTTCTATTTCTCATCTACATGCTGCTCCTCAACAACATCATCCAAAAGCACCATTCCAGGTTCCACATGTATGCTGAACACTCAGCTTTATCTCACCACCACCTCTCAAAACCTCTTTGCTGAGTCTGATTTGTCATGCAGTTTATCTGACATCCACTATTGGATGAGCAGAAATTTCCTCCAACTAAATATTGGGAAGACCAAAGCCATTGTCTTTGATCCCCACCACAAACTCTGTTCCCTAGTTACAGACTCTAGCCCACTCTGGCAACTTTCTAAAACTGAGCAGATCATTCAGAACCTGTGTTGTAATGACCCCGAGATGAGCTTCTGACCACATATAGTACAATATGGTAGCAGAGGATGGTTGCCTAAAGGTGAAATTTGGAAACTAAGAAGACATTTTTTCACATAGAAAACTAAAATCCCAGTGGCTACAGTGGACAATGGCAGAAAGCAAGTGTAAATTATCAGAGTATGATTACCTTTCAATATTCTCTGAGTCTGAACCATATGACCAGTGGAAGAATGAAGTGGATATGTAGACATGGGTTATGTCCCTACCAAAGAGGAAACACAATATGGCCTTGGCACTTCCTATCAAAAGTAAAATCAGAAATCAAGTATTTTGTGAACTGGCTGCTCGTCAGTTGGATACTGATGAAGGTTTGGATTTTCTATTAGAGTTCTTGGCTGAGAAAGATGATCTATTAAATGCCCATGAGAAATGGTCAGACTTTGATGGATTTTAGAAAACAGATGGTTATTCGATGAAGGAATATATTTTTGCAGCAACATGTGGTAAGGGGTGTGGGTGGTTCCCACAGTTCAACTGCCACCTGACTGCAGCAAGTGTTTTTGTTATTAGGTTTTAACCCCTTTGTTTATCAAGTATACAGATAGCGACAGGCTTCTTGTGGGTTTAAAACAGAAGATTAATTACTTATTGAGCAATATGCCTTATCCCGAAATTGTCGCAACTGAACCTGCTCATACATTCACTCCCTACTCTCCTTTTCTCTCGAGCACATTTCTGCTTCAGCTGCACCCCTGCTATCTCTCCCTAGCCTGTAAGAGTTGCTGGACTCAAATTTTATTCTGAGTTAGGGGTCTGTGTAGTAACTCATAGTCGTCGGGCATTTTTGCTGCTTCTCTTACCCTTGTAACTCTTTGTTCTTCAATGTGGGTCCTTACATTAACTGGGATGCTATTTTTAAATTCTTCCAGCAACATCACATCTCTCAAATTTTCATATGAGGATGCTAGCTTGAGAGATCGTATCCAGCAATTGAAAGTCATATGTTTAATTCTTTCAAATTCAATGTAAGTCTGTGAGGGTCTTTTCTTGGTGTGTCTGAATTTCTGTCGATAGGCCTCAAGTACTGACTTATATACATTTAGAATTTCAGTTTTAGTTTGTTCATGGTCAGAGAAACTCTCTTCTGATAATAGAGAAAAAGCTTCACGAGTCCTACCTACCAACTTGCCTTGTAAGAGGAGAGCCCAAATATTCTTCTGGTCATTTAGTCTGGTAGCTATTTTCTCAACAGCCTCCTCAATAAATTTTGGCACTAACCATGAGTGTCTCAGTACATCAAAGTTTTGCTCTGATTTGGGGATAAGGTTTGAGTGGCTGGTGGCATTTTCATTTTGAGTTTGCAGCCTTGCTAACTCAACCTGTTTTGCCTCTCTTTTCTCTTTCTCCCTCTGAAATTCCTTTTCTTCTTTTTCCTTTTGAAGCTGAAACTCTCTCCCTTTTCCTTCTGAAACTACATCTCATCTCTTTTCAATTGAATTTTAGCTAGGGCTATCCTTTCAGTTTCAGATTCCATGCTTTCTTCTTCTGGTTCAGGGCTAAGTTTAAGATGGTTAGCTAGACTCTTCATCAGTTCAGGTTTCTTTGCTTTTTGTTTGCAAGTGATTCCCACCTCTGTAGCTAAGCTTTTTAAATATTGAAATACCTAATTGGTTTAGCTTAACATGGGATATCTCTCCCTGCTCTACAAATTCCTGAACATTAAATGTGGTCATCTCTTTTGTTTATAGCAAAATAACAAGAATACAGGAGAACCTGTTTGTTTATTTTTCCACAATCTTTGGGGTCAATTTCCTCCTCTTTTCAAATCTCTTGTTTGTCTGGCAGTTCAGATTGTGGCTTCAAGCCCCCACTTTGTTACAGCCATGAGGTAAGGGGTATGGGTGGTTCCCACTGTTCAACTCACACCTGACCGCAGCAAGTGTTTTAGTCAGTAGGGTTTAACCCTTTTGTGTTTTATTTTTCAAATAAACAGACAGTGACAGGTTCTCTTGTAGGTTTAAAACAGAAGATTAATTATTTATTGAGCAATATGCCTTATCCGGAAATTGTCACAACTGCACCCACTATGTATTCACTTACACACACACACAACACAAAAAGAGACAGATAGAAAGGAAAGGGAGTAAGTGGTTTGAAGTGAGGTAGGGTTTTGGAGTTCTCAGTAAACCTGTTGCATCTTCTCAGAGGTCACTTTCTCTTTAGTTGCAGACCTTGTGTATTTGTAGTTATCTCTGTTGCTTGAAATTTCAGTTTGAAGACAGGATCACTTCTAATTCTCTGCTGCATATGTTGAAATGTAAACTTCACAGCAGGGCATCTTCCATTTGGCTTGCTGGATATTCTCCCAGCTCTCAGCTCAACAGGCTTTGGTCATGCTTTGTCTTGGTTCTCTCTCTGTCTTAGATCTTCCTTCCTGTGGTGACCGACAATGGCCCAGGATGTAGCAACTTCACATCTTCTTTGTTTCAGAAGAACGCATTCAATTCAAAAAAGTCTCTTGATTGGTTCAGGATGGGTTTAATTGACACCTCTTAGCTTTGGAATGGCGCATACCACAGAGAATTCTGAGGCAGAAGAGAAAGATAATGATAAATCTGAATGAATTGTCCTAGTCACAAGGAATTTTAGTCCTGTGATGACTGTGTTAGCTGTGGATTCATTCAACTGTGCTGTGTCAGATAGTGCTTGCACGTCGACAGTATGTGGAGCAGATTGGTTAAAATGTTATATGGATTCACTCAGTAGTGAGGATCGACACAAGGTTAATGAGTATAGAAGTACTACTTGCTTTAGCTTTGATGATGATAACACATTGAGGTCACTTAAGAGTGTTTTAATTCCATGTAAAATAGCTAGAATAAGCCACTTTATCAGTACTGATGTAGTCTCTAGTGATATACCTTTACTGTTGAGTGAATCTTCCATGAAAAAGGCACAAATGAAACTTGATATGGAGCATGATAAGGCAATTGTTTTTGGAAAGTCTGTGGATTTGCAGTTTACCCAGTTAGGACATTATTGGCTCCCCTTAACAAAACCTGATGTTTCTAGTCAAAGTGTCAGAGAGAAAAAAAAAGCAATAAAAATAAAAAAATGTTGGAAATACTCAGCATCTGTGGAGAGAGAAGCAGAGTTAACATTTCAGGTCTGTGACCTTTCATCAGAACTGATCCGGCAGTTTCTGTTTTTGTTTCAGATTTCCAGCATCCGCAGTATTTGGCTTTTATTTTAGAAAAAAAACAAATTGTCTTTTAAAGTTACACAGACAATTTGTTAACCCTTCTTACTAAAGTTAAAAACCCTGCTAAAAGATGCTGGTGTGATTGGTGAAGAGGGCACAAGGATAATAGAAGAGATTAGAGAAAAGTATGAAATCTGTAAAAATTATCGCAGGACGCCATCACGTCCTATTGTAAGCCTTCCATTGACATGTGACTTTAATGAGGTAGTTGCTATTGATTTAAAGGTATGGGACAAGGACAGAAATATTTTCAATCCACTTTTTATAAAGCTGGTAACCAGATTTAATCTTTCTACGATAATGCATAGCATGGACAAAAGAGTGATTGTAGATAAAATCATGGAGAAATGGACAGGGACCAGACTTAGAATCATAGAAAATTTACAGTACAGAAAGAGACACTTGGCCTATCGTGTCTGTGACAGCCAAAAAAACAGAGCTACCCAGCCTAATCCCACTTTCCAGCATTTGGTTCATTGCTCTGCAAGTTATGACACTTCAGGTACACATCTTTTAAATGAGATGAGGTTTCCTGCCTCTACCACCCTTTCAGGCAGTGAGTTCCAGACCCCCACCACCCTCTGGGTGAAAAAGATTTCCTCATCTCCCCTCTAATCCTTCTACCAATCATTTTAAATCTATGCCCCTTAGTCACTGACCCCTCTGCTCAGGTAAATCCTTCACCTCCACTCTATTCAGGACCCTCACAATTTTGTACATCTCAATCAAATCTTCCCTCAGCCTCCTCTGTACCAAGGAGAGCAACCCAGCCTATCCAATCTTTCCTCATAGCTGCAAATTTCCAGTCCTGGCAACATCCTTGTGAATCTCCTCTGTACCTTCTCTAGTGCAATTCCATCCTAATGAGGTGACCAGAACTGCACGCAGTACTCAAGTTGTGGCCTAACTAATGTTTTATTTAGTTCCAGCATAACCTTCCTGCTCTTATATTCAATGCCTCGGCTAATAAAGGAAAGGATTCCATATGCCTTCTAAACCACCTTATCGAGCTGTCCTGCTACCTTCAGGGATCTGAGGACTTACACTCCAAGGTCCCTCACTTCCTCGACACCTCTCAGTATCCTCCCATTTATTGTGTATTGCCTTGTTTGACCTCCCCAAATACTTGGGGGCTGGACGCACCTGCTAGGTTTCTGACTGATAATGGAAGGAATTTACCAATGATGAGTTCAGAGACGTGTGAAAACATGAACATTACGGTCATGAATCCCGCAGCTGAAAGTCCTTTCAGCAATGACCTCTGTGAAAGAATCATGCAGTGATCAATGAAATGCTGCATAAAATCTTAGCCGATCAACCAGACTGCAAGTTGACAACTACCCTGGCAAGGGTAATTCGTGTAGAGAATTCACTTCAGATGGTTGGAGGGTATAGTCCATAACAATTGGTCAATGGGCAAAATCCCAAATTGCCTTCTGTACTATGTGACAGTCCTCCTGCTCTAGAAGGTGCTACAATTAGTTCTGTTTTTTTCTTCACATTTGAATGCTTTACATGCAGGGAGACAGGCTCTCATCAAAGCTCAGATCCTGGAGAAAATTCAGAGAGCTCTGAGGCATCGTATGAGGCCATCTGAGGCAGAATCTAATTCAGGAGATTTGGTGTATTATAAAAGAAAGGGTCATAGGGAATGGAAAGGCCCTGGCAAGGTAATAGGTCGTGATGGTAAGACAGTAGTTAACAAACATGGAAATCAAACTGTAAAGGTTCATTCCTCATGATTAATCAGGATTGATTTCAAAATCTGAACAGCTGATGGAAGGAAACGAGGCACCTTGTACCTCAAATGCTCTTGAATTTCATGAAGAAGGTCCTGAAGAACAGAATGAGGTAGATCAAGGGTTGGATAGTAATGTGAGGGATCACGACACACCACAGAGCTAATGCATCCAAAGGCCAGTTCTCCCGAATAGGTATTCAGGTGACGTATATTCCAGAGGGTCCAGTGAGTGGAGGGATGTGACTGGTAAGTTTAAAAATGTATTGAATGTTCAGAATGATGGCCAAGAAGCGAGGTCCATGGACTGGCAGAATGGGGTGAAAGATGGAGAATAAGAAAGCACAGTGCAAGTTCTAATAGTGGGTCTGGAAGTGACTCTAGCGTCAGGAAAGGATCACGTTTTGGAGAAAGCTGCCGATAGTGCGATAGTACAGCCGTAGTCCCAAAAGACATCAAAGTGCTAATGGAGGAGGCCGTAGTTTTAACAGATTATGCAATGAAATGAAGGCTGAGGAACAGTTTCACAATTGAACTAAAAGCAGAAGTCCTCATGACCGTGAAGTTTTAGTGGCTGCCTATAAACTTGAGGATTAATTAATAACATAGGCAAAGCAAAAGGAGGTAGAGAGTTGGAGAGAGTTTGGAGTTTATTCTGAGGTACCATTTAAGAGATAACCAGCCTTGTCACATAAATGGATTTGTACTGAAAAGGCCCTTGCAGATGGGACTTATAATGCTAAAGCGAGGCTAGTTGTGAGGGGTTTTGAAGAACGATTGGGTGATACAGATGTTGCAGTGGACTCTCTCACAGCTGAAAAAGTAATCTTGAAAATCTTTTTAGCTCTTTTGGCCACATATTCATCTGATTGTAGATCAATTGGCATAAAAGCCGCTTTTCTGCAGGGTGATACTTTTCAGAGAGAAGTGTTTCTGAAACTGCCTAAAGAGGCAGCAGATGCAGAAGGAAAACTATGGAAACTGAACAAGTGCGTCTATGGCCTTAATGATGCTTCCAGGGTGTGGTATTTCTCACTGAGATCTGTTTTGTTGAAAACTGGTTGTGTTCAACTAAAAGCAGATCCTGCAATGTTTAATTGGCATCATAAAGAGGAAATTTCAGGCGTCTTCATGATGTATGTTGATAGTTTCTTGTGGGGTTGTACCGCAGGATTTGAGAAATGTGTTTAGGGTAGAATTTAAATTTGGGAGTCAGGCTTGTGGGGCTTTTAAATATATTGGTTTAGATATTAAGCAGAGTAGGTCTGGAATAACTTTAAATCAACAATCCTATTTGGAGAGTGTTATTCCCATCCTGGTTAATCGCGCTAATTCATCACAAAAAGATGATATCTCAAAAGAAGGGACAGAGCAATTGCAAAGCTTGATTGGTCAATTGAACTGGTTGTGCTGTCAGACTAGACCTGATGCTAGTTTTGATATGTTGGAGTTAAGATGAAACACCCAAATGTTGTTTTAAGGGCAAATAGAGCATTAAAAAATTAAATCTGGATAAATGTGTACTGAATGCCCATCCTTAGGTGATCCAAATAATATGAAACTAGTCATTTTTAATGATGCTTCACATGCTAATCTTGCTGATGGGTATTCGAGTGCAGCTGGTTTCATAATATTTCTGATGGGTGAAAATGGGAATCGTTGTTCTTTATCTTGGGAAACTAAGAAAATAAAAATGGTTGTTAAAAGTACTTTAGCTGCTGAAACAGCTTGTGGAGGCAGTCTCTGTCAAATAATTTAGGTGAGAATCCGTATAATGGGAATACTGAAGATAAGATACCCATTGAATGTTATGTAGATGATTGTTCCATGTGGGATAATGTATACTCAACAAAAAGTGTAAGTGCAAAATGTTTACTGATTGACCTTGCTGGATTGAAACAAATGCTGGAGAGAAAGGAAATCTCTTCAATTAAATAGGTAAATGCAAGTCATCAACTATCTTATTGTTTTATGAAAAGAAATGCTTGTAAAAAGAAATTGTTAGGACCCTAGAGGAGGGGCATCGCACAATGTAATGCTTTGTACAGAATACCGAATTTATTTTGATTTGTTTTGAAATGTTTGATCATGTTAAACTCTAAGTTTTATTTAAAGCAAAAGAAGGGAATCTGCTAATTGTGTTTGATCATATGCAGGTGGAGGGTGTTAATTAGGGTCTTACTTGAATATATATACGGAGACACTTACTGAAACTGGGTGAAGGTTTGAGTGACGAGCTGCATGTTTGTAATCATTTTACTTTGTAAAATAATTGCAAGATGAGTAAAGATTGGCTCCAGCATCATCCTTCAACAACGGGCTTTCTGGAGTATAGGGCAGGGGGAAAGGATAACCAGCTTTTCGTAGGGTGAGGTCACGGACAAGTTCTACTGCAGGTGACTCAGATGAGGACTTGGATGGGGCAGCTTACAGGAAGAGCTGATGGGCATGCACACAGAAATGCTTGGTGCATTGGCAGGCCTGCCACAGGACCTGTTGTCACTGTCATGGCGGAGTCAGGCTGCAACTTGGCACACGGCTTTGGGCAGAGTTTGGAGCCCATCCTTTCCAGCATGGAAATAGTGGCTAACTCCACGACAGTGCTTGCAGATCCAGCCATGATGCAGCAACAGTAATGTGTACTTTCCTTAGAGCAGAGAAGGCTGAGGGGGGACCTGATTGAGATATACAAAATTATGAGGGGCATAGATAGGGTATATAGGAAGAAACTTTTTCCCTTAGCAGAGGTGTCAATAACCAGGGGGCATAGATTTAAGGGAAGGGGCAGGAGGTTTAGAGGGGATTTGAGGAAAAATGTTCTCACCCAGAGGGTGGTTGGAATCTGCAACACACTGCCTGAAGGGGTGGTGGAGGCAGGTACCCTCACAACATTTATGAAGTATTTAGATGAGCACTTAATACGCCATAGCATACAAGGGTTCGGGCCAAGTGCTGGAAAATGGGATTGGAATAAGTGCTTGATGGCCGCACGGACACGGTGGATCGAAGGGCCTGTTTCTGTGCTGTATAACACTATGACTATGACTATAACAGATGGCCCATGTCTCAGCTTCCATTGCAGCACAGGCAAAAGACATCCAACATCTTGGTGCTGCAGTGGAAGCTCAGACTGAGGTCATGCGATCCATGCTTGTTGCCATGGAAGCCCACTTGTTGCCAATATGACTGCAGACACCAGTGCTCAAAGCGGCTTGCAGGCTCTCTCAGCAGTCCAGCATTGTGTGCTCCAGCAGGTTACTAGGATTGCTGCTATACCACCCCGGGAGAGTGGCTGTGGCTCCGTGGTGCATGAACTTGCTGCCCTCTCTCAGGTTGGCAGCATTTGTGCTCCCACCACTGCCACTCCACCAGTGCCCTTGCTGTTGCCTTTCAGCCAGCCAGCCCAGACTACTGCCACCCATGCCGAGGTGGTGAAGTCCGAAGTTGAGCCCTCAAGGCCCGGAGCTGCTTGAGAATGACCATCAAGGGTATCTGCAGTCTCTCCCAGAGAAAGCCAGCAGGCTTCCACCACTCTGCTGCAGCCACTGGAGTAGAACTGTGTAGGAGCACTGGGATAGGCACAGGAACACAGAAAACAGGCATGAAGGAAAAGCATGAGGGTGAATAGTTCAGTTTTGAATGTGAAATTGAAAGTTTGTTGGATAAAGTTATTATGGAATAGTTCTTTAGTGGTGCCTTTTATTTCAGGATTTTGCCTAAGCTGTGATGGTCCCTAGCAGAGTGATGGAAAGGTGGGAAAATGTGGAGCAATGGTGATGGGATGTTTTTAGGGGAAACTAAAGTCTAATGAGCAGCTCATAAACAGCCCGTCAAGAGCACTGATGTCCTAGATGCCTCCTTCCTTCTTCCTCCACCTCCTCCTCTTCCTCTTTCTCCTCCTGAGGTTCTCGAAAAAGCCTGGTGGATAGGGCTGTGCCTTCATGTTTGTCAGATAGTGTAGAACACAGCAGACCACTAATAATATGGAGATGCGCTCTGGCGAGTATTGTAGGGCTCCCCCTGAGCAGCCCCGGTAATGGAACCGTTGTTTTAGAACACCAATGGTCCACTTGGTCCAGCTCATTTCCTAGCGCCAGATCCTTTCAAATTGGGCCGAGAAAATACTGATCAAGGGAGTTCTCCTGAACACTATGCAGAAATTCCTACCCCTCCATTCCCTTTACACTAAAATTATCCCAATCCGTATTTGGCTAATTAAAGTCCCCAATATCAACACTCTATAGTTCTTGCACATCAATGTGATTTCCCTGCAGCTTTACTCCTCTATCTCTCTCTCACTGTTTGGAGGACTATAGAATACCCCTAGTAGTGTGATCATACCCTAATCAATGCTGCCACCCCACCCTCCTATCTTCCTTGTATATTAAGTGCCCAGTGCTCACCATTTTTAAGCCATGTTTCCGTTATTGCCACTACATCATAGTCCCATACTGCTATTTGTGCTTGTAGCTCACTGACCTTATTCACCACACTTGGTGTATTTACATATATGCATTGTAATCCTGTCTTTACATTCCTCGTGGCCCTTCTCAGTCTGCTTCTATCTAATATACATATGACCATACGAATTAGGAGCAGAAGTAGGTCATTTGGCCCTTCAAGCCTGCTCCAGCATTCAATAAGATCATGGTTGATCTGTTTGTGTTTTGAATTCCATATTCTCTTCTACCCCTGATAACCTTTGATTCCCTTGCTTGAAAAGCCAGCGGTCGTGGTACACATTGCTGCAAATGACATAGGTTAAAAAAAAGGATGAGGTCCTAAAAGCAGAATATAGGGAGCTAGGAAGTAAATTGAAAAGTAGGACCTCAAAGGTAATGATCTCAGGATTGCTACCAGTGCCACGTACTAGTCAGAGTAGAAATAGCAGGCAACATCGGATGAATACGTGGCTGAAGAGATGGTGTGAGGGGGAGAGTTTTTGATTCCTGGGACATTGGGACTGGTTCTGGGGGAGGTGGGACCAGTACGAACTGGATGGGTTACACCTGGGCAGGACTGGGACTGATGTCCGAGGGGGAGTATTTGCTAGAGTGGTTGGGGAGGGTTTAAACTAAAATGGCAGGGGGATGGGAACCTTTGCAAGGAGTCAGAGGAGGAGGGATCAAAGACAAGAACAAAAGACAGTAAGGGGAATAAGAAAAGTAATAGGCAGAGAAATCAAGGGCCAGAATCAAACAGGGCCACAGAGAAAAATAGTGGGAAGGGGACAAGTAATGTTAAAAAGACAAGCCTTAAGGCTTTGTGCCTTAACGCGTGGAGTATTCGCAATAAAGTGGATGAATTAATCACACAAATAGATGTAAATGGGTATGATATAGTCGGGATTACAGAGACATGGCTGCAAGGTGACCAGGGATGGGAAATGAACATTCAGGGATATTCTGTATTTAGGAAGGGCAGACAAAAAGCAAAAGGCGGTGGAATTGCATTGCTGGTTAAAGAGGAAATTAACGCAATAGTGAGGAAAGATATTAGCGCTGACGATGTGGAATCTGTATGGGTAGAGCTGAGAAACACTGAGGGGCAGAAAATGTTAGTGGGGGTTGGATATAGACCCACAAACTGTATTGGTGATGTTGGGAATGACATTAAACAGGAAATTAGAGATGCTTGCGATAAAGAAACATCTGTAATTATAGGTGACTTTAATATGCATATAGATTGGGCAAATCAAATTAGTCACAATACAGTAGAGGAGGAATTCTTGGAGTGTATACATGATGGTTTTCTGGACCAATATGTTGCGGAACCAACTAGAGAACAAGCTATCCTAGATTGGGTATTGTGTAATGAGAGAGGAATAATTGACAATCTAGTTGTGTGAGAGCCCTTGGGGACGAGCGACCATAATATGATAGAATTCTTCATAAAGATGGAGAGTGACGTAGCTGATTCTGAGACTAGGGTCCTGGATCTTAGTAAAGGAAATTACAAAGGTATGAGGCGCGTGTTGGCCATGAGTGATTGGGAAACGTTACTGAAAGGGATGACGGTGGATAGGCAATGGCAAACATTTAAAGAGCACATGGATGAACTGCAACAATTGTTTATCCCTGTCTGGCGCAAAAGTAAAACGGGAAAGGTAGCCAAACCATGACTTACAAGGGAAATTAGAGATAGCATTAGATCCAAGGAAGAGGCATATAAATTTGCCAGGAAAAACAACAGACCTGAGGATTGGGAGCAGTTTAGAATTCAGCAAAGGAGGACCAAGGGATTGATTAAGAAGGGGAGAATAGAGTACGAGAGCAAACTTGCGAGGAACATTAAAACTGACTGTAAAAGTTTCTATAGGTATGTGAAGACAAATGTAGGTCACTTATAGTCAGAAACAGGGGAATTTATTATGGGGAACAAAGAAATGGCTGACCAACTAAATGCATACTTTGGTTCTGTCTTCACAAAGGAGGACACAAATATCATACCAGAAATAGTGAGAGAGAGGAACTGAAGGAAATCAGTATTAGTAGGGAAATGATGTTGGGGAAATTGATGGGATTGAAGGCTGATAGATCCCCAAGGCCTGATGGTATGCATCCCAGAGTACTTAAGGAAGTGGCCCGAGAAATAGTGGATGCATTGTGGTCATCTTCCAAGATTCTATAGACTCTGGAACAGTTCCTACCAATTTGAGGGTAGCTAATGTAACCCCACTATTTAAAAAGGGAGGTAGAGAGAAAGCAGGGAATTATAGACCAGTCAGCCTGACGTCGGTAGTGGAGAAAATTCTACAGTCCATTATCAAAGATTTTATAGCAGAGCCACTTGGAGAACAGTGGTAGAATCAGGCAGAGTCAGCATGAATTTACGAAAGGGAAATCATGCTTGACAAATCTACTAGAATTCTTCAAGGTTGTAACTAGTAGAGTTGATGAGGAGGAGCCAGTGGATGTGGTTTATTTGGACTTTCAGGAGGCTTTCGACAGAGTCCCACATAAGAGATTAACGTGTAAAATTAAAGCGCATGGGATTGGGGGTAGTGTATTGCGATGGATAGAAAATTGGTTGGCGGACAGGAAACAAAGAGTAGGGATAAATGGCGGGCAGGAAACAAACAGTAGGGATAAATGGGTCTTTTTCCGAATGGCAGGCAGTGACTAGTGGGCAACCACAGGGATTGTTGCTAGGACCCCAGCTATTCACGATATACATTAATGAGTTAGATGAGGGAACTAAATGTAATATCTCCAAATTTGCAGATGACACAAAACTGGGTGGGAGGGTGAGTTGTGAGGAGGATGCAGAGAGGCTTCAGGGTGATTTGGACAAGTTGAGTGAGTGGGCTAATGTATGGCAGATGCTGTATAATGTGGATAAATGTGAGGTTATCCATTTTGGTAGCAAAAACAGGAAGGCAGATTGTTATCTGAATGGCTATAAACTGAGAGAGGGGAATATGTTCTCGTACACGAGTCGCTGAAGGTAAGCATGCAGGTGCAACAGGCAGTAAAAAAGGCAAATGGTATGTTGGCCTTCATAGCGAGAGGAGTTGAGTACAGAAGCAGTGATGTCTTGCTGCAATTATACAGGGCCTTGGTGAGGCCACACCTGGAATATTGTGTGCAGTTTTGGTCTCCTTATCTGAGGAAGGATGTTCTTGCTATAGAGGGAGTGCAGCGAAGGTTTACTAGACTGATTCCTGCGATGGCAGGACTGACGGATGAGGAGAGATTGAGTTGGTTAGGATTATATTCGCTGGAGTTCAGAAGAGTGAGTGGGGATCTCATAGAAACCTATAAAATTCTAACAGGACTTGACAGGATAGATGCAGGAAGGATGTTCCCGATGATGGGGGAGTCCAGAACCAGGGGTCATAGTCTAAGGATACGGGGTAAACCTTTCAGGACTGAGATGAGGAGAAATCTCTTCACCCAGAGAGTGGTGAGCCTGTGGAATTCGCTACCACAGAAAGCAGTTGAGGCCAAAACATTGTATGCTTTCAAGAAGGAGTTAGATATAGCTCTTGGGTCTAAAGGGATCAAAGGGTATGGGGCGAAAGTGGGAACAAGTTACTGAATTGGATGATCAGCCATGATCATAATGAATGGTGGAGCAGGCTCGAAGGGCCAAATGGCCTCTCCTGCTCCTATTTTCTATGTTTCTATGTTTCTATCTATCTACCTCCGCCTTAAAAATATTCAATGACCCTGCCTCCACCATCTTCTGAGGCAGAGAGTTCCAAAGTCACACAACCCTCTGAGAGAAAAAAATTTCTTCTCATCTCTGTCATAAAATGGCGTGGCTAATTTTAAAACAGTACCATCGTTCTGGACTCACCCACAAGAGGAAACATCCTCTCCACATCCACCTTTTCAAGACCGTTCAGGATCAAATATACTTCAATCAAGTCTCCCCTCACTCTTCGAAACTCCAGTGAAAATAAGCCAAGTCTGTCCAACCTTTCCTAATAAGACCACCCGCTCATTCCAGGTATCAGTCCAGTAAACCTCCTCTGAACTGCCTCTAACGCATTTACATCCTTCCTTAAATAAGGAGACCAAAACTATACACAGTATTCGAGATGTGGTCTCACCAATGCCCTGTATAACTGAAGCATAACATCCTTACTTTTATTTTCAATTCCTCTCGTAATAAAGGATAGCATTCCATTAGCCTTCTTTATTACCTGCTGTACCTGCATACTAACTTTATGTGACTCCTGCACTTGAACGCCTAGATCCCTCTGCACCTCGGAGTTCTGCAATCGTTCTCCATTTAAGTGACACTCTGCTTATTTATTCTTCCTGCCAAAGAGAACTCATGACTAAATCTAGTATGACCTGTTCTCTTATTAGTTCTGGAACATATTGATCCAGAAAACTATCTTGACGGCACTCAGGAACTTCACTACATTTCTGACTTGAGCTATTCTGCTATTCCCAATCTGTATGAAAGTTTAAGTCTCCCATTAAAACAACTCTATTTTAGCTGCAAATCTCACTAACCTCTGAATAAATATCTTCTGCCAGCTCATTGTTGCTCCCAGGAGGCCGCTAGTCGAATCTCATTACAGTTTTAAGTCCTCCCTTATTTATCATTTCTAACCGTAGAGGCGCAGATGACTGCTTACCCTTACAATGAACATCTCTTACAAATATCATAATAGTATCATACATCAATTAGACAAGGTCACTGCCTCTGCAAGGCATCATGACATCAATTTGGAGAGTAGGGATATTAAAGTGTTGATGGCTTGTGTTTGCGGATCTTCGATATTGCAGTGTGATGATGTGTGTTTGGGATAAAGAGATATTACAGTGCGTTGGTGTGTGTTTGGATTACTGGGATATTGCAGTGTGATGGTGTGCGTTTGGGGTACTGGAGTATTGCAGTGTGATGGTGTGTGTTTGTGGCTCTGGGATATTGCAGTGTGATGGCCTGTTTTTTTATCTCTGGGCTATTGCAGTGTGATGGTGTGTGTTTGGATTATTGGGATATTGCAGTGTGATGGTGTGTGTTTGGATTATTGGGATATTGCAGTGTGATGGTGTGTGTTTGGATTACTGGGATATTGCAGTGTGATGGTGTGTGTTTGGATTACTGGGATATTGCAGTGTGATGGTGTGTGTTTGGATTATTGGGATATTGCAGTGTGATGGTGTGTGTTTGGATTACTGGGATATTGCAGTGTGATGGTGTGTGTTTGGATTACTGGGATATTGCAGTGTGATGGTGTGCGTTTGGATTATTGGGATAATGCAGTGTGATGGTGTGCGTTTGGATTACTGGGATATTGCAGTGTGATGGTGTGTGTTTGGATTACTGGGATATTGCAGTGTGATGGTGTGCGTTTGGATTATTGGGATAATGCAGTGTGATGGTGTGTGTTTGGATTACTGGGATATTGCAGTGTGATGGTGTGCGTTTGGATTATTGGGATAATGCAGTGTGATGGTGTGCGTTTGGATTATTGGGATAATGCAGTGTGATGGTGTGTGTTTGGATTACTGGGATATTGCAGTGTGATGGTGTGTGTTTGGATTACTGGGATATTGCAGTGTGATGGTGTGTGTTTGGATTACTGGGATATTGCAGTGTGATGGTGTGTGTTTGGATTACTGGGATATTGCAGTGTGATGGTGTGCGTTTGGATTATTGGGATAATGCAGTGTGATGGTGTGTGTTTGGATTACTGGGATATTGCAGTGTGATGGTGTGCGTTTGGATTATTGGGATAATGCAGTGTGATGGTGTGCGTTTGGATTATTGGGATAATGCAGTGTGATGGTGTGTGTTTGGATTACTGGGATATTGCAGTGTGATGGTGTGTGTTTGGATTACTGGGATATTGCAGTGTGATGGTGTGTGTTTGGATTATTGGGATATTGCAGTGTGATGGTGTGTGTTTGGATTATTGGGATATTGCAGTGTGATGGTGTGTGTTTGGATTACTGGGATATTGCAGTGTGATGGTGTGTGTTTGGATTATTGGGATATTGCAGTGTGATGGTGTGTGTTTGGATGACTGGGATATTGCAGTGTGATGGTGTGTGTTTGGATTACTGGGATATTGCAGTGTGATGGTGTGTGTTTGGATTACTGGGATATTGCAGTGTGATGGTGTGCGTTTGGATTATTGGGATAATGCAGTGTGATGGTGTGTGTTTGGATTACTGGGATATTGCAGTGTGATGGTGTGCGTTTGGATTATTGGGATAATGCAGTGTGATGGTGTGCGTTTGGATTATTGGGATAATGCAGTGTGATGGTGTGTGTTTGGATTACTGGGATATTGCAGTGTGATGGTGTGTGTTTGGATTACTGGGATATTGCAGTGTGATGGTGTGTGTTTGGATTATTGGGATATTGCAGTGTGATGGTGTGTGTTTGGATTATTGGGATATTGCAGTGTGATGGTGTGTGTTTGGATTACTGGGATATTGCAGTGTGATGGTGTGTGTTTGGATTATTGGGATATTGCAGTGTGATGGTGTGTGTTTGGATTACTGGGATATTGCAGTGTGATGGTGTGTGTTTGGATTACTGGGATATTGCAGTGTGATGGTGTGTGTTTGGATTATTGGGATATTGCAGTGTGATGGTGTGTGTTTGGATTACTGGGATATTGCAGTGTGATGGTGTGTGTTTGGATTATTGGGATATTGCAGTGTGATGGTATGTGTTTGGATTATTGGGATATTGCAGTGTGATGGTGTGTGTTTGGATTACTGGGATATTGCAGTGTGATGGTGTGTGTTTGGATTATTGGGATATTGCAGTGTGATGGTGTGTGTTTGGATTATTGGGATATTGCAGTGTGATGGTGTGTGTTTGGATTACTGGGATATTGCAGTGTGATGGTGTGTGTTTGGATTACTGGGATATTGCAGTGTGATGGTGTGTGTTTGGATTATTGGGATATTGCAGTGTGATGGTGTGTGTTTGGATTACTGGGATATTGCAGTGTGATGGTGTGTGTTTGGATTACTGGGATATTGCAGTGTGATGGTGTGTGTTTGGATTATTGGGATATTGCAGTGTGATGGTGTGTGTTTGGATTACTGGGATATTGCAGTGTGATGGTGTGTGTTTGGATTATTGGGATATTGCAGTGTGATGGTATGTGTTTGGATTATTGGGATATTGCAGTGTGATGGTGTGTGTTTGGATGACTGGGATATTGCAGTGTGATGGTATGTGTTTGGATTATTGGGATATTGCAGTGTGATGGTGTGTGTTTGGATTACTGGGATATTGCAGTGTGATGGTGTGTGTTTGGATTATTGGGATATTGCAGTGTGATGGTGTGTGTTTGGATTATTGGGATATTGCAGTGTGATGGTGTGTGTTTGGATTACTGGGATATTGCAGTGTGATGGTGTGTGTTTGGATTATTGGGATATTGCAGTGTGATGGTGTGTGTTTGGATTATTGGGATATTGCAGTGTGATGGTATGTGTTTGGATTATTGGGATATTGCAGTGTGATGGTGTGTGTTTGGATTATTGGGATATTGCAGTGTGATGGTGTGTGTTTGGATTATTGGGATATTGCAGTGTGATGGTATGTGTTTGGATTATTGGGATATTGCAGTGTGATGGTATGTGTTTGGATTATTGGGATATTGCAGTGTGATGGTGTGTGTTTGGATTACTGGGATATTGCAGTGTGATGGTGTGTGTTTGGATTATTGGGATATTGCAGTGTGATGGTATGTGTTTGGATTATTGGGATATTGCAGTGTGATGGTGTGTGTTTGGATTACTGGGATATTGCAGTGTGATGGTGTGTGTTTGGATTATTGGGATATTGCAGTGTGATGGTGTGTGTTTGGATTACTGGGATATTGCAGTGTGATGGTGTGTGTTTGGATTATTGGGATATTGCAGTGTGATGGTGTGTGTTTGGATTACTGGGATATTGCAGTGTGATGGTGTGTGTTTGGATTACTGAGATATTGCAGTGTGATGGTGTGTGTTTGGATTATTGGGATATTGCAGTGTGATGGTGTGTGTTTGGATTATTGGGATATTGCAGTGTGATGGTGTGTGTTTGGATTATTGGGATATTGCAGTGTGATGGTGTGTGTTTGGATTACTGGGATATTGCAGTGTGATGGTGTGTGTTTGGATTATTGGGATAATGCAGTGTGATGGTGTGTGTTTGGATTATTGGGATATTGCAGTGTGATGGTGTGTGTTCTGGATTATTGGGATATTGCAGTGTGATGGTGTGTGTTTGGATTACTGGGATATTGCAGTGTGATGGTGTGTGTTTGGATTATTGGGATATTGCAGTGTGATGGTGTGTGTTTGGATTACTGGGATATTGCAGTGTGATGGTGTGTGTTTGGATTACTGGGATATTGCAGTGTGATGGTGTGTGTTTGGATTATTGGGATATTGCAGTGTGATGGTGTGTGTTTGGATTACTGGGATATTGCAGTGTGATGGTGTGTGTTTGGATTATTGGGATATTGCAGTGTGATGGTATGTGTTTGGATTATTGGGATATTGCAGTGTGATGGTGTGTGTTTGGATTACTGGGATATTGCAGTGTGATGGTGTGTGTTTGGATTATTGGGATATTGCAGTGTGATGGTGTGTGTTTGGATTATTGGGATATTGCAGTGTGATGGTGTGTGTTTGGATTACTGGGATATTGCAGTGTGATGGTGTGTGTTTGGATTACTGGATATTGCAGTGTGATGGTGTGTGTTTGGATTATTGGGATATTGCAGTGTGATGGTGTGTGTTTGGATTACTGGGATATTGCAGTGTGATGGTGTGTGTTTGGATTACTGGGATATTGCAGTGTGATGGTGTGTGTTTGGATTATTGGGATATTGCAGTGTGATGGTGTGTGTTTGGATTACTGGGATATTGCAGTGTGATGGTGTGTGTTTGGATTATTGGGATATTGCAGTGTGATGGTATGTGTTTGGATTATTGGGATATTGCAGTGTGATGGTGTGTGTTTGGATGACTGGGATATTGCAGTGTGATGGTATGTGTTTGGATTATTGGGATATTGCAGTGTGATGGTGTGTGTTTGGATTACTGGGATATTGCAGTGTGATGGTGTGTGTTTGGATTATTGGGATATTGCAGTGTGATGGTGTGTGTTTGGATTATTGGGATATTGCAGTGTGATGGTATGTGTTTGGATTATTGGGATATTGCAGTGTGATGGTATGTGTTTGGATTATTGGGATATTGCAGTGTGATGGTGTGTGTTTGGATTACTGGATATTGCAGTGTGATGGTGTGTGTTTGGATTATTGGGATATTGCAGTGTGATGGTATGTGTTTGGATTATTGGGATATTGCAGTGTGATGGAGTGTGTTTGGATTACTGGGATATTGCAGTGTGATGGTGTGTGTTTGGATTATTGGGATATTGCAGTGTGATGTGTGTGTTGGATTACTGGGATATTGCAGTGTGATGGTGTGTGTTTGGATTATTGGGATATTGCAGTGTGATGGTGTGTGTTTGGATTACTGGGATATTGCAGTGTGATGGTGTGTGTTTGGATTATTGGGATATTGCAGTGTGATGGTATGTGTTTGGATTATTGGGATATTGCAGTGTGATGGTGTGTGTTTGGATGACTGGGATATTGCAGTGTGATGGTATGTGTTTGGATTATTGGGATATTGCAGTGTGATGGTGTGTGTTTGGATTACTGGGATATTGCAGTGTGATGGTGTGTGTTTGGATTATTGGGATATTGCAGTGTGATGGTGTGTGTTTGGATTATTGGGATATTGCAGTGTGATGGTGTGTGTTTGGATTACTGGGATATTGCAGTGTGATGGTGTGTGTTTGGATTATTGGGATATTGCAGTGTGATGGTGTGTGTTTGGATTATTGGGATATTGCAGTGTGATGGTATGTGTTTGGATTATTGGGATATTGCAGTGTGATGGTGTGTGTTTGGATTATTGGGATATTGCAGTGTGATGGTGTGTGTTTGGATTATTGGGATATTGCAGTGTGATGGTATGTGTTTGGATTATTGGGATATTGCAGTGTGATGGTATGTGTTTGGATTATTGGGATATTGCAGTGTGATGGTGTGTGTTTGGATTACTGGGATATTGCAGTGTGATGGTGTGTGTTTGGATTATTGGGATATTGCAGTGTGATGGTATGTGTTTGGATTATTGGGATATTGCAGTGTGATGTGTGTGTTTGGATTACTGGGATATTGCAGTGTGATGGTGTGTGTTTGGATTATTGGGATATTGCAGTGTGATGGTGTGTGTTTGGATTACTGGGATATTGCAGTGTGATGGTGTGTGTTTGGATTATTGGGATATTGCAGTGTGATGGTGTGTGTTTGGATTACTGGGATATTGCAGTGTGATGGTGTGTGTTTGGATTACTGAGATATTGCAGTGTGATGGTGTGTGTTTGGATTATTGGGATATTGCAGTGTGATGGTGTGTGTTTGGATTATTGGGATATTGCAGTGTGATGGTGTGTGTTTGGATTATTGGGATATTGCAGTGTGATGGTGTGTGTTTGGATTACTGGGATATTGCAGTGTGATGGTGTGTGTTTGGATTATTGGGATAATGCAGTGTGATGGTGTGTGTTTGATTATTGGGATATTGCAGTGTGATGGTGTGTGTTTGGATTATTGGGATATTGCAGTGTGATGGTGTGTGTTTGGATTACTGGGATATTGCAGTGTGATGGTGTGTGTTTGGATTATTGGGATATTGCAGTGTGATGGTGTGTGTTTGGATTACTGGGATATTGCAGTGTGATGGTGTGTGTTTGGATTACTGGGATATTGCAGTGTGATGGTGTGTGTTTGGATTATTGGGATATTGCAGTGTGATGGTGTGTGTTTGGATTACTGGGATATTGCAGTGTGATGGTGTGTGTTTGGATTATTGGGATATTGCAGTGTGATGGTATGTGTTTGGATTATTGGGATATTGCAGTGTGATGGTGTGTGTTTGGATTACTGGGATATTGCAGTGTGATGGTGTGTGTTTGGATTATTGGGATATTGCAGTGTGATGGTGTGTGTTTGGATTATTGGGATATTGCAGTGTGATGGTGTGTGTTTGGATTACTGGGATATTGCAGTGTGATGGTGTGTGTTTGGATTACTGGGATATTGCAGTGTGATGGTGTGTGTTTGGATTATTGGGATATTGCAGTGTGATGGTGTGTGTTTGGATTACTGGGATATTGCAGTGTGATGGTGTGTGTTTGGATTACTGGGATATTGCAGTGTGATGGTGTGTGTTTGGATTATTGGGATATTGCAGTGTGATGGTGTGTGTTTGGATTACTGGGATATTGCAGTGTGATGGTGTGTGTTTGGATTATTGGGATATTGCAGTGTGATGGTATGTGTTTGGATTATTGGGATATTGCAGTGTGATGGTGTGTGTTTGGATGACTGGGATATTGCAGTGTGATGGTATGTGTTGGATTATTGGATATTGCAGTGTGATGGTGTGTGTTTGGATTACTGGGATATTGCAGTGTGATGGTGTGTGTTTGGATTATTGGGATATTGCAGTGTGATGGTGTGTGTTTGGATTATTGGGATATTGCAGTGTGATGGTGTGTGTTTGGATTACTGGGATATTGCAGTGTGATGGTGTGTGTTTGGATTATTGGGATATTGCAGTGTGATGGTGTGTGTTTGGATTATTGGGATATTGCAGTGTGATGTATGTGTTTGGATTATTGGGATATTGCAGTGTGATGGTGTGTGTTTGATTATTGGGATATTGCAGTGTGATGGTGTGTGTTTGGATTATTGGGATATTGCAGTGTGATGGTATGTGTTTGGATTATTGGGATATTGCAGTGTGATGGTATGTGTTTGGATTATTGGGATATTGCAGTGTGATGGTGTGTGTTTGGATTACTGGGATATTGCAGTGTGATGGTGTGTGTTTGGATTATTGGGATATTGCAGTGTGATGGTATGTGTTTGGATTATTGGGATATTGCAGTGTGATGGTGTGTGTTTGGATTACTGGGATATTGCAGTGTGATGGTGTGTGTTTGGATTATTGGGATATTGCAGTGTGATGGTGTGTGTTTGGATTACTGGGATATTGCAGTGTGATGGTGTGTGTTTGGATTATTGGGATATTGCAGTGTGATGGTGTGTGTTTGGATTACTGGGATATTGCAGTGTGATGGTGTGTGTTTGGATTACTGAGATATTGCAGTGTGATGGTGTGTGTTTGGATTATTGGGATATTGCAGTGTGATGGTGTGTGTTTGGATTATTGGGATATTGCAGTGTGATGGTGTGTGTTTGGATTATTGGATATTGCAGTGTGATGGTGTGTGTTTGGATTACTGGGATATTGCAGTGTGATGGTGTGTGTTTGGATTATTGGGATAATGCAGTGTGATGGTGTGTGTTTGGATTATTGGGATATTGCAGTGTGATGGTGTGTGTTTGGATTATTGGGATATTGCAGTGTGATGGTGTGTGTTTGGATTACTGGGATATTGCAGTGTGATGGTGTGTGTTTGGATTACTGGGATATTGCAGTGTGATGGTGTGTGTTTGGATTACTGGATATTGCAGTGTGATGGTGTGTGTTTGGATTACTGGGATATTGCAGTGTGATGGTGTGTGTTTGGATTACTGGGTTATTGCAGTGTGATGGTGTGCGTTTGGATTATTGGGATAATGCAGTGTGATGGTGTGTGTTTGGATTACTGGGATATTGCAGTGTGATGGTATGTGTTTGGATTACTGGATATTGCAGTGTGATGGTGTGCGTTTGGATTATTGGGATAATGCAGTGTGATGGTGTGTGTTTGGATTACTGGGATATTGCAGTGTGATGGTGTGTGTTTGGATTATTGGGATATTGCAGTGTGATGGTGTGTGTTTGGATTATTGGGATAATGCAGTGTGATGTGTGTGTTTGGATTATTGGGATATTGCAGTGTGATGGTGTGTGTTTGGATTATTGGGATATTGCAGTGTGATGGTGTGTTTGGATTACTGGGATATTGCAGTGTGATGGTGGGTGTTTGGATTATTGGGATATTGCAGTGTGATGGTGTGTGTTTGGATTATTGGGATAATGCAGTGTGATGGTGTGTGTTTGGATTATTGGGATATTGCAGTGTGATGGTGTGTGTTTGGATTATTGGGATATTGCAGTGTGATGGTGTGTTTGGATTACTGGGATATTGCAGTGTGATGGTGTGTGTTTGGATTATTGGGATATTGCAGTGTGATGGTGTGTGTTTGGATTACTGGGATATTGCAGTGTGATGGTGTGTGTTTGGATTATTGGGATATTGCAGTGTGATGGTGTGTGTTTGGATTATTGGGATATTGCAGTGTGATGGTGTGTTTGGATACTGGGATATTGCAGTGTGATGGTGTGTTTGGATTATTGGGATATTGCAGTGTGATGGTGTGTGTTTGGATTACTGGGATATTGCAGTGTGATGGTGTGTGTTTGGATTATTGGATATTGCAGTGTGATGGTGTGTGTTTGGATTATTGGGATATTGCAGTGTGATGGTGTGTGTTTGGATTATTGGGATATTGCAGTGTGATGGTGTGTGTTTGGATTACTGGGATATTGCAGTGTGATGGTGTGTGTTTGGATTATTGGGATATTGCAGTGTGATGGTGTGTGTTTGGATTATTGGGATATTGCAGTGTGATGGTGTGTGTTTGGATTATTGGGATATTGCAGTGTGATGGTGTGTGTTTGGATTACTGGGATAATGCAGTGTGATGGTGTGTGTTTGGATTACTGGGATATTGCAGTGTGATGGTGTGTGTTTGGATTATTGGGATAATGCAGTGTGATGGTGTGTGTTTGGATTATTGGGATAATGCAGTGTGATGGTGTGTGTTTGGATTATTGGGATAATGCAGTGTGATGGTGTGTGTTTGGATTATTGGGATAATGCAGTGTGATGGTGTGTGTTTGGATTATTGGGATAATGCAGTGTGATGGTGTGTGTTTGGATTACTGGGATATTGCAGTGTGATGGTGTGTGTTTGGATTATTGGGATAATGCAGTGTGATGGTGTGTGTTTGATTACTGGGATATTGCAGTGTGATGGTGTGTGTTTGGATTATTGGGATATTGCAGTGTGATGGTGTGTTTGGATTACTGGGATATTGCAGTGTGATGGTGTGTGTTTGGATTATTGGGATATTGCAGTGTGATGGTGTGTGTTTGGATTACTGGGATATTGCAGTGTGATGGTGTGTGTTTGGATTATTGGGATATTGCAGTGTGATGGTGTGTGTTTGGATTATTGGGATATTGCAGTGTGATGGTGTGTTTGGATTACTGGGATATTGCAGTGTGATGGTGTGTTTGGATTATTGGGATATTGCAGTGTGATGGTGTGTGTTTGGATTACTGGGATATTGCAGTGTGATGGTGTGTGTTTGGATTATTGGGATATTGCAGTGTGATGGTGTGTGTTTGGATTATTGGGATATTGCAGTGTGATGGTGTGTGTTTGGATTATTGGGATATTGCAGTGTGATGGTGTGTGTTTGGATTACTGGGATATTGCAGTGTGATGGTGTGTGTTTGGATTATTGGGATATTGCAGTGTGATGGTGTGTGTTTGGATTATTGGGATATTGCAGTGTGATGGTGTGTGTTTGGATTATTGGGATATTGCAGTGTGATGGTGTGTGTTTGGATTACTGGGATAATGCAGTGTGATGGTGTGTGTTTGGATTACTGGATATTGCAGTGTGATGGTGTGTGTTTGGATTATTGGGATAATGCAGTGTGATGGTGTGTGTTTGGATTATTGGGATAATGCTGTGTGATGGTGTGTGTTTGATTATTGGGATAATGCAGTGTGATGGTGTGTGTTTGGATTATTGGGATAATGCAGTGTGATGGTGTGTGTTTGGATTATTGGGATAATGCAGTGTGATGGTGTGTGTTTGGATTACTGGGATATTGCAGTGTGATGGTGTGTGTTTGGATTATTGGGATAATGCAGTGTGATGGTGTGTGTTTGGATTACTGGGATATTGCAGTGTGATGGTGTGTGTTTGGATTATTGGGATAATGCAGTGTGATGGTGTGTGTTTGGATTACTGGATAATGCAGTGTGATGGTGTGTGTTTGGATTATTGGGATAATGCAGTGTGATGGTGTGTGTTTGGATTATTGGGATAATGCAGTGTGATGGTGTGTGTTTGGATTATTGGGATAATGCAGTGTGATGGTGTGTGTTTGATTATTGGGATATTGCAGTGTGATGGTGTGTGTTTGGATTATTGGGATAATGCAGTGTGATGGTGTGTGTTTGGATTATTGGGATAATGCAGTGTGATGGTGTGTGTTTGGATTATTGGGATATTGCAGTGTGATGGTGTGTGTTTGGATTACTGGGATATTGCAGTGTGATGGTGTGTGTTTGGATTATTGGGATATTGCAGTGTGATGGTATGTGTTTGGATTATTGGGATATTGCAGTGTGATGGTGTGTGTTTGGATTACTGGGATATTGCAGTGTGATGGTGTGTGTTTGGATTATTGGGATATTGCAGTGTGATGGTGTGTGTTTGGATTACTGGGATATTGCAGTGTGATGGTGTGTGTTTGGATTATTGGGATATTGCAGTGTGATGGTGTGTGTTTGGATTACTGGGATATTGCAGTGTGATGGTGTGTGTTTGGATTACTGAGATATTGCAGTGTGATGGTGTGTGTTTGGATTATTGGGATATTGCAGTGTGATGGTGTGTGTTTGGATTATTGGGATATTGCAGTGTGATGGTGTGTGTTTGGATTATTGGGATATTGCAGTGTGATGGTGTGTGTTTGGATTACTGGGATATTGCAGTGTGATGGTGTGTGTTTGGATTATTGGATAATGCAGTGTGATGGTGTGTGTTTGGATTATTGGGATATTGCAGTGTGATGGTGTGTGTTTGGATTATTGGATATTGCAGTGTGATGGTGTGTGTTTGGATTACTGGATATTGCAGTGTGATGGTGTGTGTTTGGATTACTGGGATATTGCAGTGTGATGGTGTGTGTTTGGATTACTGGGATATTGCAGTGTGATGGTGTGTGTTTGGATTACTGGGATATTGCAGTGTGATGGTGTGTGTTTGGATTACTGGGTTATTGCAGTGTGATGGTGTGCGTTTGGATTATTGGGATAATGCAGTGTGATGGTGTGTGTTTGGATTACTGGGATATTGCAGTGTGATGGTATGTGTTTGGATTACTGGGATATTGCAGTGTGATGGTGTGCGTTTGGATTATTGGGATAATGCAGTGTGATGGTGTGTGTTTGGATTACTGGATATTGCAGTGTGATGGTGTGTGTTTGGATTATTGGGATATGCAGTGTGATGTGTGTGTTTGGATTATTGGGATAATGCAGTGTGATGGTGTGTGTTTGGATTATTGGGATATTGCAGTGTGATGGTGTGTGTTTGGATTATTGGATATTGCAGTGTGATGGTGTGTTTGGATTACTGGGATATTGCAGTGTGATGGTGGTGTTTGGATTATTGGGATATTGCAGTGTGATGGTGTGTGTTTGGATTATTGGGATAATGCAGTGTGATGGTGTGTGTTTGGATTATTGGGATATTGCAGTGTGATGGGTGTGTTTGATTATTGGGATATTGCAGTGTGATGGTGTGTTTGGATTACTGGATATTGCAGTGTGATGGTGTGTGTTTGGATTATTGGGATATTGCAGTGTGATGGTGTGTGTTTGGATTACTGGGATATTGCAGTGTGATGGTGTGTGTTTGGATTATTGGGATATTGCAGTGTGATGGTGTGTGTTTGGATTATTGGGATATTGCAGTGTGATGGTGTGTTTTGGATTACTGGATATTGCAGTGTGATGGTGTGTTTGGATTATTGGGATATTGCAGTGTGATGTGTGTGTTTGGATTACTGGGATATTGCAGTGTGATGGTGTGTGTTTGGATTATTGGGATATTGCAGTGTGATGGTGTGTGTTTGGATTATTGGGATATTGCAGTGTGATGGTGTGTGTTTGGATTATTGGGATATTGCAGTGTGATGGTGTGTGTTTGGATTACTGGGATATTGCAGTGTGATGGTGTGTGTTTGGATTATTGGGATATTGCAGTGTGATGGTGTGTGTTTGGATTATTGGGATATTGCAGTGTGATGGTGTGTGTTTGGATTATTGGGATATTGCAGTGTGATGGTGTGTGTTTGGATTACTGGGATAATGCAGTGTGATGTGTGTGTTTGGATTACTGGGATATTGCAGTGTGATGGTGTGTGTTTGGATTATTGGGATAATGCAGTGTGATGGTGTGTGTTTGGATTATTGGGATAATGCAGTGTGATGGTGTGTGTTTGGATTATTGGATAATGCAGTGTGATGGTGTGTGTTTGGATTATTGGGATAATGCAGTGTGATGGTGTGTTTGGATTATTGGGATAATGCAGTGTGATGGTGTGTGTTTGGATTACTGGGATATTGCAGTGTGATGGTGTGTGTTTGGATTATTGGGATAATGCAGTGTGATGGTGTGTGTTTGATTACTGGATATTGCAGTGTGATGGTGTGTGTTTGGATTATTGGGATATTGCAGTGTGATGGTGTGTTTGGATTACTGGATATTGCAGTGTGATGGTGTGTGTTTGGATTATTGGGATATTGCAGTGTGATGGTGTGTGTTTGGATTACTGGGATATTGCAGTGTGATGGTGTGTGTTTGGATTATTGGGATATTGCAGTGTGATGGTGTGTGTTTGGATTATTGGGATATTGCAGTGTGATGGTGTGTTTGGATTACTGGGATATTGCAGTGTGATGGTGTGTTTGGATTATTGGGATATTGCAGTGTGATGGTGTGTGTTTGGATTACTGGGATATTGCAGTGTGATGGTGTGTGTTTGGATTATTGGATATTGCAGTGTGATGGTGTGTGTTTGGATTATTGGGATATTGCAGTGTGATGGTGTGTGTTTGGATTATTGGGATATTGCAGTGTGATGGTGTGTGTTTGGATTACTGGGATATTGCAGTGTGATGGTGTGTGTTTGGATTATTGGGATATTGCAGTGTGATGGTGTGTGTTTGGATTATTGGGATATTGCAGTGTGATGGTGTGTGTTTGGATTATTGGGATATTGCAGTGTGATGGTGTGTGTTTGGATTACTGGGATAATGCAGTGTGATGGTGTGTGTTTGGATTACTGGGATATTGCAGTGTGATGGTGTGTGTTTGGATTATTGGGATAATGCAGTGTGATGGTGTGTGTTTGGATTATAGGGATAATGCAGTGTGATGGTGTGTGTTTGATTATTGGGATAATGCAGTGTGATGGTGTGTGTTTGGATTATTGGGATAATGCAGTGTGATGGTGTGTGTTTGGATTATTGGGATAATGCAGTGTGATGGTGTGTGTTTGGATTACTGGGATATTGCAGTGTGATGGTGTGTGTTTGGATTATTGGGATAATGCAGTGTGATGGTGTGTGTTTGGATTACTGGGATATTGCAGTGTGATGGTGTGTGTTTGGATTATTGGGATAATGCAGTGTGATGGTGTGTGTTTGGATTACTGGATAATGCAGTGTGATGGTGTGTGTTTGGATTATGGGATAATGCAGTGTGATGGTGTGTGTTTGGATTATTGGGATAATGCAGTGTGATGGTGTGTGTTTGGATTATTGGGATATTGCAGTGTGATGGTGTGTGTTTGGATTATTGGGATATTGCAGTGTGATGGTGTGTGTTTGGATTACTGGGATAATGCAGTGTGATGGTGTGTGTTTGGATTATTGGATAATGCAGTGTGATGGTGTGTGTTTGGATTATTGGGATATTGCAGTGTGATGGTGTGTGTTTGGATTATTGGGATAATGCAGTGTGATGGTGTGTGTTTGGATTACTGGGATATTGCAGTGTGATGGTGTGTGTTTGGATTACTGGGATAATGCAGTGTGATGGTGTGTGTTTGGATTACTGGGATATTGCAGTGTGATGGTGTGTGTTTGGATTATTGGGATAATGCAGTGTGATGGTGTGTGTTTGGATTACTGGGATATTGCAGTGTGATGGTGTGTGTTTGGATTACTGGGATATTGCAGTGTGATGGTGTGTGTTTGGATTACTGGGATATTGCAGTGTGATGGTGTGTGTTTGGATTACTGGGATATTGCAGTGTGATGGTGTGTGTTTGGATTACTGGGATATTGCAGTGTGATGGTGTGTGTTTGGATTATTGGGATATTGCAGTGTGACTGGTGAGTGTTGGATTATTGGGATATTGA